>NC_090937.1:96300549-97506315 GCF_040938575.1 Ambystoma mexicanum | reverse complement strand
TGCCAGCAGGTTCCCACAGCCGAGGAGCATGGGCGATGCTTTCTCGTTCCCTTGGGACGGCCTGTTTCTATACGCGTTCACGCCGTTGCTGCTCCGCCTCATCAACCAGCTCAAGAAGTCCAGGTGCAGGATGATCCTGCACCAGCGTGGCCGAGGCAGATCTGGTTCCCGGACCTTCTGGACTTGTCAACGTCCCCACCAGTCAAGCTGCCGGAGGGCGCGGATCTTCTCTCCAGAAAAGGAGGCGCCATTCTCCATCACAAACCACAGTCACTGAACTTGCTGGCCTGGCTCCTGCAGTACTAGAGTTTGGAGGGTACGATATCCCGGCTGATTGCAGTGAGGTTCTTGCAAAGGCTAGGGCTTCCTCGACTCTCAAGTGTTAGTCATAAATGGAAGAGGTCCTCTGTCTGGTGCCGTGCACAGAAGATTAACCCTCTGCGGATTACGGCCCCTCAAGTGCTGCCATACCTACTGTCGCTAGCCAAAGCTGGAATGGCTCACGCCTCCATAAAAATACATCTGGCTGCCATCTCCCGATATACCAGGACTACGGGACGGGCGTCCTTGTGGTCTCATCGCCTGGTGAAGGAATTTATGAAGGGACTATTCCGATCATTCCCGCCGGTGAAGGCTCCTGCCCCAGCGTGGGAGCTTAATGTGGTGCTGACCAGGCTCATGGGAGCCCCATTGAGCCTATGCATTCGGCTCCTTTGAAGTTCCTGTCATGGAAGACAGCGTTCCTCGTGGCCATCACCTCTGCATGACGAGTGGGAGAGATCCAGGCCCTATCTTGCAAGCCTCCATACTTGACTTTTCATGACACGAGGGTGGTGCTGAGGGCGCACCCCTCCTTCATGCCCAAGGTGCCGTCGGACTTCCACCTCAACGAGCCCTTGGTGCTACCAGTTTTCTTTCCGTCGCCTTCAACGCCGGCTGCATCATGCACTGTCACCGGTTGGCAAACCGACCGCTGCCCGGCCGTCCGAGAGCCCATTCGACCAGAGTGATCGCTGCTATCACGGCGTTCTTGTCTGGTGTGCCTCTGCTGGACATCTGCAGGCTGCTACGTGGAGGTCGATGCACACCTTCACAAGATTCTACTGCGTCGATCGGGACTCCAGGGAGGAGTCCAGGGTCGGCCAAGCAGTGCTGCGCAACCTGTTCGCTTAAGGTGAGCCTGGTGAGGAGGTAAGAGATGCTTAATGTTGAGTTGTTGTATTGCTTAATGTTGAGCCTTTTGCCACCTCCCGTGGTTGTGCATGTGTATACTGCTATGTATTCTTTTATTCATGAGCATGTGAATCCATGCCAGATCCCATGCTGGAGAAGGAACAAGTTACTTACCTGTAACTGTTGTTCTCCAGCATGGGTCTGGCAAGGATTCACATGCGAACCCTCCCACCTACCCCTCTGTGGCTCTTCACTTGGTCATACTGCCGCTTGGCGTGCTACCAAATCTGAGGATGGCTGCCAGAGGCGGGGCTTAGGGAGAGGGCAATCATTGGCTGGGGGCAGTATGACCCAGAGATCCGTGATTGGTTACTACTAAGAAAGACAGATCAGAAACGAAACTGATACTGATTTTTTCTTTACCGAGGATTCTCAGCCTGACGACGGGGAATATTCATGAGCATGTGAATCCATGCCAGACCCATGCTGGAGAACAATAGTTACAGGTAAGTAACTTGTTCCAAATGGGCTGTAATGGGAACACACACCAGTGCATAGGAGGGCTGCACTCTGCTCTGCCCCTCCCAGTCCCTGGCTCATCCTAATGTACAATGGAGTAGCAAAATCTATTCTTCACCAATAAACCAGCACGTATAATGCACCTGTGTTAACAAATAGGTCATTTCGCAGAACAGTGGGAAGCAAGTACATTTCGCAACTGCAGGCTCTTTCTGCGAGGCAGGCTCTGGCAGCTTTGGGACTTGAGCCAGCAGCTTAATCACTGTGTACTTCTTAGGAGAGGCTTTTCATGCCTGGCAGTCCGAGTCATCACCACATTCCACAGCTCAGCTGTGCTGTGCTCTGTGACAAAGCTTGGCACGGGTGTTCAGCTGTTAGGCCACTCTCTTAGGCAAGTCTGTCGGCCAGTCCATTTGCATCCGATGAATCTCAAAGAAACCAAAAGAAAGTGCAGAATCCGAAAGGTAACACTAACAAGGTTGGGGGATGTCCTTACGTTGGTGAAAAGCGAAACACTGAGCCAGACAGCACTTCAATTCCATGCCATTTCACACTGCCCCCAATTCTCTCTAAAAATGTTTTTCTGCCCCACATACGCCTCCCCATTTCTCCCAATTTCACCTCAGTCCCTACCGACCAAGCAAAAAAAAAACTTGCCCCAAACATTTCCTGATATAAACTCCTGATATATAATGCCTCAGTACCCCACAAAAACACCAGTGCGTACCGACTTTAGGCGTGCACTTATGGGGATTTATCACTGTGGATGTTTTGTCATGTAGACAAAATTGGTCAGGGGTTTTGAAATGCACCCTGCAGTGCGCACACTGCACACGCCACCGCAAACTGCACAAACATGCTCACGTCACTCACTTTTTGCCCATACATCCATACAATGTACATGCACCCACACATTGCACAATCAACGTCACCCATGCCAAGACACACACACACACTGAAACTGCCCATACATGCTCCCACTGCACAAGCACACTCATTTTATACATTCACCCCGACAAGGCAATACATCCTCTGATTGCTTATACATGCACGCACAGACTGACTGTATAAAAGGGAAAACCTTTAGCTGCTCCAATGTGTTTTACAATTCGATCCCTGCTTCAGTAGCTGGGAAAGACAGGCATGTGTTTACGCAGACCACTTTCTACTGTGCCGAGCCCCTGGAAGGGGGAGACCAGACGAGGAGAAAAGCACAACAAGGATCTCAGTACCAGGGAACATCCTTACATGAAAATCGGTTACACTCTGGTATGCTGCAGGCACCCCCGTTTAATTTCTGCAGGAGAGAAGAAATCATTGCCCTGGGCAGATTCTCTTGGGAATCACTTCCACCCTCAGAATGATCATTTGTCCCCCCTTGCATATGAACTTTGCACAGATAAGTCAGGAAAACATGTATGCATCTTCGCTTGATTTGCCCTTTGCATTTCATCATGCATGTTTAGAAGCCAACAGCAGGAATGTCTTCAGTAACATAGTCTAAACCAGTGATGACAGCAATTATGTGCCATGTTACTTGGTTCTATTACATATTGGTTTGCTTCTCTTTCTTCCTCCAGATGAATCCATGCAGAAGCTATTCGATGGCGGAAAGGGCAGTGTCTTCCAAAGAGTGCTATCCTGGCTCCCTTCCAATAACCATCAGTTACAGCTTGCCGGGGCACTGGCTATTGCCAATTTTGCCAGAAATGGTAAGAGCGCACAAAGTGTTTGTCAAAATGGCTTAACGCAGTGTGGTATAATTTAAACTCATGTAATATTCATGTATATTATTCAAAAGCAGACTGTTTAAGACATTAAATAATTCAATATTTAAAAAGGAAGGATAGGTCGCATTGCTTTTATCTGAAAACCCTTCATCTAATGAGCTCTATAACGAGTCCCAGATGACTGCTGACAAATGTTATGTTGATTAATACTGCACACGGCTACCATTTGCATGGTCTCCAGGCGCTCAGGTGGCTCTGTAAGGAAGTGGGTTGGTTAATGAGGGGGGAGGGATAGGGTGAAGGTTGTGCTCTCCTGTTGCTTGCAGAACCAGGAGAAACCAACATCTGTGCGTGTCGGCTTTTTGAGTGTATACTGGGGTTGTGTCCAGAGGGGCAACACCCAGTGTTTGGGTTTTGGCAAGTGTTTGATGTGGCGAATGTGTGGTTAGTGTCTTTTGTGTGTACTGTGGCTGGCCCTTTAGGGCGTGTGTGGTACTTGGGAGGTATGCGGGAGAGGAGCAGGGATTCAAAGGGCAGCGGTACTCTGTTCAATTTGGTGGCTATACTGTGAAATACAGCTGGTTTAAAGCATGGTGGATATACAAAAAAATGCACCTAGATTTAAAACAGTTGCTACACTCAATTTCCGCTAAATGTAATGCAGTGTCTACACGCAAATATTCAGTTAAATGCTATACAGTGGCTACACTCAAAATTCAGCTAAATGCGATAGTGTCTGACCTTTTTTATTTTTTTACTCTGGATGGTAATCATTTTAACAAAGTACTTACTGCAGAATGACGATGTCCATAAATGGTGCACCGAAGTGCGATAGTGCTTGACGTATAACAAAACAAACACTTCATTCTGCGGATTGGTATTCTCGCATACCCATGGGAAATGTACTAAATCCTTCATGATTTCAGGCACAACCAATGTCTGGTCCTTGGCAAGTTCCAGGTGGTGGCTATGGCTCGATCGAACCTTTGCGATGCAACCTGGGCACTGGCACATAACAAAAATTACATCAACATAAGATTAGAAGGACCCCGGAGTTGTAGTGAGTTTGGGGCAGAGGTCTCCATTTTACAATGGTGTTGCCTGAGGGACTTTGCAAAGGGCATGGTTGTCGTGTTAGCTCTCCTGCAGTGTGACCCGGCGGTATTGGCATATCCGGGGCGCTTCTCCTTTTATAATAAATAACAGATTATTGCCACAAAGGATTCCTCCCAACCCCAAACTGCATACTCAAGGATCCTGTTAGCAGCACCACATGGAAGCTGCTATGGGAAGGGTCTTTTAATCGGTTGATCACTAAAACAAATCTAACTAATTGGAAGTTTGCATTGGACCACTTTGCGAAAGAAGCTGCTATCTAGCCTTTAGAAGGAAATAGACACAATGTGTTCCTATGTTCTCAATCCGAAGAGGCCGCAGTACAGAGATGGCTGGACATGCACAGTGGGCATGTTATTTGCTCTCAGAGAATGGCCATTCTAGGAAGGAGTTCTTCAACCTGGAGCTTGGTGATACATTTTGGATCTGGAAGAAGGTTCGGTCTCACGCTCTTGTGCTTCGTTGTCTATACCTCTTATCTGACAATAGATGGCAAACAGGTGCAGCATTTCTCTCCATTGCACCAGACCAATTTCCCTCAATAAAAGCAGCTTTTGTGTATGCCACAAGCCCCGCCTCTCTCCAAAATGGTGGTCCTTCGTTTATATGGGGTCCCCGAGTACCGTTTCACAATTCCGTTTCACAAATCTCCATAACCACCATTTTAAGGACAATCCATTGACAGTCATGCCCCACAGTTCATATCATTTAGTCAAGTTGAAAAGATTCCTATGGAATATGCAGAGATGAAAGGACCACTCCTGCCAGGGCACCTGAATGCCACTCTTTAAGCCACTGCAATGCTCATTTCTTGGAACACCTTACTTTATGCAGCACAATATCTTTAATAGAGGACCTTTTTTGCAGCCCCACACTAAATATTTTTAGGCTATTTGTTTCATCTCTCATGCCATGAACCTGCAAGCAACGGAATGTATCCTCCTCGCGAAACCTCCCACTCTGCAGAACGACCTCGTGTGTTGTGTGCATGTGGAGGATGGTGAGGGTTCATAGTTAAGAATGTGCCAGGGCCACAGACCGTCCTTCCTATGCTCCCAGGAATTTAAATTGGTTACTTTAGATGTGTCCTTTCTTAGCTTGTGCAAACAATGAATTCCATTCTTCTTCTCTTTTACTGTTCTGGGACACTACTCTGCATGACTTTTTTTTACATTTTTCTTGTTGCCGACAGTAGATATACTGGTTTCCTGATAATGGTTCATTATTCAGACCAGAGATGTTAAAACATGTCCCCCGCAATCTTGGTCTTTCAAAACTCCAATAAGAATGTGGGCCGGGCGGAGGCGGTCTCAAAACTGTAGAAATGATTTGACGAAGTAGACGTTGAGGGTCATGGTTGCGGGCATAACATGTCACAACAGGAAAAGGAGCTGGAGGTTCTTAAACCCCCTGATGTGCTGCCTGCATCTGGGAAAGATCTCGTCAGTCTTCTAGATGCGTCGCCAATAAAAAGATTTACAAGCTCATTCTGAGGTAGCATATGTCACCTCCGCAAACATCGCTCCCTCTAATCAGCATATGTTTTGGAGGGACTGTGGAGTGCTGGAAAACTTAATGCACATGTGTTTGTCCTATCCCATAGGCAATAATTATTTGGGAACAATTTTATTTTACATAACACATGAGATATTTCGCTGGCTCACAACCCGGTAGTAGTTCTTGTGGGATATCCTCCAACCATCTCTTGAAGGTGGACATTTGTGTGTCCATGAGAGCAGAATCGAATACTTGGCCTTTGGGAGGCATGTTGCCAATAGTCTACTGAGGGCCTTCGGGAGGCTGCTTGTCTTTCCAAGTAGACAAAGAAGAGGCTCCATTGGGATAGTCTGTTCATTATCTTGCCTGTCTCTATGAGAAAGCCGACCAAAACCTTTGTAGTAGTGGGCAGGACCATATCATATGAAAAATCATTGGACTTGGTATGCCACACTTCGAGCAGGCCTCACTGCTGGCCAATTGAAATTTGACCTGTCGAGCTGTAATCACATCTACCCTTTGCAACACCTCAGACTTGAATCAATTTTTTTGCAGCCTTTTACGGACACTTTACAAGTGTATAAACATGCTGCCATGTCTATTTTCCCATTTGCACCTACTGCTGGAGTATTGTGGAAGTGAAAGGTTTTTGTCATTTTGTATAGCGTGGAGACTACGTGCCTGCAGCTGACGGATACAGCAGAGGGGAAGGTTGGAGTTCAGAGGGTAAATCTAGGGTCCAAGAGTGAAAGGCCCCCTTCATACAGTAATATTGGTAGAGGGGACCATGCGTTCCACCCATCTTGGCTACAAATTGGTCTATGGTCCCAAACAAGCTCTCCGGGTACCAGTCACTAAATCGCACAGCTGATCCCAAGATACCACCACCCACTTGTCGCATGTCGGTGCCAGGGCCCGGACACCCCAGAGTCTAAATTCGGGGGAATACAATGTGCACTCATTTGTGGAATCCTTTCCAGGCGTTGACAGTACAACTAACTGGGTCGAACCTGCACTCATATTGGCCGTGACTGGAGATGAAGAGGGGACTGTAATGGGTGGAGTTGCAGATAGATGCCTTCAGCTCTCGGGTGTGGATGTAGCAATCGCCCCAGCATCCAATTAGACGCAATTCTTTCTTTTTTAAGAGAGCAGTGGATCTGGCTCATAGAGACAATATGTATTTTGATTATGCTGGGTGCTGATATGCTGTTCAATATTTTGTAGCGTTTGCTTTTGGTGTCTCGGTACTGTATTTTTACGTATAAATGGAAATGTGATGGAATATTTTGATATGCCTTCTCCTACCATTGACTTGATATAACTGTTTGCTCAACCCAATTCGACAAGTTAAAGATTTGGATAAAAAGAATGTGGGCCAGTTTTGTGTGGGTTCTGAAGGGCATTGACTGGGGCCTGACTGCTTTTGGAGTATGGCCCACTTTTGTGCCCTTTACTACAACTAGGTGAAGTGTGCCTGAGATCAGGGGAATTGGGGCTGTGAGGAAGAAAAAGGAAGCTGAAGACAGCTAAGACAGAAGGAGGCCCGCTAAGTCATTGGTGAAGAGGTGATAATTACAACAGGGCGACTAGGAGCAAGCAACCTTCTAAGACTCTGTGGACAGTCTCTTGGAGTCCAACAAAAAGGCTGAATCTATTCAGCCCTGTCGGGCTGACACATTGAGAAGCTGAACAAGGTGGAAATGTAAACCCTCTGTCTTTTGGTGGATATAAACAGCCTATGTGCAAGTCCCCTGTGTGCAAGTAAATAACACCTGGAAGCTGTATCTAGGACAACCTTTCTTACCCTGGTCGTCCTATAATTTACTATGGTTGAATCTGACATCTTGCTTCATTTTGATGGTTCTTGTTGAACAAAAAAAGAGAATACCTCTGGATCTATTTAGAAAAATAATGTATTCCTCATCATTTACAATGTGAAATTTCCTTCAAGACAAAAGCCAGACAGCAAAGAAACAAGACCTCACATAATAATAATGAAATAAGTCCTAATAAAATTAAAATCACACATCCATCCATACCACAGCCATAAGCCATTCATTTATCAACATTCACATATATACACTGTAAGGAGGGCATGGTATCAAAGTAAGATGGACACAACTGATCACAGTTCAAGGGTGTTTATTGAGCTTTGCCAAGGGTGTGATAAACGCCTATCTAAATCTAAAGATGGGAGCAAGCTACGACCATCAAATAATAACGCAGTCCTAGTGGAGTCTCTTCAAAATAAAAGGGCCTAAACTTAAAAAACCTATTGCCAATCCTTACTGCAAGTTTACAAATAGTGTGGGGTAATGTTCATGAAAACAAAAAAAGAAGTGTTCAGAAAATGATAAATCGGGGTGTTCAGGCCGTTTGCCTCCCTTCCCCACGTTTTCAGCCCGGGACAAGGCGCTTCCCTTGTTCATAGAACACTCGTGGGGTTCTTCGGCACAAGGACACAGTTCTATTACAAGCATCAGGGCCTTCTATGCCCAAGTCTCTTAAGTTATCAAAAGTCTCTTGATCCAGAGGGCCTGATGTGTCAAACAAAAAAGTTGCATTCCAAGTATTCAAGTAGGGCGATTCACTCTTCGACCTGGATCCCCTCATCTGGGCTCAGATCCCTTTTGTACCACAATCTTTTCTCGGGTGACTCACGGTTCACTGAGCATCTCCCTCAGTCGGTGCTCAGATCCCCTTTTCACAATTAGTCTCCCTCAGCTGGGCTTGGACCAATTACAGTTCATATTAGCTATCAAAGACTTTTGAATGTGCACAGGGTTTGGCTTGACTCGTTGCAGCACCACTTCGATTTCAAAGTTCACAATTTTACACTCAGTTGCATACCTAACAGACCCTTCGAATGAGTATCCACGTGGCGCCAGACCACACTGTATATTGCATCTAACGTTGGTTTCAAAAGTTCAGCCACTCCTTGGATATTCAATTATATTCGCATCGCTCATCATATACATCCTACACGCAGTTCTTCACAGATTTCTTCATACAATGTTGCCACTTGCAACCTTGGTTCTAACACAGACCGGTCTGCTATCAGTCTCCCCACTCACCGGCTGTGCTGACTTTACTGGGTGGGGCGGCTTTGTTGTAGGAGCCAAGGACAGTACCATGCCGGCAAGCGCTCCTCCCCGCCTCGGCTATCGATGCGGGAGAGCCCCGGGTACCTTCGACACACAACGCACCTTTCTTCAGCTTTAATTCCCGGTCTTATGTTTCTTATTGTCGCGGACTCGTGAAAGTAGCGGTTTCCTTCCTCTGAAAAGGCCAAGGGCAATTCCCTCCTTGCAACCCTTTCTGGTCTTGCCATCTTTCTTCTCATATTAAACTGCCATCTCAGAACTGCTGCTTCCTTGTGTGTTTTGCCTTGCTCAGAGTGTGATTTTGTGCTCTGCCTTTTATCCCTGTGAGGAAGTGTGATTGAAGGTGTGTGTAATTATCAGTAATTGCCTGACTCTGCCTGACCCTTGTGTTGGGACATGTCAGGTATACGGCTAGGCTGTTAGACCATTGTTGCTCACGGTGAACTGTCCGTGAGAACGTGTTCATGTCGGAAAAGGGGGCAGGGAGGTTCCATTCCTAGGTAACCTACCTGGTAGTATTGGGAAATGGTGTTACGACGAAATGTGAGGAACACATAGTGGCAACAAATTTGAGGAACACATGGTGGCAACAAGTAAGACAGGCGCAAGTGATTACAGTTCAAGAGTGTTTATTGAACAATGAATTCTGCATTCAGGTTGGAAAAATGCCTATTCTCAACCTAAATCTAAAATGGGAGCAAGCGTCGACCATCAAATGAAAAATAAGGCATTCCTAGTGGCGTCATATCAAATAAAAGTGCCTATACTAAAAAAAAGATTGACAAACCTCACAACTAATACATGAAGGGTGTGGGATAGTTCTCAAGAAAAGAAAGAAGTGTTCTCAAATAATATGTCAGGAGCGGTAGCCTGGGTCTCCCTTCCACACGTTTTGAGCACAGGGTAAGGTGATATCTTGGAGCACAGTACAGTCTTGGGCTTCTCCAGCTCGAGACAACAGTTCTAATGGCAGCTTAAAGAGCTGTCAATGGCCAAGTCTCATTTCACTTGAAAGTCTCTTGCCTTCGAGGACCTGAGGTCTTCAACTAACAAAAATAAAGTTCCTTCAACAAATGAAAGTTTGTTCCCAATGTTTTCTGGGTGATGGGTTCCCCCTTGGGTCCCCTCTTCTAGGCGCTGACCCTTCTCTCCTCTCTTTAGCGGGATTCACTTCCCTTGTTTTCTCAATATCTTTTCAAACAGTTCATAGTGGACATCCCTCTGTCGGGTTTTATGTCGGTCAACACTCTGTTTCTTGGGACTTTAGACGTTGCCCCTCTTGGGATTTGCTTCCCCTTGTTTCCTCTCACTGAGGGATTCACTACATAAACATACATATAAGACAACCATACATTCGCTGATACTGTGAGCAGAATGGCATTGAAGAAAACAAAGATGTAATTATGTTTAATATATCCATACCAACTGAATAGAGGGTAGTTGCCCAGTAACTGCAAATCGTGATAGCAGATAGAATTCTCTCAATTGTAAGAACAATGTAATAGTAGAGAAGAGCAAGGGAAAGCCAGGAGATGCAAGCAGGTAATAAACACTTTGGTCACATTTCAATTTTTAGGTTAAGCCTTACAAGGAATAACTTACAATCTTGTATAATGAAGCTGTTTACAAAAAATGACACAAAATGGCCTCCAAACAATGACATACTTTGCACATTTACAGTCATTCACTTCACATGGATTAATGCTGAACATTATTTCAGCACACATTGACTCAAGACTGAGGTTTAATCCTGTCATGACGTATGTAAAAAAGTAATCAACATGGGAAAACTGAGCTCACCCCTTCTTAAAACTCTAGACAAACTAACTGACTAATGCATAGTGCTGAGTAATATTGATTCTTATGTTAGACATCAAGCGTCTTACTGGGATGCTTGTTTGCTTTTGTTGAATCTAAATACTTTTCAAAGCTATAGATTTTGTAACTTTCCCTTGGACATCTGACATATAGCAGAGTGGAGGCCACACAGTTTCCAAATACAATCTCTGGTATTGTGGTAAGTCCTTTTAAGCAGTATTTGTTCCTGGCATATGACTGTCTTCTGCTCACTAATGGGGGCTAAATAAGGGTGACCAGGGGTCTTTCCCAAGACCAGGGGTCTTTCCCCATGGTCATTGACAACTAGTATGGGGAGCTGAGATAATTGTTGAACAAACAAGGAGTTTCCAAAATGAGACAGGGGTCCTTGACACATTTCTCGTTGGAGAAATAAATAAATGTTTATATAACTGGGATAGGTTTGCTGTTAGTATGTATATTTATTTATTTCCTAACTATCTGTGTGGTCCGTGGATGCTGTGTTTTTCCCAGAATTATATTTTTGCAGAATGCTATGTGATAAGAGAAGCACCACAACACATTTACAGGTCAAGGGAGCCTTTTATGTATCTGTGTGCCAATTTATGATATGTATTGCATGAATCACTGGATATTTCCACTTCTCCTGGACGGCAAATCCTTTCCCATGTGGCCAGGGAGGTGAGGCTGCTACCCGATAGTCCCCCTGGGCTGGTATAATGCGTGAGGATCTCATGGGGAGGGGCTCCTCCTCCCCCACCCCTACGGAGGAAGATGACCATCTAGGGTATAGCCTTTATGAAAACATCAGACCTACTCTCTAGCCTCTCCTTCTGCAAACCTCTTTGTAGACAGTAGACCTATGTACTCTTTTAAGGCAAGCTACCTCAAGGTCCTGAAAAGTACTGAGACGAAGAAGAACATCAGGAACATATGTAATCCAAGTACTGTGACGAGGTGGGACACTGGAAAAATGAAGGTCGGAAGATAGCTCAGGGGCAGCGTGTTTGCGTGGAATCCCAGGCTCTCACTTAGAAACTAGTCCAAGATAAGTGCGTTATAAAAGAACATTTATAATTATTATAATTCTAGGAGCAATACCAAGAAGGAACTGCAGCGGTATAGACTATCGCGGAGGCGTGGTTCACCCTAAACCATAACCATCAAAGCAATACCTATACGGGAGCCACAGCCAACCAGAACAAGGACCATGAAGCCCGGGAAGCACGAAGGAGATATCAAAAAGGCCAGGACAGAGCTGAGAGCTGTCCACTTCCAGAGTCTAGAGGACAACAGGACTCCTTTGCTGAACAGAGTCCAGATGGTAACAGGAGGCTGGCAGACTGTGACGCAAACACAAGAGCCATGTCCATACGGTTGGTCAAAGGGCTTGGAAGGGGATCTGTGAGGTGAAGGCACAGCGAAATGGAGATGCAAGCGCAGCATACAGAGTAGAAGAGCGTCCCCAGGAAGAAAAGGCCATGCATCCTAGGAACAGGCAAGGTAACAGTAGAGGCATGGGGATCAGTAGAGTCTCGAAGGTACAGGAGGCAAAAACCCTTTATAGATGTAACTAGCAGGACTATACCCCACGTGTCAGTACTTGTCAAGAGAGGCAGCCAGGGGGACATAAAGAGAAGGGGAGAGAAACCTGGGTTGGGGACCCAAACCAAGAGAATGATAATAGTCATCTTCCTTGTGACAGTCGTTGGCAGGCAAGTAAACCAAGGGGGCCAAATCAAAGAAGAGAAAACGGGGTTGGAGACCCATATTCCTATTCCATATTCCTTGTGTCAGTATTTTGCAGGGAAGTGAACCAGGTGGGCCAAACCAAATAAGAGCAGCCATAAAGTGTGATGCTATAATGGGGCCTGGAGAAAGAAAACTCCTACCAACTGACTTAGTCTTAGCGCCCCCCCAACGGTACATACATCCGATTGGTCAGGTCTCACTTGGAAACACGGTCTGGATGTAATGGCTGGGGTCATGGACCAGACTACCGGGGTGATGTCAAAGAACTTCTCCAGAACTGTACATTTTCTTACCATGTAAAGACTAGGGAGAAAATCACCCAGGGGAATTTAGAAAATGCCTATTTCCCAAACCTGTAGCAAGCCAAAAGCAATACCTGACGGAAAGAGGAATCAAAGCTTTTGGGGCACACCGACCAAGATCCACACCCTAAAGTGCAAATGCCAAAGCCCCACACAAAGAAAGTGCCCCTGAGATAATTCCTGATTTACTGTTCGCAAAACGCAATGACCCTATTCTGGTCAAAGCCTTCCTGAAAGTGAGGATGAAGGCAGAAGTAAAGAAGGTCCATCCTTTTTCCCTTTTTAAAACAAGGGTTATTATATCTTGGAGATACCACCAATGAGGGAACCCCTCAAACCCAAATAGTGGTCCCTAGAAGCCATCGAAGGGTAGTCCTAGAAACAGCACTTTCTTACCTAACCTCGGGACATTTAGGGAAGGGCAACAACACAGGCACAGGTTGTGATGAGGTTTTACTGGCCAGGCATGTATGCAGATGTAAAGAACTTTATCGCTACATGTTCTCTCTGTCAAAAGACCGCTCCACATGGCCCTCCTCCAGCTCCATTACAACCATTGACCATAAGTGAGGTCCCTTTTCCCAGAATACAGATGGATTTAATAGGCACATTAGAACCATCTAAACTAGGGAATAAATACATGTTAGTCATTCACGACTATGCCACACGCTACCTTGAGGCCTTCCCATTGAGGAACAATACATCTCAACAAATCTTAAAAAACTTGATCCCTTTTCTATCACGGGTGGGCTTCCCGAAATAAATGTTGACAGACCAAGGGACAACATTTATGAGCACGATCATTGCAGAAGTAAAACAAATTTTGCAGATTAAAACCCTTAAGAATCATCACCCACAGACAGATGGTTGGTTGAAACAGTCAATAAGACCTTAAAAAGAATTTTGAAGAAATTGCTAGTGGCCGGCGGCTGTGATTAGTATATGATGATTCTTTGGGGCTTATTATTTGACAGGAAGGCTCCCAAACTTCCCTGGGTTCTCCCTGTTCAAGCTACTCTATGGACGCGATCCAAGAGACGTGCTAGACTTTTTGAGGGAGGCATGGGTAGAAATCATACCCCTGACTTAAACCGCACAGCTGATTAAAGAACATATGACCGTCGTGAGAGAGTACATTCCCACCTTGCAAAAGTACAGGAAAATCAAAATGCCAAATATGATAAAAAGGCGATACCCCAGTCGTTTTCTGTTGTACAGAAGGTATTGGCACTTGTACCCACTTCAAAACACAAAATGCTGTCCAGCTGGCATGGCCTCAATGAGGTCTTGAAGAGAACTGGCCCCTGTAACTATTGAGTTGTCCAACCCGATAGATGAAATAAAATCCAAATATACCACGCCAAGCTTTTGAAGGAATGAAAAGAAGTCCCAGTTTAATCTTCCTCCATGGTAATGGCCAGTTTCTTGTCAGAATAGACAGAGGGAACCAATTTAGTACCCCTTCAACTTCCACCACAGCAACACATTCAAGATCTTTTGGCCCAATTCCCGGATGTCTTTAGTTGAAAGCCTGGAAGAATTAAAGGAATCCAACATTACATCGGCACTACAATTAGAAAAAACATCAATTTTAGAGCTCTATCAGAGCGCAGAGGTAAAGAAGGAAAAAGTCCCCCAAGAGGTGGAGAAAATGTTAGCTGGAGACATTATTGAACCACCTCAAAGCAGTTGAGGTTTTGTATAGACTTTAGGAAACTCGGTGCCATTTCCCAGTTCGATAATTATCCGATGCCACAGATTGATGACCTTATTCATCGACTGGGGTCAGCAGTCTACCTTTCCTTGATTGATCTCACCAAGGGCTATTTGCAGGTGCCTTTAAATCCCACGGACATAGAAAAGACAGCATTCTCCACCCCAGAGGACTATTTTGTTTTAAAGTATGCCCATTTCAGCTCCATTGTGCTCCTGCTATTTTTTGATAGCTAATGGACCAGATTTTGTGACGATATTCCAGATTTTGCAACGCATATCCAGATGACAGTCATTCATAGTCAGTACTGGGAAGAGCACGTAGCCCAGTCGGCAGTGAAATGCTTGGGATTGTTTGTGGGGAATGGGTTAGTCCAACCCCAGTTAGAAAAGGTCAGTGCTATCCAGGAAACACCAGCTCCAAAAACGAAGAGATCTGGGGACCTTTCTTAGGACTTGCTGGATATTACAGGAGGTTCACCCGCAATTACTCTGCCATCACATCTAGTCTAACTGATGCTTTGGCAGAGGAAGGATAGTGGGCAGACTACACCTGAAGGTCCTGGAAAGTACTGACATGAAGAACAACATCAGGAACATAGGTAAGCCAAGTACTGGGACGAGGTGGGACACAGGAACAATGAAGAGCAATACCAAAAAGGAACTGCAGCGTTATAGACTACGCCATAAAAATCAACAATGAACTACCTACCAGAGCAACGCAAACAAAGAGAGCGAGAGACGAGAGACCGGGAAGCGAGAAGGAGATACAGAGAAGGCCAGGATGGATCTGAGAGCTGTTCACTCAGTCGAGGGGACAACGGGACTCTTTTGACCAATGGTGTCCATATGGTAACATGGGGCTGGCAGATGGTGATGTGAACGCAGGAGGCGGCTTCATTCCAAGGGAGATCCACGAGATGAAGGTACTGAGACACAAAGATGCCCATGCAGCATACAGATTAGAAGAGGGACCCCAGGAAAAACCGGCGACGCATCCCAGGAACAGGCAAGGTAACAGCAGAGGTGCAGGGACTGGTAGGAGGCAAAAATACTGTACGGATATAACGAGCAGGACTGTACCCTTGTGTCAGTACTTGCCAAGCGAGGCAGCCAAGGGGACATGACGAGAAGGGGAGAGAAACCAGGTTTGGGGACCCAAACCAAAAGAGTGATAAGAGTCATCTTCCTCGTGGCAGTCCTTAGCAAGGAAGTGAACCAGGTGGGCCAAACCAAAGAAAAGAAGCCAGGGTCGCAGACCCTCCTAAACATTCAGAGTTGGATGTCGAAGGTGTGAAACCTAATGAAGGGAAGACCAGGGGAAGGGAGTCATTCCCCCTGGTTGTAAGAGATTGCTTGGAACTTAGTGACCTGGGGAAGGGGGTCATTCCCCCAGGCTATTTGAGACTGAAAGTCAGAAGGGAGGTATTCTCCTGGCCCACCAAGGAAACATTGCGTGGATCTTGGACCATAACCCAGGAGAAGGAAGACCTGTTCCTGGGACTGGAGCAGCACTGCTTTGTTCTTTATTTTATAGTGTAAGGGACAGAAGTAAGGTTGTCTTGACTTTCTTGACATAGGACGGTGGACACTTTTACTTAAAGAGACATCCTGACAGACACCTTATCTTTAATTGAGGCACAGAACCCCTTCTTGGGAATAAGGAAAGATAGGTTTTCTCTTGCTTTATTATTTAATAAACGCCTTTAGCCCCAAACATGCCACCTTTGTGTCAGAGTCTGTCTTCTGCACCCTCACAGTATGTTGTGTAAACCTGCATAGAAAGCACACTTCTGTATAAAAAAAGGAGGATAAAATGGGAGGAGGACAGTGAGCTAAGGGAGGGTGTGTGGAAGAGGGAAAGGTGCCATCATTGGGTCAACCCATGAATCTGGAACCAATCATTGCGTTGTGGCACATTATTTGAGGGGTATGTGAGAATCCTGAGGGTATTCACCCAAGTAGGCCCAGAGAATCCCTTATTCAGGTGGCAAGGGGGGCTGGACGAGCGAGGGAGGATCACCTGGGTAGGGGAACCCACGGTTATGCTCGGGAGGGAATGCCCAATGTGAGACGCAGTATTACACAGGGGGAGAAAACAAGAAAACCAAGTTCCTGAGGCTTTTATGGGCTGTTCAAAATCACCCTCTCTTCCATCCAATGAATGTCCCTTACCAGAATCCAACAACCCCTCTGCATCTGGTAAACCTATTGGAAACCCAAACCCTGTAGCAGGAGGAAACTACATCTCCCAGAATCCTTATTTTCTGGTTGCCTATCCGAATACTCTGTCATTCTGCTCTCCGTCCCTCTGATTATTTCTCGAACTCTGTCTGCTTTGACAAAACACTACAGTTCCTGCAATAATTTCAAAAATCCTACAAAACTCACCCTTCAACCCCCCTAGGATGAGGGATATAATTCCTTGTTAGGCAAGATTGTATGCAGTACCCATAGGGTGCACTACAACAACCCTGACCTCCTGGCAGTAGTAACCCAACCTTTGGTATAAGTCTGTACTACACAGGTTGGTAGTGTGGACGAGTAGCCAGGCTTATCTCAAGAGGGGTCAATGTGAGCTGTCGGGGAGTTGCAAAGAGGTTCACAGTGACAAGTATTCAAGCAAACACTTACCCACAGGGTTTCTTGATAAAACAATTATTAATTTATTTACCAGTCAGTTAATATAAGCCACCTTCAGTAGGGAGCACTGTAAAACACCACACAAATGTACTTCAAAATTATACAATCTATTAGTTCAGAATCTGTAAATACCCATTTGGGATGGCATACAGCAGAGTCCTACACCCACAGGTGACTTCAATTGCTACAGTGCTGTTGACATTAATGTATTACTGTTGGCATTCAGAATTAGTTAAGGGCAAGTAAAAAGGAAAAGATTATTGGAGCAAACAAGTTACCACTATATTTCTTAAGCAGGCAAATACTTTCAGATCCCCCAATAAGAGTAATTTCAGATCCAATGTCAATAGGCAAGAGTCTGTATGGGCTGAAGCACTTCTTTGAAGGTGAGTAGAAAAGTCTTTGCACAATGTTTCAGAAGTCTTTGAAATATGAATCAATGTAGGTCCAGAAGCTGTTAGACTTGTGAGTAGTAGAAGATACAAGCAACTCTACAGAAAGAGGTAAGTTCTCTTAGACTTTGTACAGTACCTTTGAGATGAAGAAAAGATGTAGCAGATTACTCCTGTTCCTGTGAAGCTCTGCAGTTCTCACTGTTCCTTGGCCTCCATTGTGGGGAGAAGAAGGAGGACATCTGGGGACTCCTGCACTGCACTGGGACCGTCAAAACTTGCAACTGACAAACTTCACTTTCAGTGGCTGTTCAGTGTTTCAGCTCCTCGCGTCTACCGCAAATAGCAACACTGCGGTTCCTGGCTGTCGAGGTGGACTTTCCTGGCTTCTGGGGTCCCGCACTCTGTTGAGGGAGCTCAGGCTCGGTCAGTCCTGCTTCCTGGGAGTCTGGAGGATCTTCCTGGAGCTCTTGGCCAACTTAAAAGCAACGCACACAAACAGGTGTTCCTCTCCCTGGCTCTAAGGTTTCCAGCAGCAACTCTGTGGAAATTCAACCAGCTCTGAGATGGATGTCCAGGTGGCTTACTTTGGAGTTGATTGGTCCCACCAACTCGAGGGGCAAAGTAGTCCTTGCAGAGGCTTCTCTGTTGATGCGAACTTGGCAGAACTTCATGGGGCAAACCAACGGTCCAGGAGTTGTAGCAGGCGTCCTCTTCAAGTTCTTCTTCGGTTCCTTCGTCCAGTGGTCGACTCTGCCTTCCAAGCCAAAAGACTTGCCTTTTATACAGTTTTCTCCCTTTAATTCCAGCCTAGCTGTCACTCACCCAGCAGGTTGGCTGTCCTTGCCTGACAGTCAGCCAGCCAATCGTCACAATCATCACACAGTGCATTTGGGGCTCCTGGGAGACTAAGCACAGGGAATTTCGGGCACCTCCCTCACTTTCTGCCTACCCCAAACACCCTGGAGCCAGAGGTGGGCTTAACTTGTGAATCCCGCCAAAGGCAAAACGAACAAAGGGACCAAACCTGGTTTGGCACGCAGAGTAAATCTCAAAAAGGACCTTTCCACAAAGAAATGGTGAAAAAAGAAGAACAGAGCCATTTTGACAAAAATGGCACCCTTGGGTGCTTTACTGCAGCTGTGAACGCAGCCTGCTGTAAATGCACACCACAGTAGTAAAAACGAAACCACTGCCACCAGCCATTCAGTGAGGAAAGGGTACAATAAAATTGTTACGTGAGAAGTTACACAAAAGGGGATACAAGGTAACCCCTCCAGCATCCTATTGTAAAATGGTGTGTGCTGGGTCTAGAAAGTTATGTAAGTAAAGTCAATTTCACTTTACTGCTCTGGGAAACAGCAGTTTATCCCAGAGAAGGTATTTAAACCTTGCAGAAATCTAATAGACTTCCCTGTGTTAATGCATTAAAGGTGCTGTGTGCCACAATGTAAAAGATGATGCCTATAGAGTTTGTCAGACTCCACAACCAAAAAGAAACAGAGTACAAAAATCACATTCAAATACATGAGAGAGTGGGGAAAAGGGGTCTTACTTTCTCCAGGTTAAAAGAAATCAAGTCCTCAAAATCCAGCAAAGTTGCCGGGGGTCTCTAATGTAGAGGGAATTGACACATTTCTGAGAATTCTCCCTTACATTCCCCATGACACCTTTCCCCATCCTCCCCCGTAGTATACGTAGAAACTCTACCCACCCCCCCACAACCCTCCTTTCTGACTCAAACACTTTTTCACATCATGAAAGACAACGGACTAACACCAGAGCCGTTTACCTGCCATTCCCAACACAAGGGACAGGCAGAGTCAGGCAATTGATGGTAACTCCACACACCTGACTGCCCATTGTTTTCCCTAAAGGGATAAAAGGCGGAGCACAAGAGCATATTTTGAGCAAGGCAGAACGCATGAGGAAGCAGCCATTGCTGGACGACAGTTCAAACGGAGGAGAAAGGCGGAGAGATCTGAAAGGGCGACAAGGAGGGAATTGCCCTTGTCCTTTTCAACCCAGACCCGCAAAACCTCAGTGAAAGCAAATGTCAGACCGGGAATCGCAGCTGGCGAGTGGTGTCAGATGTCAGCGGTAGGTGGAACCCTCCGGCACTGATTGCCAGGGCGGGGAGAAGCGGTTGGCATCGTGGTACCATCTTTGACTCCAGCGGCAAAGGAAACGCCAACGAGTTCAGCAGAGCCGGTGAGTTTGAAGAAGCTGATAGTGGACGGGACTGTGTTAGACTCAAGGTTGCAGTGGCAACATTGTATGTAAAGAAAGAAGATCATAAATATAGGTCTTTTATGAGTGAAACTGGAACCAGACATAAGAGTGGTACAGTGCCACATGGATGCTCATTCAAAAGACTCTATTTGGTATCCCTTTGCTGAAAGAAAGTGAAGCTATTGAGCTGAGAACTTTTTGATTAGCGAAACTACAGAGTCCAAGAAGCCTAGGGGAGGCCAGCGGGAAATGTCAAAGTGAACATACAAGGGTCATGCCAAAACCTTTGTACACGAGAAAGTCTTTGACACGTTGTGAAAGTGTGCACAAAACTAAAAGAACTGTGAAGGTGGCGTTTGTGCCCGGAAGAGGGGAATGCCATGTGATTTTGTGAAAACCAGCAACTCTCATGAAATCACTGAAGAAGTTGCACAGTTGTTTAAAAAAGACATTAAGATTCTTGAAGATTACAAGGTTATGATATTTACTCTGGATGGCAGTGTGAACCCGACGGAGGGATGCCAGGAGAAAGCTAAGGGAAGTGAATCCCACATTTGTAAGAAAACAAGGTGAACTGTTTGAGGCAAAAGTTAACCCAATTGAGGGATGCCTACAAATTGGGGTGAACAGTAACACACCCGTGAACATTGTGGTAACAAACGTGAACCAGACTGAGGGATGTCTACAATGAATGGTTGATCTGAGCCCGATTGAGGGAGGCTATTGTTGAGAGAAGGATCGGAGCCCTGCTGAGGGGGATCCAGAGGCAAAGAGTAATCGCATACTGTGAAGAGTACCAGAAGGGACTTTTGTTTGTCATTTTGATATATCGGGCCCTCTGAGGCAAGAGACTTTGCATGAAAGAGACTTGGGCACAGAAGGCCCTTATATCAAGGAAAAGGAACTGTAACCTCGTGCTGGAGAAGCCCACGAGTGTGCTGTGCTTAAGATTCCCGCCTTGTCCTGTGCTAAAAACGTGGCGGAAGAGACCCCGGCCATAACTTCCTGACCTATCATTTTGTGAACGCTTTCTTTTCTTGTAAAGATTATCCCACACTATTTTGTAGCGGTAAGGATTAGCAATAGATTATATAGCATAGGGCCTTTTTATTTGACTGGACTCAATTAGGACTGTATTATTGTTTGATGGTCGTAGTTTGCTCCCATCTTAGATTTAGGTTTAGATTAGGCGTTTATCTCACCCATTCTTACAGTTTAATAAACACTCTTGAACTGTGACCACTTGTGTCTGTCTTACTTTGATGCCATGCCTTCCTTACAGGTACCATTTGGATGTTATTCTCATCTTGAATATTCATTAAGATATTTTGGCACACTACTGGAGTAAGAATAATTTGCATTATGAGGTTACTTTAAAGTATTTTTCTAAAATGATAACTGTTGAAGGCCAAAGTACCATGATCAAAGCTTATTCTGTGATATAAACCTTATTAATTTGTGTTTTAAAATGCATTGCATACAAATGGGTGCCGCCCAAAGCACTAAGGTTTAGCAAAATGTGTTTTTCTGGGTGGCTGTAATTTCTATTTTTTTCCAGGGACGCAATTCAACCGATGTGACTAATCATTGCATATGTTCCATTGATCTTAAGCTGGTAAGGCTGCTTGTAGTGAACACTGTCATGTGACCATTTGGAAGCGAGACCCATTCACTTCCTTTTCTTTTTCAGATGGAAACTGTATACATATGGTGGACAATGGAATAGTTCAAAAGCTTATGGATCTGCTAGACAGACATGTAGAACAAGGCAATGTAACAGTACAGCATGCGGCTCTCAGCGCTCTACGGAATCTAGCTATTCCCGGTAAGGAATATACTCCAGCAATAATTTGCAATGGCATAAGCAGCCCTTTCCTCGCTGTCTAGAAAACTTTTATCTTCCACTCTCATAAAATTATGTTAGATATATTTGAGTCAACAAATTAATGACTCACACATGCAGGGCTACAGACCTGGGGTGCAATGGCCCAATTTTCACGCTAACATGAGGTTGGTGCAATTTGTCAAAGAAATGAGAAGTAACCAGTGTGAAAGACTCAGACCTTTCTGGTGTCTGAGTTAATCCTGACCAATCTAGCTTTGGAGGCATCAGCAGCATTGCACTGCAAGAAGGAGATCTGCTGCTGATGGATCGGATTCCTTAATTTGGAAAGGAGTGTGTTTATTATTATATACATCCTCTGTTAGCAGTGACAGAAATTATGCATTGTAAAAAAGTGCCTATTTTCTTTAAATAGTAAATGCTTTTAGCTTATGTTGGCGGGTTATGGTCTGGGTTATGTTAGCTGCGTCACATTTGTTTGTATAGTTTACATTTTGTCTTTATGTACTTTTTTCATTTCAATACTTCAACTATTATTTTAGGTTAATTACTTGAGTCTGTGTCCATACTAGTGCTCCCACTCATACTCTTGCTGACATACCGACTCAGAGGTAGCAGGAAACTCTTCTTTAAGGTCAAGAGGCCAAGTCTACCCTCATTCAGGGAACATTTGTAATCCCCAAACAGTGTCTGAGCAACTGTAGTGAGAAACTCAACAGATTAAAATCTGAGGTCCTCATTCAAATATCATAACACATGCTTAAGTTCCTATAGCACTGTTCTACTACGCGCACTCGATTTATTTTTTAAAGACAAAAATATACCCCGCAAGCACTTGTGGAGAAAAGTATGAGCATGACGGGTTAGATTGCTGAAGTCAATGTGTGTTTGTATGTGTACGTGTACCTCTACTCAGCTGCTCAACAAAACCCTCTGCTAAATCATTCCAGACATCTCAGCAGAAGATTTTGCCACCATCAAGAACTCTGAGCGAAACAATTCTGACTTTAAGGAAGGCATGGTATCAAACAGTAAAACAGACACGTGATCACAGTTCAAGGGCGTTTATTGAACTTCAACTGGGTTTGAAAAACGCCCATGTAATCCTAAATCTAAAGATCGGCGCAAACTACGACCATCAAATAACAGTCCTGGTGGTGTCTTGTCAAAATAAAAGGGGCCTATACCAATAAACCTATTGCCAATCCTTAGTTCTAAATATAAATAGTGTGGGAAACAATGTCATGCAAAAGAAAGGTGTTCAAGAAATAATATGTCTGAATATTCAAGCCGTTGGCTTCCCCTCTCTATGTTGTCAGCACAGGACAAGGCAACACATTCAAGCTTGGCACAATGGCTGACTTCTCTAGCACGAGAATGCAGTTCAAATCTCAGTATCTCGGGGCCTTCTGTACCAAAGTCTCTTTGCCATTCAAAGTCTCTTACTTCAGAGGGCCTGATATAACAAACATTCCAAAGTTCCTTTCTCCTTGGGATTCTCATGTACAGCTTCTTGAGTGATTTTCACTTCACCACCCCAGGCCCCCCGCCACTGGGCTCAGACCCACTGTTACCACAAGGCTTTCAATTGATCTCCATCTGCCGGGCTCGGACCAACTTTATCCATTTTGCCACAAACTTTCTTTACTCTATCAACATCGAAAACTTCAATTTCAAATTATCTCCCTCTGCCAGGCTCGGATCAAATGTATCTACTTTCGTTGTTCCTCACCTGGATCCGTTATAGAGACCTTCGATTGAGCACCCATGCAGTGCTGGACCACTCTGTCAAATGTATTGTAGCTTGCTTTAAAGTTCAATCAGTCATCGGCAGTTTAACTTAACTCGCTTCTCTTATCACACACGTTTTAACAATGTTGGTTCCAGCGCTCGCTATACAATGTTGATGCTTGCAACCTTGACTTCAACAACGACCGGTCTCGTATCGGCCTTCCCAACTCACTGTCTGTGTTGCTTTCACTGAAGCGGCTTTGTTGTTGGAGCCAAGGATAGTACCACGGTGGCTGGCGATTCTCCCCACCTTAATTATTGAGGTTGGAGGGACCCGACTATCTCCGACACACAATGCAGGATTCTTCAGCCTGTTTTCCTGGCTTTGTTTTCCAATGTCGAGGACTTGTGAGAGCAACGGTTCCTTGTTGAAAAGGTCAAGGGTACTGCCCTCCTCTGGATCCCTTTTTGTTTCATGGCCTTTCTCCTCTCGTTAAACTGCCATCCTTTTAACTGCTGTTTTCTCATGTTTTTGCCTTGCCTAGAGTGTGCTTTCATGCTCTGCCTTTTGTCTGTGTTAGGAAGTGTAATGGAAGTCGGGTGTGAGTGATTGTTGATAATTGCCTGACCTCGCCTAACCATAGTATTGGAACATGTCGGGTACAAGGCTCAGGTTTTAGTCTGTTTTCCCTTAGAGCAGACTGTCCGTGAGAAAGTGTGTTGTAAAAATGGGTGGGGGGGGTAGATTTCCTAAATATCCTACTGGGTAAGATGGGATAAAGGTGTTACAAGGAAGGGGATACCGTGTCTCACCATTCGGTGTCCCACTCCCCAAAGACCCCTCACCCACGTGATACTCCTGCACTGGTCCACCCTCAGGAACTGGATCCAAAAGCGATAGCCCTGTCCTGGCCACCTGGATGACAGATCTCCGGGTACTAGTGTGTGAGACACCTTCTGGTTTCTCACATGACACTCTAATCTGTTTACCTACTGGACAAACTGCAGAAGATACACAACTTTGCCAGCACACTTGTTACTGGTCGCAATAAAAAACCACAGCCATTATGCAGGGCTCAAAATTAAGATTGCAGGAGCTTAAGTGCAGATCCTGGGTATCAAGAACTAACCAATGACCAGGAGCTACCACCGGGGAACAAGGAGCTAGTACATAGCATTCCACAAATCCAACTTCCATATAACATGGATAAATAATTCTGTACATTATTCATGACCCCTTATGCTTTAAATGTAGTATAGATGTGTCCTAATGTTTATTGATGGATTTTTCCAAATGCATGGAGTTAAATTCTCATAGGTGTGTTTGTTCGGCATCAGTTGGTCTGGGGAGCCAAATGTAACTCCTGGTATATGTTGGTGACAAACCAATGAGGCCCTTCTAGGCTGCAAGCAATCAGGAGCTAAATGGCTCCCAGCTCCTCATTTTCAAACCCTGCTTTTTAAAACCCCCACCCCCTTAATGCGATAGAACTCAATGGAATCTCCAAAAGGTTGAAACGCGTATGTATTTCCAGCCTTGTGCAGTCAGCCTTGGTCTGATCAAGCTATACCAAAAGAAGCGCTGCTCAAATGTTATTAGGCAATGGCATTATTCTCATACGGAGCAAAAATGCAAGCTTTTCATTCAGTGACTGCATAGCCATAGAGGCTCTGTGTGGATATGATTTGATTTGTAGATTTGTACCGTGCATACCCTTGGAGGGACCGAGCACAAATGCATCTGGGCGCAGCATGTTGCTCTATACATTTGTCGCAATGTTGATTGGGGGTTTGAAAAACACATGACTTCTATACTAAACAAATAGGTACGTTTTTAATTGTTTCCTGAAGATTGTAAGGGATTTATGTAGTCGAAGGTTCAGTGGAAGAGCATTCCACATTTGAGGACCAAGGACTGAGAACCGTTGTTTGCCCCATCTGGCCGTTCTAACCCTTGGAATTTGCAGAAATCACTGATCCAAGGAACGCAACTGTCTCTGCGGTTGATGCAACCGAATCTTTGCGCTCAGATAAGCTGGTGCCATCCCTTCGATGCACCGAAATACCAGGCATAGTACCTTAAAGAGAATCCTTTGAGATAGTGGAAGCCAGCGTAACTGTCTTCTGAACTGGGAGATTGAAGTTCTTCTGTTCAGTGAAAAAATCAACCTAAAAGCTGTGTTTTGAGCTACCTGGAGCCTCTTAATCTGAAATGTTTGCACCCCTATGAGAAGAGCATTACAGTAATCTAACCAAGCATTGGTTAATGTTCCCACCACCATTGGCCGATCCTTTGCCACAATCAGAGGCATCACTGGTTTTAATAGCCTTAGTTGGAAATATACAGATTTCACCATCTGATTAACCAAGTGAGTTGCAGTCCATACTGGACTGCCAGATACAGCCAAGTTTTTTTACAATGTCCACATACTTGGTCGGTATGTCAAAGAGGGATGGACATGGGACAGTATGAACTTTGTCCTGTACCTTCCCTCTCGCACCCAGTACAATAACCTCGGTTTTTCTGGATTCAACTGCAGTTTGTTTTCCAGCATCCTCAGCTGGTTGGTTTAGTCGCACGTAAATTTGGGTGTCATCCGCATAGGAATGGTATGACAAACAGAATTCCAATAGAATATTCAGCAAAATGCTAATATAGGTGTTAACAAAGGCGATAGTGAGGACCCTTGGGGTACCCCACACTCAACCAACACAGTTTCAGAGAGGCAGTCGCCCATTTTTACCTGCTGGGTACGTTCTGATAAAAAGGACACAAACCATCTTATGACCTCCTCCGAAACGTGCCACTGATGACAGCCTGGTAATAAGAATATCGAAGGCCGCCGACAGGTCCAGCATAATAAGCATTATAAAAGTACCTTCGGCAGCAGCCCCCAACGGGTCATCCCAGACCTTCAACAGGGCGGTTTTGTTTCCATGGGCCGGTCTAAAACCCGACTGAAAACAGTAGAGAATCTTATATTTGTTAATAAATGTCTGAAGTTGTTTTTGTCACCACCTTTTCTAGAATTTTGGCTGGCCATAACAGGCCGGCTATTGGGCGATAGTTAGCCAAAACTTTATGGTCCAGAGTTGGCTTCTTTAACGGTGGTGTAAGGAATTATGTTTCTAACTCCGAAGGAACGCAGCCTTGTGATAGAGAAGCATTTATAAAAGACACCAGAGTTTTTGCTCAGGACCGAGGCGTGTTTCGCCAGGCATGCCGGGATCGGGGTCATAGGCAAAATGTGTAGGTTTTGGCTATTCCAAGTAGCCAAGAATTTCATCTGACCCAACAGTGGAAAACCAGAATTTGGGACCAAAATTAGGTACAGATGTAGGATGGGAGATACTTAAGTCTGCTTCAGTGGACACTGAGCATACAGACATATTGTTTCTGATGGTATTAACTTTCACCTGGAATAAACAATTACATTCGTTGGCCAGAGTGACAGAGGCCAGGGATTAAGGATTCACATTTTTAGGGATGGAAACATTTCTAATGACCAAAAACAAAGCCTTGGATTGGTTCTCTGCTTGCTCAATTTGATTTTGTAAAACAAGCGATTTAGCCAGCAGGATTTCTTTTTTGTACGTAGCCAAGGGTGTCTTGGCTCCCTGATGAGAAGTTTCGTCTCTGGTTTTGCACCAAATGTTTTCTTTTTTTCCTATATTGTTGTTTAAGAATTTTGAGATTCTCATTATACCATTTATTATTATTCTTATTTTCTTTAATAGCTTTTAGTGGGGCAATAAAATTACAATTTTTCTGCAGCCCTGACATCAGGTTGGAGAAGTAGTTTACACAATCCGCAGTAGGTAGTATAGGCGGAAGACTCTGAACCAGATCCCTATCAGATATGCGGTGCAGGTCATTTTTACGGCGACCTAATTGCACGTACTGGACGATATTGTATAGTTTAAAATGGCATGAAGTCCATAGAAAAAAAACTCACCAGTGAGTGATCGGACTGACTGACGGTGTAGTTCCATCAACCAGAGTTGAGCCTCGGTAGATCACAGGATCGAGACAATGCCCACCAATGTGGGTAGCCAGATGGTATAACATTTGAAGATCATGTATCTGAAGAATGTCATTCAAATATTTACAGTCTCCATCTTCCATAACATTGCACCAGATATTAAGGTTGACCAAAATAATAAAGTTGTGATGTTGGAGCGCTTGAGAACCTAGATAAACATCAAGGGTGTCCACGAACAAAGTGGCTGAGCCAGGGGGTCTATAACAAAGGAGAAAGTTATGGGCTTCATTGGGTGATGGGTAATACGTACAGGCCATAATTTGCGATGAAACATCCCAGTCGAACATTATCAATTCCGACGGAGGAGCTCATCACAGTGGCTACTCCACCTCCTTTTTACATGGTTCCGTTATGCCATTTTACATGGTAGTCGACTGGAACTAGCATATGAATGTGTTGTAAAGTTATCTGAGAACTATGTCTCAGTAATAAAACAAAAATCAAGGTCCAAGGAGCAAATGGCCTAATTAAAAGCTGTAGCTTTTTTCACTGCTGAACGGGCATTAATGAGTGCAGCCTTCACGGGCGTTGGCTTAAGGTTGCAAGGATACTGTTTATTTTCCAGGCTGTTTGTGTAGTCTGATTTTATTTAAAGTACAAAGCGGTAGCAAGCCATGACTAGTGTGCCTAAAAGACAAAAGTTCAGTAGCAGAATAGAAAATGCACATGGTAGTTAATGCCTCAGTGGTAGATACCCGATTAATAACACTGGACTAATGAGTCTTACCTCAAAAAGGATGGGCGCACTCTGCACCTCTGCAGCCAAGGAGCGACACAGACCGGCTGGTCTCTGTTGCGCCTGTAAACGGGGTACATAGCCCGAAGAACTACAGCTCACTTGGGAGTTGTAGTTCACTACACAAATGACAGGGCTTCTGATGTAGCATTTCTCCTTGCAACTTTAAACCGTATTATATGCGGCTCGAGTAGTCTACTTCCCTCAATAGATACATTTAAAAATGACTAAATCTAAAAACACATTAAATTCGAAACAGGCAGCAGGATATAAACATCCAGAGATAGTTACCAGGTGGCAGTGTCATGTTTCGCTTTTTCCTAAAATGACATATATATTCTCTTCCTACATCATTTTAGTGTGACAGAGGGAGTGGAGGGTCATTCATCTCCATTCCACCTCCAGTAGTCTTTCTTACCTCAAGGAATATTCAAGAAACATATTTTCCATACTATTTCTCCTGCCTGTGGCACCATGAGTCAAGATTACAAGAAGCCAATGGGTTTGCAAACTTGCCTGTATTTGTATTACCTTTGGTTTTCTATCGCTTAGCTGCTACAGGTGAGAGGTGTGGGAGGGGGGATGTGTGAAGTGTCACTTGACCCAGTATCGGGCCCGAAGGCAGACCAGCTGTCATGGGTAGGTGATAAGCGAAGATGATCGGGTAGGTTTTCAGTGCTATGTCAGGATACTTCCTTGAGCCTGTGGCAAGGGGGATTTGTAGCGGCATAAGAAACGAGCATTGGCAATGGCAATCATTTCGGCATTCACTCTTCTTTGCATTTGTAGGCACCAGCGTGAAAGGAGGAGAGTGCAACGTTTTAAAGGAGGCTGCAGTAAGGGTTACAGGTGTGCAATGGAATGAGAAGGGGATTAGAGCAACAGAAGAAACCACTGATAGAGGGTGCCGATGAGCAAAAGGAAATTTGAGAGAGAAGGGGGGGTGAGGGAGTAAGAGAAAAAGTGAGTATGAGAGGAAAGGTGATTAGAAAAAGTAAGGGCTGAGAGCAAAGGTAAGAGCTGGAGAAAGGCAATTGCTTAATTGCAGCTTTAAACCAGCTCCTGGTGTATTACAATTGTATCTATTTATTGCCAGTATTTGTTTTATTTTTATTATTAATTTGGGGAAATGCTGGCCTCCTTCATTCGCCTACAACTTGATTGCACGACTCCTCTCCTGGCCCCACCCATCGTACACACTAAGCCCCCAGCGAATGTTTGTTTTTGATTTCCAGCAATGCATTTCGACTACCATTTTAAATTGTGTTCGATGTTGTCCCCATCTGCACGCAAGTCATTCAGTAACTATTAAACAGCAAGGTATCCACCAAAAGGTCTGTTGCCGCAACCTTCCCTTGTTCCTGACCCCTCTCACTCACTCCTAGAGAACGTATCCTTTCTCTCTGCAGACAATCAATCTAGTTTCCGTTTCCCAGTGGCGCTGGACATGGGACACCGCCCCAAAGCTTCCAAACCCACGGTTTGCTTGCCTGATCATAAGTTTACTACAGCTGGGAGCAGCTTGCATGCACACATTTCACAAAGTACCACAATAGCTACTGTCCACCTGTGTGACTAGTCATGATTAGCAGTTTAAGAAGAAGTATTTCACACTTTTCATGAAGAGTCTCTATGGTCACACTTGAAAAACATGCAACAAAGAAATCGGAGTTCCCCATGACTGGCCCCAGCATATGCTTTTAACAGAAGAAATGCTGTATTTACATCGCAGTTGCCAACAGCCAGTCATTATCATTAACATTTCTCTTGCAAGTGCAACAACATTGTTTAAAACTCACAAATCCATGCAGTATTTGCCTGTGACTTACCAAGCCGACGCCAAACTCCTCTGACTAACGTTGCTAATACGTGCCAGTGGCGGCTTAACAACATTGCAAGCCGCTGCCAGTACATATTTGCAACGTTATTTGGCGGCGGCGGAAACCCAAATTAACATTGGGAAAACAAAATCGCTGCCGGTGACGGCTTCACATCTGGGGAAGCAAGCCGCCGGTGGCTCTGAATTAATTTCAAGAACGTTGCAAAATAATAACATAATTTAACTGCCCATCCAATCAGATCCTCCTTGCATCAAAAACACAAGACCAATCCCCCACAAATCACAAAATTATTACGCTACCTTGTTTATTTTTAATAAATACTGTGAAATGTGTAACATAAATTGAAAGCTGCAGTAAATCTATTTTAAAGCATCAATCAAGTCAAATAACTTTTATATAATGTTAACAGATGGCTTCCGCCATTTTGGAATTGAAAATGGCTGACAAATTCACCACACAATACAAATTCAGCCAAAGCGTGCAAAAAGAGTTGTGATTGGAGGGAAAATGGGTGGGAATGGGAGGAATATCCCATAGATTTTTACTTGGCAATGGGCTTTAAATGGGTGGGACACATAGCCAATCTACATAAATCCATCCTCATGTCATCTGCATTGAAAAGCATTACAAACCTACATTCAAAGCCCCTGTTTCAAGCTCTTATGTTTAAGGTTTTATTTTAATGACAATAGTTTCGGCTTTATAGGTAGCATTTCAGCGCCACCTAATAGACCAAACTAAAAAGGCTTGTGTGTGTAGAAATATACGTGTCTCGCCCACGCTCACAAACCATTTCTACTTAGTAGGGAGGGTGACTAAACCATTCAGGGATGCCAGCCTAAGGCTTATGCGATGGAAAATATGGTCAAATGGAACACCCTGCCATTTTTGCAGTTTTTTGCTGCTGATTTGTGGCCCAAAAATTCATCTACAAATATAGAGGCCAGGGGGGCGTAAAGGTAAAATAATAAGGTGTAGTGGATGTGGGGAATAGGTAGTAAAAAACTAGGAAGAGAGGATTGGGGTTAGCCCCCCCCCCCAAATTAAAAAAGAAAAATCGATGATTCATTTCGGCCAAAGATCTGCAGCAAATATCTACACGAAAAAACATGGCGATGGAATTACATAGATCCGGAAAATATTCCTCATGAAGTAATGAGTTTTGATTTGTGTTTTTAAATTGTTTGAGGTGATATGTATACTTCATCACACCTCCTAGCCCAGGCCATTCATGTACTGATTTTGTTTCTACTCTGAGATGACACTCTTGCACTGTTCAGTTTGGTGACCCCGAGCCTGAATTGGTGACCCCTCTTGCATGCTTCCCAAAGACCCTTTGAACAGTATAAGCGAACATCATAATATTTGCTTTTTGTGTGGTCCATTACATGTGCGCATAATTCTGCAGATACTGAGGGCGACACTCACACTGATGTGGCGATTGAAAAATAATCTCGAACCTAAGTGGAGTTGCCGGAGGACGCAATTAAAATGAGGGCAAACTGAATTTCTCTAATTGATTTCAGGCGAGAAGTGGTTTGGTGAATGTACTGTGACATGAGGGAACTGTGGCATTGGTCAAGTAATACAAATCAATATTAAATATAGAGTATCAACTGATTGAATAAAATCAGTTACCCACGAGTTTAAAACTAATATTAGTTGGCACTCCAATTACTCCACAAAATATACTTGTGGCTTGACGGGTAAACTGGGTGGCACCAAACACAAAAAAAATGGTTACTCTTCGTTCTCAAAACTGGCAAAACTATTTATTAAACTCCAATTTAAGTGATATTAATCAAGAAAGGAGAACGGTTGTACCAGTTCTGTTATCCTTTTCCATACCAGAGATGGTGAGGTTAAGTTGACATCTTTAGTTCGGTCATGATTGTAAGTTGATACCATCAATACTGAAAAGCAAGTTTCCCAATGTAATAATGTATAGTACATTAAAGCTCTTTAAAAGCTTTTAGTACAATAATTCCAAAGACCCTTCCATCCCATTTCTGGTGCCATCTTTGATGTTTTCAACGTTAATCTTAGCAGTGCATGGCAGTGGCACAAGTTATGGTTGCTTAGCTTACCATAACAGGCATATTTCTTTGGTTTTTCAGTTTTACCTTGCAACCCTTTAACAAAGTTTTTTCAGTGAATAATATATATATTTTTCTAAGGCTTGTGGATCTGCTTAGATCACATGCTATGCATAGGCCGACATCTAGAGGTAGTCGCTGAGTATTGCATTATTTGTTTTCAAAACTCAAAGGGTTGTTGACAGGGCAGGTCAGTAATACCATCCCTAGAATGACGTCCACTGTTCCCATGGTCCTCCACGCGTCGAAGTCCCTCAGATTGTTTTTTTACACCATCATAGTCTGACGCAAGTTGCAGAGTTCCTTCTTTCTGGCTAACGCCATTGATTATATACGTTTTTAAAAGTTAGATTTCTTCCTATCCTTTCGACGGCCATAACACCGTAAAATCTTCAGCAATGGCTTGCAACGACGGATTCTTTGTCGACGACGACTACTTCGATCGTCTCGATTAACTTTGACTGAGGCCTACTTAGGCTTCAACGGGCCTTGGCCCTTCACAGTAGGGAGAGTGGGGGGAGGTCATAACTTCTTTCCTTTAAAGAATGCCTATTTCCCTATTCTTCCTTTTCCATCGCCAAGATGTCATCTTTCCATACTATGGAAAACACACCATTTCCATTTTGCCCTTCCTGTAACAGGAAGTTCCCCTGTAAGGACGCAAGCAGGGTATGTAACCTCTGCCTCCCCAGGGACCACCCTGAAAAGCATTGCAAGTTCTTCAAACTTTTTCGGGCCAAGACACAAAAGGGCCGTAAGACTAAGCGCTGGGTCCATCACACCATGCAGGCCGAGGCTGCTATGGACGTGAATGGAGCCACCAGCGATGGCAGTGTCCTAAGTGATGCCGAAGGCGATCCGAACCCACGTGCGAGCCCCCAACTCCTTCAGGCAGGCCAGTGCTCCTGCTACGGAGACGATACCCTGGTGGCTCAAGCACCCACACTGCACGTCACACAAAACACACACACCCCATCGCCGACAGTCGACCACTTCATTGACCAATCAGCCACATGCGGTGTCGAAGGAAATGTCAGAATAATCCCGGTCCTCCTGGATCATCACCATCACGTTCGCCACATGACGTGCCCCCAAAACAGACGCCGAAGTCTGTTTCCGACACCACAAACAAAACAGACAAATCCTCGGGTACTGGCGAACGTGCATTGAAAGACGCTCAGACGTCCCTATCCAATAACTCAAACGAGGGAGCTCGTTAAACATGTCCCAGACACACCAAGTCCAAAACATCAAAAAACACAAAATCGTCGCCTCTGTTCCCTAAATCACCTATTTCAAAGGCTAAAGAACCCTCTCTAGAACCCTCTCTAGTGACACCCTTTCAGGGGCAATGCAGCACAAGCAACCCCCTACATCAGAGAGTATCTCTGCCCCTGTTCCCACAGGTTTTCCAAGCTCCACCCAATGGATCCCTGAACAATTCGACCAAGTAATGTGGAGAATGTCATGCTTTGTTGACTGTCTTGATCAACAGTCCAACCTCCAAGGGCCCTCACAAGGGGAGGCCACTAAAAACCAGCCTGCCGCCAAAAGACCACGACTAGACAATGCCAGCCAAGTACTTCACCGAACATGTCTCAAGCTCTCAAGATCATGATTCATTAGCAGACGAAGTGGACCTAAATGGCACAGATCAGTATTATGATGACAATGACGTCTACATCATACAATCTCCAGAACCATCATGACCAACCCGTGGCTGACTCCCCTGTGGATATTCAGCTGCAGTAAAATGAGCTCACCTTAAAGGCTGCCGAACATTATAAGATTGATACCCAAGAGGCACATGTTGACAAGGACTTTGTAGAGGACATCCTTGGGGATAGGAGGTCTGCAGCACAGTTTATACCACTCCTGCAGTCCATCCAGAGGCGCATTCAGCCTTCATTACTTACCCCCAACCTTACGAGGGCAGTTAACCCCTGTATTGAAAAGATATTCAGATAAGCCCCCTCCAACCCATTATACATCAGGGGTCAATTAAAGCCTGTTTCTCGTCGTAACTACCACAAGAAAGAGAGCAGGCATGCCCTTAGCCTCTGCTGAAGCCCCTCCTGACAAGCAGAGCAAAAAGATATGGACACTGGGCAGGAAAGTATCTTTCTTAGCTGCATATCAAGTAAGGATAGTTAATAAGACCAAGCTCTTGGCAAGTTACAATTGCCACAAATGGGACGAGATCTCACAACAAATAGACTCTGTCCCAGAGGCCCTTAAAACACAGCTTTTAAAAACAGTTGCCGAGGGTAAGCAGGTGGCAAATTGCATCCTGAAGAATAATCTGGATGCAGTAGATAATGCAGGCTGTATAGTAGCCGAGGGTACTCTCCTTAAGCGCCATGCATGGCTAAGACAATCCGGCTTTAAGCTGGAGAATGAAGCCACACTGCCTAATATGCCGATCGAACCAAACACCTTATTTGGGAAAGCAGTCGAGGATGCACTGAAAGTGCTAACGAAGAGTGTGGCACCCTCAAGTTCCTGGGACAGCTTACTTACCTTTAGTGCAAAGAGGCGCGCTTAATACACAGTGCTTTCAAGGACCAAACTCCCAACTGTCCTCTAACTTTATCTTGGGATACCTCGCAGGGGCAGTCCTCCCAGCAAAATGTTCAAAGGGGGTACAGAAGGTTTAGGGGTAGAGGCAGAGCCTCCTCACCAGATGCTGCACCCACCCAACCCCCCATAGCAATGACCACCCGCTCCAGGTCCCCTCCCATGCTTCTCCAGTTGGAGGTCTCATTTGTCAAGTTACCCATGCATGGTCGGGGACCACATCAGACAAGTCGGTACTTTCCACCGTAGGGGGAGGCTATTGCATGGAACTCCTACGGTGGAAAGAACACCCAACCACCCGCTAAGACAAAGACTGCCAACGCAGCAGGGAACAGCCCATTCTGCTGGAAGAGGTCAAAGCACTTTTGGAAAAGGATGCTATAGAGATGCTCCCGGCAAACCAGGTAAACAAGGGTATCTTTTCAATGTACTTCTTGTGCCAAGGAAAGACCTTACAATGCGCCCTGTCCTAGACCTGCACCCTGCAAACCCATATGTCAAACCGCAAATGTTTTGCATGACTACGCTGCGAGAAGTAATTGCACTGCTAAAACAAGTGGACTACATGGCTACATTGGACATGAAAGATGCATACATTCATATTTCAAGGTTCCCAGCGCACAGACAATTCCTGCGCTTGAAGGTAGCAAATCAACACTACCAATTCAGGGTGCTCCCCTTCGGCATAACCTCAGCTCCAAGGGTATTCACAAAGGTAGTGGCGGCGGATGTACGCAGACAATCCCAGTTTACCCTTATCTGGACGAGTTGACTGATAACAGGGGAATCCCCCCAAATTTGCAAGAAAAATTCCCAAAGAAAAATCAACCTTCTGTTCCAAATTGAGGTTTTCAATCAACGAGAAAAAATCAAGCCTCGTTCCAAGCAGTTCCTTGGAGCTATCATAAAGACAAAAAAGGGGCTAAACTTCTCCTCAAACGAAAGATTTCAAAACATACTGCTGCAAATACCTCATCTCGCCAGTCGCCAAATAAGCGTACGCAAGGCAATGCGCCTGCTCGGGATGATGGCTTTATGCATTTATCTAGTACTATATGCACCGTGCGCCTGCGCCCAATGCAGGAGTGGTTAGCAAAACATTGGTCTCAGGAAAGGGCTCAGTGGGACGATCCAGTGGTGGTTCCGCTAACCCTAGTACAAGCACTTCGCTGGTGGGCAAAGGTAAATCTGTTAAAATGGAAACCCTTTCACAATCCTCCAATACAAGTTATAATTAAAACGGATGCCTTTCTCCCGTTGGGTTGCCCATTGCCTTCACCACACAGCGCATGGCCTGTGAACAGAGACCACAACCCAAAACCACATCAACCTACTAGAATATCCAGCGGTACTCTAATCCCCGCAAGCTTTCCAACTGCATCTAACTGGCCAAACTGCAAGTCTTCATAGACAGCACCACTGCCATATTCGACATAAACAAGCAGGGAGGCACACACTCTCAAAGTCTGTCCAGGCTATCCCAGAAAATGTGGAAGTGGGCACTCAAGCGGAACATGTTCCTAGTGTCTCAACACGTTCAATGGGAACTCAATTCTCTAGCAGACTTTCTAAGCAGAGATCCCCTACCCGAGAAACACGAGTGGCAACTCAACAGAGGAATTCTAGATGTCGTCTTTCCCTCTGGGGGTTATCCTCCTTTAGACTTGTTTGCTTCAAGTCTAAATGCACAATGCCCCGACTTTGCATCCAGGCTTCCTCAACCCAGCCCAAGGGGGAATGCCCTGTGGATTAGCTGGTCAGGGAAATTTGTTTACGCTTTTCCACTGACACCACTCTTGAGCAGGATAGTTCACAAGATGCACCCGGAACAAGCAATTCTAATCCTGGTTGCTCCTATGTTGGCGATACAACTTTGGTTTCAACATCTACTCAAGCTGGCGATGTGCAAACCAATCAAGCTCCTGTGCCCCCACAAAATGCTGTCCAAGTACAAGGGGAGGACAACATTCCACCCACAGCCTCAGTCTATGAACTTGGCAGCTTGGCTCATGAAGTCAGAGTTTGGAGATTAAAAATTACCTCAAAGGTGTATGGAAATCGTCAATGAGGCGCTCAAATGTAACAGGCAGTGCTTCTTCAACAAATGGAAAAGATTTGTAATATGGTATTAATCAAAGGATATGAACCCTATTGAATATACTCCTTAACACATTCTTCACTACATCCCCTACTTACTAGACTCTGGCCTACTATCTAACTGCATCAAGGTTCACCTAGCAGCGTCTGCGTACACCACTTCACAAAGCAAGGTGTCCTGGTAGAAAGTTCATGTTAAGGTTTTCATGTAAGGAGATAAGAGACTTTACCCCCATGTTCCCATTTCTAACCCTCCTCCAAGTTGGGAATCTTAATGTTGTACTCTCAAAGCTCATGGGTCCTCCCTTTGAGCCTATGCACAAATCCAGCCTCAAACGCCTAATATACAAAACCGCTTTTCTCGAAGCCATCACCTCAATAAGAAGGCTTAGTGAGCTACACGTCCTTTCTTTGTTATCCACAAAGACAAAGTGGTACTTGGAACACACCCAAGGTTTTCATCTAAATTCATATCCAAGTTTCATGTTAACCAATCCATTGACCTATCCACTTCATTTCAAAATCCATCCAATTCAGCAGAGAAAAACCTCCATACACTTGGATGTAAGGAGGGTAGTTTTGTACTATCTAAACAAAAGAAAACCACTAAGAAAAATAGATCAGCTGTTTGTCTCCATAGCACCTGGCAGGGAAGGTGATCACGTTTCAAAGAACGCCATCCCCAGATGGATAGTGAAATGCATACAGCTCTGCTATTCCCTATCAAAGAAAACTCTGCTTTTCACACCAAGAGCTCACTCTACCAGAGGTACAGGGTCTACTTTGGTTTTTATTGCAAAGGTTCCAGTAGACGCCATTTGCAAAGCAGCTACATGGAGTTCCATACATACCTTTACTCAGCATTACTGCATTGACACACATTCTAAAGCAGATTCACGGGGGGACAAGCAGTGCTAAAACATCTATTTGCTGCTGTACCTTCGCACAACCCACCTCCTTCTCCTGATACTGCTCGCTAGTATATGCATAGCATGTGATCTAAGCAGATCCACAAGACTCAGAAGGGGTACATCACTCACCGTAATTGTGTTTCTGATGCTTGTATCTGCTTACATTCACATGCGCTCACCCTTCCTCCCCTCTTGGAGAATAAGGTGCATGGATGGTTTTCTGGCTTTATTGCTTCTTATCTGCTTTATTACATCTGTACTCGTGCTACACTTCATGCTACCTCATGTCAGAAACAAATCAATCTGAGGGACCTCAACGCATGAAGGACCATAGGTACAGTGGAGATCACACTAGGGGATAGTATTACTGACACGCTTGTCGACGTCCCTTTTCGAGTTTCGAAAACAAATAATGTAAAACTCTGACTACCACTATATGTCGGCCTATGCATAGCATGTGAATCTAAACAGATACAAGCATCAGTAATACGATTACGGTGAGTAATGTATCCCATATAAAAGTTAAACATTTTTGTGGTTTGGTGAAGCGTTGGCGTGTCGGAGACAAAGGTGTATGAGAGGCATAAGGCGAAGGCGTATGGGAGGTGAATGAACCTCATAGGAGAAGGTGTAGGTAGCATTCTAGAAAATTCCAAATTGTTGCTATATAAAGAGGTACGACAGGCATTTATGTTACTTTCTTACGAATAATGCTTAAGTGTTATTTCATGAGTGGCTGTATGAACAAGCTATCGTTGCTGCTAAAAAGAAAAGTGTTCTGTCAATGAAATGAATAATCAGATTCAGGATATGCTTCCAGGCACAGTTACTGAGTACAACTGAATCGATATGGTGGTGGATACCGATGAAGCTGTAAACCATCCAACAGAATTCAACTCACTTGACTCCCCGGGAATGCCACCACATCACCTTCGACCGAAAGTTGGGTCACCCATCATGCCGCTTCACAACCTCGACCCACCTATGATGAATAATGGCACAAAGCTGCGCGTAACAAAATAAATACAAAAAAATTGCTGCCCACCATAATTGAAAAGACAGTGTTTAAAAGGAGATGATCTATTCATCCGCCTCATTCCGACAGACGTGCCGTTCAGTTTCAGGCACCTACAGTTCCCGGTCAGGCTGGCATTCAGTATCACGATCAACAAGGCACAGGGCCAGACAATCAAGTGCACTGGTACCAACTCGAAATCTTCATCTTTCTCCCACGGGCAATTAGTTATATGTTGGCTGTTCTAGCGTGGGTTCCCCAAATCAGTTGTATACCGTTGGTCCAACTGGAAAAGCATAACATGTTCTTTATAAACCAACCTTAAAATGAACATGTACTTTAGTAATAATAAACTTTAGGTCCATAGTGTGTTGGCACTTGGCACCGTCGGCATCATGTCACCCATCATGCTGCTCAGGAACCTCCTGTGGTGTTCTCACTTACAGTTTCAGAATGAGTTTTTAAGAGCAACAAAAAATTGTGTTTTGTAACATAAGAAAACAAATTTAAATATCAAATACATTTTTCTTTTCAGCGGTTTTATGGAGCCTTTCCGAAAATGTGTAAAAGCTACCTTACAGGATTTCTAACAAATAGTACCTATGAATAAATGAAATCCCAAACAACGCTGGGTATATCAGCTAGGATAATATAAATAATGCATGTTTGTAATATAGTTTTATTTATACTTTGTTGGACTCGGTTCCGAATAAAGCTTTGAAATTGGATTGAATGTCACAATATTATATGAAATCCTACTTCGAGTGGTGCAGGACAGTATATTAATTAGCACAGTCTCTGAAGCTATAAACAGAAATACCTCATTAAGACTGTTAGGCCTTCACAAGTTTAAAACCATGAATGAAGTGTCAATAACATGATACAGGAATAAACGTGAAGAATAGTCAGTGAGAATCTTCTAGAGGGTGAATGTTTGTTGAAAGGATTTTTACATTGTTCAACAGCTAGGTGATCTTCCAGATTAATGGAGCACATTTTCAATATTGATATCATCGGAGCATGATTTCCCCAGTGATAAATGTCTCATCGTGAGTTGTCACAATTGTGTTTGAGAAATTCTGCTCTGTTAACCATTGCAACTTTGGGCCTATCTTTCTAGTTGTGGTTCTTAAACATCAGATGTTTTCTAAAGTCATGTCCTTCCGGCTTGGGATGGGCCGGGCAACTATTCTCCAATCTCTAAAATGCTGGAGAATATTGTCTGCATCCATCAGAACGCCTGTCTTGAGGCTAGATACTACTTTGACATTGCTCAATCCTAGTGCTAGCTTGGTGTGTGACATAACCTTTCATGACCTGTGCAGTGAAGAACCTTCTTTGACCCATAGACCGGGCTGCTCTGACATAAACATGGCTCAGCCCTTCTGATGGTGGTCTTGTAAACATTACTTTTCAAATCCTATATCTTTGAGTACTGCTAGTGCAAATGCTGATCACCGGGCAGGGTAGGTGCTACCACCCATGGCCTAGTTGTGTTTTATCGGAGGGTTGTGATGCTATATGGGTCCATGGTTCCTAGGCGGTTCTTTTTTTTTGGAAGGTGATTCATTTTTGGATTTCCCCATTGTGGGTTCCACGGAGCGCTGCCCCGCTTCATGAGATATATTCTGCAGTGTTGCGATTGCTTTGATGAATCTATGTAAGTGCTACTATAATCTGCTATCTCTGATTGCCTGGAGGGTGTTGTAGCTGGAGCACAGCAAATTGAAGGCAATTAGCATTGGCTGACCTAACATTGACAAAATGGGACACAACATTTTATCTACACACACAGCGCTTGAATTATGGCTCAGGGCTAACACGGCCACTGTGATAGGCATGGGGAGGTGTGAACGTACAGAGGACACCGAAAAGAGGAGACGTGAACCCGGAAGTAGCAACCAGGGGATGGTCTGCGGAAGAGGTAACCTGAGGCAAGATGAAAACCAGGGCTGCTGATGACACCAGTTATGTCGGTTAGCGAGGGGAGGCGAAAAGGGGCAAGAATTTTAAGGTATGATATAGGTGTTTAGTGGGGAAGAAGTCTGCTTGCTGCATCTAGTGAGAAAGATAATTCTGGAGGAGGTTTCTGAGGATCTACCCTGCATATAGGACACTGGGAAGAGAAAACAAGGGGACGGGAAAGAAGGGTCAGTGCAGAGGGTACAAGGCTATCATGTGAAAAACACACCTGGGAATGATGATGCAGGAAAAGTGAGCCGTGGTAAATGCACATGAAACCGAAAATTGCTGACTGACGCATCACCATGTAGGAGTGAGCCAGGGCAGCGACCTAAATATTGTTTTATAGGCTCCTGAATTTTCCTTTCGCCGTTTCTGCTTTTGTCTGCTCTGGATCATTTGGAGGATTGATCATCAGTCCACAGTCCTGCACTGAACGGCACAGGACTACCGTGCAACTTCAGCAAGTAGTGAGCATGAGGGCTGGAATGTTACGTTGAGTTGGCCGCTTAAAGCAGGCTACATTGAATCCCCCACAGCCTGCACTGGCTTTCTTCAAAGTATGAATCCAGCTTAAATTGAGCATGATTATGCTGAGCACTTTAAAGGAGGCACCAAAATTATGTGCAGTGCCTTTTTTCCCCTCTAGGCCTCAAGACGTGTAGCTTTGGCTGATAACGGTTTGACGGATTATTTTGATGTTGCATCACAGGAATTTATATTGGTGGTTGCTGGGGCCAGGTGGGACAGTCGTGTAGGGCAAGAGTGCACACTCAGGACAGCAAGGTCCCTTGTGTCAAGGGGGGGGGGACGATTGAAGGAGTCAAAGCATGTATTGTACATTCTCTCATATGACCAGCTCAGTTACAGGATCTTTCTTTTAATATGTTGTGCAGTAAGTAAAAACCTTTTTAAAGGGTGCCTTATTCAAATGAACACCTTATTAACGCTCAATTAACTGGCATCTCCATTGCTGGTAATAGTAATGGTTCCAAATAAGGAAATGCATTTTGGAGCCGATGTTAATAAAGTGTTGCAGAAATCATTCAAACATGTAGCGAAAAACCTGAAATAATTAATGTTTCAAAGCTGGCGCTAGTTGACCCCTACAATTGTGTCTGCCCAATGTTCAAAGATTAGTTTTGTTAGAGTGGAGTCAATACTTTGCACCAGTTCCCAAAATCATCCACCTGGGTGTGTAGTTGTAGATTAGAACAGAGATGCTTCAAATAGTAATATGTTAAATTCAACAATTGTGCTTTATTTTGATTGCTTCTGAGCAGTGCACAGTTGTACAGGTATATCTCGGGAGGATAGCTCAGGGGAAACGTGCTCGCCTTGGAAGCAAGACGACACGGAGCAACACAGGTTCGATCCCCGGGTCTTTGCTTAGAAACCTCTGGGTATTAAGTGCGTTTATAAATAACCTATCATATCATATCCGATGTTGCTACTACCTTAATCAGTCGTTTCCTCTACACGTGTTTCACCGCGGTTCTTATAGTGGCTCATCAGGAGGAAAAAAGAAGTGCTGCTTGATTTCAATAGCTCAAATATTTTAAAGCTTCTTGTTTTGTATCTGTTGACAGATATCAATAATAACAATCAATAGGTGTTCAGCTAAATTTTTTGTGTATTTATGTATTTATGCTGCTAGCAAAAAAGAAAGAAATGTTGTTTTCACTAACTCGCCCATAGCAGTTCATGGTGCTATATACCATTTAAAGGTTGAGGGGAATCCCTTCTCGGGTGAAGACCCCTAAAAAGGTGAAGTGGAAATGAATAGCATTATCAAACTCCATAATTCCCTTCTTCATATTCCTTATTTTATCATTTGGGTGTGGCCACTAAATAGATCCCTTGATGTATAATGCCTGAAAGTAGTGCCTGGTTTGACTGGAGTAGATTTATCGAGCAGTTTGCTTTTAGAACGCCGATCCTGTTGGATGCAGCGTTTTAAAATGGCTGCCATTAATAGTTGCGTGTGCAGCCATATAACAGAGGAAGCAGGCCAAGAATCCTGGTTACCTGACCTTTTTGCTTTGTTATCCAGCTCGGACAACCGACTTTTGGTCTACCAGCATTTTTGACTTTCCATTTCCCAATGGTGTTGGATAATTTAGCTTTTACTGTAAATCTTCAGGCAGAGGCATCCAGGATTGGGTGCACGAAGGTGACATGCTTTGCAGCTAACTTGAGATTTCAGTGGAAGAAATCCACACAAGATGGTGCTTTGTCACTGTAAAGCCACACGTTGAAGAACGTGCTAAACTAGATTGGTTACTGGTTAAATGGTTCTGGAATATATTTTTGTGTACACGGTTTCCTATTTGTATTTCTAATAAATTTAGTTAATATACCATTTGTCAATAGAAAAAAATACTATAGAGTGTCTTATTTATTTTCTTATTTTCATCCTTAGTTGTAAATAAAGCAAAGATGCTGTCAGCAGGTGTAGCCGAAGAGGTGCTCAAGTTTCTACGATCTGAGATGCCTCCTGTTCAATTCAAATTGTTGGGAACACTGAGGATGTTAATAGATGCACAAGGTAAGTTCAAACATTTGGATTGCAGCTATTTAATAATTTTAGTTGCAAGTGACTGGTGCCTCACTTGTGGCTTGTTATTCTGGTACTGAGGGTCCTCTTTGTAAATAAGAAAATACTTCCACTGTTGGCTTCAAGTGTCACCAATACTTAGAATCCACTCAGAATACACAAAGCTGCAGATGGAATGGGGATGAAATCCAATGGAGCAAAGTCCACATCTGTAAATTGGGCATAACGAAGACACAAAATGGCGCTGATAAAGACCAAAGCACTGAAACCACTTGATTTCATGATAAGCAAACCTTGCTGGTCATCTCTTTATCACAAATGAATGCTGTATAAATAATATCTTCCAACAAAGTGTGAAAGTATAGATGGGCTCATTCCATCCTCTCCCCACCGCAACGATGAAACAAACCACACATACCCTTGCACAAGAGCACATGACAGCAACCGAGCGAAAATTCACAGCTATGTTCAGCGAACGGTGTAAACCAAACAAACTGCCAAGCGCACATCACAGCTTTCTTGTGTTTCTTCCCGCTCAGACCCACTAATTTACCTTAGCCTCTTGCTTTTCAGATGTGCCAGGGGACCACTCAGGTGGTGATAGTGCACAGTGTAAAATATATATTTACATGACATGCCTCATCTTCACTCTGCAGATGGAAACCTTTGGACTCTCTCCGAAATGGCAACATAGCCATCCATCAGTATGCTGATGACACTCCGCTGTACCTTTTTAAGGTCAGTGACCGCAAGGACATTTCTAGCCTTTGCACTTGCCAGGCTATCATCCAAGCATGGATTTCAAATGCTTACCAAGTACTAATAACCACGACGTCTAATTCTGTCCTCACCAGTCCCCCCCCCCCCCAAACATTAGAAGAATCGCTGGATGACATCTGCATGGGAGGATTCACTCTGCAACTGTCAAACTCGCTCAAATACTAGGGCTTCATTGTTGAAGGAAGCCTTTCCTTTCAAAGGACCTAGCCAAAAGAGGCTCAAACCTTGTGGCTACAGGTCTGCACAAAATGAAACCCTCCATCTCCCGTATGGCTTCCGCATGGTGGTCCAAGCCCTCGTGATTTCATACAATGACGAGAGAAACACCCTCCCTACGAGACTTCCAGCCACAAACTTAGCCATCCTCAAGGCAGCCCACCACGCTGCGGCCCGCCTCATTACTGGTGCCTGCAAATTTGACCATATCTCTCCAACACTGCACAAGCTTGGCTGGCTCCTCCTCCCTTCCAGGATTATATTCCAAACTGCATGTATCCCCTACTAAGCAATCTCAGAGAGAACACCAGCATCCTTGGAGGCTAAACCCCACAACCTCGCACCACATGTTGCAAAACAATATAAAGGTTGGAGGCTAAGGTAACTAGTAAAGAGAAGACTCGCCAGCAGGCTTCCTATCGTGCCCGACCATCTGCAACTCGCTAACAGAGGCTCAAATCCCCCCACCGTCCTCCAGTTTGGGCCCCCTTGTTGGATAGGATTAGGCTGCTAGTGCTCATAGTGGTGCTCAAATGCATTCTTTCTTTTCAACATTTGCCTTCTCATCTGAACCAACATTTCACCCCACGAACATCAGGCTCTAGGTCGATGCTTCAATACATTGTGACTTCTTTATTATTTCACTCTGTATATGACGATATTTCTATAAAACATTTGCATCTCTACTCTTGTTATGTAGCGGAAGCCGCTGAACAGCTGGGGAAAAATGCAACGCTCGTTGAGCGTTTGGTGGAGTGGTGTGAAGCCAAGGACCATGTGGGTGTGATTGGAGAGTCGAACAGACTACTCTCTGCACTTATAAGACACAGTAAATCAAAGGTTGGTTTTTACTTCTAGTACTTTGGTAGACAAAGAAACATGATTGTAATGTTACGCAACCAATAGTCTTTTGTTTTGTATTTCAGTAACGTTTTTGCAATCATCCATTTTATACAAGAAAAGGAAATCGCAGCACAGCACATTTTGTATACTTTCCCCTTGTCTCTTGTTTTCTTCATTATGGCCGGGGTGCTTTTACATTACAAAATGTCTCTTACTTGTATGTTTACCGGTTTTCATTGGCAAAATGCTTATTTTTTTTAATTCAAATACATTTTCACCTAAAGAATTTTTTATTCTTCAAAATGACATCAAGACGAAAAACATTGTTTGCTATTCTTGTACATCATAGCTTTAATCTAATTTATCTACCGGATTCGTTTTTTCAATATAGGAAATATTCTTAGATATTCCTCTCCTGTATTCCTGCACCATCAGGAGTGTGTTTAGTCGGTGAACTAGCTACCCATTATCCTCAATTGTTGGTCCACACCAGTTTTAGTATCTCTAAATGGAGACTGGCGTATCGACATAGCAATACAACTGGCCGTACAGATATAAGTGTCCATTGTGCTTACCCAATGACAACTAGGCAACTGCAGCACGTGACCTAAATTGACTAGCAGCACTGAGTGAGAAATCGGGGGGGGGGGATGTTTGATCCTCTGATGTACTTGCAAAAGTACAGCAGCACGATAGTAGGTTATTAAAGTGGCGTGTGCATTGCCACACACTGCATTCAACCATTCTGTTGTGTACATGCCTTATTGAGATAAACCCCCTCAGAGTTTGGCAAAAATGTTTCACTCTGGTTGTATGTCTCTCCCTTTTTAGGTTTGATCTGTAACTTGATCATGCACTTGCCAGGCTTAATGGACTTCACTGTTCGTGATGTGATTTGTATTTGCACTAATGGCCAAAAAGGAATCTAAACGCTAGGAACCAACCTCCCATAGGTGTACAAAACCCGGAGCAGGGGTGAGCAGATGAAGTGATCAGAAGTCTTAAATGTTTATGGTTAGCAATGCCTTGTCACAGACGCCCACATGACTGAATATAAATAGTACATGCAGGAGCGTATAGCATGTATATCCGGTCTACACCTGCAAAAAAAGGCATGCATTGAAAACATGTGTATAGCGTGTGCAGAATAGTCAGGAGGTAGTGCACCATGGGCGCATAATAGAAAGTGCTGGAAGGGGTTAGTAGTGTAGTCCAGTGCAGGTGTAACAGCTCCGAATTCCCGACCCGGCCCATAAGGGTGTTCATTCATGCTGGTAGACAGCTGCCTTTGGGGTAGCACCCCCACAGCTGAAAATACGCACTTTGCGGGAATCAGAGTTGCACGAGGTAGGTGTATATAGAGGAACCCTTTACCTCAGACTCTGTACTTGGATGGATTACAGTGCCTTAATGCGAGTGGTTACAGCCTCATACTTTGCTGGTAAGGAGGGATTCGTGCATAGAAGAGTTGGGCCCCATGTTGCAAACAGAATCTTAATTTGGCAGTTTAGAATTACACCCCTTCCCCCCCAAAAAAAAAGCTCAGTCTTACAGAAGAGTCACAAGCTTCCAAGAACAATCCTAGATTCTAAAGGTATGGAAAGAGGGGTGTGTGTGTGGTCATCAGCGCGCACTGGTTAAACCATAATGGCTCCTTGGTGAAACCTAGAGCGAATATATATTACACTCAAGTAGGTGTGGCTGGTGCTGCTTAAAGCAGAGTAGAATTGCTGTGAGGGGGTTACCACAGCATGGTAAGAACAGCATGCCCGCTCTATGCCCCAACAAAAATGTCCCCGGACCCTGGGGGAGAAGTGGAGTGTGGCAGGGAACTAGGAGGCGACTCTGAGACAACATAGCCTCGTCTTCCCTTGCGAGCCCAAAACCTGCTCAGCGAGAAGCCACAGCTGCACTAATCTACCCCTGTGTATGTATGTACTTCACAACATGGCCCTAGATAGATGGGGGTTATTGCACCCAGAGGGAAGTATTTAGTGCCCGAATGCTGCACTGCAAACTGAGGGCGGAGACCAGGGGCTAATCAGCACAGCGACAAGTGTACAGGAGAGCGGTGGCGTGATGGGGGTGGAGGGGAGGTTCAATCCAGCCACCTGACTATTCCACAATAAATAGCAGTATGAGAGGTGAGGGTCGATCCAGAACGCAATGATTAAATGGAGCAGGTGCACCTTAATTGTTGGGTGTCATAAGCACTGGCGCCGTTTTATTTATTTTGCCATTTATAAAGCGCACCGTACCATGGCATCTGGGCACTGAATTGTCGATTGAAACATAGTCCAGGACCATCCATACATCTATGCCAGGATAACGCAGCAATGGGGCATTATTTGGATGTGTACCCCTGCTCCCCACACTCTGGTGAGATGCGGTTTACACGAGAAGCAGCAAATCCCTCCTGAATGCTCAGTGCTGATTCGTAGAGAGACTGGGAGTCATTTTACCAGCGCCTGAGCGAGTGCATCCTGTGTGTTAAGCGAGTGAGCTATTTAGCACCAGCTGGGTGATGCGCTTATGGGATCCCTACATGTTATCCCCACCAAAAATATCGCCGTACATATGGTCGTTTGTCTTGCCATAGGCGATATTTTTGGGGGGATAATTTGTGGGAGCAGGGGTTGCGGGGGTGTCCCCCTTGGGGTCCATGCCTCAATATCACTGCAAAAATATGCCAATATATTTGTATCGCAATATTTTTGCGGGGATTTTAACACAAGGAACCGCGCTTATCTGCCCCCATACAGGAATATACTTACCTCACAAATCTGCAGTGCTTGTGGCAACTCCTCAGCTTCTGTAACCATATTATGAGACCACTGTATTTTTTGAATGAAGGGAAATTACAGACACTACATCTCTAGCTGAAATAATGACAGCCCCTACAGTTAGCACTGTATATTTCTCGGGAGGAAAGCTCAGCAGCAACGTGCTTGTCTTGGAAGCAAGACGACACAAAGCAACACAGGTTCGATACCCGGGTCCGTGCTTGGAAACCTCTGGGTATTAAGCACATTATAAATAATTTATCTTATCTTATCATATGAGCAACCCTCACCAAGTCTGACTTGCTGTAATGCTCAGATTCAGTGGGATCAGACCTCAGTTTGCATTTTTTCAATGAGACCTCTTGAAAGCCATATCCAAATTTAAATGTATCTACACATCTTTGGGTAGGGGGAATGACATGTTGATGCTAAACGAGGCGACCGCCAAAGATACTGCCTCAAATCGGAAGACCTGGAAAACTGCAGGTGGTGGCGGACACCATATCGGTCATGAACAAAAAAGGGGGATTGGGGAAGCATGCAAACAGTCTTTAAAGACATATTGGATTTCTCGTCTCCACATGAAATAGATTGAGGAGCTCACATTGCCACACCAGGTGTCCGCCCAGGAAAAGAAGGCACCACAAGATATTGCGGTGAAAGTAACCTCATTCCTTGTAAAGGACTCCATCTTAGCTTAGGTGCAAACAGGTCTGGTAATGCTTCACGGTGTTCTAGGTTCCCCTTTACCAGGATACGGTCTAATCTACATTAATAAGGAGTAGAAACCTTCAAGACATGATGAAAGAAATCATTAACAGACAGATCTGTTGCAAATTACTATATCCTTTTTTGAACCAATTTCAATTGAAGAACTAAGCACATGACATCAGCAAGATGGGGTAGGGCTGCAGTATCCTGGCACTACAAAGACCTATGCCTAATGGAGATAAACCACCGACACAAGACTCTAAACCTGCAGGAAAGCCACGACCCAGAGAAAAGATAGACTGTGTCGGTTCGTTACCCCTAAATTAACTAAAGAGATTAAGTCATTTGGCAACTTCTGCCTCAACAATTAATCATGTACTGGCAATGTTTAGATGGTATTTTACATGATTTTTGTGCAGTCAAATTGGGAACTAAGGATTTATAAGTAATGTATTTTTCTCAAGGGTATGGCATTCCAGGAACATGCTTACGATACAAATTACACTGACTCATGCTAAACTCTTTAAAAAAGGAAGTCCTCTTTCTGCGGTCTTCCATTGCAATCGCTACCATCTTTTATCTCCTTCCCGTCTGACCTTTCGCTCCCTCGCCCAAGACACTCAATCTGGGTGTCCTCATTGATGGAGACCCACAAATGCAACAATGAATCGCTACCACTGCCTCTGCTGCACGTAGTAACCTCTTCAACATGTGTCATTTTCTGCTAACCACATTACAAAAACTGTCATCTTCACTCTCATGCTCAACAAACTGGACTACTGCTCAAGCCTACTCCTTTGCCTTCCTCTCTACTCCTTTTCAACCTGCACCCTGTGAGAAACCTACATGCACTCTCCTACCTACTCCCCAGGGACCCTCTATTCAGGTGGCCAGGGAAGGGCCCTCACTTATGGATCCCGGCCCCGAGGGGTGGACACGCGAGGGAGGATGGTTTTTTTTGGTTTTTTTCGGACGACGACCTGGCACCAATAAAACAGGTGATGGTACTTATCTCTCCCATGCATGCTATCCTTACTACTTTTGGGCCTTCAGAATAAAGTAGCTTTCCCACTAGCCATGTTTATGTCCACTGTATATTTTGACTTCGTTAAGCCTGGGGAGGAAAGCTTAAATGCGTCAGACAAAAAGATGTTGGAGGCTGGGTAATCTATATTGGAGTTAATCTGTTCCATTTTGTTTTGGGTAGACCTCTTCCCTCAGCCATATATTTATCTGTGGATGGTGAATAAAAGTGTGTTTTTGCTTTTGAATAAGGCTGGGGCAGGGAACATGTCAGATGTTGAGGGTTGGCGGGCACTGCTGCAGGGGATAAGTCAGCTGTTGGTAGGAGTGACGTCTGTTGCATGGTACATGTCAGCTTTTGAGGATGGGGTACTTTTGTATTTATCTGGTTGAGTAGATTCAAACTTACGCTTGATGTGAAATACAAAAACAGACAGGGACTCAATCCTTGGTCCAGAAGTTACATAGTTTACAATTGTTTGTCTGGTTAGGGCGAGCAGTGAGTTCTAGGAATGGGCACAAAGTGACATATAGTAGGGGGCCCTTCCATGCCTAGCATTTGCGGCTTGAGACAGATCCTATATACTTCTGCTTACTGAACTGCTTTGATGCCACAGGGGGAGAAGGGCAGGACGGGTCCTGTGTGACATGTAGGTTATAGAGAGTTAGTGAGCCGAGTGCCTCAGTGGGAGAGTAGGGGGTGATGTAATCATCCTGGTAGTGGAGGCATAGCCCATGAAGAGATATAAATACAAAGACTGGAAACTTGAAATCGGAGTGTATTGGGAGAGTGCTGCTGGTGTTGGAGGCCTGGAGAAAGGTGACTTCCATCTTAAAGGAGTTTGGCATAAAACAACATAGTGCCATCCAGTGACGGATGGTGAAGAGTGTGAGGGGTCAGTAATGCGTGGCAGACAACGTTTGTAGATCTTTCAAAATATGCCATTTTATTTTTAAAGAAAATATATCAAAACACCTTAATGTCGCTACTCTGCTGACAAATTCTCTGCCTAGTCTAAAAGCTAAGGGAACACACTAACACAGGATAACTTGCCCTCAGACTAAGCAACAAACACAGATTGGAAAGATATGGCAATTCGTCATGACATCAACACTATTTACATTTCCTAAATGACCTTCTAATGTCGTGGAAGATTTGCCTTCCCCAAGCTGTATAGTCTCTTCATAAAATGTTCAACCAGAAAAAGAAAATGTCTCAGTTCTTGGCAATTGTTAAAGTCAAAGCAAAAGTTCATCAACAAAAGTTTGCACTTACAACAAATGTTCTTCCTGGGGTTAAGGTTATCCACTTTCCACTTCTAAGACAATAGCCACATTGGTAATCCTGGCCACGATCATTTTGTCAATCCCACAAGAAGATTTACCACAGTTAAAAAAAACAAAACAAAATACATTATCCACACTGTTAATGTTGCACAGTTCATGGTTAACAGTTAGGACTTCATGAATTATAGTTTCAGCAGTCAAAAGGGTATAATTGTCAGGATGACTTCTTAATACTGCCACTTCCACTTCTACTAGCTTCGCTACGAGAACGGTCACCTTTGTCCCACAGTATTTCATGTTGATTTCAACAACTGCAATGTAGAATCTATTGACAACCAGATATACACCTTTAATTCCAATACTTTGGACTACTGCCACAGCTTCTATGACTTTTAGACAGACTTCGACAAGATAGATTTTTAAAGTACTTCAACCTCCTCAGGAAGGCAAGGCACTCTTAAATTGAATAGCTTTCTTCAAAGGGCCACCTCTTTGCCTCTCTTGTCTTAACTGCCACAATAGTAACCTGGTTTTGCCTTCAAGACCCTCCTCTCTGGCTTCAGTGGTCTTAGGCTTACAGGTTAAGTCTGCTTCAAAATAGTTTGTGCAAGCATCTACTTCCCCTTTCCTAGCTTTACCTTCACTTTTCTCCCAGCTATCAGCCCAAACAATTACCCAGAACCTTTGGTGCCACTCTTAGCTTCAGGTAATGTTTGGATACTTGTATCTTGGGCCTTTTATTTGTTAGTAACTTCACAATGCAGCTGGATTGCTCTAAACTCTGGAAAAAGGCTCAGCTTTACCATTAGTATGGGGTTCCTCTTGGCTTGGGCAATGTTTGTTCTCTTTTTCAATCGTTTATAATCTTTAAATTCTTGTAAATGAAAGGTATATTACTGTTACACAACGTAAACTGTTGTCTTTCAGTAGAAACTACAATTAGGGACATACAACCACTCTTTGATGTAGTTTTCAAGCTTTAAAGATTAATTTGTAATTGTATTCCTATATAACTGAGGCATTCAAATGGTGGGGCATGCGCCCCCGTCCTCAGGCGGGTGGCTGAAAGACCCTAGCCTGAAAAGTAAATAAATGTTAGAGGGAAGAAAAAGCTGGGCTGGGAGAGCACAGGGCAAGGGAGGCATTAACCCAGTGGCCCCTTCACCTATCATGGAGGAGCCAGCTCAGTGAAACGCTGAGGGAGTGCGCCAGGGCTGGCTGAACTATCAAACGGAAACAAGGTTTCACTTTGACAGTTCAGTGCCCCAGCCGCACATGCTCAATGAGCCATGCAAGTCTCAGGTGCTTTGCTTCGCCAGTCTTCCATATTTCATTGGAAATGCTGGCCGGGGAACTGCATGTCTGTATGTGTGAGGCAGAGCTCCTGTGTCTCCTCGCAAATACAGACAGGGCAGGCTGGAGCAGGGCATTTCAGCACCCACACTCAGGCGCTTGCGCGCATGTACAGGAACCAGGAAGCTTTTGTTTCCCTATTCCTGTTCATGATGCAGGAGCTGGAGCGCTGGGGAGGAAACTTCAGGACCGGGCAGAAGGTAAGTTTGTTCATTAATTTTTTATTTATTTGTGTTTGGATGCGTGTATGCTTGTGTTATGAGTGAATGTATGATGGGTGTGCTTGCTCTATGAATGTTTGTGTTGGTTCATGGAGCTGACTTTGGTGAGTGGGCAGTGGGGGCGCGGGTTTAAAAATGCCTTTGCTACACAATTCCCCTACCCACCTGCAAAATTAGCTCTCCTTCTGAGGCACTGTGGAGCCCAGGGGACAGGGATGCTATTTTGCACTGGACATCCATCATAGACGTCCAGTAAAAAATACCATGCCTGCACCAATTGCAAACTGTTTTACTGCATGTTTTGTAAATGTATGCTCTAAAATGCAATGTTTGAAACCATTTTTTTAAAAATAAAACCAGAGGGACTACCTACCTACCAACCCAACCCGCCCACCCCTCCGAACACCCCTAGATTGGCTCGGTCTCCATCACTAAGCTCGGTAACTATGGCATATCTGTGAGAAATAAGTATGCCCCTCCACTGATTAAAAAGTACCAGCCGCCAATGGCCCTGGTACTGTGCTGGGAGCGGGGTGGAGGGAGCCATGGCATAGTGGTGGGATCAGGATGGCGAGAGCCCAAGGACATTGGTGGGAGCAGGGTGGGGAGAGCCGTGGGTCTCTGGTTGAGTGGGGAGAGCACAGGGACTGGGTTAGGAGTGGGATGAGAGAGCCGAGAGACTGATGGGAGCAGGTGGGGGAGCCCAGGCAGTATACTGGGAGTAGGCTGCGGTGATGGCGTATGATAGTTCTCCAGCATGGGGTCTGGCATGGATTCACATGCTCATGAATATTCCCCGTCGTCAGGCTGGGAATCCTCGGTAAAGAAAAAAAACCAGTATCAGTTTCGTTTCTGATCTGTCTTTCGTAGTAATAACCAATCACTGGTCTCTGCGTCATACTGACCACAGCCAATGACTGCCCTCTACCTAAGCACCGCCTCTGGCAGCCATCTTCAGATTTTTACCGCACGTTCATGTGTTGGGATCCTCGTGCTATTGCTCTCGAGTGTTAGGGCTATTTTTTCGCGCTTTTTACAAAAAACTTCGATTCTTTCGGTCAAAAGAGCCTCAAGCTCCACCGATCCTACATCCGATCAACGGGGACCCGTGTCGGATTTATCTGTGCCCCTCAAGGGTGAAGATTTCGTCGAGCTACACTTCGGAGGACTCCAGAAGCTTCTCAGGCCCTGTCTCGGAGATGGCCCAGGAGAAGGGAAGCTCGACGCCCGGAAAGCTGTTCAGGGTCTGCCCTGGATGCCAGCTGCAGAACGTCTTCAAGGTGGACGAACACTCTTTCTGCTTTTACTGCCTTCATGAGGACAAGACGCACGTGGAGAAGGACTGTGCGTTTTGCGGCAACATGTCGGAACGGACCATGAAGGACCGCCATCAACGTCTCGCCAACTGGCTGGAGGGTAAGAGCCCGTCTGGCGAGAAGAAGAAGAAATCCGAGCGGTCTTCTAAGACCTTTGAGGGCGCCCCGGCGACGGGGGCCCAACATAAGGCCAAGCACCGCGAGTCCGCTGGCACCGGGAGCGCCGAACGGTCAGGCTCTACGGGCGCCAGGCAGGGCGCACCCTCCCCGGCACCATCAACCACGAGCCAACGCTCTGGGTCGGGTAAGAGGAAGGCCGAGCACCCGGCGAAGCTCCTGGAGAGGCCCCGGTCGAGCTCTAAGGCAGAGGAGGAGCGTGGCAGTGCCCCCTCCCTCAAGGATAAGGCGGTGAGCGCACCTAAGGTGGTGAAGGCCTTGATCCATCCGTCCAAGCCCTCTATCGAAACGGTCGCGGCGGCCCTGGCTCAGCCTGTGGTGGCTGCACCAGTGGTGGCGACCTCAGGGCCCAGAATCTCCCTGCCTCCTCGGAGGGAGTCTTCCTTTGTGCCCATCGATAGGACCCCCGTGAAACCCTCCGTGGGGAAGAAGAAGGGGGGGCAGGGCGTCGTCGTAGAGTCGGCCTCAACCTCAGAAGAGGAGCTGATCGAGGTCTTAAGCCACGGCCTAGGCGTGGAAGAAGGCCAGCCCGTCGGAATGGACCCCGACGCAGGTGACGACGACATCGTCGAGGATACCGACGGGGCCCCTGCTCGCCCGTCGGATTCCCCTCTGCCAGCGCCGCAAGACAACTCGGCGGCCATTTTGTTGGCCATACAGTCCTTATGCTCCGAGATAAGGACGAGGCTACCGTTACCGACGGAGGAACCTCTCCCGTCGGGGGATCCAGAACCGGGACCTTCTGGTGTTCCCCCTACCAAGAAAAGAAGGATCCATCCACCACCTCCTTTTCAACCGTCGCGCCCCTTCCAGCCCTCCTCCCCGTCCACCCGAGGGGATGATACGGGGACTGACACGGCAGCGACGGGTACGGACGACGAGGCATACGACGAGGATTTTCCGTCGTCGCCTCCCACCAGGGCCTCTCCGCCCGACGAGATCGGATCTTTCCACTCCATGATCTCCAGGGCTTCCGAGCTTTTCCAACTCTGCCCTGAGGAGAAGAAAAAGGAAGGCTTCCTTTATCAGCGGCGCGAGGCCAAGAGGAAGACGGTCCTCGCAGTGCCTCTGTTGGACGACATTTGGGATGAGGGCCTTTCCCTCCTCAAGAACCCTTCCACGGCGCCAGCTAGAAGAGACCGGTATGAGAAAAAGTACCGGGTCCCGGACACGGCCCCCCCTATGCCTCCGGGGGCAGCCTACCCCGGACTCCGTCGTCTCCGCGGCAGCCAGGAAGAAAGCGGGGGGGGTGCGGCCTCCACATCGACTTCCCCGCCGGACGGCGAGGGAAAGAAATTGGATACTATGGGGCGTAGAGTCATCTCGTCGGCAGCGACGACGATTAAAGCGGCCAACGCCTTGGCTATCGTGGCCCGCTACGACAGGGAGCTCTGGTACAAGATGGCTCCCCTGCTGGATTTTCTGCCGGACGACAAGAGGGCGGAGGCCCTTGAGATCCTGCAGGAAGGTGAGGTGGCCTCGGACCACGACATCGCCGACACTGGATTCCGCCAGCTGGGCAACGGTGTTTGCCTTCGACGTCGTGGATGGCTCAAAGCTACGGACTTCCGGCAGGACGTCCAGACCAGAGTCCTGGACATGCCCTTCGACGGGAACAACCTGTTTGGTAAGACAGTGGACGATTCCCTTCAGGCCATCAAGGCGGATACTGAGACGGCCCGGGCCCTTGGAGTCCTGCAACGACGGACGCCCTTTCGGAGCGGCGGAGGCAAGGGCGCCTCCAAAGGTTCCGGCGGCGGTTTCGCTTCCTACCGTCAAGCGGCCCGCTCGTCGTCGCAAGAGGCCTACAGAGGATGAGGCAAGTCTAGCGGACCCCGCCGTCGTCGCCAAGGAGGTCAAGGCGGCAAGGCCGCTTCCAAGCAGGATTGAACCGGCCTTGGGGTCGGGCCCCCACCGAAGCACCCCGGTGGGAGGCCGGCTGGCGGGCTTCGTCAGCGTGTGGGAGTCCATCTCCACCGACCGTTGGGTGCTGGACGCCCTGGCCCGGGGCCACGCGCTCGAGTTTCAAAGAAGGTGCCCGCGCGTCCCCCCCGTGGCCAGGAAAGAACTTCACGTCCCTCAACTTCTCCTGGAGGTAAAGGCGATGCTCAGAAAGGGCGCCATCGAACTCGTCCCAAAGAGGCTTCGGGGCTCCGGAGTCTACTCGAGATACTTCCTCGTGAAGAAGAAGACGGGAGGATGGCGCCCCATCCTGGACCTGCGACGTCTGAACAAGTTCATCAAGGCGCAGAAGTTCCGGATGGTCACCCTCCAGCACGTCCTGGGTCAGCTGGAGGAAGGAGACTTCCTATCGTCGTTGGATTTGGAGGATGCCTACTTCCACATTCCCATCCTAAAGGGGCACCGCAAATTCCTCAGATTCGTGGTCCAAGGGCGTCATTACCAGTTCAAAGCCCTTCCCTTCGGACTACGGTCGGCACCCAGGGTATTCACCAAGTGCCTTGCACCGGTGGCGGCGCAGCTGCGCCGCGAGGGGATCCACGTCTACCCCTACCTGGACGACTGGCTCATCCGCGCCAAGACGAGGGAGCTCGCCGTGGTCCACACGGCAAGGACCGTCCAACTCCTCACGGACCTGGGATTCTCCGTGAACTACGCCAAATCCCACCTGGTGCCCGCGCAAGTCGCACTGTTTCTGGGAGCGAGGCTCGACACAGTGTCCCTTCTGGCCTCCCCGTCGGAGGAGAGGACCAGGACCATCTTGGGCAAGGTGCAACGGATGTTGGTGGCCGACGCGGCCAAAGTGAGGTCCATCAAGTCCCTCCTCGGGATGATGTCTTCCTGCATCTACCTCATTCCCATGTGCAGGCTCCGGATGCGCCCGTTGCAAGAATTCCTGGATGCGCGCTGGATCCAGACGACGGGCAGCTTCGAGGAAAGGATCAAGCTCGACGAGAGTTTCCGACGAGCGATACGGTGGTGGGGCACCCGCGCGCATCTGACGGCGGGCATGGACTTCCAGACCCCAGCCCACCAGGAGACTGTGACCACGGATGCCTCCCTGGAAGGGTGGGGAGCGCACACCGAAAATCTGCACGCAAGGGGACTCTGGCTCCCGACGGAGAAGTCCCTACATATCAACGTCCTGGAGCTCCGTGCAGTGTTTTGGGCCCTCAGGTCCTTCCTTCCGTCCCTCAAGGGCAAGGTGGTGAGGATCTTCACCGACAACACCACCACCATGTTTTACATCAGGAAACAGGGCGGAACCAGGTCCCCAGCGCTGTCCAAGGAGGCGCAGGACCTGTGGCATTGGGCCGTCGCCCAAGGGATTTTTCTGGTGCCGTTTCATCTGGCAGGGATAAAAAACACCATCGCCGACTCACTCAGCAGGGAGCTGCGCTCGTGCCACGAGTGGGAACTACGGCAGGATCTGGTGGATCGCCTCTTCCGACGGTGGGGCACACCCCAGATCGACCTGTTCGCGACGGCGACGAACACCAAGTGCCGGAGGTTCGCCAGCAGGTTTCCCCAGACGAGGAGCATGGGCGATGCTTTCTCGTTCCCCTGGGAGGGCCTGTTCCTCTACGCGTTCCCTCCCTTGCCTCTGCTAATCCGGCTCGTCAACCAGCTCAAGAGGTCACGGTGCAGGATGATCCTCGTCGCACCTGCGTGGCCGAGGCAGATATGGTTCCCGGACCTTCTGGACTTGTCAGCGTCCCCGCCGATCAAGCTGCCGGCGGACGCGGATCTACTCTCCAGGGAAGGAGGCGCCATCCTCCACCACGACCCGAAGTCGCTGAACTTGCAGGCCTGGCTCCTGCAGCACTAGAGTTTGGAGGATACGACATACCGGCCGATTGCAGAGAGGTTCTTGCAAAGGCCAGGGCGTCCTCGACTCTTAAATGCTACGGACACAAATGGAAGAGGTTCTCTGTCTGGTGCCACGCACAGAAGATTAACCCTCTACGGATTACGGCTCCCCAAGTACTGCCGTACCTGCTGACGCTGGCCAAAGCTGGTCTGGCACATGCGTCCATCAAGATTCATCTTGCTGCGATCTCCCGATACACCAGAACCACGGGCCGGACGTCCTTGTGGTCTCATCGTCTGGTGAAAGAGTTCATGAAGGGACTGTTCAGATCGTTCCCGCCGGTGAAGGCTCCGGCCCCGGCGTGGGAGCTCAACGTGGTGCTGACCAAGCTCATGGGACCTCCGTTCGAGCCTCTGCACTCGGCCCCGTTGAAGTTTCTATCGTGGAAAACAGCTTTTCTTGTGGCCATCACCTCCGCACGACGAGTGGGAGAGATCCAGGCCCTTTCCTGCAAGGCCCCGTACTTGACTTTCCACGACACGAGGGTAGTGCTCAGGACGCACCCCTCCTTCATGCCCAAGGTACCGTCGGACTTCCATCTCAACGAACCCTTGGTGTTACCTGTGTTCTTCCCGTCGCCTTCGTCGCCGGCTGAGAGGACTTTGCACTCGCTGGATGTAGCTAGAGCGCTGAAGTTCTACGTGGACCGCACGAAGGGTTTTCGGAAGACGTCACAACTCTTTGTGAACTTTGGACCTGTCAATCAGGGGAAGGCTCTCTCGAAGGCTTCCATCTCCAGATGGCTCTCCGGCTGTATCATGTGCTGTCACCGGTTGGCAAACCGACCGCTGCCTGGCCGTCCGAGAGCCCATTCCACCAGAGCGATCGCAGCTACCACGGCGTTCCTATCTGGTGTGCCCCTGCTGGACATATGCAGGGCTGCTACGTGGAGGTCGACGCACACCTTCACGAAATTCTACTGCGTCGACCGGGATTCCAGGGAGGAGTCCAGGGTCGGCCAAGCAGTGCTGCGCAACCTGTTCGCCTGAGGTGAGCCTGGTGAGGAGGTAAGATGCTTAATGTTGAGTTGATGTGATGCTTAATGTTGAGCCTTTGCCACCTCCCGTGGTTGTGCATGTGTGTACTGCTATGTATTCTTTATTCATGAGCATGTGAATCCATGCCAGACCCCATGCTGGAGAAGGAACAAGTTACTTACCTGTAACTGTTGTTCTCCAGCATGGGTCTGGCATGGATTCACATGCGAACCCTCCCGCCTACCCCTCTGCGGCTCTTCACTTGGTCATACTGCCACTTCACGTGCTTCCAAATCTGAAGATGGCTGCCAGAGGCGGTGCTTAGGTAGAGGGCAGTCATTGGCTGTGGTCAGTATGACGCAGAGACCAGTGATTGGTTATTACTACGAAAGACAGATCAGAAACGAAACTGATACTGGTTTTTTTTCTTTACCGAGGATTCCCAGCCTGACGACGGGGAATATTCATGAGCATGTGAATCCATGCCAGACCCATGCTGGAGAACAACAGTTACAGGTAAGTAACTTGTTCCTTCCTAGCCATTTGGAATTGCTGTCCATTTGGCATTTTGGGGGGGGTGACAGGTCTGCCCACATTTTGCTCAGTGGGGCATGGGCTAAAAACGTTTGAAGACCACTGCTGTAGAACCAAAGGATAGAGTTTGGGCCTCCTTGGGGAATCACAATAAGGCACACGCGACGATTTGTTAATGTCGCTTTCCCACTGTAAAGATTGTAACTTTGATATAGTCAAGGTTCAACGTTCTGAAATGGTCTTCCACATTGTTCCCTTTTCTTAATTAGGGACACGCGACCACTCTCTGAACAGTAATAGTCTTTGGTTAGTGAAACAATGAGTTTCAACAGCGTTGGCTTACTACACGCGTGAGAAAATCTTCATTCAATACGTGTGTTACAATTCCATTGTTCAGAGGATTTTTAATACAGTGATCGACTTCTACTCACTTAGAAGTCTTACACAAGTGCCAAAGGAGCTGTAGTTACTGGCAAGGATTGTGCAATGTTTTAGAACGTTGTGCTTCATTCTCCAGCTTTTGAAAAACTCTGAGTTGCACTGCTTTCCCAACTTCTGCTACAACTTCTGCTGCTTCTGGCTCACTGGGGACCCACACCCTTCTCCTGAACAGGTGTCTCAGGTCAGCCACATGTTTTGGGGGTCTCCTCTGCTCCCGAGTTCCTTGGCTCAACAATTTGGTTCTGGCATCAATTTCTGGCACGCCAACAGCTTGGTATCCATGGCAATCAGGCTTACAATGAAACCCGTTTCTCCTGTACGTCTTCCACTGCGCAGCCTCTGCACGTCATTGTTTGGGAGGACAGGCCTCTCTCAGAAAACTCAGGTGAAATCTGCTCTCTCCACATTCCTGCATCCCTTTTTGTTCTCCCACTTACAGCCTGCACTCAAACCAACGTTCCACCTCCTTCAACTCCTTCCTTCTTTCTCTAGTTGAGGGGGCCTGTTATGCCTCCCTGGTCCCTTCCGGTGTGCGCTGTTGGGCTCAATTGCCTGACTACTGTAATGGCTTTTAAGCTGAATTGCCCGCCTGCTGTACCCTCATGCCTCTTCAGCCCTCTTCCTCGTCTCAGTCCCTTTGGAATTCAGGCACTTGTAGTTCTTTAAAAAGTTAGTTGTCATATTTAAGTTACCTTTAAGGGTAGATTTAATTCCCTTAAAGTTATAAAGAGAGGGGCTCTGAAATGTAGCCTTTACAGAGGAAGATATTTTAGTGAATACAGTATTTCCATATTCCTGTATATTGCACCTTTGGGTTTGAGGAAGTTGTTTATTTTGGTAAAGGTTGCTGAACCTTCCCAACATTAAAGTCCATAAATCTAGCTCTAACAGGAGGGTTAGGGACATTAAAATGACAATATGCCATTACCTCTTTAGGTACCTTGGGAAGATTCTTCCTGTCAGAGGGAAAATACAGTGTCTCATCCCACGGAATCTCCTCGCCACCCTGGGCCCTGTCTGCACCCAGGTGATCCTCCTGCAGTACACGCCCCCCACCCCCCACAGGGTTGGGATCAGGAAGCGCCTGTCTTCCCCTGGCCACCTGGGAGGAGCCTGTAGGCAGGGGTCGAGTGAGGGATTCTCGAGTGAGGTAGCTGGCAACGCACTCCGAGATGTCAGTGGTGAAGGACAAAAAGCAGATGATCTGAGTATCATTGTCAAGGTGGTAAGAGAAACTGAAGTGATATGTGAAATGGGTGAGATTTTTGTTAAGGGACATGTGATGTTGGGCTGAGATGGCACTGCCTTAGTGAGCTTGTAGGGCATAGGAAGTTGGGAGGAAGCAGTCCTGCTTCTGTTGTAGCGCATGCCCACGTTTCCCATTGACATTAAATGGGTGCTGTGCTTGAAAGCATGTGCATCACTTTTATTTCCATTGTCACCTTTGTGCTACGCCTGCTGTCAGTCATTACCACCCTTTGAAGCTTTAATTGGGGCTAACGGGCGAGGCTAGGAAGGATTAGTGGGGACAGAGGAAAGAGCAAAACCACGTGTTGATGGGCATAGGCCAGAAGTAGCAGTGTCCTTTGTGCCCATGTCATGTTGCTGTGTTTCTTGAACCTTTTTCAGAGTTAATTTCGCCCACATGTTGGGCTGTGGTGTGCAGTAGTTTTACTTTAGACTTTGTTTCCGATATGCATTAACCTTGATTATCACCATAACACACACTGGAGCAAAGTTTCCCAGTATGTCTTGAGTGTTGGTATTGCAATGGTTCTTGAGATGAATGTAAGATGTCCCCCGCCCGCCCTCCCCCACCCACATGCATTATACTTGGATTCTTCATTCTCTATTGCTCACCGTTTTAGACTTGGGCTGAGGATTTGCATTTCATTGCCCAGCATGAAGGACCTGTTCAAGTCTTGCCTTTGCTTCTCTTTTATGAATGTACTAAATGTTGCATTGGTTACAGCATTTATCGGTAACCCCACCTTCTCTTTCAAGGGCAATTGGGGTAATAGGACATTTTTGCACCCAGAAGGTTCTCCGGAAATCATGAATTGCTTTGGGATGAGAGCTCCATACATGAAATTCAAGCCGGGTATGTTCTCCCTATGGAGGAGGCATGGAAATGACTTAAGGTGGGGGCATGTTGGTGTCTGGGCCCTCAGCTTTGCCAGAGCTAAAAAAACAAAGATCTACTTTTATATTTTTGTGTGCAGCATATCTCCCCTTAAGGGTAAGGTGGCTCAGGCCATAGTTAATTGAACGTGAGACCCTTACGGGAGACATTACTACGGGCGCCCAGTACTATTTGACCAGAAGTGACTTTGGCAGCTGCTTATTTTATTATTTTATCTATGAGCTTGCAGAATAAACTAGAAAGTTGTAAATGGGCAGTCATTATTTTACTGCTGTTACTTGGAGAGGTTGTGAAGTATCAGAATTATATTTGTCTATATGAGTGCTTCTTGCCTAATAGGTTTAAAGGTTCCATACTTCAGAGTGACAGTGTTTGGGGTGGTGTTGGGGGTTTGTATTTAGAGTTAAGCAACTTTATATTGTTATAATGTGGATGTAACTGGAGGGGAATTAATGCTATGGGGATGTAATTGGAGTTTTATGCACATTCGGATTGGTTATATTTTGGATGTTCTCATACATTTGTGGATTTTATTCCAATTAACACATTACTTTTACTTAATATTTGGATTAGACTTAGCCTTGGGCCAGCTCCCACCAGATGTAGCCTGCCTATTCACTGGTTGGGGATCTTGGGAGTTGTAGTATAAATAGCCTGGAGAGCCCAAGGTTGCAAACTCCTGACTGAGTCCATTGGACCTCATTTCCCAGCATGGAACTACTTCCATATATCGTCCCTTAGGGGGCGGTGCGGGCTATTGAACTGTGTATCGGCATGCACCACCACACTCTCGCTTTGTGGCGTTACAGGTATTGCATATCTTTCCCCCGATTCCTTGCCCCAGTATGTTTTGCTCTGCAGTTCTCTGTTCTCATCCTCTTGTGTCCACCTCTCACTGGATCCACTCCACTGGTTAATTATTTCCCTCCTCCTTCTGAGACCACTTTCTCGCCCGTTCTATTGCCTCTTGTTCCTCGATCTTGGACAAACACTAAGTGTCCGATTCCCTTGGGAGCATGTGACTTCCTCTATCTGCTCTGGTTCCTCTGCACCATTCTAATAAAAGCATATTACATATCTGGCTAATTCTGCATTTGTGTTTTACTAATGGATTCATTTGTCATGTTGCACTGAATCCAGGCTGGGCTGTATATGTTAGTTGGTTTTATCCTGTGTACACTATATATTGATTGACTTTTAATATGTTGGTTGTTTTGTATTTATTTTCGGTGTTTTTATGGGAATGTATCACGAAATAAGGACATATGCACATGTGTAAGCCCTAAGCTCATGCTTTTCGTGCCACTTCCATTGACCTATGATTTACTCGGGGAACCTTGAGTGATTATTTTTGAGTTTCGATAATTGGAAAATATGCCGTATCTTCTAGCTTCAAAAGAAAGAGGTGCTTTCACTTATTCTAACCCCTTTATTTTTGGCAAGTACAGAAGGGCATCTTACATGACCGCTGTCCCTTCTGCCTTCAGCAGCAGGTGCAAGGGAAAAGTATACTTTAGCATGACAGTACAACTGTGCAATGAGCAACAATACTGTGAATACCAGGTACATCTTACAGTGCCACAGTCCGTGACTGAGGAATTACTTAAGAGGGTCTGAGGTTAGTACGGGCTTGGCGAGAAGAGCATATCTTGGGGGGGAAAGCTTTACTTTTCAAAGTAATTATTCTCCATTTTAAGATTGCCTGAAGTTGGTTTAGCGGGTCGAATAGCTCAGCAAGTTCATTACGCTACGTAGAGTGTGCACTTGTACCATACAGGTGTGATATTTTTTTGATTTTTTTTTTGGCTGTGTTGACTCCGTTTTTCGTCCTTCCGAAGTCGATAAATTGAGTTTTTGGGTAAAAGTAGCATTGATTATTTGCACCGTTGCAAAACAGGAAACCAACCTCAGCATGTAGGGCTTATACAAACTTTTCATTATTTAATGTTTGCTTGCCATGATCCCATTACAAAGTCAAATGTGCTACTATTCATTCATTAAATTGTTCCACGTGGCAATCTAAGGAAGGGAACCCTTTTTCCAAATTGTGTGAAGTTGGGGAGAGAGTGAGAACTGTTTGCCATAATAAAGAATTACTGAGGAATTCGTCAGAATGGAATAGTTTAACTCATACGTCCCGTCGTCTTTCCTCCATCCCTGTAAGTGTCCCCCAGCATGGGGACAGTGCCGGAAACTTTGACAGCGACAAATATGAGCTTCAACTTTAAATTTAGTATAGCATGCAGGGGTGCACTCCTGAGCATGGGAACAGCCCTGAGGCCCCACCCACTGGCGCCTCAACTCGGTTCCCTTTTCCGCAAGGACGGTATCGCTGGCAGCGCATGTTGACCGTAGAGGTTTTACGATATGCGCATTCTGTGACCGCTCGTTCCCGGCCTCAGACCCCATGCACTCTGCCTCATGTGCCAGAGGCCCTGATCATGGCTGGGACGCGTGCGCGGCTTGCAGTTCTCTTGGTCATCGCTCATTGAAGAATCTGCTTTCCCGCTGGAGGGTGTTCTTCCACACTTCAACACCCAGCCACCTGAAGGACTTTATGGCTAAGGCCTTGTGTCAAAAGAAGTTAGGTCCTTTATTCTCCAAGGCACCCCAGCCTGGAGATACCTTTCCGGGGCTTCGGCTGGGAGGGCTCACCCAGACCCTGACATCGGTGGAAGGCCTGAGGCCTGTAAGGCTACCGGCTCCCTCGCCGAGGAGGCCTGGGGCTCTTCCAGGCCTGCCACCAAGGGGCGCTCCAGTTCTCCTTCTGCACAGGGGTGCGGGGGACTTTCGTGCTCCAGTTCCAGGCGCGGACCCATACAACTACCAACTCTATGGCTGAGGGCAAAAAGCCTCCCTGAGCCCACTCTGAGGTCTTTGCACGGGGGGACAGTTTGACTTTTAGCCCTCTGGCTGAGGGCCTAGGCCTACCGGAGCCCTCTCTGAGGTCAGCGCTTCACTTCAGGGTAAGATCAAAAACAGGCCCAACTATGTCAGACCCAGCAGGGTGTGGTGCAGGTCTCCAAGATGGCAGACAAGCATGTGGCAGAGCCTGCATGCCCGGCGGCCATTTTAGATTCTGACAACATGCCTTCAAGTCACCCCCTCTCGTGCTCGGAATGGGCTGCTCAGGGCGATTCCAGTCCTCTTCCCTCAGAGCTTGGCTCAGGCTGTTAGGCTTTGGGTGGGTGGGTCCCCGCAGGGCTACCTATATTCCTGCCAGCCATTTGGATATCCTTCCCAGGTGCCTCAGCATGCCGAGGCAGACAAGAGGCCGAGTGCGCCGTAGGGCCGGCCCGTGCGATCCATTGGCCTGTGAGGACCATTTATTTGCGTGCTTCCTTCTACTTATGCGCTCTCAGCAAATTGCAGGATTCCTTAAGGAGCTCATCAAAGAGGTGGTCCCCCAGGTGTTGCCTCCGAGGCCTCCCCCTTTGGGTCTCCCACCAGTTCTGCCAGGGGATCCGGTACTGCATCCTGTGCCCGCTCCATTCTGGGCCCCTCACCTCTGCCTCTTCCAACCTCTGGCACCATTGCTCGATCTGCCTTTGCTGCATGATCCCATTGCCTCTGACCTGCCCTCGCAGGTTTTGGATCAGGTGGGGCCGCCTCCGGCTCCACCTCAGAAAGACCCAGACTCCACTCCAGAGGATACGAATGGGGGACGGTGAAGCACAGTAGGGGAGCCTTCCGCTTCAGTCGAATCATTTCATGACCATCTTCAGGGCCTAGCAGAATTTCTAGGTGTGGCTTACTCTGAACAGGCCCCACAAGTGCCAGGGGTGCTAGCAGAGGTCTTTGCTGTGCATTCCACTGGCTGCTCGGGTATTCCGCTGCAGAAAGACATCCTCTCTTTAGCCAGAAAGGTCTGAGAAAAGTCTCAGACCAAAGCTCATGTTAACAAAAAGCTGGATGACTGCTTTTGGCTAATGGAGGGGGAGCCAGTCCTCCTGGCATCCCACCCTAAGCCCCATTCCTGTGTCGTTGCAGCTGCCTCTTTATATTGAAAGTCTTCTTTGTCTCCTACGGCCGGCGCTGCTTCCAACTGTTTGTCCAAGGAGGTGTTGGGATGCAGGGGCGATCATCCCAGGTCCCCAGGAGGGTTTGAATTCAGCAGAGGCCTAACAGTATGTTGTAGGCGCTTGGCAAAGTTGGAGGGGGGTAACAATAGAAACTGCTTTGTAGGTAGATTATCTGACTGGGTGTAGATTGCACAAGAATATGAAACGCCATCTTAGAAAACAGCAGCCATCTTGAAATCGAGTCCTGGTGCTGCACTGCAGCCAGAACAGTAGGCCCGAACACGAAACATAGAAATGTGTGTGAATGCAGGAGCTGGTTGCAGCTTGGGCAGCAGTGGCAGGGCCAAACCCACAGGGATTCATTAAGCCTCTCATTGTCTCATACTAACCGCACGTGTAACTCAGAAAGAATGTTCCCTAAAAGGCAATGAGGGGGCCGAGAGCTCCCTGCAAGCAACTATCCCATGAGAAGGAGGGCACGAGCCTCTGACCTCCCCAGCCCAAACCATAAGTTAGAGTGTCCAGATGCCCCTGTCCCAAGACCCCAACATTCCAGCGAGCAGGTCAGTCCCAGACCACCAGCCATAAAGCTGTTAGATCACAAATCTATCAAAGAGATCATAGCAAACTACCCTGGGCCCCTGTGATTTGTGCTGCGAGTGCATCAGTGCTGTTGGTGCTGTATAAAGAGACATGAGCTTTACGAATATGTCTATTGTTTGGGGGCCGTTCTTTTGGTCGGCCTGATTGTGATGGCCTGTGTGCATTAAGCCGGGGGCTTGGAGTCCATGTGTTGAGACTAGTACCTTTTCTGTCTCAATCACAAGCAGGTCTGCGCTTGCATCCGTGGCAACCTGTTGAGAAACTTTTTGAGTTGTCTGGCAAATACGTCATTGCAATAGTAGTGACCTGAGAATGACTTTTTTTGTGGAAAGGAATGGTAATGAATGTGAGATTGTATCTTTTGCGATGTTGAGACACCTCCACTCACAATTATTCCTATTAGTTGGCATGTCTTGCGTGACGTGTCCTGCCTTTAGGGGTTTATCATCGGGGGAAGGGAACGGGTATCTTGCTTTTGTGATTATAATCTAATGATTATGGACAGGCCTTTTACTAAGTGGACCAGCTGCAGTGGCATGATGTCATACGCTCACCCTTCTGTAAGTTTGACTACATCATCAAGTTAGTGTTTGTTTCCTTATGAGCCATCCTCATTAAAAGTGGCCATCTTGTGTTCTTTTAAAGACATCTGCGGTGTCCGAAATTCTATGGGGCTGAAGACCATGTCTGTTGGCATTTACTCTTATGAAAATGCCACAGATGCGCTCTTCATTTCTATAGGAGGGTTGTTTCAACAGCCAGCTTTCAAAAATCTGCATGCACAAAACTATTTCCTCTGTGTGATACTTTTGAGATGCATTTTGTACGATTAACTCATGAGTGCTTATAGTATTTGATTGGGCTGTGCACAATACATTAAAGCTATCTGTAGGTTTTTTTATCCACTTGAAATTCTAATTTGATATGACCACCTGTGTTTTTTTTTATGATTATTGATTAATGAACTATAAGGAAAATATTGCATCTTTTGTTTCGTACTTTTCAATGCATACAGGTAGGTCAGCCTTTGTTAAACACAGCAGTGGGGCGGATGCTTGGGTTCAGGTGTCTAAATCTACTTACATCTTAGTCTCAATGCTCTCGCTCCTCAGGGAAAACCCCTGTTGAAAATGGTTGCGAGGATCCACGCTTGACCTCAAAGAATTATGTTGCATTCTGGGAGGAGAATAATCATCAACCCAGAAAAAGCCCATCACCAAGTCTGTCGTTTTTCTTCACTTGTAATGAAACCCCTTTCCTACCTGTTTATTTATTTCAGGATGTAATTAGGACCATTGTGCAGAGTGGCGGCATTGTGCACTTAGTTACCATGGCAACTAGCGAGCATGTAATAATGCAAAATGAAGCCCTTGTCGCTCTGGGATTGATGGCATCTTTAGAATTAGGTAGGTATTCCATTATGTTGCTCTTCCAGGCTCTTTATATACTGTAGTATGTTTGATGCGTTACATTGGCCTGTCTATTGATCACAGTCTGTCTAACTGCATCAGCTGTTACAAAATGATTCTAGCAAGACCTGTTGAAAATAGGCCATGTTGCGGAATCCTAGTTGCCTCGCTGATGATCTAATCCGCAGTATCCCATCATTGCCCGTTAGCGAGTATTGCATGCATAGACCTCTCTTTTAAGATGGCCTTTCTGTTCTGATTCAGTGTAAGTGCATGCCGCCCTATCCCTTTGGAGGATTATTATAATGTAAAATGCATTGTTAATGTGCTGCCTATTGTTAGAGTGGGCTCGAAGAACAAGCCTGAATGCAAATAATTTGCCAAAGAGGTAAGCATTCTAAATATTGCAAATGATCTACATTTAGATGATATCGCCAAGAATTGAATTGTTTTTTTTTTTGCTGCCTTATTCGTCTCCTCCCACATGTGTCATTTGTTATGTTAGCGGATGTTGATGAAATGGAAAACTATTGTCTGCATCTATACAGGAATATTCACTGAAGTCTATGTGTCTATAACCAGAGTTCAATTCCTTCATTCCCAGCAGCACACAGGACCATCCATTTTATTTGAATCTTTACAGAATGATCGAAAGAAAAATTCATTTGTTTAGAACCCCCGGGACCTCATTTACCCTCTCTTCCTTAACTGCTTAGGACGTTAACAAACCATATAGCACATCAGTTGTTATATTAAAAGGACTACTAGCAGAGGTCATTTTTTTATACGACTGCACATGACAGAAGCAGGTCGTAAAATAGAAATACTTTGATATTGTTTGGGTCATTTTTGGAGAGCCGAGGACAGATCATATGCCAGCTGAATCAAACATCCATTCTTGTATGCGAGGATATTTCAGGGTGCAGTTATGTTCCCTCTGCTAGTTGACTGATCATAGGGCCACTCCTCGACTTCATCTACCACCACTGGCTGTGCACCCCATTTGCACAGAATAAACTATGTGATGGAAAGTACAAAAAGATCACAAACCACATTTGGGGTTGCTTTTTATCTTGTGTTTTCTGTCACCCCCTTATGCGCATCTCCCCCTAAAAAAGGATGTCTCTTGTCGGAGTATAGATTGTTTCTTCCGAATAAGTCCCTTCAAGAGGATTCAGAGAAGGTCCCTAATTTTTCCCATAGGAAGGCCTGCCTTGATATTGATTCAAGCCTCATAGTTTCTCTTGAAAGGTTATTGACATAATCTTCAGTTGATTAAGGGGATATTACTTATTTTTTAAACTCGAGTATATATTTTGCAAGTGTATTTGTTTTACTAATCCTTGCAGCTAGAAAATGATCTTATTGTTTGGTAATAGTAAGTCTTTTATCCTTGGTTTCAGCATCACTGCTAGCGGTTCCAGAAAGTTCCTCTCTGCCCCATCAAAATCTTATTTTAATTTACAGCTCTCACGTTTTGCTGCATTAAATATTAGCACCATAAGGTCACTACTACATTTGGTAGCTATATAGCTGAAATAGGTTTTGTACTAGAAGTCATTGGGAAAGTGATATGGTTTATTCTGAACAATTTGTCCCAAAGGACTTATTTTGGCGTTTTAGCAGTGACTCTCCAATGTGATGTCGTCAGTAACTTGACCCTGTCACGAGGGTATGGGTACCCCTCTCAGGCTGGGGTGGGAGGTCTACATGGGTAGAAGGCTGGGACAGTCATGCTCCATAGGGAAATGGTAGCAGTTAAGGGCCACAATTCTGCCCTGTCCCCCAAGTGCCAGTCTTTATATCTGCAGTACCACCTTGCATCACTGCATACCTTCGAACAGAAATTCTGGTCAAGTTCTTATTCTTTTTCCGATAACTACCAGAGAAGCAACAGCCAAACAAATTCACCACCAACAGGAAAACAAATCGTTAGCGCCCCGAGTGAGAGACCGATGGATGGTGAGAGAGACCGACGGACGGTGAGAGAGACCGATACCTCCCCCCGACTCCCGCCTCAGCATGTACTGAAGTGAAACAGCTGCCGCCACTTTAGACGACCAGGGACTTTAAGTAGAGCCACAACCGCTCAACCAGAATGTGCGTACCTGAAGGGGAAACACGCCTCGGTTCTCTAACATGAACTTGAACAGTTTGCAGTAGAGGTCGCCGTTCGTGCAGCATGGCTGCCCTGCATGAAGAAAAGAGGCAGGGCTGAGAACCAGTCAGTAGATGGAGAGGGGGGGATAGAGAGGCAGCAGGAAACAGGAAGTTGTGGGCTGTTCAGGTAAATTGAGAGGAGGAAGAGGTGGCAGACCATGAGACCAGCAGGAAGAAGGACGGCGTATTGCAGTGTGGAGACATTTCTTTGGAAAATGCCAGGTATTAGATGGTGAAAGCAAGTGGTAGTGGTTGGTGAGTGTGCGTGCATGAGTAGCCAGTGAGATTGTTCATGTGAAGTGATTGTGGGAGTGAAAGGATGGTGACTGAGAAGAAGGTGGGATGGAGTTGTAATAGAGTGAAGGAGGGAGTGGAGGAGAGCGTGGTAATGTGGGTGAGGGAGTGCAATCAAAGGGAGGCGGCAAGATGTAGAGGGAGACATCGGAGGGACAGATGAGGAAGATGTTGGGAGTAGAAGTAGTGAATGGGGTGCAGTTAGGAGTAGGAGAGTGTGTACGTTGCCATAGTTACATAGGGACCCAAGTCTCCCCCAGATAGAACCATTGCATCTGGGTGTGTCTCTGTTTTAGAACCGCTTAGTACATATGTGGAATTCTTTTTAAAACCATTATGTAAAATAAGACACCTTCGTTCAGGACACCACAGCAGCCATTAACCTACTTGAAAACATCACATTTGATTTGCACACAGAACCTTTAGTCACTCTGGATTGTAAGAGGATTCAATTCAACACTACAGCTAAGTCAACGCCTAGTCTATAATACTGAATGAAAACCCTTATTGATATATCTTTAGGTCCAGTTCATGCGTTCTGGATGACTACCCTTATATAACACCCCTCTCTTGGAATCCCCCTGACCCCACTGAGCCAAGAAGTAGTTCTGTTTTGCAAGTTAAAAGGGTTTATTTGATGATTTAAACAATAGATATATATATAACACTTTATAATAAATTAATAATTGAATAGCACACTTAATCTGATATGATAAAGATTGACAACAGAGAATCTGGCACTAGCACACTTCTTTATAATTACTAAGGAGTTGAGATGAAATGGGTAAGGTAGCACACTGGTAATTAGGAACAAAAGTATAATGTGGTAGAGGATGCTTTATGTAAGCTCAGGTGGATGCAATATTCAATGAATGCAGTACAGAAAATACTCAATATGATTTCAACCAAACAATGTAATCACTTTTCTCTGGCAATCCCCTCCCCCCCTTGATGCAAGGCAAGGAAATGGAAGGAAGCACACAGTTCTCAGAAATGCAATCAAATGTGATTCAGTTCAATCCCAGCAAGCTTACAGAAAACAGATAGGAGTTTTGAAAACACAGGCCCAAATGCTTTGATATGTGCTAGCAATGGATGAGAAATATGCTGGAAATGCTTTTTAATTCCCTTTCAGAGGTTCAGGGTGAGTGGTATCTAGTTAATATTAGTCCAGGCTCACACTAGCAATGATGCAGGGATAGTTAGCAGGTCAAACGAATTTCTGGCAAATGGAAGGCAAGCAGCAGCAGTTTTTACATGTGAAGAAATTGCAAATCGCGGTAAAATTCGCGGATGCGTGTTCCGCGATTGCGGTAAAACTATAAGGGGTAGGAATGCGGTTCTTGGTGCGATTCAAAGCTACGATTCTAAGCTATCAGAGGAAAGTTACTGCAAGTCTCTAGCCCAAACGGTCGCGGAGATATGAGCGATTTAATAAAGGTCGTTTTTGGGTTTGCAAATTTCAAAAGCTCAAAATGACAAGTGCAGCTTGCAACTAGAAATGACAGGTGACAGCTAGGAGGCAGTTCTACTTAGGTTAAATAGATTGAATTAGATGAATTTAAACTAAGAGATTGGTTCTACACAGTTCTGCTGGGTACTCACACTATATTCTTGAATTAAATGGGCCTCATCACGGATCTGGTCAGGGTTTTAGACTGGGCTCTGGTCACTCTCTGGGCACAGCACTGCTTTCTCTCTGGGTACAGCACTGCTTTCTCCCTCTGGTCTGGTCTCTAGTTCTGGATAGATTGAAGTCTCTAGTTTGGCTCTCTGGAGGTTTGATGGAGGTAAGTATGGATTTTTCCGGCAGAGCTTCCAGCGGCAGATGGATTTTGAAGGTCTCTATCTGTCCTGTCTGTCTGCTTTTATGTGTTTAGAATGTGGGTGTGTTCTAGCATCACTGACCCTACCTCTCTCTCAGCTTCTAATTGGTCAAACTTTCATTCGTCCCCTGATTGGCGAACTAAGTTGTGTCAGAGTGATGTCAGCCATTTATGATCTCTTGAAGAACCTCCCTTATCATCTGTGCACCCAAATCTATATATGATCAAAATACATACTTCAGAGTTACACAGTTGTTTGAAATTACATACCCATGTCACCTATCACATGAGGTATACTCTGTCCCAAATCTTCTGTTTCTAGGAGCTTGCATTCACAAATGGCAACTTCTAGCACTTTTTAATGTGCTAAACAACATTGGATCTTCATTAAATTTTATACAACTGTTCCTCACATATCTACCCACATACCAATGCATTTTCGTTTGTCTAGCTGAAACAGGGAGTCTGTAATATTAATAAACAATGGGGTTTTGCCCCAGAACATCACACAAATTCGAGTTTAGTCTTGAATTAAAGGTACATTTTTTAAATTAAAGCTCTCAAAGTTATACATTTCTGTCATTTGATTACAAAGAGTTATCAGTGTTTTTGTAAAATATATATTTTACTTCCAATTCAGTCCTCAGAGTGTTGAGGTCCGCCTCCAAGACTTGGGTGGGTCAGTCCTCTGGGCAGGCAGGGCTTTGTTGACATTAAACATTTCAGAATTAACATATTCCTTTCAGAGGAAAGGGTCCTTTGTGTGGTCTCTGGGAAGCTCCCAGCCAGTCTGCCTTCTATCAATCAAAATGTCATGTGAGATTCTAACTCCTAGTGTGAAGCTCTGGAGGTGATAGGGTTTCCCAGGCTTCAGGCCTCTGGGAACAGCATGTGGCTAATTTTTTAATTAAAATGCAGCCTTTGAAGTCAGCTGAGTCAAATCCCTTTGTCAGCAACTGCACTCAATTCTCCTGTCAGAGTTTAGACCGCCAGCGCCCCCTTGAGGATTTTGTTGGTACTGCATGCAATTTTGGGATTTTCTTGGATTAATGCATTCTAAACAGGAATGGTTCTTACATGGTAGTAAATCCTTGCTTAACATTGTTTTGATGGGGCTCCTTACAGTAAGATGGTTATGTGGAACCCCACAAAAAGGGTTGAATCTTTAAAGTGGTCCAATGAGTCACGATTTCAGCAACTTTTTGACATCAGTAACAGTGGATTTTGTTAACAAAGACCTTTCTTTACACTGGTGGGTGGCAAGTTAGGTAACCATTTTGGTGTGCGCACAACTGCGCAGCTCTCCTGGATTCTGGGATGAAATGATGGGCGGCGACAGCGCATCCCCATCTTTACCCACTCCGATTTATTTTTGTTCTGGGGCAAAATGATGGGCAGCGACAGCTTAATCCCCACATTCACCCCGTCTAATGATTCCACATGGGTCAAAACCCTCCACAGGATGGATAAACATCCTTTATATACAAACATTCCACAGCGCTAGGCAGTGCAATGCATAAGTGAAATATTGAATTCAGTCACACTTTAATATTTAACTATCAACCTTATGTCTGTTTCTTTATCCCAGAGAACTGTTTTCAATATAAAAAAAATGTATTCACAAGTGAAGGTTACAGAGATGGGTGCTGCATTTGCGCCTAGTCTGGCAATTCTTCATATGAGTGAATACAAAAAGAAAAAATATTAACAACCACCAATCCTTATCTACAAAATATTAGAATTTGGAAACAAAGCATCAGCAATGTTATGATCTGGCAAGGTGATGGCAACCAATGTTTCCACTCGTACAATAGCCTACATTTTAACATTCAGTTTACTATAGCTGCCAGTTCAGACAACATCAACTTCTTTGATGTTTCGATTTACCATCAATCATGGCAACTGATGTGTGCCCTGTGTAGGAAACCAACTGACAGACATTTACATTACAGTAGCTACCACCAGTCTATCAGAGATAATCTTCCATATGAGAAACACCTGTGCATTAGACACAACTGCACATTTGTACAGTACTATCAAGAACATGCTGCCAACTTGGATCAACATTTACCAAGTGGAGGTTATCCAAAGAAATGTATTAAGCAATCCAATAAACGGGCTAAGTACATGCCTGTGTGCCCTTTTCATTAAAAGAACTTGGACTAACGCTGATTAGCGTGTGTCTTGACCTTTTATCCTGACATTCAGCAGGTCAGGGAACTCCTCCATAAGTATTGCTCCCTGTTATCTTGATCAATTCTATTGCTAGAAGCTGCCTTACTTGCATTCAGGAGAGTTTAAAAAAACATGCGAAACCATTTGATGCACTTTAACTACCAATACCCCTGCCCACAGAAAGCCTTGTGGATTATTGGGCCCTTGAAAGAACTTAATCTTCAAATCATTGATCAGGTTTTGACATTAAAGCAATGACTAACTATGAAACTCAAGGGGCCATACACTGCATCGACTTTCCTTGTGGTTCCAGATGCATTGGGCAAACCATTAGACCTGCAAACATCCAGATTAATGAACATAGACAGCATATTGAAAGCCAGAATCTGGTAGCATCACTTAAAAACACTTTATTAAATATAAACATGCATACAATTATCTCTGGTGGATTGGTGACCTATTGCCTAAGAAGCCCAGCATGGAAAGAGCCTTACTCTATTGGGAATAATGATGAATATACCATATGAAATCACATTTAATGAGTTTGAATGATCAATTGGAGTGGCACATTCTTTCACAGCCTGAGCTATTACATGCGTGCAGGTGACCGCTCTTAAGTCCCTATTAACCCTTTTTTAAATAACTGTACGAATAATTTGCTCTTTCATTCAAACATGGAAAAGGTTTCCTTGACCCATTACTAGCTTCTTCATTAACAAAGGCTCTCTTTTGGAACTACAATCTTTTAGTTCATAATAAATGGAATTAAATGTTGGACATATGGGTTAATTTGTTTAGCATTATTCACAAGGCTGGTATACATAATAGATGTTTATGATATATCCTTTTCTAAACAAATAACTTCAAGATCTTCCTGGTGGAAGCCCTCATAGATGACCTCACCAACCTCTTTCTTAAATGGAATTAACACCAACCATACAGCGACTCTCTATTGGAAGCACTCAACTCCACCCTCTCAACCTCCATCGACCAACACACACCTCTGAAACAACGCACCTGCAAACCAAAACCATCATCACCCTGCTACATGCAAGAACTCAACCTTAGCAAAAGATACATCAGGAAACACGAAAAAAAAACTGGTGCCACTCCAGGGCTGCAACCTACCTGGTGCGCCTCAAGGAACTCTGAGCTACCGCTGACAACTAATCAACACAGTCAAGGCCTCCTACTATCAGAACACCATAGCAGAAGCCAACTAAAAAAGCAGAGCCCTCTTGAAATCGGTCAAGCACTGCATCAACCCGCTACCCGACCCTGCCATACCACACTCCATAGAAAAATCCACTGTAGACAACACCTTCAACAACAAAATTAGCATAATTTGCCAGCACATAGACACCGGCTCTGTGTCCACATACCCAGCTCGCATCCCTCCTTGCGAAATCTCCACACCCTGGGGAAACATTTAAGACGCTCTCGACAGAGGACCTGGTAGAAACCTTGTCTGCCCTCCAATGCCACATCGTATGCAGACCACATCCTCAAGACCCTCTCCACAGAAGCTCTCCTTCCCTACCTGGAGATTATCAACGGCTCTCTAAATCAAGGCACCTTCCCATCAACCCTAAAGACAGGACAAACCCTCCCTCTACTAAAGAAACCCACTCTGGATCCTGATAACCTAGGTAACTATTGCCCCATCACCCATCTTCCCTTCCTAGATAAGATCATTGAGAAAACGGTAGCCGCACAACTGCAGCAACACATTGACACCAATAATATCCTTCAAACCTACCAATCCAGGCTCAGATGCAGCACAGAGATGGTAACCATACAGGTGGTCGACACCCTCAGCATCCTTGACTATGGCCACCCCTTCCTACTGGTTCTACTTGACCCATCAGCTGCTTTTGACACAGTAGACCATCAGGCGCTTACGGACACCCTACATCAGCGCATGGTAATCTGCAACCTAGTCCTATGCTGGTTAAAGTCCATCACGCCAACAGTACTCTTACGTCCTGTCCCCTTTCCTCCATACTGCTTGGGCGTCCCTTCCAAGGGGCGGGAGACAGAACCTTTTTCACCAGAAAAAAACCTTTTTCCCCCTTTAAATTTAGAGGCGCGCAAGGGTACGGCCGACGGAGCATGCACTGCCCTGACTCCGCACTCCGGCACCACACCTCAGTCCCCATTCCGCGTCGATGGGCTGAATTCACCAGCGCTCCTGGGTTTGGCTTCGGCTATGTAATTCCATGAGCGGATACTCTTTGTCTTTTTTTTGGTCTTATCTATCATTCAGGTACTGAGTCCTCAGGCGTCACACTCCTCCTCGGCGCATGTCGACTTCTACAGGGTTCAGCAGGTGTCCATCCTGCAACAGGCTCTTCCCAACTTCAGACCCCCATGCCCTCTGCCTACGTTGCCTTGGCCCAGACCACGGTTGGCAATCATGTTCGGCGTGTGACTCGCTGTCCTCAAAGGGGCTGAAGAACAGACTAGGTGTAGGGAGCTCTTCCAGAGGTCGCCTCCAGAGGATTTCAAGAACTTTGTGAAGCATCGAACAAGGCCCAAGGTAGGGCCGATATTTTCCATCACACCCCGCAAGGGAGACTCCTTCCCTGGCGCTCTCGCACGTGGGAGGGACCGGTCAGGTCCTTCTACGTGCACCGAGGCTGCTTCAGCTACCGGCCTTCGGGTCGAGGGATCCTCTGATCCTCCTGGGCGCTGTGTTGAGGGACCAGAGGGTTCTTTTGCCGGATCTACACCGGTAGACCGCCCTTTTACCGGCACCACAGCCGAGGGGCTATGCCCTAACATCGGAAGTACATCCGAGGGGCTATGCCCTAATACTGGCAATACGTCTGAGGGGGCGCATAAACGCAGCTCTATTGATGCCCAGGTTGAGGGTGGCACACCCACCGGCCTAGGCCTGAGGTGCAGGGTAGGCCTCATGATCCACACGCAACTGTCTTGGACGAGGCCAGGCCCAGTGGGCTGAGCACCACGTCGCATGCACGTGGTAGGCAGCTCGACAAAATAGCTGCTGCGCCAGAAAGAGGCACCTGTCTGACACCATTCCAGGAATTCGGCGAAGAACGAGTGTCAAGGTGGGGCTGGCCTAGTTCTACCCCTCAGCTGCACAGGGCAGTTTTCCTTGGCGTCTATATGGTACGCAGCAGCTCCCCACTACCTCGTCGGCACCCCCTGCCACCTCTTTGGCCAGTGGGGAGGTGCTCTTCGAGAAGTTTTTCGGCCTCATGAGGTCTCCTCAGATGGGGTTTATCATCAAAGACGCCATCAGGGATGTCCTTCTCGCAATGCTAGCGGCACCACAGATGCCGGCGCCCCTTGCCCCGGCGCAGCCACCTCCCCCGGCTCCCCAGCTGGCTCCACAGGGGGCTCCAACACAGCCGCCACATCAACCTCCGGCCGCGGGCTCTGTACCCCAGCCTCTGGCGCCAGCTACTTCTCCTCCTCCACAAGATCCTCCAGATCTGCAGGATACTGAGGAGGATCCGGACATGCCATCCTCAGCCAGGGCCTTCCACGAATGTCTTGCTGGTCTGGCGGAGTACCTGGGCCTCCCCCAACCCGAGGTCAAGCAGCCGGCAGAGGGGGTTCTGGCTGAAGTCCTCACGCAATGGCCCTCTGCCAAATCGGGAATTCCTATGCAGACCGCTGTAGTCTCCTTGGCCAAGAAGGGAACCCCTCTCTCCCCAGCCGGTCAATCGACGCCTGGACGCCAAGTACAGGCAGGTGGCGGGGATACACTCTTGCTTTCGGCCCATCCTCAGCCACACTCTTCAGTGATTGCTGCAGCATCACTATACTCGAAGCCCCAGTCGTCCTCAGCCTCTTCCTCTGCAGCGCTGCTAGGCAAGGAGATTATCTTGGAGACATATGGCAAGAAACTCTATTCCAACGCCTCTTTACATCTGCGTCAAGCCAACACCGATGCCATGCGGGCTGCCGCCAATCAGAGATTATATCGGGAAATTGCAGACTTCCTCCCGGAACCCTCCACCCAGAGCCAATCGCGCTTTAAGGCGGGGCTAGCTGAAGCCAAGCTGGTGGCGCATGACCTCCTGTAATCCACAGTGGCTCATATCGATACCTCAGGCCGTGCCATCTGTATTGCCATGGACATGAGGACAGCCTGGCTCCGGGCAACAAAGTTCAACGCTAATGTCTAGGAGAGCATTCTAGGTCTAACGTTTGGGGGGGGGACCCTCTTTTACTCCTCTACGGACAAAGAGCTGGACAAAAAGAAAAACAGCTCATAAACGGCAGTCTTTATCCATCCTCAAGAAGACCACGCCCAAATCATACATCCAATTTTAGCAGCGCTTGGAAAGGGGTCGTACATATGGAGGGTTTTGTGGCTTCCAGGAAAGCAGATCCAGGCAGCCGGACTGCTTGCTGTTTCAGGGCCGGCACAAGCAACAAAAAAAGAGGGGAGGGCTAAGGGCTTTTTCCAGTCCTCCTCCTGAGCGGCAGCCTCTGAGGAAAAGAAAGCATGACGCACCCCTTCTGGTCCACGTGTCGCCGGTGGGGGGCAGGCTTGCTCTCCCTGCACATTTCTGGCACCAGAATTTTGCGGACCCCTGGATCCCAACCGTAGTATCCACGGGGTACCACCTTCCTATCCCAGCCTCTCCGCCCTCCTCCCCTCCATTCCCACAGGTTGGGACAGCAACTCTTTTGGCGGAGATCCGGTCGCTCGTAGAGAGCCAGGCCATGAAGGAAGTCCCAGCCTCCCAGCGAAGCTTGGGCTTTTACTCCAAGATTTTTCGCCATTCAGAAAAAGAACCAGTTGGGCCCGAGAATTGTGCTGGACCTTTCCACCCTCAACCTCTCCTTATCCCTGCAAAAATTCAAGATGGATACGCCAGCTTTTATAGCGGAGACATTGGACAAGGGAGACTGGATGTGCTCCCTGGATCTGAAGGACGCGTACCCACACATCCCAATTTGGCAACTCCATCTTTCTTTCCTACGGTTCTGGATCATGGGCTACCATTTTCAATACAAGGTGCTCCCTTTTGGCCTCAACTCGCCCCCCAGGGTCTTCAACAGACTCATGAATGCTGTGGCGGCAGTATGGAGGAAAGGGGACTATGGACTAAGAGTACGTTAGTCACTACGGTGAGTAACTTCTAATTTTGTTCAGATAGTCTCCTCTGGATCGCCAAAGCCGTCACCTGTGGAGTCCTGCAGGGTTTCACCCTCTCCCCAATGATCTTCAATCTACAAATGGAGCCGTTGCGTTACCCTCCTAGCCACACACATCAAAATCCACCAATACACTGATGACACACATCTACCTCGAGGTAGACTCCAAGTATATCCATAGGCTCAAAATCTGCTGCTCGCTATTCCAGTCTTGGATATCCAGTGCATACGTGTAGCTCAACCCCTCAAAGACCGAATTCCTACTCCTCACCAACACCACAGAACACCCAGACGTAGAGTTCATGGTTTATGGCCAGGTCTGTGAGGGCTTCACACCTGAGCTCACCTCCTGGACCAAGTCCCTTGAGTTTCATAGTGACACACCTCTCCTTCAAGAAACACATAGCTAAGAAAACTCTTGACAGCTTGATATCAGCTCTCCCTCCTGCGCAAAGTCAAGCTCTTCCACCCTCCGGACACCTTTAGATCCACCATTCAAGCATTGATCCTATCCAACCTGGGTGGGGCAAAGCACTCCTCTAAAGCCTCCCGCCGTGCTCCATTGCGCTGTGAGAAGTGTCCTGCATGCCTTATCAAGGGTCTACGCAGATACTACCACATCAACACGGCCCTCATCGACCTTCACTGGCTCCCACTGCATGCACAAATCTCCTTCAGGTCTTGCTGTATCATCTATACGGCAGTCACCCTCAAGTCATCCAGCTACGAACAGAGAAACTGAGCATCTCCGGTGGACAGCATACACCTAGAATCCAGGACGCGTGCAGACTTGAAATCCGTTGCTGCAAAAAGAAAAAGGACCAGAAAAAAAGCCTTCTTCGCCTGCGTCCCAAGACTATGGAGCCTCCTCCCGTCAGCATCAGACTTGCTCCCTCAATGCAGAAAAGAACTCAAGACCCACCTCGTTAATGAGTCTCTCGTCCTCAACACCTAGGAGATCATGTCGTCACCTTGCTCCACATGACTCGCTAGACGCCGCCTACCCCTCTCCTGCCCGCCACCTGGTTCAGCTGTACCCCTCCTCTGTGCCCTCTGTACCCTACCCCCTGCTGCATAGCTATTCTGTTACCACTGAAAAGCGCTCTATTATGCATCTGTACTATTGCATACTTCTGTAAAGCACTCAGTTGCTTCTCGAAGCTAGGTCAGCGCTCATTGAGTACCATAATAAAAGAAGTTTATATTTTATTGTTGGCGTGTTTAAGATTTTGTGATTGTTGCTTTTATGGATATTTATATCCAAATTAAGTTTTAGTGACAGATTGAATGTATTATGTTGAGCACTGTATGTCGGATCTGATTCAAATTTGGATGGTGTTGTAAATGTCGTTTGTAAAGTATTTACTGCACAATTCCGTTTTTAAGTTCCAATTGTATAATCCGCGTTGTTGTTTATACCTTTCCCACTCTCATTATTCTATTTTCCAAGCAGCACTAATAGAAAAATATTCTGAGTTAATATTTTAAGGGGCTTTAAAATAATTTTTCAAAAATGTATCATTTTTTAAACTCATTTCTATTTCCAAATAGGAAAAACGTCTTTGTTTATACATAGTCGCATACTCTGCATGGGCTGCCATCTAGTGGTTGGTATTATACTCTGTTTTTTGGAATTGAAAACGCCGTTGTCAGAAACATTCTTGTCACTGTCCCTACCCTACATGTGCAGGCACCTATGTATCTCATGTGTCAACGTCCTCAGATCGATTTTTTTCCCCTCATCAATTCGGCGCCTCGAGCAGAGTAAACAGTGATTCGACGCTATTAAACCGTCCTTTTGAGACCGCCATTTTTAAAGTGATCTTCTTCAAGCAAGCAGGCAAAGAATCACTTTACCGACGCCTCACGACAGAGCCATCTGCCACTGAGACATACAATAGTGAGAGTGAGGAGCAGGGGTGGACTGAGAACCAAAAGAGGCCATGGAAATAAAAGTGGCCTCATATTATACATTTCTAGCCAGCCCAACCCTTTCCTATGAGTATATCTGGAAATAAATAGGTTATCACACAAGAGACCCAGGGTGCAGAGTCCTGCAGGGAAATCTCCAGAGTTGCCTACAGGGCAGTCCACCCCTGGTGAGGAGGGAGATATTCTTTTTACCCCCACCTTGCATTAGAATGCCTCAATATCGCTTTCTGTTTACATCACATGCCGCACTTCATTTCATAGCCGCTCATGGAAAAGGATCTATGTGATCCCTGCGACCACACACAATTGCGATGGCCGAAAATGCCGCTAACGCCCTTTACACAACATACATATGCGGGGTGAGACCCCTGCTTCCCCCATAAGAATATAATATCCCATACCCCCCCCCCCACATATATATGTGGTGTAAAGGGGGTGTTTAAAAAAAATAAAAGTCGGCCATTTCGGCCGTCACAATTGTGAGGGCGACACTTTGGGCCATTTCCCCTGGCAAACACTACAAATGCACTTTGTCTGGAGTGCAATACACAGTCCTTGGAAGATAATTGCCTTTCCGAGACCAACAGGCAGAGATGTTGCTAAGGTGGTATGAGGGTGCTATAGCCGCGGGTCTTATGGTTATAGCCTCGGATAGAAGCTCAGGAGCTACAGCCAAATGGCTAGTTAGCCCCGAGTCCCAACAGTCCAGACATTAGTGTGGCCCCAGATCTTTTCCAGACCTAGCAACACTCCTGCCAACATGAAAGCAAGTTCTCGGCGTGTACGTGCCTTAAACCAAAAACACTTGGAGCTGCGGAACGCTTACTCCATGCTCGAGCAGCTGATAAACGTGGTGCTAAAGGTAAACCTTGCAGTCGGCCCATAGTTCTATAGGGCCCAGGTTGAGCCGCTCTACAGAGAAAACTTTTGCTGCCAATGAGGCTGCTCCATTTCCCAAATCAAACACAGTCCAAGGTCTGAAATCACTCGCTAACGTGAGAACGCTGAGAATTTGCTGAAAAACTATGGACACCCACAAGAAGACTAAGTCGTCGAGCACTCTCGGGCCTCGCGCCATAAAACATAATCACACTCCACCTGTTCAGCATGAAAAGGGTAGATCCATTTTTAGAGGGAAAGGGGTCTTCCCCAGCTAAACCTAGTGGTCCTTCCAAAAGACAAGCATCTCCAAGCACTTTTGTAGAGGCCAACTTATCGCTTCTCGCATGCAAATAAATGGGCTTTTAGAATGTCCAGCTTCCGAGGAAGATGTTGGGGAAGAGGAAGCACATCAGCTGCTAGTCAGATGACTAAATTACCCATTCAACCATGCATATAGGTTTGGGACACAAACTATGTTGATACCACTATGGGAAAGTCATTTTTTTGTCTTGGAAGAACCCATGGTGTGGAAGCGCAGCAAACAGTGGTCGAAGCGGTTGGGAGCGGTGCTCCTCTACTTTTAGATTTGTTTTACTGTTCCTATACTTTTATTTCAAAAACAACCGTCCCGGAATGGTTTCGTTTTAAAATTAAAAGGGTACGAAGAAGTTGAAACCTTCACTTCACTTCAGTGCACTGCACTGAACGGTCCCTCATAAAGGAAGGGTGAGTATTTAAAGGTTTGTGTTGTGTGCGAGAGGACCATGGTGATGGGGTGTCGGGGGAGTGGGGGCAGGCCAGTAGGGAACGTGGTTCCACTAGTTCTTTTTGTACGCTTCGACCACTGTAGCAGAGATATTACCTATGCAAAAATCCTCCCTGCGGAAAGACGTGGCTGCTTTCTGAGTTGGTTACATGAGTTCCTCTGTCTCATCGTCTTTTCTTAATCAAAATATCAATAATAGAGGTGTAGAGAAACTTGTGAATGTGGTCACAGTGCAATTGCACACATATATGAGAGAAATCAAGCCACCTGACAGTGACTCTTTTTAGTTTGGCCTATTATCTGTTGCTTGCAACACCTATAAGCCAAAACTATTGCATTAGAGTACAGATGGGGAGGAATGGCATATGAGGAGGGACACAGCTTGGAGGTGTTTGGGCATTTGCCCACCCGTTGACTGCCCATGACCATCCCTATGGCATTTCCCATCCAGCTCCTGCCCCTCCCCGCCCAAAACACCTTCTCATGGGAACTCTTGCAGCTCACTTCACAAGACCTACCATCAAACCTTGCACTCAAAAGTGCCTGCCAGTGTTTTTACAAAGCAGTCTTCTGTCTTCTGAGACTTAATTGGAGTTGTAAACCCGCTACTCTTAATCAGGTCTACCTTCAGCAACTTGATTTATAAAAACTATGCATGTGTTTAACTGAAGTCCAGTTAAAAACCAGCATTGGCAAAGCCAACTGTTTCGATTCGTGTAAATGTTCATCCTTTCGTGAGGCACTGCTATTAGATGTACACAAGCCTCTTTATTTAATGGCTTTCGCTGGTAAGACTGACTTTTTATATGCAGATACATACCCCAGATTAGATATGTACCACATTGTTTGCAGCATTCCGTGCTCATTTGTTTGGAATGCATTATAATTTTAATGAAGATTCTAATACAACTTTTTAAATAGAAAACATTAAGAATTTGGGAATCTGATGTACAAACAAATAAAAAAACTATTTATTTGAAGGCTAGGTTTAAAGAAACCCTTCCGGAATGGTTTTGTTTTTAAAATAATAGTGTAGGAAGAAATGAAGACGTGCACTTCAGTGCACTGCACTGGACGTTCCTTTGGGTGTTTGTATTACGCGTGGGAGGGTGCATGCAATGGGGTTTGTGGGGGCAGGCCAACAGGGAACATAGCTCCACTACATCATTTTTCACACACTTCGACAACTGGCAGTAAGAAAACCCCCAGCTGCCGAATCCCTGCCAACAAATATTGGTCTAGATGAAGATTATCAGAACTATGATACGTATTTAGATGACGAGGAGGAATAGCGACAAGAAGAAGAAGACAAAGGGGATCCCGACGACTGCCCGAAAAACTCACCTTAAGCCGGCTTGAAGTAATCCATAACATAACCTCCCTGCAGTTATAGGTGCCTCGCAAAGAATGCACCTAACCCGTGTTCTTTGGAAATTAAATTGGCTAATGGTTACAGCCAGAATCAAATTTAAGGCATTCGTTCTGGTGTTTAAAGCCCTCTAGAAGATGGGACAAAAATGCCTTCCAAAGTAGTTCCAGCTCTATTTCCCTCTGCGTGTTCTTAGCTCTTCTCAAGCTCTGCTTCTCACTAGTATTGGAATAAAACGATCCAACGCAATGGAGAGGTCCTCTCAGGCACTAGCCATTAAGTACTGGAATACACTTCCACAGGATCGCAGCGAGACAAAAAAAGTCATGATTTAGAACGAGATTAAACACCTCTCTATTGATGCAAGTACTGCAAGGCGATTACAGATGTTTGAACTGTAGCCCTTAGATGCCATTGGCCATAGGTGCTCTATAAATACCAATAGACAATAGATGCAGAACCTCGGATTACTCCCTGCCCTATGGGGATCACTATGAATACACTGCACTTCTGAACAGAATAGCAGGTCACTTTAGTATAAGTCCGAACGTGACATTGATTTCATAGAAGATATCCTTGAGGAGTAGAAGCCACTTTCTCACTGCATTCCTCGTAAAGAAGTGAGTAAAAAATGATTAGCTTCCTCCTGGCTTAGACCAGCAGCTTCAAAAGCTGTTAAGCCATACAATGAGAAAGTCCAAGCCATCACCTTCTGGCTCCATGTACATTAAGGGCTATCCATCACCTGACTTTCTGGCAGTAGATATCGGCTGGAAGAGAAGCAACACCAATCTCTCTGCCACAGAACACCCACCAGAGAGAAAAATAAAAGATTTATTGTTGGGTGCAGGATGACTTCTCAAGTAGCCTACAGTTTGCCGATTTGCCAATGCAGTGGCGTTATTGGTACAGTGTAACAGGACACAGTGGGATGATCTGATTCTCTAATAAAAGAATCCAAGATTTCTGCAGGCTGCTTTCGAAAAGGCCATTAAGAAAGCATTGGATGTGGCTGAAACCAGGTTACTGGGGCAGCAGAGGTAAAGGGCCATGCTTGGAGGGCACAGAGATGGAGACAAGCATAGGCCATCACCTCTTGAAGAAAATCCCTGATCTTCAGAAAGACTGACAATGAGGACTTGGCGAAAGCAATACAAAAAAATCACAATACTCTTCAAGTCTTCTGTTTGCAGAATATTGTATCAGCACTGTGTAATGTCCTCGAATGTGTGGTCCTTTAAAGTCTAGTCCTGTTTCACACGCTTCATATCAATTTAGCCAACCTTTGTACAGCGGGTGGAGTACAGGAACGTACACTTTCTATTATTCCACACCAGTGTCCACAATGTCATGGTCATAGACGAGGTAGATGCCAAACCTCTATGAGGATGTTGCAGCCCTCTAAACTGACATCCGGGGCCATGCCTCCCTTCATAATTCTCCAGTAGGAGGAAGTTTAACATAATCTAGCTACGCACCAGATGCGATCACCAGGAACAAGTGGGTGATGAGCACAATAAGAGAGGGGACGGTACCAAGCTTCTAGGAAGACCACACAACTTCCTCCAAGAAGCTACACCTACCACCAAAACTATCAGTCTGGATTCCGTCCCAAGTGTAGCATTGAGACGTCCACCATCGAGATGGTGGATAATGCCCTCCAAATCATAGATGAAGGCGATTTGTGCCTCCTTGTCCTCTCCGCTCCATTTCACGCAGTATTCTGTATCCTCCTCCCCCCTCCTCACTGGCATGATGGGATTCTCTGACACTGTCCTGAATTGGTTTACCTCCTACCTCTCGGCCAGACACCAGGCTGTCCAGATCAACCTGGTTTGTTCTAAAACTTTAACACGGAACCTCTCGGTACACTCGATACACTCCTCAAAGAACTCGATATAGCCATCCCCTAATATCGGTTGTACATGAGAATAAAATGCCCACCGGACATCAGTTGTTTCTGGCTCATTGATATGCACCTAGAAGGATTTAATCCACAAAACTCGGATTCAGCAAAATCCTCAGGCTTCACCATTGACAGCAGTCTGTCCTTCCAGAAACACATAGCCAAGAAGGCCCAAACAATCTGGGTCGAAATCTCCACCCTTCGCAAAATCAAATCCTTTATCCTGCTGCCATTTTTCCAGACCGTAGTGCAGACCCTTGTGGTCTCGCAAATCAATGGGTAGGGGGGGAATTAGGCCCTACTGACGGGGCTCCCAGTCTCTCACTTGGCTATGCTAAAACCAGTCCACCACGGTGCAGTCTTAATACGAGTGTGCAGAAACTTGACTGAAGCAACCCGTCCTACGCAAACTACAATGGTTTCCTCTTCAGGCCCGGATACTGTTCAAGACTGCATGTATCATCTACAAAGCAGTCCCAAGAAGCACACCAGCGTACCTGACTGCTAAGCTCGATATAATTGGTGGCACACGCTTCATAAGCAGCAAGTCGACCAACCTGCTCAAATCACAGCTTGTCTGCAAGGAGAGATCCCCAAAACAATCCTTCTCTTGTCATGTACCCACCCTCTGGAACTCAATCCCAGAATCGACTCGGAATGCACCCACAATTCTCTAATTTCGTAAATCTCTCAAAATGTGATTTTTTTTTTTTTAACAGCACCTGATGATGTACTAATCCCAAAGGATGCACAAAACGCAACTCGCAGTGCCAGCCCAAACGCTGGCTACCCAAACCTTGTACATCGCTGCGCTGCTCTCAGGTTAGGTCTGCACTCATAAAATAATTTTTTTTAAATCTGTATTTCCTTGTACCCAAAAAAGACTAATCCAAAAGAACATTCCTAGATCTTATGCCCTGCAAACAAATTTGTAAAACTTCAAAAGTTTAGGATGAACGAACATGAACAAAAACCTCCTAAAAAAAGAGGGATTACAAGAAAGATGCATACTTTCATGTTTCAATATTCCCAGGTGTCACAGGTGGTCTCAAGAACACACCAACTCCCAGATGAGGTTCGAAGCTTTTAATTTTAAATTTAGCAAGGGGCCTAATAGCTCCCTCTCAATCAATCTCTTTTTCTCTTTCTCTCCCATATTTAGGAATCTGCAGTCTCACTATAACCCAGGCTCCCTTGACTACGGACTGGTACTAGTGATTGGTAACCCCTCCTATCTAAAAAACATCTGTCTGTTGGTGAAGGTCTAAAGGCAAACACCTTGTCTATCTAGACTTCCTCTGGGAACAATCTAGGTGACTACTATCAGGGACCACAGTTAGATAGTGCTTTCCCATCACTCAGGACACTCCCCTGATCTTTCACAGCCTTTTACTCCTTTCCCATATGTTATACTCTCCCTACTTCGATACTAGACTTCCCTCCTCCCACTCATCTTCCACTTTCCTGCTCTCTTTCTAGTTATCCCTCTGTTAGTCTCTCTCCCACCTATCTTCTCTCCCCTCCCACACCACTGCTACTCTGCTTCCGCTCCCCCACAACACCTCTGCCTCCACACCTCTACTACTCCCCACAATACTACTACTCTCACATCCATACTACTATCACTTCACCTTCCCTTCTTGCACTCTTCCAGTTACCCTTTTACTCAATTCCTACTCTCCTACTACCCCTTTCACTCGCACACCTTAGACATACTCACACCACAGTACCACTTTTTCTAACCAGCCAAAACCTTAGCTTTTCTATAAACCATCTCCACGCTCCTCTACACTGCCCTTCCTCTTCCTGTCTCGGGGGCCACCTACACCTCCTCTGACCTCAACCTAACAACCCACAGCTTCCTGTTTCCTGTGCCCTTTTTCATGTTCCCTCTTGTTCTTCCATTGGTTTCCCCCCTTCCGATTCACTAGGCAATTAGTCCCTCTCTTCACCACCTGGGATGTGTTACATTCAGCAGAATTCAAATAAGGTGTTCCAAGCCCTGCCCCTTTCTCTCTGCAGATTTTTGATGGCAGCCTGCTATAGTAAATGTTCCAGCAGATGGGAGTGTTTCCAAAGTCTATGGGATTGCAATCTTTCTGAAGGAGTCGCAGAGTGGCATTTCAATCTGAGCCAGGGAGCACTTTGGCTTCTTTGTTCTGCTGGTAAGGGAGAACTGGTATGCGGCTCAAGCAATTCAAAAGGGATATCTCTCTCTCTCTCTCGTGCAGTGATGTTTGGGAATGATCACTTTCAAATCGGGACATTCTTGTTGCAATGCATATTACGTGGGGATTTGGAAAGGAGAACAGACTGACTCTGTGCCGTTTATGTTTTCAGTTATAGCAATTCTCCCTAAATGGAATATTTAGGTGCAACTAGCTGGGGAAAAAATTTGAGACAAATCTGCTGTCATTCTGTGGGGCATTTCTGCTACTCTGTGCCAGTCTGTTCTACTGGGCCTTCTCCCTTCTCTTTTGGTACACTGGTCATTTGATCACATGGCATGAGGCTTGTGATGTTGTAGTTTTTGTTCCTGGAGGGGAACCGGTTAATCAGGTGAATCTGCAAACTTTGACCTGACCTGGCTGGGAACTCTCAATTGTTTTCCACAGTATTTGTTCATAAGATTTCGATTTGCTTGGAAGAATACTCTGCCACTTCTGCACATTCTCTTTTGGTCTCTAAGATGTTCACCTGATGCAATAGAGGGCTGGCTGCTTACCTCAAAAAAGGATATGATTTCAGGCAGCCCTACAGGTGCCCCTAACAAAAAGTAGGCAACCACAGCCCATATGACCATGGCCCCATTCTTCCACCCATATGCTATACCCACTCCATGGATATGTTATGTAAATTGGCTTTTATACTTCACGCAGCACCACCTTAGGGTTCTTCTAAGGCTCAAATCATGTCTGTATGGGCGAACTGTGACCCCCACCTAGGTTGCAACCCAAATGTGGTTGTGGGGTGAAAAAGAAAACAGAGGAAAAGGGTAAGCGGGCAATGCAAAGGGGGAGACAGCCAGAGAACAAAAACAGACAGACATGAGTCCGAATCAAGATATCTTTGAATCAGTGGTATCAGGAGAGCAATGCCACTGGAAGGAGCAATGAAGAGGCACCTTAAGGTAAAACTGCATTTTTCAATTAGCATGAATTATTTGGTGAATATAAATTGATGTGTTGTGCAATTAAAATATATTTTTACTCGCTTAAAAAAATACAAGTATTCAGAATAAGTCGTCCTTTTTTTACTCTGCAAGAAATCATTTTACTCCCAACTTCCAAAAATGAGTAAAATACTGCCACTTCCAAGTCCTATTGTGAGCTTTGGGTTCTGCAGTTTTTTTCTTTATGCTGCAAATATCTATAAAACTCTGAATCACTCTCCATATCTCCATCCCTTCTGCCTCCCCCTTATCAACCAGGGCAAATCAGACAACATTGGCACAAAGAGCTGCCCCGGTTTCCATCAATCAAGATTCCAACCACTCGGGATGTTCTTCTGGCTAAATACAGAGGGAGCTTTATTTGTCTTGTCTTTGGGGTGGCAACTTTTAGAGACGGAGGCTTGAGACTCAGATGTAGATTCAATAATGGTACCATAAGATTTTTAAATGATCACAGCTACAGGGGTGTAAAGCCGCAACTGCCTCTTTCCCTGGTTGCGCGCTTATCCCCTATTTTCTAGCTGCAGATCAACTGACTATTCTTAAAGCATTATTGATCAAATGGGACAGACAATAAGATGTCTTAATGTTTGTAGTGTATGTTTATGTTCATACTGGGGTTATTTTGGGAATAATACCCTAATTGTAACCAGCAAACAAGCTTCTGCTGCGTCTATCACAAGCATATGGAACACAGTTGTCCAGTTGTACTTTTTTGCACTTATATGCATGTTTGTAGTAGCAGTTTGTTGAGGAAGGAACAAATGGATTTTTACTTTGACTACCGACTGTCAACTATGGCTTCTCATGCCTGGGTGTGTCTACAGGTTACTTACCTGATCTCCTTAACATTCCTGAAAGTTTGTTACTTTGCTTCTCTTGCGTTTGTTCCTGTTCTGAACTGAAGGGACATCATTTGGACTGGCACCTTCTGCTGTGCTTGTGTACTAGAGGCACCTTGAGTAATTATAATTGGTTATTTAGAACGCACTCAATACCCAGAGGTTTCTAAGCGCAGACCTGGGGATCGAACCTGTGTTGCTCGGAGTCCTCTTGCTTCCATTAATACACGGAAGAGCCACAGCAAATGTGCGGTCTCCACTGTTCTCACTTGCATTGCCAGGAAAGTCCTTTTTGACATTTTAGAAATCATTCTCCTGATTGCACTGGAGCCAGTGACCAAAACATGAAGTACAGTTGCTTTTTTGTTTCTGCTTAGTCTTCATTTAATCTAAATTTGAGCTCTTCTAACCAATCCCTACCCACCCTGCTTTTGGTATCTTGAATGCAGCTTTTTTGTAATTTACAATGTTTTATTTGAACAGTTTTAAAAAAATCTTCTCACCAGATGTTTGTTCATAATTCATATTGGCTCTATTAGACTTTGAGCGTTGTCACTTTGCGTTGTATCTGCACAGAGCATGTCTGCGACACATATTAGTCCATCTTTCTAGTTGAGCAAGTTGGACATTCAGCAGACATTTGTCATAAGGGGTGTTCCTCAACAAACCGCTTCTGATGCAGAGCCATCAGTATTACCTTATGAGTCTGAATTCCTACCCACTTCCCTTCTCCAAAGTTTTTGTCTTGACAGATTAATTGTTCATGCAGTCCCAAAAGTGATAAAGCACATAGACAGTGGAGGAGGATGGAGGTGTGGGGGGACCTCCATGGAGGCACCTGGTACAAACTGCATTTTAAAGAGAAGTTCTACATTTTGCTGTGTGTGAATCAGGCCTGTCTCTACAGCCCATTAATCTCCATGAGCATCTGGTGCCAGACCCATGCCACAAGCACCACCCCTAAAAAAACAATGTTTACCTCTAAGCGGAGGAGACATTTCCAGCTAGTAGCTGAAATATTCCCAGATCTCACTTGTCGAGACGCAACTTCTCCTAGAAATATTTTGATAGCAATTTTGCCCTATGGTGTTCATAAGTTGAGTTCAGGGTGCTGCTGAAACAAATACATATTGGAGCACATAATGCATGCAATTTTTCCTTTTGTGTGCCCGTTCATCTCTCTTCAAGACCTGTGCAGCTCCACGCTTGTAAAATCTGAGGACACTTTAACACTCAGAGAGCCCCCCAGCTCACAAATGTGACAATAGCTTCCCTGCTTTTGGATCTCCAAATAATGCTTGTTTCAGAAGCATGTACAATGTATTACCCTCAGTGGCTCCTGACGCTAATAAACCAAGGATAAGCCACCTGAAGTCCGTTTCTAGGGCAACACACTCCGCATTTCTGCTTCACAAGTCTAGCTGCTCACTCGTTCAAGGATCTATTGTCTGAAATCTGAGGTTGTTCCCACTCCTACTCTCCCTGGATCCTCTTCTGAGGTGGCCAGGGAAAGGCCAACTCTCTTGGATCCGGATCCTGGGGTTGGACAAAATGTGGATGATCACCTCAGTGGTGGCTCCTGGGGATTGGGAGTGGGATGCCCACAGGTGAGAAATGATATCCCCCTTTCCCTATTGAAGACCAACCTAACCCTCCCCCGGCCCTAATAGGCTACTGTAAGACGTCTCCCCCCATCTTTTACCTCAATTCACCACTCTAGTACTGGGACGAAGACGATACCTGGAGAGTGCCTTAAAAGTCTGGCATATCCTTTTAATTATGGTTCAGGCAAACCCAATTGAAAATCCACAGCTGCAACCTGTCAAAGCGAAACCAAAAGTGCAAAAGAGAGCAACAGGGAGGCCTGTGTGGCAGAGACCGGCAGGGACCTGTGTCGTGAGGAGACAGCTGTGGTGGGACCCCAGAGGAAGCAAGGAAGCCGGCCAAGATCGAAGAGGACCTGTGGAACCCAGGACAAGCTGGGCTTGGAAGCTGCCACAGGCTTGGGAACCTCCGTGTAGGACAGAAAGCAGTTGGAGCTGCGAACGAGACCGAAGGAAGAACGGACCAAGCGGGGCCGCCACCGTGTCGGGGCCGGCATCCGGAATCCGAGCGGGGATAGCTGAAGCCAGCCCATCAGTCTGCAAGACAGAGGAAGAGAAGCAGAGCCCTGGGAGAGGAACGCCAAGACCAGTGAGTGGCGGGGAAGGCACTTAGCACCGGGGCGCTCCTAGTGGGCTATGCTTGAGCAATTAAGGGCCACATATGTTTATTGATCACCGGACCAAGGTTGAAGGGAGTAGTTTCTTACCTGTAACTCCATTTCTCCAGCATTGGTATCTTTCATGGATTCACATGCTTAGAATATTCCCCGTCGTCAGACTGGGAACCCTCGGTACACATATATATAGTCATTTCCAATAGGAAAACTTCTGCCCTATCCCCGTCTGCGTCCTCTACGGGGCCGCCCACGTACGCCCCGTTGGACGTGATGGTATATAAGCCCCGCCCCTGCGGGTCCCTTCAGATTTCGACCCCTCCAAGATAACAGGGGGAAAACTTGCTTGCATACCAATCTTCCACATTGCAGTCCGGGGAGGCCGGAGGGCGCATGTGAATCCATGAAAGATACCAATGCTGGAGAAATGGAGTTACAGGTAAGAAACTACTCCCTTCTCCAGCATTGGATCTTTCATGGATTCACATGCTTAGAATAGATTGTAAAGCAGTAACATCAAGAAGGAGGTGAGAGTGCAATGTAACTTACAGTCGTAGAGACACCCCCAAACACTACCGTTTACACCATGTATGTAAGCAACAACTTATTATACTGATACGAAACGGATTTTCGCCATACAATGCTATGTCATATGACTCAGTATGCACCCCTTGCGCACATATCTACCCAACCACTTATGTTTAGGTCAATAAACTATGCACCTCCATGTATACACTCAGAAAAACCAGCTGAGGCCAAATAATAATAATAATAGGCAGCATTTTACTTGAAACTTTGGCTTACCTCATTGAAAAAGGTGGCGAAGCACTGCCCTTCCCATTTGTACCTCATCCGCGTGCTGCTTTTCCAGGCAGTAGTGGCGCGTAAACGTGTGCGGAACAGACCATGCCGCCGCCTGGCAGATGTCCGTCAGCGGAATTCCTGCCCATAGAGCCACGGAGGAAGATGTCGATCTCGTGGAATGGGCTCTGGGACGATGCAGTAGAGGTCTCCCGGCCTTGGAATGACACAGGGTAATCGCCGAGGAGACCCAGCGAGCCAGACCTTGTTTGGAGATAGCCTTACCCCTAGCCGAGGGGCCGTAGGCGACGAATAGCTGTCTGGTGGTTCTGATATCTTGTTTTGTAGGTAAAATTTTAGTGCCCTTTTGACGTCCAGAGTGTGAAGAGCCTTCTCCGCCGTCGACGAAGGAGATGCAAAGAAAGTAGGGAGTACCAGGGTCGAGTGCTTATGATAGACCGACGGTACTTTTGGGATGAATGAAGGGTTAGTTGATAAAATAACTTTGTCCTTAAAGAACCTCAGATATGGAGGGTCTATGACCAATGCCTGTAGTTCCGACATTCTTCTAGCCGAAGTGATGGCAACTAGGAACGCGAGTTTCCAAGATAGAAATTGTAGAGATGAAGAGGACATTGGCTCAAAGGGAGGCTTCTTTAAGGCAGCTAGAACCGTGTTCAGACTCCACGACGGTGGGAACCGTTTTTCCGGAGGGAAGGTTCTAAACAGACCCTTCATGAAATGCTTCACTAGCCTGTCACTGAATAGTGGAGGGGACTGTCTTCTTCTGGTAAATCTTGAAACAGCCGCCAGGTGTACTTTGATTGACGATGATGACAGTCCGCTTTCCGCAAGATGAAGAAGATACGGGAGGATTTGCTCCGGAGTTACTTCCAAAGGTTGTATATTTTGTTGTGTTTGACACCATATACAAAACCTTTTCCATTTGCTTGCATATGATTTGTTAGTGGACGGGGCTCTGGCCGCCTGCAGAATCCTTCGGCAATCAGTCGAGACTTTTAGGTTCCCGAACTCCGAGAAGTCAGGAGCCATGCAGTTAAGTTCAGGCTGTCCGGATTGTGGTGCCACACGGTCCCCTCGTCCCTGGACAGGAGGTTCGGTACTTTCCTGAATGGTATCGGCTGATCCAGCGACAGATGAAGGAGGTCTGAGAACCATGGTTGCCTCGGCCAGCGCGGGGCCACTAGGATGACCCGGCAATTGTACCTGTGGATCCCCTGGATCGTCCTCCGTATGAGGGGAAATGGAGGGAAGGCGTAGAGGAACTTGCCTGTCCACGGAAACGAGAACGCTTCCCCCAGGGAGTCTGTTTGGGGCCATCTGCTCGCGAACTGAGCACATTTTCGGTTTCTTTCCGTGGCGAAGAGATCGATCGACGGGGTCCCCCATCTTTCGAAGATTTCCCCGAGTTGAGTGGAGTCCAGCTCCCACTCGTGTATTTGTGACATCGTCCTGCTCAGGGAATCCGCCTGTAAGTTCTTCGCTCCCGGTAGGTGGTATGCTACTAGGGAGATGTGGTGTTTTAAAGCCCAATGCCAGATCTTTTGAGCTTCCTTCGAGAGGGTCCTGGATCTGGTGCCACCCTGTTTTATCAGGTAGAACATAGCTGTCGTATTGTCCGTGAGCACTCTTACTTTTGACCCCTTGATGTGGGGGAGGAAAGATTTCAGGGCCCATCTCACCGCTCTTAGCTCCAGGACGTTGATATGTAGGCGAGATTCGGTCGACGACCACCTGCCTTGGGTTTGGTGACGTGACATGTGTGCTCCCCAGCCCGACAGAGAGGCATCTGTAATGATGGTGTTCTGAAATTCCGGCTCCTACAAGGGGACCCCTCTGTCCAGGTTGCGCGCCACTTTCCACCATCGGATGGCTTTGATAACTCGTTCGTCGTCGACTATTATCTTGTCCGACCAGCGGCCTGTGGCCTGCTTCCATCTGTCTGATAGGAACTCCTGTAGAGGTCTCATGAACAACCGGCAGTTCGCGACTAGGTGGATGCACGATGCCATGGAGCCGAGGAGAGCCGCATATTTTCTTGCTGACAACCTTCTCTGTAAACGAAGTTGGCTTGTCAGGTGTTTGATTTTCAACAACCTTTCCCGGGATGGTTTCACTAGTCCCGTGTGGGTGTCGAATTGAGCACCTAGGAACTTCAAGCTCTTCGAGGGCTTTAGTGAAGACTTTTCGTAGTTCACTGCAAATCCCAGACGCTATAGCAGTCGCAAGGTGGTCAATAGGCTGTCGTTGGTCGACGCTGGGGAGGATCCCCTCACGAGCCAGTCGTCGAGGTACGGGTAAACGTGATGCCCTTCCTTCCGCAGCCAGGCTGCTACGGGTGCTAGGCACTTTGTAAAGGTTCTTGGGGAGGACTTCAGGCCGAAAGGGAGCACAGTAAATTGGTAGTGTGTTTGGCCGACTAGGAACCTCAGGAACCTCCTGTGGTGAGTGCGCACCGGAATGTGAAAATACGCATCTTGGAGGTCCAGAGACGCTAGGAAATCGTTCTTTTGGACCGATCTGATTACCTCCTGTAGAGTAAGCATCTTGAACTTTTGACTCAGCAGGGTTTTGTTGAGGTCCCGTAGGTCGAGGATGGGGCACCACTTCCCGTTTGGTTTCTTTACTACGAAGCAGCGTGAGTAAACCCCTAAGCCTCTCTGTGAGGCAGGTACTAACTCGATGGCGCCTTTTTTTAGCATGAGCGCAACCTCTCGACGCAAGACGCTTAGGTGTGGTTGAGACAGGCATATCGGTGGACGTTTTGGAGGTCTGGATTTGAATCTTAGGGAATGTCCCAGTCTCACCGTGTCCAGAACCCACCGATCTGTCGTAATAGACTCCCATTCCTCGACGCAACTTGACACTCTCCCTCCTAGAACGTCATTGTTGATCTTTTTGTTTTCCCGTCGACGACGAGTAAGTGGGACGTCTCTTAGAGGCCTGGAAATTTCTGCGTCGGGTCGAGGACTGTGAGGCGCGTCTATAACCTTGGGACGGATATGAAGACCTCCCGAATGCTCTATCCCTGGATCCCGCAAATCGTGCGTTTCCCGTAGCTCCTCTAAAGGGGCGAAAGGAACGAAAGGGCTTACCGCTTTGGAGGGAGCCCAGCGAGCGCACCGTCTCAGAGTCCCCCTTCATTCCTTTCAAGGCCTCATCCACCTTTTCGCCAAACAGGTGGTCACCTTCGAAAGGCATGTCGACGACCTTATATTGCACCTCGGGTCTAAAGTTGGTGCATTTGAGCCAGGCCTGGCGTCGTAGAACCACTCCATTGTTAATTTGTTTGAACCCCGAGTCTGCCAGGTCCACCGCTATATTGATAGCATGGTTCGAGGCTTCTTCTCCTTCACGAACCAGGGACATAGCTGATTTTCTGTGTTCTTCGGGGAGGTGGTCCAAAATGGGTGCCAGTCTGTGCCACATCTCCCTGTCATACCTGGCCATGATTGCCAGGGAGTTCGCTGCTTTCACTGTTGACGCTCCCACTGACAGGATCTTCTTACCGAAAGCGTCTTGGCGTCTAGCTTCGGAGTCCGGCGGGGTAGAGCACTTATGCTGGGCCTTTGCCTTTCTCGTCGCCGCCGCCGATACCACCGAGTCAGGCGTGGGTTGCGCAGAGAGGCATTTTGGCGTCGAATCTGGAACTTTAAATTTTTTCTCTACGCGGCCTTTGACCGCAGGTTCCGAGAATGGATGCCGCATGGTTTGGACGCCCTCTTTCCATACGTGGTCCAGTATCGGTATCGAAAAAACGGAACGCCTATTCTTGCCCATGTGGTCAAAGAGGAAGCAGTCCTTCTTTTCTTCTTGTTGGGTCAAACCGAACTCCTTGCAGGCTTTTTCCATCATGGAATGGAAGGCCCCTATGTCGTCCGGTGGAGATGGGTGAATGGGACTTTTCGGAGGATCCACCTCCACATCCGAAACCCATGACGGGTCTCTCGACGGCGAGAGGGAGATATTAGAAGCTGACCCCTGTTCAGAGAGGGAGTCCGAGAGCTCACCTTCTTCCTGGACTGTTGGAGCAGTTGGGCCCACGACCGATCTAGTCGGGCGGTGTGAAGGTCCGGGCTCGTCGACGAGGGGAGTCGTCGGAGCAGGCGGGAGCCTTTCGTCCAGGGACTTCAAGAGCGAGTGTAAGGAGGAAAGTACCTCCATGGAGAGAGTAGCCTGGGCGTTTGGAGGCTGGGTGAAAACTTGAGAGCAGGTTGCACCAGAAGGAAATCTGGGCCGTAGCCCCAGGTCTTCCGGGCTCACTATTCTGAAGCCGTCGTCCTCTTTGGAGGCGATCGAAACTGGCTGTTCTTGTAGCAGTGTGTCGGGTAGCCCCATGTCGAACGTTTCTGGCCTCCAGGCCTGGAACTCCGTCGACGAGGGAATCGTCGTCGACGATGAGCCCGTTTGAAAGGCGGGGGACTGTGACGGAGTGGGCACTTGGATCGTCGCCATCGTCGTCGTCGACGGAAGGCCTGCAGGTGGCTTAGGCGGTCCCGCCTTCGCGGAGCTCTCCCTGTGTTTATCCGCCTCTCTACTCGTAGCTGATCTTTTCTGATCGCTCGAGGAGGATTTTGGCCTGTCCTTGTCTTTCTTCGACGAAGAAGAAGAGGAAGATGATTTCTTCGTCGATTCTTTCGATGAGGCCTTAGAGGAATGACTTCGAGGCACGTCCTTCCCCGTAGGCCGTGATTTTTTGGCCGGAGGTTCCGACGGATGTGAGCGTCGGGAGGCTTCTGATGTTTTCGCTGAGGCGATACTGCGCACCGATCCTACCTCCGATTGAGGGTACGCTCCAGCGCCGTCGTTCAGCCACGAGACCAGTCGCCGATTCCGGTCCTTCAGGGTTTTTTGGGAAAACCCCTTGCAGATATCACATTGGTCCGCCGAGTGGTGGGGGTGAAGGCAGTAGATGCAGTCAAGGTGGCCATCCCCTTCATAAACCTTCTTTAGACCGCACGTGGCACACGGGCGGAAAAGAGGCTTACCCGACATTATTGCCAGATTAACTAACAAAACTCGTAGGAGTTGGAAGCGGACCAAACAGACCAACTCGCAGGAGTTAGAAACAATCGATAAGTATTTGAAGAAAATACACGAGGAGATCCCACTATCTTTGGAGACGGTTGAAATCTGAAGGGACCCGCGGGGGCGGGGCTTATATACCATCACGTCCAACGGGGCGTACGTGGGCGGCCCCGTAGAGGACGCAGACGGGGATAGGGCAGAAGTTTTCCTATTGGAAATGACTATATATATGTGTACCGAGGGTTCCCAGTCTGACGACGGGGAATATTCTAAGCATGTGAATCCATGAAAGATCCAATGCTGGAGAATTACATTTATTGAATACCAAACTGATTGCAACTTTGAAAACAAAGCTGAAATATGTTTATTGAACGCAGAATTTAATGAAACTTTGAAACATAACTGAAACGCACATATCAAATATAGACCTAAATGAAAACCTTGAAATTGAGCTAAGCTTATTGCATACAGAACTGAATAACACCTTATGTGCAAAGTTAACAACGCATGACAACCAAAAGGGAAGGTGCCATTTGCAAGTAACCTCCTGCAAAGGACAAGAATTGTGTAACACCTGGTGACAAAGCCAAGAGGCTAACCAGGAGAAATCAGCAAAGTGTAAATCGGCACATAAGCCAAATGGCTGCTAAAGAGAAACAAGTGAATGTGCAGAAGAACTTGATCGGGGCTGGGGAGCAGAGTGATCCTGCTTGTGTGACCTGTGATGGGTGCACTTTGTGGTCTGACAATTGCGCCTAGACCAGTGAGCCCTAAATTCCTTCAAATCAAAAGATATCGTGAAATAAACCAAGCAGCACTGTGAGTGAACCGGTGAAGCAAACCAGAAGGAGGGTCAAGTGGGCCTATTTTGTGTTGAACATTGAAAAATTGAAACCAGTGCAAGTGCTACATTGAAATCTTGGGGAAGGGAACCCTGAGATTTGATGAACTACAAATACTGTCTTGGGGACTGAGCCTCAAGACCCCCTTTTGTGTGAACTGTTTTGCATTGAACCTGGTGAAGGAAACCCCAAGGATTGTGTGGAATTGCATTGCTTTGGGCTGGGAAAAGGTAATCTTGAGACTTTTGTTGAACTTTCTTGAACTCTGGAACTCTGAGAATGTGAACTAAAAAGGAAGCTAAGAGTTGGAGGAACCTCAGACCTTTGTTGATCACCATTTCTTTCATTATTGACATCCCTACACACTGCTTTAATTGTGTGGGCAAGGATAGATTTTGGGTGCAGACAGACTTTTAAGTTGCACTCTGACTCAGACTTTTCTTTAGTTTTGTTCCGCTAGGCAAATCCCATGTTGGCATAGGGCAAGTTAGGCCTTCTAGCATTCTGACATTTGAGTTAATAATTTAATTTTTAATTTGTTGTCTGTGTCTTGCTTCATGAGGCCTTCACAGTAGCCATGTGTTTCTTGGTCACAGCCTGAGAATGTTGTGGTCTTTCGCCACCTTGAACCTGGGTTTTCTGCCAACGTTTTATAAACCCTAGTGCCTATTGTACTGTAAATCCGGTTTCAGTTCTGATCCTTCTCATCTCTCTGATTGTAGAACTATCTTTTGTTTTCCAGGAGCACATACCCTCATTAGATTTCTTTTTGCTGTTTCAGGGCCTCACAGTCTGCCACCCTGAATGTACAATAGCTTGGCTAATCTTTCTTTTCCAGCTTGGTTATTGGTGGTTGTGATTCATCTGATCTGTAATTCATGGTCAATTTTCTCAACCTTATTTTGCAGTGTTACTTGGAATTTGTGGTCTTTCAATATTTAAAGGCTAGCATATGTATTGATTGTGAAAGACAAATGTCATTTGCACTGGTATTACAATGATGTCTGGGCCAACGTGAACAGTAAAGGCTATGAACCCCTGCTCAGTGTACCTCAATCCTCTGAAAAATTAGACATATAAGCTTCTTGAAGCAGACACACATGTTTCCTAGTAGACTGAAGTGAAACTCAATTTTTTTCTCTTTCTGGTTCACTTGCTCGATTTTTATTCACAACTATAACCCAACTGCAACACTACCTATGATCACACTCCATTCTGAACCATGCCAATATAGCATCAAACCAAGACATGGCACCAAAACTGCCATAGCATCCATCTTGCATGACATCCCAGACAATTCCCCCTAGCCTGTCGGCCACATTTACCACCATGCCTCACCCATAATGGTAGGAAAATAGTAGATAAGGCAAACAGAGCGAAATCTCACCCGTTCAATGGTTTGGAGCAATGTGTAATGGGTTCAACCAACAGATTAAACTCTGAAATTTCTATTCAATCAGGGTAACAGGATGTTCCCTTAACCTTCCTCTTGAACATCCACATGTCTATCCTCCGATGTCACAGTGAACACCCACTCCTAGGAAGATAACAGGCCAATTTATGATTCTGCAGCTCTCAAAACTCAACTAACATATCGGTATGCTTGGCTGCTTTCAAATTATAGGTCAAAAGTGGTCAGAAAGTGGGGAAGGCTGCAAGATGAAAGTCTTAATGTTCACTCCCCACAACTCCTTTTGAAGCCCTAACACATTTTCTAACTACCCCCTCCTCTCATACAGTTGACCTCATTTACACCATTGCCAAGTATCTAGGAGTCATTCTGGATGCTGACCAGCACTTGAACTCCAAAATCTTTGCTGCTATCATGGGGGCAAACGTACAACGCAGAAAATCCCTACCCTAAGCCCGCCTTACCCCAGGATCTTTACTCAATAGTAGCCAAAGATATTTTAAATGTGAAAATGTGATTTAAGTCAGCATCCCACATTGGCAACTTAACAGGATGCTCATAATTCAAAAGTGCAGTAGCTACATGTAGGACATGTCTTGTAAAGTCTCCACCGGCATCACCCTTAAGAGTCTCTGCCTCACATAAAAAAATATTAGCACAAACCACCCCACTTAGCGACATTTACACAATCTCACCCAATACATTTAGTAGACCCTTGTCTTGGACCCAACACATCTCCAAACACATCACAGGAGGAGAATGCATGCTTTGTGAATCAAGTTCCCTAGCTATGAAACAACCTGCCTATCTAAGTTCAAGCCCACCCTTCACCTTCTTTGTTAATTAAATGACAATCACCCCATTCTGCATTGCTGTGTCACTACACTCTTCACCTTAGTCGCAATTAACACTAACTCCTTGTAATCCTTTGTTGTCTGAGACAAAAGGGGCAGTCACCAAGCAACTTGAGACAATTAAGTGTGTAGACAGCAAAATAACATACCCTATCATCTACAAAGTGTATTTGGGATTGTAAGGTATCACTGGATGTTATACTTTTACAACCAGCTTGAATATCTAAATTCATAGGTGCGTTCTCAGACGTGGCATTGATTCTGTTGGTCCTACTTTGAAACAGCATTTCAACCTCAACAATATGAGTGCACACTTTGAGATTAGTTAATTGATTGACCATGTCTCACTGAGGTTGGTTAACTGATTGACCATGTCTGTGTCATCATAAAATGGCTGACATCCGTTTTATATGGATGCATATGGTGCAGCATGTCCTAGGTATGTCTCCTTTTATCCTCCTGCGATTTGGGGCATGATCTCCAGTTGCCATAACCAGTGGTCTACCTGTTTCCTAGTGCCACATGAAACCTCAAATGGCAGAATAAACTGTGGGTATAGAGGAAAGAGGTATTAGTTTTGGGGTGTGCAGTACCTACGAGCAATGGCTGAAGGCCAAGCCCTCTGGGTACGTTGGGTAGTAGTAGTGCAGCTAAGTCATGGCGTTTGTGGGTTGTTGCAGGCCTAGCACTGTAGGGTAGGGCATAGGTCTGGAACCATGTCCTTTGAGGACTGTGCCTGGGACATACTACAAGTCCAAAATTGGTGGCGTTTCTGTCAGTGATTTTCGTGGTCTGTCGGTGAGTAAGCATTCTCAATGACATCAAATGGGAAAGTCAGCTGTTAAAATTTCTTGCAGATTCACCAGAGGACTTAAGTTATATTGCGAGCTTCCTGATATTTAAAGCAAACATTGTGAAATAGTGGTGCAGTGTGAGTTGAGCTTTGATTCATAGTGTAATGGACTTTGTATTAGAATATTAGTTGATTTAGATTAAGTATTGGTACCTTAACATTGGCACGCCTGACAACTGTAGGCTTAAAACTTTACCTTTGAACTCAGTGTTTGTACTTTAACACATTGGCAATGTTTGTGGAGGTATTACAGGTAGTAGTAACTTTAACTTGTTTATTAGAAACCGCTTTTACATCTGACGCAGATGCAATTAAACATGTTACTTCATTAGCATGTTTTCCAAATTCACTGGTTTTTACTACGCTGCAAAGTTGAGAAATATTTTTTTTCGGACAATGCCAATTGCAGTTGCATAATTTCACATGCAAATTTCTAATCACTTAGCTATGGCTTTAGTAGCTAACTTCGTTAAATTGAAAGATTTTCTCTAAAAATGAATTATTCAACAAAGCAAATATCCCATTGCAAGTTTGACAATGTTCATATACTAGTCATGGTCTGCTGCAAATTATTTGAGTTTTTCATTTTGTGTATTTCAGGCACAGCTGAGAAGGACCTAGAAAATGCTAAATTGGTTCAAGTGCTCCATAGGCTGCTAACAGATGAGTCAAGTGCACCTGAAATCAAATACAACTCTATGGTGCTGATCTGTGCCGTCATGGGATCAGGTGAGTGTTTAGTTATTGTTCTCCCCCATAGGGTAACCCTAATTAGGGAAGCATGGCAGCTCAAAGTATCCTACAAACATGAACTTCTCCCTGAAAAATAAAACTAACACGCTTTTGGAATGAGACCCATATTACAATACAAACAAAGTTAAGTAGCAAAAACTGTCTAAAGAGCCTGTATATTAATATGGGTGTTTTGAAATGACTGTGTAGGAGGGTAGGCACCCCTAGTTTCTGTGGGGACCAAGCATGTTAGAAAGTCTCAAACTACTAGTGGACTGGAAAGTTGTGTCTATTGGGCCCAGGCCTCCTCATGCCACCTAACCCAGAGCACATATTCTCTGGAAGAAAAGTGTGCCATCTCACATTTCTAGACCTTAATTATGAAGGAATTCTGGCCAACAATATGTGAGTCCTATTTTCTCACTCTTTGTTCCCATTTAGCCATTTCACGGTCTTGGTGAACGTTTTACTGCATGTTTTTAATATAAGCGATATGGTGACCCACTCACTCACAGTAGGGAGGTGGCGACCTCCTGATTAACATGAAAGGATATGGTGCACTTTCCACCTATGCTTCAGGTGACTAAGTGAGTCCAGCTCCTGGGACCACCCCTCGCTCCTTGTCAAAGCTGTTGGGTTCACCTGCCCAGGTGACATATGACCAGTGGGTCTTGGAGCCAGTCTCTGGCTCTTTTGGTAGCGTCTCTGGCTTTCTCTTCATCCTTGTGTTCTTAGCTCCCGCAAGACTGCTTCTCCTGCTGCACTCTGGCCCGCTTTACTAAGATCTGCTCCTGGCTCTCACAAGGCCTACATCTCTCCTAATTGCTCTCTACGCTGGATTTGTATAGCCCTCGCCTCCTCATTCCCATTAGGGCATTGATTTGCTCATTTTGCATGGGGCGCTATGATTTGTAGATTACGTTCAACACCTTCATTTGACACACCATCTATGGTCCCACCTTAATTTCGGCTTCCACCTGCCTTCAGGCTCTTGGAGGTCTCTTTGATCCTCTTTCCTGGTAGATTCTTGGATCGGCTTGCAGGGATCTCCACCCTTGAGCAGAGATGTGAGTTCAGGCAGCAGTTCCATTCTCTCAGCTTTCCACTCACTATATTCCATGTGCTCTTCCCGCTTTGCCACTGGGGCCCTCCCTGACATGGGAGATCCCACAGGGTGGATATTCCATCAGCATATTCTGTTAGAGCCTGGTCCGCAAACTAGGAAATTTCATTCTGCATGTCTTGTTGGGTCCTTAGCAGCAGCAGTATTGCCAAAGCATATAGTGACTTTCTTGGGGTAGCCTCCTCTTGCATCAGCACATATGAGCTAGGGACCAAGCAATCACAATAGAGTTAAGATTTAGTCCTGTATTTTTTGTCCAGAAATCACATCACTCAGGTCTGGGCACAGCCATAGGTTGAGATGGTGGCTCTGAAGCTCCCACCCTCTACTGCCTCCAAGTAGCTCACGGCTCTTGCAGTGTCCTGGATGGCCGACATGCCCAGGCTGCAGAGTCCCCTCCAGACCTTGGTTCAAAAGCCCACTGTCTTTGTTGTGCTTGTCTTACATATGAGAGGGATGTGTTGCAGTCCGGCTTGCATGTCACATGGATGTGATTGAGTGGTATTGTGATTGGCAGGGTGTGTGATATCCCTTGGACTTCTGTAAGTACACCATGTGCTGGTCTCTTATTTTACCACTTCCTCCCCCACTTTTGAACACCTAACCCTTCCCTAAAGGACATACTGGGGCATAAAGTTCGCTCGGGCACCACGGTCACAAATGGCAATTCCTTTGGCAAAAGACTGTATGAGTAGTACCAAATAGGGAGTTCTCTTGTAAAATGTGTTGCAAATTGTACATTTAAAATATGCTTTCAGTAAAACTGGTCACAACTACCTGCACAGTAAAGTAGCTCATCAATCTTGGATTGATGAGCTACTTCACTGACCCAGTTTGATCCAAAAAAGTGGCATGTGCAATCATGTTGGCCCTCCACTTCGGGCATTGCTCTATTGCCCTACAGGCCAGTCCGATCTGCTTTCCCTCCCTGTCTCATTGTCTTGTGTAGGTAGGCAAACTTGGTATTCATCTAACAAAGTTACGCCAAGTTTGAAGTTGGACCTGAGGAGTAGTTCGAAGGGCAGAGTTTCTGTCAGTTGGAGCTCATTAACTTAACCGCATATTATCCCAAAGCTGTTTATTGGGGACCAGCCTGGCTAGCAGTGATCTGAGCAAACCAGTCGGCAAAACCATATGAAATATAAGAAGGGCTACTGGGGAATTATACAATAACCAAGAGAGACTGTGACTATACAGTGAGAGTGTGCGAGAGAGGGTGTTTCTCTCAAGGAAGTTAATTCTGTAACCACAACCAGTTAAGCTTGAAGAGAAGCTTGGGACCTGGTGAATTAGGTTTGATAATGGAGGTGTAATAACTAGGCAGTCAGAAAAGTAGTCCCTGCCAGGGATTGCTAGAGTGCTTAGGGACATGGAGGCTGCTGCGAAAGAGATTGTCCAGAGCTTGCAGAGAGCGACTGAAAGGGGAAGAGGAATGGAGGTGGGAGGTGCAGGTTGAATTTAAGGACTGCAAAGACCCAAGAGAGGTACATAGTTGGTAATTATTTATTTTGCATTTGTTAGGCGCTTATACAACAAGTGAATTGTGTTTCAAAGCGGCAACAGGGAGGGAACATGGGATTGAAAGCAATGTATACATTAAATCGATAAAGACGAACCTACTAGGCCTTGTGAGCATTCAGATCGTGCAAGTGCAGAGAGAAGAGAGAGGAGGGAGTCGAGGGTAAGTGCTGGAGTGCCTTTGCTCGTGGGTCAGCAGCAGATGTAAGTTCTCAGTGTAGTAAATGCTAGGGAGCGTTGAGCTGCAATAAGTAGGGAAGTGCAGGCCTACAGTGGTGTAGGTCAGTGGGTGCCAAGGCAAGTGCTATTTGTGGGCAGAGGCTGAGGCGATTGGGTGTGGAAGGCCAGGGCCCCGAAGGCCACACAAATGCCCTGGTCACCAATCACAGTGACTGTGAGGTTAGCAAAGGTGGGAAGAAGGGCAAGGAGGAGGTGAAAAGCAAAGTCTTGTGGAGCTTCTGGAATTTGAGGAGGTCCGGTTTAAGACTAAGAGGAAGGCGGAGACGGTTCCATAAGAGGGAGCCAGCTGAGGAAAGGGATCGGCCTCAAGCCCTCTGTTTAGCGAAATGCTTTACACACAGAGAGTTGGAACTTGGAGGTGTAGGGGGAGAGTATTTAGTAAGAGCAAGTTTCACATAGCGTGGTCCCCGTTCCCAGACAGATTTATGGATGATGCAGAGGGATTTGAATTTAATCTGTGCTGTAAATCACAAAATTATATACTATGGAAACAAAATAAGATCACAAGACACTGGGATAGATATTTAAGCAGAACACAGTTTATTATGCATGGCAGCAGAAGTTGGCTGCTCACTATCAAGCCAAGCCCCAAGCACTTAGCTGTCACACTAGCAATGAGCCCTCTAGCACGGCCACCCAGCACACCATAGCACTGAGAGCTCCCTCGCTCCTCTACTGAACAGAAATCCACTGTTTATACATAGTGGCATTGACGTACATTACATGCGTAGAAGCATTCCATGGAAACAGCATGCTTCTACCTATGTGCATACATTTCAACATGTACTGTACTGGACATATTCTAAGAAAGCAATGCATATCGTGCCAACTTTCTTGTACAAGACATCCTAACTCTGAAGAAACAAACAACATTCTTGCCATCTCTTCCTCCCGCAGTCAAGGCTGTATTCTCTGCTCATGAATAGCCGACAGTCTGCCAAAAGACAAGCTGTTATAATATCTCTACACTGTGTTCAGCTGCATTCATCATTTTCGCATTGGCACACAAACATATATAGCGCTTCGAAACTGGAATTTGTACTATACATAATAACAAATATACATTATATCTTTCTGCATGGCTCTCACCAACTCTCGATCCAGGATAGCCCAGAACATACTATATTGTTGAACAGCGTTTACATTAATGCATGGATGGATTTGTTCATGCTAACCATAAAATAATGCAGATTGACAGTACAACAAGTCAAGGGTTTTTAGGGCATGAGAGATGCGGTCCTTGGGCTTGAGGCCAAGGATAAATCGTGCTGCCCTATTGTGGATTAGCTGGACGGGTCCTAGAGAGGAAGAGGGTAGATTCAAGAAAAGGATATTGTAGTAGTCAAGTGGGAATTCTTGGCAAGGGGAGAGAGCGGGAGAGAACGGGAGAGAGAGCGAGAGAGACTCTAATGTTTCTGGCTTCAGATGAAGCAGGGGGAGCCCATAGAGGATGGCCAAAGTGAGGGGAAGTTAGAGGGAGCAGGGGTCCCAATAAGAAGGATCTCAGTCTTGCTGGCATTGAGGCAGAGATCGTTTGAAGTGCAACAGGACTGGATGGCAGATAGGCAGTCTGGGATGATGGAGGAAGTAAGAGGGTCAGCACAGAGTTTAAAGAAAAGACATCTGTGTATCACTGGAAGTTAGGAGAGAAGATGGAAATGAGGAGTGCCAGTGGAGCAAGGTAATTGTCAAAGAGCCAAGGAGAGAGGTTGTAGCCCTGGGGGACACCACAGGTGGAGAGAGAGGTAGAGGAGGAGAAGGTGATTGGAATAACCTGGGATGGAGGGTCACTTAGGAAGGTCAGCCAGTAGAGTGCCTGCTCCAAGATACCCAGTGTATCGTGGAGTCGTTTTACGAGGATGTAATAGTTGACCGTATCGAAGGCAGAGGAGAGATGGAGTCCAGAGATACAAGCAGTTCTTCACGGGTGTTCAGAAGAGCAGTTCCGTGCCTCTGGATGCTCAGAATCCAGCAGATTAGATTTATGGTCGTGGAGACCGCCAACAAGTTCAGTATGAGAAGTAAGTTTGGGGAAGGCAAGCTTCTACAAGAGTTTCCCAAGGAAGAGGGTGATCCAGATAGGTCAGTAGTTGGCTGGGCAGTTGGGGTCTGCTGAATGTTTTTTCGGGAGAGATCACACAAGGGAGTGTGTGAGGGATAAGGGGAACGAACCAGTGGCAAAGGAGTTGTAAGGATGGCATGATATTAAGCAATCAGACAGACACAAGTGATCACAGTTCAAGAGTGTTTATTTTACTTCAATTGGGTTTGAAAAACTGCTATCTAAACCTAAGATGAGAGCAAGTACATCCATCAAATAATAACGTAGTCCTAGTGGACTTGTCAAAATAAAAAGGGCCTATATTAATAAACCTATTGCCAATCCTTACTTCCAAATACAAATAGTGTGGGAAACCATGTTATGCAAAAGAAAAGTGTTCAAGAAATTATATGTCTGGATATTCAAGCCATTGGCCTCCCTTTCCCATGTTTTCAACATGGGACAAGGCAGCACACTCGAGCTTAGCACAATCTCTGGCTTCTCTAGCTCGAGGTTGCAGTTCAAATCTCAGTGTCGGGGCCTTCTATGTCACAGTCTCTTTGCCATTCAATGTCTCTTACTTTAGAGGGCCTGATGCAACAAACATTCAAAAGTTCCTTTCCTCTCCTCAGGATTCTCATGTACAATTCCTTGGGTGATTTTTGATTCACCCCGGGTCCCCCTCGGCCGGCCTTAGACCCACTTTAACACAGAGCTTTCAATTGATCTCCCTCCGTCTGGCTTGGACCAAATCTATATACTTTTACAATCTTTACTTTATCGAAAATTTTCGACTGTGCGCAGGATTTGACTTGACCCGTCACAGGACCATTTCGATTCACATTTATTCATTCTCTTTCAATTGATCTCCCTCTGCGGGCTTGGACCATCTTTATCTACTTTTATCACTTCTCAGCTGGGTACCTTACAGTGACCTTTGATTGAGCACTCACGCGGTGCCGGTCCACTCTGTCAAAGGTATTGTAGCTCGCTTTAAAGTTCAATCATGCATCAGCAGTTTCATTTCATTCATGTCTCTTAACACACGCGTTTTAACAATGTTCGTTCCAGCGCTCGCCATACAATGTTGCTGCTTGCAACCTTGGCTTCCACACAGACCAGTCTTGTATCGGTCTCCCCAACTCACTGGCTGTGTTGCTTTTACTGAAGCAGCTTTGTTCTTGGAGCAAAGGACAGTACCACAGTAGCTGGAGATTCTCCCTGCCTTAATTACTGATGCGGGAGGGCCCCGGGTACCTCTTACACACTATGCAGGATTCTTCAGCCTGGTTTCCTGGTCTTACGGTTTCTCTAGAGGTTTTGTGGAAGTAATGGTTACTTGTCGAAGAGGTCAAGGGAGCTTCCCTCCTTGTTGACCCCCTTCTGTTTGGCCGTCTTTCTCCTCTCATTAAAGAGCCATCTTGGAACGTTTTCCTCATGTGCTTTGCCTCACCCAGCGGGTGCTCTCATGCTCCGCCTTTTATCCATGTGGGGAAGTGTAATGTAAGTCGGGTGTAAGTGACAGTTGATAATTGCCTGACCTTGCCTTACCATGGTATTGGGACATGTCAGGTACATGGCTCAGGTGAAAGTCTGTTTTCCCTTGGAGGGGGCTGTTAGTGAGAAAGTGTTATGTTGTAAAAGGGGGCAGAGTTCTTAAATATCCTAGCAGACAGGAAGGGGTAAAGGTCCCCGAAGACCCCTCACCCAAGTGATCCTCCCGCACTGGTCAACCCCCAGGAACTGGATCCAAAAGTGAAGGCTGTGTCCTGGCCACCTGGATGCCAGATCCCCAGGGACTAGTGGGTGAGGCATCTTCTGGTTTATCAGAGAGTGGTTGCAGAAATCACTTGGCTATATTTCATATGTAAACGTTACCATTTGACAAGACCTGATGTAGAATTGTAGTTATGTTTATTGTGTTTACATAGCGCTTTACACCAAAGCGCTGTACATTATAACAACAAGAATACATTAACAGTAGAAGCAATTACAAGATATGAATCAAACCAGTAATACAGCAACTAAAACTATTTTTCAGTGGCGATAAATGAGGGAAGAAGGGGTGGAGAGGGGAAAGGAGTGAGGAACAGGAAGTGAGGTAAGCTGAAGGCGAGAGAGGGGGCATAAGACGAGACAAGGCAGGGGTAGAGAGGCAAGTTGAAGAGGATAAAAGAGGGGTGGGGAGAGGAAAGGGCGGGGGAGGATCACAGTATCAGGGAGGGGAGTGGAGAAGAAGAGATTTTAAGGAGACACGAAAGGAGGAATAAGTGGGGATGGAACGGATAGAGAGGGGAAGGGAGTTCCAGTGGAGGGGCGCAAGGAGCTGAAAGGAGCGAAAACAAGAGGTGGCACATGGGGATGTTGCATTACTACTACAGACCAGTAGATGCTTCTCAGAGTAACGGTAGGCCATTTTTGGGAGAAACCAGATAACACTGAAACCAAACTTCCTCGTTCCAACCTTCTCTCACTTTGTATCCAGTTGGGCAACAGTTTATGTTCTGATCGCTTCCTGTAAAAAAAATGGTTTTCTGACCTAACCGATAGACAATTGGCCTTAACAAGTACCTCTAGTGCACTCAACTGTATAACGCACTGCTTTCTCCAAATCTAAGGCAGGAGAGAGCTGAAGAAAAAAAAAACTTTAAACAAACATAACATAGAAGATGGCATGCTCAAATGAAGAGAGAAAAAAGCAATAACTTTGTAATCCCTGCAAACTTAAAAACATCCTTATAATGGTTTGGAGCCAAAATGGGCAACAAAAAGGGGGTGAAGGAGCATAGTTTTGGAGTAAAGTTGGAGGGGTGCATACACAGCTGGTGGTAGAATTAACATTCTGAAGCACACTCCAGTGGAGTCTAGAAATAAGCAGGAGTAACATGTTATCAGGGCGGGATTGACTCAGGAGTTGCAGGTTCATGTCTGTTATTGGTGCTGTTAAGAATGTATTGTTATGTAACTAGATTTTATCTCTAGCAGGTGTTTCTACAGTTGTGGGTTCTTACAATTAAATACACTGGGGCTCATTACGTGTATGATGTTGCAAGAAAACATTGGCATTAATGGAATTGCTACCACTTTTCCCACACCGCCATACTAAGAGTATGGTCCTGAGTGGGGGTTTACCTCCTGCAAATTGCTGGAGGTAAATCCTCCCACTTTCTGCCAAAAATCGGCAGAATTACCACAGCAGTAATTCTGCCAAAAATGAGCTATGGAGTCCAATGGACTCTCAAAAAATGGGGATTTACTTCACTTGCAGTCTGGCGGTAATTCCACCGGACCAAGTGGCAGTAATGGTAATTCCGTTTGGCGGTATTCCGGCAGATTTACCAGCGGTTTACCGGCCAACTCGTAATGAGGCCCAGTGTACTAAAACAGCTAGCAGCTGTTCATTATTACTTGTCTTGATATCAGAGACCGTAATTAAATATGAAACACCATATTAAGGTGGCCACCTCCCTACAGACAGGTCTGTCTTGTTTCAGTACATCCACGTGACTCTTGGAATCGCCAAACACCTAAGCAAGCCCTGGTGGTGTGTATAGTTGGGGCCTAATCTTAGGAATTATTGAAATATCAGTTTGATTACTGCGATGTTGGCATATAGGTAGTGAGTAAGCATACTCTAGATTGTGGAGCCCATCAAATAGGCCCACTCAAGAGCTACCGATACATCCACAATAGAGGGCAATGCCCCAAGACAAATGTCATCCTTGGAGACAAGCAGTAAAGTCCGTGCACCGAATCTGGCAACAAGCTTTGTCGCACATGTGGGCCAGGCCAGAGGCACCAAACCATTCAAACAGCATAATTGTGCTTTAGCCTCTTCTCGGTTCAGTAGATTAGTCTATGCTTGATTTAGGGGCGACACAGGAATTCCTATCCCATAGGTAGGAAATTGTCTCAATAATGTGATGCTCTTTTTCTAATTACTGATTGCACTTTAACCTCGAAGGACTAGGTCAAACTCACTACATTTCCTTTTCGGCACTGTGCATGCCACAGAAGTGGACTAGCCTTTCTCTGATACCCAGGGTAAATTGCCTAATTTCTTCACTATTGTGTGATCTAGTTCCCAGGCTGAGTGAAACGCACCTTTCATACTTCAGGCATCGTTCAATGTGTTCTATTGTCAGAAAGACAACCCTCAACAACAGTGAAGGTGCAAACCAAAAGGTTTAAGTACACCAACATGTATGAAAACCCTTACATGTTATGGATTTATCATATCCCCAATGTTACCGAACATAGAAACAAGTTCATCCATCCCTTTTCCAGGTTCCACAGTGGTATCGGTTCACATGGGACCGTCATAAAATGCTCTAACGAACTAATCAGTCACTTGCAAAAGCATGGATGTTCTTTTATGATTAGATCTCAAATCTCTATGGTTTCTGCAGTGAGATCAATAGCTACAGCCCTTTCTGCAGGGGCTAAGGTTTTATGGACTTTCACAACTCAAACTCTGCTCTCCTCTCTGTGTGAAGCTGCGGACATAATTGCCCCTCACCGGCGCATTCATCCACGCATGCTTCCCACTCAGCCTTGGTTCACTCTGACACTTAAAGCAGCTTAGCTTAAGCAGACAGAACGCAAATGGCGTACTGCCTATGATCTTAATGCGAAGGCTCAATTTAAAGCCTGTTCTGCAGCCTACTTTATGGATATTCACGAAGCAAAAAGACTATTTCAATCAGACGGTGGAGTCAGCCCTCTGTCTACCTAAAACTCTTTTTTCGGTGGTTCGCTCTTTCCTCTTCTGAGAAAATTACACCTGTTCTCTGTTCCACTCAGGAACGCTGTGATTCTCTTGCTCAATTCTTCATATCCAAGATCAATACCATTCGTACTGCCATTCAAACTTCCTTACTGCCTTCAACCTCTAATAGTTGTTCTATTTCAGCAGGTAGTCCTACTTTAGTTAACGAATGGTCTACCTTCCATCTATTTTCTGAAGAAACAGTTATGGGGGCCATACAGTTGATTAAATCTGGCTCTCTCTCCGATGTGATTCTGTTAGCAGTCATGAAAGTAATTGTTGGCGATATCCTTACAGAACTTACTACATCTGTGAATGTCTCCTGCCAGACAGGAACTATCCCAGCTGAATTTAAAATTGCTACTGTTTCCCTTTGTTAAAGAAACCGTCACTTGCCCCTTCCCTCCTTTCTAATTTCCGCCCTATTTTCTTCTCCCGTTTTCTATGAAATTGCTGGAATCCTTGGTCTCCTCTTTTCTCTCTTCCTTTTTAGAGTCATCTACACTGCGTGATCCTGCCCAATCTGGCTTTAGGTCTGGTCGGGGTATGCAAAGCATATTGGGTCAGTTCTGGATGACATGGCCAGGCTGGTGGATACTGGTGGTGTTGGGGCTCTGATTTTGTTGGATCTTTCAGCAGCCTTTGATACGGTCGATCATCCCATCTTGCTTTCCCGCCTGTCCAAGATTGGGATTACAGGCCAGGTCCTCTTGTGGTTCTCTTCTTTTCTGTCTGATCTCACTCAGGTGCTTTCTCTTCCTCCTTTTCTGTCTCGCTCCTTTAACCTCACTTGGGTGCCACAGGGTTCGGCCTTGTCACCCATTGTCTTCAATATATACATCTGGCCTCTTATCTGTCTCATCCACTCCCTTGGCATCCGGTGCTATTCTTATGCTGACGACACCCAGTTTCTAATTCGTTTGGATTTAGCTCCTACTGAGGTTCGTCATGCTTCCACCAGTGCCTGGTCGCTGTAGGCGAGTGGATGAGTTGGAACTGTTTGAAGTTGAATGGTGACAAGACTTAGGTGTTGGTGATTGGTGCCCACCCTATCCTTCACTTTGGGTCTCCTCTTTCTGGCCCTCTTGTTTGGGCTCTCTGCCGGTCCCGGTGACCAAGGTTAGGAATTTGGGTGTTATTCTCTCTGCCTCTCTATCGATGCACGACCAGGTCTCTGCTGTGTACAAGACATGCCACTTCCATCTTAAGATTTTGAAAAAGGTTCTGTCACTCTTCATCCTCCAGTTGTTGCAGCCATGGTGCTTAGCCGTCTAGATTACTGCAAATCGCTATATCTCGCGCAACCTAAGGGATTAATCAAGCGCTGCAGCGCCTTCACAATCGGGCTGCTCGTATCTCCATATGGAGCTCATATTCCCCCGATGCTTTGTGCTTTGCACTGGCTCCCAGTCAGTCGTAAACTTGAGTTTAAGTCATTGTGCATTGTTCATCGAGCATTCCATGGACTGGGAGCAGAATATTTTCAGTCTGTTTGTTCGCTATGACCCTGTTCGCATGCTGTGCTCCTCCTCCTCAGCAGAACTGCTGGTAATCCCTTCATACGCATTGGAGGCCGGGCCTTTTTGGTTGCGGCGGCTCAAATGTGGAACAACCTTCCTCCTACGATCAAGGCTATATCCAACCATCTAGCCTTTAGAAAATCTCTGAAGACCCTGCTATTTTAATTCTACGTGGTTTTTTTCAGCTGTTCTCCTCACCTCCTCCTCATCGCAAAGATACCATTGTAGACCGCATGCTTTAAAAGTTCAATTAACATAACATATATTTTTGGCGACCCCAAGCCCTATTTGATATAAGATTTCCTCACAAGGACACCGCTCCAATCTAATTCCTCTGCTGTTTACAAGGATGTGAAAGCATAGAGTCCTCTCAGGCACACACCTCCAACCATGCCACCACACTAGAGAAAAGCATAGACAATCTAGTTGCTACTCTTCATCGACCCTGCTCTTGGGCGAGGCAATGGGATCCACACCTGATGATCTTACTGAGATTAGAATCACTACCTAAGAAAAAAAACACCCTATTGGTGATAAGGTTGGAAATGGGGTATTCCAGCATTGGGGATATGATTCTGAACTTTTAAAATGTGTGTTCCTTAAGCTAAACAATGTGTCTGCAGTTTAATGCTGCATTGATGTAATGAATGCAAGAAGTGTATTTTTTTGCTGCATGGAGGAGTACATCCATTTTAGGAGTGTAACTGACGCATACTGGGCCTCATTACAAGTGAGGCGGAACGGGTTAACGGGACTCGCTAAAGGAGGTGGACCCGTTAAACCCATTCCGCCTCATTACAAGCTCCCCTCGTGGGACCAGGTAAGTAACACCTGGTCAAACCAGGCATGCTTACCGGGTCCCGCGTGGGGAGGAGGGAGCAAACAACGGGCTGCTCGTAATCGGCCCATTGTTTGCTCCCTCCCCCATTGCCATTCAGCCCTATGGGGGCTGAAATGGGGAGGGTCTGGGCCCGGGTTCCTGGAGGGAGGAATTACCGGGCCCTCCGAACTCGGAATGGCCCGGTAATTCCCCATTCTGGGAACCCAGACCCGATTTTGGCGGCAGCCATGCTGCCAATAGCGGCATGGCTACCGCCAAAATCGTAATGAGGCCCACTGTGTTTTTGCTTTAAAATGCCTACATGCTTTGTGATACTTATATAGTGTTTATAGGAGATACAGCACGTTTAAGCAGGCAGTGTACTCCTCACACTCATACAAGGGGCTGGAAGGATGCTTTCAATGCATCTAAAATGTGTTGCTCCCCCCCACCCTCATAAAAGGGGTTAGCAGATGCACGGACGGCATGTACATGGTGGGAGGAGACTTGTGCAGGTGTGTGTCCCGCTGGCTCCCAACGTGACTGATGAATGAACAACTGCAGGCAAACAGTTTTGCCAGTGTGCAGCTCAGAAGGGGCCACAGGTTACAAGGAAATGTAGAAGAAAAATGTGGAGACGGCATTCAGGTATTCAGTATCTGAAAGTGGCAGGGATGTTAGAGGCAGTTGTCTGAACTCCTAACTACAGCCAAGGGGCCTGTGTTCTTTGGCTGAAAACAATGGCCATATCCCTGAGCTCTAGGTGCATCCAGCTAAATTGTAAATTCATTGCTGAGGCCATGCGTGGGCCTGGGACTTGCAATGGACTCTTTTCCCCCGCATCCCAACCCACCCCCCCGCCCCAAAGTGAGTGTTTCCCCCAGAGCACGGAAACTCCGGAAGTGGCATCAGCACAGGTGGAGTCTGGGTAAGAAAGGATAGGAAGCGGATAAGGAATTCATGCCAACAAGCATCAGTAGTGTAAACTAGGGTTAGCACAAAGTATTTACTCACAATGCTTTCCCTTGGAGCCCATCAAGAGCATTTGGTAGCGCCTTTCTCCAGCATGGGGTCTGGCATGGATTCACATGCTCATGAATATTCCCCGTCGTCAGGCTGGGAATCCTCGGTAAAGGAAAATCAGTATCAGTTTTGTTTCTGATCTGTCTTTCGTAGTAGTAACCAATCACTGATCTCTGAGTCATACTGACCACAGCCAATGACTACCATCTCCCTAAGCCCCGCCTCTGGCAGCCATCTTCAGATTTTTACAGCACGTTCATGTGTTGGGATCCTTGTGCTATTGCTCTCGAGCTGTAGTGCGTTTTCGCGCTTTTTCATAGGAAAATTCTCTTTTTTCAGTCAAAAGAGCCTCAAGCTCCACCGTTTCTTTATCCGATCAACAGGGACCCGTGTCAGATTCCTCTACGCCCCTCAAGGGTGAAGATTTCATCAAGCCACGCTTTTGGAGGACTCCAGAAGTTTCTCAGGCCCATCTCGGACATGGCCCAGGAGAAGGGAAGCTCGACGCCCGGAAAGCTGTTCAGGGTCTGCCCTGGATGCCAGCTTCAGAATGTCTTTAAGGAGGACGAACACTCCCTTTGCCTTTACTGCCTACATGAGGACAAGACGCACGTGGAGAAGGACTGTGCATTTTGCGGCAATATGTCGGAGCGGACCATGAAGGACCGCCATCTGCGTCTCGCCAACTGGTTGGAAGGGAAGAGCCCGTCAGGCGAGAAGAAGAAGTCGTCCGAGCGGTCTTCTAAGACCTTTGAGGGCGCCCCGGCAACAGGGGTCCAACAGAAGGCCAAGCACCGCGAGTCCGCTGGCACCGGGAGCGCCGAACGGTCGGGCTCTACGGCTGCCAGGCAGGGCGCATCCTCCCCGCCGCCATCAACCACGAGCCAACGCTCTGGCTCGGGTAAGAGAAAGGCCGAGCACCCGGCGAAGCTCCTGGAGAGACCCTGGTCGAGCTCGAAGGCCCCATCGGAGGGGGAGCGAGGCGGTGACCCTCCCCCCAAGGAGAAGGCGGTGAGCGCACCTAAGGTGGTGAAAGCCTTGATCCACCCTGCCAAGACCTCTATCGAGACAGTCGCGGCGGCCCTGACTCAGCCTGTGGAGGCTACACCAGTGGAGGCGACTTCGGGGCTCAGAGTCTCCTTGCCACCGCGGAGGGAGTCCTCTTTCAAGCCCATCGACAGGACCCCCGTGAAACCTCCGATGGAGAAGAAAAAGGGGGGGCAGGAGGTCGTCGTGGATTCGGCCTCAACCTCTGAAGAGGAGCTGATCGAAGTCTTAAGCCACGGCATTGGCGTGGCAGAAGACCAGCCCATCGGGAGGGATCCCGACGTAGGAGACGACGAGAACGTCGAGGGTGCCAACGAGGCTCCTGACCGCCTGTCGGAATCCCCTCAACCAGTGCCGCAAGACAACTCAGTGGCCATTTTGTTGCCTGTACAATCCTTATGCTCGGAGATAAGGACGAGATTGCCGTTGCCACCAACGGAAGAACCGCTCCCGACAGGGGACCCGGAGCCAGGCCCTTCTGGGAGCCCTCCTCCTAAGGATTCATCCTCCACATCCTTTTCAACCATCGCACCCTGCTCAGCCCTCCTCCCCGTCCACGACCCGTGGGGATGATACGGGGACGGACATGGCCGCGACGGGTACAGACGACGAGGTTTACGACGAGGATCTTACGTCGTCACCTCCTCCCCGCCCGACGAGATTGGATCGTTTCATGCCATGATCGCCAGGGCATCTGAGCTTTTCCGGCTCTGCCCGGAAGAGAAGAAGGAGGAGGAAGGTTTCCTTTATCAACGGCGCGAGACCAAGAGGAAGACGGTCCTCGCTGTACCTCTACTGGACGATATCTGGGATGAGGGTCTCGCCCTCCTCAAGAACCCATCCATAACGCCTGCGAGAAGGTATCAGTACGAGAAGAAGTACCGGGTCCCGGACGCGGCCCCCTTGTGCCTTCGGGCACAGCCGACCCCGGACTCGGTCGCCTCCGCGGCGGCCAGGAAGAAAGCGGGGGGGGGGGGCTTCGGCCTCTACGTGTACCTCCCCACCGGACGGCGAGGGAAAGAAATTGGACACAATGGGACGCAGAGTCATCTCATCGGCAGCGTAGACGATTAAGGCTGCCAACGCCTTAGCCATCGTAGCCCGCTACGACAGGGAGTTGTGGTACAAGATCGCCCCCCTGCTGGACTTCCTACCGGATGACAAGAGGCCCTAGAGATCTTGCAGGAAGGAGAAGTGGCGTCGGACCACGCCATTACGATAGCGACGGACATCGCTGACACTGGTTTTCGCCAGTTGGGCAACGGCGTGTGCCTTAGACGGCGTGGATGGCTCAAGGCAACGGACTTCCGGCAGGACGTGCAGACCAGAGTTTTGGACATGCCATTCGACGGGAGCAACCTGTTTGGGAAAACAGTGAACGGTTCCCCACAAGCCATCAAGACGGACACAGAGATGGCCGGGGCTCTTGGTGTTCTCCAGCAACGACGGCCGCCCTTTCAGAGCGCCGGAGGCAAGCAGGGTGGCTCCAAAGGTTCCGGCGGCGGATATTCCACCTACTGTCAAGCGGCCCGTTCGTCGTCACAGGAAGCCTACAGGGGACTAGGCAAGTCGGGCGGACCCCGCCGTCGTCGCCAGGGAGGACAAGGCGGCAAAGCCTCGTCGAAGCAGGACTGAACCGGCCGTGGGGTCGGGCCCCCACCGAAGCATCCCGGTGGGAGGCCGGCTGGCGAACTACGTCAGCGTGTGGTAGTCCATCTCCATCGACCGTTGGGTGCTGGACGCCCTGGGCCAGGGTCACGCGCTCGAGTTTCTAAAGAAGTGCCCGCACGTCCCCCCCCGTGGCCAGGAAGGAACATCACGTCCCTCAACTTCTCTTGGAGGTAAAGGCGATGCTCAAGAAAGGCGCCATCGAGCTTGTCCCAAAGAGGCTTCGGGGCTCCGGAGTTTACTCAAGATACTTCCTTGTGAAGAAGACAGGAGGATGGCGTCCCATCCTGGACCTACGACGACTGAACAAATTCATCAAGGCACAGTAGTTCCAGATGGTCACCCTCCAGCACGTCCTGGGTCAGCTGGAGGAGGGCGATTTCCTGTCGTCGTTGGATTTGGAGGATGCCTACTTCCATATCCCCATCCTAAAGGGACACCGAAAGTTTCTCAGATTCGTGGTCCAAGGGCGCCACTACCAGCCCTTCCCTTCGGATTGAGGTCGGCACCCATGGTGTTCACCAAGTGCCTCGCACCTGTGGCGCGCGGCTGCGCCTGGAGGGGATCCACGTCTACCCCTAACTGGACGACTGGCTCATCCAAGCAAAGACAAAGGAGCTCGCCGCGGAGCACACGGCGAGGACCGTCCAACTACTCACGGACCTGGGATTCTCCATAAACAACGCCAAGTCCCACCTGGTGCCCGCACAAGACGCACTGTTTCTGGGAGCGAAGCTCGACACAGTGGCGCTTCTGGTCTCTCCGTCGGAGGAAAGGACGAGGGCCATCTTGGGCAAGGTGCAGCGGATGCTGGTTGGAGACGCGGCCAGGGTGAGGTCCATCGAGTCCCTCCTCGGAATGATGTCTTCTTGCATTTATCTCATCCGCCTGTGCAGGCTTCGGATGCGCCCGTTACAGGAGTTCCTGGATGCTCGCTGGATCCAGACGACGGGCAGCTTCGAGGACAGGATCACACTCGACGAGAGCTTCCGACGAGCGATCCGGTGGTGGGGCACCCGCGCGCATCTGACGGCGGGCATGGACTTCCAGACCCCGGGCCACCAGAACACAGTGACCACGGATGCCTCCCTGGAAGGGTGGGGAGCGCACACCGAAAATCTGCACGCGAGGGGCCTTTGGCTGACGACGGAGACGTCCCTCCATATCACCGTCCTGGAACTCCGTGCAGTGTTTTGGGCCCTCGGGTCCTTTCTTCCATCCCTCAAGGGCAAGGTGGTGAGGATCTTCACCGACAACACCACCACCATGTTCTATATCAGGAAGTAGGGCGGTACCAGATCCCCAGCCCTGTCCAAGGAGGCGCAGGATCTGTGGCATTGGGCCGTCGCCCAAGGGATGTTTCTGGTGCCGTTTCATCTGGCAGGAATAAAAAACACCATCGCCTACTCGCTCAGCAGAGAGCTGCACTCGTGCCATGAGTGGGAACTACGACAGGATCTAGTGGACCGCCTCTTCCGATGGTGGGGCACACCCCAGATCGATCTGTTCGCGACGGCGACGAACTCCAAGTGCCAGAGGTTCGCCAGCAGGTTTCCCCAGCCGAGGAGCATGGGCAATGCTTTCTCGTTCCCCTGGGAGGGCCTGTTCCTATATGCGTTCCCTCCATTGCCGCTGCTGATCCGGCTCATCAACCAGCTCAAGAGGTCACGGTGCAGGATGATCCTCGTCGCACCTGCGTGGCAGAGGCAGATATGGTTCCCGGACCTTCTGGACTTGTCAGCGTCCCCGTCAATCAAGCTGCCAGTGGACGCGGATCTTCTCTCCAGGGAAGGAGGCGCCATCCTCCATCACGACCCGAAGTCGCTGAACTTGCAGGCCTGGCTCCTGCAGCGTTAGAGTTTGGAGGTTACGACATACCGGCCGACTGCAGAGAGGTTCTTGCAAAGGCCAGGGCGTCCTCAACTCTTTAATGCTACGGACACAAATTGAAGAGGTTCTCTGTCTGGTGCCATGTACAGAACATTAACCCTCTACGGATTACGGCTCCTCAAGTACTGCCGTACCTGCTGACGCTGGCCAAGGCTGGACTGGCGCACGCTTCCATCAAGATTCATCTTGCTGCGATCTCCTGATACACCAGAACCACGGGACGGACGTCTTTGTGGTCTCGTCTGGTGAAAGAATTCATGAAGGGACTGTTCAGATCGTTCCCGCCGGTGAAGCGTCCGGGCCCGGCGTGGGAGCTCAACGTGGTGCTGACCAAGCTCATGGGACCTCCGTTCGAGCCTCTGCACTCAGCTCCGTTGAAGTTCTTGTCGTGGAAAACAGCGTTTCTTGTGGCCATCACCTCCGCACGACGGGTGGGAGAGATGCAGGCCCTTTCCTGCAAGCCCCCGTACTTGACTTTTCACGACACGAGGGTAGTGCTCAGGAAGCACCCCTCCTTCATGCCCAAGGTGCCGTCGGACTTCCACCTCAACGAACCCTTGGTGTTGCCTGTTTTCTTCCCGTCGCCTTTGTCGCCGGCTGAAAGGACTTTGCACTCGCTGGATGCGGCTAGAGCGCTGAAGTTCTACGTGGACCGCACGAAGAGTTTTCGGAAGACGTCACAACTTTTTGTGAACTTTGGACCTGTCAATCAGGGGAAGGCTCTCTCGAAGGCTTCCATTTCCAGATGGCTCTCCGGCTGTATCATGTACTGTCATCGGTTGGCAAACCGACCGCTGCCTGGCCGTCCGAGAGCCCATTCCACCAGAGCGATCGCAGCTACCACGGCGTTCCTATCTGATGTGCCCTTGCTGGACATCTGCAGGGCTGCTACGTGGAGGTCGACGCACACCTTCACGAAATTCTACTGCGTCGATCGGGATTCCAGGGAGGAGTCCAGGGTCGGCCAAGCAGTGCTGCGCAACCTGTTCGCCTAAGGTGAGCCTGGTGAGGAGGTAAGAATTGCTTAATGTTTAGTTTTGGATGTAATGCTTAATGTTGAGCCTTTGCAACCTCCCGTGGTTGTGCATGTGTGTACTGCTATGTATTCTTTTATTCATGAGCATGTGAATCCATGCCAGACCCCATGCTGGAGAAGGAACAAGTTACTTACCTGTAACTGTTGTTCTCCAGCATGGGTCTGGCATGGATTCACATGCGAACCCTCCCGACTACCCCTCTGCGGCTCTTCACTTGGTCATACTGCCACTTCACGTGCTACCAAATCTGAAGATGGCTGCCAGAGGCGGGGCTTAGGGAGATGGCAGTCATTGGCTGTGGTCAGTATGACGCAGAGATCAGTGATTGGTTACTACTACGAAAGACAGATCAGAAACAAAACTGATACTGATTTTTCTTTACCGAGGATTCCCAGCCTCACGACGGGGCATATTCATGAGCATGTGAATCCATGCCAGACCCATGCTGGAGAACAACAGTTACAGGTAAGTAACTTGTTCCTTGCTCGCTATAATTCTTTAATGGAATTAAAACAGGTCCACACATACAAGCATGTGATATTCTAGGATTCAGCTTAGGAACCCGGGTTCTTTATCATGAATGGGATACTCTGGAAGTAACTGAGCATTTGGGACGTTTGAGCTGTGTACTCTGGCACTGCCCTTTCAAGGGAGACATTAATACATTGGCATCTTAATCCAGGGTGCATTGTGATGAAGTGCCTAGAGAATGAGGGAAAACACCGATTCTGAAATTTGTCTGCCCCCACCATGGATATTTGATGCCACTTATGACCCCACAGACTTAGAGTAACTACTGGAAAGTGAGCAGTCGAGTGACTCAAAGGCGAGATTTTTTTGTATAGCTACCTCCCCCACCAGCTTTCAATCTCTGGCACGTCCGATTGCAGAAAAACTGTATCATGATCTGACATGGGAATAATTGCAGTGATCATAATACAATGGTTCTGCTTCAGTGATATAAATACTGTTCTAGAAAAGCTGTGGGGTGTTTTGATAATGTGTGTCCTCCTCTCATGGTGGACTGCCCCCAGGTATCTCCCAGTTACAATATATTTAAAAGAAAGAACTAAATGGGAGTGGCCATCTCTCTCTGTTCTCCCCATCCGTGTACTTCTCTAATATTAACCTATCCCTGCTGCGATGCAACACTGAATTGAAATAACCTCCTACTAGTAGGTTCCCCTCTTTCCAGGCAATAATTATAGGAAAGGCTCTAGATAAAAATTCAATCTGTCCTTTGTTGTGTGCGGAACGACATGACATAAGCAATTGTTGCCTCCCCTTGACAATCAGAGGCCTGCCTTCATTTTGTCTTTTCATTTGAACTTGCTCCAACTTGAAGGCACACAGTCGCATACAAAATTCCAACCTCAGCATTTTAGTTAATGCAACACCCAGAAAGTTTGACCAAAAACTGCAACTTTAAATCCGCCCCCCCCCTTAATAATGTGTTTACTTTACAAATAAAATCTGCAAGCGACTCCACACTCTCTAACCAGCCAGGAGTGTTTCTGCAGAAAACTAAGCCCTTAAGGAGTTGGATATGTGATGTTCCACCCTTCTTATATTGCATCACTTGCCGTAATTGCCATATATAATTTCCAATGTTCTCAGTTTGTCATAATTGATCCTACCGGATCCGAATGCAAAGTACTCCAACCAGAACCAACATGAATCGTATTATAATGTGAATGAACAATGCTGATGTTGGGTCCTCTCTCCCAATTACTCTTAGGCCTGGCTGCACCCACCACCCCACCCCCAAAAAAGGAAACCCAACATCAGTTACCTGAAAACTACATTGTTTCAATAAATCTAGGTGTGTATTTCTCTGTACTTCAGGTAAACAATTTCATTAGGTGATGTACCAATTTAAAAACAGATTCACCTGATTTTTAAACAGTTTTAGATCAAAAGATAATGTCCTTATGAGCCAACTGGTATATTTAATTCCAAGAATAGTCAAATACTTTTCACCTTTTTCAATTTGTTTATTTATGACCATATATGGTTTACAGTGCATTAATTTACTCTCTCAACACGTGTTACACCACTTTGTCCAGTGGCTTATCAGGAGAGATGTCTACGATAGTAAGGTTAGCACAAATCAGTATCAACATAAACATCCTAATAGACATAGTTGGATATTCTGCACAGTATTTGTATCCTAAATAACCAGAGGGTTTTACTACTCACCCTGTAGTTGTTCAAAATGTTTTAAAGAGTATTTTTTCAATTTTTGTCCTTCAACCAATTTATTTTCAATGATTGCATTTTACCAGTTTCCTTCAAATTGGTCAGTGCAAAGTACCCAAAAAAGAAAAGGTAGATCATTTTTTGCTTTAGTAATATTTAAGAACTTATTACCAACAGTTTTTCAAAGTATCGAGAGATGGTAAATTACCATACTCGGAGTAAGGATGGATAAAGTAAATATAGAGAGCAGCATTACAGATTCTTACCAGATGAGGCTACAATGCGCCTGCCACATCCTGATGTCTCGTCTATAGTGGCTCAAGCGCCTTTTTATTGGGAAAAGGCCGTATCACGCGATAACTTCACACGTATTTGCGTAATGACGTCATTGCGTTGCGTAAGGCGGCCATTTTGTTTTGCAAAGCACGATGAGTTAGTAATGCAGCTCATCTTAGATTTGCTTTAATGTTTGCGATTACAGCGATTGGTCTATTACTTGATGGATCACAAGGCTGCCTGTGTCATGCTTAAAAAAGTAAATAATCAGCAGATATATCTCGGAAAATACATAATGCTTAATTGTCATGATAGTAAATGTAACAACCACTGGTCATGTTTCTATCATATGGTTCATTATTAAAGCATACACCCAGACATGAACAATTTCTCTTTATCTAACCGACTGTGCAAGTTAGAGCAATATTGATTTCACATATCAAATACCCACAAGACTGGCCTTAATGAGCAGACAAACTGTGCAACGCTTTGCCCAGATAAAGAGCCAGTCTGATTGGCACCACTTTAGGACCGACGTGTGCACCCTCAATAAGAAATGCTCATACTGACACACTTGCGCGACAATAACCGACTTATAAACAGTATCTTGGTGCCAGGAGCACACTCAATCCTTCTGACATAGGTGCTCTGATTATTGTTCACAACCAGAGGTTTCCTCTGCCTCACACAGGACCCAACATTTCTTCCTAGATGGCTGCCACACAGCGCCACTCAAAATTGCTATTCTTAACAGTATTCCCTGTTTTGAAGGCACTGGTATGGTAAGTGTACACACAACTCGTCAACAAAGTTGCTTACATCTGTGGTCTGCCATTCAGGAACTGTGGCCAAATGGATTTAAGCAAGCGGATGTACAGGGTACGGTAACCCTACAGTGATTTCCTCTTGTGACTTGATATGACTGTTAGATTAGATCCATGCACAGAGTTCTCCTCATCCACCCTGAGTCTGTTGCAACCATCCATCCCAGAAGCACAACCTAGCCCTAGCATCCGGGTAAGATTCTTTGTTTTACCCAACCAAGTGCAACCAATTTTGGGCGACCCCCACACTTGCCACATTTGGTAAATTCTCTACATACTCTTCACTAGATGATATACTTTCTGTATACCATTCAGGTCGGTAACCCCGCAAGCTGGAGTGCTCACTGAAAAATACATTCCACAGATGGGAATTTGCATAGAATCCATTAGGAGATTACTTCCAGTACAACTAACAGACCTTTAAGCAACCTACACGTAAGTACTCACCAACGCTCACACTATATGTATCACTTGGGCATCTCAATTTTGAATTCGTATGAGTGAGCAACTATTTATGATAAATTTCGTGTTTCCACAGAGAGGCTAATTTGCCAAATATGTTCTACACTTTTGGATCAGAAGTTGCTGCCCCTAGCATGAATAACGTCCTGATGAAGGCTGGGCTGTCTCTCGATGCTAAGACCCAATTGGCCAAAATTCAAGAAGCTTGAGTCGACGTTCACTTTATCATGTTCAATCTTGGTTTGCATGGTTTTGCCTTTGATTTCAATCACCTCTGTACATTACACTTAACTTCAAGTGTTTCTATTACACTCACAATGCAACACATTGTTACAAAAATATGCTACTGCTGTACAACATGAAATGAAATGCTTCAAAGAAGTCTCGATGACAGAGCCATGTTAGACCTAAAACAGATATTACTAAGTAATTGTTACTTGCAGCTGTAAAAAAATCTTTGGATAAACTACATCTCCTATCTTTGCACTAATTAGTTTCATTGCGTAGTTTGCCGACATGTTTGTCAGAACAATACATGAATTTATTAAACAAACAACATTTGGAAATAAAGGTAGATTCAAATGTGGAGCCTAAACCCTACAACCTCTCGGCGGGGCATGATGTGCTGAAAAGCACACTACCCAATGTCAGTCTGTGAACACAAGCATGGGATAGAGTTCAGCTCTCCTCAAGCCTGGCTGCGTCAGTGGACTAGCCGACCAGATGCAAAGAACAATCCCCACCCATATCTCAGCTAGACTGTCACAAACAAGTCACTCAAATGCCTGATTGAATTGGCTACAGCTGGGATTAACAATATGACTGCAGCCCTTTCAAGATCAGACAAAATGCCCAAGTCCTACTTTGTGGAGCTCAAAGGCTTTGGGCCACATATAACCTACATTCGTTGAAGTCATGCCTGAACATGAAGAAAATCTATTGACATACCACTCGGAAGTCGGATGCTTTAGGTAGGTAGGTAGAATTGAAGTTAATGAAAATAAATATTCTATTCTTTAGGGATTTACATTAGCAGTCTAGGTTTTGTTGGTGTGTAATGCTGCCTTCTAATAGACTTGCTGTCTCACTTAAAGCATCTCACTTAAAGCTGGAGGGGGTGGAGTCGCCAAGATAGCCATTGCTTCTGGGTTATGGGAGCATATCTACGGACATTTAGGAACAGCTGGTTGCATGCTGCCTGACTCAGTCTCACAATATCTGCTAATTGGACCCTTAACAAACAGGGCTGTAAGTGGGATCAACAAGAAAGCAACATTCAAAAAATCTCTCTCAAACAGTACAAACCCTACTACAACATGGCTGCTGCTGGATGAGAGATTTCTTCAGTATGCACTACTTATGCATGACTCAGCAGGTGACTGTCACTAGGGCTCCTCTCTAACATGCATCTTCAGGAGCTTTGGCACCAAGCAAAGCTCATTCAAGCCAGTTATAAAAAAGGAGTGCTGAATTGTAGAACCCGATGAGCAAGGTGTCTACAGAGATATACCTTGGTACTTCATCTCCCAATTTGACACTGAACAAGCAAATGCCACAAGAACCATTCTATACTGGAAATTGAATGCTGAAGAGACATTTGGGTGAGAAAGGGTGTGACCTACTGAGACAAATACTGGAGGTCTAGATCACAGTTACAAAGACTAGAGTTACAAAGCTGGTTGATAGTCAGACTGTCGGTCCCTGTGTCTTTGCACAGGACCATGCACCAGACTAAAATGGATGACACTCAGAGGGTTGCGTGGTCTGCCCCTTGAATTATGATTAGGCTTATTGGATTTCAGTAAAATCCAATTTAATCTGATTTTTGACATCTCCCTGGAAAGAATGTTCCCTTTTAGGGGTTTATCCCAAAAATATTCACTAGGTGGCAGCGCTGACCTTGCTATAAATGGATACCCATATTAAATTGAAAATTAAAAGCAATGTCAGTGCTGCCATCTGGCATTTTTCATACCTGAATATGAACCAAACTGAAATAGGCTAAATTATATGTTCCCCTTATTAATTATGGATCATGTACTTTAAAAAGTACTAATTTGGAGTTAATTATTGGATTCTCAAAGTTACAGGATTGAAAAACCTTGGTTAGCCACTTGTAAGAGACAATCCAGTTGCACTGCTTGGTCAAATTTCATCTTGTATTCCAATGATTCCCTATCAAATACTAGTCCTTTAAAGTTCTATTTGGGAAATCGACCAAAGAAAGAACAGTTTTCAGCAAAATGTGATTGTACAGTTCGGTTAAGAAATATCAAAGCTACAGCCTGTAATTTGAAGTCCTTAATGACCATTAAAAAATCCAGCTTTTTTAATGGTTCAAGACACTATTTAACTGTCCAATCAGTATATATGCAAATTTTATTTTACAACAGGCTTCATTGTAATCTGTGTGATGAGAAGTTTGGTTGTGCAAGTGGTTTAAAAAAAAAAAAAAGGAATTCCAAGATGGCCGCCGGCATTGGAAGTCGCGTTTGAACCGCGCTCCTGCCGGGCCGCTGACAATAAAGCACTTCTTGAGCAAAATCCGAGCAACTTCTCCCCAGACACAGCGGCACAGTAGTAAGGGGAGATCGCCCCGGTGGATTCATCAGAGGAGACGCCATTGCCAGGGGACGCGGGTGCCGCTCCCCCTTCGAGAACCACAGGTGATCCCAGGTGAGCGACGAGGCGAGGCCGTGGGGGATAGAGGTGGAGGCCGGAAGCTGGAAACTCGCAGACCTCCTCCCGTGGGAGAAAGCCAAAACACTCTTGGGCCCGAAGGCACCCCGCGGCCGCCTCAGAACACTGCCCTCGGGGCAGGTTGCTGCGCGGGCATCGCCGGAGACCACGCAAACACTGAGGCTGCAGGCACGGGTGACCCATCCCCCCAAGCCCCCCGGAAGAGGGTACGGCACCTTGATGAGCAGAGGAAGGCCAGGGGCGGAGGGGAGCCCGCAAGCACGGACGTCAACACCGGGGAGCGTTGTGCATGCAAGGCGGCTGGTTATATCGACCAGTAGAGCCAAGGGGACACTGCTCACGCTCCGGCGCTGCAAGACGGGACCCGGAGTGCGGAGGAGCATAGAGGGAGGAGGAGACAGCGATTTCCGCACCAACACGCTGAGGTACCAGCTACGGGAGTGAGAGAACACATAAGAAGCTCAGGCCAGGAGGGAGCAGGAGAGAAGTTACACCCTCCCCACAGTGCCACTTAACCACAAAACCTGCTGCCCACTAGCTCCTTCCCTACCCATCAGTGGGAAGTGGACCACAAAGGCACACTCCGTGGAGACAGCACAATTTGCCCCCCATAGGTCCTCTAGAAACACAACAGGACCGCCGTAACTAGGGGACAATGTCCAAGGCTAAGGGAAAAGGGGGTGCAAGCCAAACAATTTCACAATCGGCCAGACAAGACTCAAATTTGATACAAATGTGGTCATCAGACACCCCAGTAAATACCAAGGGTAGGTCATTGGAAGACCCCACAGCTGACGGCATCCCCCCAACCCATGCAGTCTTCCCCCAACAAAGGATGACATGCGTGCTTGGTTTGTGGAGCTACAGGACAAGTTCATGTCTGCTGTGCAGGACCAATTCACTTCAATGAGGAACCAAATGAAGCAGACAGTCCAAGAATTGAAACTTGATGTAGCTAATTTGGAAGAAAGGACAGATACCCTAGAGAGAAAAGTACAAAACGCAGAAGATGAAGCACGGCAGAACAGTGAAACGCAAGAGCACCTGGTATGGTTAACCCATAACTTAGAAATCCAATGTGAAGACTTGGAAAACCGCTCCGGCAGATCAAATATCCGCATTAAGTGTATGCCCGAGTCAGTGTTGGACAAGGATCTCAAGAGTGCGGTTCAAGAAGTATCTAGAGACATTATTGCAAGAAGCGGAAAGCATCGTGATCGACAGAGTGGGCTCGAAAAGAACTGGCGCCCCAGGGGAAAGACCTAGAGATGTACTGGTGGCCCTCTCCTCATACGTGCAAAAAGAGCAAATATTAAGGAGAGCGAGGCAAGTAGATCACATAAGGATAAATGGGGTGGACATTCAGTTATACCAGAACCTGGCATCAGTGACACTGTTAAAAAGGAAAGAGATGGCCCCATTGGTAAAGGAGCTAGTGGCGAAAGAAAGAAGGTACAAATGGACGTTTCTATTTGGTCTGCTGTTCGAGTGGGATGGCAAACAGAGAAGAGTGACTACCTGTGAGGAAGGGCTCCATGTAATGGACCTGCAAGTAGAGTAGGCAACCAGGGGCGCCAAGGCTAAGGGGGAACAGCATAAGAGGCCGAGAGGATGGGAAGAAGTGCGGCAAAAAAAGAAACCATATGGAAGAGGAAACACAAGGCAGCCTACAGTGGAGTAGAGGAGAAACTCGGACAAAGGGGCCGATAGTAATCAGTCTCTGAATATAGAAGGCTGGAGAGGAAATCATGGAGGGACACTCAGAGCCAGATACCCAGCGGCCCGGCTGGGGACCAGGAACTGACAAGTATCAAGGTCTGAGGATGAAGCAGGGTTTAGGACTCCCCGCAAAGTTCACCCCGAGTCATTCGAGGGCAGGGAGTGATAGGCGCAACGACCTAGCATCCTTAGGTACCCGGCCCCTCCTTGGGACCAAAGTTGGGTTAGTGTTAGCAGTTTTGGGGGGGGGAGTTAGGGAGTTGGGGGGAAGGATGGAGGGGTACTCCGGAAGAGAGATGGGATCACAAAACTCGGGATTGTTGGCAGCCACAGTAGACTAGACGAGATGGGGAAGCTCAGAATTTTTTCATTTAATGTAAGGGGTCTGAATTCTCCAGTGAAGAGGAAAAAGGTAGAGGCCTTGCTTAGGAGGGAGAAGGCGGACATCCTGCTGCTCCAATAAACTCATATAAGAGCCCAGGTTAAAAGAAAGGTATGCCTCAGAGGGTACACTGTCTGGGCGCAAGCGAATGCTGGCGAAAAAAGAGCGGGAGTAATGATAGCCGTTAAAGGGGGAATGGACGCAACCCTCAGACAAGCAGACGGATAGGGATGGGAGGTTTGCGTTGTAAACGTTTCATTAGGTGGTCTTCGACTTACCCTGGCGACAATATACGCACCAAACTCGGGGCAGGACGGCTTCCTGCTGGACACGGTGGGAAAATTAGAGGGGTTTGCGAAAGGAGAGGTAGTAATGGGAGGAGATCTGAATATGGCCTGGCAACCATCCTTGGATAGGAGTGTGGGGGGAATCCAAAGCCAGGGTGCTCCGTCCAAACATCTCAAGCAAAAGATGGAGCAGTTGGCGCTGTGCGATGCTTGGAGGGAAATGAAGGGTCAAGCAAGTGGCTTCACGTACTACTAGCATGTGCATAACACAATGTCGAGAATAGATTATTTTTGGGCGTCGGTGGGACTAATGGGCAAAATCCAAGGAATAGAAACAGGCCCTATAGCATTATCGGATCATGCCCCGCTTTGGTTGGACATTCAGATCCCAGGAAAGGGGGGAGGCCTCTGGCGGTGGAGGTTGCCACAGGATCTTCTCTCAGACCAGGTGATGGGAGAAGCAACAAGGGACAAAATCAAAGAATATTTTGAATAAAACGATACAGAGGAGGTTCCACTGGGAACAGTATGGGAGGCTTTCAAGGCAGTGATCCGGGGACATATGATAGCGCTGAAAGCCACCAAGGAGAAGCAGAGGCACGACTGGGAAATAGCACTGGAAAAGAAAATAACGGACATTCAAGGGGAGTTGGTAGCTCATTCCACTCGAGGTCTCAAGAAGGCGTTGAAATATGTGCAAGGACAGCTGGATAGGCTTCGCAACAAAAAGGCAGAGGAATCCCTCCTCTTTCTCAAGCAAAGATACTATATCAAGGCCAATAAGGCGGACAGATACCTAGCAAGACAACTCTGCGAAAAGCAAAAATCTATGACTATTCTGAAGGTCAAAAATGCACATGGAGAGACAAACATGCACCAAAGAAATAGGGGAGGCCTTTAAAGCATTCTATCAAGAGTTATATGCGATGGAGCACCCGGGTGACTGGCATCAGGACAGGTTCCTACAATCTCGCCCCATTCCAAAAATATCTGCGGAAGACAAATTGGCGTTGGAATCACGGATCACAGAAGTGGGCAATCGCTGGACTCCCAAATTGCAAAGCACCAGGCCCGGATGGCTTTACGGCTCCCTTCTACAAAAAGTATGCGGACACACTCGTTCCAGTTCTGACAAGATTATTGAACACATTTAAGGATTGCGGAAACGTAACCCCTTCCATGAACGAGGTAAAGGTGCTGGTGTTCCATAAATCGGGTAAAGATCCCTCCCTCCCTAGTTCATATCGCCCTATTGCTTTGATAAATTTGGACGCTAAGATCTATACCAAAATCCTGGCCGCCAGGCTGTCCCCGCTTCTCCCTGCTTCTCCCTGCCCTAATAACCTCTGATCAATCAGGATTCATTCCTGGCAGGCAAACACATGACAATTTAAGAAGAAGAATTCACCTGGTAGAAAAAATAGGTATTACACACACACCTGCAATTTTGCTCTCACTAGACGCCGAAAAGGCTTTTGACCGGGTTGAGTGGTCCATTTTTTTCAAAAAATTGAAACACATGGGATTTGGAGATCAATACATAAACATGGTCAAAGCCAACTACAATTCTCCATCCATTAGAATAGCGATAAATGGGGAGGTCACGGATAGGGTGGAGATAACCTGGGGAACCAAACAGGGATGCCCACTTTCCCCCCTCCTCTACGCCATCTTCCTGGAACCACTCCCAATTAAAATCAGGGAATATACAGGGGTAAGGGGGATCGAGATGGCAGGCAGACAGCACAAAGTCATAGCTTACACAGATGATATGCTGCTGGCCCTTGAAGACCCGGGGAGGTCCCTACCACAAACCTTAAAAGAACTGGAGGCTTTTGGGGAGATCTCTGGACTAAAAACAAACTGGAAAAAATCAGAGACTTTGCTCTAAGCAGGGGAGAAAGGGACACTGGAAAATGAGACTAGCTCGCTAGGGCTAAAAATTGCTGAGATGGGAATCAAGTACCTCGGAGTAACACTCGCACACAAGGTGGACATGTTAGATAAAGGTATTTACTCCTGGCTCGAGTGAAGAGGGACCTAGGTCGCTGGTGCCCACTACAGGTCTCTTGGTGGGGCAGAATTCAATCAGTGAAAATTAACATACTCCCCCAGGTGCTGTACTATTTCCATGCCCTCCCAATAACAGTCCCAAATTCTTTCTTTAAAGCACTGTCAAAGGCAATTTCGACCTGTGTGTGGAACAGGAAACCCCCAAGGGTCACCAGAGCCATCCTCACGGCACCTACCAGAGCAGGGGGAATGTCACTCCCACACTTCAGGAAATACTATCAAGCAGCGCAACTTTGGGTCCTGAAGGAATGGCTGGGGGATGACCAACAAACAATATGGGTAACCCAAGACAGGGCGGTCGCCATAACTCCCTTGCAGGATCTACTATGGAAGTACAAGCAACACAGACACCCGAATCTCTGCATCAGTGAGGTCATGAAAACCACTTTAGACGCCTGGGACGAACAAACCCGTAAGGGTACCATGACCACACCATTGGCCCCTTTCACGCCCATCTGTCGGAACCCTCAATTCCCACCGAGACAAGACTCAGGGGCCTTCGAAAAATGGGAAGCCGCAGGGTGCAGGAAAATTGGGGAAATGTTCCAAGACAAAGAAATAAGAACATTCACCAAATGTAAAAAGATGTGGAACCTAACAGAGGCGGACAGGTATAAATATGAGCAAATCAGACACCGGCTTGCTACCCCAGAGTTCACACAAGGTGCCATAAGGGACTTAACTCCATTTGAAAAATACCTAATAACCAACTCAGGTGCTAAGAAACTGGTTTCAACACTATCACTTTATCAATACACAGGGTGAAGAAATCAAATGGGCATACATGAAGAGATGGGAAGGTACGCTTGGGTAAGAGATATCAAAACAGCAATGGCCAGAACTGTGGGCTGGTATCCCAAAACTCACCCGAGCAGTGCAAACCAGAGAAATGTGGTTAAAAATAATTACTCAATGGCACTACACACCAGAGAGGCTCAACACTATGTACCCGGAAACGTTGGATCGTTGCTGGAGGGGGTGCCTGGAATCTGGCACATGGAGGCACATCTGGTGGTACTGTCAAGGGGTCAAGGTATTCTGGATGGAAGTGCGAACGGAAATGAAAAAGATGTTCCCTGAGGTGGATCAATTGGGGGAGAAAGTGTGGCTGTGCGGATTCAAGGATCAACAGGCCCAGAGTCTTCACAAAGCACACTGGAGGAGTTTTATGGGCATGGTCATTGCGGCATGGGCAACAATTGCCCGAAACTAGAAAAAGCAAGACCCACCTTTGGTATTCACATGGCTGCAGAAGGTGTGGTTTCAAATGACCATGGAAAAGATCACGCTCCACCTACAGGGCCAGAAGGAATCCTTCATGAAGGAATGGGGGTGGGGGGACAGTTCTGGCATATTTGCAGTCAGACTATATGGAACAATGGTGTCCGCACAATATCAAAATAACAGACATATATGGCTCATAGACTTTCCAGAGATATAACTGAACGGGGTGAGAGGTGAGGGAGGAGGGGGCAATGAAGGATGTTTTGTGTTGATTACTTATATATGTGAAAAACAATAAAAAACATGTTTAAAAAATAAATAAATAACTTCTCTGTTCTTTGTCCTGCATGGAGATTTAGAAATTAGTACACATATATACCTGCCTCTATCCCCATGTGCCTTCCCCTTCATCGCCTGTTCACTGTGATCTATTTTAACTTTGGCTAGGGCATGTCTTATGATTCACTGCAAAATTAATTCAATGGCATATTTTGCCTCCTATCCAGCAACTGGAGGCCATCAAGTCCTTTGGCCTCATCACGAGTTTGGCAGTAATGCAGCGGTTATCCCATCGAGCGTAATTAGCGCTAACGCCAAGCCCCCCGCGGATAGTCCACCAGATCATGAGTTTGCCTGCACAGGGACATGGCGCTAGCGCAAATAGTGCTCGATGGGGAAAAAGGCCCAAGAACCCGTAAATCCAGCTCACCGTGCGCTACCGCCATACTGTGCTAATAGCACGCCATAAGCGCGCTATTAGCGTGTGGGAAATGCGTCACCGCCAGATTGGGAAATAAATCGGCGGCCATCTTGGAAATCCCAAACCGTCGGATATCACAGCTCCTGCAAGCCATCCACCCCTGGGAAGAGTTAATTATGTCACAGGAGCGCACTAGGGGCAAGTCAGCCATGGACAGGGTCAGGAAACCAAAATTTAGTGACCAGGAACTGGCGGTACTGGTGGAGGAGGCAGAGATCCACCATTATGAACTGCAGCAGCACAAGACAAGTGGGCAACGTCGTGCACAGATCTGGCGGAACATCAGCCAAAGGGTGTCTGCAGTGGGGCGCGTGCCCTGGGATGGCGAGGACTGTCGCAAGCGCCTCAATGACTTGCGTGTGAGAGTCTGTGGCATACTCTCACAGCACATGAGTGCAAGCAGGGGAACTGGAGGAGGGCCACCACCACCACCACCACCACCACCACATGGGCACCATAGAGGGAATAGGTGGAACAGAGGCAGGCACTGGTATCGAGCCGACTGCAGGTGAGTCCCACCCTGAATGCATGTATCTGAAAGGACCACACATGCAGACCCTGAGTGAATCAATGTGATGAAATTGTGTGAGGCACTGCAGACACCCATAACGGAGCCCTTGAACCACTGAACCGTAGTGCCGCCCAGACTCCCCTGCACGTGCAGTGCATCAATACAAGGGGCAGGGGACAGACAACCATAGCCATGGGACAGCTACATAGAGTGTGACTGTGCATTAATAAACCCCCAGGACCTTGAGCATGGTGCATCCCAATCCCGTATGTGATGATGGCACACAAACATTTCCATTCAGTGTTCCTCCACACTCACACATTCCACCAATCACTACACAGGGATTGAACACATTGCAAGTGCCATGCATAATTGCTACTGCCTACAATCCCACTTGATGGCATGAACTGCTTGATACTCATGTAGGTTTTCTTGAACTCAATCCACACCCTATGTACCCCACAGGCACACGGCGATCTTCACGGGATGACTATGACGGTGAGGATGCCACTCCATCACAGTGCCCCATGCAGCGTACCTCGATCAGCACCACCACCCCGCAAAGGGGCCGCGTGGAATGGAACAGACGCCGGACCCATCCCACATCACTGCAGCCCAACCAGACCACTGCAGCACCCACATGACCGCACGGTGTCAGCACCTAGCTCACCCCAAGGCACCATGCAGACTTTCGATGCAGAGGGAATCACCTGTGGGTCAGAGCCCGATGTGGGACTTGCACCTCCAGCTGCGCATCAGGCAGGACATTTGCATTCCCCTGGAACCAGCAATGCCGAAGGGATGGGCACACCACTGGGGACCCCAGGGCCAGTCACACAGGGAGCACAAACCCCACGTGTGCATGTGTGTCGTGTCCGCACACCAGAGCCAGATGTAGACACACCATCATATAGCAGCCCGGAAGACCGGCACTCAGAGCCCAGCAGCCCCATCCAAGCCGCCAACATGTCCCCATGCAGCCTCCCCTCCCCAACAGCGCACAAGTGGCAGGCCGGTACCTGCCACACCAGGGTTACCTTTCATCACGGGAGCAGCTGTGATGGGATGTCTGGACATAATTGAGGCCAAACAGGCAAAAGTGGAATCCATGGCCAAAGTGCACAGCCGGCACATCAAGGCCATCAGCGCGTCCATACGGCATGGCTGCAAGTACATTGCCTGAGACAACGCGCGCACACGGAGAGTGGTGGAGCAATGCACCTCAGCCCTGACAGGTTTTGGCCAAAGGGTACGGGAGTTGTGCGAGGCAGTATCTGCACTAGCTGTGCAGACAAGGGAATCAAACAACCTTCTCAGTCAGCATCTGCAGGCAACCGGGTCAGTCCCATCAACCTCCACTACACCCACGGAGGGATCCCTTGAGCCTTCATCTAGGCGGCGTTCATTGCGCCACCTCAGATCCCGCACACAAGAGGGGCCAGGACATGGCAAGCACCCGGAACATGCACCTACCTGCACTGTTGTGGGGAGTTGACTGGGGGAGGGGGTATTGTGTGCTGGGTGTTCCCTAAGGGAGGGGGGATTGTGTACTGGGTGTTCACTGGGTGAGGTGGGATAGAAAATCTTTGAATAAATCACATTTAAAATTCATACAAAGCATGGACAGTTGTGATTGTGATTAAGTGCTCTTTAATGTTCAAGTCACATGTGCAAAATGTAGCCGTCGCCCATATCAAAAAAAGTTATCAATCGAGCCCTTTCTGGCCAACCTCCCCTCCCTCAGCCCATTCCTGGGTGCACGTGTAACACCTTCTGGCACATCATCATCTTCACTCCCATCCTCAGGTGGCTGCACATGAGCATCGGGGGGCAGTGGCACATTCCTGCAACAGCAAATGTTGTGCAGCATGGCACGTGTAAGTACAATTTTTCCTACTTTTTCAGGTGCATACATCAATGCCCCTCCTGTACGGTATAGGCACTGGAAGCGTGCCTTCAGCAGTCCAAATGCCCTCTCCACGCAGATGCGTGTACGTCCATGGGCAATGTTGTATGTCCGCTCAGGTGCAGTGTGTGGATGACACACAAGGGTCATGAGCCATGTGTACTGGGGATATCCAGAATCACCTGCAGGGGAGAGAAAGCAGGTATGGGGACAAGGTAGGTTCAGTGGGTACACAAGGCTCAGTCATCAGTGAAATTGTCAGCAGGATCAAGTTTGTGTCGCGAAGGTCATACTATCTCACTGCAATGTTGGCATCCGACCTTTGACTTCCAGGACATGCATGGTGTGAGGTTGCCATACAGCTGTGTATATGTATTTGTGAGTTGTTATGTGCATCACACTCATGCATAACATATGGCCTACTTATCATTTGGTCACTTACATTGTGGAGTGTGCTGTGCTAGGAGCAGCATTGAATCAATGGAGTACTTACAACTTGCTACGCCTCTGTTTATAAATGTAACAGTACTCTGTCCTTTGTCACTGGAGGAGGGGACCCTTCCATCTGCTTGTGCATGCGACATGTGGTTAGCCCATGAGTCATTGGCATTCCCATTTGCTGTTTGCCACTGTTATGTACTGTTCTCCAGGCATGTGATTGGCCAATCAGGGGTCAGTGTTTCAGGGATGTACAGGGTCGTTAATCAGACTACTTTTGTGTAGTGATTTTGTGGATGTGCCGACTTTCGTGTAACATTGGCATGACTGTCGGGTGGCCAGGCTTGGATGTCTGTGTTGCAGTATAGCTTCCCACCCTGACACAGCACAAACAGGAAGCTTTGTGGCAGTAGGCTTTCCATATGTGACTGTGCTGCCACATGACTGACATCCAGACTGGGTGTGTTCTGCTGTGTTGGACATGTCCAAGGGTTCTCGTGCAAGGTACATGCATGGAAATGTTGCAGTGATGGTGCTGCCTATTGGCATGCAGGGATTTCACTGTGTGTGACCAGCCCCATCTGATGTAATTCAACATGAATTACGGACTACTTTTGTACTCACCCAACATCAATGTGTTTTGGCCTTGGTGCCTTTCCATGTACGCTGGGTGTCGTGGGTGGATCCTGGGTAGCGGGCACAGCAGTGGCTGAAGATGAGGTCAGGGCTACATGTCATCTGCACATTCAGGGAATGGTAATTTTTTCCGGTTTCTGTAGGCAGCCTCATGTGCCTGGGGTGGTATGAGTGCTACATGTGTGCAGTCCAGGGTTGCTATTACATTCGGAACTTGGGCAATGGCATGGAATTGACCCTTCAGCTGGTTCACCTGTGCCTGTGTGGCAGGCAATGCAATGTGCTCATTCACATGGATCAACAGTGCATCCAGCACCTGTCCCAGCATGGCACTGAAGGTGGACTGGGCCATGCCGTGCATCATGGCAACAGTGTGTTGGTAGCTGCCAGTCCCGAGGAATTGTAGCACGAACACAGTGCTGTTCTGATTGCTATACGGCTGCCGATGTCAGCCTGGATTGTGTCAAGCAACTGGGTGATGGTTGCCCTGTCCAGCCTATATTCGGTCACCAACTGGCCATCAGTCAGGGCCCAGGGTGTTGGCCTGGGCCTGGCTGGCTGCTTTGCTGGTGCTGCTCTCCTCCTCCTCATCCCCACCACACCCTGCGCTCCCAGGGCCCTGGCCTGGTTGGCTAGCCTCTGTAGCTCCAGGCGCAGAAGGTAAATGTCCACATCAAGGCTCCCGGCTCCAAATGGCAGCATGGTGTTTGGAAGTGTGTGTTGTGCATGGGTGGGTCCTTTGTAGGCTTCTGATTTGCATTGGTTTCACCTGGGCCCTTATTGCTGTCTCCTCCCTGCTCCTTCTGGTGTAATGGTGTTGTGGAGGGTGTGTTGTGCATGGGTGGGTCCTTTGTAGGCTTCTGATTTGCATTGGTTTCACCTGGGCCCTTTTTGCTGTCTCCTCCCTGCTCCTGCTGGTGGAATGGTGTTGGGGAGGGTGTGTTGTGCGTGGGTGGGTCCTTTGTGGCCTCTGATTTGCATTGGTTTCACCTGGGCCCTTATTGCTGTGGCCTGTGTTTTTACCTCCAGCATTTTTCTGGGGGTATTTTCGGCGGATTGTCCGCCGCTTTTCTGGCGCTAATAGCGCCTACGCCAGACTTGTGATTGGTATGTTTTAGCACGAATGGATACTGGCGCTTTTACAGCCGACACTTTAACAGCCTGCTGTACTTGCGCCGGCTCTAATGGCGCCGGCGGTATTTGTACTCTTGATCCGACGGACCCTTAAACTCGGCGCCGATAGCGTTACCGCTGATTTTAAGGGTTACTGCAAACTCGTGATGAGGCCCCTTATTTGATGCATAGGTTTTCGCTTCCATTATGCATTCAGGACAGCACGTCAAAAAATGCAAAGCGTATTGGTCAATGTAACAACTCCATATTGAAAGTAGGGTTCTTGAATCTGGTTTCACTTATTTTACCTAGTGAGATAAACATTTTCATTTAAGATGTGTAGGGGGAGGGGTGGCTTGTAGTGGCTAAAAACGTCTGCAGGTGTCCTTAGGCTACATAGCTTTAGCTCATATGGCAATTTATCACCTAACACAGGGAGCTATTTGTATTGGCATAAATATTCACGATGAGACATGCAAAAGAGAGTGCACACTGAAGGGCACTAGCAAATGGGGGTGGGGAAGTTAAGGGATACTGCACTCATAACATGTGGGGGCTCCTTTGGCACTGCCGGCCAGTTCTGCAGTCTCTGTATGGGGTATTAAGTGTACCGCCAACCAGATGTTCATACCAAGAGTGTGTATGTTTTCTTTTTTATTTGTATCACATTTCATATATGGTAATATAATAATAGAGTTCATTTTGTATTCTAGAACCCCTACACAAGGAGGTGCAGAGTTTGGCATTCCTGGAAATTGTATCAAAACTCAGAAGCCATGAGAACAAAACTGTTTCCCAGCAGGCCTCGTTAACAGAGCAGAGACTTGCCGGAGGAAGCTGAGAACGCCTGTTGCCGTCGTAGTGTCTCATCACTGATCTCATTTTTGTCCTGTCTGCTGCTGTCCCTGCTATGTTTTACACCACCTTGTCACCTGTGCATGCGTGCAATGTACCCAGAGAAGTCGACAAACTGCTGTAGGCACCCGTCAGATAAGGTTTCTTGAAATAGAGTTGTGATCACCTCAACCTCTTCAGAAGGAAGTCTCCACCCATTTCCATTCTATCTGTATTCTCGTTGCTTGAGCCACTTTGTGGAATGTGCATGTTGTAGTCATACGAGGATGTAAATGTCGTACTACAGGTACATAACGGCTCTCTTGTCACCCACCGGTAAATAATATCATGCTAACCTAGGTTAACTGCAGGATGCTGCAAAATCAGCCTAGTATTTGGATTATAGAGTTAAATAGTAAAAACGGCTCCATTTTTGGTGCTTTGGGACCCAGTTAAGGAGGTAATGCGTTGCTGCTCATCCTCTGCTCTTACCTCCTAATATAAAACTTGTAGTACCTAGAGGTTAAAAAATAAATAAAGTCCAGTGCTCATATTTTACACTTTGTTTGGCGTTGTCTATTACTTTGTGTAACAATGTTGATGTAACAACTCTGAATGCAATAATGAAACCAGCTTTCATGTAACTGGCTCAAGATATTTCATTATTATCATCCAACCCCAGAAAAGTAGAACATCGCAAGTACACTGCACTTGGGCGAAAGGAAACATGCACTGCAGAGCACCTCTCTACCATCCACATAAGCTCCTCTGCTCTGGCAAGAGGGAGCCACTCTGCAACACTGTGGTCTGGGACTTTGATGCTGCAATGCCCAAATGTCATCTCTGAGAAGCTTCTAGCAATCGCAGGCCTCCACATTGCCCAGGCCCTGGTGGGGCCACACGAAGCAGAAGCCCTGCCCACTTGCTTCCTGCAACTGTCACTCCCTCAGCTGATGCGGGCAGCCCATTCACTGCAATCACAACTGAGAATTCTCCATTGTTCCAGAATGTTCTTTCCACCAGGCCCTCGTCAAAGGGAGCCATGGCACATACTTGCATTACCATAAACAGTATACAGTGACAGAATCAACTCCCAGCATTGCAGTTTAAAGTATGCCTGGAAAAAACTGGGGGCTGTAATGAACTAAAAAAGATCGTCTATTTTTAGTTGGCATATAACCAATAGCTCCAGAAAAGGGCTCTTGCATGCTATATCCACAAGCCAAGGGTTACACCATCAGCCTGTGTGGGGGAGGCTTGGCGTGTTCCAGAGTCAAGGGCTCAACGCATGGCTAAGTGATTCAAGGGTGTAACTGAAGTCACTTGATGAGAATGCAACAGAACAAACAAATCCAGCTTCTCTATAGGGCCCTGATCCAAAGCCCTTGCCTCCCTCTGTTAGGCTCCACCTTCCTGGCAGGAAACAACAAAATGTAAGTCTTTCAGGTTGCATGTTCCCCACACGTCTTTTACCTGCTGAAGTTATTGGTCTGGCTTTTCATTGATGTGGTCAGGAAGTCACTTCTTCAGGAATACCACCACTGCTACCAGTCGTCTCTTGGGTCGTCTAGCAGATGAGTAGATGCCGGACACTTTAGGATCCTTTGGAGGTGCAGGCCCTGAGATTCTTAGGCGTAACCCCATGACAGCTGATTAGAGACCCTCTTAGGTACTAATGCACCAAGCTCAGAGACTTTCCAAGAGCACTGGCCTTGGACAGCCCTCTCTCTGGTGGACCTTCTGTTTGGTCTCCTCTTTCTCACTACATTTCCTCTTTCTGACTTTCACCTCCTCCTTCTCCATCTGCCTCCCCTTCCTTCCCACCCCAACAATTGTCATTCTGTACTCTGCTCCTGATACACCCTTTCCCCACCTACTCTTACCCTCACCTCTTCACTCAAAATATTCTGCTTTCCCCTCTCATCTTCCAGTTTTATTCACCTCGCTCATCCTCACGCCACGGTCATGGTCACCTTTGCCAGCTCTGCTCACTGCACATCCTTCTTTACCTCTGCACCCCTAATCTCTGGACTGTGATCCTCACCGCTGCACACTGTTCTTTGCCTAATGCCTCTAACACTCGCACAACTCCTCCTTTTTATCTGGTCCCAAAAAACGTATGGACTGCTCAATTGACTAAGTGTCGTCTGCTGGTTGAAGCGTTTGAGTGAGCAGTGTGATTGGCAGTCACCCTAATAAGCTAGAGATCCTACATTTGTTAATCTGAGAGGGGATATGTGCAGGTTTGCCACCTGCGGTACTTGTAGCACAGGTGCCATCTTCAAACCCAGGTAGTGTGCTGCACCACCACTCAGCACCGTCCAATCCTATATTCTCAAATCGGTAATACTTTATCTTTCTGATACAAGCATTGCATTAAAAGCTGTGTCCAACGGAGAGAGAGGGGGGGGGGGGGGGGGGGGGGGGGTGGGGGGGGGGGGGGGGGGGGGGTGTGTGTGTGTGTGTGTGTGTGTGTGTGTGTGTGTGTGTGTGTGTGTGTGTGTGTGTGTGTGTGTGTGTGTGTGTGTGTGTGTGTGTGTGTGTGTGTGTGTGTGTGTGTGTGTGTGTGTGTGTGTGTGTGTGTGTGTGTGTGTGTGTGTGTGTGTGTGTGTGTGTGTGTGTGTGTGTGTGTGTGTGTGTGTGTGTGTGTGTGTGTGTGTGTGTGTGTGTGTGTGTGTGTGTGTGTGTGTGTGTGTGTGTGTGTGTGTGTGTGTGTGTGTGTGTGTGTGTGTGTGTGTGTGTGTGTGTGTGTGTGTGTGTGTGTGTGTGTGTGTGTGTGTGTGTGTGTGTGTGTGTGTGTGTGTGTGTGTGTGTGTAGTTGTTAACTTTCAGCACTTTTCAAACCAGTCCTTTGCACCAGGGTTCCGGCTCTGTAGCCCACCAAGTCCAAAAGATCAAGTATTCACTGTTACCTACATTGGCTCTCCTCCACAGAATCAATGTCACATTCTTTCTCCATGGAGCCAATGGCATTTCCACATATACGTTTGTTTATTCATTTGTAACGCGCTCCAGACCAGAGGATATCGCGGCGCGAAGTTTACAGGTATGTTCTCATCTTAGTTACACAAGATAAATTAACAATACAGATATATACATGCACAGAATAGTCACAGGATAACAGACAATAAGGTTATGCATTTCGTTGCTGTCCACTTGATGGTATTTTACAGCTAGTGCACACACGGCTGGGGTTAGATATCTGAAGATTTGAGCCATATTGCTCATGCGCCCTTTTCTAAGGAGAATACTGAACACTCCCGGAGCATAATTGGGGGCTCCCTCCTTAACAAGGGGCTCTTCTGAGCAATGGATGGGGCCAAACAAAGCAGGCTAGAGATGGAGTGGGGAAGCTGAGGAATAAACCAATTACCTGCCATGGGACCTACATCACAGAGCCGTGATGTCCCCCAGCTGTGAGGGTCTCCCCAGTGTCATTCTCTATTCTGAGACATTGTGTGCTTCACCAGAACTGAGATGGCTGTTGTCGTGTTCCCACAATTGTGGAAATCTAAAATATAGCTCTAAGTTCTGTGGACTCATGCGTCAGTCGCATTGTCTGGGGAGAACTAGAAAACTGAGTAGCCTTTTCTTTTTTACATTGCCCATGTCAGAGGGTCAAGACACAGGAGCAGAGCTTTTTTTTTTCTCCAAGAAAGCTCCATAAAACTTAGCAAAAGCATCCTTGACTAGTGCGGCATCAAGAGTCAGAGATTGCACAGGGGGTGGTTTCTGATTGGTGGGCGTGCATTTTCCCTCCACATTTCACTGCTGCATGGGGCCAGAACTTCATCCATTGCTGCCAAACTGTTGCACAGGTATAAGGACTTCTAATGTAGTCTTTCTGACTGTAGATTCCACCGAGCTACAAAGAACTAGATGGCCCCACTTTGGGGACCATTGTTATGGCATGATAATAATTGTCATAACTCACTGACAAATACTAATGGATAAAACTAAGCGTGGTAGAGGCTCTCCTGAATCTTTTCACATTCCCTGGAAACAAGTCTACCAGTAGCCTTTGAAGTCATTTACATCTGCAGATTCGGTCAAGCTAATGTTTGCTGCCCACAAGGATCACTGATGTCTGCCCCGTTTTTGTGGTTGGGGCGCAGGTGGTGTGGTGTTGGTGAGTTGGTCTTAATGCTGGAGCTCAGCCAAGTGTATCTGCTCATTGTGCAACATGCCCACAGAGCTTGCTGTGAGCACATCTGTAGGGTATTGGAAGTCCTGTGTAGAGGGAGATATGATCACGCTGGGGCAGGGCCTTAGTTCTGCACACTCAGCTGCAGAGCTGGTCAGACTCCAGCATAGGACAAGGTCCCAAACAAGGTCCATAAACCGCACAATTAAGAACCAGGAAGAGAATCACAGACTGCACAATAACACATCGTAGGAAACAATGAGCAGGTAAAGCAAAGAAAGAGGTGGAAAGCATGTCAGAGTATTATGAACACAGGAGATCAGCGGCTGGACAAATTATAGAGTTTTGTTGTAAGCTACAAATATTTCTCTAGGAATCGGAGATGCATAATGCTTGCCTCCCATCTTGACATAGAATGCACTCCCCGTCTTCATCTTAAGACTAATCAAGCAGAGCAGGGAGAGCCAGGGAATTCATAGGGCCGAGTAAGTATATGTTCAATTCAATCTTTATGTATCGTTTTAAAGAAACCTTTCCAAATTTTCATTTAAAACCTACAGATAAACTTCCATCTTATATAAAAGTTAAGTTAATCTCAAAGAATAGTCCTAAAAATATTAAGTAGTACAAATTCCAATAAAACGAACCATTAAATTAATCTCATAAAAATACATCACGCATCATTTTAAAGAAAAAAGGAGGATGAACAAATATTTGACAAACTCTTCAGTAGCCTTTAAAGTGCATCGCGTGCTTTGTAGCTAATCATACAGTTTACATACATTTTCCAAGAATCTTGCCAATTTCAATTAAATGGATTTCCCGTTCAAAATATTCAGCCAGAGTTGTCACACTGCCCACTCCAAACTTGATAGATATTTACCAAAATAGAAAATACGTTTTTCCAAAAGCGCAGGGCACATTACAAGCAAATGAAGCAAAGTCTCCTTTTCCTGGACATTTTTACAGAAGCTACAAAAGGCCGATTCCCGAGGCTGTAGACTTAGGATACATACAATCTCTTTTGTAAGGAGGGCATTCAAACAGAAATGCATAAAATCATTTCTAAGATTTGTAGCTAGAAACAACCTCAAGTATAATTCAGTGGTACCAACTCGTCTGTGATGTAAACTTAAATGGTTGTATAATAAAACTTAGCATTTCCTTAACTTCTTCCAGATTGGTAATCAAGATTTCAAAGGGTAGATGCAACTTGTGCAACAACTGAACAATGGGTGAAAAATGCACTTCTAGAGCACTCTATGCCCACCCAATTTCCCAAATTCAGCATATAAAGACTGTTTAAGAGAGGTGTGGAATTTGCTATATATTGCAAGTTGTTTCCACCATACTTTATTTATTAAATTTGTATAGCGCACATGCAGCCCTCGGGCATTGTGGCGCTGTTTCTTGTAGGGATCTTAGTTACAGGGAGGGGTACTTTGCTATGCAAATATTGTAAACCCAGTTCAAAAAGTATTGCTGAAATTGAGGTGCTATCGGGCAGGAAATACAGATCTTTTGGCCACATCAAGGATTCAACGGAACTCAGTTCACAAAGCAACCACCCTGGGAAGGTTTCCAAACAATAAATAAACTTAGGGATAACCTTACCTACGTAGAATTTCAAAACCAGAAGTATGGGAAATGTACCATATTTCCGCATCTGCTTTACACATTTGGGCAGCTAACGTAGTTGCTTTTTATTTTAAAAAGTTCCTATAAAAAACTTTGGAAGGATGAGAGACAATTGGATAGCCCAAATATAGCATACTATCTCTGAACAGTAATTTAGATTGGTTTGTAAACCAAGAATAGGTATTCTTTTTCTGTTTACAGTTTTCTGGGGGTTAATCCTCAACTTATCTTCACACACAAAAAAAAGAGTAAAAACATCAATTTATCTTTCTAAGCTAACTGGAGTGCAATCAAATAAAACAGTCACCAGCATCAGCTGTCCATGAAATACAGAGCTCCCCAATTTTGGGTGGAACAAAGGCATTAGATTAACCTCCTCTGACATCCGCCACATATAGATTAAAAGGGCAGGGGGCCAAGATGCAACCCTGTCAAAGCCCATTAGAAGTTGGAATTTGTTTGGACATAACTCCTTCGTTATTTGGACAGAGGCTCCTTTATATAGATGGATAAGGATGATCAGCAAACCTTTCGGGAGTCCTAGGTTGTTCAATTTAGTCCACAAAATAGCCTCATCAACCAGATCAAAGGCCATAGATCGATCAATCGAAGCAGCATATATGGCTAAGGAATCTTCCCCTAGAAGCCAAGGTTTGGATATAGGACATCAAAAAAAAAAAGTCTGTACCAATCCGTTTTCGAAAACCAATTTGAAACATGAAACACATTTTCTAAGATGCGCTGTTCCTCCATTTTCTCCAGGATCAAAGAAGCAACATTTCGGACTGGCATCAAACCTGCATCGATATAACATGTTCTTGACTTATAAAAGATGCACCACCTGAAGCAAGAGAGCTGGAAAAATTACAACCATATTTGACACAATCTCCAGACCAGACCTCGAGACTATTATATTTGCACTTTCGTTTAAGTCTATTTTAAATTAAAGATCGATCAAGCACTTGGGCATCCAAAGAAACCGCTGATCTTAGTTGTTGCTTCTGTGAACACTCTACAGAGAATTTAAAACACGATCTTGTTTTGCCCAAAGTTCCGCTCACTACGAACAAAATTGTTCGGACCTCTCGTCGAGGCCCGTCGAACTTTTTCAGCCAACGATTGGTGGAAAGCTATGTTTGACGGTTCCGATGTAAAGTCTTGTTTGGTCTAGTTCTGTTTTTGAAGGACCTAAAACTCAACTTGGCTCAACCGAATCCCACACCAGTAAGGAACGATAAATATGCCGGCAAAACAATGCAATGTGGGGGAAATTGTGAATGTCAAACGTGTGATTAAAGGGGCATTACCTACGCCAGTTAGCCTCCTTGCCATGACTCCCTTTCTGAATATGTATCACAACAAGGCGGATGCTAAGTTGTTGTGGCAAGGGTTCAGGTGGGGCTTCCAGATCCCGGGGGCGGGTAGCCAGGGGGGGAAGGAGGCAGCCAACTTGCGGTCGGCATTGGAGAAACCCGAGGTTGTAGAAAGGAAGGTGGGAAAGGAGGTGAAACTGGGGAGAGTGGCAGGCCCATTCCCGGCTCCACCCATAAGCAATCTGGTAGTATCCCCACTAGGGTTGGTACCGAAGAAGGAAGAGGGCCAGTTCCGCCTGATCCACCACCTATCCTTCCCCGAGGGGCAGTCAGTGAATGATGGCATTCCGGAGGAGTGGTGCAGGGTGCAGTACGCCTCCCTGGAGGATGCGGTACAAATGGTGAAAGCAGCAGGGGAAGGGGCTCTGTTAGGGAAAGCAGACAGTCAGCTTTCCGATTGTTACCAATCCACAAAGACAGTTACCACTTGCTGGGTTTCAAAGTGGGTAACAACAACTACTACGACAGGTGCTTGCCAATGGGTTGCGCCATTTCATGTGCATATTTCGAGGCATTCAGCTCCTTCTTGGAATTTACAGTGAGGCAGAAAAAGGAGGGGGGAATTTTGCATTACCTAGATGATTTCCTCTTCATTGGGAGAAAGGGGACAGAGGAGTGCAGGGCCCTGATGGAGGAAATTCAGGGGCGAATGGAACAGTTGGGGGGTGCCGTTGGCACCAGGGAAGACCATGGGTCCAACTACAACATTGAATTTCTGGGGATTTGAGATTGATTCAGTGAAAGGGGAGTGTAGGCTCCCGCAGGACAAGGTACAGAAGTTACAAGTCTTGATACGAGACCTATTGGGGAAAAACAAGGCAACCTTGCGGGAGCTACAGTCATTGGCCGGTAACCTCAATTTTGCAGGGAGGGTAATACCATTGGGCAGAGCATCGCCAGTGTGGAACTAAAGACAGTAGGCTTGCAACACGCCTCTCAGCACGTCCGGTTGGGAACCAAGGTAAAGGAGGACCTCAGGATGTGGGATACCTTCGTAACGGAATCCAATGGGGTGGCGATCTGGAGGGCAGAGTGGGCTAGTAGTCAGAGGCTCAAACTGTTTACCGATTCCTCAGGGTCCTTGGGTTTTGGTGCGATCCTGGGGGACAGGTGGTGTGGCGTGGCATGGCCACTGGAATGGCACAAGGAAGGGGTGACTAAGGACATCACGCTATTGGAACTATTCCACATAGTAGTGGCATTTAAGTTATGGGGGAAGCACCTGCTGAATACAAAAGTTGCCTTATGGTCGGATAATTTGGCGGTGGTCCAGATTATTAACACAGGGTCGTCCAGCAATCCGAGGGTTCTAAGGCTACTCAGGGAACTTATCAAAAGTCTGTTAAGTCTGAACATTGAAGTCAGGGCACAGCACATTCCCGGGGTAAAAAATATGGCCGCTGATTCTCTGTCTCGTTTACAGTGGGACCAGTTCTGAGAAAGCTGCCCTGAAGCAAGGAAAGAAATGGCCCCGTTCAAAGAACAATGGTGGGGGATGATTGGGGTGATCTGAGCTCTCTGGGAGAGACAGCACTGGAGCCTGGTACAGCTAAGAGGTACAGGGCATGTTGGGACCGTTTTACGCAATTTCAAGAAGAGGTGCTAACAGGCGACCGAGGTGAGAACCCGGTACGGGCATTTGTGGGATGGTGCTGGAAGACGGGGAAGACCCGGGCATGGGTAGGATACCACTTGGCGGCCATTGCGCATTACGCAAAGATGAAAGGGGAGAAGGACCCCACCAAGGAACACTACATCATGCTAGCTTGGGCAAAGCAAACTGTACCAAAACCAGATGAGAGGCGGCCAATTGATATTTTGAAATTGCACGGGTTGATTAAATGTCTGGGCGCAGTATGTACCGACGAGGCCGAGAGGGTACTGTTCACGGCCGCCTTTACGGTGGCATTCTTTGCGGCGCTCAGGGTCAGCGAGCTGGTGCCGGAGAACAAGGATGGCAAGGGTAACGGGTTTTTCTGCTTAAGGGATGTACAGGTGAACAGCACCCAGGTTGTCATCTATGTGAGAAGGTCAAAAACGGATCAGAAGGGGAAGGGGGCGGCATTAACACTGCAGGCCATTCAGACAAGCAGAGTATGCCCAGTGACAGCGGTGGCCAACTTTCTCCAGCAGCGGCTGCCATCTGAGGCAGAGGCGCCGTGGCTCTTGCACAGAGACGGGTCCGCATTAAGCCGCTTTCAGTTTAAAAAAGTGATGGCACAAGGTTTGGCAAAGATGGGGTTGACGGGGGGCCGGTTTGGGACACATTCATTCCGAATAGGGGCCGCCACCTCCGCGGCAGTCGGGGAATTGGGGCGGAGGACATCAAGAAATTGGGGAGATGGTCTTCGGGATGTTACAAACGATATATCAGGCCTGAAAAAATGTAAGTTAACCATGCCGTTCCCTCCATTTGTCATTTCCCAGCAGCACAAGGAAGGAGGAAACGCACCGTGTGGGTAGTGGGGCACTCATTCATCTCAAGGGCCAAGGCGAGCTGGACTCAGCAGCAGGAGGCGCTGACGGCCGGCGAGTTCAGGATTGAGTGGCACGGGGTGCCAGGGATGAAGTGGGCGCAGCTGAAGGGGCAATTGTGGAAATTACTGAATAGGCAGCGGAAGCCAGAGGTGTTGGTAATACACTTGGGAGGGAACGACCTGACCAGCCTGGGGAGGGGTGTCCTGCTGAAGGACATTACGAGCTCATTGCAGGAAATCTCAGCACAGTTGGGCAAAACGAAAATTGTATGGTCTGAAGTTATTCCCCGGGCACAATGGAGAGGGGCAGAGATTATTTCAGCAGTTGAAAAATCAAGAAGAAACCTGAATGGAGCCATTGCAAAGTTCTGCAGGGGCAGAGGTTTCCATCAAATCAGGCATGGCTTGATTGATTGATGGGAAGACGCCCAAGTACTTCCTAAAGGATGGAGTACACTTGTCCACAAAGGGAATGGAGCTCTTTTTCTGGAATATTTGTACCAAATTGCTGGAGTTATGAGGAGACAGGAAGGAGGGGAGCCACAGTGGGCAAGAACCCACTAAGTGGCGTGGCGGTGTTTGGGCAACCATGCACAAATGATAGACTCCAGACGAGCCAGAAGGAAACGGAATGGGTCTTCGCTCTTCCGGACCAGCGCCTCTTGGGGGCCTAAACGGCGGGGGCGTCTGGTGGTAACGAACAAGGCTCAGCTTCCCCCAAAACAAATGGCGCTCTCCCCACCCACGGACACCTGCACGGGCAGGATAGGCTCAGGTACAAAGGGTCGGGAGATTTGGGGGTCTACTATACATAAGTATAGGGGGAAGCAAGGCAAAGCCGGAAAGCAAGCGCCACACTTACAGACTGAAGGTCACAAATGTGTACAATAGTTCTGTTGTCATGCAAATAAAACTGCGGCCAAGTTTGCCATTTGAAATACTGTCATGCCAATTGATTGTGTGGAAAGTAGCAAAGCGCAGCGGGGTGCATGCACAAAGGAATAATTGGCAGAAAAAGGCAAATGGACAAATGCAGTGGTTATGTTAGCGGCAGGCTGGGCTGCTGCTGGAAGGAGACTTTTCTCCCGAGATGCAATGCTGAAGCTGGTGAAATGTTAAACATGGCTTTTCATGTGTCACATGGTTTCCATTGTTAAAGAAGAATTTAACGCAAGTCCTGAGAAATGTGCGCAGAGAATGTGGAAGCGCCGTTTCTGTGCGAGGAAAGCAGAGACCGTGTGATGTCTGCGAGGTGAACAGTTTAAGGGTTAAAGTGTGTAGCCTAGAATGAGAGTGTTTACGTGAGGTGTTTAGTGCCAATTGTACATCAGAGTCGGTATAACGCCTTGAGGAATTTCAGGACGGGACATCATTTAAGTCAGCTGCATCATACAGTTTATTTTTAAAAGTGTGAAGTTTATTACTGGATTTACTATATGAAGCATTGTGCTTTGCGGTGTTGTCATGATAAATACGAGATAGATTGTGTTTTTTTTGTTGCCTGTACAGCAAAGTTGAGGATTTGCAGCTATAAGAGTTGACTTAACAGCGAACTTATAGGCGACGAAGACCCACATGTAAATGTCATGTTGTGTAGAGGCTATTGTTAACGTGGTTGGTACTGTGAGTCTCCCACCAAGGAGATTTGGGGGGGGGGGGGGGAGAGGGAGAGGGAGAGGGAGAGGGGGAGAGAGAGAGAGAGAGAGAGAGAGAGAGAGAGACTGTCCGTCCCACCGAGGAGATAGGGAGGGTCATGCCTTCTGCATTCTAAAGGGGAGTGAGTCCGTACAAAGTTGAGAGGGTGGGCAAGTTCGCACCCACCTGGTTTTATACGGGTGTGTTTGCACCTCGACTTTTTATTAGAGTGCTGCACCAAAGGTCAGCAAGAGTAGGGGCGGGGGGAGACGCCATCCGCATTGATGACTCAGAGTTCAAGAAGGGGTGAGGGGGACACGCCTCCCATGGTTATTACAGAGTTGCGTCTCTCTAAAATAGGTGCACAGTGGGACTGTGTGTGATGGCGAACGTGTTATGTGCTGTGTGTGTATGTGGGGAAGATGTGTTGTGCTTTGTGTGCATGTGGTGTCTTTGGATGGAAGGGAGATGTGTTGTGTTGTGCTTTGTGTATGTGGTGTCTTTGGATGGAAGGGAGATGTGTTGTGATGTGCTTTGTGTATGTGGTGTCTTTGGATGGAAGGGAGATGTGTTGTGATGTGCTTTGTGTATGTGGTGTCTTTGGATGGAAGGGAGATGTGTTGTGATGTGCTTTGTGTATGTGGTGTCTTTGGATGGAAGGGAGATGTGTTGTGATGTGCTTTGTGTGCATGTGGTGTCTTTGGATGGAAGGGAGATGTGTTGTGATGTGCTTTGTGTGCATGTGGTGTCTTTGGATGGAAGGGAGATGTGTTGTGATGTGCTTTGTGTATGTGGTGTCTTTGGATGGAAGGGAGATGTGTTGTGATGTGCTTTGTGTGCATGTGGTGTCTTTGGATGGAAGGGAGATGTGTTGTGATGTGCTTTGTGTGCATGTGGTGTCTTTGGATGGAAGGGGGATGTGTTGTGATGTGCTTTGTGTGCATGTGGTGTCTTTGGATGGAAGGGAGATGTATTGTGATGTGCTTCTTAGTGTATGCAGAAGCATGTGATGTATTGTGGAATGTTATGGTGTGGATGAGAGAATGTTGTTGGTGAGGGGTCCAAGCCTAGGCAGTTGGGAGAGCCCCTGCCTGGGTGATGGGTGCCAGTGTCTGTTCCTAGTAACCCTCTGTAAACAATAGAAGTCATTGCCCCACATTTTCCCAGAAACTACTTGTCCCGTATTTGGACAATAGACAGATCAATGTCACTGCCATCTCCTGCATAAGACCCTTCATGAAACTAAAGTGTCCCTCTTGATCACATTCCACCACCACCTTCTGAAACCTAAATGCCGACCCTACAAGGATGGCAACACCACATTTTCTTCCTTGCACACACCCGCTTTCCAGATTCTCTCCTCTGCCCTCAGAAAATGCATTTCCTGAGCACACAAGACATTCAACCTTTGTTTTCCAAACTCCCTTTTTAGTAGTTTAGTAGTACTTTTGAAGGGGGAGATTAGCCCCATCCCATTCAACAAAGCCACCACCAGCTGAACACTATCGCTTCCCTTCACAAAGTTTCCCACCATCCGATGCTGGCCCCCCACCATACCTGCCAACGTTCTTTGCAGTACCTTTCACTGGGGCCCCCAGGACCCATTCGGACCCAAAAGAGACACAAAGGGTAAACATGAAGATAAAGACATACAACCGAACTAGCGCCAACGCCAACACCCCTCTCCTCTTTCTGAGAGCCACACCTGCTCTTGACTCCTCCTGCTAGGCGTCCACACTTTCCTCCCTCCAATGACCATGGAAAGCTGAACCACCAGGACCCCCCCCCCCCCCTTGAAATTCCTTAGAACACCCCAACTTCATCCTAAGATACATAGACAGCGTGAACCCCCTCGGGAGCTCTCCACTCTGAAGATCCACACATATCCCACCCCAAACACTACCTCCCCCCCCAAATTCCCCACAAACACCCCTAAACCCAGCAAGGTCGGTTCCCCTCAATCGCCCTCTGGACTTTACAATGCTCCATCAAGCAAGGGACCAGAGAGCCTATCAAGAAAGCCCTCTCCTAGTCGACAGTAGTTCATTTCCAGAATTTCCTCATCCCCTGGATTTTACGGTATATGCTCTGCTCCCCACCCTCACCATTAATCCTCCCTCATTACCTTGCACCAACACCTCCTGCTCTTCCAGGAGCTCCTTTGACACTCTCTGAATATCATCCTCCATAACCAAGTGGTATCTAATTCATTCCCACTTGAAAAATCAGGGCGAACGGGTGCCCCCACCTATAGCCTGCAACCTTATCCCATAGCCATTGGGTAAAGGAGGCACATTTTTTCCTGAGTGACCGGTTGTAGGTGGAGAGGTCCTGAAATAGAGAGACATTAGAGCCTCAAAATCAAAGGAGCCCATTCCCTTCATCTTCTTCAGGATGCAGGCCTCATCTATATAGTAATGGATCTTAACCAGTACAGAGCAGGGGCCCCTACAACCTCCCCCGCCCTTTGGGCCCTATCAAGCACTATACAAGGGTCCTCCTTTACCACAAGGACCTTTGCCAGAATCCCCTCTATCTTCTGAGGGAGATTCACCCTCTGCTTCCTTGAGGCCAAAAAAACGTAAATTACACCGCCTCTCACGATTTTCAATATCGTCTAGTTTGAGCCCCAACTCCTCCTCGAAAGCCTCATGTTCAGCTGAGTCTCCAGGACATCCACAGATGACTGGTTGGCCTCTAGGCACTCTATCCTCTCAATGTTTACTACCTTACCAGATAGTTCTGCAACTTTTGCACCAATATCGGTGCGCATACCTCCGATCTCCTCCAAAATAAAGTTAATGTCCTTCTTGATGGTGCCTATTTCTGTGTCTTGGGCCTTCTCAGGTTGGCCCCCCATCACATAAGCCATGGTTTGTGGCCGCTGGAAATTAAAGCGTTGCAGCCTTCCATTCCATCTACCACTGCATCAGTGCACGTCCTCCAAAATCTTTTCTTCCTGAGATGTCGTTCAGGGTATGCAAAACTATTATTACCTCAGGTGGCCGCCCTAGTAACCCCTCCCCCCCCCCACCTCCTTTCATGCTGCCAAACATCTCACACTTCGTAGAGGAGTACCTACGAAGTGTGAGATGTGTTTAGCAGCATGAATGGGGGGGGGGGGGGGGGTTACTGGAGCACCAGTCCATCAGCGCAGGTGTGCAAATTCAGTCCCAAGCCTACCTGCTGAACCCAGGGGTGTTGGGGGGTAATAGTGATCTTCCACATCGCTGCAGCACTCTTGTGGGCCCCCCACGTGTAGATTGCTGTACTTAAACTTCACCCCAGGTGGGCAGCAGCTGCCTTGATCTCCCAGGCTCTCTGTCAGTTGTCAAAATCCCCCACTATCCAGATAATCCAGCGCCCCACAGATGGGCTCAAAACCTCTTGCTATCTCCTCCAGGGTGGACTTCTAAAACCCAGGTTTTTCACCAGTGTCACTCCGCCAGATCTACGTTCTCCCAGGTGGCGTCAGGGGTTCTCCACTGCCACTTCAAGCTCTACTGCACTCTGTACGACATCACCCGGGCTCTGCGGCCGTCACCGCACTCCTGGCAGGGCCTTGCATCGTGACGCAACACACCATCCCACACAACGGCTCAAGGGACCCCCCCTCCTCACCTGACTCCGGGCCCCTCCAAGACGCTTGGGGTGGAGGGGGGCTCAGGAGTAGAATTCCAAAAGCCAGACTGCAATCCTCTTCAGTCTCCAAGCCCTCTCCCAGAACTTCAACTGAAGGCCCTCTGAACAGCCGATCCACTGGGTCCAGTACTTTCCAAGGACACCCACGGGGGCCACTGAGCTTTGTCTCTCCACTGCCACACTCTGTACCCCACAATCATGCAGGATTCAGCTATGTTCTCCAGGAACAAGGGGGGACAATCACAGAGCGTCTCCGTCAGGCAGCCATCTTGCCGGCACCTCCTGGTGGCCTCCTAGGTATGGTTTTAAGCAGTAAAGGGATGTCGGGTATAGGGAATACAGGAATTCGACATTTTCGGTAAGCAAAGCTTTCTGCCTCGCCATTTTCAGCAGTGTTTAATTTCCCTGTGACATAATCATGTACCTCCGTGCCGCTTCACTTGCCAGGTACCTAGGAGCTCATGGCTTATACTCCGAATGGGATACAGATTACAACTCTATTCCCCAGCACCTTCAGCAATTCCCGGGCACCTCTTCCATATGGGGCTGGTGTTAGAGTTTCCAAAGGAACGCTCACCTGTTTAGCGTGTGCATGCAGGTGGATGTGTAGCCTAGTGTCCAGCCCTCCCAAAATATTTTAGGATGGGTAGAATTATATAAACAAACTGCAGACTTGGCAAGTGCTGGATATTGAGAGAAGTAACACTTTTCACATGTTACCACTGGCTTTGTGAGCACTCATCTGCACCCAGCAGCAGAGCTGTATGCTGCATTCCCTTCAGTGATCTGTGAAAGCAGTCCAATGGTGGTGAAACAGAGCCTCTTCCGTCATCAAGTGCAATTGAAACCTTTTAAATCTGCAAATCTGTGATGTGAATCAATACACAAGATGCTCGCCCTTGGTTCATTCATTATTGTATATTGCTAGGCAATTGTTGGTATTTGTAGACCCTTGGGATCTTTTTGGTATAGGAACTACCGTCCTACTTTCCACCTGGGCCTAAACGTATCCCGGGCCGTCCCTTTTCGACAAGCTCTCTCAAAATACATGTACACAACTAGAAAGAATGGAAGTAGTTCCTTTGAAATTTTATTGTCAATACTTAATTTTACAATTAGAGGTGAACTAAACTTTGGGGTGGAACTCTGAATGTGGTCTTTGGTTGGAGCAATTCTAGAAATACTAAAGCAAACTCAAAGCAGACGGATATGAAACTTGGCAAAAAAAACACGGCTGGCAGATATCTGTGAAGCCTCCAAGACACTTTCAAGAATGACCGCTCAGGAAATTAGCCAGAGAAAGTACTCCCATACTAAAATTGCAGACATGAAGCCAGATTTATCGCATCTTACATTTCTAGGCCCGACTGTATGTTCGTCTACTCAGAATCGGTAATGACTGGCATTTAAGGTCAGTGGACATAGGACCTTCTGCCTCAGGCCAAACAAACTCAATAGAATGCAGTTTCCTTCCAAAATATCACAGCATACAACCTGTGCCTCTGCAAAAGGGCTGCTTCATCTCTGCCTATAGCCACCAATCAACATATATACTTTAAAAGAAGGGGGTAGTAGCGGGAGGCACATTATACTCCCACAGCTACTTTTCAAAACTGGCAGTGACGGATTGTGAAAGTAGATATTCAGTTATTGAGAGTTGTTGGCATGTGTGAGTACGAAAGTAGTGTGTAGAGCACTAGAATAAACAGATGACTGTGCTGATCATGGTAGTTTGAAGTGGATCCTGCTGCCAATAAGTAGTTCTTAGGAGACGGTGCTCTTCTGTCTCTGCAAGTTAAATAGTGGTTTGTTTGTAAGAACCACGTTCACCTGGGCACTGAAGCCCTAATAACGTAGTAGTTTATCGAATTTGCTTGATTAAATGAAGCAAAAAATTAGAAGTCTTGTCACTTGATTTATTAACACACAAAAGCTGACGCATGTTTTGACCCGACAGGGGTCTTTCTCAAGGCATGTGTTTGGGGGAAATTAGTGTTACATGTAGAATGATGAGCCCTGGTGTGGTGGCTCTGCCGAGTATCAATCTAACAGGCCAGTGAGACCTCTGCAACAAGATGAGTGGTCACGGCGATTTTTCATCGAAAGATCGATGTGACCGTTCATCTTGTTGCAGAGGCCTCGCCGGAGCTCATCATTCTACCTGTAACATTAATTGCTCCCAAACACACGACTTGAGAGAGACGGGTCAAACCAAGTTTCAGCTTGTGTGCGTTAATAAATCACTGCTAAACTCCAAACCTAAGTGACAAGACTTCTAATTTTTTGCTTGATATACTCGAGCTGTTTCGATAAAGTATATTATTAGGGCTCCAGCCCCCAGGTGAACGTAGTTCTTACAAACAAACCAAACCACTGGTTAGCATGTGTGTGTGGAGAGTTTAGCATCTGTGTGGAGAATTCAATACTTTAGGAAGTATGTTTGGGGACGGTGATTCATCGTACGTATGGCACACAAACCATTAGTAGAAGTGCTAACGATAAAAGGGAGGATGAAAGCAACACCTAGAATCGCTAGGTTGTGCGTTTGAGTGCAGAAGCTCGACTACCAAGGTGGTCTGTGAAGAACAACGAGAGGAATACAGAGCATTTTGACAAGCGAGAGGAGAATTGTCTGTGGAGGATGGATTGCTTCTTAGAGGACAGGTGCTAGTAGCTCTGGGTGTGTTAGCGAAAGGTTGGTTGACAAAGCCCATGAGGTGCATCCAGGGATAATGGGTACTAAGCAGATGTTAAGAGAAAGGTATTGATGGCCTGGAACAGGCGTGATGGTAGAGAGAAAAGTAAGGGAATGTTAACCTTGTCAGAATTCTGAAAGGAGAATGAAAGTACAAAAACAGGAATTGTTGCCTATCTTGCCACTGGAAGGTGCATGGATGTGTGTTGGAATAGACGTTTTAGGACCATATAGTACTATTGCTAGCGAGACTAAGTTTGATGGAAATGCTGGACTATTTCTCGAAATTGTCAGAGATCCAGTTAGTGAAGCGAGTATCTAGCAGTGAAATAGTGAGTTTTATGGAGCAGGTATTTAGGCTGGGAAGGATACCCATCTGAGGTAATAAGTGACAATATTTCTCAATTTAGAAGTGGCCAGGTGAATGCCAAAAGTAAGGAAATTAAGTGGAAATTTACGTCATTGTATGATCTGCATTCCAATGTGTTAGTGGAACGATTTAATAGGGAGGTTGTTGGTGCTGTGGAACAAGCATTTAGGAATGGTATGAATGTGAGCGATACGGTGAATACGTTGTGGAACATCAGGGTGGCGCCTCGTGGTGTTAAAGGAATTTTGCCATTCCAATTGACGAGGAGAGGAGGGAGGCTAATACTGGACTCCATCCCAGTTGGGTCAATAAAGCGATTAATGTTAAGAAGGAATGTGGAGAGTTGAGGGAAGGGGAGATGAAGGAGCGACCTCGATTGTTTCAGCTGCAAGAAAAGAATAAAAAGGACTATGGCAAGAGACTAAGGAAGGCGAGTTCTATTAAGTGTTTCCTGGATCAAATGTATCGAAAGGGAAGTCTAAGTATTCAGAACCTAGAAGAGTGGTGGAGGTTCTATCTAATGCAGTGAGATTAGAAGATAGGTCCATATCTATGGACTCTTCATATGGTCTCTGTGCTCTCTCCTTTCTCCTCTTCTCCCATTAATGGTGGCACCCGCTGGGAAGCCCTCCCGGCCTCCTTCCACTCCTCTAAGGTTATCATTAATGTATACCTGAATGTCACAGTCTTGGCCAAGGCCCTCAGGCCAGACTTCTCCTTATCCAAGCTTCCCACGCCTTATCAATTTCCTTTCATCTCCCGCTGTCCCTTCGCTGCCTTCCTCAGCTTCCTTGTCTCCCCCCTCTGCCTCCCCTCTCTGGCCCTCCTGCATCTGTCCCCTCCCTCTTCCTTTCTTCTGTTCTCCACTGACGAGATTTCCAGACAAGTCTGATCTATGAAGGTCTTGTCAAGACAGGTTCTTCCCTGTTTGTCCAAAACCATCAAGGACCACATTGACACCCTTGCTCCTGCTCTTGCCGCCTTCTGCAACCTCTCCTTTGCCTCTGGAGCCTTTCCCTCCTCTCTGAAGCACTCTCTTGTGCACCCTCTCCTCAAGAAACCCACAGCCGACTCCTCATGCCTGGCTAACTATAGCCTGATCTCAATCACTCCTTTCCTGGGCAAACTCCTGGAAAAGTTGGCCATCTCCCATCTTAATCTTCACAACGATTCTGTTGGTTGTCTCCATGGCAATCAGTCTGGCTTCGGAGCTGCCAGAAGGTCGGAAACTGCTCTCCTGCACATCCGTGAAGACCTGCTGTCCAACCTCAACTAACATCCCTTCTGTATTCATCCCACTCGATCGCTCTTCTGCCTTTGACACAGTCAACCATGCCATCATGCTCAAACGTCTCCATAATAACCTGGGTATCACTGATCAGGCCCTGGCCTGGCAGACCTCTTTTCTCTTTGATCACCCCTCCCAGGTCCAACTTGGGTCCTTCCTTTCCTCACTCTCTGCCTGTCTAACCCCTCTCCCTGTCTTTTCAACCAATACCTGGCACCCCTTGCCCACCGCATTGCCAGTCTCTGCTCCAACTTTCAGTGCTATGAGGACGACACTCAGCTCATTTTCAGGCTTCCCTCTGCCACCTCTTCTCCGCTCATCTACGACTGTCCACTATCCAGGAGTGGTATGCCTCCAATGATCTCTGCCTTCATGCCAGTAAGACAGATTCTCCTCGGCACACCTGCACCCCCCTTTCCTGTCACACTCTGGCTGGCCGGCCTCCCTTGGCCCTCTTCCTGCTCCCACCTGTGAGACTAAGAACCTCGGGGTCATCTTCGACTCCACACTCCTTTTCTCCTCACATCTCCGATATCTCTAAGAAGTCAAACTACAAACTGCATCTCCTCGAAGGTTCCTCTACTTCCCCCAGAAGCTCACTGTCTCTAGAGCTCTGGTTCTCTCTAAGCTGTACTACGGCAATATCCTGTTTCTAAATCTGGCTGCTTCTACTCTCAGCCCTCTGCAACTCATCCAGAACATGCAGCGAGACGTGTCCTTGACCTCAAGCCCTGGGTTGCATCTCTCCAGACCTGAAATCTCTTAATTGGCTCCCAGTGGCTAAAAGGGTTAAATTCAAGACCCTTTGCATTTTCCACAAGGCTTTCTGGGGCCTAAGTCCACAATACATTCAACTCTCCCTCCATAAATACCTTCCTACTCGAGCTCTTTGCTCCTCCAACTCCCTCAGGGCCAGTCGCTTCTCCAAGCAATGAGTTGAGGGTAGGTCTCTTTCCTTGGCTGGAGCCTCCCTTTGGAGCAGCCTTCCTGCCTCTCTGAAACGAGGAGAATCATCTTCAGTTCCGGAAGCACCTCAAGACCATCGTATGCTTCTGCCTTTGCCCTTCCTCTCCCCTGCTGATACGTCTGCTTCGGCAACGGGCACCTGGTTACCCTCTGATTTTCGGGCCCAGGTCCCTGTCCACCCAGCCACACACCCGTACTGCCTCCTGGCAACCCTTGCACTTGGGTCTGTATCTGCAACCCTACAGTCCCCTTACCTGAACTTATTAGACACCCCTTGTCTGCGCTTTAACCTTACACTTGCCACCTTGTTGGCTGCACTACCAGTTGTTTTATCCCCTGCTCAGTACTTTCCACTCTGCCCTTCTCCTTTGCACTTCCCCCTTCCCTCTCCACTGCACTTGCGAGTTCTCAATGTCACGGGCCTAGTAAAATCGTTTTGTCCTCCCTTGCATCGTCGTGCTCTGAAACAATTGTGTATGAGCGCAATACAAATAAAATACATCATATGGATGAAATTATTGTAGTGGGACTTATGGCCGGGAGGGATAGCCCAGATTCTGACAGAGTGAGAGCACGGACAATCATTGATGTGTGTGGTGATTTGGCAGGTGTGGATTCAGCAGTTGGTGTAGGGAGAGAGTTGAAGTACATAATGAACAAGTAGATGGTAGAAGCAGCTTTGAAAATGATGAAAGTGGGAAGGACGGGATGGGTGGAGGAGCTAGATCTGGGCGGGTGAGGAAGACACCTTTTTGGTTTAAGGAGGTCAGGTCATAAAATATAATATATAACAGTCTTATGCTTTATTCGTTTTTTTCAATGTGTAACTTAGTTACAATAGTGTTAGAATGTTATCTTGTCCAAAGTGTAAATTGATTTTTTTGTTTCATAATTTTTTCTTTCTTCCACAATTTTAAGTTTCACTTCTGTTTTGGTTTTGTCACTCTCTAGAGTTTTAAGTTCAGTTTTGGGGGTGGGTTAGATTTGTGTACTATCTTAGATACGCTAGGTCAGGTTCCAAGCTCTGGAGCTTGGAACCTGGGGCAATTACATTGTGAATATAGCGGTTGGGAGAAGGCAGGGATCAGTGTTTTTACTGTGGGGTATTACAGTTAATGGAATTGCTTACCTTCATCGTGTCCCTCCAATGTATATCCTTCTACAAATATATTACAATGTGTTTGCCTATGGTCCTACCGTTGATAACAAATATCAAAAGAAACTGGGCCATACGTTGCTGGTGTGTAATAATGATAATTATGATATCCAATTTTCATCCAGTGCTTCGTGTCAGATTCTGTAAATTATTACACAATGTAATGCAACTCAATCACTTTCAAGAATACGTGGCGAGTCAGATTCGAATACGGGACAGAGGTTTGTTCTGTTAGGAGAACCCTCAACTTGCTGAGTTGTGTTACCTAGTAAGAGCCTATTACATTGGTGCCTTGCTGACCACAACAGAAAGTTTGTGAATGTTTGATATTGTCAAATACAGGACATTCAAGAAAGAAATATTGAGCTCCAAGTGTCGTTAGCACTTTTTTTTTAAACACTTTGTCAGAGTCTGGGGGGGTGGGGGGGGGGGTGTGTGTGTGGGTGTCTGTGTGTGGGTGTCTGTGTGTGGGTGTCTGTGTGTGGGTGTCTGTGTGTGGGTGTCTGTGTGTGGGTGTCTGTGTGTGGGTGTCTGTGTGTGGGTGTCTGTGTGTGTCGCTGTGTGTGTCGCTGTGTGTGTCGCTGTGTGTGTCGCTGTGTGTGTCGCTGTGTGTGTCGCTGTGTGTGTCGCTGTGTGTGTCGCTGTGTGTGTCTCTGTGTGTGTCCAGCCGCAGAGTGACATTTTGTGCATTCCTCTGGCAACACCGAGTACCTAGTTTTACTTTTTACAGGAAATGGGAATGCAAGGCAGAAATTCATTGTTTGCTACTCAGACTGCCATATAATAGCTAGCCCAAAAACAGTTTTCCCTGAAGAGAGGCGTAGCAGCATATCGTGTACTTGCTTACAAATAGAAGTTATCTGCCAGTTACTATGGCAACATGGACATTGGTTTTAAAATGAACGTACTATAGAAAAGACTGAAGCAGGTTATTGCAGATCCTGAGTGGGTCACACAGAGAGGTCAGTCAATTATTGAAGCTCTGAGGATGGCATACTAGAAGGCAGGGAGGGAGGTCATCCAAGTACAAGAACCAACAAGCTTCGAACCAGTCATGGTGCTTTTTTCGACATGGATTCCAGTTTTCGCCTTAACAATACATGTTTCTCCTTGACAAAAGGAAAGATGTTATTGTTATGATCTGTGCCAGTTGGGTTCCAGGAAGGATGGTTAGGACAGTGGGCTGAAAGTAAGCCCACTTGTTCTGGCAAGTTTCTTAATGCCTAGAAGGGAGACTGGCAAAACCCACACCACCAAGGTATTCTTCCAAATGAAAAAGGGCACACAAGAGACAACATTCCATATCACCCACACCCATGACATCACAGACAGCAGGACTAGATCCCCACGCCTCTCCTCATGAAAGTGGTAGAAATCAAAGGTTGTTCCCGGAGGCAATCATTTAACACTCAAAAAACGACGGATGATAAAATGAACCAGAAACCCACGGAGGGGGAGGCAAAAGGGACACTCCAGGCCCTCGTACACCATCACTCACGCCATTTCCCATTGAAGGAAACAAACATCTGGAAGGCGAGGAAGATGGAAGTAGAGAAGCACAACCACAAATACATTACTACCCAAATGGGTAAATACTTCAGCAACAGAATCTTCGCTGGGTCTGCCACAACCACGGACCTTTACCAATATACATCCCAAGTCAGCCCCGCCCTTGGACTACACACCCCATACATCCAAGCACCACAGGTAGAGGGCTACCCAAACTCCTCTCTCCCTCACCCCCAACCATCATACGTCCTCCTCTGGACACCCATACGCAAAAGACCACGAAACACCGCCTATCCACTTATCTCATGACAAAGACGGAAGAGGGTTTTAAAAAAAAAATGATACTATGAACTAACCAGGCTAAAATATAAAACAAAGTACAACTGGGACAACACCAGATGAACAGCTGCTGACTGCCACTATATGACAGAAGGAAAGGCCACAGCCCCATGAGACTCCAATTGGGCCTCCTGCACTTGGTGGCACCACCTCCACGGGCACATGGGCCTCAATAAGGGTCACACGAGGATGGGAGTGCAACTAGCAACATGTGTAAGCAGGATACAGCAAAGACACTGGCCAAGAGCCATGAAGGCAGGATGGGTTCAAACACACTTATACAGGGAACAGGAAAAAAAATGAGAACAGCACATGCAACATCCACACCAGCGGTACGCATGGATGAACAATATAAACAAAGCACCAAACGGTGTCCTGAACGCAGCACATTTTTAATGTAACCATGCTCTCTGCATACACAATTCTTAAGAAGTCTGTCATGAAGCAAAGTGGGTCAACAATGCATAGACACCGAAATAGGAATTAAGTTGTAGGTTTATCCTGTGTAATCCCAATGGTACAATGATGGGCCTAAAACATTTCCCTGCAATGACTTCAGACATCCCTAGCACTTCTTTAAGCAACTACAGCGATATGCAAGTAGAATGGTTTCTCTGGGGTTTAGCTTAACTTAGATTCCAAGAATCAGTAGGGCTTTTCCTTAAGGTTAAGTAGTCACTTCCTGATGTAACAACTGAGGGATGGCTTCACCATTGGGTTCCAATAACACTGGGTTTTGTTACTATCAATACAGGGTCCAGTCTAGGATATATGGCAAATTGGCAGTTAGTCTGAGGGTTTAAGTGCCCCATACTTCTTTATATTTCCTAGTTACATTATGGTCCTAGAACCTTAGGAGGCTCTTCTGCTTTGGTCTCTGCCCCCTCATGCGCTTGCACATTAGACCAGAGAAGCTGTAGTATGCCAGGCTGGTAAGTGCCATGTTGTGCCCCAAAGTTGAGCTTCAACCAGGAGGCTGGCCGCCAATGCTGGTCTATGGGTGGTGTGGTTCCTTTCTCTTCCCTTCGGTTCACAACACAGTTCTTTTCTGCCTCCTTGATGACTTGCAATGTATTATGCTTAAACGGCCACACCTGCTTCTTCACACAGCTCCACTGAACCCCTCATTCTGCTCCTCCTTGATGTTACACTGCATGGTCCTACCACCACCCCTTCACAATGTCCTCTGGTCAGTCTTGCAACTTGCCTGTTCCTTTTCCTTCGCTCCTTTATCATTCACTTAGCTATCGTTCCTCTTCTCCTCCTTTTGGTCTCTAAGCTCCTCTTCTCGAACCTTTGGCTCTCCTCCTAGGTCATCTCCTCCAGCCACCTCCAAATTAAATTCTTCATCTTCTGCCTTTCTGGTACCACCAACCTCATTTCTCACTTCCTGTTACTCACCATCCAACCCCATAATTCCTTTTGATGTTACTACCTCACTCTTGGCCTCCTTACTTTCTACCACCTCCTTGCCCTGGCCTCTGGCCTCCTTTCTCCAGCCTTCACCTTCTCCAACTGGCTCTCTCCCACTCTTGCCTTCAGCATGCTCTGAAACCGCTCCTCTTCTGGTTCTTAAATACACACTTCACTCTGAGAAGGCTAGAGGCTTTTATAGCACCCTAGGCTGACACCTGCAGACCTCCCACGTGTATCTGCAGGCAGGTGAAGATATGTATTATTAAATTGATGGTGATCCTCACACGACCCCAGCTGCCTTGCGCCAAACTGATGCGCAGCCCGTTGCGAGCCTTCGTTAAGGTCAACTGCCATCTTTGATTGTCACGAGGTAGGGCTACTACGGCTGACCTCAGTTTCTAGCTATATCAGCCAGCATTGTTCAACCGTAAATGAGTTGTACACAGGCTTCTCATTGCAAGATTACTTGTGTGTGCATTGTCTGATGGCTATAATTGTCTTGAGAAAACTGAAATCAGGAGCTCAGATTTAGCCAAAGTGTTCAAGCGTGAAAGCCCACCTAAACCGACAGCCTCACCCCCTTAAAGAGAAAGGGCCTTGTTATTTGCTTCTGTGACAGCCCCCTGCCAAATGACAGAGGAATGGTTGATAAGTTAAGGGGATCCTCTCGGCAAAGTCCCCAGGCCTAGCATCACAAAGCAGTCAGGGCATTTGACCCCACGCCCTCCCCACCCTTTGTCCAAGGAGGCGGGCAGGAGACTGTCACAGGTCCCAACTTGGTGCCGGGATGGAGACTGGCAGGTGTATTTTTTTACCCACTCCATGAAGACTTAATCACTGGTACATTGCACCATCTGGTCTTATGCTGGGATCTGGTATATGAAGCTAGTACAGAGAAGTGCACCTTGCATTACTTGTACACAAGCCACTGTACAATGCATTGGATTGGATTGATTGCATGCCTGACACCAAAGCACATATCTTGTTCTCTTTTTGAAGTCAAAAGCTCTTGGTGTTCGGTTCATTAGAGACTGACCGCTCCGCCTGCATGCATGTATTACATCAACAATCAGGATGGAACCAGGTCTCCTCCCATCTGTAGACTGTCCATCGACATTTGGGAATGGGCTCCGGTGAACAACATGCACTTGTTGGCAATCCACCTCCCGGGGGAGTCCAACCTAGATGCTGACAGGCTCAGCAGGCTGGGCTCAGACAACTACGAATGGCAGTAGAACGAGGAGGTCCTTCAGGGGGATCTTCACTAGGCGGGGTCATCCGCAGGTGGACCTCTTTGCCAACAGGAGGTGCCCCCAGTTGGCTTCCTGGCTGGGGCAAGGCAGGGGTTCATTAGGCGACGCAGATCACATGGAACAACATTAACGCGTACGCCCCCCCCACTTCCCTGGTGCATAGGGTAATCTGCCGGGGTAGGCAGTCGCGGGGCCGTCGGCTCATCCTGATAGCGCCATGGTGGCCCACAAGACCCTGTCACAGTCTGTCGGATCAGTCCCCGGTACACCTCCCGTTCAGCCTAGCACACCTACTCTCCCAGAAAGTGGGCAGAGTGGTTCACTGCACCCTGTAAAAGTTAGCCCTTGCAGCGTGGTTCCTGAACAGGTTACCCTGAAGCATCTGCACCTCTCACAGGCTAACCTGGCTATCATACAAGGGGCTAGGAGCAACGCTACCAGGAGCCAGTACAAAATCAAGTGGACCAGGTTCTGTCACTGGGCAGAACAAAGGAAATTGATCCATTGACTTGCTTGTTGGACGTTGTTCTATCCTCAGCGCACCTCGCTCATTCAGGGGTGCAGGTAGACCATAACTGCCTAGTCTCCGGGTTTACCCCGGAGACTCCATGTTTTTAAGCTTTTCGGGTCTACGAGAAAGAGCGTGGAGTCTCCAGGGTTTCCCGCAATTCAAGGAAATCTGCCCACACCTCTACGTAATGGACTGCAAACACACTGTTTGTGGCCAATCACATCGAGGTGTGGGCAGAAACTAAGAATCTGCGACAGATCTGAAGGCCGGCACCCAGTTAGCAGCATCTCCTGCACTGATGTGAAGAGTGACACCCGCACACAAAAAAAAGACTGCTCTTTCTTTTGTTTGCGTGTCTCAGCCATTTGTTTTGTTTTTACAGTGGTCGAGTTGGGTGGGCGGGGTCTTGGGGAAGGGGTGGGGCATCAGTGACATCATTCCCCAGGTTTTGCCTTTGAGAATGTAGGCAGGTATGAGGTAGACACATGCTGCACGTAGCCGGTGGCTATTGGGGCCTTTAAGAACTCAGGCATGGAGTTATTTTCATCCTTGAATCCGGTGATTAAGAGACACTTAGCGGGTCTGACTAGACTGTATCCACGCATCAAGAAACCACACCCATGTGGGACCTTAATGTGGTCCTGACCCTGGAACATAAACCATTTGAACCTATGTCATCCACGGACATCAGGCTAGTTGCCATCAAGACAGCCCTGCTAGTGGGCCTTACCTCAGCATGCCGAATCAGCGAAATGCAGGCGCTGGTGGCTTCAGAGCCATATACTACATTTCACAAGGACATGGTAGTGCTTAGAACCCCGCATTTCTACCTAAGGTTGTAGCCTCTTTTCACCTGAATGAGGAGATAGGGTCCACAAAGAATGTCGGTAATACTACGGATGAGGCTCAGAGGGTATTGCACTGTCTGGATGTCAGACATGCGCTAGGATTTTACCTGGACAGAAAAAAGAGCTTCCATAAATCAGATGCCCTGTAAATCACATTTGGGGGATCAAAACTAGGCTGTTAGGCCTCCAAGGTTTCCATAGCAAGGTGGATGGTTATGACATCAGGGAGGCGTACAAGGGGCAGCACAAGCCATTGCCAGCAAACATGCATGCCCATGCCATCAGAGCTAAGGCCACGGCAGTAGCTTTCCAAAGACATGTTCCATGGCAGGTTATCGACAAAGCGGCTATGTGGCTAGTCCCTCATGCTTCTGCATGCACTACTGCTTGGATGCCAGCGCCAGGTCGGAAGCAGCATTTGGCCAGGCAGTCTTGAGGAACTTCTTAAGAGGGGCTCTCTCCACCCTGGGGCTACATTCAGTTGTAATCGCCTATACAGTATGGAGGAAAGGGGACGGGGGAGTAATTATAAGTTACACACCGTAGTGACTAATGTACTCCAAGTCCATAGTCCCCTTTCCTCCATACGTCCCACCATCCTGCCCCATAATAGAACTGGTGTCATTAGGCAATGTTAATATTGTCGACATGTCAAAGGGGACTGAGGAGTGGCGCCGGTGGGCAGAGTCAGGGGAGCACATGTTCTCCATAGCCGCACCTTCTCGTGCCTCTAAATTTAAAAGGTGAAGATGATTTTTCTGGCCAAAAAGGTTCAGTTTCCCGTCCCTAGCTAGGGACACCCATACAGTATGGAGGAAAGGGCGACTAAGAGTATGTTAGTCACTACGGTGAGTAACTTATCATTTCTAAAACATGAATGTATTCCTCTGCTGTATTGTCCACACTGCTTGTAAACAGTAAGCTGTACATCTGGAGATGAGCTAACAAACTGGTCATTGACGAGTTGGTTGTAATTGCTATCTGGGTGCGGGGACTATAGAGACAGTGTCCTTTTGACACGCTAGGTTTATTCTACCACTTGATCAACTGGATGACCTTTTATGTAGCGACCACTAGATCTTTCAAATACCATCCTGGTCTTTAACCTTTTTTGTGCCCTAGCCATTCTTGAAACAATCTCCCTAGTACCAGGTGGTTCAGGATGCCATCATACCCAATAGTTCCAGAACTGTTCAAACTGTTGTGACAGTTGGTAAAGGGATGAAGGGTTGCCAGAAAGACTTGTATTCTTTCCTCCTACGGAAACAATAAGGCTATCTAAGAGTTTTGAATGGCTTGAAGGAACCTTTTGGAATGAGTAAGGAACAAGCTTGTCTTTGGGACATTTACTGTGAACCACAGTTTGTGCCATAACTGTCTGTGCATGTGTGCTGCCACTACAGTCCGCATCTTTGTGAATACTCGAAATGCGGATGTACTGCCAAAAGGTAGTACTTTAAACTGCACTTTGAGTCTGCAGGACTTCATAAAAAAAGAGTAATGCATTGTTCATGTCAGTTGTTGCCATGCAGTCTTCCTGCCTGCTGCAGTATGACTTCCGGTCATGCTGAATTATTGTGCTTTGACAAATAGGTTGAAGGGATATCTTGTCTTTCTTTGGCACAAATAAGTATTTGGGATATGTACATATCTTTATTGTTCCCTTTGTGGGATCACCACTGTCAGTCCCTCCTGAAGAAGCAGTTTACATCTCTGCTTGCAGAAGAGTGAGGCGTGGCTCTTTTGGTTTTATGGTCTTTTTACAAATACTTGAGGGTCTCCTCCTGCATCTTCCATTTGGTTGGTGGGAGTTCACTGGGTACTATATCCTTATCTGGACTGGCTTGTATTTGAAAGGGTCAGCTTTGGTGATTCCAAGATGGCTGCTTACTGGGGGAGGACGTGCCAAGCACAGCCCGTCCCCAGCTTGCTCCTAAAGGTGGAAACTTCAGTAATATTAACAGTTTTTTGACTCCCCACCAGCTGTGGATGAAAGCATGGCGCAATTGGGCACCCTTTCCATGAAAGCTTGAAGGAAGGTATTACAGTGGGAGCACCCAGCAGCTGAGCCGCGGTGCGGTGGCCGACAAGAAGCCGGTGAGGGAAAGAACAGCACACAGTCCAACCATCTGTGCACCCGGGCCCCGCCGACTAGTGATGCAGAGTGTGGTGGCAGTAATCTGGAGTGTGGAGCCGGTGTCCCCCCGAAGGGCATCTAGGAGGTGGAAGCCACCTATTGATCAGAAGAGCATTGGTGAGGCACTGCGTGGTAGGTGCCGGCAGCAAGCCACGACACAGCGTGTCGTGGGCAGGGATCTCCTTGCGTTAAGGAAGGCTTGGTGGGGGCAGTGGCCTCCAGTGGACGCTTGTAGCAGCAGGCCCCAGCGGAGTACGACAATGGGGCGAGGAGGTGGTGTTGGCTTCCCTGACCGGAGCCGCACTGCCTGTGTAAGAGCGACAAGGAGCACCGTGGCAGCCCCCAGGGGGAACTGAATAGAGCCCAACTCAGTGGGGATACCATTGACAGGTGAAGAGTGGGGGGGGGGGCCCCATGGCAGCTACAATACAATCCCCATCAGCAGGAAGGGAGGCCCAGGAAACAAGGAGCCCGAAGCAGCACAGGCGGTGGGGGCTGCCTGACAGAGCCCCAGTGAATCCGAACAGGAGGGAGAGAAGGCCAGCCCCCCTGGTGGAAGAGTGGTCAAGGCAGCACAGTGCCCACAACACATCACAAAGTGCCCAGTTCATGCCTCCCCAGTGGAAGGACGCAAAACATACAGGGCACACAAGCTCCATTAGACCAGTAGCAATGTGACCTGGGGCCAGCTGTGAAGGCAATTTGGTAGAAGAGGAGCCAGGCCAGTGCACCTTACGGAGGAGCAGACCCTGCATCGAGGGGGTCGGGACCCAGGCGGTGGCGAGCTGGGGAGGTAACCTTCCGAGGGGCACATGTGTAAAGCCAAGGCCAGAGGAAGGACCAAGGAGACCCTGGCTCAACCAACAGCAGCCGCCCAGAGGGCACATTAAACAGGTGCTGGCAATTGGACAAGCAGAGGGCCCAAAAGCCCACATCACCCTCAGACGCAGGAGGAGGAGGCGAGGTCCCATCAAGCCCCATGGCAGTCAACAAGGAAGACCTGGTGCAGTGCCTAGCAGAACTCCAGACACAGATCATGGAGTCCTTTCAAGGACAATTCTCCTCCTTAAAGTCAGACTTCAAGGGAGCTGTGCAGGAGATCAAGGCGAAACTCTCAAAACTGGGGGGAATGCAACCCGAATGACCTGGCTCTTCAAGAATTGGCAGAAGACTCCAGGAAAAATGACAAAGTTCTGGAACAACTGGCACGGATGTCACACAACCTAGTGCTTCAGTGCTAAGACCTTGAAAATAGATCACAGGGATCAAACATATGCCTTAAGAATTTCCCGGAGGAGGTCACATATATATATATACACCTTAAAATGACAGTTCCATCCTTTATTTGCCAAGCTCCTCCTGAAGGACCTCCCGGACAGTGTCCATCTGGACAGAATCCACAGGGTGGCCCCTATAAGGAGAGAAGCCGGAGCCCGAACCGAAGGATGTCTTAGCAGCTTTTCCGTCCTACTGCCAAAAAGAAGTTCTGAAAGCTGCCCGTACAGCCACTTCAATGAGAATCAACTGCACGGAGGTCCAACTCTTTCAAGACATGGCACGATCCACTCTGTGGACCTTTCTGTTTGGCTGCTCACGTGGAAGGGAAGGCAATGCAGGGTGACAACTTGTGAGGAAGTCCTCAGTGTGGTGGCGCCCGAAAGCATCGGGTTCAAAGTCCTCACTTATAATAGGGGATTGAATTCCCCTGCAAAGCAGTGCAAGGTGGACTATTTCTTGAGGCGGGAGAAACCGGACTTTGTCGCGCTCCAAAATACCAACATTTGTAACAGTGACAAATCGAGCCTCTGATTGCAGATGCATCCTCGCGTCTTTCAGTCTAATGCGAAATGATAAGACAGCAGGGATCCCGATAGCTTTCAATAACATTCCCAATCTGGTGGTTCTAGAATCAAAGGGGAATAAACAGCTCCATGTGATAATATCGCCGCAAAAATATCGCCATATTTTTGCAGCAATATTACCCCATGGAACCTGGAGGGGACACCACCACAACCCCCATATATTTTAAAAGGGAGCAGAGGACACCCCTGCAACCCTCCCATCCATTTACCCCATAAATTATCCCCACCAAAAATATCGCCTATGGCCGTTCCCGACGACCAATGCGATATTTTTGGTGGCGATAATATTACCTGATACCGAATAAACAAGGGCAATATCTCTTCGTTGAATTCCGCATCAACGCTGACACGTTCACCCTAGCAATGGTGTATGTATCAAACTACGGGCAGAACGGGTTTCCCAGAATAACAATGGCTGAGCTCGAAGGGATGGCCGAGGGGTATGTCATAATGACCAGAGATCTGAATGTGGCATGGGCACTGGGGGAAGATTGCAATGGGGCGGGGCACACCATATCAAAGGCTCAAAGAGAGGTTTAAAGGAATGGGGTGGGTGGATGTCTGGCGCACATGCAGGGTCCTAGAAGCGGGACGCACGTACTACTCACACATCCATAGGACACTATCCTGCATAGACTACATTTGGGTATCTGCCCAGCTACCAGGGTGAGTTTGAGAGGTATCCCTGTGAGCGATAGCACTGTCCAACCATGCTCCTTTTGGCACAACAATAGATATGTTCCAGAGCCATAGGGGGCTCTGGCAATGGTGCCGGCCAGAATGGATACTGGCAGACATGGTCATGATGGTGGAGGGAAAAATCCAGACCTATTTTTGGGGGGAAACACCATGTCTGGCACCTCCTGGGAATCTGGCGGGAAACCTTCAGGGCGGTATTTAGGGGGGAGCTGATCGATCTCAGTGCCTCCAGGGACAAACAGAATAGGAGTTTGGAAGAAGACTTGGAATCAGAACTTACAGACATGCCTAAAATGGGGAATTGCCCATCGAGAGCTATGTTGAAAAGCTACCGGGCAATTCGGGGACAGATAGATCTGCTGCGGGCCAGGAAGGCGGAGAGGAATCTCCTTAACGCAAAGCAGAAATACTATGCAAGGGGGAACTGAACGGGGATGCTTCTGGCGAGGCAACTTAGGCAGAGGAGAGCAGGCCAGACAATCCTAAATGTTTAGGACGGGATGTGGGAGGGGGGCGGGTTGTGGTAGATACGGAGGGAATTCTTAGGTGCTTGGAGCGTTTTTTAATGGAGCCCTCTAACTTGCAGACAATTATATTGCCCTCAACACCTCAGACAGGCCTCAAAAGGACCCACGGAAAGCATACCTGAACACGATAGCACTTCCTCTCATCAGAGGAGGGTAGAGCGGCACTAGAAGGGGATATCACAGAGGAGGAGGTTTGTGTAGCTATTGGGAAACTCCCCCCGCATAAGGGCCCAGGCTCAGATGACTTCATGGGCACATTTTAGAAAAAGTATAGATCTATTCTAACCATGCGCTTGACACAATTATAGAACTCTTATGAGGTGCTAGGGGGCATCAGAGCCCATGGACCAAGACCAAGCTAAATTGGTGGCATTCCTGAAGCTTTGGCTCAAATCGCCAGATCGCTTTGATTAATATAGACGCCAAGATATATACTAGATCTTGGCAACTAGACTGGAGGGTCGGCTTCAAGACCTTATTCACCCCGACCAGTCAGGATTTATTAGATCCCATCTGCCTTTTGACAATACAAGGCGGATATTACATCTGGTGGAGAAGGTCACAAAACATGGGATTCCGGCAGTATGCTTTGGATGCCAAAAAGGTGTTCGACCTCATGAAGAGGTAGTTTATTTTCCTCACCATGGCACGCATGGGATTCAGGGAGCGGTTTCTTTGGCATGTACAGGCAAACTATCATGCACCTACCTTGCGCTGATCTATAAATGGACAACCCTCTTGTCCCAAATCGACCTGGGCACCAAGCAGGGCTGTCCATTATCTCCATTGCTTTACAGAATTTTCTTTAGAACCCTTTATACAGCACCTGCTAGAGGCATCAGTGGTGAAGGGCCCCATTGGGGAGGGGGGGGCTGACATGTTCTTGGCCCTCTCAGAGCCGGCTACATCTCTCGAGGCGGTGGCCTCTGAGATTGTGTCTTTTGGTGAAGTGTCAGGGCAAAACATGTATGTGCACATATCAGAGGTGCTGAACCTCATGCTGCCGAGGGAGGCCCTGGGAGAGGTTCAAGGACGTTCCCAGTTTGAATGGGTGAAGGAGAGAATTAAATATTTGGGGGTCCACATAACGAAATCCTTGGATGCATTGTATGACGTGAACTACCCCCATCTGCTTAGTGCTCTTAAAACAGACTTAACGCGCTGGAACCTTTTTCCAATGTTGCAGTTTTAATGTCTGGCTGGAGCATGCATGGTATGTTTTAATTCATTTCTGACTGATTCCATGATGAGAATACGGTTAGCAAACGGCTTTGGCTTTTCTTGTGTCTCTTCAATAAAATCGCTTTTGTCTTCCTTTTGTGTTCTAATGTTGAGCCGAGAGGTAACTCCCTTGAGAACTGCAATGTACTTCGATTAGTCCTCAGCAAAGGAAGACTAAATAGGGGCTCCTTACCATGGGGCTAGCTCATGGAATAAACCTTCCCCATTATCCTTTCAGGGTCTTTGTCCTCTCACTCCGTAGGGGGGAGGGGGTTGGATTCTGTGTGCCTTGTGGGTGAGCGTCCTGTATTCAAGGCATCAAGGAGGGGGTGCCCCATTGACTATCTGATGGACACTGTGATCCTTCCTCTTTCCTTCATGAGAAGGTCTATGTTTGCCATTGCTTGAGCAAAGGTTATCCAGCTTGAATATTGACAACACTAGCAGGGGTAATGGTTTATCAATGCCTCTGCTGCCCATCTTCCTTAGAACCCTCTTCATCATACATTTGGGCACCCTCAACCTCGTATGGAAAAGACGTGCCAGTGATGTTGTTTGTGTCTTTGTAATCTTTCTGACATTGTTATCTGCTGCGGCTAGCATTGCTTAGCCCCTCTTCTGCTGGAGTAAAATCATGAAGGTCATCACATAAATATGACAATCTTGCAGGGATTCTTCTCAGAAGTCTTTCAACCCAAACAAGTATCCTCTTAGGCTGCCTGAATTTAGTCTTTTTTGTGCCCCTTCTTCCATAGGATGTGTAGTACACACCCTAGACCATGTGGGTCTACTGTAGCTTTTCTTGTAGTGCAGCAGTTTTGCCCACTATCAAGTTCTTTGATTCTTCTACAGTCAACTCGGGTGTTCCCACTTATCCACCCTTTCTTCATCCAATGTATCCTCCTCATGTTTTTCTTGACCCTTCACTCTTCTTGCTTCCTTCTCCATCCTTCCTGTTCACTTCGTGACTTTGTTGTGCTCTTCACTCCCCATCCTATACCGTACTTGCTCTCCTATCTTAAACTCAGTCTTATTTCCCTTTCTTTGCACTTCTTGAGGTTTTCTTGTCCTGGCCTCCCAGTCAGTATATGGCCCTCTGTGACTGGCTCCTGTCTCTGGGACTCTGTGCTTTCCTCCCCATTGCTATGTCTTTTTTCATTTCCACTTCCTCCACTTCTCTCCTTAGCACCTCATGCTGCACCCTTCTGCTTTTTTGCTTTAGTTACTCGTCTCTCCAGGCTTTTGGCATGCTCTTTCTCCAGGACCTGGCCATTCATTTCTCCTTCCTGCATACTCCCGACTGTACACTGGTAACTCGCTTGGGCTCGAGGCTTCCCCCCTTTGCCGCAGTGGTGGACCCATTTTCTGCCATTGCTGTATTTGTGTTGAGAGCGCACCTAAATTAATGCACCCCAGTCAGATCAGTCGAGCTGAACAGGTTGCCTTAAAAGAAGTGTCTTACTTCAGTATGTGAACCAGTTGTTGGCATCAAATTGACACTCTCTTGCGGGTCGATGCATCACAACACGAACTGTCTATCTTGGAGTCAAGCGGCTCAAACCAAGACATTGTCCCCCCTCAACAATCCATCGCTTGTATGATTCCATGATTCAATGCATCCAGACTTGTGAGTTTTTTTGGTGATCTGCTTTTTTTCCTCTGTTGCAAAGACCCTCGAAGCAGGCAAGGCAAGTTGCATGGCACTCTAGCTCTGCTTTTTCAAAGACCTATACCCATTTCAGCATGAGTCATTCCATGGGCTGTCAGGATCGCCGTCCCCGAAGCAGGACTCTCTCCCCTGCGGCAAGACCTTTATCTGGACATATAATTATGTTTGTTTGGGGACCGGTGCCTGTCACTTCGTCACTCTGTACTCTAGACTTCTAAAATACCTGGTCTTTGTTCAGGTGTAGAAACGCCCCTCTCCCCTCTTTCTCTATATTATTGGATTTCAGCACCAAGGCATTTGGGTCCCCTTTTTTTCCCCCCAGAGTCTTTTGCCACCAACATCTGATATTTTGGCAGCCCTTGGACACTTTCAGTGGCATGTTTAATAGCGGTATGTATTCGGGTATAGGGGCACTATCAGAGCCCGTCTTACTCTTTTGCTCGACATGCTTTTTCTTTTCCGGGAAGTTCTAGGCGGTCCCCTTTGGAAAAGAGGTGAGATTTGGGAGGAGTTTTGTGCTCAGCCTGAGTGGCAAATGCTAATTATTAATGGTAATAACATTTCTCACCTACTGAGTGTTTGATAAAGATGTGGGCATTTCACCAGTTACAAAAGGTTACGGCAGGAAATCAGAAAAAGGCAAACTGCATCGAAATCAGGGTGGGAAGCCGTGCATGTTTGGACAGGAGCATACTGCATGATTAATAGAACATTAATCACATTAATCTGTACCTACAGTGCAGCAACACTGAAGTGGTGTACATTCTTTCGGTGTTCTTGGTAGATTTTGATTTGTTTGTAATATTAATAATGTATCCATAAAAAGCATCTGTCACAAGGTAATACATTAATAAAGAAATTCAAAGTGAGACCACAAGGTGGTGCAGACAAGATGTAAGCTTGATCCATCGTCTCCCTCTTCTGGCATCAACATGCCGATACCGATATAAAGACGAACCATCCGTCTTTGTAACTGAAAGTTCTGCTTCGGTTAACATCTGGGCAGCGGCGGGTGAAGTTTCAAACAAAACCGTGTGAGGAATCACAGAGAAACAGAACGCTCATAACAGGCCTCCGACCCTGCATTTGGAAACCTGACATGGCGGCCGTAAAACACAATTCTGACCGTGAGGGACCCAGCAAGAATCGTCACGACTGAATCGTCCAACTGAAGGCGTGGCCCCGCAGCAAAGCGATCTAAAGCGGGTTCCAGCATCGAGAGAGGGAATCGCCGAAGACGACCTTGCAGGAGAAAGTTGTGTTACCTCCCCCGCTTCCGAAGCCCGTGACAGTGTGCTGCAGTACCGACAAAAGATTGTCCCACCCCGGCCCCTTAAAGGAAAGTGAGAGGAGCGCGGCTGTCCGCACAGTGCTTTAATAGAGACACTGAGCAGCGCACACTGCTTCCCCTCCGACCCCAGAAGCGGGAGTTACGAAGATTAATTGGAGGCCTCCCTCCCCCCTCCATCATCATCAGCCAGAAAGGGGGTGAGGGGGAAGAACGAAACAAAAAAAAAATATATATATATATACTAAAACAAAGTGGACAACAACAACAAAAATAATACACAAAAGGGAAGTCTGGTCCCACCACCACCACGGTCAGTGGCTCTTACAATTGCCTGTAACTAACATGGGAGCAGGGGCATGCAGCAGCATCGCGGACCCAGTGGAATAAACAGCACCAGCTAACACACCACGGCAATCACAGCCTCACCAGCACCCGCAGGCGGCGACCCCCAAAGCAGGCAGCACGCCTAACTCAGCAACAAACATTAATAAACACTCACTCACCACAGTCCCAGGCACCAAGGACTTACAAATATACTTCAATTATTAGCTTCACAGGAGCCAGCAAGGGTGAGATTGAGTCACTAAATAGGCACCTTGCACTGCATAAATCCCAAGGAGGCTGCCAAAGGGGGTGGTGAGGAGTGCACCCTACCTGAAGACGATACAGATTGGTTAGCAAAGCCCCCCCTGCATGGAAATCGTTCCTAGAACAAAGCACTAATCGAAGCAGTGAAAGTGCATAAGCAGGAGTGGTATAACACTGACGCCAACTGGAAAGAAGCTGGACCCCAACACCTTGGCACTACTCCAAACATTCCGCCGAACGCACACAGCCATGGAATACGATGAAGCCCAGAGCTCAACAGACATGCCGGACAATGACCAAGACCGCGCCACCAAAGCAGGCATCAGGCTCTTGCTAGGGGAAAGAAGGTCAATGAAGTCAAGCCTCAAGAAAACCGTATCAGACCTGCAGACTAGAGTGGCGGAGGCCCGACTTGAAGCTGTGGAGAACAACCAGCAATCAGGAGACATACTACGATGCAATATGAAGCTCGAAGATTTAGAACAAAAGGAAAGAGATGTGCAAGCGAAGCTTGACAACGTCGAAAAAAGAGAACGAAGATCGAATATTCAGATACTGGGCCTAGCAGAAGAGCAGGGGAAATCCCTGGTAAGCCTGGAAAAGAAAGTTGAAGCCCTTATCCGGATTCTTTGTGATGAGACAGATACCCCAAAGCTGGAGTTTGATAGAGTGCACAAAGCAGGGGGGACCTTGCGTGGTCCCCAGTCGGTCCTTGCCATTATTACACCCAAAGGCAAGACATCCTGCTGAAGGCGAGGGAAAAGGGCACGATCGAATTCGGAGGTGCAAAAGTGACGCTTTATCAAGATCTCTTGGCCATGACCCTCGCCAAAAGGAGGGGATGCCTCCCCCTCACGATCTGGCTGCAAGAAAAGGGAACTTGCTATCAATGGGGCCACCCCTTCTCGTTGTCATTTGAATACGGAGGAGAAGACTTTAGAAGTACAACGATAGAGGAAGCAGAAAGAGCCTTGAATCACCTCCGAGGCTCAGCAGAGGACATGGACATTGATCTCCGCAGGAAGTCAGAGGGGCCAATACCGGACCCAGCATCAAAGCCACCTAGAAGAGGCAAAGTCGCAACGAAGTGGAAGTACAAGCGCCTGAACACTCCATGACCAAGATCACTCACCTTTGAAGTTCTCCAACCAGCATTTTTCTTCTTGGTTGTTGCCGATTCGCAGGTTAACGAAAAGTGAGCCCGTCGTTTTCCTCCTTTGAGTGGGCTCGCTTGATTTGGAGAGGGATGGTTCTAATCCTCTCAGGTTACCTAATACTGCATCCTTTGCGTGTACATATCTACAAGACTGTATTATTGTATAAAGCCCGAAGAGGGGCCTCACCAGAGTGGCCCTTGTTAGTTTAGGGTGTCTCTTTAGTTGAGAGAATGCTAGGGTTAGATTTTCTCAGGGGAAGAGATGGTGGGGGGGGTGAACACTTGATCTGAATTCAGGAGGCATCAGAACCATACTGTAGAACCACATACACCAACAGCACTTACTACAAGGCAGACCAGATTCATTACAGGAAGGAGGCTACAAAATCCACTAAGAATGCAGACCCTGGGGGCTCCCTGAGCAAAGTTTAAACACCACGATGGCATAGATTGATGGCATAACTTTTGGGTCCCTGAATGTAAGGGGGTTAAACTCTCAGCAGAAAAGATCCATGCTGGCGCGACAGTTTAAACAATCGCAATTGGATATACTGTTCGTACAAGAGACGAAATATGTATGTGGGGGGGGGGAATGCAGGATAGTGGGGAGGGACATTGGAGATTTGATATGGGCCTCGTGCCCCCCAAAAAAAGGGCTGGAGTGGGAGTCTTGTTCCGAAAATCCCTGGCATTTCGTCCAGAACACATACACCGAGATGCCCAGGGTAGATATGTGGTGCTTAAGGGAGAACTAGAGTCCCATAAAATTACCCTTTGCACAGCCTACGCCCCAAACCAATGTCAGTCAAATTTCTTTGAACCCTTGTTCAATTTTTTGGAAGACGAAGATTGGTACGCTAATTTGTGGGGGTGATTTTAATGTGGCGGCAGACAGAGGACTGGATTGGGAATTAGTGCGGCAGGTCACAAGCCGCCGAGCAATCAGCAGGGTAATCGATTCCTTAGTCAGTTGAAAGAGCACCACTTAATCGACACATGGTGCGCGACTCACCCCAAAGACAAAGGCTTCACTCACTCCCCCCCCTTCATCCCCCACACCAGAGTTTCTCCAGAATCTATTACCTCCTATTAGGGGCAGAATGTGAAAGTGGAATCCTTGAGACATCCATAGAAGTAGTCGCCTGGACGGACCATGAGCTATGCAACTCGTATAGCCCCCCCTTCAAAGCAGATAGGCGATGGATCTGCAATGCTATTCTGTGTAGAGATCCGGTGTTTAAGGATGTTCTCTCAGAGGCCATTGAAAACTACTTTGAAGAAAAGTATGCAAATGGGATGCCATTAAACACGGTATGGGAAGCAGCGAAAGCCACGATGAAGGGGATCCCAATATCTGGGGGGCGGGGGGGTAAGAAGAGGTTAAGGCAGCTCAGGGAAGTAGAACTCAAAACTGCCATCTCTCGCCTAGAGCGAGAACTCCGCCAATATCCCGATCAATCAGAAGACAAGCTATCTCAGATGGTAGGATTAAGAGAGGAGCTAAAAGATATATGGAATGGTAAGGCCCTCACACAACTCAAATATCTCAAACAAAAGTTTTTCGAGAAGGAAGATAAGGCCCACACTATGTTAGCAAACCGGTTGAGAAAACAAAGAGCCGATAGAGTCGTGCGTAAGGTGTGTGATTAAGGGGGAGCGGCACTTACAGATCCCCATGAAATAGTAAGCAGCTTCTCAAGGTTTTACTCACAATTGTGCACAGCTGAAGAGGATTGTGCACCAACTTCCATAGAAAAATTCTTAGAAACACGCCACTGGCCCCCCATAGACTTAGAACACGCTGAACAATTAAATGCACCCATAACCACCATAGAAGTTCAAAGGGCGATTTCAAATCTAAAGGCAGGCTCAGCTCCAGGGCAGGATAGCTATACTCTAGCATTTTATAAAACGAATAGTAGTACCCTCTCATCATTCCTAGCCAAACTGTTTAATTCAATATTAACGACAGGCCAAGCCCCTAAATCGTTTACAGAGTCGATAATTATAGGGATTACTAAGGAAGGAAAGAACCCCCAGGAGTGCACATCATACAGCCCCATCTCCCTTATAAATGTAGATGCAAAACCTTATGCAAATATCCTGGCATCCAGTCTTGCTCTGGTTCTCCCCCAGCAGGTACATTCAGACCAAGTGGGTTACGTGAGGGGAAGACCGGCAGCGGATAACATTAGGAAAACCCTAGACTTAATGGTAGGCCTGCAGGAGGCAGATGGCGACCCCCCTGTTACTGACACTTGACGCTGAGAAGGTGTTCGACCACGTAGAAAGGCCCTTCTTGAAGGCAGTACTGAAATGGGTGAGGTTAGGCACAGCATGGACACAAGGAGCGCGCGCACTATACCATACAGCACAGGCTAAGGTTTCCATTAATGGCGTCTCCTCGGACCCCATTGTCATCACACGAGGTACTAGGCAAGGATGTCCCCTCTGCTCCCCGATTTACACACTCGACATTGAGCCCTTTGCCCAGATACTGAGGTCAAACCCCCGGATACACAGCATTACTCGAGGAAATAAGGAATACAAATTGGCAATGTTTGCCAATGATATTCTTCTGTATCTAACTAAACCAGCAGAATCAATCCCAGCCCTCTTCCAAGAACTACACAGATACAGAGCCTTATCCGGCTTTCACACAAACCTTCAGAAGACTAAAGGAGTCCCACTGAGAGATGATGGTAACCTCGTCCAATCTCTGGACGTGAGCTGGGGCCTCAAAATACAATCCCAATCTGTGAGATATTTGGGGGTAAACATCACTGTATCCCTTGTGGACCTCTTCGAGGCAAACTATGTCCCCCTGTGGAAAGCTGTAAGGGATGACGTGAACAGATGGTCAAAACCGTCCCTGTCGTGGGCCGTCAGATTCACCTCCATCAAGATAAACATTTTGCCCCGGTTTCTCTTCCTCTTTCAATCACTCCCAATAGTATTATCGGACTCCTTCCTCGCCGAGATTAAACCGGTGTATTTGACATACTTATGGGCAGGTAAAAAAGCCTCCACTCTTATCTTACCCAAAGAATCAGGATCCATGGCATTTCCAGACATCCCGAAATATTACAGAGCCTCCCAATTTAGAGTATTAGCCGATCATCTATGGGAAAACCCTGAGAAACAGTGGGTAGCGATAGAAAACATTGCCTTTGCTCCAGTAACTTTAGGGGAATGGTTGTGGGTCCCTCAGTCAGCCATGACGCAAAGAATACGCGAACATCCTATACTAAAGGTATTATGGTCACTCTGGCACCCCTCCCGAGCCACACGAGGTGTCACAAACTGGCCCTCCCTGTTAAATTGTACCTGGTATCCACCTAAACAAAAGCTAATCTGTGATGTCTGTCGATTTCAGAATTGGTATGAGGCCGGTGTTGTGGGGGTGGCTCAAATGTGGAGGGAAGGGGTATACATCTCTCTAGAGGACCTACGCGATGCCCTGCAAGGGGAAATGTTTCCCCTATGCAATACCTGCAATTACGTAAAATCTTAATGGACCCCTGCTGGGGAGACACCCTGCGACGCCCCCTTATCGCTTTTGAATTGGTTCTAAGTGTCCCCCAGACTACGAAAGGGCTCATTGACAATGTACAGAGCTTTGATCAACAGAGGCCACTTGCGCCGTCCATCATCCAAGGTGAAATGGGAAACAGAGTTAAACTTGGTAGATCAGCCCGGGGTCTGGAAGGCTATACGAAGGGCGGTCTGGGAGTCGTCCATATCCACACAATACAAGATGCACAATGTGCACATACTAGTCAGGTGGCACTACACTACAAAAAGGCTGTCTAAAATGTTCCCAGGCACCCCCCCCCCCCGCATTGCTGGAGAGATTGTGGGGAGATTAGTGATTACTGGCATCAGTGGTGGGGTTGTGACAAAGTGAAAATGTACTGGAAAGAGGTTTTAGGGTGGATCCAAGAGATCGACGGAATTCCTAGAGCACTAACGCCAACACTGATACTATCTGGGGTGGAATCTGATGAAGATTCTCACGTGACTCTCTCACACATGCCTCGAAATTTACTATTAGCTGCCAGAGTATGCTTAACTATCAAATGGAAGTCAGCAGTTCTCCCCTCTAAAAGAGAATGGCTTAGTAAGGCTCATGCAATTTACGAAATGGAAAGCCTTACAGCCGAATGGAAAGCCTTACAGTCACAGTCATGGAATCTCATAGAAACATACTCAATCTGGTTACCCTTTAAGGAATATTATGCTGAATACTGGGGTCCCCTGAGCCACGCCAAGTAAGGCCACCAAATCAATGACCACCTTCAGGTTACTAGGCCAGAAAAAAACGGAGTATACTTCCGCAAGACAGCAACACATGGACCTACAGAGCCCGTTCAATAATTAACTCTGGTTACCCCGAGAGATTTAGTTGGTTTCCTTTTTATTCAATGAAGCTTTGCCTTTTTTATGATGTGTGGGGGTGAGGGGGGGGGGGACGGATGGGAGGGGATACACACAAGTTACAATGTTTTGGTCAATTGTATTTTCGATACCTTCTTTACATGTCGACAAAGAGTCAAACTGACCTTTACTGTGAATTAAACGTGTGATATGTCAGACTTGTAACAAAATCAAAGACTTTGAATAGCTTTTTTTTTTAAAGTCAAATAAAACTCATTTTGAAGGCAGAAGAAAAAGTTACTTATCTTACCTGGTAACGTTCTTTCGAACGTTACTCCGACATATTCCACATCTTTGACAGTAATTACCACAGCTGTGCTGCTTTTTCGGCGTAAGCGTCCTGCATCGATGACGTTGAAACGCTGTCCCTCGAGGGCCTCTGTCGATAGTCGACGTCACTGGATGTTATATCTAGGACACACGACGCCCGTAGCCTCAGTTGTAGTTTTTTCCACCCAGAACATGTGGCACCAATCTCCTGCCAGTATGACTACAAAAAGCCTTGCGGAAACGTAAGCTGCAATCGCATAAGAAATTCTGTAGAGGGGAAAGTATGGAGGGTACGATGTGGAATACGTCGGAGGAACATCCCATCGAAAGAACGTTACCAGGTAAGATAAGTAACTTGTTCTTCGAAGGGATTGTGTCCTCCGACGTATTCCACATTTTTGACAGAATCCGAAAGTAGTACTTACTAATGGAGGTGGGAAAAGAATGTACAATTGCATCAATTTAGAATGCCCAATCAAATTGCAGAATAGAGGACTGCCTTACCAAAGGCCAAATCCTGCCCATGGATAGAGTGCAAGGAATAATGTTTCACAAAAGTATGGAAAGAGGCCCATGTGGCTGCTTTGCAAATATTGTGAATCGGAACAGCCCTCTGTAGGGCAGTGGAGGCAGCCATGCCCCTAGCAGAATGAGCCCGTAAGCCTACTGGAGGGTCCTTTCCTGCCAAACGGTAACACTCGGATCGTCAAAATGATCCATCTAGATAAGGTCTGCTTGGAAACAGCCTGACCCAAACGCCTTCCAGCATAACCAATAAAGAGCTGATCATCCACTCTGACCCGGGACATCCGTGAGAGATAGAAACTCAAACCTCTCCTAGGGTCCAACCTACAGAGCCTCTCCTCTTCCTTATCAGGATGTCGAGGAGGATAGAATGCCGGAAGAATTACCTTCTGGCTCAGATGGAATTCGGATAACCATCGGAAGATAGGAAGGACGCACCCTAAGGACAACCCTGTCCTTATGGAACGCAGCGAAGGGTGGTTTGGCGGAAAGTGCCTGCAACTCACTCTGCATGCGGAATTAACCGCAACTAAAAATACAGTTTCAAAAGGACAATAGTCACAACGGACAAGAATGTAAGGGCCATTAGGAACTTTAAAACCAAATTAAAATCCCATCCTGGCACCTGGAAAGGCGATGGTGGAAACACATTAGTTAGTCCTTTTAGAAACTAAGATATCAAAGGGATTTTAAAATAAGAACATTCCTCAGATGAGCGCTTAAATATGGACAGCGCCGCCAGGTAACCCTTAATGGTACCCACTTGCAGGCCCTTGTGGGCTAAAGAAAGCAAAAAAGACAAAACCAAAGGACTGGAACATTGGAAAGGATCCACATTCTGTACTCTGCACCAATCGCAAAACTTTCTCCAATGGCACAGAGTTTTCGTTGCAGGCCTTCTGGCCGAAAACACCACCTCCATCACGTCCTCAGGGAGGTCCCAATCCTTGTACCTCAACCTTTCAGATACCAAGCGTGAAGGCTGAGGGACTTGACCTCTGGCTGGAGAACCCGACCCCCCTCCCGTGAGAGCAGATCGTCTCAGTAGGGAAGACGACATGGAGGGCAGATGGACATGTCGAGAAGGTCCGGGTACCACGCTCTCCTGGCCCATGCCGGAGCAATGAGGATCATCCGGGAACCAAACCTACGTAACCTTCGCAACACCTGCGGAATGACGGGGACTGGAGGAAATGCGTACAGCAGTGGGAAGGACCACTCCACTACGAACGAGTCCCCTAAGGCTCCTCTTGGAGGAAATTCCTGCAAGCAAAATCTTCAACACGGTTAACACTGATGGCGAAGAGATCAACTTGTGGGGTTCCCCAAAGGGCGAAGATCTCCAACAGTACTTCCTGAGCCAGCTCTCACTCGTGAGAGACCGTGCTCTGCCTGCTCAGAGCGTCCGCCGCCACGTTTTCCTCTCCGGCCAGATGAACTGCCGAGATCGAAATGCCCTGCTGAATGGCCCAGAACCAGTACTGCATCGCATCCCTGCACAACAGGAGTGACCCTGCCCCCGCCCCTTTTTGTTGAGGTAGTGCATGGCCACTGTATTGTCCGTCATGATCAGGACATTCTTCCTCCACACAGATGGCAGTAAAGCCTTCAGTGCTAGCCTGACAGCCCGCAGCTCTAACGGATTGATGTGGAGTCTGGACTCCGACAGAGACCAACAGCCGCTGGCCGTCAACTCCTTGGCATGAGTTCCCAAACCCATGAGGGATGCGTCCGTCACGATCGTTCTCTGCGGCCACGGGTTGCTAAAATGGAGCACCGTTCATCAGATTGCCTTCGACGGCCCACCACAGAAGATTTTGTGCGACCTAGGGCGGAATCTGAACAGGATCCGACATCCTGCTGGAGAACTGCGGCCACTACATCTTGAGAACCCACTACAGAGATCTCATCCGCAGCCTGGCCTCTGGCACCGGGAAAATGCAGGATGCCATGAGGCAGAACAACCTCAAGAACTCGAACGCTGGGAGACTCTGGGCACGTTGAAATTTGTCCACCATCTGCAGAATGTGATGAGCCCTCACCTGGGGAGGCGAACACATCCCCAGGGATGTGTCGAGCACTGCTCTGATGTACTGGAGCCACTGGGTAGGTGTCACATGGGACTTCTTTAAATTGAAGGAGAAGCCCAGCATGTGAAGGGAGTGGCAGGTGACAGAGATGATCCAGGGTTTGCTCGGGAGAACGCGCCCTGATCAACCAATCGTCCAGGTAGGGGTAGACGTGAATCCCCCTTTCCTGAGATACGCTGCCGCCACCACCACCACCATCAGCTTGGTGAAGACCCTCGGGGCGGAGGTCAATCTGAACGGCAGGACCCGAAACTGAAAATGCAAGTCGCCAACCACAAACCTCAGGTACTTCCTGTGCTTTGGATTAATCAGCACATGAAAGTAAGCATCCTTGAGGTCTAGTGTCACGCTCACCTGATTCCCACGGAGGCGCAGGTCTGGCTTCGAGTGCTGATGCTTCTTCAATGGTGAAGCGCAGGACTCTGAAGATGGACTCTCTGGCTCGCAGGAATATTCCCGTGCGTGAAAAGGGAGTATTACCTACTGACGGAATAATGCTCAAGCCTCCCACTCCCTTCCAACCCTCCACGATACCCTTCCTCGATTCCCCGTGAAGCCTCACCTTAGGGTCTGGAAGGATGAGTTCTCCATCCTGCTTCTGATGCAGGGGCGCGTTGAAACCCAGTTACTTCACTGGATTGAGGTTTGATGGGAGTTCAAATAAGCTTGACTATTCAGGTAAGGCGCTGTAAGAGTTCTGTAGCAAGTTCAAAAGTTCAAACTTAATAATAATGTTCATTGTCTTATTGCAGCAAGCGCTAACGCTTATGTCTTTTTCCCCTTAGGGGCCGGGGTTCGGAATGCCGGAGATATGGCGCCGACCCGAAGTGAAACGTGCAGTTCCAGTAAATGACAGGTAAGTTCTGGATGAGCGTTCGGGTAATGTCTTTGCATTCGCTCATTCAATGTCTGTCTTTTTTCCCCATAGGGGCCGGGGTCCGGAATGCCAGGAAGCGGCAGGACCCGAAATGAAATGGGAATGACCCAACAGGTAAGTCTTAGAAGGAAACTGAGCTTTTCCTATTCCCTTCCTTCTCTCACCTTGTGTTCTTGTCTTTTTCTCTCTAGGCTCTGGGAAGTGGCTGCGGATCCGGATGATCGCTGCTGAAGATGGAGGTGCCCAGGAAAGGTGAGTGAAATGCAGCGATGCAGCGATCGAAGCGAAATGCTTTTAAAATGATGTCTTCCCTTTCAGGATTGTCGGTGTGGTGTCTCCGTGATGCAGCTTTAGCAGGTAAGGTCTTCTTTCTCTCCAATTCTCTCTTAGCAGGTGACCCAGGATGCTGACAGGCGTGGCTGAAGTCCAGATGCAGGAGCTGACACGGTGAGCGTCCAGCTGCGAGGAGCAGAACAACGCGAAGCGTGAGTTGCTGATCGGGCGTGGTTTAAATAGCTTTGGAAGAAGTTCCAGGTATGTATCCTTCCCCGACCACACCCAGGGGAAAGTAGTTCCACAGGTAAAGTAGTTCCATTCAGGCCTCAAGAGGGCCTGGATGTAGCAGCATGGTCTGCATCAGGTAAGTGCACATTAAAACACTTGAACACATGTCTAGTTTTATGAGCCTGGCGCCTAAGGCGCCAGGACAGGGGTTCAACATGAGCCTGGCGCCTAAGGCGCCAAGACTGTGTCCAAAGGGCCCCAGCTTGGGCCCGCTGGCACTTCCCTGGGGGGAATGATGCCTGCCTCTGGGGTTGCTGGGTCGGACCTGGCCCCTTGGAGGTAGGCATCATGACATCTAGAGACACCAACCAGTCTTGTAGTTGAAGGGCCTGGAGGACTCGAGTTACCATATTGAACTTGCCCTTCCTGAGGAGCTTGATCAGCCCACGCAAGTCCATGATGGGTCTCAATCCCCAGTCTTTTTTCAGGATCAAAAATAAGGGGAATACCATCCCATGTTCCTCCCCGCTACAGGCAATAGTTCCATGGTGCCTTTCTCCAGCAGGGCTAGGATTTCCAGCGCAAGGAGCAGATCCGGACGCTTCAAAGAGAGCTTCCCCGGTGGATTGTCGTGAGGCCTCTGCCAAAAGGGGAGACAGTAGCCGTGGGTTATGATCTCCAGAACCCACTCATCTGAAGTAATGGTATGCCATTCTCCAAGATGCTGTGCCTGTCTGCCCCCAACCGGCGAACCATGGGACATTGCCTCATGACTGAGCGGACGTGGCTGAGGCAGTGCCTGATGGCAAAGATGCAACTGCCCGAGCGGCTTTGGCACCTCGAGTACCTTGCTTTCCACCTCTGGCACTCCTACGGTGGCCGCTTTGACTGGCAGCTCCTCTCGATCTACCAAAGGAAGAGTAGTACCGAAAGGAACCTCCCCTCCATTGCTGTCCCCTAGGACGAAAAGGCGGAGGTTGTCATACTGCAGCACTCAAAGACTTTGATGCCGCTTTGGAAGTCTGCAACCTCTCAAGGCTCTCATCAGCCTTGCTGCCCAAAAGATGGACACCGTCAAAGTGCATGTTGTGAAGCCGGGATTGCACTTCCAGAGCAAACCCCGACCTCCGCAACCACGCAAACCTGCGTATCACGGGGCTCGCAGCCATGGACCGGCTGACACAGTCTGCAATGTCCAGACCCGACTCAACGGATTCACACATGGCATCCTTGCCATCTTGTACAAGGACTAGAAAACCATCCCGTTCCTCCCCTTCGGGAATATGCTCAACCGCCAACGATACACAATTCCACAGAGTGCGAGTGAATCTTGTCAGGGCACAAAAGGAGTTGGCTGCCTTTAAAGCCATACCCCCAGAAGAAAATACCTTCTTTGCCCAACCATCAAAGCGCTTGTCGTCCCTATCCGGAGGGATAGTAGGGTACGCAGCCTGATTTGCTGGGGCCGTAGCCACCTGCACCACTAAACTCTCTGGAGTAGGGTGCGTTGACAAGTAACAGGGGTCACCACTGGCTGGGTGGTATTTTTTCGGAAGCGACTTATTCACTGCCGGGAGACTCTCCAGAGCAGTCCAAGCCGCTGCCACCCTTCTTTGCAACGCCATATGAAATGTCAGTTGGTGGACCTTGATCTCTCTGCTGCCTTTGATACTGTTGATCATTCTGACCTCCTCTCTAGATTCTCTCCTTGGCATCAGATATAAGGGCCTAGCTGGGGTTGCTTCATACATTGCCCTCGGACACTTTCAGGTGTCCTGGAAAGGCCTTGCCCCCCCCCCCCCCCCCTCACACACCTTACTGTTGGAGTTCCCCAACAGTCTGTTTTTGGTCCACTTATCTTCACACTCTATACTTCGCGGCTTGGTGCCATGAACTCCTCTTATGACACTCTGATTTTCTCCTTCCACTCCTTATCCGACAAGATGTTTTTTTCGAAATAGTCAAAACTGTCTGCCATCAAATATTGGATAAAATGAATTGGGGCTTTCACACAACCATATGAGCCACTCAGTATACACGAAACCCTATACAGGTAGTACAGTTAAAACCTTTTCTAAGTTTTAATGTGTGATCTTTATAACTTGTGAAGATTGAGCCCTTTCTGAGCCATGTGTTTCGGCATCTCTTGTGTCTTTCAAATCAGGGCAATATCTACTCCATTTAAACAAAAATCCATTATAATTCATGTATCAAAACTAAACATCAATAATTACATGTACATCAATTAAAACAAGGAATGGAAAAATGTTCAAGACACAATAATCATTGGCAGACATTTTAGAAGCAAAGTAGAGAGCAAGATAATTTGCAGAAAGAGTGGAGGAGATGGATGTTAGTTTAGGAGGTGAGGTAATTGAGTGGAGAGATGTTTGGAGGCGCCTTGGTTGGGAGGATTCAGACGAAATGAGAGAGAGAAGGCATGTTTGGCAGAGTCAAGAGTAGAGGAGTAGTTTTAAAGATCAGTGAGATAGAGTTGGAGACCAGAGGAGTGTCTTGACCTTTACTGAGTGCAAAGCTTTTTCTGCATTGATTTCAGGATGGGCCAAAATCTACATGTTTAAAAATGTACAAGAGGCATAGCCAAAATTGTCTAACAAGTGGGCCTGAGACTAAGGGAGTTGGGCCCACCGCAGTGACAGTAACATCTGTAATTGCCCACACAGCACTGCCGAGTGTCCATGTACAGATTTTGGGATGGTCTTGCCCGCTCAAGCCCTACACTGTCTATGCCTCTGACAAATGGTCATAATATGAGAGGGACAGGAGAGAAGGTGGGGGGTGATGGGTGAGATGTGGAGTGGTAGGGAAGAAAGCAGAGGGAGAGCAGTGGGCCAGAGGGGGTAGCGGAGGGCAAGAGAACAGAGAGGAAGCGGTGGAGCTGAGAGGAAGCAGTGGGCCAGAAAGTAGAGACCGTGGGCTCAGAGGGAACAGTAGACCAAAAAGCAGAGAGGGAGCGGTTGGCCGGAAAGAGGCAGTGTGCTGCAGATTTGGAGAAAGGATGAGGGAAGAGTGTGATAGAATAGGAGAAAGAATGCATGATGCAAAAGTAGCACGAAAGAATGAAGGACTGTATACTGTGGGAGAAATGGGGACTGCAAGGTGTGAGTTGGGAGCATGATTTGGTGTGTGGCAGGGACTGAGGAGTGCAAGTTCGGACTTGGCAGTGTGACAGAGCACGCAAGTATGTGTACAACAGAGTGAGAGGTTCAGGAATGCAAGTGATGTGGAATTGGTGAGACTTGTGAGGTGTGTTGGGTGTTGGTGAGAAGTGTGAGAGTGTTTGGGGACCATAGAAGGAGAATATTTTCAGCATTACAAAGGATAATGATCAACACTGTTGATAATATTAAATAAGCATGCACATTAAACCAAAAACATAGCCAAACCAAACACTGTTCTTCCAAGTCAGAGATATCTGGACTCTTCCTATTAAATTGATACAAAGGATACAAATATTGACACCCTGGCTCGTGTAGCATTAGACACTGCCTCTTTCCAGCAATGTGCCAATCACAACACCCTCCAGTCAATAGAAAAGGTGCCCCAAAAATGCTGTAGTAAAGGTTTGTGCTGCAAAATTTTCCATTTCATGCCACAATATCCTGGAGGGTCTGGGTAAAGAGAAGAATGAGAAAGAAAGAAGTTGGAGGTGAAGTAGGATTTATTAAAGACAGACTGTGCCTTCCGTAGAGAAATAGAAAGGAGAGCAAGATGCAGAAGCATAGCAACGTCAAGTCTGAGAAATAGAGAGGTGCCCGAGGGCGGTATATGCGAGCAGAGGAAGTGTAATGGAAGTTGGGGTTGGAGTAGGTTTTGTGAAAAAAGTAGTGGATCGAGAAGAGGTGGCATCAAGGAGAAGAGATGTTGGTGAATGAGAAGAGAGTGGAGATGGTTCTGAGTGGAGGAGAGTGAAGAGAGCAGTAGAAAGGAACAGGAGAGGTCGCATAAGTGCATGGTGATGGAGAGGCAGAGAAGAAACAATAGGTACTTACTGACAAGTAGCAGGACAAAGCAAAGGCTCATACTCAAAGAGGCTGGTCAACTGCTGGTTTTCAATCTTCATTGTGCCACCCCCATGGCCGGATGCCCCTAGGGCATTCAGAAGGGATGACATATGTTCTCATCACCTGATGACCTTGTCCATCAGTGGCTGGTCTCTGTGATAATTTTGTCCCTGGTGTTGCTGGGATGAGGGGATTTCTTCCAGATTGCAGACCTTAAACCAGCAACAAATATAGATTATAAAGTCCAGCCCTGGGACATATCTTCATCGGTTGATAAGGAAAGGTTACAGGAAGCCAATACAAGATTCTCCCCCCAGTCAAAAGAATTGCTTATCCAAACATATCTTGATGATAATATCACTTCCAATTATCAAGTGAGAATGACACCCAAGATTGCAGTCACAAAGCTGATCAAGATAGTTCTCTAAAGATCGAAGAGAAGTCCTAGTTTTAATATTACCAACATCATTATATAAATGGATCATCAGAAGCGAACAATTGGAGTGAAAACAGTTTCACAGAAGGTGTTTGAGGAAGAATAAATGTTTTTTGCTGACAAACCTCACATTGGCTGAAACTTGGATTACCACTCCACGTTTGTTTCTCCCCCTACTGGCTTTCAACTTTGTAAAAATAACAGTAGCTGCTGCATAAACACCAGAAACCGTCCTCCATCAATTTAGGAACTAGGCCTGCAATGCTCCAAGAGCTGATGGTTAGAATGTTAAGTGCAGTTTGATAATTAAGCTTTTTCAGAGCACAATGATCCATTCAGTACCCTGCATTAGTCCATCTCTTCCGAGGAGGTAAACGCAGGGAATCAGTTTGTGATACAAAGAACTTGGGGGTCGGAGGTTCCAGTAATCACCTCATCAGCTGTGGCTCCAAACATTAGCTAAAGTCCTGATGTTGCATCAAAAGCATTTAGTAGTGAAGATGTATTAAGCAGAACCCCTCCCACGCACCTCTCCATGCTCATCAAGGATGTCTGATCTTTGAACATTTCAGCAGTTTAATGCAGTGTTTAACAAGTTTATCCCATTTTACCCCTTGCACATCCTGCCCCCATCCATATGCTTGGGGCCTACTAACCCCCATAAAGGAGTGCAAACAGGGGATGTAGCTGGCAGCATTTTTACCTGCTGGCATATTCACTTACCACAATGAAATGTCAGAAGAAGCAGCTTACAAATCCAAAATTCCCCTTTCCCATTAAGCCCTGGGTTTTCCCACTTATCAAAATATAAAAAATAGAAACATTTGGCAAGTAAGATCTATGTGGAAAAAAACCTGTGTCGAAGGCCCACAACACGTTACTTATGACAAACTGCTTTCTCTTAAAAAGGGTTTCATACTACATACATAGCATCAACTGCATGGAACTTCCTAGATACACGTGCCTACAAATATCATTAACTTCATTTTTCTTTATCTTTTGCAAAACTATTTACAAAAAGTTGTCCTTACAAGCTGAAGATGCAAAAGCCTTCAGAAGGACACCACAATTTCTTGTGCCCTCTTTGACGAAGAAAGCAATTCTTTGTCACCCAGAAGCCTGCATCCAAAAGTTTGTCCGCGATCAATCTCCAAACTGTAATCATTTTCAGATATTGTATTCAGGGTCAACGGCAACACAAAACATATCTTTAAAATGAGTGCTTAAGTTTTCATTATGTGCAGGCCGATGGCGTCTTCCCATTGGTTGAGGGAACTGCATTATTTTCTGTTAATTCCAAGGATTTAGCATATGAAGGATGAAGCGTCGTCTTTGAACAATGTAATACATTCAATGTTTGCAATCAAATATGCTCTCAGATGGAAGGCTGCACAAACGTCGACTTACTTATTGGGGATATCCCTCCTTGACTGGGTGCTGCTTGATACAGCATCATTGACTGGCGCTATACAACAAAACTCATTGCAGGGATAAAGAATAACACAACTATGCCAGTAAGAGTAAACAACGTTTATTGAAAACTTATTTTGAACACTCAGTAAAAAGGAATCTTTGAACGTTGCCATTGTCTTATAACACTTTATGCTAGCTGTCAATTCAACTGTGGTCCAGGTAACATGGTGTCAGAATTGATGTGCAAACAGAAACGGCAAACACCATAGCGTTTTGCCGGTGACCATGAAATGAGGCACCAAAAGTTAACCGTTTTAGAAGTGCAAAAGGTCAAGGCCATTTTGTTCCAAAAGCCTATCCCAGAACGCTGCTGTGGTCTCAATGGAGGCACAGTTGAATCGCGGAGAGGTTGTACTGTGTCAAACATGCAATTTAACATTAAAACGATATACAAAGGCTAACATGACACATAAATGAGGAATGAGAAACATGTTCATGTGATTGTGGTATGGTCACCATAGCAGCACAAGCTTTTGTCACCAGACAGAAAATGACATGGAACTTCTCTTCCCCAGGGACAGAAGTCTCTTGGTGTACCCTCAACCTTATTGGGATAGTCATCATTGTTGCAAAGGGGTGTAGAGGATAGCACACTTCCCAATACAACAAGCTCTTATTGCTCAGTGCCTAGCTCCACATACTCTGCAGAATGAGCGCGTGGTAGAACGGGGGTTACGTTCAATGTGAAGTCGTTTCTCATATGCATGGATCCGATTGGAAGAAATGCTCTTGCGGCGATTGACATGCAGGGGAATCTGGCTGCCGATAGGAGCTTGAATTTGATCCGACGGCTATTTACACATTCCCTTACCCCTGAAACCAGCAGCTCTCCAGATGTTTTGGACTGCAACTCCCATGATCCCTCATTGTTTATGTTGGTGGGATTGAAGGGAGTGGTAGTCCAAAACACCTGGAGAGCCAAAGGTCGCAGACCCTTGCTCTGAGCCAAAGTCCATCTCGACGACGATGTGTATTCACTGACTTGCATCCAAAGTCCATCCTAAAGACAGTATGTTTGAGGGTTGGAGGGGGGGGTTAAGATTGTTATGTGGGCCGCCCCCTCACAGGAATGCATGGGTGCACAGCTACAAATAGTCTGCCTCCTGTTAAACATGTACACTCTACACTGCTTTTCGCATGCCACTCCATAGAACTGTGCTGGGCTACTACATAGTTGTGGATCGCATTATCTTTAGCAGTAACACTCACCATACCCCACCTAATATACCTTTCTTTCAGTGCCGCCACCTGCTATGAGGGTTGACCTCATACTGTAGTGAGGGGGTGTGAAGACACAGAGCATTCACTGATACAAACTGTTGTTGCATGTTACCCATTTCTTATATTTAATGCCAATCGTTGACCTTCATGGTGCCAGGGAGGGGTGTAATCGCTGTTATCATGCAGGTGCACTAAATCGACAGAAACGGCAGTCCCTATGCAGCGGGGCCATGTCTATCTTGTGCCAAGAGAAAAGCATTCCTGAGTATTCGTGTCCCCCATGGGACACTGGGCAGCAGTGTTGGAATTGTGCACTCTTTGGTCCTTGGTAACCCCACTGTTCTCCTTGAGCAAGTACAGATGATTATTTCCGGTTCGCCAGACATTTGAGGAATTGGTGTACTTGCGCATTTGTACGAGGATGCAAGACAAATTGTAAGCATACAATTCAGACCATTTACAATATTTAAACTTTGTTGTGTTATCCGGACTTTTGTTATAGTGTGCAGAAGAGAAAAATCAGCAAGTTGTGGCAGTGGACGGAGCTACGAGTATTAAGTGGCTGGCAAACTGGGCAAACAAAACATGCTTATAGCAGTCCCTGTGCCATCCAAATACCAAAGTGTGGCCCACCAGTTGCACTCGCTCAGTTTGTAGTAAAACAAAGTACTTGGCCTTACTTGGAAAAGGAGAGAATAAAGAATGAGTCATGTGAAAAATAATTAGTGCTTTCGAAATGTGACAGGGTGATTATGCAAACAGAATCCTAAGAGAAGAAACCAGAAGTCCAACTCTCACATAAGACCGCAGTTACAGTAGACATTCACAGTTCACCAGATTAAATATTGGTGTTTTTCAAATAAAAGATCATTGAGCAGCAGGCATTCATATCACCCACCCACCCCTCCCATAGTCTTCCCCCTAAATTGTAACAGTTCAGGTTGACCCCAGCATCCGAGACGGTGGAACTGTGCCCAGAGGAGACTGGCTTTCCTGTGCCTAGGGCTCCGTGTCTGTATGGCATGCTAGCAATGCCAGAGGATTGAAGATGTCTAGTGTTTCTTTTGTGTGTTTTGCAGCATCATCCCAGGAAGTGTGAAGAGTGGTTTCACCAGCTGGCTCGAACGGCTTCTATGTCGCTGACCAGGTTCTGTGCTAAGCAGATGCCAAATATCTGGAAGGCAAACGGGCAAGAGTGAACGAATGACATGTGTGGTGGGTACAGCAGGGTCATTGAGTTGGTAAAGAAACAAGGAACCAATGAATGTTTTATAGGACTTCGGGAGCACAAAAAAAAACAACACATGGCGCAACTGCACAAGAGCCTTTTGCCTTTACACAATGTGGTTCGAGATGCATCCCAAGTTAGTGGCGAGTCTATAGTATGTAGCTAGCAACTGTGGCTTTTGCTAATTGAATTGTTGGGCTCATTCAGTTTTATGGTGGCCACCTGTCAATTTAAATGCAATAGAAAGCGGAATATCTGGCAGATTGCCAGAGGAGTGGCATTTTATTGCACTTTGTCAATTTACTGGTTGTAATTTTTTTAATATGAAGCCCGGCTGATCCACAACACTGCTAGTAATTTTGAGCAGTCATTCAACTCTGACAGCTAAAGTCATTGATGGCCAAACTTATGTATAGGATTGATATTTGCAAAAGCTTTATTGTTAGGGCGATTTTTGTTTATATAAACATTTTTTTTTTTTAAAAAGGAAACTCCTACCAAACAGCATGCTCTAGGTATTAAGTGATTCAGTCATACAACTTTCACAGACATATAAGACGGATAGAAAGCTTTATGGTCATTTTTATCTTCCCAAAATGCTCTTTAATATGCAAAACCTCATTGGTGTTATTGGTGCCACTTCACAATATCTCTGGAGTTCTTTCTAATCAATACACACCTACACTGTTCTATTCAAATACATGGCATGCAGTTTTTAAAGCGTTACAAAAATGAGGTTTTTCCCTTCACAAAAGTAAAGGTTTAAAAATGATGCATCATTTCACAATATTAAACGCATGCCTATGCTTAAGTCAAGCACAGGGTACCCACAGCTGGCACTAAAATGATGTTCTGAAGCAAGCACTCAATTCCCTCTCCAGCCCCACATTTCAGATGTCTGTGGCCGCCCCAAAAGGTGCAAGCACGAAATAGGTTATAGAGAAGTTAAAATGGTGAAGAGTAAATCTGAATGCACAAGTGCATCAAGAAACCTGTAAAAGAATACCCAAAGCCATTGAACAGTGAGAACAACTGTGTACCAAAGGTGCACACTGTTTCACAGCTGTAAATCATTTCTGTAAAGATATCCATTTAGTCATCTTTACAGAAGCTGCTCAGTGCTAAGCAGGCAAATGGCATCCCTGCTGGGTTTATCATGCATCTTTGATGAGATTCTGCTGCACACTCAGTATTACCAGGAGAACAACTGCAAAGTTCATTGCACAATGCATAACTGTGATGCTTATAAGTAATCTTAACATTAATTATATTTTAAATACAAGGTAGGACATTTACTGTGTAACAGTACTTCAAATGACAGCAGGACATCTATATCTATACCCACACATCTCAAAATGTTTCTATGTATTGTACAGTCCAACCAACTACGATTTAAACATTTTAAATTACCTTAACCCCAAGCTGACAAGACCCATAGCCTCAACCACACCCACAAAGGTAATTGTGTGCTGGAACGTCGACCCATTGTTCAATTTTACTCACAGAGTGTTGGGTATTGTGAAAAACTGCACATACAGCAATGATGTAAAGAGTATGTACCACTTCATTTGTTATAAAAGGTGCCTGCATTGTGCAGCTACAAGGAATGCTGTGGCTTCTCAAACATCACATGAATGTTCAGGGTCGTCCTTATCCAGTACTCTACTGTGAGAACGCACAGCCAAAAATTCCAAGAACCTTCTCCAACTGCCATTACTCTACTGAGCTGTTTATGCCAAGCAGAGTTTGCACATTTCACTTGTGAAGTTGCCTTATTTTAATGGTGTTCCAGACCAAAGGATTTGAGGTACATAAGCTGCAGCAGGTAACTTGCCTTATTTGCATTTTGCCCCCTGCTAACACCAGAGCTGTGACCACTGTGACAGAGTTCTTTTTATTCAATATTTTTAGAAGATGTGCCTGTACCACTTGCATATATCACGCTTGCTTTGTCAGAGACTGCCCCAGTGTTGTGCAAAGAGCAGAGGTGCGGCTTGACGTGTGCAGTAGGTGACGGGCTGAGGTCCTTTCCTTAGTAGTGGAGTGGCTCGGGTGGTGTGAAGCTCCCGGTGGAGGGGCCGATCTGGGCTGAGCGCTCAGCAGACAGCAGCACCTGCTCTGGTGGAAGTGGACAAAGTGTATATCCTGTATCTGCATCCAGCACCTGCACCTTGCACTTGGCCTGCTGGAGTAAGAGGTACCGCCGCTCTATATTGTGCAAGTGAGCGAGACAGACCCTGGGCGCGTGGCTAACGCTCTGGCTGTTGTGGCCATGTGGTTTGGGACCTTGGTGGTATTTTGACCTCGTTTGTGACCCTGGCAGGCGTTTAGTGAGCTTGTTTTTGCTGCAACACCCTGCTCACAGCCTCCCTGGCTCTGGGGCACTGGTGCTCAATATTGATGTTTATAGTGAATTAGTTGAGCACTGCAAGTACGAACATAGCAGGCATCTTTTTTCTTTTGTTTGGGTGCCACGTGGAGTCAGAGCGTACCACAGGCCTCGAAAAGACAAGAAAAGTCACGGCATGTGTTGAGTTATACCTGGTATACTCACCACTGGATAATATTTAGGAAACCTTGATGGTGTAAATTTGGGCAAAGACATTGTGCTCCTTTTTACTTTTAATTATCACTGCTGGATTCTTGACCAGGGGTAAGATTACAAACAGGTCAATCACATTAACTGGTCATTGGGCCAGTGATTGTACATTGATTCAAATTATTTGGAGTATCTAGTCTGCTTGGTTCCTTTGCTGACAGTCTCTGCAGCTCATGGTTTTGACTGCCACTTTTGAATTGGTGGTGGTGGTGGTGGCTGATACATTTACACCTGTAGGACCGTTGCCTATTCTCTTTTTGAAGGGCGATTGCTACTTTATCCTGGCAAACAATGTTCCTTCCCTCCACATAATATATTGACCTTGCACCAGAAATGTTGAGATGGATGTCAAAGAGGGAAAGATTACGAAGAAGGCCACTTTTAAATTTTCACCTCCGTCTGCATATTGTCTGCATAGTTAAGGGGCTTGCCGTAGGTCTAATGGCAAAAAAAGGTCATGCCCAAATCATGCCTAATGCAGGTGGCAGCTGAAATTACCACAGAGAGCATGAATATTAACATCAATGAATAAACATTGTGCGAAGAGAGAGAAGATAGCCCTCTGCAGTTAGGAATGTGGCTCCTGAATCAACTAAGAAGCCGGAAAGTTCATAGTGTGCCAGACAAACACAGACAGTAGATGGTCTGCCACAGAATCAAGAGGCGTTAATGAACTTCTTCCCAACACTTTCAACAAGATCTGAATGCTCTCCGGTAGTAGCGAGTTCACCCAATACAATGGTTAACATCAATAAAAATAACTTATTACTAAACATGTCTTTTAATTTAAGACGGGCATCATTATCGGGTAACGCTCCCAACATCGACATTTCTGCATCTCTTCCCCCCACCAACTTGTCGATGACACCCGATCTTGAAATAACTTTAAACACACATTTACCCACACATAGACTCGAGCTTGGACACTTAAAAAGCTCCACCCAGAAGATGTTAACTTCAATGACTCTACCTTTAGGCCTAGCTTGAATACAATGGATGCCATTTTTGACTTATGTTCCACATTAGCAAACGAACAGAGCAATAAAGAGGATTTTGGCCAGGGTAGAGGACGTGATTTTGACAGAAAGTGTTGTGTACGGTCATGTGAAATATTAGAGGTGGATTTTGCAGAAGAGCTGGATGAAGAATCATCAATAGAGGTAAGCAGGATAAACACTCCTCCTATTTCTGACCAGTCACTGTCATTTGTGGATATAATTTAAAAAAGGTGCATGCAGGAACAGTCGGCTACAAAAATCTCCTCCAGCCCGTAGATCGTCATCAAGTAAACTTTTGTAAACAAAAAACGCAGAAAGAGAAATAAAATTAAGCAACCGGTCAAACATAAAAAACAAGTAACTGCGGCCATTTCAAATGCAAATAAGAATGTGACATCTATGGAGATTAAGAGAGCTAGTTTCCGGAATATCATTTTGTCAGGGCCCTATATACCGACACAACAGTTACGGTCCGCCTATCTCAAGATGGAGACGTTTCCTCCTACATGCCTAATAGGGGTCTGAAACAGGGGTGCGTTTTGCAACCGTTTTTAATCTCTATGTGGTTGACATGGGGGAGAAATTAAGCACAACAGACTTCTCTGCCTCACATTGGAGGGGTGGCGTTACCGTGGATCACTTATGAGGACAACAGTTCTACTTGACCACACCTCTCTTGGTCTTCAAAGAGCCATTGATGACCTTGTCCAGTTTGCAGATGGGACTCATTTGAAGATCAATCTTGCAAAGACCAAGGTTATGCATATACGGAGCAAAGGTCGACATACTACTAGGTATTACTGGTATGTTAAGGATAGAAAGCTGGAGCAGGTTAAAACCTATGGGTTACCATCAGATAGTGCTCCTACATCATCACAATACTATGCTCATGTTAAAGCCAAAGCTATGCGACGATGGCCGGTATTGAGGGGATTTATTAAGAGGGTTGGTGGAGAGTCAGTAGAGGGACTTCTGGAAGTACACACCAAAGCAATTGTGCCATGTATATATGTATGGGTTAGAAACTGTTCCTGAAAGTCACGTGGACTGGTTAGATAAAATAGAGGGAAAAATACATAGGTCTCTACTGAGCTCACTTACGACCGTACCTGTGACCGCATTGACGATGGAACTAGGTACCACCTCTCTATATACTACTAGGAAATTAACCTATAGTAAGTTACTGCTGAAATAAATCTAGTTGTCTCACACTGAATATTCCTGATCTATTTTCTATGTCCAAAGGACACAAACATTACTGTACGTGTAATAAAGCACATCTTAAACTGGCTGATTCAGTACAAAACTATGTGGAGAATATTGGTCTGCTCCTGATAGAGGCAGCAGATCTTGGTTTTTATCTACATAAACTCAAGCAAAAATCCATGGAAGGGGATCGTTTGAGATCTATTGGTATATTGGAGAATAAGGTGTGCTATGAGGAATATGTTAAACAAAGCTTTAAACATAATAAGCGTTGTAGTTAACCGATTAAGTCTATAGTAAGGGGTCCAGGTAAGCCTTGGTCGTCCAGGTACAATATTGGCAAAAAACAAAAACCACCAATGCTAGCATGCCACACGCCCTATCTCTAGCTATTCAAACCAGTATCATAGAATTATTAGTTTCTAGTAAAAACATCTGTTTTTTATTTTATACCAGAATGAGACATTTTTCATACCAAAACAATTAATTTATACACATTCATGAGCAAAAATATGTGCAATCATAACACATCGCTAACAGACACAATTTCCAGACCTTGGTATTTTCCAGTGTCCTTTTACACTTTATTTTCTTCTATATGTTAAACCTGCCCTAGTTTAAGCAGTGTTGGTGGTTGCTGTATATCAAAAGGTCGACACTGTATTTCAGCTGTCTCTTCACTCAGCTGCAGTGTCACAACTTAGCAGCCTTCATCAGGACCAAATATCATTTCCAGAGAACACACCAAATGTGTATTGTGTCCACAAAGGAAATAAAAGGGGTGTGACATGTAAATTCAGAAAGACGTCTAAATGTTTCTAAAAATGAGACTAAAAAGCCACCAATTGGCACGGCTTCCTACCTTCTGCAGTAGTAGCCCAGCAAAATCACCAAGGAGGAGTACCCCCTGTTGGAGCGAAATCCAGGAAATGGAGATACTCATGGGCAAGTTGTATGCAAAAAAAGCAGATACATCAATAAGTATCACAACTACCTGCTACACTATGAACTTAATGTAGTACCGATGAGGTAAGGCTCATATCCTACCTTTTACTAAATCACCCGTCTCAATATGTTGGGTTGGCAATATTCGTGTGATCACATAAGTAGAATAATTCAGCAGACAGGCTGTATACAAACAAATTCAGAAAACCTGTGTAAATACCCTATTTTAGTCAAACAAATGTTTTTATGAAATTATGAACTTTAAAAAATTGCTTACCCGTACTGGGGTAGGCAAAGTGATTTGCTGTCTGTATGTTAGGAGCAACCCAATTCACCCAACGCAAGAGGTAAGGGAGAGGGTAATGAGAACAAGCAGTGTCCCTCAAACCAATAGACAAATCACTAAGCTACTGTAGCCATCTTCATCTGAGCTATGTACTTCCTTGTATATGCAAGACATCATGCCTTCCATATACTCATTGGGTTGCGGCTATTCTGTAAATCAAAATCTGCGTCCGAACTATTACATATTTTGGAGTACTTACAAGAAATCTCCGCAGCATTCAGCTACACCGTGCAAGTCAGATTGCCAAGCAACTACTACCAACAACTCGAGGTGATTTAAACATATGAGTGTGGCGGCCATCTCTGAACCGCCCATTATGGAGTATTTTCTAAGTCTCTGTAGTTCGAGTCCGGTTGCTAAGCGCCCACTGTAAACAACCAAAGGCTATTTGAACATACAAATATGGCGGCCATCTTTGCCCCACCAATTGTATGTCCACTCTATCCCACTCAGGGAGTTGTAGTGTAAAAAGGCCCAATGCCTCCCACTATGTGGAACAATTCGCTAAAAATTATCCGACACTCTCAGTGAAATAAGGACGAGGCGAATACGCCCAATCCATCGCAATTAGCATATACTTGCGCAGTGAAAGGAACGTGGAAAACATTGTTATTATCCAAGGTACTGGTTACGACCCTTGGAGCCCATACAAGAATCAGCTGACAAAACATACGCACCATCATTGATGATATCCTATGGGCATGCATTGATTCGATATCATAACCCCATATTGGGAGACACATAACTAGAGCGCTGAATATTCCTCAGTGATGGCGGACCCCACAGGGGCATAATAATATTCTTGGATGCTCCAAAACTAGCAACAAGGAGCGAAAAAACAAAATGTATATGTAACCATGGACCTAATTACACCCTACCCATGTTGTGCAATAGTTAATCACATACATCAATTGTATAACAGAATTGTACAAAAACAACAATGCACCGAAGATCTGCAATCTCTTTCCAACATCGCAGTGACTACAGCGCAATGGTATGAAGTCAGTTGACATAGATGAGCTAGTCAGTTACAAGATATTCAGAACTGGGATATAGTGACATAATTCCCTCCAACGGTGATGTATCACATGGCATGAACAAATTGTATCCATCACAGTGAATCCCAAGTACAAACATTGTACATTATTCACAGGAATTGATTATTTCATATAGGAAAAACCACAGAGACGGGGCCATTTAGTAAAAGGTAGGATATGAGCCTTACCTCATCGGTACTACATTTAGGTCATACTGTAGCAGGTATTTGTGATGCTTAAAGTGATGTATCCACTTTTCTTGCATACAGCTTGCCCATGAGTATCTCCATTTCTTGGATTTTGCTCTAACAGGGGAAACTGCTCCTTGGTGATTTTGCTGGGCTACTACTGCAGAAGGTAGGAAGCTGTGCCAATTGGTCGATTTTTAGTCTCATTTTGAGATGCATTTAGACGTCCTTCTGAATTCACATGTCACACCCCTTTTATTTCCTTTGTAGACACAATAGACATTTGGTGGGTACTCTAGAAGAGATCTGATGTCCTGAAGAAGGATGCTAAGTTGTGACACCGCAGCTGGGTGAAGAGACGGCTGAAACACATGGTCGACATTTTGATATACAGCTACCACCAACATTGCTTAAACTAGGGCAGGTCTAACAAAGAAAAAAAGAAAGTGTAAAAGGACAGAGGGTCTGGAAATTGTGTCCGTTATTGATTTGTGTTGTGATGGCACACATTTTTGCTCATGAATGTGTATGAATGAATTGTTTTGGTATGAAAATGTGTGTCATTCTGGTACAAAATAAAAACAGATGTTTTTACTAGTAACTAATAATTCTATGATTTTGGTTTGAATAACTAGAGATAGGTAGTGTGACATAATAGCCTTGGCAGTTTTTGTTTTGTTACCTGATTAAGGCATGCTCTCACACATTAAGAGACTTTATTATGTATCTGCGATTAAATATTCTGCTGGTATCAGACCATAGAGGCGCCTGGCAGAACATCTCACGAGAAAAAAGATTGTGTCATTTGTGTGCCAACCGTATTGAAACAAGCAGGCTCATTTTGACGGCATGCAAGAAGGTATCTGCTCTTTACATCAAAGGGCAATGAGCATTGTTGTACATGGCCATGCAGCATTGTAACAGATCAGTTTTAGTCTACGATTGTGGCGGCAGAGTCAAGTGTGATTACTGCAGCTGCAAATCATGCCTCGGAGCGTATACAGGGTACGTTATTAGTGTACACTCCCAAAACGCAATAATGTAACGCACAAGCACACGTTAGTGAATAATTTGAATATGTTGTATATGAATTGTTGGATGAGAATTTTAATAATTATGATTTTGTGAAAATATTTTAACGATTGGTTTTAATTATTTTGTAATTGGCCTGATTTGTATGCAAAAGATTTTTTTGTTTTAGGCATATGCATTAAATAGATGAAACAGTTGCATATATTTCAAATGTAACCTTTACCATTTGACAAGACCATATATAGAAATGTTATGTTGCATTAACATTACAGACCAGTCTAGGTGTTTCGCAGAGTGACAGCAGGCAATTTGTGAGCGAAACCAGATATTAGCATTGAAACCAAAATTCCTGATTCCAAACTTGAGTCCAGTTGGCAGATAGCTTATGTTCTCATCACTTCTTCTAAAAGATTTTCGGACCCAACCGAAAGTAAACAATTAGCCGTAACAATTACTTCTAGTGCGCTCAACTGTAGAACACACTGCCTTCTCCAAATCTTGGGCAGCAGAGATGTAAAAACATTCTTTCAAATAAACTAGAAGGGTATTACCCAAATTGACCTTTTACAATTGACCTTTTGCACAATTGACCTAATTATAGTGGTCCTAATTGACCTTCTGCACAATTGACCTTTATATTATTTTAGTTATTTTATATATGTATTGGGTTGGATTAAAAATAATATAAGGGGATTGGCTGGGGGATTGCGTTTTTTTAGATTGGGTGGGAAGTTGCAGGGGTTTCCCCCGCATATATGTCCTAATTGACCTTCTAAATTAGGTCAATTGTGAAAAGGTCAATTAGTATACAACCAACTAGAAGATGACAGGCTTGAATTAATAGAGAGGAAGCAATACATTTCTAATCTCTGCAACCTTAAAAACTTCCTTATAATCTTATGGAGACAAAATGGGATTAAAGGGGCGTAGGTTGGACAATACGGACAGTTTGTTGAAGAGGCAGAATCTGGTGAAGGTGCAGAGTCTGGCCCGGGAGTAAAGTTGGGGGGGGGGGCATGCACTTATTTGGGCCTAAGGCAGCAGACATCCCAAATACGTCACTGATACCTGTATGGATATGGACAACCAATGAGAAATATAGATGGTTGTAGTATGGTAATGTTTATTTATATAGTGCCTATACACAGGAAAGGGTTTCAAAGCGCTCAAGGAGGGTGGGAACACGGGGGGGGGGGGACAAAAGTCACTCAGAGCCCTTGAATTTCTCAGACGATGACGGTCTGCACATGCAGATTAAGTGAATAGGATACATTTAACAGTTTGCATACAGCAAATAGGCCCGATAGCGATTCTGCGTTTTTTTTTCAAGTGCACATTAAGGGGTGAAGACAAGGCAGAACAGACAGAATGATCTTCAGGCAGCGCTGTATACAGATCTTGCAAGTGCGGGCAGGGGACCAAGTTCACCCAGTCGGTGGAGATTGGTGGAGTGCGGAGAGAGAGCTTTCAAGGTTTTATAAAAGTGCAATGTGGGGGTGGGCGGGGTGCTGGGCCCTGAGGCAAGTGCAGAAGGACTGGCACGGGAGCCTGGGAGCTGTGAGACTATGAGGTACGCCAGGCGGCCAGTCAGTACGCTGTGTGGAAAGGAGGGAGAGAAGGAAAAGCAGAAAGCTAGGTTAGCAGGGTAGGGTAAGGTAAGAGAAGGAAAAGGAGAAGAGGAAGGTCTTGAGGAGTTTCCGGAACTTAAGACTAACAGGCTCAAGACGGATGTTCCAGAGGGAGGCGCCTGCTGAGGAAAGGAATCGCCCTCCAAATCTCTGCTTGGAGAATCGGCTCACTCGCAGTAGGATGGAGGTAGATGAGCGGAGGGCTCAAGATGGACAGTATTTAGGAAGGTAAGTAGGTCCCAGGCCCCAGAAAGCCTTATGGACAATCAGAGAGTCTTGCATTTGATCCTTGCAGCCACATAGAGCCAGTGAAGGGATTTCAGCGCTGGAGAGATGCGGTCCCTGGGCTTGAGGCCAGGGATAAGTCTCACAGTTCTGTGCTGGATGAGTTGCAGAGGGCGCAGGGCTGAAGCAGGGAGGTTTAGGAAGAGGCTGTTGAAGTAGTCCAGCCTAGAGAGAACCAGGGCTCTGGAGACAGTGAGCCGCTGGGGGAAAGTGAGAAAAGGTAGAGTGCCTCTGAGGAGGTGTAGTTGATACTTTTTTGAGATGTCAGAAATGTAAGAGGAGAAGGAGAGATTGGAGTTGAAGATGACCCCAAGGTTTTTGGCCTTGCAGGTGGGGGGTAGGCGCGCGACCAAGCGAGGCCGGCCAGAGTGAGAGGGGGAAAGCAGGAACAGGGGTCCCGGTCCCAATGTGAACAATCTCAGTTTTACTGGCATTGAGACAAAAGTCGTTTGCAGCACACCATGACTGAATGGCGGACAGACAGTCAGGTCTGAGTGAGGCGTAGGAGGCGGCTGAGGATAGGTGTGCGTCATCTGCATTACACTGGAAATTAGAGGTGAAAGTGGCAATCACACGTGGCACGGTAGCCATGTAGACGTTGAAGAACCAGGGGGATAGGTTATAACCCTAGGGAAAGCTGCAGGTTGAGAGGGTGACAGTCGAGAGAAAGGTACCAAGTTCGACCTGGGATGGCCGGTCAGAGAGAAGAGGTAAACCAAGCCAGAGCCTGACCTGTGATTCCCGAGTTGTCACAAAGCCGTGAGATCTGGATGTTGTGGTTAACTGTCAAAGTCGAGAGAGAGAGAGATCAAGGAGAATGAGGGCAGAGAGAGGGTTAGTGTCAAGATTTGGGAGCAGGTCTTCACAGGTGTTCAGAAGAGCAGTTTCCGTGCTCATAGTAGGTATGATTTGACAATATCGATGTAGGATTATGGTTATGTGCAGCACAACAGTTGTCTGAGTTGGCTTCTTCTCACACACTGGTTTCTAATCATGCTAGTCTTATGTTGATTTCACAATGTCTGTCTCTTGATCTTAAAATACCTTTATTTTAAAAATAGGATACCCGGACACGTTTCAAAAGGTGTCAATACACAATAGTAATTGCAATTGTTTTCTAGATCTATACCTTCATGATGTGCAACAACCCTGCACCACCTTAAAAATAAATGCATTGAAATATCAAGCACACAAAACTGCAAGACAACTGTGTAAAGTACGGTTCTGTATGTAGAAACATTGCGATCTTCACACAGTATTTTCCCAGAGTCCGAAAACAGATAAAACTGAAAAAATTGTATTCACTAAAATATTGTAGTGACAGGTTGTTTCAGTCCTACTAGGATTTTGTGCATGTTACTAATTTGTTGAAAATGCTAGGAGGCCAAAAAGCTACATATTTCAAAAAAATACAAACATGTTTGGGAAAGTATTGCTTGAACAATTACCTCAACTATCCCCAAGATGTGTTCCTATGGAACGACACAATTGACAGAATCTAGTAGTGTGCAATGTTTCTAAATACAACAATTGATTACCCAAGTCTACAAGCAAAATATATATGTGTGCTCCTTTGTTTTTCGTGTTACAAGGAAGTAACGTGTAAGTCATGTATGGAACAATTCTTTGTAAGGGTGGTTGGAATAAGTCAGCCCTACAATACCCTTGAAAAGCATGGTGTGGGGTAGAGACTATAAAAATGTACTTACAACTTTCATACAAGGATTGTGGGTGGCTTAGTTGCAGAACTCATGTCACTGGCCGATGGTAAGCTCTGCACGGTAAAGGAGCATCTAAACTTTAGGATTCTTACCATTACTCACAAATGTCTCCATGGTAAATGTCTGGCTTAAATACTCAAGAACAAAGTTAATGCAGCAGTTAACATTAGGGAGGCATTTGAGGCGAATGATTTTGCATCCTGAACCAGTAATGGGAGCCTAAAGAAATTGCACGTCTTACCTAACCAGGAACGCCACTCCTTCACAGTTTTTACAATGGAAACTAAACCCGGGGGGACGCAACTTGTTGACAGACACCTTGTGTCCCGATTGCTTCCTTTAAAAGATTGTTTTCTGACCTAACCGAAAGTAGACAATGGTCCTCAACAAGTACCTCTTGTTCACTAAACTGTAGAATACGCTGCCTTCTCCAAATCTCAGGCATCAGAGATCTGAAAACACTCTTCCAACCTACATAACATAGAAGAGAACAAGCTTGAATTAATAAAGTGGAAGCAATAACTGTCTAATCCCCACAGCCATATCATGTTATTGAGCCAACATTTGGGACAACATGTGGGCAGGGGTGTAGTTTGGTCAAGGCGGACAGAGTCTGTTGAAGTGGCGGAATCTGGTGAAGGTGCAGAGTCTGGCAAATGTGGAGGAAAGTTGGAGCGGGGAGCACATACACTTAGCTGGGCCTAGGGCAGCAGAAAGCCTAAATACGCCACTGATGACAAAGACATTAACAATCCATCCTCTCCTCCTTCGCCCTTGTCCTGGAAAGTAATGGAAGTGGAAACATGCTATGAATGTTCTCTTTGGAATGATGTTGACATGTGCGACCACACAAGCAATTAAGAATGTGTCTTCTGAATTTGATCCAGTTGATGGGGAAAATAAATGTAGAGATGAATTATTATTCACAAAAAAAAAGCTGAGCTGTCTTTAGTATCACCATAGGTTACAGATTTCCAAAGGGCTGTCTTGCTGTTTAACCAAAACAGCCAAGACTGTACTTACATCAAACTGGGAACAAGATTGTGACAGAGGAAATGGTATCATCAGACCATCAAAAAATGTAATGTCTCTCTCAAACAAAATACACCAGGGGGTTAATTTCTGTATTTAACCAAATGAAAACATGTAGTCACACCAAGTCAGTCTGGTACCAGGTTAAGAACGATACTGAACTCTACCACAAAGACATGCACTTGGTCCATGAACACACACACAGTTAACACCAAATACACATACTGACCCCTGTATATGTCAAGGAGGCACAAGTACCACATTTAAGCTAAAGGAGACTGCCTACCAGAGCAACCCAAGGGCCAGACAGACCCCAGAGGTGGCGTGAGGGGGCTAAGAGGGACACGATCAGCTGGTATGCATGGAGTCATGTATGTGGTTGGGGCCTCTTTCTCTATCCCGCTACCCATCAGCCTCTCTCCTGTCCAGGTCTCATCTTTCAGGTGGTGCCATAGAGGCGTGGCGACCAAAGTGGCAGGGTATCCAGAAGCAAGACCAAAAGACCACAGCTACCAGCATGAGCCACCAGTGTTCTACAACAGTAATGGTTAGTGGACCCAAGGGAGCAACACTTTCCAGACACCAACAACAAGGACTACAAGTACCACATTGCACAGGGGTCCAATGGCTAAAACCCATCAAAGGAAAGAAATTGTTATCCTGTTTAAAAATGTACTGTCCTCATCCACCCAGGAACGGAATGGGGGATTCAACAACTTCCACCAGTGTTCCCATACTCACTACGGAGCAGCAGTGGAACAATGGCGGCAGAGCTGGAGCCAGCAGGGATTGGCACTTCAGTAGGGGAGAACAGAGAACACTCCCAAAATCCTTATGGACAGTGGCTTAATCAACACAGGACAGGAACAGATCAGACGAAAGGTGAGAACTCATGGCAGGCTGAAGGAAAATGGAGACTGAAAAGAGGACAGGGCTAAAGGCCCCTAGGAATACGCCTAGAATAAAATTCAGTCCACTAAGGGAGGAGATAGGAGGCACTTTGGGGACAGAAGGCAGAGATTTGCCCAGGCTGACCGCTGACCGGAGTGCCCAATGGGAGATTGGGGAACGTTCCAGTCAGGAAAGGGAGGGCTATACAAACCCAAGAGAGTTAGTCTTTAGTGAAAGGTGTTTGGATGAGACTGTAGGAGGTGCAGGAGGACCAAAGACCAGAGAGGATTGTGCAGCCATGTGGAGGAGTAGGAGGGGAGTACTGGCCTGTCTAGAGAGAGTGAAGGTAAGGAGTTGCTATTGAGCGAGTGGTATCACATCTGTTGTAGGTCTGTGTTGGAAGTGAGAAGGAGTGCGAGGAAGATCAAAATGGAGGATTAGCAGTGAGGCGGAGTAAAATCAGAAGGGAGGAGTGTAGTAGAGATAGGAAGAGTGAGAGGTGGAACAATACCAGGAAGGAGGAGAATAGAGTTGGGTGGAGTGAGCCATGAAGAGTCAGAGGCAGACAGGCTAGGACTGGCCTATAGGGCAATAGGCCCATGGCCAAACCAAAATCGCAAAATGCTTTAATGGGCCTGTTTTTTGGCCAATGTGGACTAGTTTGAGGAGTTACTTTACCATGCGGCTAATAGTTTTGACCAGTGTTGCTGAATACATATTTTTCAAAATGCACAATTTGCATCACATTTTATCAATAAACTCCCCCTCGGGTACTATTCAAACCGTGTCACAATAGGAATGAATAGCCATTTGCAACTGTGGGCCACTTTTTCATTGGTGCCAGCGAATTTCATGGCCTAGTCCCACCCTGCGGGCAGAATAGACAGTAGTGGAGGGAAGCACAAGAATAAGAACTGAAATGTCATTGCAGGACAGTAAAATTACGCTATCCCTGTTGAGGTCACCTAGAAACTAAGGGAGAGGTGAGAGAGGCCACAGGAGAGGGGCCAGAGGAGAGAGGCGAGAGGATGTTCCAGGCGTTGGGGAAACCAGTCTATAAAAAAACAAAAAAAAAAAAAAAAAATCACATGAGCCTGGGATACAGAGGTGGGTGGCCCCTTCAAGATGCAGGGAAAAGGTACAGGGACCACCGTAGACTGAGCTGCCCAATAGCCTGTCTCAATAAAAATCAGAATACTTAATGATAGGGTCACGTGTGCAATCGACAACTGTGTCACACGTCACCCTGAGTTCTTTAAAAATTCATCTCTAATGCACAGTTGTAAGTTCGGCCAGAGCTGCCAGTTTGAAGTTACTGCCCTCACACATTGAGGGAAAGAAGCAACTGACGGCGACCAGCTATCCTGGTGAACGAATCTACACGTACGTTCCTATATGATCCCGGAGGTCCTTAGATCAGGCTCAATTGTGCCAACCCCGGTTTCGATCAATCAAGTTTGGAAAAACAGTTTTTGACGTCTTGGCTCCCGACACATGGAATTCCCATTCCATTGGGTCTTAAATCCGCCACATCACAAAAGGAACTAAAAACCTTCTTGTTCAGGGCTATATAGCCTCCTTATGGACATTTAGTTAGTTATCTCCCTTCTGATGCCTGGCTGCTTGTTTGTTTTCTGTGTGTTTCTTTATGCTTCATGTGCGCCTTGAGGCCTTCGGGCGATGTAGCGTGTTTTTAAGAATTTAAATAAAGGAACAGGGTTACAGCAGCCACTGAAAAAGTTAGGTTGTTATTCTCATTTGTACTGCAAGAACCTCTATTTCCAGTGTGCTGTGGGATGTCAACCCACTGGTCCAGGCCCTGCAACATTACTGTTCATTGCTGGCAGCAGAAACCTCAGAAATGGCCACTGTAAAGCATGCTGCTCGCTAAAAATCACCCAAAATTGTGCAGTAAAAACCTGAAAAATAGGCCGCCATCCACTTTTGCCTATCTTAGTGAGCACAGGAGATCACTGCCAAAACCCACCATTGGGCTACCCACAAAGTAGCCTGAAATCACGTGAAAAAGCAATGCTGATTGCCAAAAAGAAACACAGAGCTGTTTGGAAATCAGTTTTCTTGATTGTCAAAAATGTGCAAAAATCATGGCTCACAAACCACCTAATAGATCCAACCTCCTTGTTGGGTGTTCCACATTATTCTACTTCAAGAATCCACATAAATACAAGCAAGAATCATATGTTATCAGAACAAAATCCTCTTTTAAAGATACTTGATGGAAAGAAAGCTGTCAAAAATGGGTGTAGTACCGTTACTCACCTCTGTCAGAAGCCAGCGATTTAAAACCTATTATGTGTAAAGTGAACATTGAACTCAAACTATGCCAAAGAAGAGAGTTCCATCAAAATGCCATATAAGAGTGCCACACTTTGATTTTCATGTTGAAAAAGGACTGGAAGTAAAGATGGGTTTGCTTATTTTAAATGTATAAATGTATTTTTTTCACAAGGAACTATGTTACAATTGACCAGAAGGTAACCTGATTCAGTTAAAACTTCCAAGAGGCCTTCTTCCCCTGGGAAACTCACAACTTGTTCATTCCCACCAAAAAGGAGGATATCACATTGGCCTGTTAATAAGGAGGGGGGGGAAATTTCCTGTGCTGCCTGGAGAAAGAAACAATGGATTCCTTGGGCTGAAGAGGAATGCTAATTCGGGTCTGACTGACAACAAACTGCTCTGGCAGGAAGGCAGGCCATGTGACCCTCTGACTCAGCCCAGCTCTGGAGGCGGGCCGGACTGAAATTGTTGATTTGACATTGGATTAAATGTATGTTTAGAAAAATGCTTATAGCTAAGTGTACTGAACTGACAAAAATATGAAACTTAGAGATTGTTAAAATGAAAAATTCACTCACAGTTTAAGACTAAGTTGGAATCTGCGATTTTCTGAGACTGAACCCCGGAAATTATTCATATTGTAGCCATGGTGTTTATATTAGGAACATGAAAAATTACAGGAATGTGCCCAGAGGGGACGTGCATGCATGTATGTATAAAAATTGGTGCAGAACTAACATTGAGAAACCCACCAAAAGCGCGAACAAGTTGTCATTTATGAACCATAGCTCGCAGGAAGATGGGAGTTGAACAGAAAAGTACCTTAGGCAATCTGTCATGTAATTATGTATTATGAACAACTTGTGTATCTTGGAAATATGTTTTTTGGGGGAAAATAGATTTCCTAAGAAAAAGCAAAGGGGGGAATTTCCTTTGGGCCATAAACCCAGCATCACTCCGACACCTGATGACACACAATTCCTTTCTCAAATCAGGGGACAGGGAATTCTCTGACCTATCAGATCCTTAGAGGGTTGGGTATAGTAGAATCAGCCTCCCCACCCACTTTGGAAATGGATACATAGGGACTGATGAGGACCTAGAAAGACACTTTGTCCACTCCTCAACTGATTTCTTGGTGAAGCACCCTGCAGGAAGATCCAGGCTCCAGACAGATCCAGAGACCAGACTCTAGAACCAAACTCTAGAACTTTGAAGCAGAGAGGCCTAACCCAAGAAGCTGAACCCTTTTTCAGCAGGTCTCAGAATCTTTTGCAACATGATTCTAACCCCTAAACTTCCACGGGGCCTAACTAAACAATTCAACAGCTGAGCTGTTTTGCTTCTGGCCAAGAACCCCGTGCTAGAACCAAGATTCAGATCCGTCCAGCAGAGCTGTAATCCAGAACCTGTCAGATCCAGTCCAAGAGGCCGCGCAGACCAGAGTGCCTTGCTGAGAGCAGAGTCCAGGTGCCCTAATCCTGTCCGGTGGCGAGAGAATCCCAGCCAAACCCTTGACCAGATCTTTGACGGGCCCATTCCATTCCAAAGCCATAGTTGTAAGTATTCCGCGTAGAACTGTCCATAGTCATCTCTTAGTTTAAAGTAATCCTATTAAATCAATTTCAACCTATCCAGAACTGCATTATAGAATCTTGTGTCCATCCTGAATTCTTCTCATTATATTGTCTGTGATAACTGTAGCGATAATCATCTATGCGCTGATATTTTGAAGAAAGTCAAGTGTCTTGGCGGACAACAATCAGAGCGGAAGGCGCCCTGGTCTGGTGGTTGTCCCGTTGGGTATCTTGTACTTTCATAGCCCCTTAGTATAAGTCCATATTGGTTCCGAATCTTTAAAGCGCAATCTTTCATTTAGAAATCTTGACTATTTCTGAAAATCGACCTTCACAAAAACCTCTAACTTTTGAACCGCACGTCGTAGAAACGAAGGTAACATCCTCAGCTTTCAAATGACATTCCAATTCCTTATAGTTTTTCCGCAATCGCGTTTCCTGCACACGGAAAAGGGGCCGCGATTTGCAATTTGGCTAAATTTCACCACATAGAAAAACAGCTCTCTCTTCATTGCTAGTGTTGACCTGAACCAATCCAAGGCAACTCTCACTAGTTCTGAATCCAATTCGTGAATTAAAGTCATTTTTAGCCTTTTTCCCATTCATTGCAAATCACATTTAAAAGCGATTGACCCGTTTTAAAATCATACCTGTTCTCTCCAGCTTGCTGGGGGAAGTGGGATTGAACTGAATTGTAGATTGTTATTCCTGATACATGTGTGCCCTCATTCCATCTCTTCATATTGCATACTGGGGGGAGTGAGTAATAACAGGGGGAAAGAGTGATCATATTGTCTTGATTGAAGTCATATCAAGTTTAATTTCTGTGTTGCATTTCTTCCTATAATTGAAAGCTATTGAACCCATGCAAAGTATTCTCTGCTACATTAATCCTCCTATTCCTACTCCTAATTGAATAAAGAGATTTTTGATATTGTAATATGACCCATTGCTGATCATTGTTCATATTCATAAGTGTGATATTCAGATATTATTCATATTCATAAAAGTGTAATATATATATTGTTCAATTCTTCAAATAAATCTTTTAATTTGCAAAACAAACCTATTTCTTGGTTCAGTGAGACCAGGGGAATTCAAATAGAGGGGCGTTATATAAGGGCACATCATCCAGAATTAAACAAACTTTTTACATAAAAATATATAAAATAAGGGTTTCCAATGGGCATCCTATACTAGGCATTGACTTAGCTGGAGTGCCGGATTGAAATCACTTACAGTGCAAGAACATTACAAAACAGGAAAAGCACACATCAGGCTCCAGTTTCATTTTGGATGGTCTTGCAGAATTAATGTGTGGCAGCCTAAACATCAGCGGCTTTTCCAGATTATGATAGGATTGTGACTCGTAAGAGGCTTAAGCTACCTCACCTAAAGCCCATTTGGAATTGAAGTCCTACAGAATGAAAGTATGTTGGCTGCTGAAGCATTGCTATGCAGGAGAGAATCCACTGTGGTGGCAGAAATGCCTTGAAAATCTGCCTGCTTAGAGCATCCATGCAACAGGAGACAAGTTTGTGTGGCACAGGATGTCTGGCGTACGACCAATACGTAGTTCTTGTGTGGCAAACATCTCTTGCACTAAACTGATGACACAGCTTTTAGGAGTCTTCCTTAAAGCATTTCTGATTTTCATTTAAAAAATCAAGTGATGGACCACCCAGCCTGGTTCCTTAGACCACATGATCCCAAGCGAACATGGCTTTTAACTAACAGATCTTTACCCAAGAGGAAGGTGAAAGTAAACCATCTTTCTCCAAGGCCTAATAAATAATTTGTTTTGGCGATGCAATCTAGGGAAAGGAAGAGAGGCGCGTTCCCTCACTATTTTCATAACACTAGTGTATGGAAGAGGACACGGATGCACACTAGTATTCGAGGAATGTATGCGAAGTTCCGAACATGAGGGGGAACGTCATACATATTGTTTTCTCCGTGGGAAATGCAATCCCCAACCTATGGTAGATGTCGGATCTGGTTATAGCCCAGGAGTGTAAGTCTCAAGAACCATTGCTGTCTGGCCCTGGTAGCACCATCAAGATGATGATGCTTAGCTGGCTGCATCGTTTGGGGACTTTCTATATTATCTGAGACACAGACAAAAGATGGAGCAAGTGCCATGTCTATGCCAGCAGGCTATCGGTTGGCACGGAGCCCTGACCCACGCCTGCCATTGGCATTCATTGCAAACATGGATTCATTGATTCCGGGAAAGAGTTTCATTTGCATGAGGCACCATAGGTGAATGATGGCGCCCAAGGCTATTCTTGACTTGCATTTATAACATGGAGACTGCCCGTCAGCAAGACAGACACATTGGCGAGCAGAATACATGTGAAAATAAGGGAACAAAATTCATGCTTCGCAACAGTAATTAAAACACTCGAAAATTACACAAGGCCACAAATGTGAGAATGTTATGGAGCGGCAGAGGTGATTGTTGGAGTACCTCAGATTTGAGGATATTTTAGAAAGGGGGAAAAAGTTCAGGAAGAGCAAAGCAGATAGGAAGAGGCAGCACTGAGGGCGGTCGCGGTACTGATGGCAGACCGTGTATATCAGATCAGCCACTGATATCCGGAGAACGGGATGGTTTTGGGAGTATTATGTTCCACTGCCTTGTCAATAAAGTATCTAAAGTGTCCATATAATACTACAGCTCACCATAATTTTGGCAGGAATTGCTTTCCCTTTACTACTAGAGCAGAGTATCTTCTCTTTAGACGTGGAACTCCAACTGTGGAATCCAGGCTCGAGATGCCTGCATTCTATGTTTCGACTTCTCACAACTTCCAGCCCTCTAGCCAATCAGCAAGCTTTGAATGGGGGCACTAACCCACTGATAAAGGTTGCATTTCAAGCAACTCTGGTGTGTACACACTGGGCACTGGTCAAGGATACGTGGATAAGATGCGTCACTAGAAGCCTCAGGTGGGGCTGCCCTTTTTCTCCCTGTAGAAGCTCTAGTAGGATTAGAGCCCTTATCAGGCGCTATTGAGGGCCAGGCGACCTTTGCCCTCCCAAGTGATCCTCGCCTTCGGCTCACTAGGGGGCAGTCACCTAACACACAATAGAGCCCGACAGTAAGGGCTTTAATGCTTGATTAGCTACCAACAAATAAAATCTATAAATTTACAGGAACTAAAACATCTTTCTGAAAGCTTAAAGTAAGTGCAGGTTCTCCAGTTGTGCGACTATGGAAAGCAGATGGTGGTAAAATAAAATTAAGTCACAAGCGACAGCAGGAAGGCAAGAAGCCAGACAGCACAGCTCTGTCAGGTGTATCACCAATCTCACTGAAACGGCCACAATGGTGTGGTTATTTCTGGCCACTTATCATACAGACACCCTTTGTTATCTCTTTTGGGCAGTGCCACCAGCAGACCTACTACTTGCACACAAAATGCCCTCTGGTTGTGAATCCTTTTATCTGGGCAAGAATTGGTTGCATTAGCTGACAGAGCCAGCAAGCACATTGTAAACCAGGGCCATCTTAAGCACTTTTGGGGCCCTGGGCACGGACATCTTTGGGGCCCCTCTTCACCAAATCGAACGAATTTAGTGATCAAGAATACTGGTCGCGCTCCCCACCCATCGCTCTCACAACCTATAGGTTGATATGCTGTCTCGCAGCATAATAAGCACGTTTTCTCCCTTTAAGTCCCCTTGCCCTCTTCATTCTTGCTCTAATCAGAATGACAAGTAGCATTTGAAGACCAACATTAGCGGTCTACAAAGGGGTTACTGTTCTAGTACATACAGGATACTTTTTATCAACATCATCCAAGAAGGTAGATGTAGTATTAATGCAGGACCGTATGTAAAAGGTACATGTAACCCATAATAGACAGAACTCAGATAAGCTGCCTCACAGAATGCAAAAGTGTTCATGCATGGATAGAGACCACTAATTTGAAGGAAGGAGAACGCTACACATATCGTAGCATGGATAGTGGAGGCAGATTAGAAGCTACCAAAAAGGTGTCTTTATCCAGACAGACTGGGATTAGAAGTGGCATAGGTTTTTCAAATAGTGTTGCTATTAGATAGCAAAGCAATATGCTCACTATTAACAGTGAAACAATGAATAAGGCTTTTATGAAGGTCATAACATGAGAAGGAAATCACTCGGAAGGGCTGAACATTTTGAAAGGTTTAGGGACTTGCAATATTGAGATGTTCGGCAATACAAGATTAAATGAGATGCCCAGGATCACACAGGTTAAGGGAGGAAAGGGGGAAGCTGGGATTTGTGCCAACTCTGCAATTTCTGCATTTGAACAATTTCTTTTCCAGTTCTTACCATGAACTAAAACAATCTCATTTCTTATTAAAAAAAACGGACTTGGAAAGTACACAAATCACATTACCAAACACGACCATTTTTGAACAAAATATTATAGAAGGGTGTTATGCAGAATGGGAATTATTTTAGCTTCATTCTCTCCATTATCAAGGGAAGTACCAAGAACCAGCTTACCAATCAATGTGATTTAACGCATTTAATCTGGGTTTGTCTTTTGTCATTTGTATTTTCAAGCTTTAAATACTTCCAAAACAATGGCTTGTGACATTTTCATTTATAAACGTGCATAAAAACCTTTGATTTTACCAAAAAGCAAACAATGTTTTGTGTCAAACAAGCAGACCTTAAAATATGCTTGCCTAAGGTCTGCAACATATCGTCCGCTCTTTACTGTCTACCAACCCTTCCACCCAAATGGCTAACATAAGAAGAAAGATCAAGTAATGGGCTAAAAGATACCAGCAGCATGCAAGAGGGCAAACCTCACAGAAGTGTAAGATGTAATGTAAGATATATTAGATGATTTGACCAGGATCACTATCGTCTGCTGGCAAATACAAGATAAAAACATGAACTCTTGTCGTTCCATAGTCTTGAATTTGGATACTTATTCACCTTTTGGACTAACAGTTTATGCCATCGTTGGAGGCGATTGCCTAGGTTTTACAACACCCCATCTGACCAAACCAATTTCTAGACCTTCACCATACGGATAATAGGTTAGTTTTTATAGTCACCGCTATCTGGTACAGGTTCATTGCGGATAACAGCAGATGTTGTTCTGCAAAACCAATTGCATATGCAGGCTGGTTTATAAACTTCAGACATAGGAAAGGCTCAGCCAGCCTTGCTGGAATGTGATATTCCGATTTTGCATATGAACACATATCTCTGCAATAGGAGCTTCACACACTGAGCTAACTTCTGAACCATTGTGGCACTCAATTTATCAATATGCTTTTCACCATAGTCTATTGCACATGATCCACATAATTCCCACATGAAGGAAAGAATGCTACAGAGTTGTGTCATAAGGAACACACAAACTATGCATGCAACAGCGAACACAGAAAGCAATACATGAATTGATAAAAGGAGAATGCACTTGCCAAAACGGAAAGGCAATGGGTTTAGAGCCTCAGCAGCACCCCATCAAATATCCTGACGTGTGCTATTTAAGACTAGTGAACAATGGAATCTTACTTCTTCAGATCAGGTAGCCTTCTGGGGCCCCCTTCAAGGTGGGGGCCTTGGGCAAGTTCCCATTTTGCCCTCCCATAAAAACGTCTCTGCTGTAAACTGTTTGACTTTAACACCACTCTAAGATGTTTAACATTGATTATTTTACACCTATTCGGAATAACCCAAACCTTGTGTGGCCGCATTGTAGGGAAATGCAGCAAGTGTTGACTGAAACTGGAAATCTTAGCCCATTAACAGCGAAGTGTGTGTATTGTACGGAATTACATAGAAAAACATGGCAAATTTTGCCCACTAGCGCACCAGCCCATACCCAACCCTGTTCTCCTTAAAAAGGAGTATCAAAATGTGGGCTCCCTAAAAAGTGGCACACTGGCAAAAGGGAATGCAAGCAGCAATGTTTAGGATGTCATCTTATCGGAAAAGGAACTGAGGAAAAGAGAATTACTGCAAGTGACTATGGAAATGACTCAGAAACCAATATTTCTTTGCACAGTGGAAAGTGTGGAGATGAGCTCTTTTCCAGATGTTGAGGGGGTGAACGAAACCGCCTTTGGTAGTGATAATGTATTATGTCAGGTTTTGAGGCGTGGGTGGCTGCAAAAAGAGCCGAGCGACTGAATTGGGATTCATTCTGCTATACTCCGTTTCACTCAGTCCACTCAGTTTCACGATGAAGTAACAAAGAAAGGTTTGAGAAGGTTATGTCGAGTCAAAACATGACAGGCGCTGATATTTGGAATTGAATAAAACAAGGAGTCAAAGTCTTTGTTCTCACTAAATTCGCAGACCAGTGTCACAAATTAAGGGATCATTGATTCATACCGGTTCCATGTAATAATGTCCCCTCAAAAATAACGGCTTGCAAAAAAAAAAAAAAAAAAAAAAAAAAAAAAAAAAAACAGAAATTGCCGTTTTTTGCGCGGACGTTATTAGATGGAACATGCGGGGAACACCGCTGCAACCCCCAAACTCTTTTATGTTCAAGGGGTTAGGGGGACACTCCCGCAAGCCCTGCTCCCCCAGTCCCTATATATATGGTCACCTATATATCACCACTAACTTTTCCCGGTGCCATTATACACGCCGACCATGTATGTAGGGCTATTACCACCCGATAGATTCATACCGATGAATTAGTTCAACACACACACTGTGCGGGACGATCTGGTACAGAATCTGGCATGCAGGACCCTCCCACACCCCCCTTCAACATACATAACCCAGCACCCTTTGTCACCGGCTGATGAGATGCAGTCGATTGTGAGTCTTGACTGTTTTGCTACAGAACACAGATGCAAAACCCATGCCTGCTACTCGTGTGTATTAGTTCCACGAAAAAAATACATTGCTATTTGCTGCCAGTGCACGTTGCTGCTTCGTACATTCACTGCTGTGCCAACCCTAGGTCTGCATGGTTGATGTCTACCTATTGAAACAATCTTAAATACCAGCCAAGAATAAAAATTACATCAAATGCAAAAACATAGATCGTAGAACAACGACCACTGTAGCTAGTATTTCTTGACATAGGACATACATGATAAATTAGCAGCGGATTCGACCGCGAGGGGAAAAAAAGTGAAGTGGACATTTTTGCATGCCTTTATCCCCTCTACCCACCACCCCAACACCCAAAAGACCCCAATCACCCACTTTCGGCTTCCTGCTTAGGGCGTCTCCCTGCCACGAAGTTCCATCTCTCAATTATAAGATGGGAGCTGATGCCGCAGGGTCCCTTTTTTTTCCTCTTGTCCCCCGTTTTCCATGTAATGGAGGCGGGTGACACCCCTGCTACTCCCAAACCCATAATGTCGAACAAGATGAGTGCAGGGGACACCGATAGGGAGGGAGCGATATGGAATACGTCGTCGGACCATCCCATCGAAAGAACGTTACCAGGTAAGAAAGTAACTTGTTCGAGGGGATTGGGTCCTCCGAGGTATTCCATATCTATGACAGACTCCCAAAGCAGTACCAAGCAAGGAGGTGGGAAAGAATTTAGAATACAAATTTAGCATGCCCAATCAAATTGCGGAATAGAGAACAGCCTTGCCAAACGCCAGATCTTGCCCTCTGATGGAATCGAGGGAATAGTGACGTACAAAAGTATGTACTGAAGCCCAGGTGGCTGCATCACAGATGTGACGAATAGGAACTCCCCTCTGCAGGGCAGTAGACGCAGCCACTCCTCTGGTAGAATGGGCCTGCAAGCCAGCCGGAGGGTCCTTACCCGCCAAGCGGTAACACTCAGGATGTGGAGGAGGATAGAACGCCGGAAGAACAACCTTCTGGCTCAAATGAAATTCCGAAACCACCTTCGGAAGAAAAGAAGGACGAACTCTAAGGACAACCCTGTCCTTGTGAAACACAGTGAAGGGTGGCTTAACTGAAAGTGCCTGTAACTCACTCACTCTGCGAGCGGAAGTAACCGCAACTAAAACACAGTTTTCAGAGTTAACAGCCTTAAAGGGCAAGAATGTAAAGGCTCAAACGGAGCACCCATAAGAAACTTAAGAACAAGGTTCAAATCCCAACCTGGCACCAAAAAAGGTGACGGAGGGAACACATTAGTGAGCCCTTTCAAAAACTGCGAAACTAAAAGGAATCTTAAAATATGAACACTCTTCAGACGAGCGCTTAAATATGGACAGCGCCGCCAGGTAACCTTTAATGGTCCCCACTTGCAAGCCCCTATGGGCCAAAGAAAGCAAAAAAGACAAAACCATGGGAATGTCGCATTCAAAAGGATCCACATTCTGAACTCTGCACCAGTCACAGAACTTTCTCCAACGGTACAGAGACTTTGTTGCCGGCCGCCTGGCCGAGAGCAACACCTCCATCACGTCTTCAGGGAGGTCCCAATCCTTATACCTCAACCTTTCAGAAGCCAAGCGTGAAGAATGAGGGATCTGACCTCTGATGGAGAACCTGACCCCCCCTCCCGTGAGAGCAGATCGTCTCGGTAGGGAAGGCGACGTGGAGGGCAGATGGACAAGTCTAGAAGGTCCGGGTCCCACGTCCTCCGGGCCCATGCCGGAGCAATGAGGATCATCCGGGAACCGAACCTCCATAACCTCCGCAACACTTGCGGGATGACGGGGACTGGAGGAAACGCGTACAGCAGTGGGAATGACCACTCCACCACGAACGCGTCTCCTAAGGCTCCTTTTGGAGGAAATTCCCGCGAGCAAAACCTTTCACACTTCCGGTTGACACTAGAGGCGAAGAGATCCACTTGAGGGGTCCCCCAAAGGGCGAAGATCTCCAGGAGAATCTCCTGAGCCAGCACCCACTCGTGAGAGATCGTGCTCCGCCTGCTCAGAGCGTCCGCCGTCTCGTTGTTGTCTCCGGCCAGATGAACTGCCGAGATCGAAACTTCCTGCTGGATGGCCCAGAACTCGAGCTGCATCGCCTCCCTGCACAGCGGAAGTGACCCTGCCCCCCCCTTTTTGTTGAGGTAGTGCATGGCCACCGTGTTGTCCATCAGAATCAGGACACTCTTCCCGCGCACAGTCGGCAGAAAAGCCTTCAGGGCAAGCCTGACGGCCCTCAGCTCCAACAGATTGATATGGAGTCTGGACTCCGACGGAGACCAACGACCGCTGACTGTCAGCTCGTTGGCATGAGCTCTCGTTGGCATGAGCTCCCCATCCCGTGAGGGATGCGTCCGTCACGATCGTCACCTCTGGCCAGGGCAGCCAAAATGGGCCACCCTTCATCAGATTGCCCTCGACGGCCCACCACAGAAGGTCCCGGGCTACCGAGGGTGGCACCTGAACAGGGTCCGACAGCCTGCCGGAGGACTGAGACCACTGGAGCTTGAGTGCCCACTGCAAAGATCTCATCCGCAGACGAGCCTCTGGCACCAGAAGAATGCAGGATGCCATAAGGCCGAGCAGTCTCAAGAACTCGGTCGCTGGGAGAGTCTGGGCAAACTGAAACTTGTGCACCATCTGCTGAATGTGAAGAGCCCTCACCTGAGGAGGAAAACACTGCCCCAGGGACGTGTCGAGCACTGCTCCGATGTACTGGAGCCGCTGCGTTGATGTCAAATGGGACTTCTTTAAATTGAGGGAGAAGCCCAGCCTGTGAAGGGAGTGGCAGGTGATGGACAGATGATCCAGGACTTGCTCGGGAGAGCTCCCCCTGATCAACCAATCGTCCAGGTAGGGGTAGACGTGAATCCCCCCTTTCCTGAGATGCGCTGCCACCACCACCATGAGCTTGGTGAAAACCCTCGGGGCGGAGGTCAATCCGAACGGCAGGACCCGAAACTGAAAGTGCGAGTCACCAACCGCGAACCTCAGGTACTTCTTGTGCTTGGGATGGATCGGCACATGGAAGTAAGCATCCTTGAGGTCGAGAGACACCAACCAATCCTGAAGTTGAAGGGCCTGGAGGACTTGAGAAAGAGTCACCATCTTGAACTTGTCCTTCCTGAGGAGTTTGTTCAAACCGCGCAAGTCCATGATGGGTCTCAATCCCCAGTCTTTCTTTGAATTCAAAAAATAAGGGGAATACCATCCCTTGTTCCTCTCCGCTACAGGCACCAGTTCTATGGCGCCTTTCTCCAGCAGGGCTTGAATTTCCTGCGCAAGGAGCGGATCCGGACTCTTCAAAGAGATTCCCTGGTGGATTGTCGTGAGGCCTCTGCCGAAAAGGAAGACAGTAGCCGTGGGTTATGATCTCCAGAACCCACACATCCGAAGTAATGGCTTGCCACTCTACAAGATGCTGCGCCAGCCTTCCCCCAACCGGCGAACCATGGGACCTGGCCTCATGACTGAGTGGTAGCGGCTGCGGCGTTGCCTGAGGACAAAGAGGCAACTGCCCGAGCGGCCTTGGCACCTCGAGTACCTTTGTTTCCACCTCTGGCACTCTTACGATGGCCTCTTTGACTGCTAGCTCCTCTCGCTTTACTGAAGGACGAGTAATAGCGAAAGGAACCTCCCCTCCATTGCTGTACCCTAGGACGAAAACGCAGAGGTTGGCGAACTGCAGCGCCCAACGACTTTGCTGCAGCTTTGGAGGTCTGCAACCTCTCAAGGCTCTCGTCAGCCTTGCTGCCAAAAAGGTGTTCACCGTCAAAGGGCATGTTGAGGAGGCGGGACTGCACATCGGGAGCGAACGCAGACTTCCTCAACCACGCAGACCTGCGCATTACGGTGCTCGCCGCCATGGACCGGCTGACACAATCCGCCAAGTCCAAACCCGACTGAACAGCCTCACACATGGCATCCTTGCCATCCTGAACCATAGCAAGGAAACCATCCCGTTGGTCCCCTTCGGGAATATGATCAGCCGTTAATGCAACACAGTTCCACAGAGTGTGTGTGAAACGAGACAAGGCTCATATGGAGTTGGCCGCCTGAAGCACCATACCCCCAGAAGAAAACACTTTCTTCGCCCAGCCCAAAACGTTTGTCGTCCCTATCCGGAGGGATGGTAGGATACGACACCTGCTTAGCCGGGGCCGTAGCCACCTGCACCACCAAACTCTCCGGGGTGGGGTGCCTAGACAAGTAGCAGGGGTCGCTACTGGCTAGACTTGCCCACTGCCGGGAGACTCTCCGGAGCAGTCCAAGCCGCCGCCACCCTTCTTCAAAGCCATATGAAAAGGCAAAACTGGGTCAGTGGGTGGACCGAGATCAAGGATGTCCGTGAGATCATCCGGAACGAAATCCCCTGGGGGAGCTGACCAACCCAAGTACTCGGTAACCCGAGACATAAGGTGCTGATATGAAGAATCAGCATGAGTGCCAGGCTCCGGCCGACAAAACTCCACCTCCGGAGAGGTGTCCAGTCCACTGGCACCATGCAGTGACTGCCTCAGGTCATCAAACTGACTATGGCCCGAGATAAGGTCATCCGGAACCAGGCCGCCATCAGAGCCTTCATCACCCTCTGAAATATACTCCAGGCGGGGAGAGGAAGACCTCTGCAGACCAAAGCAGTGCCGGGCCATAGCCTTTTTGGGGGCAAACCCCGTGCCATGGGGCCCCTCCGACACCACCGCCTCGAAAGGCATCGAGGGCGCCGAGCGAGTCGGCACCGGCGTCGACAGAAAAGGCGTCAAGGGCACTGAGCGAGTCGGCGCCGGCGTCGACAGAAAAGGCGTCGATGTCAGCTGCAACACCTCCAGCATCCAGCCGGAGCTCCGAGCATGTCTCTCGACAACCTGGGCGCCAACGGTGTCGACGACCCCCTTGAAGACGGAACCTCGAGAGAAATCGTCGACGACCTCGGCACCACAGGCGTCGATGTCTTCTTCGAAGACGGCACAGGATCACGCGGTCTCGAGCGCGTCGAGGACGGGGACCTGGAATGGGCATGGCGAGAACGGCTACCCTTGTCCGAGCGGGACCTCTTCCACGAGCTGTGCCGACCACCCGAGCCCGAAGGCGTACGGGCAGTGTCTCTCGACCGGTGCCGACCGACCCCACTCGGAAGCGCAGACGGACCGGTGCCCTGCGATTCCAGAATCGCTAGCATCTGCTTCCCGAAGGAAGCCCATTCCTCCGGTGTCGCTTGCATGGAGGGATAAGCGACCCGCCAACGGGCGGAGTCCTCGGAAGAGGACGGGGAAGGCGACCTATGCCGGCGCTTCCTGGAATGCCTAGAAGAGGCGGAGGAGTGGCGAGACAGACTCCTGGAAGGAGACCCACCGGACTTTCGACGACTACGAGGAGAGTCACCCCTCGAGTCATCGGTCGAAAGCCCCGCAGACCTCGACTTCCGGGGCTTAGACACCTGACCTACCGACAGTTTCTTCTTGCGTTCTCGCAAGGCCTTTGCAGTGAGCGACTGGCAGTCGACGCAGTCGTCCGTATCGTGGGCCTCCCCGAGGCACCAGAGGCAGGCGTTGTGCGAGTCCGTGACCGACATCTTGGACCCACAGTCCCCGCAGTTCTTGAAGCCCGGACGCGGGGTCGAAGATGAAAAAGACATCGCCACAAACAGGTCTTCACACCAACCGAACAGGTTCAACGAACCGAGAAAGAAAACAGCAACTCCAACGAGTCAAGGCGTACCGAGATTCACGAAGCGAACTCGTTCGCGGAAAAAACGGAACTGAGGCTATGGGCGTCGTGCGTCCTACTTATCACATCGGGTGACGTCGGCGGAGGTTCTCGGGGACGATGCATCGACGTCATCGACGCAGGAGCCAAAGATTTTCCGAAGCAGCACAGCTGTGGACATTACCTGTCATAGATATGGAATACGTCGGAGGACCCAATCCCCTCGAACTTAGTCTACATGTGTCCAGTAACTGAATACGCCACTCTGCACATGCTCAGTGGTAACAGGCCTGGCCATTTCCTTTCTGTCCGCTAGAAGGTATGGCATGGACCAACCGTACCCAGGCATTGGTCTAGCCAGTCTGCATATGCCCAATCACAGCAGTGCACACAGCGCCATAAACCAGGATGATGCCCACATAACAGAAGCTCCAACTCGCTGTGATAGTGCCCTCACTAAGTCGGTACTTCACTGTTGCTTGGTGTGTGGGTCAGGTTGCAGCCTAGGTCTTTACTGCACAAACCGGCCTGGCCATGCCACTACCACCATTGCCGTCACAGTAGTCAATCTGTGCTCCACTGTGACTGCCCCCACCCCCCCTTTATAAAGAACTACGGATTGGAAACTAAATTGCTTCAGCCTCCCTTTATCTCCATTTAACATGGCAAATGGAAATGAGCATGGTGATCGGTCACTTAAAATCTAGGACTAGACACTTAGCTTTCGGATCCCCTTAGCCCCTCATAACTGCAGTACTCACACACATTCGAAGTGCTTTGCATGTTTGCACTGTTGTGTTGTACTTATCAGAGGACAAACTCTATAGCTTTCTTTTTTTAAACTTTGTTCCCTGCCACCTGTATTGTATAGTATTGCTTGTGTTAGCACCAACACAGGGCGTTATCCTGTGTAGCACTGTCTGGTTACATATTACTGGGAAAGATCTGGTCATACAAAGTTTCTCCAAACAACAAACCGCATTAGTAAATGTGTTTGCAGCACATATTGCCTAGCTCTACAAAGACGAAGGTCATGATTTTCAGCCCTAAGAATGACAAAAAAGCTCTCCACGTAAGCGTTAGGGGCCTCAACCCCCCTTTTTTTCTAAATAAGCGTTAAGGCTGTTGAATTGGAAGATCTGTCTCTTGATATGATTAATTGGGCATTCGCTTTGCAGGTAACTTTAGTTGGGGGTCACAGCTGCTCAAGGCCATAATTGCCCTTGAATAATATGGCAGCGCCATGAAAAATAGGTTTTATTCAATCAAACCGGCTCTCGAAGTCTATAGGTTGAAGGCCAAGGCATCAGCCCTTTACAGTTCCGATAACTGGGGCCACTTCTTTGCGCACCTCCGAAAACAATTTTTTTAAAATGAATCTCTTGTTTCTTCACTGCCGTCCAAATGAGTCAGTAGAATGCGATTTGGCCCTATTGACGAGGAGGCTTGGTAAAGCCCAGTGTTTTACTGGCCAAGGATATGGGGAAATCCATTGCTAGTTAAGTACCGTGAAGCTATAGTGCATGTGATATCACTAGAGCGGGGACGCAGCCTTCCATGGTTTGTACATGTTAAGTAGTGTCTCACCACTGAGCGTCAGCTGATATTGGGATAACCCAACATTGATTTTTTTTTTTTTTAATATATTTTTATTTGATCTTTTAAGGTCAAACAAACACACTACAACCGTTTCAAAATATAGTAAGCATCATATTTCAACACATTTTCAAACTCCCCAACTCCCCCCTCCCCCTTTAAACTAGAGCCAGTTCTCACATATTTACGGGAACATCACTGGGTGGCACACTACCTAGACTGCCATCAACCGGGTCCTCTATTTCGTTGTCACCCTGGTGAGGGTTTGCCAACGAGGCCATCAATTGCCGCCAGGCCAACAAGGGCCCTACTTCTTCGCCCCCACTGGTGACCGCTTCAAACCAGACTACGGATTCAGCTTCCGCCCATCTCAAGAGGTCTGTCCACCACAATTCCACCCTGGGTCTATGGGCCGCCTTCCAGCCCATGGCGATCCTACGTTTGGCCAAGACAAAGGCCAGGTCCTTCATCTTGCTTATGTGTTTCAAATGCCAGGGTCTAGGGAATAGTCCAAGCAAGCATGACCAGGCCGATTCCACATCCAGCACTACCCCCCCCCCGCCAGCCAGTTTCGTCTTGACCTCATTCCAAAATCTATGCACCTCCGGGCAAGCCCAAAACATGTGTAGCAGTCCCGCGTTCACCTCCCCACACCTGGGGCATTGCTGTATAGCTGATCCCCCAAACTTTGCAATTTTCTCGGGGGTTAAATAAGCCCTGTGGGTAACATACAACTGAAGCTGTTGGAATCTCACGTTACCGGACACCTTTTTATGGTACCTCTGGGCCCGTTCCCACTGCCCATCCGTCATGGGTCCTCCCACCTCCTCCTCCCAATCTTGTCTCAATTGGAGCAACTCCTTCCCTGCCCTTGCCCGCAGGAGCTCATATATCCTCAATATTTCGTGCCCGCCCTCCGATACATGGTACATAGTTTCCAGGGAGGCATCTGGATCCTCCGCGAGCACTGTCTCCGGCCATCTTTCTCTAGTCTTTTTCACCAGCCTAGTGTAGGTTATATATTGGCCACCATGTACTCCCGTCTCTTCCTGCAGCCGCCTCCCCTTCCCGCCATATGTCCCCGAGGGTGGCTAGGCCTACCTGTTCCCAGTATCTGCGGACCGATTCAAGTAGTTGGGAGTCGCTCCCACACAGAGCCGCTAAAGGGGCCTGCTGGGAGTATGGTTCCGAGTCCCCCCCAATTTTCCATGTCCTGTGCCAGATCTCCCAGCCCAACCTCAGTAACCGCCCCTTGCCCACCAGTTTATCTCTGCCCAACCACACCACTTCCATCAGAAAGTATGGGGCTGTATCTTCGCGCAGGAGCCTGGCTTCCACCGAATCTTCAGTCGAGAGCCACCTGGCCACGTACTGCAGCTGCCCCGCCAGATAATAGAGTTCGAAGTTAGGCAGGCCTATCCCCCCCCCTGTCGCACGGGTTCTGGAGCTTCCACAGAGCCACCCTATTCCTAGAGCTGCCCCACACAAAACCCCTACACACGCTGTGAAGTTTCGCAAATAGGCTTCTGGGTATCAGAAACGGGACGTTTGTAAAAAAGTGCAAGAGTCTAGGCAGGACCACCATCTTGAGCAAGGCAGCCCTCCCCATCATGGTCAGGGGCAGTCTGGACCAAAATACCATGCTGTTCCTAATCCCCTCTATCGCCTTTTCCGTGTTGTGCTTGTGTTCTGTCTCGATCTTGTGGTAAATATTTATTTCCAGATACCTAAATGTTACGGGCTGCCATGGTATTGGCAGAACAGGTAGCCTCTGCACCGGGACATTCCTATATCTACCCAAAGGGAACAGGCTGGACTTTCCAGGGTTCACCGATATACCGGAGAGGATGGCGTACCGTTCTATCACCTCTAGGACGTACTGTAGGTTTTCTTCTGGGTAGCGTAAATAAAGGAGCATATCATCCGCATATAATGATATCAAATGCTCTCCACTGGCCGTGTTTATGCCCACCTCCCCATATTGTTGACGCAGGCATATTGCCAGCGGCTCCAATGCCAGTATATATAGCATCGGTGACCAGGGACATCCCTGTCTGGTCCCCCTGCCCAGTTGCCAAGAATCTGAGACCGTGGACCCTGTCTTGACCCTCGCCATCGGGGTGCTGTAAAACAACTGTACCCATCTGAGGTATCCGGGTCCCACTCCATACCCCTTCAGTACCGCTTTCAGCCAGGGCCATCGTACCAAGTCGAAGGCCTTGACTGCGTCTAACGACACTAGGGCCAGCTCGCCCGTGTCTTCCTCAGTTTGGTCCATGACATGGTGTAGCCTCCGGTGATTGTCGGTGATGTTCCTGCCCGGAACATATCCCGTCTTATCTGGGTGTATCAATTTTTTAATCACCCTTTTCAGTCTATTAGCCAGCACCGCCGTGAGTATTTTGCTGTCCTGGTTGAGCATGGACAACGGTCTGTAAGACCCGCACTCCACGGCCGGCTTGCCTGGTTTCAGGAGTGGGATGATTACGGCCTCACGGAGAGACAACGGGAGTTCTCCCTTCTCATAGGCCTCGTTGAAAGTGGCAAGCAGTGGCTGGAGCAACTCTTGCTGGTATGTTTTATAGAACTCGCTGGGCAGCCCATCCGAACCTGGCGCCTTGCAAGTGGGCAAGTTCCGAATCACTACCTCCAGCTCATCCGAGGTGACGGGTGCGTCCAACTCAGAGCGTTCTAGATCATCTAAGGTGGGCAACTCAATGTCCCCCAATGTGTCTAGTATGTCTTGACCCATATCCTCCCCCGTGTCCTCACACAAGTGTCTGTAAAACTTAAGGAATTCCTCATTTACCTCTTTCTGGGTGTTGCATATGCTACCTCCTTCGCCCTGAATCTCACTAATCGCCGAGCGGGGGGTCTCGCTCTTGTACAGCCAAGCCAACAATCTACCCAGCTCATCGCCCCCTGCGTGTATCCGCTCCGTATATTTCCTGTAGCTGAGTCTGCACAGTGTATCCCAGAGTGCACTACAGGACAACTGTAGCTCCTCTACTTTGGTTCTGTTATCATGAGCGGTGCTCACGCAACGCGTGAGCTCCTCTAGCTCTCTTTCTGCCTCCCGGAGCTCCCTCTCAACCCCCCCCCTGTAGCCCTTTAACTTGGGAAATAGCTACCCCACGCACCACCACCTTAAACGCTTCCCACAGTGTGCCCACAGAGTTTACGCTTCCTGTGTTTTTATCAAAATATTCCTCAATGGCGTCCCTCAGGCCCTCCCGAAACCCCTCATCCTGCAGAGCCTCGGTCCTAAGTCTCCATGTAGGGATCTGCGGGCGTGGGGGCTGGTGTCTCCAGTCTACCACCAAGGGCGAGTGATCCGACAGCACTCGGGCCTTGTATTCTGCTCCTTCTATTTCTCTCACTGTCCCGGCTGTTACAAACATGTAGTCTAACCTTGTGTACAAATCATGTGGCGCTGTGTAGTGTGAGTACTGTCTATCCGTGGGATGCAGCCTCCTCCACGCATCCTCTAGGCCTAGGTCTTTCAGTAGGGTACTCAGCGCTTTAGCCGCCGGTGCCATTTTTCCTGCCTTATCCTTGGACCTATCCATACTGGGGTCTACGGTACAGTTAAAGTCCCCCCCCCACACTACCGTACCCCCCGCCAGGGGGCCAAGTTTACCGTAGAGGGTCCTAAAGTAAGCCGCTGTATCGTTATTGGGGGCGTACAAATTTATGATGTGTATTTCTCTGTTTTCCAAGAGACCCGTTACCACCACCTTTCTACCCTCCGGGTCCACCGTAGAATCAAGCACTCGAAACGGCACGTGGGGCGCCACCCAAGTGACGACCCCTCTGGCGTACGCCGAGTACGCCGCCCCACAACGGTGCCCTTCCATTTCCTCCCGACCACCTCCAGCCTTTCCCTAGTGAGGTGGGTCTCTTGCAGCAGGGCTATGTCTACGCGCATCCTCTTTAAATACATCATCACTTTGTTGCGTTTAAGGTAGCTGTTGAGGCCCCGTACATTCCAGGTCACAATACTGAGATTACCCGATGCCATCTAGTCGGTCTATCTCCGTCCCATCCCTCCCCGCAATGTTCTCCATGTTGGGTCGTTTCCGGGCTCCTTCCCTGCTATTAACGACCCGTGCCCCCCTCCCCCCTTCTCCAACCTCACACCACTGCACACAACTCCCCCCCCTCCCCACCAACCCCAAACAATAGCCCAGCTCCATCCCTGGATCTCAGGCCTACCCACGTCTGGACCCGTCTCGTGACCAAGAACAAGGACCCCGCGGGGTGTCACCAATCTAACAGTGACCTAACTAAGTATACTACTATCGGGTGCAGAGGTTGCTCCCCAGGAGCTCCCAGTCATCTATTTAGGAGAAGTGAATTCAACGGGACCCGCCGGCAGATGCCGTGACTTCCCCCACACATGCACAATATCAAACTATATTCTAGTCCCAATGTCATAGCTATGGCCTCACGGGTGCCTCTGCAGCGCGCTACTTATCTCCATCCGCTTCTGTCTGGGCATCCGATTCCTGTGGTCGACCTTGCATATCCAGCCATTCCATCGCGTCGCTCGGCGTCTCAAAGAAGAGGGATCTGTTCTTATGGATCACCTTTAACCTAGCTGGGTAAAGCAACATGTAGCGGTGGCCTGCCTCTCTGAGCCTCCTCTTCACCGTTCCAAAGTTCATTCGACTCAGTTGTACAAGCAGCGTGTAATCCGGATACGCTGTTATATTCGCTGACCCCCTTTCTATCGTGCCCCCTTTCCGGAAAAATTCGAGAATCTTCTTGCGGTCACGATAGTTCAAGATCTTTGCAATCAACGGCCGCGGGGGGGGGCTCCTGGGGCCGGTCTCCTGGTCAGGGCCCTGTGCGCCCTTTCGACCGCGAACCCCTGGGTCAGCTCTCCGCCTGTAATCTCCTGCAAAAGCATGGTTTCAACGAAATCCGTGGGGTTCGATCCTTCCATTCCCTCCGCCTGCTCTGCTCTGTCCTCCAAATTGCCCACTCGCTGCACGAGGGCATGAAGTTCCTTGGCGTGTGTATTACACGCCTCCACGGTCGGGGCCAACTCCTGCTCCAGTTCCCCAGTGCGCTCCGCGATTGTTCGCACATCCTGGCGCAACAGGTTCACTTCTTCTCGGACCGCTCCTATCTTGAGGTTTAGGCCCTCTTGCAACTCTTTCATGGCCAGGCCCAGCTTCGTCTCCCAGGCCACCTTCAGGTCAGCAATTGCTGCCAGCACCTCCTGGATGGTACCCGGTGGGTCCGTCGCCGCCGCAGGGGTTTCTTTGCTCTTGCCCCCTTCCGCGCCCGAGGGCGACCTAGCGTAGGTCTCCATCGTAGGCTGCTTGGTCTGGGGTCGCACCACCTTGGAAGACATCCTGTTGCGTCGATTGGGCCCACGCGCCCAGCTGTATCCTCGCGGGTTCACGCTGCTAGTCCGTCACAACCCATGGCCTCTGCAGTGGTAGGGGCTCGCCCTTATGTTCTTGCTTTCAGCCCGAGGCGCATGCGACCCGTCCATCTGGTTGGGCTCGCCCACGTTCCGACCAACCTTGTCTTCCTCAGCTCGTCAGACCTTTTATGGCCCTTTGTCCACAGGCGGCCATCTTGGGTGCTCCCTTTCCTTTGCGCGACCGCCAACTTCTTGGGGTCTAGTTCCGTGAATATGCAGTCTTGCCGTTGGGGAGGGCACGCACCGTATGCCCCCCACTTTCATACGCCTTTAGATGCACCGTGGGCTCGAAAGTCCGCCAAAAACCATCACTTTTTTCTCAGGATCGGATCATCGGGAGCTCCTCCAAGGAACGTCCTCTCACGTAGCCATCAAGCCACGCCCACATAACCCAACATTGATAACTAGGAAAACCAAGGTCAGGGTGAAGCTAGTCATTTCCCTTTACATGAAGGCTAACATGGAAATCACCTGCAATATTTTTAACGGTAGGGCGCGACGGACTGATCCACAAAGGCAGTCTCGGATATGAAAGCTACCTCGACATTATAACCCCTCCTTTTGCACGTGCTCTCTATTTGGAATTTCGATTTGGCTGCCTAAAAATATGGAAATTCACAAGTCATTGGGAGAATAGACCAGATACTAGTTGCCCAATTAGTGGAGCTGACGAAGAGTCTGTTACATTTCATGCTCGTCTGTGAAGGACCAAAAGGTTTGAGAGTCAGGTACCTTAAACCATTGTTTAGACTGTATGGTATCCGATCCACAGAAGAGGCTATGACATTGTGTATATAATCGCTCACTTTGAATGTGGTACATTTTGGATCAAGGTATATACATCAGGCCCGGTATCCCTTGACTGAGATCTAAAAGGATATTTTGATAGTTAATTGGATAATTTTTAAATGCGTTTTAAACTACAAATGTAATGCACATTTTCTCAGATTTGATTTCTTTTTTTGTTTTAAACTTGAATTTATTTGCCAGTAACTGTACAGCCTATTTGTACAACGCATATGAAATATTATTCTGTGTATTTTCTTAATATTTTATGATGTTGCTGGCAAGCATTTTTCACCTGAAGACTAAAACAAAGTTGAATAAAGGTTTAGAACAACAACAGATTGCCTGATACTACATGAAAGAATGTGAGGTCGACTGTTGCCCCAAACAAAACCCCAAAGGGACACATGCAGCTGTACCTGTAGTAATGCTATTCCTATAAAAACGCCAGCCACAATGGTTAGATTATCTTGGAGCCACTTTTCGAATTGTGGCACGCAGCCTTTGGTGTGAATTGTTGCCTGCTGATCAATTTCCTAGAAATGATGGGCGACAAGAAGGGACACTTTCAGACAACTTCCTCTACGCTGGGAACGACTACACCAAACACAAACAACAAATCTGCTTACCGGCTTTTGCCTGACATCATAACCGCACTGCGTATTAATGACATCCTCCTGCAGGCGAAAAGAAACATTTTGACATTAAATGCATGATTTTGCTTGAGTTGTAGAGAAAAGACAGCGTAGATGATTGCAGGCAGGAACGGCAGAGATGATTTATTTATTTATTTTGTTATTTATATAGCGCGCCTAACACAAGGGCATCTGGATTGGCTCTTGATAGTTTTTTGTGACCCTACAGCCAACAACTGGCACACATACTGGCAGTTCAGCAGGGAGGGCAGCCTTAAAGGTTTTACATTTATTTGGTGACTAGCACACTGGGGTCGTCTCCATTGCATATTTCCCAGTCTTCAATCACAAAATCAAAAGCGCACAGCAACGATTTGCATTACACATTTCTCTAGATGCTCAAAAGTATTAAGAACAAAACGGACTACTTATCTGTACAGTAGTTTAGCGTTCGCTGTAGATCTGCATGCTCAGCACTTGTGGTCATCTTTTGGTTGGATCCAATAGCGCAGGTACTTTTGTTTCTAAGGCTATACATTATGCACATCGACAATTTATTTATTTGGATTTGTATAGCGCACATCTGCCCGGGGGCATCGCGGCGCTGAAAGCAGTCTTACTTGTTACAGGCATATATGGTGTATATATAGATACAATGCAGAGCAAATATGCATAATTTCATACATTTGCGGTTATTTACATACACCCAATGGTGGTGGGGGGAGGCCTGTAGCAAGCCTTTTAGTTGACATCGCCCAGCACAAAAAATTATTTGGACGTTTTGTACACAGAGAACTATGTAAATTACTATTTTGACAGTTCGACAAAAAGTCCCAACTGGGTGGATGGTGGGTCACGTGTATCTATAGCCGATATCACGCTGCAAAAGGACTACGACATGACAGATCAGATTATGGTTTGTTTTGTAAAGTGAAACTTATCCCTTCATACATAAAAAGGTATTGAACTCATGTATCACTTAAGGTATGAGGACTGAGGTTATGCAAGTTAAACAAATGTGTCAACACCAAACTCCCCCCAGATCTCCTCCAAAAGGGGTATGAATCCTTTTGTCGGCCTCATTTGCTCCTCTGTCGCTGAGCATGTACAGTGTTTTCCTTTACATTGGATAGCACAGTTTGATGCACTTAACAATGGCTAGAGAAATGGTTAAATCGTGAACATCTTACACAAAAGTCTGATCGCCAACATACGCAAGAACCTTAACTCTCCCAAGGAACTGGCCTCCTACAACAGAAAAAGGCAGAGGGACAACAGAGAACTGAGGGGTACCTCGAAGCACTAAAGGGTACCTGGCACAGACTATGGGGCATTCAAAAAAGGCATCAGTTTAATTCCAAGACACAGAGCAAAGTATCTCAACCCGATCATAAGAAACATTTCTTATGGGACAGCATTGGCAGAGCTGGAGGCACCTTTCTTCGTAGATGCTTGAAATGTTCAAAGTTGAATAGGTTCTGGCCTTGGTTTGGTACTAAGATACAAGCCACTAAATGCCTCCAATTCAGCAAAATCCTGGTTTGTTTACTAGGGGGAGCCGGCTAGCACCGGGTAGTAGTGGTAAGATTAGAAAAGCTTAAAAGGTTGCACATTTCACCATAGTATCACACGTTCCTTATGCAACTTAATGGCTATCAAAAGTGTGGGGAATGTGTTATTTCTGAGAAGTTGTCTTACTCTTTGTACAATGTTCTGCCTGAAGTCTAACATGGGATCTCCTCTATTTTTTTTTAATTAAAGCACCAATTCCTTTTTGCTGCTGTCATTTTGTCAAGGCCAGAAAATTGTTATCACTTAATGAGCATTGAGTTGGGACAGGACATTGTAACAGTTTCTCAGTACACAACAGGGTACTCTTGAATAGGCTTATTAAAAAAATAAAACATCAAAACAACAAAAAGGTTTTTAGTCCTCCTCGTTTCTTGTTCTACCCACATTTTACCAGAGCGTCCTCGATTATCCAGCATATAGAGGTAAACCTTCAGAATGTGGTGGCTTCTCCAAAGAAATTGTTAAGAATCCTAGAGGTGTTATTAACACCACCCTATTGTTAACAACTGTAAATGATTCTCCAACTGGTAGTGTCCAAACTCATGAAGCGGCCTTGGTGAGGTGATGCTTCTGTGGCTTTATGGAACAACGCTCTTCATGCAGCAGGTGCAGAATAGTGTATTTGTTTCAACACACTCATGGCCTTTTGGACCTACACACTTTACGACGCTGTAGACCGCCAGGATCTAAAAGGTTGCGCTCTGTGGCCCAACATGTCCATGGCATCAAACTTCACGGTTTTCATGCTTTCCTTTATGAGAGAAAGATTAATCCGTAAAAACAGGTTCTTTCACCTCTCAGATCAAAACTAGCCGGAGGGGTTTCCCAAGGATACTTTCTCTCCCTATTTAAAATAGATAATTGACCCCACCATCTTTTTGATCAGCAACCTTTAGGTTTTCTTTCAATCGCACATCAACACAGAGCTTTATTTTAGGTCACAGTTGAGTTATGAAGCAGTCCCATGGAAAGGTGGGTTCCCATGGCAAGGTGGGTAAAGTAAAATGTAGACGAGAACCTTTCGGAGTCTGCTCAGATGTCAAATCTTATTTTCCACTCCCCTCCTTCTGACCCATTACACCAGCCAGCACATTGGTTTTCTGGCTTGAACTGGTATTTCCCCATCAAACAGATTATAAACTCTGGAGCGTGGTTATATCTTGGTGTGTCCAAAAGAAGTCCGATTTCAGTAAATAGATGGCACTTCATTAGCTTCTGGTTTCTTAAAGAATATGATTTAAAATGTGTCTCTTATGAACACCCTCCAATCTACCCATCTGAATAAATTCACCCGCTATTTATTGCACACACTCTTCACTCTAGTGGCAAAGGCCTCTTCAGCATCCCACCTTTTCATATTCTTTCACACAGAGCGGTTGATGAGTCAGCGCCTCCCCACCAGTGAAAAACATCCCACATCAATTCAATCGCAAATCTCTGAGCTTTGCTTCACAGATCGTCTTAAAAAACACTTGTTCGGCCAAATTGCCCTTTTGCAATTTACCTGTGCAGTGATGACCAGTGGAGGATACGTTATCATATTCATCAATTGTTCACGTTTATTAGTGGATATCACATTCATGTACAGTTCGAAATGATGGCCCATTAGCATAGTGATTATCATTTGTGATTGCTTCGTTGAAAGAGGAAAAAAAAATTAAATCCCGAATATACAAACCGTCTCCACAGGAGTTGCCGGCTGCCGGCGTGGTGTCACCGACCTTTCCATAATCCCGACGGCACTGCCTGTGTTCGTGGCGACCCTGATCACATACCATCATAAACCTATCATGACCTTGTCTCCCATTAAGCAACACTGATTCACAGCATCCACATATGCAATGTCACAGGATTGGTGAATGACTTCACACGACATGGATAGGAAACAAGCAAATTGCAACAATAGTGGTAGAAGCACAGTGTTGTGATAGAACCATTGCCATCACAATCATACAGGCCAGGTGGGAGTCCCCTGTGCAACACCACAGGAGGGCAATCATGAACCACCTCAACATCGCTCTAGAAGGAATAGGAAATTGGGGGAGGGGGGATAGGTAGTTCTTGCGCAAATACGAACCATAGGACTGACAGCCCTTGGAAAAGATACCTCCTTAAAAATGATCTGTAAGCATTCGATACCTGGGTAGACTCGCCACCTGACCCAGACAGAAAAAACTGGAAGCACAATCCATGCACCTCCTGTGGCAATTAGTTGGAGCATAGACTGTCGCTGCTGCTAACTGTTTTTAATAACAGCCGCAAGTACTGACAGAAGCAGCCAAATACTTGAGCAGGCGCCCTAAAACAAAGTGCCACCAATGGCAAAAAAGGTACATATGATACACCACTCCAATGGCCGCAGGCTTGGCTACCCAAACACATCAGTATACAGCAAGGACTACGCCAAAAATGTGGTCATGCTGTTCACATAAATTCTCCACGTACTTACACCAGACTGTGCCTCAACAGTCTGGCACCAGAATGCAGTGCAGGCCTACGGCAAATTCAGGCATGCTGAACACATAGCGAGCCTCTAGCACTGATGCCACCCTACTCTAAGCTTCTAACCACATACCTGACCGCATGGGTAGCTTCTCTGGCGGAGCTTGGCCAGCTCTGCTAAGCTTTTTTCGGCCAAATGCATAAACGCATCATAATCGTGCTCCAGGACTCCAACACTATGGACATGGGTTCTCCGAGGGCGTTGCCACTAACAGCACTTTGAGACTATAATAAGGCTAAACTTGGCGCTATACAATTAAAGTACAATACAATAAAACGTAAACAAAGTTACAATATTTTATTTCTGAAATAAATCTGGCATGTAGGCAGATTGTACAGAATACTCATCTTCATTTTTTGTTTGTCACTGGGTTCTGAACCACAATTATTTTGGCTGCTTTCAACTTCCAGTATCGTCTTCTACAAGCCATCACCGTCTTTTGCAACTTAGGACGTAAGTTCCAATATCTAACATTACTCCATTTGTCAGTGTCGTTCACAACTTTCCATCAAGCCTGAGCATGCTGCCCTCCTTGTTACACTTTCTAGCATTAATAGCTGTAGAAACATTTGAGATCAAGTTCCAGCTTGCACGACTGGTTATATTCTGTTGCGCAGACTCTCCTTCCTCCAGTTACTCACTGCGATTTAACAGTCAGGGTCTGCTCTTGTAACAGAGCCTCACCAGCAGTTCTTATGTGGCTTGTATGCAGTCCACAACCTTCGCTTCCCTTCGGGTCTCTGCTTACTTTTGCCTCACCTTTCCTTCTCTGCTGGAATAGCATTCCTCCTTGATGAGAGTTAGGCAGGTGCCTCTTAAGGATAGCGTTCTCTGGGTCTCTCCACTCCTCTCATACTTAACCTTCAATTATCTCAAAAACCAATGTGCCGCTTCCTTACCATCGATGGTGCTCGTAGGTGAGAGATTGCATAACAGACTCCAGTGTTGTCAAGAGCACTTCATGCCATAAATGAAGTGCCTGGGACCGATAAACTTATTGCTCAGAAGAATCTTCTATCTGAAGGTGTTAGGCAGAATTATATGCAGTACATACAAATTCACCTTTGGTACAAGCCTGTACTACACAGTAAAGTGGTAGCGGTGGCTGAGCAGCCAGACTTATCTTAAGAGCAAGTGAACAGTATCAACAGTTACACAAAGGACAGCAATTACTAGGATTCAAACAAACACTGACTCAAGGTTTCTGAGTAAAAGAACATACATTTATTTACACATCAGTTTTATAACATCTCACTAAAGTAAAGCAGTTTAAAAATTAAACTCTTAATACACCACTCCCAATAAGTTCCAGACAAGTTAATCTCACAAAATGAAGTGGGGGCAAAATGGCACTCTAGAAATTTAAAAGTGGAGGGAAAGGCAAAGTTAATAGAAATTGAACCACACCAACAGGTAAGTACTCATGGCAATTGAGCAAGAGTAACTACAGTGATAGAATCAGGTAGAAAAGACTTAGGGCCATTGTCAATAGGACAAAAGTCTTTTGCTCAAGATCACACGGTTCAGGGTAGTTCGCGGTAAAGTTCATGCCACGGATTCTGAATGAGGTTGGTTGGCACAAAAGTTAGTTCGAAGAGAAGGACAAGCGCCCGGCTTGGAGAAAGATTTCAAACCCTTTCACTGCAGCGGAATGAAACGAACAACTATTTGCACAGTACTTTAAATCTGAGAAAAAGCAGTAGGTGGGGCATACGTTCCTGGTAATTCAAGCAGGCTCATGGTTCCTGAAGCGACTGTCAGACTGACACGAAATCGGAAGACTGGAGGGTCCTACACCACCCAGGGAAGAAACCAGCAGCAGAGGAAAGCAACAAATAAAAGGTGCGCTCCTTAAAACCCAAGCAGGGTCTGACTTTCCTGGCTATCCGGCCCACTGTAGCTCTGTACAGCAGAGGAGGGGTCCTGGCTTGAAGTTTGGGTGAACTGGTTGATCCCACCAGCTCAAGGGAAGAAGATTACTGGAGGACCTTCTGTCATTGGAGTTCGAGGATTCGGACCTGCAGCAGGGCTTCACCGGGCGGTTCAGTCGTGATAGGGGTCCTCTTCCATCAGCTACTCGTCAGTTCTTTCGTTCCAGTGGCGACTCTGCTTTTCCAGTCCCAGAGACCTGCTTTTTATGCAGTTTTCCTCCATTCACACAGCCTGGCTGTCAATCAGACAGCAGGGTGGCTGCCTTAGGGATCCATTCTATCAAATTGAATATGCATAGGTTGCAGTTTGCGTTTCTCCCTCTTCTACCACTCCCAAGGAAACAAAGATCTATCGGGCACATCTAGTGCTAGGACTAGAGTACTTATGTATCCCTGGGTAGTTTACATGGCTGTCCCCAGATGGTCCCTCATTGGGAACATGTCTATTGAACAAAGGGCACCTAGGTAGTGGGGTACAGCCAGAGGTACGCAGACATGATCCCTTCAGAACCCTTTATATGAATCTGGTCCAATGGCTATACCATGTTCCTATGGAGAGAGTGCAATACATATGAAATAAAATATTTTATTTAGATTGCGCTCGTACAAAAGGGTTTCAGAGCATGACCAGGCAAAAAGGGAGGGGGAACAAGGGAGGAAAAACCGCAATCTTACTAGGCCCAGTGACATTTAAGAAAGCGCAAGTGCATAGAAAAGGAAAACAGGGGAAAAGTGCATGGAAGGGAGTGTGGGGGGGAGTGGAAAGCGCAAGGCAGAGGAGAGAACACAAATAAATATTAAATAGAATAAAAATAAATAAGGGCGATAAACCATGGTAGTGCAGCCAGCAAGTGGCAGGTGAAAGTTAGTCAGAAAGGTATATCTGATAAGTGCAGAAGAAAAGTGGGAGGGGGACTGTATGGGTACAGATACAGAACCCTAGTGCAGATGGGGGCCTGGAGGCAGTGCAGGAGGGTGGCAGGGTGAGCAGGTACCTGGGCCCGAATGAATAGAGGGTGGCCAGGTGCACAATGGCAAGAGAAGAAACAGATCAACAGGGGAGAATATGTCCCCATACATGCGACTCGACTTTCACACTAACAGTCACACTGCTATTGTCTTCCAATGCATAGACTCATTTGAAATGAGTGGCATATTGTGACACCACCATGGCGCTGAGACCAGGGAGGAGTGGAATAGGAAATAGGAGAGGAGTGATGTTTAGATCAATCCATTTTACATAAACCTGAGGGATGTTTAATGTCAAGAAGGGGGATTGAAGGCAGTAATAACAATGGTGAACATTGGAGGACATGTGGGGTCAGAGCAGACAGATCAGAGCATACAGCTGATCAGGAAAAGGGCACACTAAATGGTGCTCGTGAGAGAGAGCGTCTAATACATGAGTGCAGTTTGTGTTACTTTCAAGCAGTACCGAAATTAGTCACAGGGTGGTTGCATAATGGGTTGGTGATGGCTGTGCTCTTCAACCACATTCAAACATGTCCGTTTTGTTTGTTTTTTCTTCTCTCTCTCTCTCTCTCATATATGTAGGTATCCGAGTTATTACTGTTTTCAATGCAGCATTTACAAGCTTAGCCAGGCAGACACCAGACGCGTGTCCTGCTCTGCTTCTGTGCTCATTCACTACAACGGCAGCCTGCCGCTCGCATCATTCATAATATTTCGGGTAATTGACACTTTTTTTTAACCGCGTTTGTTTTTGAATTTTATGTACGAGCATTAGTTTACAACCGCTTCGTTACCCACCTCTTTAGATCAGTGACCTCACTGAAGGCGTTACTGCTACCTTGGCAACTCCACACTGTGCAGCCTTTCAGAGATAGAGCATCAGTCTTTACCTGCTCGCCACCCGTAACTGCGGCCAGCAACTAACACGATTGAACTCATTCAGGTAAATGAACCTCGCCAGTTTTCTTTCTTCCCCTTTTTAGTAACTTTTTCCTTGCATATTACCTTTATACAGTTACACATGACACGTTTTTTTAACTTTCACACTAGACACGGATGATTGCTTTTGCTCTGGGATACTTTCTAGTGGAGTTTTTTTACATGCAATTAGCAGGTCAGTGACTAATCCTTCATACTAGAATAACAGCAGCTACAATTTAGGCTTTTATTAGTATTTTTTGACAGTATGTTCATATGTCTTATTTTCTTTTGCAACTTCCCTATGACCCAACTTAATTGATGAAACTCTTTTGATGATGAACTATCCAAACATTAACCATATGCTGATATTGGTAATGTATGTGTATCTTTTACTTACACTTGATTGTTGAATGATGCTTCCATTTGGCAACCATTTCAAACTACCATATGGTTTCCTATTGTCTAATTATGAATATTATGGGTGTTCTGACTATTACCATTATCTTTGTTAAGAGATTAAACAGTATGCATTTATAAATATATAAGTTCACAGGCCCTGAGGAAGGGTTTCCAACCCGAAATGCATAGGCCTTATATGAAAAACAGCCTTGAAAACGACCAGGGGTCGAAACACGTGTCGGCTGTACAACATATTAAAAAGAATTTCTGGAACCTTTGGAATTTTTTTCTCTTGAATGATTTTGGTAACATTGCCTTTTCCTTTGGACTTTGTAACTTATAGGGTTTGAGCATGGGACTTGATGACCCTCCCATTCTTACAACATAACTCTTAGGAGGTTGGAAGGATGGTTCTGTATATATAGATTTCATTTTCTATGGGAATATGGACACAAGGTTATACCAAAAAAGAAAGAAAAGCAAGAAAATAGTACTTGATCATTCAGAGAAGGTAAGTAAAATGTAATTTAAGTTGCAGCCAAATGATCTTTATGAAGGAGTCTTAAGTGTTCTAAAGTTGTGACCCTCCTATTTAGAGTCACCAGCAAGGTTCAAAGTTGATTGACAACCAAGCACCCCAGTCAGCACCCTGTAGTGCCACTGCATCCACACCTTTCAACTGGGCGCTTAGGGATGAATGGGAGCGTCAGATCAGCTACTGACTGGCTGAGCAGAATACAGTCCTGCCGCTATGGTAAACCCCAATGTTAAAAATAGGAGCCATTTCCGTACGTCTATGGTTGTAACCGGGCAAGTTTTGTTGGTCCCGAACTTAAGTTGTAGAACCTTTGGAACTTTGCAAAGTAACCAGTCTCCGATTGGGCAGCAATGGTTCCGGCAGGCTAGCAAGACAACTGAAGACCTGATGGAGAAGGTGATGATTTAGAGGAGATTAACAGCTGAAGCTGGGGGACAGTGCAGATGGGCAGTTACAACCAATACAGCTCGACAGCGGCTCCGTTAAGTGTCCAAAGATTGCAGTTTAGTTAAGACTTCTGAGTTCCAATGGCACTTTTTGAGCTGTTGATTGATTATTTGGCTTTTGTAACAGGCCTCCAGGGTGGTCTGTTGTCAGTGTGGCCCATTGTCTCGCCCTTTTGTGAAAGGTATTTCAGCAAGGCTTTCTCTGGAATCCGGGGATCCTTAAGGCTTGCAACAAAACTGTGCCCACAGGTTGGGGAGGACTGGGTCCTCTGTTGCCTCTGGTTGATAAGAAGTCTGATGCCCACAGAGCTTTGCTATCAGATACACCCTGCCAATGTGTGTGTAACAGGAAAAAAAGGAAGGAACGATGCCCAGGAGCCTAGTTTTTCCAAGGACCAAGATGGATTACTTATTTTTAAAAGGTATATGTTTAGTTTCATTGTACAAATAGGTAGAAAATTCTAGGATTTAGCAGCGGAGACAAAAAAGCATTTATTTTAAATTTGGGAACTAGTGTGGAGGACTATGACCAGCCATGTTATATTCATCAAACTTACCGCTGAATTCTACATGAGAGTGGTGTAAGGCTGAGACTGCACATCTCTTTGTGGGCCAGGCACAGGCATTTAAAAGACACACTGTCTGTGTAGAAACCAGTGAAGTGATGTCAGACCAAGTGAGGTGTGGTCAACTTAGCAATATAGAAGCTTTGTAGTCCCATTTCTACTCTAGACATGAAAATAGATGAAAGCCCCAAATGAATTCTGTTACCGAAGTCCAAGTGAGAGGAAAACCCACTCAAGTGTGTGTGTGTGTGTGTTTGTAGTGCAGAGTGGGCATACACGAGTCTGAAGAGGTTTCAACTTTAAGAAAAGCAGGTTGTAGTTACAACAGAGAACTGTTGTCACAAGCAAAATCTGCATCCATCATAATCCCAGGATTCCTAACCAGTGGCAATAGAGAAGGGCAAGAACCAAAGAAAATCAGGCCAAAAGAGCATGGCCTGGGGAGCTGCATTAGCATTCACTTATACGCATCAGTTTTGCTTGGGTAAATCTAGAGAAAATTATTCTCTGTGCGACCCTAATTGATAGAAGACCCAGTGGAGTAACTTTGCTGAAAATGTTGGGGGGAAGATAACATCTGCAGAAAAGGTGCCCCAGCTAAATGAATGGGGACAAAATGGTGTGCCATGAAAGTTGGGGGGACAAACACCCCTGGCCCCCCTAAAATTATGCCCAGGAGAAGACCTACATTGCACCGTAAAAAGTTGTAAAGTCTCTACTGCCCTATAATTTAACCAAGATTTGCACATAATTGGCATAGTTAAGGAACAATAGATCACGGCCTTCTGTCATCTGCCAGAGGACATACATACAGATGCAAAAGTGAAGGTCACAGTGCAGAGCCCTGGGGAAAACTACACACAAAAATTAGGTGTGAACAAAAAACAAAATAAAGAGGCAAGCTTCACCTTTTGTGCGGGGATAGTGAAGAAAGACCCACTCCATTCAAATACACGCCCTATAATCCTGAATTATGTTGAAGGTAGAGTGGGACAAAGAAGTTTGATCACGTGCCACCCTCACCACTTCATATAGAAGCTCATCTACAAGGGCGAAGTGATTAATTCAGTGCTGTGGCCAGGTCTAAACCAGAGTATATCAGCGGATTGAGAAAAAAGTTTAAAGCTGGTTGGTCACCACCCGTAGGTAAATCTTTGCAGTTGACAAGTGCAACACACATACCAAACTATGTGCCATCAGAATGGGGACTTAAATCGAAACTGGTCTTTAGTTAATTTCCCCCGTTATCTTAAGAGGTGGGCTGGGCAAGTGACGGCTGCCTTCAATGCCCTTATAGAAGAAGGGCAGCATTCAATTTTTTGGGTGCCTGTGTCTTTGTGAGTCCCTTAAACCTTTGTTGGATTTTCTGTTTTCTTAGCTGTGTATGTGTTAGCAGCGGGACTGCAACTGGATGTGCAGGCCCTTGATAACCCATATGGCTATCAGGGCAAGGGTCCTCGTAGAGCACCCCACTTTCTCCCTGTGCGTACTGGAAGAGTTCTGTCACCCAGTATATGTTGGGGAGCAGGCTCGTGGCAGATATAAGTTTTGATTTCGGCTACACCATGCTGAAGCCTTTTTATTATGTTGGTAGCCAAATGCCCATATAGGCTGAACCTTTGGATACTAAGGCCATTTGCTTGTGTGGCCTTTCTTTGAATGGGCTATGATGGATGGCCAAAATGTCTGTTCAGTATAGGCAGACACTGCAAGAGACTATACGGGCAACCTGTGCTTGCTATCTGGTTTAGGCGGAATGAAGGTGACCCCCCAGACCTCAACTGGGTGTGCCCAGGGGTATGGAAGTTTGGCTGGTCAGCCTGATAGTAGTGCCGCTTCCCTCTGGCACTACAGCCTGGAATTCCAAGACTGCAGCCTCTGAAGCCATCATAGAAGTCTTGTTGTCCTCGTGGTTGCCCCTGAACAGTGCGTGGGCCCTCTGCCCCTGGATAGGGTGCCCCCTGCCCCCTCTTCTGCTGTGCTTGGACCAGTAGTGGCTTCCTGCTACTCAACCTGCTTCATCGTGGCACCATCACCTCCTGCTTAGGTTTCTCTTTGACGTAACGTTTCCTGCTGTTTGGCCAATCCGAGCTGCCTGTGACCCATGTGCTGGTTTTCATTGACTGCTCCCTAGCTGCTGTCACTGCTGCAGTGTCCTCCCCCTAATGGGTCATCTTCGTAGGTCACCCTTTCATTGCGATTCCATTGTCCTTGCTACATTAGTCCTTGGGACGCCATTCCTAGTGATTGGAGACCCGAGACCAAATCCTCACCATCAAAACTTAAATATGCACTTGCACTCCTGGCGCCATTTCTACTGCAGCCAGCACCAGGAGTTCTTGGCCTGTGGGTCCACAGGCTCCAATCGTGTTGTTGGTCATCCCCTTCAGGGTCTCCGGACTCTGGCTACAGAGCAGTTCTGTGCCCCTCTTACTGCAGCCATATTATGTGTTTGGGATCTAGAGAACTGAACTGCGGCCATCTTTCTCTGGGCCTCTAGTGTGGCACCCAAGTCTGAAAATCATCTGGTGGGGTCCATGAGGTGCCTTAGCTGAGGGGCTGTCTCCTCTCTTACCTAGGAGGTGTACAAGTATTACATATGGTAGTTCAATCCATAAGTGCTAACTAACTATTGGGTTTGTCCCAATAAACCTTACGGACAAACTTTAAAGAACTTCTGAAACTTCTTAAAAGTGGCAAAAACAATTCCCTTGAACTTCACTTTTTCCTTTGCACCCCTTGAGGTCCTGGAGTCTTCAGAGCAATCCAATTATTTACAAAGTGTTCTGGTGATTTTTAAATGCATTTTAGTCATAAATCACTACATTGCACTTACAACATAACTTCCCATGGTAGTTTACTTGCACCTAAATTAACCTTTGTTGCTACTTTTGTACCCATACTATTCTCTCGGAGTGAACAATAAAAAAAAAGTGTAGTAATTTACATCTCTGTAACTGCCTTTACACTGGTTTAAGGAGTGAGATGGGTTCACTTAAGAAAAGTGCATGCCAAAAACAATAAAAATTATCGATTTTGCGGACCTATAAAACTTAAAAGAACTAGATTTTACATTAGCAATACTGTTAATAAATAGTATAGGATGTGCAGTGTTTTGTTGTGCGATTGTGCGAGCTTAAGCTTACCTTGACACCAGTCCACTCCCATACTATTGAAGCCCTGATGTTCTGCTACATTACCCTTGAGTGCGTTTCGAACTTGTTCAGTGCACACTGTGCACAGACTATGGGTTTGGTCTTCCCAAACCACTCACCAGAAGGATTCTGAAAAAAGTGACCCGAGCAAACGGCTTTGGACAGTGCAGCCGTTTACCCTTCCCTCCCACCCTGAACATGGATCTATACACTGCTTGAAGCAGAGGGTTGCCACACCCCAGCACAGGAATGCAGGAGCGTAGGATGTCAAGTTATCTTAAAAAAGAAATCTATGTGGAGTACTGTTATACATGCTGCAGTGTTTTAAATGCCACCACAGCAGCTTCAGGGAGCAACTGCATGTTGATCTGTAGAAACTGGGGGTGCTAAACCAACCTATGTATTTCAACATCAGAGCTGCACATTAGTGGGACGAGTACACAATTTCTCACTTACGTAAAAGCTGGTTAGCCCACTCACTCTGTTTTTCCTAAACCACACACCGTATCCAATTTGTAACGGAGGGGGGAAAGTATCAGGACCAGGTGTACAAAAAAAAGGCACAAAATACAAGGCACCCCTCCAGTGCAGACTTACAGCAGGATCCTTGGTACAGCAGGAGAAAGGCACGCCACAGCGTTCTCGGCTTGCGTTGGCATCTGTGCAATTGAAGTAAATGTTTAAGTTCCAGTCATCAGCTCCAAAGGCCCCGCAGCACTGCCACTAAAGCAAGAAGGATAAGAAGAAGTTACAGCCACTTCAGAGGACACTCCTAGAATAGCTAGAGAACTGATGACGCGATGGACTCCCATCAGCAGCAATAATATAACCCAGCTTCTCAAATTCAAGCAGTCTTCAAATCCTGAAGGCGCCTAAAGTGGGTATAAATCTCCACTAAACGTACCTAGCAACACTCCACTTCCCCGGGACAGGCCTTTTTGGAGCTACACCCCCTGATCTTTGCCCTCTGGACCATTCGTGAAGGGGTATTAAAAAATGAAAGGGTACACCTCAGGGAAAACTAGGTTGAGTAGGCAAGTATCATTGCAAGTACCATTTCTCCAACATTCACATTTTTACCCTTTCACTGCGTAGATCATGGATTGCCGCTACCTTCCTCGTGCTATGATGGTCACAAACAGGTTCTGTATGCATTAACTACTACATGTGTGTAGCACGGTAGAAAATGCATGGTGCAGTAAAGGGGTTAACAGGCTGAAGGCTAAATAGTATTCCAATGACCCTATTCAACATGGGCATCAACCTTGGGATCAAAAGAAGAAGGTGGCGGAGAGAAGACCACTGTGCAGCTCTGCAAACCTCTACAATAGGCATGCCTCGAGAGTGCTGCCATTGTAGCCCTGAAACTAACGGAAGGAAGTCAATACTTTCAGGCAATGGTTTATTAGACTAATGTGTAACACTAAGGCGCAACCATCAAAAAGAATGGACATTAGATCGAGGTTTTGGAATCCAAGGCTTGGCCAGGATCCAAAGCAAATGCCAGGGTTTTCTAGTTACCAAAGATCGAGAAAATGTGAAAAGTCTTCTGATGAAGATTTTATAAAGTCGCAGCTTCCCATAGGATGTAGGTGGCGTAGGATAAGACGTTCAATTATCTCCTGGTTCAATAAAAAACCTAAAACAATCTTAGGCACAACACTGAGCAATCTGCACAGGACTACCTTGCAGAGAAAAAGAGTACACAGTTCATCATATGGAGATCCCAGCTTACTTATTCTTCTCACCGACATGATGGCTAAAACAGCATTGCAGTTATGGGGGTGAGACCGTCCAGGAAATACAATTGTGCCCAACACAAAGGACAGCTGAAATTAGAAAGTTTTAGGATAACACTTCTAGGATCCACTGGCTCCAATGGATTGTGGTGCAAACATTGATCATATAATGTTTGTTGATTCAATAGCTGCTTCCTTCACATGAGCATTACATTATATTTGGGCATTTATTGAATGAAGCACCAATATAGTCTTGTGGTACTAAAGACCCGCAGAAGAGCATAAAACAAGCTTCATGATATAAAAGCAAATTTTCACATCCTTGTTCCTAGGAGCTTAAGGGACAGCGTTCCGGAGGAGGGCAGCCAGATCAAAGAAGGCATGAACTCCAGTCCTAGCCTTGCTGTTAAGTGGTACAGGAACAAAACATGACAAAATAACAGCCTGGTTAAAGGAAGGTGTGATGAATGAAGCAAAGTCACTTGAATTATTTTAGTCAACAGAAAAAAGTGGTTTAGAAGGAATCGGGTAGAAGTGTTTTGAAGTCTATGCAGTCTGAAGATGGGCGTGAGAGAGACTAGGGTAGATACTGTTGCCAATGTCTTTTGGCTTTCCATTTTTTTCGTTTTTTTATTTGTGGATTTACTTGAAATTACATGGTCTGTGCTGTTTAATTTCCATGGTATTCTGATTTAGCTTTCTCCATTTTCAGAAAAGCCCTGATGAAGGATAGCGAAGTATCTGAAATGCATAGGCCGCTTTGTTCCGTTTTCCTGTTTTCATCCGTCTTAAACTCTGATTACCAATGAAAGTAGGCATTACTTAACTAATAGTGCGATTTAATACTTATTATACCTTGCCTGGAGCGCAGACGATGTGTGAGCACACACTATAGCTAGTTCGCTTTAGTAATTTGTTACAATCAGATCACCACTGGAGTTACTGTAGTGCTCCTGATACAGTGCTTGCATTGTCCAAGGATTCTGACTGTATAATCTACTATTGCCATTTCATGGTGCCTACTCACCTCTGTTCTTTATTTAGCACAGGACTGCATTGCAAAATCTAAGGATTTGATCAAATACAAGGCTCCACTTGAGAGTTCATGAGACTGTATACGATTTTGGTAACAAAGGCGATATGTTGAGAGCAGTTCGGCAGGGATCTGCCTAAGAGGGAAGAGGAGAACTAAGCTAGTGCTCCGACAAAGCCTCTGGCATGCTGGAGGCATAATTGGCGACATGGCCCACAGTGTTTAATGCTGCTGAAGTCGATTAAGGTGCCAATTTACTTGTTTGCATGGAGCATCGAACAGAGTCAGGCAAAGAAACGAGAATACATTCAGTAGCAGGGAAACAGCATGCTTGTTCATCATCAAGTTGATTAAGTGATTTAAAGACAGACTGCAGGTGAGCGAGTGGAATTTGTTAGTGAGGGGCACTGCAGCAACTTACTCAAAGTGGGGTGTATCAATGCAGAACAGGGGGAACCTTTAGGGAGGCGAAGGCATAGAAGGGCGCAAACCTTACTGAGATAATCAACTTATGCAGACAACAAGAGACAAGACATTTCTTTGCAGAGAATGCTGTGCAATTGTAGTGGGGGAAATCGGGAAGAAAGCAAGAAACTTTTGGGACAGCGATAAGGCCATTGAAAAATAGGAGATATCTATAGGCAGTGATGATCTAGTCAGAAAAACCTTTGGTAGGTGAAGACGCTAAGAAAAAGGAAGAAGAGGAAAAGGGCTCTTGCTAATGGTGCAACATGATCTCTGGAGGAGTTGCAGTCTCAGATTTAGGATAATAGTCTGGAGTGCCCGGGGATCTGACCTTGGTCTTTCCCAAGCCAGTTTGACAATCATTAACAATGTTAACAAGTTATGCCTTTTTGCCTGATCACGTAGGCTCAGGACTGCCTTGCACCTCAGGTGTAGACCTGGTAGGCTCTTTGCCCTCGGACATGCCAGTAGTGCCTTTATCACTGCGTTTAGGTGCCCCCTCAGGGATAAGCCTGGTATCAGAGCAAAGCTCTTCAGGAACTGGCCCGGTATCAGAGCTGCATGGCCCCTGAGCTAAGGGACCAGGAGGAGCAAAGCCCCTCAGGAACTGGCCAGGTATCAGAGCCACGTGGCCCCTCAGCTAAGGGACTGGGACGATCTGTGGACCCCCTGCGCTGGTAGCTAACTGAGCCTCGGTACCCTTGCTGGCAACAGAGCCTACTGTGCCTCTCCCGCTAGGTCGCTTCCCGGGAAGTAGTCACCTTTGAGGCATGCTTTCAAGAACAAGATACTTCCCTTATTTCTTTATGTGGTCTGGAGGAGATCTGGCAAACAGCTCTCTCCACCTCGCCAGCCAGTTCGTCAGAGACCGGGGTGTAAGTGCGTTGCACACTGTACAGCCTTCTCAGCCATTGTCTTCGCCTAGGCACCGGAAGCAGAGCGCGTGTGGGTCTGACGTAGGGAAAGAACCATCACAGGCCGGGCAACTACGAAAAAACCCTTTGCGGCCGACATGAGCCAGGGAGGGGCGAGACATGAGTGGACGGTGTACAAAACAATTCTGAAGAAGAAAATGAAATAAAGATAAAATTACTGGGACAAATATCCTTAGGGAAGACTAAACACGCGTGTAATTACCAGCCACCAAAGGCCTCAACCACAGCGTTGGTGAGGCAGGTCCGGTTGCCACGGAAAAGAGGTCTGAGGTGTGGGGCCAGTGGGCAGAATCAGGGAAGCACACACTCCTGTGGCCGTGGCCCACCCGCAGTTAAATTTAATGGGAAAGATGTTTTTTCCAGGTGAAACAGGTTCATTTCCCGTCCCTAGTGAGTGACGCCGATACAGTCTGGAGGAAAGGGGGATGGACATAGGAGTTTAGACATTGACATAGTGGGACTGCTGGAGCCAACTAGTAGAGGGTGCAAATCTCAGTAGTGGTGGACTATGCCACTTAATACCCCGAAGCATTCCCATTACAGGGAATCGCCACACAAAGTATGCAATGTGCTCATACCTTTCATAGGATGCGTCGGTATACGTAAAGAAATTGTGATGGACCAAGGAACCAATTATAGCTCCACAGTGAAGAAAAAGGTTTACCAGGTTCTTCACATCAGACATCTGAAGACTCCAGTCTACCATCCACAGACAGACAGATTTGTGGAGAGATATAAACAGACGATTAAACGGATGCTCAGGAAGTCAATAAGGCCAACAGACCACAACTGGAATCGCATTATACCCCTGATTGTAATGACTCTACAGAACAACCCACAGTCAGTCACTGGTTAGCCCCCTGCTGGGAAGGAATCCAAGAACCCTTCTGTATGTACTCAAAGAAGAGTGGGAACACTAACCATCCAGTGAGATCACAATTACTCAATACGCACCAGAACAAGCCCAACACGTGGAGAGATAGCCCACATAAATATTCAAAAGGCTCAAAGAATCCAAGAAACCCATTATAACAGGGGATCATGGCGGCAAACCTTCCACACAGGGGATTAAGTGATGGTGTTGTTGTCCACCTTGGAGAACACACTATTGGCAACATGGAGAGTGCCTTACACCACAGACAAGGCCGTAGGGCCAGTTACCAGGTGCGACAAGAAGACAGGATATATCCTGTCCAGACATATCATGCGAATCTACTCAAACAGTGGCATGCCCAGCACAAAACATATCGCTGCTAAGGGGGGATACCCCAGAACTGGCAGAAATGCACCATGAAAACACCAACGTTAAGGCGTAAACATAAATCTACAATTGGGATACCAGAAAAGGAAACAATTGGACAAGGCACTTCAAAAATCCCAGGACATATTCACCACCCAACCAAGGAAAGAAAAGGGAGGCGATGCACAGCACAAAGACCATACCAGGACAAGAAGTCCAGCTATGGCTGTACAGAATAACCATGGCACAGAAAACTGCTCCAAGTAAAGAATTCCAATGTACTTTGAAAATGGGAATCAAGCCCTCCAATAGAGAGTGGTGCTCCCCAATAGTGCTGGTACCAATACCAGACTGGAGTAACAGGTTTTGCATGGACTTCAGATTGTTGACCAGCATATCCTTGTTTGACGCATATCCCATGCCGCGAATAGAGGATCTTTTGGAAACACTTTGGAGAACCACGTACATCACTACCATCGATGTTACAAAATGATACTGGCAGATACCTACAAAAGAAGAAGACAAGGAAGACAGTCTTCACCACCCCTGGTATATATCAACTAACATTCTTGCCTTTCGGGTTGCATGGCGCCCATGCGACTTTCCAGATAATCATGAATAAAACCTTGAATCGTCACCAAGATTACCCAGCAGCCTACCTGGATGACATATTGTGTACAGTCTGGATTGTGAGAGTCAGCTCTACCATGTGGGACAGATTCTGGAAGTGCTGCCCAAAACAGAACTTAAAATCAACCCCAAGTAGACAACCATGGGAGCCTCCCATACAAAAAAATCTGGCCTGCTATGTAGAGAACAGTGTGTTGCAGCCTTGATAAGCCCTCTGTCAGATACCTTTACTTGCGTATCCCTAAGAGGTTTGTGCTTTTCTGTTTGTAGGGTACTACAGGAGGTTCATACCACATTTTGCCACACTAGCTGCACCACTGACTGACTTATTGAAGACTAGACTGGTAAACGACCATGGGGTTAGACAAAGCGAGGAGTGCATACAAAGCTCTTAAAATGGAGCTGGGCCATAAGGCAGTCTGTCACTGCACAGTGTCTTCTGCCTGGCAAAAAAAAAGTTACTAGCAACGTTGTAACATTCTGATCCCATCTGTACCCTCTTCGCCATTGATCCAGGACACATCGTATGTCCTAGTGAAAAGCATAGATTGGTGGCACTGGGCAATCTTACCTCCCTGCCGCCAACTCGCTAATCGTTCAGATCTCATTTTGCTGCTAAGGCATCTGGATCACAGGACTGCCCTCACCACTGAATTTATCTCATGAAACTGCTTCTTTGTGAAGCATAATATCTTCCCATAATATACAGACATATCGAACAAAGTAAGAACATCCGCTACAAGCAGCTCCAGCTCCGTAAGGTCACAGCGTGGATGGTGAAACAAAGAACTAAGGCGTGAGAAGCAAAAGGAAAACGGGGATTTAAACTTACGTATTCCTGTGTGAAGTCTATAAGGTTCTGTAAATCGATGTCATCTCGATAGGCCCGGATGTTGTTGTTGATGAAAAAGTAGAGCTGATCTTTGAGCCAGTCTTTGAAGACAAAGGCTAGCACTCCGGCCGTAAGCTCCAGGAAGAAAATAATGCCCAAGAAGACAGAGAACTAAAAACAAAGCAACAGGACACGTACAGGGTTACTTAGAGCCGCTCAGACATGTTGCGGAAAAGGATTTGCAGGGGGAATCTAGCACACAAAAAAGTGATACAGTACTTTTTCCAAATAGAAGGGTACTTTGTAAACCAACAACATAACTCAAACATCAATACACAATGGTCTCTCTTGTATAGTCTTATTTTTAACTATACGCTGGACTGTGGCCAGCACATCGGAGTGCAACAGCTTGCCATGCATGGGCCTTCATTCGAACGGAATCCCAAGGGAATCTGTCGCCATAAATATCCACAGTAAAGAAACATGCTCCGAGGGATCATTGTAATGTTAATAAATGGCTGCTGATGGCCCGCCACCAGCCAACCGCCTGCGGTTCAAAAACTAACGCTCTCGCCCACATCTCTATGTACTGAGAAGGAGTTCGGGGAATGGTTAGCCTTGAATTCTGTCGCGCTCAATACATCTGGCATCAATTAATAACAAAACAGCACTGCGCCCCAAGGGGCCTGGTGTTATTCTTGATGCTTTGTTCGTTTTTGTTTTGTGCATTACTTGTAATGTCACAAACAAGCCAAGCAATGAAACTTACAAGCTACATGGGATCAAAGCAAAATCTGTTGAACAAGCGAATCACACTAACGGAGGTACAACAGAGATTTGTCTTTTCAACCCCTTTGCATCCCCCGCTTTTGGTTCTGAACATGGAGGGAATGGAGGGAATATCTTCAGGTATTGATTTAAACTATCACAGAAAATTGCCCCCGATGCCTGAACGCAATCAGTTTAACGGAGAACAACAATCGAATCAGAGAGGTATGAGGAGGTTATGATCGAGAGATCATGGATACCGGCTGACATTTTTTTATATCGCTCGGTGAGGTAGGAAGGGGAGCAGCCAGACAGGATTAGTTACCACTTTGTCCCGCATTCTCACATCAGTCTTGACATTATGTGGTCAGTCATAAAAGGTTTCAGCGGTGCCGCTTGGCTGTGGGTAGAACTCACCTGGCATCCCACCCACAAAACTACTGTGAGGCAGACACCACACAGGACTCTGAAGAACCATGTGCAACTGTTGCAAATGTAGCACACTGCAAAACACAGGTGGTACGAACAGTACGTCTGCAACACAGAGGCAGTTCTGTGGGTCCCCCAAACCCAGACAGCGGGTCACACCGTTGCGTGCCAGTACAGAGACTGAAACTGCAGTCAGACCGGGCCTGCTCGAAGAGTGCGGGACAAAGGAATGATTTATGTGGGAACGAACAGCTGTGTTTTCACATTAGAAGAATGATTAGATAGGGTTCGTTCTAAATGTTCAGTGAACTATACAGACACCCATGCCTTTGAACGGCCAGCGTGCAATGTGTTTCAATGGACAATGACTGAGCAGAGCTGGAACTTTCCTCAGCACAGAGCTCTGAAACCCCACAGCCATGCTATATGATAGGGCATTTATAGTGCACCTGTACACAAGTGTTTCCTCGGCCACCACCTTTGCAATGCGTTTGCTCGTTTGTCAGCTCAAATTGAATCCTCGTATTGCAAACCATGCTTCCTGTGAATTGTTCTCCTATACGTAATATTGAGTTGTTTTTCAGACTTCCTGTAACCTGGAAGAGGAGGAGGGTGCCCCTCCTTTGACCAGATACTGCCCTGAATGTTCCCTTTGCATATGTGTATTTTTTTATTCAATACATTTTATCAAAACAATGTTATAAAACATTATGTAACTTCGTCTCATTGTTTCTTCACTAGCTTTTCTGTCACAAACCGGGTCAAATGTACCATTATTGCACCCACACTTAAGTTTTCCGTACTCGATTACTCTTTCAGGAATCCATATGTACCTGTCCTTGGTATGATTGCAAGTCCTTGAAAAGATGAGCCAGGACTGGTCTGGCATACCTTCTGTGCCCGTCCAAAGCCTGTTGCTACATCACCCTGCGCGTCCAAGACCCTGTTTGCGAGCCTGCTTTTTCATCCGGTTATGCTCCGAGCTAGACCTTGTCCCGTTGCCTTGCGGCTAGGGGTTTTGGCCCTACGTGTCCAGTCCTATGCAGAGTTAGCTGTATCCCTGCTTTGCCGCTGCCAATCTAGAACTGTGGGAGAGCAGTGCCATCTCCAAAGCCGGAAAAGCAAAGCGGCGTAGGGAAGAAGATCTGCTATACTGCCACGACGGCTGAACATCCCGTGAACTGGGGCCCCCCAGCCTCTAAGGAGAAGGTCGTCATGGCTGCCCTTCATCGCCACTTGCCAGCTGCTATCGCTGAAGACCAAAAGGAGAAACAAAGGGTCTCCCGATTGCTGAGGGCCCAGTAGGTTCCCCCCCCCCCCCCCAGACATGTGGTAGAGCTCAGCTCCCGTCTGTCCTACACACAGCAAATGTAACCCCCCGGTCAAATTTGCCCAGAGTACCGTTGCCCTATACTTGGCCAACAAGCACCGTTCACATAACATCCCCCCTCCCCCCCCCCGCACCCACATAGGTCTCCAAATAAGAGTGTAAATAAGTGGAGTTATTGCAAATAAGCCCCAGGTGCTGAGCATCAATAGTGAAGTTGTAGGTGAATAATAAGAGGTAATTGGGTGTGTGGTTCCCACAGACTCTGTTCGTTTGGGAAAATGCGTATGTAGAAATTCAGATCCCTGGAGTAGAACACATTTTGAAGCGGAGTGTCCCTTGCCTACAACATATGAAGCAGTTTCTAGTAAACCGGGATGTTCAGTGACCGTTGTGAAAAAATACAGTGTGTTCTAAGAATTCTTATGTGTGACGTTGAAGTGTTCAGTATTTCATCTGAACAGCTTTGGTTGCCATTGGATACCGAATACACTGCTGATTTGAAACGGTCTACTTCTCCCCCTCCCCCCGATTTACAGGTTTACCAATTGAACGTTATTCTGGCGTGCTGTGTTTTATTTGCACTCATCTTGCATTTTATTTTGCAAATTAATATTTAGTAAAAGTTCTGTCGGGCCTTCGTGGCGTCGGTAATAAATGCCTTCGGTCTGCTTTCATTCGTATGTGTGCTTTAAGTCTTCCATTCCCTCACTTCATTGTCCAGGGGTTCATTGGCTACAGTCCTGTAGCACTGGGTCTTCGTTGCCATTCTATTACCAGAAGGGCACCAAGGTTCCTGGATCCTAGTCCGTGTCATCCCCTCCTCAATGCGTCCCCATTGGCAAGATTTGGACATTAGCTATCCCATGCGCACTGTTGATTCCAAATTGGGAACACTGATCAGGGTACCCCTATTTCATGCAGCGCTAATTTCTAAGAACCCTGGTTGATCCAGGCCCTAACCTCAGTCAGTGCCCTTCAAGTAATCTGCACCCTTTACATAAACGTTTGTCACACTAAGCGTGCCTTATTTAATTTTTCCTCCTTGTCTTTGTTTCTATGCAAGTTTGCTTTGTAAAAGTAGGCTAAAATCTTAGAGCCTGGTAGCCTGCAAACAACTGGTAGCAGAGGCTGTTGCGGTCTCCTTCCCCCAATATGGCTGCCTAAGTGCCCTGGCACATGTGGGAGGAAAGCAAGTCGAAGTAACCTTGCTATAGGAGAAGTACCATGTTTTAAAACCCAGACCTTCTGTCCTACCTGCTGGAGCCATGCGGAGGCAGGCATGTCTCACACACTGCTGTAGCAGGTGCGCCATTTCTAAAGCAATGGGCAACCAAGAGGAAGCGCTGAGGCGTAAAGGGCAGCAGACTGATGCGCAGAGCGTGGGGTTGGTAGAACTGCAGCACTGAGGTAGACAGCACAGCTGGATTCCAAACTTCTAGGACGTGCATTCTAGCCCTCAGGCAGGCGGAAGCCTTCAACGCTGAATCCTAGAGTTCTGCTGTGCATCCACACATAGGAGGGAAAACAATTTATTTTTTTAAAAAAGGATAGTCTTCCTCTTTCTATGCACCATGAACGCAAAAGTAGAGCTCCTCCTACCGCTCCGTTGATCGCCCAATGTCTGAGGGGGGAAAGGAGGACTCCCTGCAAAGGGCCTGCTTCACTCAGTGTCTGAGACTTTAGAAAGCTTTCAGCAGGCCAGACCACTCTTTTAACAGTAAACTTGGTTTGGCTCCTATCGTGTGTGGAATAAGGAAAACGTTTAAACGCCCCCTCCCCCCAGTAGCGTTGCAGCAAAGGGTTTGCATTCATGTGGCGAGCAGATGCCCACGCCGACACAAACCAGATTGCCCTTTTACTTTTTATGATATTTTTGAATTGATCATTTGGTGCTCGAAGGTGCTAAGGTTCTGAAGTGTTGCTTGCCTGGAACTGTGGCGCACAAAGCCTGTGTAGGAGATTTCGTATTTCTGTCACATTAGAAACGAAGAGCTAACCGTTTGTTTTTAGCCTTGCGTTCTTGGTTGGTTGACGGGGACTGCCTTCGTTCCAACAGTATTTTGAGGTTATCACCTCGTTCTAGGAGTTCCGTCTACTTCCCCTGCTTTATGGAAGAAGGCTGCAAATATGCCAATGTGTGCTTGAATGGAACATGTGGTGGTTACTGGGCAATGTAGATGATGCAGGAGGAGCAGAGCCGACTGTGGAAACCACTTAGAGGATGGATATTCGTTGAGCCTAATCTATCCCCATCAAATAATTATGTGGCCCCCGGCAACTGCACAATACCACTGAAGAGAAAGGAACGAATAGTTTGTTGTGCAGGGATTGTAGAGATGTGAACTGGTGCTCGTCGCAAGAAAGGTTCCAAGTTAGGGATCGCTGCATGGCTGACGCGCAGCAGTTACGTGGGAGAGAATCATGAAAGATTCGGCCTTGGTGACGCAACTTAATGGTTGTGGATCTGGGCCACCAGCCGGGCGGCAGCATTAGCCAGCGATGCTCATCATCGGGGTTGTTCTCACATTTCGAGTGGGGGATTCTTTGGTCTACTGCTCCCCAATACACACTCGCCATATGAGAAGGCATGATGGCCAGTTTCCTTCATCACATGTGCCATCAATGTCCATGTGCTCACAGTGGGGGGTTCAGGCACCCAAGTCACACACACATCTGACAGAAATATCACCATCATGGGTTCAAACGCCACATCGTGCCAGTATGTAAGAGGATTCAATTCAGCACTACAGCCAAGTTAACGCCTAGTCTAGAATACTGAATGAAAACCCTTATTGATATATCTTTAGGTCCAGTTCATGCGTTCTGGATGACTACCCCTATATAACACCCCTCTCTTGGAATCCCCCTGACCCCACTGAGCCAAGAAGTAGTTCTGTTTTGCAAGTTTAAAAGGTTTATTTGATAATTTAACAATAGATATATAGATCACACTTATAATAAATTAATAATTGAATATCACCCTTAATCTAATATGATAAAGATTAACAACAGAGAATCTGGCACTAACACACTTCTTATAATCACTAATGAGTGGACATGAAATGGATAAGGTAGCACACTGGTAAATAGGAACAAAAGAAGAAGGTGGTACAAAATGCTTTATAGAGTTCAAATGGATGCAAGGTTGAATGAATGAAATGCAGTATAGAAATACTCAATATGATTTCAACAAAACAATGTAATCACTTTTCGCTGGCAATCCCCTCCCCCCCTTGATGCAAGGCAAGGAAATGGAAGGAAACACACAGTTCTCAGAAATGCAATCAAATGTGATTCAGTTCAATCCCAGCAAGCTTACAGAAAACAGATAGGAGTTTTGAAAACACAGGCCCAAATGCTTTGATAGGTGCTAGCAATGAATGAGAAATATGCTGGAAACGCTCTTAATTCCCTTTTAGAGGTTCAGGATGAGTGGTATCTAGTTAATATTAGTCCAGGCTCACACTAGCAATGATGCAGGGATAGTTAGCAGGTTAAACGAATTTCTGGCAAATGAAATCAGGCAGCAGCAGTTTTTTTACATGTGAAGAAATTGCAAATCGCGGCAAAATTCGCGGATGCGCCGAGCGCTATTACAAAGGAACCGCAAGGACTATCTCTACCGTTTTGGGGTCCTAGGAAAGCCTGGGATCTCAGCTTCCAAATGAAAGTTATTGCAAGTCTCTAGCCCAAACGGTTGCGGAGATATGAGTAATTTAGTAAAGGTCGTTTTTGGTTTTGTAAATTTTAAACGCACACTTTTTCAAAATGACAAATTTTACTAGAAATGACAGGTGACAGATAGGAGGCAGTTCTACTTAGGTTAAATAGATTGAATTATATGAATTTAAACTAAGAGATGTGTTCTGAGTTTTGCTAAGTACTCACAAGAGATTTTGAACAGGAAAGCGACTTGGTCACGATCTTCAGTCTGGTCAGGTCTTTCCGGATTCTGCTCACAGCGCCTGGTCTCTGCTAGGCACAGCACTGCTTTCTCTCTGGTCTGGTCTCTGCTAGGCACAGCACTGCTTTCTCTCTGGTCTGGTCTCTGCTAGGCACAGCACTGCTTTCTCTCTGGTCTGGTCTCTGCTCTGGATAGATTGAAGTCTCTAGTTTGGCTTTCTGGAGTTTGATGGAGGTAAGTATGGATTTTTCCGGCAGGGCTTCCAGCGGCAGATGAAATTGAATGTCTCTATGTGTCCTGACTCTCTGCTTTTATCTGTTTCTTGAGAATGGGTGTGTGTGTTGCATCACTAGACTTGCCCCTCTCATTCGTCATTGGTCAAATTTTCATTCCTTACTTGATTGGGGGAATGAAATGAAGTGTCATCATGATGAGGTCTGTTTATGATACAGAGAACCCACCCCTGTCAACTTTACACATAATCTATATCTGACCTAAAAACATATTTGCACAGGTACACATTTGTTTAAAATTCCATATACATGGTGTGGCTGAATTTAGCCATGTCTATGTCCAAATCTGCTCATTCTAGGAGCTCGCATTCAAAGAGGGTACATAATTGACTTTTTAACTGCTTTTTCAATTTCTGACATGGACCCAACTTTACATACATGTGCGCAGGGGGTATGGACATTAATTGATGAAGTTTCAGATTTTTAACATGCACACATTTAGAGTAATATCCACTTTTCCGCTAAAACCTCCCCGAACATACCACCGGTTCCTACCACGTCTTAAACTGTGGGCAGAAAAATCACAAGAATTATGGTATCATTTATAAAATTTTCACATGTCCACTCTATGAGTTATTCATCTTTTTAAAGTTATGTTCTGGCCCCAAAGGGGTGTGGTTTACCCTCAGCACAAGGTTGAATTTCTGGTTCTTTCCAGTTCTGCCAAGCCAGCTTGCTCTCACAGGCAGTGCTCCTCCCAGCTCCTGCCAAGAGGAAGCTACAATTTACGACTGCGGTAATAAAAACCTTTGCCTGAGTGAAGAGGGCTTTGTTCACTCTCTTGCAGAGCACAGATAATTCAATTATCAGATAGATGGCATATCCTTAGCTTGGGCAGCAAAAGGAAGGTTGGCCTGGGAACACAGTGGTGACTCAAGTTTCACTCCTGATGGGTAGTTGCTAGGCAAAATCAAGTTCCTTAAGCCAGACCTTCAGCTAACTTTTGTTGCTTTTAAAATAACTTGTAATTTTACACATGCAGCTAGAATGCTGATTCTAAGTGCAAAACTATGACATTTCAACAGTTACAAAGGCATGTGACACCAAACATAGGTCACTCATTTAATTTAACATTTTCGATTTTGGTGGTTTTAAATCCAGTTGCAGTTAGGCTTAAGCTGCTGACTCCATAGCATTTTTGTTATAAGCATTGTTTTTGGGCTCTTCATTTCCCAGATTTTGTAGGCACACAAAACTCCATTCTGCCAAATGTCTGCTGGTGTTCAGTGAATATTTTGCACATGTTGCAAGGTTTGAAATAGGCATTTTGCTTGCCTTCAGAAAAACACACAGTGGGTTTTAAAACGCCGGCTTTTGGATAGTGGTGAGTACTGGTACTGCACCCATTTTTGGGATTTTCTTGGATTAATGCATTCTAAACAGGAATGGTTCTTACATGGTAGTAAATCCTTGCTTAACATTGTTTTGATGGGGCTCCTTACAGTAAGATGGTTATGTGGAACCCCACAAAAAGGGTTGAATCTTTAAAGTGGTCCAATGAGTCACGATTTCAGCAACTTTTTGACATCAGTAAAAGTGGATTTTGTTAACAAAGACCTTTCTTTACCCTGGTGGGTGGCAAGTTAGGTAACCATTTTGGTGTGCGCACAACTGCGCAGCTTTCCTGGATTTCGGCGCACATGTGGGTTTTCCGCCATCTTGAATTTCCTAAGCCCACAGCACCAAATGTTGTAGCAGGGTAGCTTAAACGTGGGTCAGGACACCCTACAAGCCCCCCCACGTGACTGCACTTTGAGTTTGGGTCGATGGGGAGTCGCGTGCCCAAGGGTTTTGACCCACGCACCGGTCTGTCCGCATAATCTTCTTCCTCTTCTGTAGATGGCACAGTTCAGCATCTTCTTCTCCATCCGGTCAGATCGATCAGTTCTCCTCGCCGGTCCTGATGGGAAGATTGGGCGGTACCCCGGGCCCGTTGCGTCTCTGCTCCCGGTCTCCGGATCGTCCTCCTTGGCCCGTCTCCAGGTCTTCTTTCTCCTAGGACGACAAAGGAAGAGCGGCAATACCTACTCAGACGTCTTTCCACCACTGTTGAGATAGTGGGGCAGCATATGCATTTTATCATCACGAAACATTACATTCTTATTTTGAAAAAATAAAAACAGCATCACTAGAGACAGTTTCATGTAAATCACAATATTTTAGAGACTAGATGTGGTAGGTTTTATGATTGGAACTGAATTAGTCTGATACAGTACCCGCTAGGATTCCAGAGGATTCCTCCAGTTGTTGCAGAGTGTGCCTGGGATGGCAACATTGCAACTGGTTTATGTGGACCCACTTGTCTTCCCCCGCTGCCAAAGGACCTTTGGGGATGTGGATTTTGTAGGCCACAGGGGAGATCTTGTCGATGATCTCAAATGGTCCCTTCCATGTAGGCAAAAATTTGCGCTGCTTGGCCTGGTTCCTTTGGAAGTTGTATAGATAGACCCGGTCTCCCACCTGATATTCCTTCCTGGAAGTCTTCAGGTCATAGTGGGTCTTCATGCTATCAGCCGATCTTTCTAGATTCCGCTGAGCATAAGCAAAAGCATGTTGGAGGTGTTTCCTTAAATTCTCTACATACTCATGAGTAGTGGAGGCATTTATCAGTGTCTGCTCTTGGGTCCTGTAGAGCAAATGCTGAGGAAGCACCATCTTGCGCCCAGTCATCAATTCAAATGGTGACATTTTGGTTGCAGATGAAGGGGTAGATCTGATGGCCATTAGGACCAGAGGTAATCGGATATCCCAACTTGGCCCAGAATCTGCCACAAACTTCTTTAATATGCTCACAATTGTCCGGTTATATCTCTCTACTGCCCCAGAAGAAGCTGGTCTATAAGCAATATGCAGCTTTCTCTTGACCCCCAGTATCTCCCACATCTTTGTCATTACTTCACTGGTGAAGTGGCTACCTCTGTCTGACTCAATCCTTTGAGGTAGACCAAAACGGGAAAAGATGTGGTTAATCATCAAGGCAGCTGCCGTTTCTGCCTTGCAGTTTGGGGCTGGGAGACATTCCACCCACTTGGTAAACAAGCATGTCACGGTCAACATGTACTTATTCCCCCTAGCCGAGCGAATCACAGGGCCTACAAAGTCGATTTGTAAATCTGACCATGGCAGTGTCATTCCCCTCTTTTGTAAAGGCGCCCGGTGTGTGAGGGATGATGGCTGAAATTGTGCACACACAAGGCAACCCTTCAGGTACTGGTCGAGGTCCTGCCCCATGTGTGGCCAGTATGCAACCTCTCTTAAGATTTCCAATGTTGTGTGAAACCCCCTATGACCGGCAGTGGCCGCATCATGGGCGTGACTTAACATCAGGCTTCGGAATGAGGTAGGAACCACCCACTGATCGTGGCCAGCTTTGGATTTCCTTACCAACAAACCGTCTTGGATCCGGAACATTTTGGGACATTTCATCAACACTCTTAGGTCCTCTTTCCCAATGTAATCGGTATCCGTCAGGGGAAAGTTCTCAGGGTCCTCAAGGTGCTGGTAAAATTTACCAATTATTGGATCCCCCTTCTGAGCGGTAATCAAATCAGCATCAGGGGTCTCCTTACTCCATTGTGCAATTGAAAGGTCGTTGTGAGCATTGGCCTGGGACCTAGTGATAGCAGTGACCTGGATTTCCCCCAATAGGGACTCAATCTCAATTAGATCCCCTTGGATGGCCCCGGTTTTGGCCAGCTGATCAGCTAAGTCATTTCCAGTTTTGTCTGGTCCCTCTACTTTGGAATGACCCTTGATCTTTTTCCAATAGATGGTCATCTCATTCGAGTTGACCAGATCATCAATGTTTTGGATCAACTTCCCATGTTTCAAGGGTTTGTTGTTAGCACATAACATGCCTCTGGTTTTCCAATTAACCAGGTGTTCCACGAACCCGTTCCGTACATAATCCGAATCTGTGATTATGACCAGTTCGTGGAGTTGATGTTGGACAGCAGTGAGGATGGCCTGATGCACAGCCATCAATTCTGCCACCTGACTACTTCGGGGACCAATTTTGAATCCGGCGGAGGGTTCTGGGGACTCATTCACCCATGCATTCCCTACGCCGGCCACCAGTTCTTTCTCCCCGTTGTTGTCGACATGGTAAGAGCATCCATCCACATACACAGTGGGCATTCCCTCACACTTGTCTTCTTCAAAGACTTTGTGGGGGGAATTAAGGTATGCCTCCATGTTGTCCTTTATTTTTAGACTTTCGTCCTCGAGACAGTTTTCTCTGGCACAATCATGCAAGTCAGCCAGACCTTGCGCGAGGGGACTCTTCTTGTTTTGGCCATATCTGACCTCCACAGGAAAGCCTTGCATTGACAGAATCCAGGAAGTAATTCGGGAATTACTCACATTTCCGGCCCGGATTCTGTCACTTTGGAGATATTGCAGAGGCTGGTGTGGAGTCTCCACTATGATGTGTTCCCCCTGGATAAACGGGCGGTAATTCTTCAATGCCCACACCGTTGCCAGGAGTGCCTTCTCACAATCGTTGAATTTTTCCTCCACAGAGGATAAAGTTTTGCTCGCATAGGAGATTACTTTATTGACCTTGTCATGCTTTTGATATAATACTGCCGTCAAGCACGTACTAGAGAACCCGGTCTCCAGGAAGAACTCCTTGTTTCTGACCGGGTAAGCTAGGCAAGGCGCTTGTGAGAGGCTTCTTTTGAGTTGTTTTACTGCCTCGGCTTGTTCTGGACCCCATTCCCACTTGACCCCCCCCTTCAGGAGATGAATCAGGGGTCTGGTGATCTCTGCGTAGCCCTCAATGAACTTTCTGCTGTAATTAGTCAGTCCAAGGAGGCTCCTTAGTTCCCGCAGGGTTGTGGGGTCTTTCAGTTTCTGAAGGGCTTCCACTTTCTTTTCCTGGGGACACAGACCCTGAGGAGTAATCTCATGCCCCAAGAAATTAACACGGGTTCTACACCACTGTGCTTTCTGAAAGGAAAGTTTTGCTCCGGCGGCCCTCAACTGTGTCAGAACATAACGGATCTCCGCTATATGTTCCTCCCCAGATGAACTTTTGATGAGGACATCATCTACATAAGCCAGGTTACCCCTTGCACCCAGGTCGGGCATGGCCTTATGTAGGAAAATATTGAACTCATTACCGGAGTTAAGGTATCCGAAGGGAGTCCGGGTCCATGTGTACTGCTGGCCCCCAAAGGTAAAAGCCAGTTTGTATTGGTCCTCCCTACTGACAGGCACGGTCCAGTACCCATTGGTCAGGTCTATTGCAGTGAATACCTGTGACCCCTGGATCTGGGCCAGCCCTTGGTCAATGTAGGGCAGAGGCCATCGGGAAGTATGGACCCGTTTGTTGAGCTCCCTGAGGTCAGCGCAGAGTCTCCACTGGCCGTTTGGCTTCAATATTCCCAGCACCGGATTATTGAAGGTGCTGTGGACTGGACGGATTATTCCCCGGGACTCAAGGTTCTTAATTATTTCAGTAAGGGACTCCATTGATGCGAGAGGCAAGCGATATTGCTTCACAAACACTGGAGTCATGCCAGGGTCCGTGGGGATTGTTGTGGTGTGGATGTCGGTGCGACCACAGTCATATGAGTCTACCGCAAAGAGATCTTGGAAATCCAAGAAAACTTGTTTCAACTTTTGCTTTTGTTCCAGAGTCACACAGGCATCAGCTAGGTTGACTCTCTCTTCCACCATCTGCCTGAAGCCTGGAAAGACTTCTGGTTTGGCTATCTCCGCGGCCTCCTCCAGCTGGGTGGAGAAGTCCCTGGTCAGAGTGCTGATTTGGACCGGAGGCTTCAGGTGGGAAAGGCAGCCCTCATGGACCTGGAAAATCACCTCATCCCTCCTGAAGTCACACGTCACATCTTCCTTACCATAGGGGCAGGAAGTGTACACCAGGAAGTTCCCCCCCATGCCGGGTAAAAATCCTGTCTGGTGTTGTATCGTCCTCCCTGTCACTGTCAAAACAGTCCTTGGGGATTGGTCCTAACAGTTCATTTACAAGATCAATGGAGAAATGTCGGTCATCAACCGCCATTCCAATAATGGTGCCTGCGGCTAGAGTAATACTCTTTAAGTCGCTGTTATCCACCTCTATTGGAATGGTGTCATGTTCTATGTTGACTAATGGTGTTGGGTTTACCCCCAACCCTTGCTGTTGGAGAGAAGCATTTAGATGTATGTAAGCATCAGGGTTTTTCAACTCTTGTCCCCTTTTAACTTTCACTTCCAGGGAGAATTGTCGGGTCCTTTCTGGGATGGTGACTTCCTCTTTAACCTGAATTTCAACTGCATACGGTAGCAATTGAGCTGACCTAAATGCTTTTTCTGGATCATCAAAGCCCATGGGATTATCCGCTAATCGGGACCAAGCTTTGAAGTTTATTAGGTCCAAACTAATGGCAAAGCGATTGAGAATGTCACTGCCTAAGTAAAAGGCGGCAGTGACGTCTCGCACGACCCAACAATTATGGACTATGCTCTTGTTGCCAATGGAGATTTTGAGCATACACCTGCTTGGCAGGAGATGTTTGGAATTAGGTGCTTCCAGGTCCATTTCCCATTTGTCTATCAGTTTGAAGGTGGGAATGGCTGGATCTTTTGGGAGTTGGCGAAACATGGCTTCGCTGATGAAGCTCTTACCGTTGTTCACACACACTCGAGCGAGAACAGAGTCCTTCCCATCATTTAACTGAACCGGGATGAACAACTGCTCTCCAATTTGCTGAATATCAGCCAGGCTCTGAGCTGATTTCACATCTTTCTGGACTATAGGAGTGGGAGTTTCAGATTGTGGATTGGTATAGAATTTCAGAGTGTTTCCTTCCAGCGTGGAATACCACTTTAGACTGCAAGGAAGGTTGATTTTCAGAAATAGAGAGGACCCCCCATCACCAGTCTGTTGTCCTACTGCTATTACTGTCACGTCTGGAATTTGGCTATTCTGGAAGTGAAATTCTACTTGGTCAGATTTTTGTTCAACCATGTGGCAGGTGCCGTTTAAACTAACATGGTTGACACTCTGTTTTAATTTTATGGGTCGGCTAGTCTGAGTCCAGAGGACCTTGTTTACGCAATCTATTAGGGGTGACAACCTTCTCAGGAGGTCATTCCCTAGTAAACAAGGGGTGCCCTCTGGGGTCACAACTATGACCGGGTGTTTCAACTTATGTCGCCCAATTTTAATGTCCAAGTCTGCAGTCCCCTCAACGGGAATTTCCTTCCCGTCAAAGTTCTGTAGTTGTCCCGGAAGAGAGGTGAGAGGAATTTGGTAATCCTCTCCCCTTCCTGCATTCAGTTCATCAAAGGCCCTTCTGGACAGAAGGGTAGCTTGAGATCCAGTGTCCACCAGTGCCGAGATTGTACCCTGCCCCTGTACTTGTACCGGGGCATAATATCTTCCCTCCTTCTCCTCAAGGGGGCACAGATAATGTACATTTTTGGACAACTGGTGGGCTAATTTTCTGGTTTTGGACATCGCTAGCGAGGAGATTTGGGCAGAATTCTGTGGAGAGTCTTGGGAATCTGAAAGAAAAAGTTGGCAACTGGAGATCAGAGCCATTGTGGGTTCCCCTGGTTCCGGTTCTGGGCTGCCCCCCCCTTTTTGGAGGCAGTCCCCAGGATGGGTTTGAACCAGGGGATTTTCTTGCTGTTGGTTCTGGGATGAGATGGTGGGCGGCGGTAGCTCAGTCTCCACATCTCCCCAGTCTGGATTTGCATCCCTAGGGACCCATTTTTCTTTGGGAGGAGTTCCCCCCTCTCTGAAGGAGAAGATCCTTTTCCCAGGATCCTCTGAGGATCCCTCTCCCTCAAATTGGAAGATCTGTACCTCCTCCTCAAACTGAGTCTGTTTGGGTCTTTTGTTTCTCCTACCCCCCCTCTGCTCCTTAGGAGGCAGACTTTCAGGGGCAAGAGATTTCGTTTCCGGTTCCTGGGTTTCCAGGGGCTGTTTACAAGTGAGGAAGGAAGCTTCCTCCAAGGCTTTACACCCCCCTTCCCTTTGTGCCTCCTCCCTGGGAACCGGTGATTTATCGGGGTGCTGCCCCCGTCATTGTTCTGGAGCACCAGGTCCAGAGTTGGGTGCGTTCTGCGCCGGCATGCTGATCTGAGGGTTCTGCTGTGCCCTCAGTATATGACCCATATCCCGCGCCATGTTTTGAACCTGGCGCTCTAACTGGGAAACCCGCTCAGGCTGATACAGGGCCCTGTTTTCTCCCCTGGGCTGATCCCGGGAAGGGTAGCTGTCCCTCCTCTGGTAGTACCCCTGGTTGGGAAGATTTTGGTACCCCTCCACCCTTGGCCTCCCCTCTCCCGGATTCAGTGGTCTGGGCTCAGGGAATTGAGGAAAGAAGGATGGATGATTTTGGGGTTGGAAGTCGGGTGGATATCTGGGGAAAAAGTTCTGCCCAGGGTTTGGTAAATTTCTGCCCTCCTGTGGGAAGTTTGGAGGGAAGTTCCCTGGGTTAGGTGCTTGGCTGGATCCCCCCCCTTGGGCTGGAGGAGTCCACACATAACCCAGGATGGGTCTGTTACCTTTGTAGCGAGGACTTACATAGTCAGGAGAGCGAGGGACCCCATTTGTGGGGCTGCCTCCCTGGCTCCCTGTCTGCGACTGGCCCGAGGACCTTCTGGGCCTAGCATTATTAGGTGCAGGTAGGTTTTTAGGCCCCCCCATCTCCAAATCCAAAACGGGGGTGACCTTTACCTCTGCCACCTTGGCAGCAGCAGGGGTGCTGTTGGCTTTGGGGTTTTTCTGGGCATTGCTTTTATTTTCTATGGGCTTCTGCACCTCATAGATGCGGGTAGCCTGTTCAATGACCCAGTCTAAAGATCTTTTCTCGTGAAAATCCCTCACGAGCTGGGTCATGATATATTTGGGCAAGGCATGGAAAAACGTGTTTATAAATTCACGGCTATCCGTGCGCACCCTTCTTGTGGTCTGTGCAAAAGCCCGCTTTAACTCCTGCACAAATTCTTGTGGGGCCTGATCCTCCCCACATTGCAAATTGTAGGCTGCCTTGCGAGCCTCTTGAGGATTTCTGTGAACAGAAAAATGTTTCAGGATGGCCGCCTTATAGGTGGACCATCTTAAATGATTTTGGTCCTCCAGCCCCGCAAAGAAACTGGAGTATTCCGGGGAGAAGGTCCACTTTACATATTGAATGCAGCTTTGGCTGTCCTTCAAATGGAAAGTCTCCATCATTTGTTCAAACAACTCTAAGTGCTCCCAAACAGAATACTTAGCGTTCTTATGGTAAGGCGTGATGACGCTCCTGATCGCCTTAATCTGCTTTAAGGGGTCCTTGAGCAAGGCCCTTTTTGCCTTATTGGCCTTTTTGGTTCGGGTAACCCTTGTCCATTCTTCGTCGGACTCAGAGGCACTGCTCCCAGAGGTTCCCGTCTGTTCTTCCAGGTTTTCCCGGATTCTGCGAGCCTGGGAATGGCTGGCAGAATGTGGGGACCTGGTCTCCTGTGTCCTGCGCAGTTCAGAGGAGTCTTCAGATTCCTCCTTGCTGTCAGGATTTGATGGGTACCCCCTCCACTGACCTAACTGGGCAGAGGTTTTCAGGATGCCCTTAATGGGCCTACTCTCCTGGGGTTCCCCACTGAACTGTATTGTACTTGGGTGCCCATACCCGGATGCCCACCCCTCCATTCCTGAGTGGTTCTGGCCTATGAGCCCCATACTCTTAGCTGGATAGTAATCTGCCATCCCTGTGGCCCTGTGCTCATGTGCGCCAGGGAACATGGGGGTGGCAGAGTCCAGGGACTGAGAGGTATGAGGGCCTCTGGTACGAGGGCTCCTGAGGTTATGCTCCGGAGTTTCCCTTTCCCCGCGAACCTCATCTCTATCCGCCCCTGCTCCCTGTTGCAATGCAAGAGCCTGCATTTGTGCCGCCAGGTCGTCCCTTTGCCTTTGGAAGGCACCAGCTTTCTGGCGCTCCTGATCAAACTCTGCCTGGGTATCCAGGTCTTTCAGGATCAGTTTATTGCTCTCCTCTTTCTCTCTGTCTAGTTGGATTTGCAGGGTGGCTACCTGCTCTGTGCATGCCCTGTTGAAATTGATCTGTTGCTCCAGCTTTTTCTGGCTCTGCAGTAAGGAGTCCAAACTGTCTTGGTGCTCCTTCTGCAGGGCCAGAAATCTAGTATCCTGTTCTGACTTTTCCTTTTGCAGCAGATCCATATCCTCCTTTATTTTAGTAATGTACAGTCTGCTGTCATTTTCTGACTCCTGGCTCCTCTGCAGCCTCTGCTCAGAAGAGTCCAGATCAGATTGGACCTTCTGTAATGCCATCTGTTGCCTATTTGCCAGATTTTGGCTTTCAGCACATCTATCCTGCATGTCTCCCATATATAGGTACAGGTATGCTGCTATCCTGGCGATCTTATTGTGTTCCTCTTTGGCTTTAGGAGCCATATATAGTTCACTCAGGGCCACATGTAAGGGACCCTGATCTCTATATATATCTGACCCTGTTTCAGTGACCTGTTGTGTGATGGCCTGCAACCACACATCCTGGCCCTGTTCGGTCCATTCACCTCTCACAAATAGCTTATGCAAGAGGTGCTCTCTGGCTATTTTCATGTCTACTAAGGTCGTCATTCTAGAGATTGGTCTCTGTCCTGACTTACAGAAGTTAGTATTTTATTTTTGCAGAACAGAACTTTTCTTGGAGTGTCCCTTTTGAGGAATGCTTCACAGCGTAATGCAGCGTGGTGATCCTACCGGGTGTATGTATCCCGTCAGTTAGCACACTGTATTAAGCTGCACAACTGGTAAATCTAACCCAACGTCTCGGCTCGAGCCCCCACTTTGTAAGAGGATTCAATTCAGCACTACAGCCAAGTTAACGCCTAGTCTAGAATACTGAATGAAAACCCTTATTGATATATCTTTAGGTCCAGTTCATGCGTTCTGGATGACTACCCCTATATAACACCCCTCTCTTGGAATCCCCCTGACCCCACTGAGCCAAGAAGTAGTTCTGTTTTGCAAGTTTAAAAGGTTTATTTGATAATTTAACAATAGATATATAGATCACACTTATAATAAATTAATAATTGAATATCACCCTTAATCTAATATGATAAAGATTAACAACAGAGAATCTGGCACTAACACACTTCTTATAATCACTAATGAGTGGACATGAAATGGATAAGGTAGCACACTGGTAAATAGGAACAAAAGAAGAAGGTGGTACAAAATGCTTTATAGAGTTCAAATGGATGCAAGGTTGAATGAATGAAATGCAGTATAGAAATACTCAATATGATTTCAACAAAACAATGTAATCACTTTTCGCTGGCAATCCCCTCCCCCCCTTGATGCAAGGCAAGGAAATGGAAGGAAACACACAGTTCTCAGAAATGCAATCAAATGTGATTCAGTTCAATCCCAGCAAGCTTACAGAAAACAGATAGGAGTTTTGAAAACACAGGCCCAAATGCTTTGATAGGTGCTAGCAATGAATGAGAAATATGCTGGAAACGCTCTTAATTCCCTTTTAGAGGTTCAGGATGAGTGGTATCTAGTTAATATTAGTCCAGGCTCACACTAGCAATGATGCAGGGATAGTTAGCAGGTTAAACGAATTTCTGGCAAATGAAATCAGGCAGCAGCAGTTTTTTTACATGTGAAGAAATTGCAAATCGCGGCAAAATTCGCGGATGCGCCGAGCGCTATTACAAAGGAACCGCAAGGACTATCTCTACCGTTTTGGGGTCCTAGGAAAGCCTGGGATCTCAGCTTCCAAATGAAAGTTATTGCAAGTCTCTAGCCCAAACGGTTGCGGAGATATGAGTAATTTAGTAAAGGTCGTTTTTGGTTTTGTAAATTTTAAACGCACACTTTTTCAAAATGACAAATTTTACTAGAAATGACAGGTGACAGATAGGAGGCAGTTCTACTTAGGTTAAATAGATTGAATTATATGAATTTAAACTAAGAGATGTGTTCTGAGTTTTGCTAAGTACTCACAAGAGATTTTGAACAGGAAAGCGACTTGGTCACGATCTTCAGTCTGGTCAGGTCTTTCCGGATTCTGCTCACAGCGCCTGGTCTCTGCTAGGCACAGCACTGCTTTCTCTCTGGTCTGGTCTCTGCTAGGCACAGCACTGCTTTCTCTCTGGTCTGGTCTCTGCTCTGGATAGATTGAAGTCTCTAGTTTGGCTTTCTGGAGTTTGATGGAGGTAAGTATGGATTTTTCCGGCAGGGCTTCCAGCGGCAGATGAAATTGAATGTCTCTATGTGTCCTGACTCTCTGCTTTTATCTGTTTCTTGAGAATGGGTGTGTGTGTTGCATCACTAGACTTGCCCCTCTCATTCGTCATTGGTCAAATTTTCATTCCTTACTTGATTGGGGGAATGAAATGAAGTGTCATCATGATGAGGTCTGTTTATGATACAGAGAACCCACCCCTGTCAACTTTACACATAATCTATATCTGACCTAAAAACATATTTGCACAGGTACACATTTGTTTAAAATTCCATATACATGGTGTGGCTGAATTTAGCCATGTCTATGTCCAAATCTGCTCATTCTAGGAGCTCGCATTCAAAGAGGGTACATAATTGACTTTTTAACTGCTTTTTCAATTTCTGACATGGACCCAACTTTACATACATGTGCGCAGGGGGTATGGACATTAATTGATGAAGTTTCAGATTTTTAACATGCACACATTTAGAGTAATATCCACTTTTCCGCTAAAACCTCCCCGAACATACCACCGGTTCCTACCACGTCTTAAACTGTGGGCAGAAAAATCACAAGAATTATGGTATCATTTATAAAATTTTCACATGTCCACTCTATGAGTTATTCATCTTTTTAAAGTTATGTTCTGGCCCCAAAGGGGTGTGGTTTACCCTCAGCACAAGGTTGAATTTCTGGTTCTTTCCAGTTCTGCCAAGCCAGCTTGCTCTCACAGGCAGTGCTCCTCCCAGCTCCTGCCAAGAGGAAGCTACAATTTACGACTGCGGTAATAAAAACCTTTGCCTGAGTGAAGAGGGCTTTGTTCACTCTCTTGCAGAGCACAGATAATTCAATTATCAGATAGATGGCATATCCTTAGCTTGGGCAGCAAAAGGAAGGTTGGCCTGGGAACACAGTGGTGACTCAAGTTTCACTCCTGATGGGTAGTTGCTAGGCAAAATCAAGTTCCTTAAGCCAGACCTTCAGCTAACTTTTGTTGCTTTTAAAATAACTTGTAATTTTACACATGCAGCTAGAATGCTGATTCTAAGTGCAAAACTATGACATTTCAACAGTTACAAAGGCATGTGACACCAAACATAGGTCACTCATTTAATTTAACATTTTCGATTTTGGTGGTTTTAAATCCAGTTGCAGTTAGGCTTAAGCTGCTGACTCCATAGCATTTTTGTTATAAGCATTGTTTTTGGGCTCTTCATTTCCCAGATTTTGTAGGCACACAAAACTCCATTCTGCCAAATGTCTGCTGGTGTTCAGTGAATATTTTGCACATGTTGCAAGGTTTGAAATAGGCATTTTGCTTGCCTTCAGAAAAACACACAGTGGGTTTTAAAACGCCGGCTTTTGGATAGTGGTGAGTACTGGTACTGCACCCATTTTTGGGATTTTCTTGGATTAATGCATTCTAAACAGGAATGGTTCTTACATGGTAGTAAATCCTTGCTTAACATTGTTTTGATGGGGCTCCTTACAGTAAGATGGTTATGTGGAACCCCACAAAAAGGGTTGAATCTTTAAAGTGGTCCAATGAGTCACGATTTCAGCAACTTTTTGACATCAGTAAAAGTGGATTTTGTTAACAAAGACCTTTCTTTACCCTGGTGGGTGGCAAGTTAGGTAACCATTTTGGTGTGCGCACAACTGCGCAGCTTTCCTGGATTTCGGCGCACATGTGGGTTTTCCGCCATCTTGAATTTCCTAAGCCCACAGCACCAAATGTTGTAGCAGGGTAGCTTAAACGTGGGTCAGGACACCCTACAAGTAACATGAAATGCATGCTGGTGTGTTCACAGGGCTGTGCATACTCTATATCCGGTTGGCTTTCTGGGTGTGCTTGCTCCTATTCTTCACAGGCTGCCATACACATTTAGATGGTTGACGGTATGGGCCTCACTAGGACTGGTACCTTTCTGTTAAACTGGGGCAGAGGTACTCGCAAACACGCTCTAGGGAGCCAAAATGTTCAGCCTGCCCTTTATACAGAGGGGTGCATTTAACAGTCAACAGGTTGGCGCGGCCCAAAATCACGAACACCTCCTCCACTGTAAATCATAGATGGGTTTCCAAGTCCTGGAAAAAATGATGGGGGGGGATCTTTAAACTAGATTAAGTAATATTAATAAAACATGAAATGATTAAAGCACCACATTATGAAGGGTTTTGGGGGTTGCACCAAATACATTTTGGTTGAGTGGCGAGTTGTCTGAACCTCCCATCCTTCTGTGACAGATGCGTGCCACAAGGGACTGATCTTTCAGGAGGGATCTCACTGGCTCGGTATCCACTAGGAGACGCGGTATACCCTTCACCAAGGAGGGCCCTCAAGCATCAGAGTACACAACTAAGGAATCAATAATCAAAACACCGGGCAAGATGTTCAAAGGGTTCCAGGACAAGACCCGTCAAGTTCGGAGCAAGAGAGCCATGTTGAAAAGGGCCAGTACCTCGCCACTCGGTCTTGCCTTGCTCCCTTGACCTCCAATCCCCTGGCTGGGGACATGCTGCTCCGGCTTCACTGCAGCAAGGAGCTTTAGAAAGCTTTCAGCAGGCCAGACCACTCGTGGCCTGCCTGCTCCCTGTATGGGAATCCACCATCCAAAGGACAGGTGGGACAGGATTGGGCACTACTCCCTGCCGCCATCGCCTTTGCTCCCTGCAGAAGATCCTCAGAGAAGGTCTGATCTGAAAAGGTCTTGCCCCGTTCAGGCCGGTCAGAGCCCCTGGCTTCTCCTTTGCACTGTCTCCATGCTTCGAACCCGGGAACATGTGAATCGATATTTTCTCAAATCTGGCTTAACAGTAACTGCCAGTTCATCTGCTTTTTAATTTGCTCAACCCTCTTATATCCTGTGCCATCGTCATTCCTTTTCATTTCGCTAACCTAATCAATGCACTACTCCTTTCCTCCCTTACTTGGTCAAGAAGCCACACCTCAACTCCCAAAATTGCTTCTGCAATTGCCTCCTAAACTTGTTCTCAATCAGTTTGTGCTCTTGAAATCTTGTTACCTGGTCTGCCTTATGCCTCTCATGCTTTATCTTCCAGATGCATGTCAACTCCCTGCTATCCGAAGCCTTTCACCAAGTTGCATTCACATCTAAAATAGAAATCTGACTGCTTGCCTGGTCTTTCCTTTCTTCCAAGCACTCTCCCGTTATAGCTCTGCAGGCTGCCCTAATGCCCTGAACCACACACTGTACCTGTAAAGATACGGAGCACCTATGGCTATTCTCTTCCTGGATATATTTTGCATCGTATCAGACTTGCTGCTCTTACCACCTACTACCGCCTGTCTACTGAAGGACCTATGTTATGTACCTTTTCCTTACCCATCCACTATTCCCACAGCAATTCTTCCTGTTCCTAATATCAGCGTGCTCGTTCCCTAGAGAACCTCCGCATATTGCTGCCTCTTGCACCCTCAACTGTATCTCCACTTGCTCTTGTAATATTCAATCCTCCTTACCCTTTTTCCTCATTCCAACCTTTATTGCCCACTTTTTTCATTGGCCTTGATTGCATATTCGTCAATCCGGACTTTGTTCACATCACTCCTTAGTAGACTTGCATGTACCTTCAGCTCACACGATACCCTTTTTGCCACCTTCAGCACTCTTACATCTGCCCACATAACCCATATTCAAGAATGTGTTCCATCATTTACTTTCAAATTGCATCACCAAAACTGCTCTTAAAACACTTACCTTGCAATGCAATCCTATAATGTTCGGTGCAGTAATCAATTCTAAGGAAGTGATGACGGATATCCTCTTCACTAACAGATCTCTATCCTCCAATGCAATTTCTCAGTTATTAACTGCTGCCCTATAAAAGGAGGCATCAGGTGGTCTGTATCCCCCTGCATCCAACCTTCCACTGCAACAACTATGATGCAGGACAGTCTAAAAAAAATCTATTGAACCGCTATGTAATCATACCCTCTGTTCACGCAGCATATCACATCAAACATTCCCTGCCATCCCTGACCCTGGTAACTGCTGTGCCCTCCCGCAATCCTTCACACCTGTACACTTGAAACACTAGCTGGGGTCCTTAAACTCTCCTGCCCCTGTACCCACTATCCAAACAGAAGACAAAGCGCTCTCACACATTTTAATAAACCAATTACCAGAAGGGTATCAACCCAACATTCAACATGAAAAAAATCAGATAACTGGAGGTATCTTCAAAAAAATATTTAACCCCTTAACTGCTGAGGGTTTTCTCTTCCAGTGTGGAGGCCTTTTTTTGGACATTTCGGTATGTTGCATTCAAACCATTGTAACTTTTTTGACTTCGATGTTGTTTGTCCCTCATGGGTGGTAAGTGATTTTAAAGTATGGTTGCACTGTTGCATCAGTTGCCTTTTTGAGGAACTCTTATTTGGAAATTGATATTGAATATTAAGTGTGGGTGTTGCTTGGTTGCGTGTGATTGTGGGTTTCATTGGTACAGCTCACATTTACCCCTCTTGGGATGAGCCTGGCTGCTCGGTCATGCTGCCAGCTTATGTAGTACAGACCTATACCAAACAATGGGTTGCCTAATGCCAAACAGATGGGTGTTGTGTGGTCTCAAGCAGTGTGGCTGCATCAGTTCTTACCTAACACCACTGTGGTATCCTCATAGGGCGTATTCTACGACGTCCCTGGACACACAGTAACTTTAAAGTGAACTACTTGTTTGAACAGTCTTCCAGAGGACCTCTGACCTTTGCTTGCAACAGAACCCCATCTCACCCTGCCTACAGCTGGCACCTAGACCACTAGGGTCCATCTTCTGCCTCTGAGTGAACTCATGCAATAGACTAGGGAAGGACTGAATAAGTAAAGGACTTGGTCTTGAAAAGAACAAGTGTTTAAAAGTGCTTGCTTGTGAAAAAAGTTGGTTGATAACTAACTCAGAGTGAGCAGTTACAAAAGTTCTAACCTTGAATGTGTGTTATGCCACTCTGAAAAGTATATATAAGGTTAATTTACTCACCTGTGAATTGGTTGTGCCTCATTTCCTAAAGTAATGTGATTCGCTTCACAATTTCTTTCAGAGAATAGGCCTATAAGTTCCCCAACTGGATCTTGCTTCCCCTAACTTGCTGTAGAGCCTGTTTAGGATAAGTGTGCCTTAGGTTTTACCTACCTAGAATAACATTGAGTCATTCATAAAGTGTAACATTTGGTTTTGCTCTCCCTGGTCTGCTCTATACTGATGCTAAAACAGTCTTTTTTTCTATACGAACCTCTAAATTGCTGGTAGCTCCTTTAAAAAGTATATAGGTTTTACTTGCCTTGCGTTAGCGGTGTGCCATCCTAAATTAAGAGTTATTGCTTACCTCTGTGTTCCACTGAACTGAAAAGCAACTGCAATGGTGTATTACAACATTAGGTTTTACCTGCCGGGAATAGCTGTGTGCCCTTCTTGAAGACTCCAAAGAGCCCAGAACGCTGCTGCCAAACTCCTTCTTGCCCTGGGACACAGAACACATCTACCCCGCTCTCAGCACCCTTCACTGGCTCCCTCTGGGAGGAATGGCCACTTTCAAAACCCTATGCATTACCCACACAGCAGTGCACAAGACCGTACCTACAAGAGAAGATTAAACCCCACCTCCCATCACGCACCCTAAGATCAAGCACTGCCCTTATACTAGTGATTCAAACCTCCAATTTAGCCAGGATTAGAGGATGCACATCCTCAACCTTGGCCCCTGCTCTGCGGATCTCACTACCGACACACATTCGACACAACCAAGACTACATGGCCTTTCGCAAAGCTCTAAAAAAAACATGGCTTTCTGTAAACCTGATTAGGACCATATAGGGCCGCGGAAACCCAGCAACACCATGAACAACGACTTCAATAAGAAATACATAGGAAAGTAATTACAGCCTGCAGAATAATGTTCGAGGAGATATCAAGCAAAGTGACCACTGAAAGCAACTAATAAGTCACCAACAGAATTAGAAGATGAATATCATAGATGACAACTTTAGCGTCCTGCAGGAGCTAAATTATGTAACTGCCGACTATCCGCTTCCTGAGTCTACTACACAGGCCTAGCAGCCTCCTGTGCCATCTCCCTCTGAGTGCATCCTCCGCGAAACACAAGAGTGTAATCCGGAACAGTGGGCTTGTAAGAATAAAACATCCACTCCAAACACTCACCTCTCCTATCACTATGCTCCCCCCTCTACTCTACATCAACACAATGGAGCACAGCCATAACCCTCAATCAATTTCGACCTAGCTGCTTACATATGAACAATACTCCATGAATACCTCAACATCCTGCAAGAACAATGCTATACCCTACAGAAATAAAAAATATTGCCCAGCTACACACAAGCATTCTAAACAAGCCTAATACTGCCAGAATGCAGTCTTGGAGACCAACTACCAGACTGCACACATCCAACTGATCTCTCAATACCACTGCACCTAATGTTAGGATGCAGCTACCATCAGGCAAGTGCATCAGCTGCACACATATTGAGTGCACCCAAGCACCCTATGCTACCCTATTCTCTCGACTGACCTGGACTACAGTCCCCAAGGGCGTTCAGCCCACAAGCGCTTTGAGATCATACCAATGATATATAGAGCGCAAATTGAATGGCAAATAAAATATCAAGTGACGGTGTGCAGTCATAATGTCGACATCAATAATGTCGACAGTCAAAATGTCGACAAATTAATGTCGAAAAACAATAATGTCGACAAACAAAAATGTCGACATTATTCGATATTTTTTCGACATTAATTTAGTGTATGCATAATTAAATAAATAAATATATATATGATGTGTTGAGTATGAGGGGTGGTTGGGGGGGTGTGGGGGGGTGGCAGGGGGGTGTTGGGTGAGGGGGGGTTGGGGGGGGACCCCCCCATAGTAAATACAATTTTTATTTATTTAATTATTGAATAAATAAATAAATAAATAAATAATTGGTATGTGTTGAGTATGAGGGGTGAAAGGGTGGTTGGGGGGGTGTGGGGGGCGGCAGGGGGGTGTTGGGTGAGGGGGGGTTGGGGGGGGGACCCCCCATAGTAAATACAATTTTTATTTATTTAATTATTGAATAAATAAATAAATAATTGGTATGTGTTGAGTATGAGGGGTGAAAGGGTGGTTGGGGGGTGTGGGGGGGGGGGGGTGGCAGGGGGGTGTTGGGTGAGGTGTTGATAGTTTTAAGGGTTTATAGTCATAATGTCAAAAAAAAAATGTCGACTTTTTTTTCGAAAAAATGACTTTTTACATTATAAGTATAGGATGTCGACATTATTTTCGACATTTTTTTTTCGACATTATGACTATAAACCTCAAGTGACATCCCAGCCAAATTTGCATCCTTTAATTCCCACATTAGTCGTTTGCTGTAGGAGGGTGTGAGAAAGTAACAAAGACGTGAGTACATTTTGTATTTTTTCAGAAAATGCCAATAAAATGAAGTACACAGAAGGCTGTCGCAATTTTTCCAAGCTTTCAAGAACCTGTTCAGTGGAAACCAATTTTTTTTTCTCGTAACGTTACAATCAGTTTTGTGAGGGGTAGGTGATTTTTCCTTTTTTTTTTAATAGCACATGCTTGGACGGAATGGAAGAGGAGGGTAGGAAAGCTCAATGGGAACACAAAAGAAAACATTTCAAGTTCAGGAAGGGTTCATTTGCACAGGTCAGGCAACAACTATGCACATAAAATTCCCAAAAATTGGAACAGAGATAGAAAAAAAAAAGTATGTGCTGAACATGTTTGCACTTGTAAGGTAATGCCTTCTGTGAATATTGAGTAAAGCAATGCACGGCTACATTCCCCCCGACTCTTCTAGTTAGGAAATCGCACATTTTTAATAATGTTTCACAAAACAAGCAAAAAAACAGGCCAAAAACAGCAAAGGCACACAGGATTTCTATGCGGCCGTACTAAACACTTCGTTAGCATTCGAAAATAAGGAAAACGAATGTGGTGAAGAATGGCAAGCATACATTTTTTTGAAAGAGCACAGGCGATCTTTTGAAAGATAGGTGACTCACATTTGGGAACTTAAAGGGTAAAAAAGTGCAGTAGGAAATGTATGAAAACGTTATCAAAACCAAGAGAAAACAACAAAATGTCCTACCTTCACACATTCCCACCAGGAAACCACCAAAACACAACAGCAACACCACATGTGCTACCTTTCCACAGGTGTCCCAACGAAAACGGCACCTCACATGTGTGGGTGCACCTACCTTGGCGCAAAGGGAAAAGGCTAAACCACTGGTACATCAAACGCCCTGGGAAAGACTGGATTTGGCTCTGTGGACAACCCACAGATTTGGGCCTGGGGTGTCGCCGCCACCAAGGAAAACAGGGAACCCCAAGCATTTCTGATAATAAGACACCGAAGGGAATCCAAAGAGGTCCGACTTGCATGAATTGCCCTAGAATGTATTACCCACAAGGCCTGGCAAAGTCCAAAATGTAGGGAGAAAAACCTACATTTTCAGACATTTGCCACCAAGAAACCACTGAAGCACGCCGGCAACACCACATGTCCAACCTTCCCATGTTCCCACAGGTGTCCCGGTGAAAACGAGATATCACATGCATGGGTGTATTTACCTGGGCAGAAAAGAAAAAGGGGTGACCGTCCTCAAGTCCAGCAGCAGTCCCGGGAGCCCCGGCAGGGGCCTCATCTCTCCACGGAGGGAAAAGCTGTAACGTAGCCCACCCAGAGCTCCAGGACAGCCAGGAAACTGCCTCCAGCCTTGAAAACCCGTCTCCCATGTGGGTTGACAGTCCCCAGGTCCAGCGACAGTCATGGGGTGATCCAGCGGGGCCCTCGTCCCTCCCAGAAAGGCTGTAATGCAGCCCAGCCAGAGCCGCAGGATTGCACGTGGATAATCCACCCAGCCCAGCAGCGGTCATCGGACAGCTCGCAGGGTCCCCTGTTCATCATCAGAGGGAAAAGCTATAGCACGGAATGGCCAGAAACCCAGGACAGCCGAGGGTACTGCCCCTGGCCCTGGGCCCCTGTCTCCCATGTGGGTCATCCATCCCCAAGTCAAGTAGCAGTCCCAGGGAGCCCCGCAGGGTGCCGATCGCTCACTGGAGGAAAAAGCTGTAACGCTGCCCAGAGAGAGACCCAGAACAGCCGGGGGTGCTGCCCTTTGCCTTGGGCGCCTGTCTCCCTTGTGGGTTGTCCATCCCCAAGCCCAGCGGCGGTCCCAGGGTGCCCCGGCAGGGTCTCAATCCCTGCCCAGAGGGAAAAGCTGTAACACAGCTCAGCCAGAGCTCTAGAACAGTCGGTAGTGCTGCCCAGGCCTTCGGCATCTGCTTTGCACGGGGTAGACCGCCCCCAGCGGCGGACATCGGATGACCTGGTAGTGTCCCTTTCACTTCCCGGAGGGAAAAGCTTGCACGTAGCCCGGCCAGAGATCTGGAATAGATGGGGTTACTGCTATGGACAACAGGCAAAACAGCCCCCGAAACCAAAATCTTTTCCCTGGTGACTTCATGGGACCAGACCCTCAATTGTGTCCGCCAGGGAAGCAGAAAGGATCTGCCCCTCCATGGCCCCACACTGCAAGCCCACCCCCAAGATCCTAGTGGGCCTTGCTGCTTCCCAGGAGTAGCAAAATGGGGACAGAACCCCAATTTTGCCCCCTCCCCAGGGGAGAAGCAAGGGTCTGCCCATCATTCGGGGGGGGGGGGGGGGGGAGTGAATACTATGGGGTCTGGCCCAAAGGCACATGGCCAGCCCGTTATACTCCCAAGCGTTCAACTATATGTGGAGTGTAATGTTTTGCCGTCCTTGAAGCAAATCGGTGCAGACCTGCACCAATTTACACCCAAAGAAGGCAAAACAACATGCCATCTGCTCGGCATTTTATGGGGGTGGGGTGCTGATTGGCCTGCTCCCTGCACCACAACCCCAAGATCATATCTCTGCTGGCCTAGTTGTCCTTGCTGCTTCCCTGGAGTGGCAAAATGGGGTCAGACCCTCAGTCTTGCCACCCCAGGGAAGCAGCAAGAATCTGCCCCTCCCTGAGGGTGGGAGGGGGGGGGGATTTCCGACGGAGCTGGCCCACAGGCCAGTTCCCTATGCCCACAAAAGTGTGCCTTTCTGGCACATGTTTTTTTAGTTGCCTTCCTTGTGGGCAAATGGGTGTTAAACAGCACCCATCTACCCCCAAAGAAGGCAAAACAGTGCCCCAGTTTTGAAACAGTTTTTAGGGTGGGGCATGTTTGGCTTAGGGGGCTCCCCACCCCCAAAATCAATTCCCTGGTGGTCCAGTGGCGATTGCTGATCAAGGCTAGAGCGATAGTCTTCCCCTTTCCAACAAGCCCTCACACCAGTAAATCAGGCTAGAAACACCCGAGCAGCACACAAAAGCATGGCTGCTGTATTTACATGCTGAAGCCAAAAGGCTTCAGCATGTAAATACCACTTTGTGGTGACGTCAGTGCACGTAGCGTGCACCGTCATCAGACCTGACCTCGACCCCCAGGACAGAAGGGGAAGTCTTCCCCTTCACAGCCAGTGGGTCGGGAGCATCAGCACTGCTCTGGGGGGAGGGGGTGGGCAATCTGACTCCCACCCCCCAGAAAAGTTCTGCAGAGGACGAGCTATCTCGTCCAAGCAGTTAAGAGGTTAATCTCAACTGTGTTCAATTAGAACAACAAAACTCATTCAAAAGAAGTGATCAAAAACCTATTTCCTCAAAACATCTTAATGTAAGAGAAAAATTGAGAAAGAAGATAACTTTGACATGAATGGCAACTATATCAAACAGGGCATAATTGTAAATAAAAATACACCCAAAAGTGCCCCTCTCCAATAAGTAAAATATATCACAACTAGTGCTTAACCCACAACCAATGCATAGAAACAGACATAAAAAGCAAAAATATTTAAAAAAAAAAAAAAAAAAAAAAGCTCCTAATCCTCACATACACATTGAGCTGTACTTCAGTATCCGCATTTGCACCCGATCATTGTACTTGGCCAAAAAAATAGAAAAAAGATTCAATAGATATAGCAAACTGATGCTCATCCATTCGGACCCGAATATTAGAACAAAATATTTTTCTCTTTGAGGAAAGAAGAGTTTGAGAACATGTCTACTCTCGTTTCGGCTGAAAGACGGCACAGAACTTCACAATGGCCCAGCCTTCTAGAGGGCATGAAGGGGAATTTTTCATTGGAGAGAATAATTTCAAGGCAAGAAATCTGTACAAAAATGAACACATACGAATGGGATGAAAATTAAAAGGGTTTTATACATGCACGTAAAAACCACAATAAAACATTTAATAAAGCATACAATGGCTCACAGGGAAAGTTGCCTAAGAGGATCCTCACTCGCGTTGGTACGTTAATCTAAACCGCAGGTATCCAAGCCGCACGGGTGGCTCCTCGCAGGGAAGCAGTCGGATCAAAGGGCAAAACAAATACTTGGCTTAATGTGTTGTAACCACTATCAGTGTCTTAATGCAAACACCCAAATAAAACCAACCTAACAGATGGGCTCTGTGGTTAGCAATCTGGAGGGTCCTATCCATACCTGCCTAACCTCCGAAATTTTTCCGGAGACTCTGGAATTTTGAGCATTTCTCCGGGTCTCTGGAAAAGTCCCTCGAATCTCAGGAATTTTCACATTTCTTCCGGGTCCCGTCATATTCTCCACCTGATTGGCTGCCGCCGGTAGCCAATCGGGTGGAGAAGTGGGCGGGACCCGGAAACTGCCCGCCTTCCGTGTGCCGTGCCGTGACCGGTAACCCCCGTGACAACTCACTGTGTAGCGAGGATCAATTCCGCTACTTTTTTACTTTTTCCTTCCTTTCCCTCAAGCGACCGCCATAATAATAGTGCTTTCCATGGAATGACGTGGATTGAAAGTTTCAATCCATGTCATTGGATTGAAGGCAGCATTACTTCGGCGGCGGCGCCGCCTTCATTTTGCTTACTGTTTAAAACAGTGAAAATAAAGTATTTCTTGTGTGTGTGTTTTTAACGTGCATGTTTTTTTAAAAGGAGATTTTATTGTATTGCCAGAGGTAGAGGTGTGCGAGGTTGCAGACTTGCAGCCCTTTAAACACCTCATGTTAATTGAAAATGTAAACAAACTTCACTAAACTCCAAGGTTGTAAAGAGAAATGCTTATGTGTAGAATACAATGCAGGCAGACCCCCTTGGGCACTTTGTCTACAACAACCGAGTTTACCTTTTTGACGGGTGAGCGGGGCGTGTGGGCGGAGCTGTGTGCAAATGGGTGGAGTCTTGTGTGGCTGTGGGCGGGGCCTAAATCTCAGGAATTTTGATTTTCAAATGTAGGCAGGTATGGTCCTATCTAGGGAACGGTCAAGCTCCAAACTGTGAAAAGGCAGTAAACACTGCATCGGAAAGTGAGCTAAAGGCCAGAAAGGCAGAGAATACGTACAGCATACTCGGCACTTTGAGCGACCCCGTGCTACTTTACTGCCAGCAGTTCAATGCGTATATCGAACAACGTGAGCAACAGGTCCTGTATCTTACTAAGCCTGTCGGTAAGTGGCCCTGTTTTAGCACATACAGATTCACGTGGCGACTCTGCTGGTATGTCGGTGGCCATCGTGGAACAGGGAAGTAATCAGTCTAAGAATGAACTGCAACAGTATATCTTGCTTATGACTAAACACAGCCAGCAGTGGCCATATTTAGCATGTACAAAATCGCCTGACTAAGTGAGCAACCACAATCAATGACTGGCTGAAACACAAGTGCCATCTTGGAAGGGAGAAATATACCATTGTAGCAGCAAAAAGCGCTCTGGTTTAAAAATCTAGTTTGCACCATCTAGAAGAATGCAAAAAATACCCTCTGGCAGGTCAGTGCCCTCTTGGAACATGGAAATGCACCATTCTAGCGGCAAAAGATGCTCTGGTTTAAAGTATAGTTAGCGCCCATCTAAGAGAATGCACAAATGCAAGAAACGCACTATTGTGGTGTCAAATTGTACTCTGGTTTGCTGTATGGTTCACAAAATCAGAGTGTGCAAAGATGCACAACTCACATCACCAGTGCCCATTGGATCTCGTCATTCAAACCGGTTACATGGGTTTTTAGGCAAAAAATCCAAATATGCTCAGGTCTCAATAGACTATTAACAGTGCTGTAGTTACTCAGGTCTCTTTAAATAGAATCAATTACCATCCATCAAACTTCACGATCTACATAGTGACAAGCAACAAAGTGTTGCACCAATGGTGCTGTGCCCGTACAGTTGGGAATTCTTGATCTGTGTTCACCAACCCATTCTGGTGGTCATGCCTACATATGCCTTCTGGCACAGGCATAGGATCATATAGATCACATTCATGGTGTTGCAGTTAGCATGTGATTTGTGTGCCTAATTTACACCTGAGCTACACACCTAGAGTGTATAACATTATCCCAGATGTTTTTACCTTGTTTGAGGGTCAAAAATGAGAACTTTGAAGTACATCCAGTGTTGACGACCAAATTCCAATACTTTTTGACTAGCTTCTTCACTTGCATTGTATTTCTGGAAAAGGTTGTAACGCATAGTACTCTTTTGTCCCCAACCGGCTCCAGAGCCGGAGATATGCTCTCCCTTTAAGTGTGAAAGGCTAATTTAGCCGATCTTTTTTTAGTAATTTGTGTGGATATCCTCCATCTGTGAGCCTTATAAAGGCATTAGCATGTGTGTCAACTTAAACTTGCAGTTTAGTCGAATTCTAAGGAATTGACTGCTCTGAAGTAATATGGTATTGCGAGATCAGTGGTTACCTGTACAAATAGGTGTAAATCCAACCTTACATTAGTTTGATCCAGATATCAAAAAAGGGCACCTCATCTACGTCACAGAAACGAGACCATTCTAAATTGGAATTGCAGGTATGAAGCCATTTCATGAATGACTTCAGATCATGTTCAGTTCCTGACCGTATAAAGAAAATGTCATCCATCTCCTCCAACAGCAGATAGAACTATACGGATTGTTGGGGCGGATATAGCTGTCCTCGAAGGCTTGGGGCAAAAGCTGCCCCCATCACTGTGCCTTTTTGAATATTGATGTCTGTCAAAGTAAGAAATATTGAGAAGAAAATTCTCAACAAGTCAACCAAAAAAGGTTGTCGGCACTCCAACGGGGGAGCAGATGTAAATTCAATGGCGTCCAACGAGCTTAGTAAGATGCAGGACCTGTTGCTCGTGGTGCGCTCGATATAAACGTTGAACTGCTGGTAGGCAGGCAAGACTTGGTCACCAAGTGCCGAGTTTGTGCTACATATTTTCTGGCTTTCTGGCCTTTAGTTCTCTTTCTGATGCAGCGTTTACTGCCTTTCCACAGTATGGAGCTTGACCGTTCCCTAGAAAAGACCCTCCAGTTTGCTTACCACAGAGCCCATCTTTTAGGTTGGTTTTTATTTGTTTGTCTGGATTAAGACACGCCTTGTCGCTACCACACATTAAGCTGAGGATTTGTTTTGTCCTTGGTTGACAGAACTCTCCTCTGCGAAGGGTCACCCAGTGTGGCATGGAAACCTGTGGTTTAGATTCTATGTTAAAAGAATGAAGGCGAAAAGAATGAGGCTTGATACAGCAGAGCTGAAAGCTTTGCATAGCGAAAACATCAAGCACATTTAAATGACTATTGTCCCCCACTTCCCATGTAATGGAAGGAGAGGACACACCCACCCCCAACCACCCAAACCCATAATGCTGAAATAGGGGAGCAGGTGACAACCCTGAAACCCCATGTCCCCTTTTTCAACATTATGGAATTCAAACTTGCTGACCATGCTGAAAGCACACTAAACATGCATTTGGCATTTTATTTTCTTATTTTCGGGCAATACTGTGGTTTAAATTAACGTACCAACATGAGTGAGGAACATCTTGGGCAACTTGCCACGTAAACCATGGTATGCTCCATGTATGGCTGTGGTTTTTACATGTGCATATCAAACCCCTTTCATTTTCAGCCCACTCATTTGTTTTCATTTTCCAACTGTTTTATTGCCTTGAAATTATTGTAATTGTTTATTTGTATAGCGCTTATACACAAGTGAAGTGCTTCAAAGAGCTTCAGGGCAGGAGGTGAACAAGGGATAACAGTCACTCTTAGTCCTTGAAGATTCCGAATGAACTAACAATAACTAGCATACTGGCCACAGCGGCATATCTATTAGTGAAGTGCTTGACAGGGGGTGAGGGGAAGAAGTAGAAAAAAAGGGAGTGCAGGGAGCAGGAGGGAACAAACAGAAAATTAACAAGACTACATGAACTCCAGTGCTGGTCTGGCGAGCAATTCAGATTGCTTGGAGCATGGTCATCCGGTGCACCTATGCATTAGTATTTCGAGCATGACCAAGACTGGGGGTGGAGAACAAGAGGGAGGACAAGGACAGACTTGCTGGACCAAGAACATTGAAGGTTGAGTAGTGTGCAGAAACAGGAGTGCAAGGGAGGGGAGGGCCTAGTCCGGCAAGGGATGGGGTTAAGTGCATAGTGGTTGTTCCGATCATGGGGCATATTGAGGTAGCTTAGGGATAAGTGCAGAGGCCTGGAGGCAAATGCAAAACCGGTGGGGGAGCCGGAGACCCGTAGGGTTCTGGGGTGCTCCAGGCAACCAGTCAGCTAACTGTGCAGGGGGGGGATGAGAAGGAGGGGGGGAAACGGGCAGAAAAGAGGGGGTTTAGCGAGGGAGCAGGAGAGAGAAAGAAGAGGAAAGTCTTGGGGATTTTCCAGAACTGGAGGAGGTCCGACTCAAGACGAAGAGAGGCAAGCACCTGCAGAGGATTGGGATGTACCCCCAAATCTCTGTTTGGAGTAGCAGCACACCCGGAGAGAGTTGGACGATGCCGAAAAAAGGGCTCTAGAAGGAGAGTATTTGCAAAGAGAGCGTTGTAGGTAGTAAGGGCCCAGTCCCCATAAAGCCTTGTGTGCTATGCAGAGGGACTTTAACTTGATCCTTGCAGTCACAGGGAGCCAGTGGAGAGATTTCAGCACCAGAGAGCTGCGGTCCCTGGGCTTGAGGCCAAGGATAAGTCTTACAGAGCTGTTCTGGATAAGTTGAAGAGGTCTGAGAGTAGTAGTAGGAAGATTGAGAAACACTGTTGCAGTAGTCCATTCTGGAGAGAACCAGGGCTCTGGAGATAGTGAGCTTCTGGGGGAAGGTGAGAAAAGGCAGAATACCCCTGAGGAGGTGCAGCTGTAGTGGGACTTTTTGGACAAGTCCGAGATGTGAGAGGAGAAGGAGAGCGTAAAATCAAAGATGACACCCAGGTTTTTTGCCTCATCAGTGGGTGGGGGCGAAGGACCAAGGGAGGCTGACCAGAGCAAGAGTGGGAAAGTGGGAGCAGGTGTCCCAATGAGGTTGATCTCTATCTTGCTGGCATTAAGATAGAGGTTGTGAGCAGCACACTAGGACTGAATTGCAGACAGAGTCAGGAATGAGCGAGGTGGAGGAAGAGGCCAAGGGTAGCCGGAAAGAGCTGTGTGTCATCCGCATAAAACTTCACATTGGAGGTGAAAGATTTTGTGGGCCAAAGGAGCCATGTAGACATTGAAAAAACAGGGGGATAGATTAGAACCCTGGGGGACACCATAATTCGAGAGGGTGATAGAGGAGAGAAAGGACCCAAGTTCTTCCTGGGACGGACGGTCGGAGAGAGAAGACACGAGCCACGCCAGAGCCTGATCAGTGATGCCAAGAGTATCCCGCGGACGGGAGATCAGGATGTTGTGGTTAACTGTTTCAAAGGCAGAAGAGAGGTCAAGGAGAATGAGATTGAAGATCAGGTCTTCACGGGTGTTCAGATTAGCAGTTTCTGTGCCCTAAAGCCCGACTGATGGTCATGGAGACAACCAACAGATTCAGTGTGGGGGGTAAACTGAGAGCTAGCCAGCTTCTCCAGGAGTTTGCCCAGGAAAGGGGTGATCAAGAGCGGGCGATAGTTAGCCGTAATGGAAGTGTTGGCACAGTGTTTTTTGAGCATAGGGTGCACAAGAGTGCTTCAGAGAAGTTGGGAAAACTCCAGTGGCAAAGGAAAGGTTGCATAGTTCTGCCCAGACTAGAGCTAGGGAGTCAATGTTGTCCTTGATGGTTTTGGAGGGGCAAGGGTCCACCCGTTTCGGTGATGTTTTCATTGACCAGACTTGTCTAGAGACCTCATCAGGTGTGACAGGAGAGAAGGGAAATGGATAGGGCAGCCGAGGGAGGCATGGAAGATGATGGTGCACTAGTGGGTGCGGTGGAGAGAGATGACAAGATGTCCTGTGTTTTGGCAGTGAAGTGTGCTGCCAGGGCACCTCAAAGGACCTGGGGTGGGTGCAATAGAGGATGAGGCTGCAGTAGGGTTGGCCTGCTCCTTACAGACTTTGAAAAGTCCGGCCGAATTGTTGGAAGCCACAGAGATACGGTCTTGAATATGTACTCTTTTCTTGTGCCAGATGCAGAGTCTATACTGTCTTTGCAGGAGGCGGCAGGCCCGTTTATCAGAGGGCCCATTGGTTTCCCCTTTCTGGTTGACAAAAAAAAAAAAACCCTCTGAAACCCGGAAAGAGTCACATTTGAAAAATATATTGGAGCAATTAGCCCCAACTAGCTAAAACAATGATGAAAGATGTGTGATTCTTTACTGCGGTTATATTATTTGTCTCTACAAGAAATATTATTCAAAAAAATAAAAATTATTTGATTGAACTACAAAGTCTGAAAAAATGATGAAATGTTGTGTCAATATTTCATGTAATCTTCATCAAGAGTATTTACCTTACTTTTTAGTTTCCGTCGTACTTTCTAACAATCTCTAGAACTGTTTGTTTTGGAACTTGCACCAGGTCTTTTTTCTTTCTCTAAACTTCACTCTCCATTTTCTCATTACAATTGTGTTCTCTACCTACGAGTAGGTTTTAAATATACTAATTTTGTTGTTGTATACTTAGTTATAATTAAAATGGAAGTAAACATTACATTTATGGTCTATTTGATACTTCTTAGTGGTATGCATGATAATTTGTGGATATGAATACAAATGTAATGAACAATTTGTGACAACCTGTTGATAAAATTTGGATAAAATCAATAACCAAACAAGAGTCAGGAGAGTCAAGATGGATGTTGAGATTCCCCAGTAGGAGAAGTTGGGAGGAGGACAAGAGAGGAAGCCAAATCAGCCCATTCCGAGAGGAAGAGGGTTGGGTGGCTCGGCAGCCAATAGAAGGTGGCCAGAGTAAGGGAGGAGACAGGGGAGAGGCTGCAGAACAGGCATATTCTCTCCAATGAAAAATTCCCCTTCATGCCATGAAGAGGGCTGGCCTATTGTAAAGTTCTAGTCCTTCTTTCAGTGAAAAACTAGAATAGGGCCCGTTCTCAAACTCTTCTCGCCTCAAAGTGAAAAGCATTTTGTTATGCTTATACTCTGGTCGGAATAGATGAACATTGGTTTGCTTATATCTATGGACTTTTTGTATTCTTTCTTGTACATGTAAAATGATCAGGTGCATGAGCTGATACTCAATTAGTACCCGGCGCACCGCTAGAATACAGAAAACTGCGCATTGATTAGTGCTTTTCTGAGCCTTACCCTATAGTAAGCCTGGACACGTTCATGTATGCATCGCACGTCACACCCGTCCATTTTATAAGTGGCCACCATGGAAATGGAGAAGGGACTATATGTAGTCCCTTGTCCCCTTCCATGGTGGCCATTTTTTTAGTTTACTATGACCGCCACAGAAAAGGATAACAGCCTACTGTTCCCAGTCTATTGCGGGCCTTTTGTTTTTCGGCTGCGAAACGCAATGCGTCTCGCAACCGAAAAAAACCCCACCATTAGTACCCTTGTTTAACGCGCCGGGTACTAATGGCAATAAGCCCCTGCCAGCGGGTCATTACCACATAAGGTAATGCCCCTGGCGTCCTTCGTTAAGTCCCTTGCCAACTATTGGCCCCAGGGGCATTACCTTACGCAGTAATGGCCCACGGGCTCAGGGCTTATTGCCTTAGTATAGCTAAAGGTGTATGTGAGGACTAGGAGATTTCTTTGACACATTTGTTGCTTTTTATGTGTTGGTTATGGGTTATGCACTATTGGTGATATTTTACTTATTGGAGAGGGGCACTTAAGTGTTTTTTTATTTACAATTATGCCCAGTTTGATATAGTTGACATTCATGTCAAAGTTATCTCCTCCTTCTCAATTTGTCTCTTACTTTAAGATATTTTGAGGCAATCCGTATTTGCTTGAGGTTTCTTTTTTTTAAATATGTGTTTTCTTGGTCTAATTGACTGAACACAATTCAGATTCATTTTTTTTTTGAAGAAACCTCCAGTATCTGATTTTTCCATGTTTAATGTTGGGCTGAAACCCTTCCAGTAATTTTTTAAAAAGATTTTGCAGAGAGCCCCCGTCTGTTTGCTAGTTCTGCATCCCACACCAGGGTGTCTGTTTGTGGAATGATTATATGCGAGTTACCTTGTACATGTGTTGCCTCTACCTACTATGGCCTGACCTACTAGACCTGCCTCCCCACTTGTCGACCACTCACATTTACTGCCTCCTTTCTTCCCTGTAAAAGGATTTGCTTGCAACAATGTTTTGAACGTGCCACTCTCAACAGCAGGGTGGCTGTCAAAAATGCCCATAACTTCACAACCTTCACCTGGTCAGGGATATTGAGCTGCTGGCTATCACAGAGGCCTGGTTCACAGAACTATGCCAGCTTCCCCCGACACTCTCCTTACAGTTGGCTACACTACCATCACCCAAAACGGGCTGGCTAGAGGCATTGCACGGATTCACCGTGCTTATATTCATTTTGTGGAGACACCCACAAATGTGCCATCCTCTTAAAGACTGGCCTGCAGGTGCCCTTTAGATTCAAACTTTAACCTAATGGTGGTCAGCACTTACAGAAAACCCGGCGTTGGACCTGCGTTCCTTGAACAATGGGCAGACTACATCAGAAATCTGCAAGCTGCCACTAACAAGATTCTGATCACGGATGTCCAGAATATCTTGTTGGATATTCCTTTTCTGGTGACCCGTTTCACATGCTGAAGTATTTTGATGTATTTGTCAGGTTTGGGAGTGATGACGGTGGCTCTCAAAGCTATCCGGGTGAAGCTGGAAAGTAAGAGGCAGGGGTCATACCAGGTTTGATGCTCTAAGCAGTCAAACGGGTTAGAACACACAGGATCGAGTGTGTGATCGCCCTCATGCTTGGGGAGTAGTAAGGAGAGGTCCAGGTAGTCCAGGCTAACTTGGGCCAGCCAACATTTGACCATGAGATTAGGTACAGATTTTAGCATTGAGCACTTGCCTCTCTGCGCTATTACGCAACACTGCATACCTTAAGCAATGATAGTTCCAGTAGATGAAGACTTTAATTAATCACCAACAGACAATTCTGCTATCAAACCTCAAACCAAATGATACAAGTAGTTCGCTTTACTGTGCAATTGGCCAGATTTGTTTGCATCTTAAAATTTAAAATGGACACAGAGTATACAAAAGAGATCAAATGTGCAGGCCTTTGCAGAGGAAAAATGAAAGGCAAGTTCGGGCAAGTGGAAGCAATTGTGCCTGACAGGATTAAGATGATCAGGAAGAGATCAAAGTTATGCCTGAAGGGGGGGGAAGGTGATAGAAAGTTCGGGGAAATGGAGACAGATGTGCCTAAAGGGTTGAAGATAAACAGGAGAGTGATGAAAGAGGGGCCCGAACTGGCGAACAAGGTGATCAGTAAAGTGGTGGTAGACCTGCCCAAAGGGGTGAATGTGATAAGGAGACTAGTGAAAAGTGCCCAAGGATTGACGAGGACAGAGCAGGAGAAGAAGTATCCATATACCAGAGGGGGTACAGAATGCAAGAGCACAAGAGAGATTGAGGGTAAGTGGAAGATTGAATATCGGAGCTAAGCACAATGAATAGAGACATACAAGCAGCGGAAGCATTTGAATAAAAACGCCGGGACAGTAGTGAGGCAGCAGGAACTTGGAGGGGAAGAAATGATTCCCTGGTTAAGCATCAGGAATTTAGCTAGCCACCCTCCCCTCCCACCAAGTTACCCTGGTCCAAAACCTGAGCACTAAGAGGGGCCACACCCAATACCCAAGTCCCTTATTCCTTGGATACTGCAAAGTGAGGACTCCCTGGAGGGGGAACACCCTTGGGGAGCAGACAAAAAAGTCCCTGATAACAGTAACAAACCTCAAACCTCTAAGAACAAGACACCAACGCACCCTAAACACCAGGGCAACCCGGAGAAAGGCAAGCCATGGACATTGTACACCATATCCTGTTGCCCCGGGAAGGGTACCGTGGTATCACCCCAGCACAGAGAAACTTTGTGAACTTTTTTGTGAGTTTTCTGCAGACTTTAAACACAACTGGGATATCCTGCAACATTTCAGTTTCACTCTGACTCTCAGTTTATTATTCTACACCTGCACTCTATGAGTACCCTAATAAACCATGTTAAATTTAAGTTCCCAACTGCGTCTGTCACCTGCATGTCCGGCACATTTCATTTCATAATTCAATCACTTCAAAACAATTCTTTCATAGAAATATATTCACATTTATTCTCTAACAACTTAAAAGTTAGGGCCACTGTGCAATCTCTGTTGGAGGTGTATGGCCCACCACAAAAACATATGTGACAAGGGTCCTCCTCATTTCTTTTGTTTCCGGGGCCTGTTGCTGAGAAGGGGAGTTGGAGACTTAAATGGCAGAACATGAGGAAACAGTCTACCCCTACCTCCAACGTGAAAAGATGGGGATACGGTGGTGTGATGAATCCTGCAGAGTCATCAGTGATTCCCTGTCGGCGGCCTCCTAACACATGGAGAGGGAACGGCAGCCGCTACCTGATCCTGACCCTGGGGGTGGTAATATGGGGGAGGATAATATGGGAGGAGATGACTGCTATTGACTCCGCTGGAAGAGACGCAGTATTCCTCCTTCTCCTGAAGAAAATTCTGATACCCAAACTTGTGATGACATGCTGTCATTCGAGTTATAATACCATGCATACCTCCAACATACACAACATCTCATTTCTGATGTTTTTCTAAGAAAGACTCAATATTATTTTAAAAATCCCATAAACTCTATGGACTATAAATCCCATAAAGCCTCAAATACGGAGATGAGGAAGAGAAAGGAGGAATTGATGCACATTAAAAGAAACCCAAAATTGCATGTGCAGACTGGTTTGGTTGAATCACAAATGTGTGGGACATTTAAAAATGGCACCCGCAGTCAAAATGAAAGCAGGAAAGGACCACATAGGAGGAAGACAAGGAAACAGGCATATCCATGCGGCAGCTCGAAATCGTGAGAGTCACATACCCGTGTGGCGAGAAGGCAGGAGAGACGCGGCGGGAACCTTTAGAGACCTGGAGTATCGAGAGCAGTAGAGGAGCTCCTGGAAAGCCGCATTCTCCAGTCCAACCACTGTGAGAAGCCGGCAGGTGAGCACGGAGCTGAAAGGAATGCTGGAATAAGGTCTGCAGTGTGCTAAAGGCCATTCCCCAGAGGAAGCTTCATTGCAGAGATATTCCACGGGTCGGGAATGCTGCAAGAACACTACAAAGTACCAGCGAGTCTGCCCACAGCAATTGGGGACACCTGGGCGTACCAACAGACATGTAGACAAGTGGAGGAACAAACATTTGAATACCGACCAGATAAACTACAAAGACAACAATTGAACAAGTCCCTATGTAGGAGCTGTCAATATGGGAATTTTGGAGGAAGTGTTACCCTAAGCAAACAAATAGAAACAAAGCAAAGTAATACAAATGTGGTATACTTGAAGGACAGTACATTTTATAAAAAGTCCTGGTGAAAGGAGTACACCAGGTAGTTCACATTTGGGGGAAGATACTTGGCAGAGAAGTACCCCAGGGTATCTATACGACCCCAGAGAAGGATTCCTGGCCGGGGAGTATATCGGGCAATCCATCAAAAGCATAGAAGAACAAGTTACTTTCTTACCTGGTAACGTTCTTTCGATGGGATGGTCCGACGACGTATTCCATATCTATGACAGGTAATCACCACAGCTGTGCTGCTTCGGAAACTTTTCCGGCGTCTGCGTCCTGCGTCGAGGACCTCCTCCGACGTCCGACATCATCCGATGTGATAAGTAGGACGCACGACGCCTGTAGCCTCAGTTGTAGTTTTTTCCCCCAGAACGTGACACATAAGTCAACTGCCAGTCAGACACAAAGCCTTGCGGAACGTAAGCTGCAATCGCAAAAGAAATTCTGCAGCGGGGAAGGCAGGGCGGGAGCGATATGGAATACGTCGTCGGACCATCCCATCGAAAGAACGTTACCAGGTAAGAAAGTAACTTGTTCTTCGAGGGGATTGGGTCCTCCGACGTATTCCATATCTATGACAGACTCCCAAAGCAGTACCAGAGCAAGGAGGAGGGAAAGAATTTATAAACAAAATTTAGAATAGCCAACCAAATAGCAGAGCAAAGGACCGCCTTGCCAAAGGCCAGATCCTGCCCTCTGATGGAATCGAGGGAATAATGCCGTACAAATGTATGTACTGAAGCCCAGGTGGCTGCATCACAGATGTTGCGAATAGGAACACCCCTCTGCAGCGCAGTAGATGCAGCCACACCCCTGGTAGAATGGGCCCGCAAGCCAGCCGGTGGGTCCTTACCCGCCAAGCGGTAACACTCCGAGATGGCCAAAATAATCCAGCGGGACAAAGTCTGTTTCGTCACAGCTTGCCCCAAACGCTTACCAGCGTAACCAATAAAGAGTTGATCGTCCACTCTGACCCGGGACATGCGTGAAACATAAAAGCTTAAAGCTCTCCTAGGATCAAGCCTATGGAGCCTCTCCTCTTCCTTACCAGGATGCGGAGGAGGATAGAATGCCGGAAGAACAACCTTCTGGGCCAAATGAAATTCCGTCACTACCTTCGGAAGAAAAGAAGGACGAACACGAAGGACAACCCTGTCCTTGTGGAAAACAGTGAAGGGTGGCTTAACTGAAAGTGCCTGTAACTCACTCACTCTGCGAGCGGAAGTAACCGCAACTAAAAACACAGTTTTCAGAGTTAACAGCCTCAAAGGGCAAGAATGTAAAGGCTCAAACGGAGCACCCATAAGAAACCTAAGAACAAGGTTTAAATCCCAACCGGGCACCAGGAAAGGTGACGGAGGGAACACATTAGTGAGCCCTTTCAGAAACTGTGAAATTAAAGGGATCTTAAAGTAAGAACACTCATCAGACGAGCGCTTAAAGATGGACAGCGCCGCCAGGTAACCTTTAATGGTACCCACTTGCAAGCCCCTGTGGGCCAAAGAAAGCAAAAAGGACAGAACCATGGGGATGTCACATGCAAAAGGATCCACATTCCGAACTCTGCACCAGTCGCAGAACTTACGCCAACGGTACAGAGACTTAGTTGCTGGCCTTCGGGCCGAAAGCAACACCTCCATCACGTCTTCAGGGAGGTCCCAATCCCTATACCTCAACCTTTCAGAAGCCAAGCGTGAAGGTTGAGGGATCTGACCTCTGGATGGAGAACCAGACCCCCCTCCCGTGAGAGCAGATCGTCTCGGTAGGGAAGACGACGTGGAGGGCAGATGGACAAGTCGAGAAGGTCCGGGTACCACGTCCTCCGAGCCCACGCCGGAGCAATGAGGATCATCCGGGAACCGAACTTCCACAACCTCCGCAGCACTTGCGGGATGACGGGGACTGGAGGAAACGCGTACAGCAGCGGGAACGACCAATCCACCACGAACGCGTCTCCTAAGGCTCCTTTTGGAGGAAATTCCCGCGAGCAGAACCTCTCGCACTTCCGGTTGACACTGGAGGCGAAGAGATCCACTTGAGGGGTCCCCCAAAGGGCGAAGATCTCCAGGAGAATCTCCTGAGCCAACTCCCACTCGTGAGAGATCGCGCTCTGCCTGCTCAGAGCGTCCGCCGTCACGTTTTCGACTCCGGCCAGATGAACTGCCGAGACCGAAACTTCCTGCTGGATGGCCCAGAACTCGAGCTGCATCGCCTCCCTGCACAGAGGAAGTGACCCTGCCCCCCCCTTTTTGTTGAGGTAGTGCATGGCCACCGTGTTGTCCGTCAGGATCAGGACATTCCTTCCTCGCACAGTGGGCAGAAAAGCCTTCAGGGCTAGCCTGACGGCCCTCAGCTCCAACAGATTGATCTGGAGTTTGGACTCCGACGGAGACCAACGACCGCTGACTGTCAGCTCGTTGGCATGAGCTCCCCATCCCGTGAGGGATGCATCCGTCACGATCGTCACCTCCGGCCAGGGAAGCCAAAATGGAGCCCCCTTCATCAAGTTGCCTTCGACGGCCCACCACAGAAGGTCCTGGGCGACCGAGGGCGGCACCTGAATCGGGTCCGACATCCTGCCGGAGGACTGCGACCATTGCATCTTGAGTGCCCACTGCAAAGATCTCATGCGCAGGCGAGCCTCTGGCACCAGAAGAATGCAGGATGCCATGAGGCCGAGCAACCTCAAGAACTCGAACGCTGGGAGCGTCTGGGCATGCTGAAACTTGTGCACCATCTGCTGAATGTGAAGAGCCCTCACCTGGGGAGGAAAACACTGCCCCAGGGAAGTGTCGAGCACTGCTCCGATGTACTGGAGCCTCTGCGTTGGCGTCAAATGGGACTTCTTTAAATTGAGGGAGAAGCCCAGCCTGTGGAGGGAGTGGCAGGTGACGGACAGATGATCCAGGACTTGCTCGGGAGAGCTCCCCCTGATCAACCAATCGTCCAGGTAGGGGTAGACGTGAATCCCCCCTTGCCTGAGATGCGCTGCCACCACCATGAGCTTGGTGAAAACCCTCGGGGCGGAGGTCAATCCGAACGGCAGGACCCGAAACTGAAAGTGCGAGTCGCCAACCGCGAACCTCAGGTACTTCATGTGCTTGGGATGGATCGGCACATGGAAGTAAGCATCCTTGAGGTCGAGTGACACCAACCAGTCCTGAAGCTGAAGGGCCTGGAGGACTTGAGAGAGAGTAACCATCTTGAACTTGTCCTTCCTGAGGAGTTTGTTCAAACCGCGCAAGTCCATGATGGGTCTCAATCCCCCGTCTTTCTTGGAAATCAAAAAATAAGGGGAATACCATCCCTTGTTCCTCTCCGCTACAGGCACCAGTTCTATAGCGCCTTCCTCCAGCAGGGCATGAATTTCCTGCGCAAGGAGCGGATCCGGACACTTCAAAGAGAGGTTCCCCGGTGGATTGTCAGCGAGGCCTGTGCCGAAAGGGAAGACAGTAGCCGTGGGCTATGATCTCCAGAACCCACACATCTGAAGTAATGGCTTGCCACTCTACAAGATGCTGCGCCAGCCTTCCCCCAACCGGCGAACCATGGGACATGGCCTCATGACTGAGTAGGAGCGGCTGCGGCGTTACCCGAGGGCAAAGAGGCAACTGCCCGAGCGGCCTTGGCACCACGGGTACGCTGTCGTCCACCTCTGGTACCCCTGCGTTGGCCTCTTTGACTGCCAGCTCCTCTCGCTTTACTGAAGGATGAGTAATAGCGAAAGGAACCACCCCTCCACTGCTGTCCCCTAGGACGAAAAGGCGGAGGTTGGCGAACTGCAGCGCCCAACGACTTCGCTGCAGCTTTTGAGGTCTGCAACCTCTCAAGGCTCTCGTCAGCCTTGCTGCCAAAAAGGTGTTCACCATCAAAGGGCATGTTGAGGAGCCGGGACTGCACATCAGGAGCAAACCCCGACTTCCGCAACCACGCAAACCTGCGTATCACGGTGCTCGCCACCATGGACCTACTGACGCATTCAGCAAGTCCAGACCCGACTGAACGGACTCACACATGGCATCCTTGCCATCCTGGACCATAGCAAGGAAACCCTCCCGTTCAACCCCTTCGGGAATATGTTCAGCCGCTAACGCAACACAGTTCCACAGAGTGTGCGTGAAACGTGACAAGGCACAAATGGAGTTGGCCGCCTGAAGCGCCATACCACCAGAAGAAAACACTTTCTACGCCCAGCCATCAAAACGTTTGTCGTCCCTATCAGGAGGGATGGTAGGGTACGACGCCAGCTTTGCCGGGGCCGTGGCCGCCTGCACCACCAAACTCTCCGGAGTGGGGTGCCTGGTCAAGTAGCAGGGGTCGCTACTGGCTGGACGGTATTTACGCGACAAGGATCTGCCCACCGCCGGGAGACTCTCCGGAGCAGTCCAAGCCGCCGCCACCCTTCTCTGTAAAGCCATATGGAACGGCAGTACCGGGTCAGTTGGGGGACCAACATCAAGGATGTCCGTCAGATCATCCTGCACAAACTCCCCTGGGGGAGCAGACCATCCCAGATACTCAGACACCCTAGCCATAAGGCGCCGGTACGAGGAATCGGCATGGGAGCCAGGCTCAGGCCTACAAAATTCCACCTCCGGAGAGGTGTCCAGTCCACTGGCATCATGCAGCGACTGCCTCAAATCGTCGAACTGACAATGGCCCGAGACAATTTCATCTGGCACCTGACTAGGAACCAGGCCATCAGAATCCTCATCCGCCTCCGAAATATATTCCAGGTGGCGAAAAGGCACCCGAGAGTGCTTGCTCTTAACCAGAGCCTTCCTAGGGGTACACCCGTGACACGGGGCACCTCCGACACGAAAGGCGTCGATGGCGTCGAGCGAATCGGCGCCGACGGCGAGAAAACCGGCAACGGCGCCGAGAGGATCGGCGTCGAGGAAATCGGCGTCGACGTCAGATGCAGCGCCTCCAGTATCGGCGGCGTCGACACAGCCCTCGAAGCCGGAGCTCCGAGCGTGTCCCTCGACGACCTGATCGTCGACGGCTTCGACGAGGCCCTCGAAGCCGGAGCCTCGAGAAAGCCTGTCGACGCCCTCGACGCCTCAGACGTCGATGTCTTCCTCGAAGACTTCACAGGAGCACACGGTCTCAAACGCGTCAAGGACCGGGACCTGGAACGGGTACGGCGAGAACGAGCCTCCTTGTCCGAACGGGACCGCTCCCGTGACTCGTGCCGACCACTCTTGCGAGCGGCGTCTCTCGACCTCACACGGCCGACCCCACTCGGGGGCGCGGACGGCTGAGTACCCTGCGACTCAAGAATCGCCAACATTTTCTTCCCGAAGGAAGCCCATTCTTCCGGCGTCGCACGGCTGGTGGGGTAACCGACGTGCCGTGCAGAATCCTCGGAAGAGGACCTGGAAGGCGACCGGTGACGGCGCTTCCGAGAATGCCTCGAAGAGGCCGAGGAGTGGCGAGACCCACTCCTAGAAGAAGACCGACGAGACTTCCGACGATGACGCGGAGAGTCACCCCTCGAATCATCCGTCGAAAGCCCCGCCGACTTCGACTTCCGGGGCTTGGACACCCGACCTACCGACAACTTCTTCTTACGTTCGCGTAAGGCTTTGGACGTGAGCGACTGGCAGTCGACACAGTCATCCGTGTCGTGGGCCTCCCCGAGGCACCAGAGGCAGGCGTCGTGCGAGTCAGTCACCGACATCTTGGACCCACACTCCCCGCACTTCTTAAAGCCCGGACGCGGGGTTGAAGACGAAGTGGAAGACATCGCCGAAGGAAATTCACAAACGAACAGGTTCGAAGAACCAGAAAGAACAGAACTCCAAAGAGTCGAGGCCTAGAACCGAGAAACACGAAGCAACACGTTCGCGGAAAAAACGGAACTGAGGCTACAGGCGTCGTGCGTCCTACTTATCACATCGGATGACGTCGGACGAGGTCCTCGACGTCGGCGCATCGACGCAGGACGCAGACGCCGGAAAAGTTTCCGAAGCAGCACAGCTGTGGTGATTACCTGTCATAGATATGGAATACGTCGGAGGACCCAATCCCCTCGAAAGGCATACAAATTTGTGACAAGATACCTGGCAGGGGATTATACCAGCAGATCTAAGTAGTTCATAAAGAAAGACCTGGCAACCACAAAATACCAGGCATTTTGAAACTGAATACAACCTTTACATTTGTAGGAAGATGCCTGGCAGTAGAGTACACCAGGGGATCTGAAGAACACACCAAAGAATTCCTGGCTGGGGAGTATACCAGCAGGTCCACTCAAGTTATAAAAGGAAATTTACTGAGGTTGCAGAATACCTGGCAGAGAAGTATACCAGGAAATCTAGGAAGCAAATTAAGGTCTTGGCGGGTAGAGGCACCAGGCATTTGAAGGCATTCCAGAAGTTGGGAAGTTGAACAAAGACTTTTTGTGACAAGAGCACACCAGGAAATCTGAAGAGCTCACAAGAATATTTCGGATGAAGAAACACCTCACATAATCAGCCAAAGTAGAAGAGAAGTTATTATTTAACGCGTGTGAACTATCTCATCTCAATAAGAATTCTTAAAAGGCCAGTACAAAAAAACTAAAGAGAAGCTACATGTTAAAACACCTTATTTTTGAATCCAATACTGAAAAACCAAGGACAAGTTGAATGTTATGGAATGTATTGTTTGCACAAGAATTGTTTAAAGCTAATCTAATGAACCAAGGAGATGGTTGTTTGAATGAGACACTTTACATTCCGTCAAAAAATCCAGGGGATGGGAATCACCCTTTGGATTCAAGGGTTTCTCTTTGGAAAATACTTTTGTATTGGATTTTACTAATTTACTTTTAATTGTGAACACATTTTGCCAACCAATCAGAGACATTGCATGGGCAACATTAGAATGTTTTGGACACAAGGACAGTGTGATCAATCCTCTGTATCCCTCACTAAAACCCTGCCTAATGTCTCCTTCAGGTGGCCAGGGAAAGGAAGATGCTTCCTGATCCTGACTGGTGTTCGGCGGTGGATAACCTGAGAGGAGACCAGACCCAATGTGGTGAGGAGATCCCGTGGGATGAGACAGTATTTGTCTTTAAAAGGGAAGAACCTTTTACAGGTACCAAGGCACAGCTTATTGTCATTATGATGCACCTAAAATGCGTATTGAATCTCTTGAGTAAAAGCAAGCTGAAATCCCATAATATCCTAAGAAAGGAAATGCCGTCTGAGATTTACAAAGTTAAAAACCCTCTGAGCTCCAAGAGGTACAACAAAAGGGAATCTATAAACAATGGCTTAAACTAATTGCCTTCTCCTTTTCAAATGAACTTGTGATCCTTCTGTTAGGCAGAATCACATGCAGTACCCTTGGGGAACACTACATGCAATTAAGACCACAAGTGTCAGTACAATTTCACCATTGGTACAAGCCTGTACTACACAGTAATGTGGTAGCAGTGGCTGAGCAGCCAGACTTATCTCAAGAGCTGAGTGAGCAGTAGAACAAGTTACACAAACAACAACTACAGTGGTTCAAACAAACACTTACTCAAGGTTTCTTGGTAAAAGAATATACATTTATTTACAGTCAGTTTGAAAACATTACACTAGCAAAAGCAGCTCAATATCATATACTAATATACTACAGATACACAACCAATAAGTAACTGAACAAGTTCAGCTCCCCTGAAGTGGGAGCAAAATGGCACTTCATTTACTTTAAAAGTGGTAAAAAGACAAGGTTATAAGAAGCAATAGCACAAATACTTTCATAGGCAGGGCCAAGGGTTTCAGTTAACTACAACTAGCAATTCAGTTCATAGGCCTGGTCCAAAGTCAATGGTTCAGAGTCTTTGTATAGGATAGCACAGTTCTGGTAATAAACGGTTAAGTCTTTGCCATGAATCTTAGAAGAATTTGGTCAGACGAAAAGTTAGACAAATGTTTAGGGAAGGACAAGCCTTCAAAGTCCTTCCCTAAACTTCGAAGTCGGGAAAGTTTCACGAACTTTCACCAAAGAGATTTCCGGACCACGTTTGCACAGTACCTTTAAAGTGAAGAAGAGCTGTAGCTGAGGCAGTTCCTGGCAGTTCGAGCAGATCTCACTGTTCCTGAGCTTCAGTCGTGGGGACAAGGAGGACGTCGGGAGGTTCCTGCACTAACCATGGAAGAGGCCACAAGCTTGACAAAACGTCGGTTTAAGGTGCGAGTGCCTTAAAGTCCACGAGCTGGTTTCCTTCCCCCTGGCTATTCGGTTTTCAACAGCACTCTGAAGAAAATTCGACCAGGATGGGGAACGGTGTTCAGGTGACTTGCGAGTTGGTTGTTCCCACCAAACTCAAGGGAAGAAGTTAACCTTGAGGGGCTTCTCCGTCACTGGAGTTTCAGGAAATTCGGACCTACAGCAGGGCTTCAACAGTCGTCCAGGAGTTGCAGCAGTCCTCTTCCTTCAGCTCCTCTTTGGTTCTTTTGTTCCAGTGGTCGACTCTGCTTTCCAAGTCCCAGAGACATGCCTTAAAACAAACAGTTTTCCCCCATTCATTCCAGCCTGGCTGTCAACTCACACAGCAGGGTGGCTGTCCTTGCTGGACAGCCAGCCGGCCAACCATGCCAGAGTGCATTCAGGTCTCCTAGGAGACTAAGGACAGGGAGTGTCGGGCACCTCCCTCACATCCTGTCCATCCCAGACACTCAGGCGCCAGAGGAGGGCTTCAGCACTGAAGCCCACCAAAAGCCAATGAACAAAGGGACCAAACTTGGTTTGGCGTGCAGAGACAAACACAAGAGGACTTTTCCTAAAAGAAATGGCAAAAAAAGTTGACCGGAGCCTGTTTTTACAGATAGGTCTTGGGCGCCATATTGAAAAACATGGCTGTCCCGATTTTTAGCTACCGTTGTTCACGGTCGGGAAAAATCATGGTAGTTTGATCTAAACCACTGTCACCAGCAATTTAAAGTAGGAAAAGGTAACATTTGACTGTTACATGATTTTTGACTCAGGGGATGCTAGGGAACCCCTCCAGTACTCTATAGGAAGATAGCATGTGCTGGATCTGTAAATTTAAAAAGAGACTAGTAAAGTCAATTTAACTTTACATGGTCTGGGAGACAGTGGTCCGTCCCAGAGAAGGTATTTAAACCTTGGGAAGTCTGAAAGACATCCCCGCGTCAGTGCACTGAAGGTGAAGAAAAAGATGATGCCTATGGAGTGGTGTTAATACTTCATAACCAAAGAAGACAAAAGTAAAAAACACATCAAAATACATGTAAGAGTGGGAAAAAAGGCTCACACTCTTCCCAGGTAAAAAAATAAAATCCTAGAAATCCAGCAAAGTTGCTGGGGGTCTCAAAAGGTAAAGCAAATTAGCACATCTTGAGAATTCTCACCAACACTTTCCTTAAATACATTTAGGAGAAGTGAGCCGGCATTTAACAATAGAAAACTGACCACAAATCCTAATTCTGGTGTTGACGAACACACGTCCCAGAATCCCCTAAGTACGGCGACGAGGAAGAGGGCCCAAGAGCAATGTTGTAGAAGTGGTCAGCTTGTTACGCATAATGACCCACACCTGAGGGAGGTAGAGAGGTTGAAATGCCCCCCTCAGGTACATGACATTAGATGGAGGTGGAGACAGTAGTAGCAGTAGCAGATGGAGCAGGTTGCTGGCAGTACAAGCAGAAGTTGGTGGAATAAACGCCGGGACCAATGTAAAGCAGATTTCAGCTGGCAGTCCAGAGAGGGTCCTTTTCCCCCTGAATCTTAAGTGCAGAGATTGCGCAGCAGAGAGCGTGAAGGAAGACCGCTTTTTCCCCATGTGAACCAGTTTTCAGAGATTGCGCAGCAGGAAGCGTGCCAGAGACCGTGGCTGGAAGTTGGTGTGCAGCCAAGGGTCCCAGAAGCGAGACAAGCACCATAACTGTATGGCGTGAATGAAAACAACTTCACCATGGAATAGTGTATGCTCAAATAAACTTTGTTCCTCGCATTCAATATAGGTAGCTGTCCTGCTTATGTCCTGCCACAGAACCTGCCGCTGGAATGCAGTGGCATTGGCCCATGTTGGCTGGCAGCTGTTTGCGCTGCCCCTCATAGGCCTCTTTGATGGCCGCAACCATCCACCTCGCGATGGAGGCCTTGGATGCCTGATAACCCGGTCTGGAGCCCCCAAAGGTGTCATGATGCCTACTCCCGGAGCACCAGGCCAGGCCCAGCACCCCCGGGAGCAGGCATCACGCCCCCGGGTAAAAGCCCAGCGGCCCTTTATAGGGGCTCTTTGGACTCTGTCCTGGCACCGTTGGCGCCAGGCTCATGTTGGACATCAGTCCTAGCGCCATAGGCGCCAGGCTCATAAGGGGAAGTGTTTGGTGCACTTAACTGAAGCAGACCATGCTGCATGAAGAACCAAGCCAAATGAGGCTTAGGAGGGACTATTTTTCTGAAGGAACTATTTTGTTACTTGGGTGGGGCTGTGGAAGAATACTCACCTGGAACTTCTTCCAAAGCTATTTAAGCCACGCCCGGACAGCCACACGTGCTTCGCGTTGTTCTGCATCCCAGCAGCTGAACGCTCACCGTGTCTGCTCCTGCACCTGGACTCCAGCCACGCCCGCCACGAACCTGGAACACCTGTAAGGGAATAAGAGAAGAGAAAGGTGAAAACCAAGAACTTATTCAACCTTCTTACCTGCATCCGGAATCTTCACGCCAGCATTCCTGAAGGAAGACTTCCATTTAAAAGCACTGCGTTGCTCGCTGCAGCGCCGCGCTTCACTCACCTGTTCCCGAGACGCCGCCCGGCTCCATCGCGGCTCTCAGCACCGGTCGCCACATCTCTGCACCTAGGGGAGAGAAGAAGAGACAAAAGGTGAGCAAGGGAACACAAGAGGAAAGCCGAATTTTCAGCCATATTACTTACCGGCTTTTCTTGGTGAACCATTCCACATCTCGGGTCGGCGCCGCATCTTTGGCAGGCATCGCACCCCGGCCCCTATGGGGAAAGGACAAAAGACATTACTGGGGAACTATAAAGATATTTAGAGGGGTCGCCCTCATCACTAACTCACCTGATATTACCACCGGCAATTTAACCCCTCAACGCATCGCCTTTGTTCTGCACCTGAAATAAAGGACAGAAAAAACAACATAAAAGGAGGCTCACACTTGAACTTTTGCATCTTCATACTTACGGCGTATCGCTCAGAAAAGTCAAGTGGATGTGCCAGCGCCATTCTGAAAACCAGTGAAGTAACTGGACCAACGCGCGCCCCTGCACCAGAAGCAGGATGGAGAGTTCATCCTTCCAAACCATAAGGTGAGCTTAAACCGGGGGTTTTGGAGAAAGTCAGAGAAGAACGAAGGGGGAAAGGTGGGAGCAAGCACACTATTCAGCAGACAGTTAATCCCCTTTCTCATCTGCAGAAGGATATTCCTACGGGCCAGACAAGCAAGATTTGGGGGTCCTGTTCAATCGGTGGTCCGAATTCTGCGCATCACGCTTGAAGAGGCCACAGCAACCCAGACCGGACCAGCGCCTCCGTGGGAGCCAGGTGAGCGTTGCAAAAGGTGACAGAGTGCGTCCGATTTGCGGAAGCCCTTGGTCCTATCCAGATAGAATTTCAGAGCGTGTCCGACATCCAGACAGTGCAAGACTCTCTGAGCCTCGTCCTTGGGTACAGCGAAGAATGTAGGTAGGACTATTTCCTCGTTTAGATGGAACGCAGTGGGTACCTTAGGTACTAACGCCGGGTGAGTCCGCAGGACCACCTTATCCCTGTGGAAAGTGATAGAGGGTTCTGAAGCCACCAGAGACTGGAATCTCGCCGACTCTGCGAGCAGAGATGAGACCTACTAGCAGAGCTGCCTTGGTGGTGACCAGTCTGATGTCCGCAGATGCCACTGGCTCGAAGGGTTTGTGCGCCAAGGCGCCCAACACCACATTGAGGTCCCACACAGGGTGTGGCTTCTTGATGGGCGGTTAAAGCCTGCCAGATGTTTGACTATCGAGTTGGAAAAGAAGACCTCCTCCGAATTTCTTTAGGCCCCTATGGCTGCGAGATAGGTGCAACATGTGTCCACCTGTATGCCCGAGTGTGCAAGGTGTGCAGAGAAAGAGCACATCATCCAGTGTGCATGTCAGGGGGCTGATCTCCTTAGAATCTGCCCAGTGACAGAACCTGCTCCATTTACTCCTGTATTGGCTCCTAGTGGCCTTCTCCTAGCGCCCTGGATGATCGCCATGTTAGCCCGAGATCGGTTCAGGTGCTTGAGGGTCATCTGCTCAGTGCTCAGGAACCATGCTGCGAGGGCTAGCTTCTGAGGAGCGGGGGTGAGAACCATGCCCCCCTGCTGGGACAGGAGAGATGTTGGGCCCAGTGGAAGGTGAATGGGTGGTCTGTCCGAGAGGCTGAGCAATTTGAAGAACCGCGGTCTCGCCGGCCACCAAGGCAGTATATCAGTATGATGCTGAGGTGACAAGCCTCCTTTATCTTGCGGAGTACCCTGGGGATCAGGCATGTGGGTGGAAAAGCATAAGTGTAATGCCCTCCCATTGAATCTGCATGGCGTCGCCCAGGGAGCCGAGGCCTAGTCCCTGCCAAGACGCAAACTGATGGCACTTCCTGTACTTCCAGGAGGCAAATAGATCCACCTGAGGATGGCCCCATGTGTTCAAAACCACCTGCAGCACCTGTTTGTTCAATTGCCATTCGTAATTGTCCACTCCCAGCCTACTGACTCTGTCCACTTCCAAGTTGGCCTCCCGCGGGAGGTGGACAGTCTTCAGGCAGATGTTTTCCAGGGCCCATTCCCACATGCTCACCGCTAGGTTGCACAGCGGCTGAGCGAAAGGAAGGCCCCGAGGGCTAGCCAAATGGCTCTCAGCTCCAGCCAGTTGATATGAGACTCCTGCTCCTGCCGGGTCCAGACTTCATGGACGCTGTGGCTGTCCAGAGTGGCTTCCCAGTTAGGAGGAGTCCGTAGTAATGGTGACCTGTGGAGTTGGCTGCCGGAATGGCCTGCCCGTCCACAGATTGCAGTCCTTGGACCACCACGTGAGGTCCGAGTGGAGAAAAGGCGGTATGCTGACCAGCTCCGCTTGGGAGCCCTTCTCCGGATTCCATGAATCTGCGAAGTGCAGCTGCACTCTCCTCATTCAGAGCCTCGTGTGTGGCACGGCCAAGAGGACCACTTCCATGATACCCAGTAAGTGCTGGTCCACCAAGCCAAAGTCCGTGGTCTGGTAAGGAAGTGCATAGTGGCCTTCTTGATGGCCGTAATCGTGTCCTCCGAAGGAAATACCTTCTCAGAGCTTGTATCCTAGATGAGGCCCATGCAGGTAAGGCTCTGTGTGGGCTGCAGCTGAGACTTCTCGAGGTTGTAAACCCCAGGTCGTGGAGGTTACTTATAAGTGCAGAGGACGTGTGGACAACCCCCTCTGGGGATCTCGCCCTGACGAGCCAGTCGTCTAGGTACGGGTAGACATGGTGGTCCTGAGGAGGGCTGCCACTGCATTCATAAGTCTAGTAAACACCCTTGGGGCTGAGTTGAGGCTAAAGGGTAGCACCTTGTACTGGAAATGACAGCCCATGAACCTGAAGCATAGGAAGCAGCGATGGGGCTAACACATTGGAACGTGTAGGTAGGTGTCCTTCAGATCCAGGGAGCACATATAATCTCTCTTGTCTAGTGTGTCTGCAATGAGTGCTGGCGTAACCATCTTGAACTTTGAAGAAGGAGGGAGAAGTTGAGTGTGGAGAGGTCCAACACAACTCTCAGGCCAGCCTGGTTTGTTTTTTGTATGGCGAAAATCCTGGAATAGAAGCCTAATCCTCTCTGGGAGGCTGGTTCTTCTTCCACTGACTGGCTCTCGACGAGCGACCGGATCTCTGCCAACAGAGCCTAATCCTCTCTGGGAGGCTGGTTCTTCTTCCACTGACTGGCTCTCGACGAGCAACCGGATCTCTGCCAACAGAGTTGCCATGCCAATCTGTGAGAGAGGAGGGGAGGAAGGAGGTATAGGTAGGCAGCAACCCGTGGATATTACTGAGAGGATCCAAGAGTCCGCAAAGTTCTGAAGCCAAAAATGCAGGCTATACTGCCACCCATTGGAGACACGTGCACCTGGAGGGATGTGTCATGCCTTTTTGCTCTCTGAGGCTGCTGTTGAGAACGGGGACTGGAAGAAGCCCTTGCCCCCCACCCCCTCTTTGTTGCTTGCGCCAGTGCTGACTCAGCGAGCGGTCAGGTTGTCTCGATCTCCGTTCCTGGAATCCCCGGAACCCGCCAAACACCTGCCCCTTATCGGAGCGTTGATGCGACTGGGTGTACGCCTTGGGCATGGCTTTCGTAAGAATAGACAAAAGACATGGCAGTTTGCGAGCTGTTCTTATCCAAATCCTCGTCGGTGGTAGAGTGGAAGATGTCACTACCCTCGAAAGGAAGGTCCAATATGCGATCCTGGACGACAGGGTTGAACTTTGTAGCCCGAAGGCAGGCCGTCATGTCCGTGGCGATGCAGATGGCCCAGCAAGAGGTGTCGATGTGGGGCACTTTGGACTCCATGAAGTCTTATGCTACCAGCTTGGCTTCGCGTCGACCCGCCTTAAAGCGTGCCTGGCTCTGCGCCTGGAGTTTTGGAAGGAAGTCCGATATTTCCTGCCACAACCTCTGGTTAGCCACTGCAAGCATGGCATCCACGTTGGCTTGACACAGGTGCAGTGAGGCATCGAGTACAGCTGTACGCCTCCAAGATTTTCTACTCCTTGCCTAGCAGCGCCGAGGACGAGGGGGCCGAGGACGACTGAGGCTTAGAGTAGAGTAATGCTGCAGCGATCACAGACGAGTGCAGCTGGGGTGCGTTGATAGCAAGAGTTTATCCCTCTCCATCTGTCTATACTTGGCATCGATGTGTCGACTGACAGGCTGGGCAGAGTGTGGCTTGAGCCAACCCTTCTTGGCCAGAGCGACAACATCCTTCTGCATCGGGACACCAGTCTTGATAGGGGGTCTTAGGGAGAGGACCTTTGCCAAGACCCCCTCCTCAGGCTGCTCTACCTCAGGATGAGGAAGTTCCAGATATTCTGCCAAACCTGCAAGCCTGTCGTGAAAGGCCTTTGCTGAAGACGGCGTGTCAGGGTGGTCCTCCTCATCTGTATCCGCCTGGGTGTCCAGCTGGTCCGCCGCGGAGGAGGGGTGCTGGGCGCCATGGGCTGCGGTGTGGAGACCGGAGGTGGATCGGAACTGGCTGCACTGGAGGCAGATTCGAAGGAGCCGGCAGCGGGGGCTTCGCTGGGGACTGTGGTGTTGGAGCCAGGGGAGGAATAACTAGGCACCGGTGGAGTGGCCGGAGGGAGCAAGTCCCTGACTGCATCCCTTAGGATAGCCCCCTTCTGGGGGGTTCGCATTAGCCCTAAAAACCTTTTGAAGAACCTATCCTCGGAGGCTGAAAAGGAGGCAGGGGATACTGACTGAGTGGCTAGGGGCTGCTGGGGCCAGAGCACAGTTTGTATTGCAGGGGGAACCTGCTCAGCGCTTCTGATGGATCTACTGTAGGCCACATACCTGATTGACACCAGTCCCAACTTGAAACTCGTTCACCCGCCTGCTCTCTTCCTAGGAGTGGCATCGGACGAGCGTCCATCTTGTCTGATGCAGCAGCCATTTTGTCGGGCTGCGTGCCATGTGCCAGAGTCGTAGTGCATGGCCCCCCCGGACACGGCCTCGCCCAAGACACTTGGTGTTGGAGCATGTTGGTGAGGCCTATCTTGCAACTCAGGTCTAGGCCTGGAAGGCGAATCGCCCTCGGCACTGTTGCTGGTAGTGCTGCGTGCAGGCGCCCCCTCGGACATGGAGCCGGTACTAGGGCCTAGCCCCTCTGGTGTAGACCCAGTAGAAGAACCTTGCTGTCCCTCAGCACTGAATCCGGTAGGGTCCGAAGACCCCTCGGCCGCAAGGCTGGTAGCTGGGTTAGCCTTGGTGCGTGTTCTTGTAACAGAACCCGAGAGGTTACTCCGGCATGGGTGTTTCCTCGGAAAGGAGTCGCCCTTACGGGGTTTGATGGAAAATAATGGCCCTCTATCTCTGCTGGACAAACTTCAAGTCCTCTGGAGCCGACGCTTCGAAGAGTTCTCTCCACCTAGCTAGCCTGTTCTTCAGTGCGCGTGGAGTCAGAGCTGCACACGGTACAACCTTCCCAGCCGTGGTCAAGGCCAAGGCAGCAGAGGCAAAGTCGACATGCGCCGGGTAGGAGCTTGACGCCAGAGGACCAAGTACCTAGATGACAGATAAAGACAAAAAGAAGAGAAGAATCCAGGGAAGAGCACGTGGATTTACATGGCAAGTTCAAACCCAGGAGTGCTGGTGAAATCGGCCCGTTCCCGTAGATGCCGAAAAGGGGACTGAGGAATGACGCTGGTGGGCGGAGTCAGGGTAGTCACACGCACCTCTAAATTTAAAGGGCAAGAAGGTTTTTCTGGTGAAAAAGGTTCCGGCTCCCGTCCCTAGGAAGGGACGCCCATACAGTCTGGAGGAAAGGGGATGGGACGTAAAAGTATGAGGGGAAATGGTTTGCAATAACCTATAAAGGTGGGAGAGGGCGAAATGGACTCTCACAAGGAAAAGGGGGATACCATGTCTCGCATGAGGATATCCTCTCCCTAATCCCCAAGAACCCTCCAACCAGGTGATCCTCCCTTTCATTTCTACCACCCTGGTCAGCATCCAGAAATGATGGCCTTTCCCTGGCCTCCTGAGCAGAGGATCCAAGGGTAGTAGGTGTGAGGATACCCTCAGGTTTCTCACAAGCACATAATGTAAACACTAGTTGTTTTCTGATCCATACAGACTAATAAGCTAAAGAAATATATTATTTGGAGAACATTTATATAGAGAATATTTTCTTTAAAAAATGATCTAGAGAAAAATGTTCCCAGAAACATTTTACATCACTAATATAATTGATGTTGTTCAAGTTAATTCTTTTCCTTTTTTTCCACCTCTCATATACAAAACGTTTGATGCCCGAGCTATTCACTTCCCCCAACCCCCATTACTTTTGTATAGACTAAGGCTACCAGTTATTTACACTGTGAAAAGTGACGCTGCACGATGACATCACCATGTAATGAAGCCATGAACCTTACAGCAGATTTGCTTTTCACAAGTTCAAGATTTCCAGACAGCATGAGCTGAATACAAAAGGAAGCTGCTCGTAGCACAAGAACTCTTCTTTCTTTAGAATTGGCGATGGGTCATGGTGACTTTAGTTTTTGTAAAAAGTTTACATTTTCTCTGATGGAACTCTTAATAGTATATTTGTGTATGAAAAGTTATGCGCATGTAGAAGTGCAATATTGTTTCATGCGTTTTACAGCTGGAAGACATTATAAAAGTACAGGTTTTGTTAAGGCATGTGATATATGTATGTTGAAGACCTGTTCAGTTCATATTGACAATCATCCAAGAATATATTAAACGCAGACCAAACATCGGATGGATATACAACATTAATAGCATTTGATAATGCATCACTTTTTTGTGTTTTAAAAAAACCTTTGTTTTTATAGCTTTGGCACTAATGATTTGCAAGGCTCAGTGTTTTTGACCAATTTGGGTGACACTTTTGTGAAGTCCAACTGTGGACAGGTATGAATTATTGTTTTCATCATGCTCATGAGATGACTGACAAGACCACCCAATTGGCTCTCATACTAATAGGCATATCACCAGCCTTTAACAAAATCAGACACTGAACACTAATTCAGAGACTGGAGGAATGCAGCATAAAAACTCTGCTCCACAATGGCTAAAGAAATAAAACACCAAAAACATCACCTGCGGCGTACCACAAGGATCTAGCCTCTCCCCACTCCTCTTAAACATCTATAGGACCCCGTAATGAGACTCATTCAAGCCCATGGACTAACCGCCTACAACTACGTGATGATACCAAATTCATCTTCAAGATAACATCAACCGAAGACCCACACACCCTCAACAAATGCCTCACTGGCATATACACCTGGATGACAATCAACAAACTAAACTCGACCACAACAGAAATAATTATCTCCCCGCAAAAGGATAACGCAACACACAAACCTGAGCTGGCCACCAAGCATGGGAACCCAACCGTTGGCATCCGCCTTGATAAAAAACCTGGAATAATAATGGACAACAGACTCACTAGAATCACAAATCAACGCACTAGCAAAGAAATGTTTCTACCTCCTACAACTAATTAGAGGGATACTATCCTAGCTCAACTTCCTGCACAGAACCCTCACAGTCATCTTCTTGTATTATAGAATAGTCTTGCAATACCAATCAGCCTCTAGTTTGGAATGCCAGAAAGCCTCACAAAAAACCACCAACACATCCAAAATACTGCAGTAAGACTACTACTGAGGCTAAACAGAAGAGACCACATCACACCAGCCCTGAGAATCCTACACTGGCTTCCAATAAAACATGTATTGAGTTCAAAGCCCTCTGCATCGCTCACAAATCACTACACTAACAAGGAACTACATTTCTAAAAGCACAAATCAACAGCTACCGACCAGCAAGAAACCCAAGATCGAGCAATGAGCCCCAAATAGAAACAAAACGCTACGAGAAAAGGAAATTCAGTGAAACCACATTCCCCCGTTTCATAACGAAACTATGGAACTCAATAAAGGAAATAAGGACAAAAGACCATCTAACCTTCCTTTTTATTGATAGCGGTTGTATCTGTCATTTAATTTGCAAAGCGTTTGTACTGACTTTCTAAATAGGGCAAGAGTGATGTAGGTATCAAGGGCAGCTTCAGGTGGAGCACTCGATTGATTACTTGCCACTGCATGGCATATCCTTAAATTGTTAGGGCTGCTACAAGGAAGTGGGATAAAGTGCTGATGACCAGATTAATTACTGGTAATCTTAATTATATCGAGACCAGCTCTTCCTCATCCAAGTTGTCGATAACACACGCTCGTCTCTGATGTTCCGATGACAAATGTGGAACAGCCTGGTTTGTACAAACAGGGTTGCGAGTCGGAGATCAGGTGACTTATACCTTCAACCTAGTGGATGGGTTAAGAAATGTTGGCAAAATGTTAAAGGGTACACGGCTGTGTGTCCGTTTAGATGACAAACCACCTTTTTGGGACTGACGTAGACGAATAAGACTTACATAGTGAAGATTACTGCTAAGTTATAGGGTTATTACGGATCGGGTTTCAGTCATCACAGAACTATGAGAAATGGACTGTTACAAGCTCATGTGGGAGAGTAGAAATAAGAGTAATTGTGAGTGGCCAACAAATCAAAATCTTTTCCAATGAAGAGACTTTAGCACAGGGGTTACTAATTAGAGGAAATGTCAACCTTAAAACCATTGGGGGAAGAGTTAAATTAAACACACCCAGCTCCCTCCCTTTCCAAATCCTGCATGTCTGTGAATCATTTCATAGTTCAAACGGGAGCACTGGTCTCCTATGCAAAATCGGACACAAAGCTATCATCACAGCAATAGGTTCTACAGCAACAAGAAACTGGAACCACGATTGTCCTTTTTACACAATAGCAAAACCATTTCCATTTCATATGAATTTTACATACACTGTGGACAGGTAAAAAGGCCTTGAACACAGCTGTACACACTTTACAATGCCTGTTCAGCATGTCCACCAATACCACTGAGGTGATCGCTGTGGAGGCTCCATGTACAGAATAAGTGAACTGAAAGACTTCAAGGATCTTAAGAGTACACCATAGAGCTAAACAGCAGGACATTCCTTTCAATAGGAATGGTACCACCTTCAGTCGGGACCTCTACTGACCCAGCAGCAAATACACTGTATTAAAATAAAGGTTTACCATGCGCTCAACATGCCCTGGGTTATCTTGCAACCTCCCCGAAACCCATGCACGCTTTAGGGAACACACAGACATACTCATATGGACTGTACAGTGCATTCCTAAGAGTTTACAAAAGTACCTTGGCACGTGAACTGAAAGTATCACAGAACAACCAGCAGATTTACAAGAAAGTATAGCATCTCATAGCAGCATATTTCGTATTTGGACTCCAGCAAGAAAGGTGAAAGCTAGTAAAGATAAGGCATGAGTACATCATTCATATACAGGATGGTGAAATTTGTTGGTAGGGTCTAGTACTTACAAACTTCAGAAGGAAAGTGTTCTCCCGCAGTGCTCCAATGCATCCAGCAAATCCCAGGATGAACATGACTCCGCCAACTACCAGGAATAGCCATACCGGATCGAAGCCGCCCAGGTCTGTGATCGACGAGATGTTGGAAAGGACTCCCTGGTGGGGATGGGAAGAGAAAAATGAGCAAATGAAACCTGCTGCGTTTCTTTTTGGTTACAAACTATTTCAACGAATTTGAAAAGAAATGGTAAATTAATTTCCTTAGATAAAAATCAAATATACGATGAATGCCTCAAAAGACATATTTGAATCATTAAAGAAATGGCCCACAACCAACAGTCCTTCCATCTGGGTGTTCCTCTGGCCCTGACAAATATTACAATGCTGGGGTGGCCTTAAGGGTAGATTATATCATCAAAACCGATTGAGGTGTTGGGGGAGGGACAGGGGGCGGAAGAGGTAATATGACCGGAAAAGTGTGGCCTTGGAGAGGCAAGGCATGAAACAATGGGCTGATTGGGTTTTAGCCCCACCCCTGTAAATTCTGGCCCAATCTTACTCAGCAATAGGGCTGTCATGTGCAGGGACAGGACACAGGAGAACCTGTGTCTTGGGCTGCCCGGCAAATTAACCAACCAATGCCTGGCAATTACTTCTGGAACACATTTTGTTATCAGCAGCTCTTTTCTTATGCATGAATATTCTATAAGTTTCAATGACCTAAAGAATATGTCCATCAGGATAAGGAGACTGACAAATCATGGTGGTGTGAGGTAGAGACATTTTGGTGCAAAACCCTACTCTAAACCAATCGCTCCAATTCCCCCTATAAACAAAAGAAGAGTCCAAAAGGGTGCACGCCAGGACGTCCTATAAAATGGGGTAAAGAGGTCCACTGTCTAGAAACCTGTGTAGCCCGATGCTAACCCTATAACTACAAAGTAACAAAAGTATAAATAAAATGATTAAGGGCTTCCTGCCCGGTTTGCTGGCAACTCACCTGTACTGGATTGTCCCAATTTATTATTAGGTAGAGTTAAAGAAGATGTATCCCCCTCACAAGTCAAAAATAGGTACGTTCCTAATGCTCCTGCATGTGGCAGAATGGAAAACAAATGTCTCTAGGACTTAAAGTATCTTTGGGTGACCGGGTCCCTACCGGTTTACTGTGGAACCCTTGGTTGCTGCCCGTCCCTCGAGTCTGGGGTTGTATGTCTTCTTTGGGGGTGGGGGGGGGTAATGTGGCGTTGGGGGGTCATCTCACTTGGTCCCACTTGGGTTGTTTATTCTTGGACCCCTAAGGCTTTTCGGGCTCTCAGCCCCTTTAGCTGTTGTTTAAACTCCCCTCCCCCTTGTGGGGTGTTAAGGTTCTCGCCCCGTCTCCAGCTGTGTGGCAACTTGCTCCTATGGCTTTTCGTTCTCACTCAGCTTGGGGTATGTGGCCTTTTTGCCTGGTCTTGGGCTGTATGACGGCTCAGCCCTTCTCCGAGCTTTCATTCTCACACTCTGGCCTGGGGCTGGGAAAGCAGATGAGTTATGGTGGAAGGGCATCTAAGATCTAGTCCAGGGTTGTCCAACTCCAGGCCTCGAGAGCCGCAATCCTAATGGGATATTCCGCATTAATATTCATGAGAAAAAATGTGCATATATTTAAAATAAGTATGCAAATTTGACTCCTGCATATTGAGGGATTGTTAGGGAGAATTCTCATTTATGGCTAATTTCCCTCACCTAGTGAGTCTCCCAGCAGCTTTGCTGGACTTATGGAGTTTATTTTTTTTCCACTTGGTAAGAGGGGGAGCTTTTCCCCCACTCTTACCTGTGTTTTGCTATGTGTTTCTACCTGTTTTTGTGATTGTGGACTCTGAAGTACACCACTTCAGTAGCCCCCTTCTTTTTGTGTGTCACACAGCACCTTCAGTGCCGTGGCACAGGGTTGTCTTTGAGACTTCCCTCGACTCCATTTCTGTGGCGACTACTGTCCCCCAGAAAAGGGTAAAGTTACCATTATCTTTACTTAGTCAAACTACCACAGATCCAGTACACCCCATCTTCCATGGAGTACTGGAAAGGGTTAACTCGTATCCCTTTTTATCTGTACCTCCTAAAGCATTGTTTTGCTCTTTTAACATTTAGACTTGGCTGGTGGCAGTGGCATCTACCCTAACTTTTCTACCGCGATTATATTAGATAAACGTGGTACTGTTCTTGGCTATTATATTAGCCTGGAACATAAACCCGCTTGACCAAATCGTCTTTCTTTTGGCTCTGATTGGGTTTGTTCACCATTTCTTTTTGTTAAAGTCCTTCTTGTGTTTTACTTTGCACGGCAAACTAGGTTCGTCTTCTTTGTTCACTGTCTTTTGGCGGGCTTCTGCCCACAAGCCCTCCTCAAGGCGCCTGGGTGTCTAGGTGGGCTGAATGTGAGGGAGGGGTGTAGTCACCCCCTGCACAGGGTATCCTAGGAAACCCAAGTCGCACTTTGTCATGATTGGCCAGGGTAGTTGTCCGGGCTGGACAACCCGCCTGCTGGGTGATTGACGGCCAGGCTGCGTGAATGGGGGTTTTTCGCATAAAATGTAGGTCTCCTGGGCTAGAGGTCAGAGTCGCCACTGGAACTACAAGGAACCGAAGAGAAGCGGAGAGGACGATGGCTGCTGCAACTACCCCATCCCGGTGAAGCCCTGCTGCAGTCCTGAGCTATCTGCCCTTCAACGACTCAGAGAAGATCCAGTCCGGAGTCTTCTTCCCTTGAGCTTGGTGGGGATAACCAGCTCATCTTCTACAGCCAGAGGATCCTCTTCTGTGGTCGAAATCGCTGCACACTGCTGTAGTGGTCCAGATAGCCACCTGAAGAGCCTCTCCTGTTTGTTAAGGAGCGCACCTTTTATTCCTTGTCGCTGCTGCCGGCTTCATCCCTGTGTGGTGCAGACCGTCTTCAGACGTCCTCCTTCACAACGAAGCTCCAGGAATCGTGGGTCTGCGGGAAACCAACAGGAACAACTACCAGGGCACCCGCTGCACCATTGGAACAAGGTACTGTGTTCTGTTGAGGAAACTAGGTGAATCCCTTTTTCTTCCTTTCCAATGCTTGCCCTTCTCTTCCCTCCTTCTTATAAGTTTTGCTTCCGAACATTGACAATATCGAAGTACTTTTGGCTAAGTTGAATCGTGAACTGTCTGACCGTGTGATCTTCGGCAACTGGCCCCGGTGTCTTTCGACCCTGGCTCCAGCCCTTTGACTTTTGAACTGCTGTCTCTGGGTGTTTGATTCTGCCTGCCTAACCAAAATATTGCCTGTGATTTTTGCCTCCAACTCCCTCTGGGTATCTCAGGTGCTAAGTGTGTTTTTGCCCCGGTAGCATTTCATGTCACAGATACACGTTTGTTTAGTAGACTGAACTGTCAAAAAGTGATCGCAATCGTATTCGCGGTAACGTGTTTTCTTCGTAACTCTGGTTCATTCAAACACAGGGTACTTACCTTGAGACTTACTGTACAAAGCGAATTGGTTAGTTGTAGTATATTTAACGTGTGGTTTTTATTTGAGTTTAATAGAAGTGTTGTGTTTATAACGAATGGTTTCAAAATAAATGTACTTATATTTTTCTTCCTGAAACCTTGAGTCAGTGTTTGCTTGAGTCACAGTAATTGTGGTCCCTTTGTGTAATCTCTGCTACTGCTCAGATACTCTTGAGATAAGCCTGGCTGCTCCGCCATTGCTACCAATCTGACATAGTAGTACAGGCTTGTACCAAAGGTAAAACTTGTATTGCCACCTGTAGTCGTAATTGTGTGTAGTGGTCCCTAAGGGCACTGCACAGGATTATGCCTAACAGGGATAGCCTCAAAATCCTACATGTTTCCAGCGACCCCCGCTCCTCCCTCCCCCAGAGGACTGGAATTGGACAACCCTGGTCTGGTCTAACTAGTTGGATCACCTAAAGGGAATAGCCTTGTTCATATATCCTCCCTCCGGGACTTTCTAGACTGACCCCTATATTATCACAATGGTTAGTGGACTGAAAGGATAATGAGGTGTGCCTTTCAGACATGCTGCCCCATTCAGACATCTTCCCATCACGCCAACATACTCCTCTACCTGCTATCCGAATCTTGCTATTTTCCGCCCAACGCCACACCTCCACTGCAGAGCCATAGCCAGGATTGTCTAACAAGTGGGGAATTAAGCGAATGTAATTGGGCCCATCGCAGTGATATTAACATCTGTAAATGCCCACACAGCGCTGCTGAGTGGTCATTTACAGATTTAGGGTTGGCCTAGCCCGCTCAGGCCCTACCCCGTCTACACCTCTGCTCCACTCCTACTCCCTTTATCTTCCTCCTCTGTCACTCAGATGTCGCACACTTGTAACCTTTGCCCCATCCTTTGACGTTACTACTCCTTTCTCGTTATTACAACTCACCCCACCTTCTGAGAAGCATCTTTCACTCCCTCTTCTAGTCACACTTGCAAGTCTTTCTCACACATTCGCCATAGTACCAATTGTATTTACTAATACCTCAAATGTGCCAAAAATCGCCACCACATTCCACTCCACTGTCCTTCCTCCTGCTAGCATCTTCTCCTACTCTGACCTCTTGAACAACCCACAACTTGCAGCTTCCTGGGGGTTCCTTCATCCTCCTCCCCACTTTGGTTGGTCATCCCCGCTTGGTAGGGATCATCATTACAGAAGTCTGTGCAGGGACACTGTGCTGAAATAATGGCAGCCCATGCTGCATAGCGTCCAGGTTCGTGTTGGGGAACACGGCTTCGATTACGGTAACTTTGTGTTGTGCTCTTGTTTCATGTCCCTTATGTTCCAGGGCAGTCACGCCGGTCTTGCTGCCTTTTGTGCAGAGACTGGCATGCGGTGCACAGTGTCTAACAGCAGTGTAAGAGCTCCGGCTCCTCATTCAGTTGCTCCTTCTTTTGCTGACGTGTTTGTATGCCATTCGCATACGGCTCATGGCAGGTGCGCAGGATCTGTAGCTCCCTTCTAGCTGGCCCCCTCTACCAGGCTGGGTTTTGGCATGTATTTGCGTGGGGTGTTGCTGTACTGGAGGCGATCTTTCCCCGGGACTATGGTTTCTTTGGCATTTCTGGAAAAGGATCTGAACACTTGGCCAGCACTTTGGTTAAGACGTGTGGAGTATTGCAAATTGGATCTGTACATGTATAGACAGCCACTTGGGAAGGGAGAGGCAATTGGGCTCTCTCAACCGCCACCCTCTAGATTATGGCTGGACCTGGATTCCCTCCCCAGTAGGCCTCCCACCACTGGCTGAGAGGGGTTCCTATTCCCTCTTGACCAGATCAGGGTACTGACCTGGTCAAAACTGTTCATTCCCTGAATGAAAAAGGTCTGGTTCTTACTCACAAAGCATGGGATCATTCCTCCCAACCGTAACACAAAGTATGGCTAATATTTGAACATCAGCATTTACTAACAAAATGGTGTCGATATTTGCATAGTAAGTGTGTGCTCTGTCCAATTTTGGGATCACTGTAGTGACACCAGTTTGCATAGATCTCTGCCATTCGCCCCAACAACCTCTCCATAGATGGTCTGCAGTAGGGGCACAAGTAGGTCACTGAGCTTTGAGTTGAATGACAATGGCAATCCATTAGGGCAAGGAAGTCTCATTTGCTTTAATGGGTTTGACATTTCTTGCCCCTTAACCTCGAGAAACTAGCACTCCTGCCTCCTCCAGGGTCCATTTCAGTAGGCTGGCACATTGCCCTACTTAGCAGCATTTCCCTACCCATTTCGGGATTTGCCATATTATTTAAACTCATGAACTAGCTCATTTTCTATTCGTACCGTCCCAGCTCCCCTAATAATGCATATCACTTGCCTATTAACCTCCTCCTGTTGGCCAGGAGTATCCTCACTTTCTCCCCATGTTCGCAAAATGCTTGCCTAGTATAAAAGATAGTGCTCTGCCCTTTCAGTTAACCTGAAGTCTAGCTTTTGCCTAGCCCTGTATACTGGTCTTTGCTCCTCTTAGTTGGTCTTCTGTTGTGTGCCCTCTCTACCCTACGGAAAGATTGCTCTAGCATTTCCTCTTCTTTTTTTCGCATACTTTCAAGGTGTGAAAAATTACTAATGAGCTTTCCTCTCATGATTGCTTTTAAGATCCCCACAACACAACTCTATCTCCTACAAAGCCTTTGTTCCCTCATATGTATTACACTAGTAAATCCTGCATGTCCTTTACAAATGCCTTGTCCATTTAAGCACCACAGCTTTGCACCAACCCACACTACAACTCTGGCACATTCTAAGACGAGAGACATCTGCGTAGTTGGATTTTCCCATCCTCAGCCATTCACAAGTCAGACAGCATTGGATTTGATATTAAGAAAGTCAATATGAGAGGAAGCATAATGAGGATAAGAGTAAAAGTGGTATCTGCTCTCCAGAGGATTGAGAGACCTCCAGGAGTGCAGAAAATTCAGACACAATGAGCGATTGTCTAACTACAAACTCCAACTGGGATGTCCCACTAGTCAATTGGACCAGCTTAGTATCCACTGCTAGATATATCCCCAGCCATTCTGTCTTTTCTCCACAGAGACCCCCTAGCCTCCTCCACTTCTTTATAGAATCACCCAGGCCCAGGTTCGGGACATACGCGAATATCAGCACTAATAGATTGCCCTCAGGGATAGTCTTCACCACGGCAAACCTGTAATCTGGATTTATCATTTGCCTGGTTACTGAAAAGGGTAAATCCTTCTTAAAGTTAATAGCTACCCCTAGGACCTTGTCCTAAAGTGACTAGATATTTCTCCACTGCAAGTTGAGACTTAATTTCTGTTGGAGTTCATGGATTTCCTGCAAAATGCTAAATTTGCAAATTTCATTTCTTAGATCAAATACCCTTTTCCACTTGATTTGACTATTCGTCCCCTTTAATATTTTACGACAGAAATTTTAGTTGCGTTGAAGTCTTCACCAGCTACGTTAGGCAGTTTAGTGATGCCAAGTTCCAAAGTCGTCTGTATCCCTTTGTCTATTCATCTTTACTATCCCTACAGTAATGTTAAACAAGCAAAGAAAAGCAGTGCACATTCAATAACCCTGTTATTTAAGACATCTCTAATTCAGCCCGCTTTTCCCCCCAGGATTAAACAAAAAAAAAAGTATACAATAATATTAACAAGCATTGGCAATGCCATCAGTTTGGGCTCTTGTTGTAGGCATGTGTCGTGGAAAAATGACCAGCAACTATTTCGGTGGATTGCTGAACTATTTATTAGTAGAAAGCGAACAAAACAAACCAACGACAGTATGAGACTTCGTCGCAAGTGAGAACCCCTCTGTGCACCGTTCTCTTTTACCAGAAGGAAAACATGCATTTCAATGAAGGGTTGATCCAGACATAGCAACGAATCATAATGAAACAATGTTGCAAGCAGGGAACAAAGTCCCACTATACAAGGCTTTGATAGCAGCTGCATTCTTACATGTTAGAGTTATCGAGTTATCGGGAAGGGCAGAATAACAGGATACATTTAGTGAAGTTGAATATATGCCTCAAAGATTCACACATGCTACAAGGCAGACGAGAATGCTTACAATATGACTTCTGTCCGTTCTAGGTGAAAAGATCTTTTTCTTACAATCTTTTCACCTAAAAAACGATTTAGAAAGACCACTCCATGGCCGCACGGAGTGGTCTTTCTAAATGGATCTGTAACGCCTCTGCCGCACACAAGTGCGTGCAGGGGCCGACAGGCACATCGGGACCCGGAAGTGCAGGATGCGGAGAACGGGTAAGTGTGTGGGTGCGTGTGTTTTAGTTTGGGTGAATGGGGTGGTGGGTGGGCTGGTGCTGAGAGATGGGGTTTCCCGCGGGATGGGGTGGCGAGGTTCGGGGAGTAACAATAGGGGTGCTCAGGGGTAAACCCCCCCCCGAATATTTTTATTTATTTTTAAAAACTCATTTTAAAAGGTCTCAAAAGAAAAAGACCTTTACAATGCTGGTTTTTGGATCAATGTAAAATTGTGCATTGTAAATCTGTCTTTTTCTCTTGAGACCTCTAAAATTAGGTCTTTTCACATAGAGCCCTTCCGTCTACTAAAGACGGACTTCCTAATAAAACGTGAGGCTAAAACAGGCTTACATATGCCAAAAGGGAAACACTTCAGAAGCGAGAGATGTGAAGGCGAGCATAGCTCACAAAGACATGCGCAGTAAAGCTTAAAGCCTCACATCACATAAGCAAGAAACCGTTGCCTAATCATGGCAATTAGCAGCATCTCCCTCAATCTTATAATGCAACGGCAGTACATAACATTTTCAATTCCAAACTTTCCTGCACATATCGGAGAGGCCTTTTCCCAGGGACTGCTTTAGTGTTATTAACTGGCCAGTGATGGTTGCTGGTGCAAAATGGTGCAAGTACATGGGTATCTCATAGCCGTCCCTGGCAGATGCCCAATACTGAAACAAAAACCACAACTGTTGGCTTTGCCCATGCTTGTTTTTAACAGGACTTCAGTGAAGGGCGCACACACAGTGCTTATAAATCCAGTGGTTGAAGGCATACCTTGTTAAGGCATTTTATTACTTACGTAGTGCATTTACGGCTCCAATTAAGCCTTTAATTCTCAGAAGACTGTTTTAAAAATCAAAAAACACTGGTAGGTTCTTGGAGTGCAAAGTTAGATAGTAAGGCTTGTTTAAAGCAAGCTCAAGGCGTTCGCATGAGGTTTTTTTGGTTGGGAAAGGGCAAGAACTGGGTAGGAACAACCATGGGGATTAGCATGACCATGGTCAGTCAAAGGGTGGACAAGTAATCAAACGCCGCCTCGAAGCTTTGTGTCCCTCCTTATAGGCTATGTATATGCAATAGTTTTGGCTTGTAGGTAGCACTACAGGGCCACCTAATAGCTTAAACTAAAAACAAGTCACAGATTACACTGCACGCATTCTCCATGCCCTCCTTTCGCAGAATTGCAGCAAGTGCCTCTTCCACCATCTTTGCCCACTTGGGTTTAGCCAATATTTTTTCACGCAATGAGTGCCCTTTTAAATAGATCAAAAGTAATCCATTCCTTGAAATTTTAACCTGTGTGGGGTAACAAGATATGTGGTCAAGTAACAAGCGCAATCTGGCCCCAAATCCTGGCTCACCTCTTAAATAAGGCGTGTGATTCTTTGGCAAATGTGCTGCATATGGCAAAATTGGGACGCCAGGGATAGACCCAATTTTACGGGTGATTGGGGTATTTGTGCGTTTGGCTCCAAGAGTTGAGCCAGTATCGCCGGCTCTGATCTCCCCATGAATTCCCTGGCTCTCTCCCCTAACAGGAGAACAAGAGTTTAGATCAGAGTTTTCGGGGAGGGTGAATTGGCAATTTTTTTTTTCTGAAGTTTAGTTTCTGACCTTCACAGTTACCATGAGCGCTGCTGATTGAGAAAGCATGTCCTGGCTACTGAAGCTAAGAAAGGAGAAAAATGAATTCAACTTTTAAAATTTAAATAAGTTAGTCCCTTTCCAAACCATGAAAGCAAACTTAAACTATCGACAATTTACAGAAAATAAATAACACTTTTCCCCCCTTTAATCAGAACTGCCAACACCCATGTGAGGTTTTTGTATAACCAAGCCAGGGTTGATGCACTCCCGCCCACTCTGCAGGGAGTGGGAGAAGCTGAGAGAATGAGCTTCAGGCGATAGAATGCAACGTTCAGCAGTACATCAAGCAAAATGAAACCACACCTTTGCAAACTAGCCGAGCGGGCAAGTCGAGTGTCACCAAAGATTAGAGATGGTGCCTTGAATGCCAGAGACAGGGCAGCCTGGACTGGTTCACACCCAAGCAGAATAGATCAATACAAGTGGAAGTTGGTATACCATGTCGCTTGTTGGCATGAGCCCGGTCTAATTTCGATGGGTTCTTTTAATTCGATTGTCGAGGGATGATAGCATGCCGTAAGGATACGCAGCACACATGCATATACATCAGGCCCAGGCCTGTAATGAGACAAAGTGCCTTCAGCAGGTTGATCTATCTTTATTCAACTTCTGTGGCGAACTGCCGCTACCCAGGCTTTTCACCTCGCATGCGCGAACCTCACACATGCTCATTGGCCCATCCGTCAGAGCTCCAAGGCTCGGTTAACTGTCCTTGCCAGGACACTACATCTCCCCCTGTCGAACAAACAAAATCAGTAACTTACAGTTCTGTCTTTATATTTCTTCAATAAGATGCACCAGTCTTCTGATGCATCTGGCCGGCCTCATTCGACCTCCCTCTGGCTCTTCGGCTCTCTTCTCTCACTGGCTCACTACCTGAGGTCGCCGAGTTGCGTCTCACCTTGTTCTTGACCTTCCTTGTACAGTTTGAACTGGGAGACATTTCGAGTGACCACCTTGGTAGGCGATTGAGCAATCACCATTGTTCCCTTGACACGGCTAGGTATTCTGGGTCAAATCATGAATCTGTTTCCTTTCCTGCCTTCTGCAGATGACCGCCTGGTCTAACTATAGGTTGGAGCTCTTGGCTCAACTCCGGCTGTCAGCATAGACCTTCATGTCCTGCTTCTTAAGGGCATCCCTCTCGCACCTGTTCCTCATCTCCTGTCGGAGTGCCTGCCTGGTAAGGAAGTCTGGTTCCGATTCTCCTGCCAAATTACTCAGAGGCACATCTTCCGGTCGTGCTGTGAGGAGAGTTCCTGTAGTCACGCAACATGTTGCATAGGGCTTGTTTGAGCGACATGGATCTTAACTGGTTCTGTTGGTGGGCTCTCTTGAGGCTTCTAATGAATCGCCCCACCATGCCATTTGCCTGTGGCCACAGGGTAGTAATCTTTTGGTGGTGAATGCTCTATGTACTCCATGAATTTCGCAAACTCTAGACCGCTGAATGGCAGACCATTGTCTTCCAGAATGCCCCACAGAGAAGATGCTATCCAACACTGGTATGATGGCACTGGCAGCTGTGAATGTTACCATGTGTACCAGAGGAAATCGCAAATACTCATCCATGATGACCAGCAGTATCTGTTCTCTCTGAACCGGCCAAAGAAATAGATCACCAGGTGAGTCCATGGGAGCTCTGGCATGTCCGACATTCAGGGGTTCCGGATTATTTGACCTGGATGTGCACTGACGCAGGTGGCAGGCGTCAAATGTGCATTCCACCATCTGATCAAGTCCTGGGAACCACATGGTGTCTCACCTGCCTCTTCGTGGCCACCACCCCCGTGGTGACCTTCATGAGCTAGGTCTATGACCTGCTGCCACAGGTCTAAGGGGGTGCCCACTTCTGTGGCCTCGCAGGACAAGCCCTTCAGCCGATACTGATAGTTCCTCTCTTATATTCCCGAGTGCTTGAAGTTCTGTCACGCCACAGTCACCCATCTGTCTATTGCAAAGTCTGCATCTCTCCACCTTCCAGACGTAATGAGGTCTTGTATTCAACAACAGCATAGCACCCTGTTCTGTGTGCTACAGGATCCCTTCTGGCGTGATGGCCCTTAGGGGCCCATGATTGGTGAGGAAGTTCACATACACCTCGGCCATTGATTTGTCCGCGGATATGTCCACGAGGGGATGCCGCGACATGAAGTCCGCCTGGTTGTACTCCTTGCCTGGCTTGTGAATGATTGTAAAATCAAAATCCTGCAATTGCAGGCCCCACCTCCTTGTGGCAGCATCTTGCATTTGGAGCTACCATAGAGTGTCACCAGGGCTTGTTGATTTGTCACAATCGTGAAAGGCTTGCCGAGGAGAAACACCTGGAAATGCTCAAAAGCTCAACTTCGCTAGACCCTCTTTCTGGTTGTGAATATCGCGTTTCCACATCAGACAGGCTCTTGTTGTCATAGGCGATCACGGTTCTGGGGTATTCTCGCCTGGGTTGATGTTGCGCCAGGGTCGCCCCCAAGCCAACTGGACTGGCATCAACAGTCACTTCAGTGCAGATGTTTGAATTGAAGTAGGCCATGCATTTAGCCGAGGCAATGTCTTTTTTTTCTCATTTGTGTGAACGCCTCCTCACATTGCCGAGACCATCGCAATGCCCTGCCCTGCTTGGTGAGCTCCCTGAGCGGGGCACTAATGTTCGCAAAGTCTCAGAGGTATCGGCTGCAATAGCTGGCCATCCCTATGAAATACCTCACCTCACTGACATTCAGGGGAGCTAAGATCTTGGAGATGGCTGTCACTTTTCCTGGATCAGGGCTCATGCCTTCATGTGAGAAGATATGCCCATAGAATTAAAGGCAAGATTTATGAAATGCACATTTATCGTTGTTCAGCGTCAGGTCAGCCTCTCCGAGCGGCCGTGCCTACTTGGTAAAGGGCCTGATCGTGCTGAGCGAGGGTGGCTAGAAACACCAGGATGTCATCACTGTAGTTGCAACAGTTGCCAACATGCTTAATTACTCTCCATACCCTCTCCTGAAATATTTCAGCTGCTGAGCAGATACTGAAACGGAGTCTCTTGTATCTAAAGAGTCCGACTGGTGTGGTGAATGTGGTGATGTAGCGAGATGGTTGGTCTATAATGATCGGATAGTAGCCTTTGTTCAAAACAAGCTTCGAGAACACTCTTGCACCGTTCAGCATGCTGATTATATCATCCAGGTGCATTCCTGGATGTCTCTTGCGCCCAATGGCTTGTTCGCTTGTCGCATGTCCACACATATACGTATCTTGTCAGAGGATCCCCCTTTGGGTACGGCCACTATGGGAGACACAGAGGGTTGGACCACCAACCGGTTCGATTATTCCTTCCTTTAGCAACCACTGTATCTCTTCGTCAACGAGAGGTTGCAGCCACAGGCCTAATAGATTGAAGTGTCACAGGGTCTCCTTTGAGGCTTCCATTGCCTTCGAACAACATCGCAAAAGCTTGCATGACTGACAATCCGCGTTGCAAGGTGCAGGACACAGACGCGATTTCCATCTCAAGGGCAGTGGGACGCCATAGCAGATTACTTCCATGGACTTGCCCTTGCAAGACTTGAAATTCGGCTTTCGCACACTTCTCTTTGTAGCGGATTGTTGTGACAAACTTCCTGTGGTTCTGCATGGGAACTCTCGCCGTCCACTGGAAAATCTTCCGGACGAGGGGAACCCTGTGGGCGCGCTATTGCTTGTAGGCCTTACACAAGCTGGCGCGGTCGACAAGTTCTGGTAGGCTTCTTCTCGGCCTGGAGTTTTAGCGGTCTCAATTTGCAAGGCTTACGTGTCCGCTCGTGAGTCTGTCCTAGCCCTTTGTAGTATTGTTGCCAGCGGGAGTGGTTCATGTAGTCATTTCTTCCTAATGAGGACAGGCACCCTCCCATAACCCTCAGTCTGATAGCCTCCTCATTCGTAAACTTGTGAAATTCACAATGCGCCACTCGCTTTCGAATGCTGGTGGCGAAAGCATTAATGGACTTGCTTTCCATTTGGCATGCCACATTAAACGTGTCTCTCTTGGTCCATATTGCGCTTGGGGTCGAAGAAATAGCTCAGTGCTTCTTTGAGGCCGTTGTATGTCCCGATGTCTTCAGGTGGGAGAGTGGGAATGAGATCTTCCACCTCATCTCCCACCAGATTCACCAGCAGCCGCCCAGCGAACTCGACAGGCGCGTTCTCATCGTGGTCATGTAAGTAATTTAAAAATCTCTGAATCCATCTTTCCCACCGGGGCCCCACTGCTTGCTGATCACCCATATCGAATGATCCAGGCCAGTGAAAAGCTGCAGTACTACCTGGTTCTTCGTTTTCTGACATCACAGCGGTCAGCAAATTATGGTGCCAAACCACCACTTTGTCTGAAGTGCACGTTACAAGCGTTTGTCTTCCTTTACTTTCAACAGAGACATCCCTTGTCGCCATTGTCTAATTTCGATTGGTTCTTTTAATTTGATTCTCAACGGATGACAGCATGCTGTGAGTATAGGTAGCACATGCACATACACCAGGCCCAGGCCTGTTATGAGACCAGGAGCCTTCAGCAGGTGGAACTATCTTTATTCAACTCCTGCGAACTGCTACATGCCAGGCTCTTCACGTTCGTGCATGCTCATTGGCCCATCCGTCAGAACTCCAAGGCTCTGTTAACAGTGTCCATGCCAGGACACTACGTGCCCCATACCCTTAAACAGGGGTGAGAGAGAGTTCAAGATCTTAGGCAACCCCTCATGTAGCTGGCAGTTCTTGGTCTCCAACTGCTTTGTTCCTCCAGTGGTTGCTCAGCAGTCTTTCGGTGGCCACTGATGCAGAGCATGATGCCAGGAAGGCCAACACTGGACTGTTCTACAATATTAAGTGAGGGGGAAAGCCATATTGGCAAAACAGGAGAAGGGCTCAAAAATAAAATAAGTAGTTCCATATCCACTTCTCTTTTTTTACGAGACGGCCCAACAAGCCCTCAGTATCCTTTCTGAAAGCAGTTGATATTGCACAAAGATCTCAGAAGAATTGATATTTATGTCAATATACTCCTTGTCTTTTTTATACACCAGTAAAAATACTAAGCTTTGGAAATGGAGTCAAGAAGAAAATGCAGAGAGGCATACACGCTATGGAAAATCCAATTGTTGTGGCGTTGGCACCTGTATTTTGCACTTCAAATTTACATTCATGAAGGCAGCAATTACTTGGGCCTACATTAAAAAATGTATGCTTTTTTATTATTTTGCACCTCGTCCCAAACCATCCATGGATAGGTTCAGGTCACTAATGCATGTTGTCAAGAGTTGCACATGTTTATATTGATTGTCTCCAAGTCTATGAAAAACAATACTAGGTTATGAACCGATTACTGTATTTAACTTTAAGTCTGCCTGAACAACAATTGAGAACAGTTGAGGGAGTATTGACAGCGTTTGTGTGGTCCCCTGGGGTGGGCTACTGCCTTGGGTTGCCTCCCAGGGCAAAGGAGGCCGTAAGCAGCAGCTCGAGCTCCTGTTCTGCATTGACCCAGAGTGCAATCCCGAGACACTGGTGGTGACCGTGGCCCGGTGAAAATCAAACACTGGATGCTTAGTAGGGCCTGAACAGCCTGTATCTGCCAGGGCAGGCAAAAGATAGGGAGTTAGATAGAGGTCCCTGCACCATCACCACTAAGGTGGTGGTAGTAGGGCGCTGGATTGAGAACCAACAAAATGATACCCTGAGAGGTGGGGAGGGATGGCGGAGGTGGCGCTGTACCGCCAGTAGCAGCGGATGCATGAGAGAGTGAGTGTGTGCAATTCACCCTGCTGAGTCTGCACCAATACACCCATCTGGAGCGGGGCCACGAGGGACAGCATCAGCCCGAGAAGTGTTCTCTGGCATGGGACGGTGCACGGTAGCTGAGGAGTAAGTGTTCCTGCCTAGGTAGACAGTGTTTCCAGACAGGGCTTTCTACCAATGGCAATATGGGATGTTCTGCTGATGGGTATAGGAGCCGGCTAGAGTTGGCAGTAGCGAGGAGATGCTCATGGTTATGCGTGCCCATATACTATGCATGTGTGAGCCTGTGATGGGGAAACAGTAGCAGCCAATACGGAACAAAACAGGGAGGGAGGGAGGGGTATGAGTCTAATATCACACCGGACCATATAATGACAAGTTTAAGAGATACGCGGGAATTAAAAACCCAGACTACATGTCCCAGAATGCCCCACCCATCAACTATCACACCGTACAAAACAAATCTAAGAGACACGAGAGAAAAGAAACTACATATCCCAGAATGCCCCAACAGATTCATAATCAAAACAAAAGCCGGAAAATGGGAATAGAAAGCAGACAAGGAAGACGAAAAACCACGTTTCCATATAATGGGGGTTCCGGGCAGGCGGGGGTTAAATACAAGGATAACTACGTGAAGTTGAAGCTGAGAGGAGGTGAATTAGCCTCAGGTGTAAGGAGCCCAGGGCTGGGAACGCCCAAAGCCAATTGCTGGGGAGGAGACTCACCGGGGTTAAAAGCATCAGAAAACAGCTTAACTTGTCTCTCGTTTTGCAGGAGTGGAAGGAGGCTGACAGAGTGGACTCAGAATGGTATGTGGACAGTACCCCATATCGGTGGGCGTATTAGAGGGAAAAGGAAATCTCGCCGGAGTGTCGCATACCGGACCTGTAGACAAATCCGACTGAACAACAGATGAAGACGCCTGAGTCACAACAGCGTAAAAAGGAACTTTTTGTTAATTTACTGAATTCCAGTTCGAGGCCAGTGTGGAACGGCTGACTCCGAGAATCTGCAGCAGAGCTTGAACAAGAAGGCTCTGAACCATTCAGGTATGTGTAGTAAAAGGAACTGCATTCAATTGTGGACCAGCAATATTGCAATCCTTGAGTTTGTTGTTTTTTCGAGCAGCCTGGAAGACCCTTTATTTGTTTTTTCACTATGAACTTTAAGTGAAGTTAATTGGCTAGGGAGAAGACCAGTTGCACCCAACCATTGAACCATTGGTGAGCTGTAAGAATAAAATACTATTGGTTAACTTACCTTCTTGTCTCTGGCTCACTACTTTACAGAGCCAAGTCGGGAAGAGAGCTCCTCTACAAGCTCAGCCTTGGGCCCGAATTATGTGCTTGCCAGAGGAGCAAAGAATGAAACTCGGAGGAAGGCAAGAACTTGCTTAATCACCCATAGAACAGAGGAACTAGGATAACTGGGTGTATGTCTCAGTCATGGTCTCTGCTGGATAGCCCAATAAATGGTTTGGGGCACCATTAGTTATTGTTCTAAAGAAATATGGGCACACTACAGCGGACCATCGATACAAGTTGGTGTTATTTCAGTAAGGTGATCCTAAAATAGTGCTCCGTCTACGAGCCTCAAGCACCTGGGTTGCGGTGGAGGCACAGCAAGGGTGCAGAGGTACCTCTCAGAGAATCATGGTTTTGGTGCCTTATGTATTTCTTGTCAAGTTTGAGGAAGGAGCTAACTATTACCCATCAAATCGCACCGTGCTTCATTCACCAAGCCTACTTCGGGCTTTCTCAAGGATGGCATGGCTGGGGTCGGGAATGCAGGTTTAAGCATGCAGTATGGTGACAATGGTGGCCTGCCCGCTCCCCTTACATCTATCTGGGTTTCATCCATATTACACTGCAGGTTCCATGTGACGTAGCCAGAATCTGCGCTCCGACCGACACTGGCTCTGGTCCGCAGAGTCAAAGTGTGGAACCTGCAACAGCAGAGGTGAGAACCAACTGTTCCATGTTCAAGGCAGTGGCTGCACTATAATAAATATTAAATGCAAATGCAGAGTGTGAAGTCTGCAAGAAGCCAGGCAGGTAAGTGTTCCGACACTTTATTAAAGTTACACGTATTATGAAGCCCTCCTGCAGTAGCGATCCTGGCAACTGCCTGAAGTTCCATGGATTCAGTCCTTTATCTCTTTAGATAGAATTCTGGGCCAGGATGCCATCACCCAAGCAACTACAATTACATTCCAGGCTGCCTGGACAACTGGATACACATCTTACCATGTCATGAGCATGCTGCCTGTTCAAGATGCTGCACTTAGCTATATGCAGAAGATCAAAGCCTTTGTACAATTTACACTAAGGGTATAACACACCTAACACGCCTCCCTTATTTAATAAAACTTGGCTGTGTAACATACAATGTTTTAGCTGGGATTGGAACCCTCTTGTATGTTGGCGCTCGATCGGGTAATGAACCGTTTTCAATTGACAGTACGTTCGGTTCTTCTTCAATAATATTGTACACCTTTTAGGTTTTTATAAAGTATTGCTTTTTATGTGTCAGTTGTTCACACACTTTTGTTGTTTGACATTGGATGTCACTCATGTGACATACATCCTAGTGTGCACGTTGTTGTAAATACCATTCAAGAAGCTACATGCTTAGGATTTTTAATTGCCAACACGTGTTTCAACCAATGGTTTTTCTCAAGGCAGTTTTTTATATTCTGATGTCCCGTGTGGATCTCTGATTAAGTGTTGGTAGGTGGTCGGCTTGATCGCATCCGTTCCCGGTTGGGTTGTAGAAAGAGGGTTCCAATCCCAGCTAAAAACATATATTCAGAACTTGGACTGCAGGAGCTCTGTCCATTTGGAAAACCCACATACAGGCAGCAGATGACGACCAGTTCACCACAAAACAAGCAACAATACAAACAACCTAGCGCAGAGATGCACAGTTCCTATAAGCTTCAACCACAAGTCATAAAATAACATCAAATGTTCTGCACCACTCTCCTCACTGTCTAACAATCCTTCTGGCAATCATGCTCTGATTCAACACCTTACCATCTTCCAGCTGAACAGCATCCCTGAAAACTCTAATTTCCCAACAGCCCCTTTAAATGTACTCTTGCCTTTCAACACACCACAGGGCTTGCAAACCCATACTTTCACCTTCTTCCAATGCTTTCTTTTCAAGGTCATACCTCTCCTTAATTTTTTAATTTTTACCAACCACCCGTTCTCTCAAAACCTGTTTATCTCATGTAAAAAATGGCATCCGTCCTAACCACGGGCGACACACATAGGTAGCTGTGTCAGCAAGGATGTTTTTCATTTTGTTTTGTTTTATTGCAATTCACATGAACCCACATTTCTTTGGCATACGGGACTCCAGGAGCAGCCTTGGGCCTGTATGTCTAGTGCAAAACCAACAGCACAAACACCAAAGTAGCGCTTAAATAAATAAATCCATCCGAAACTGGTTTTTAAAAGTCAGGTGCTTTTCACCATCTGATCTTTTCATGAGCCAAAACTAGGGAATCTGATGCCCAAATCAGGGGTGCAAAACGTACACTCGCCACAAGCCACTCGTTAGTGATAATCGGCTCTTAGCAATTAAGAAATGGTGGGCTGTGTGTATGTGTAGAATTGATGTGGCGAGTGACTTTATGGCTGGCCGATACATTGCAGACATTTCAACCCTTGCCAAATAATCCAACCTCTGAAATTGCTCTAGAATGGACCCACCTTAGATGATTTTAAATCGCAGCTCATTGTCTTCCCTATGATCATTATTTTAGTCTTTAAACATTAATAGAGGTGCTTGAGCTGGCAATCATCAAGCCCAGGAGAAAAGTGTCTTAGGCATGCTCCGTTTGCAAGAGGCTTACAGCTTCACTGGTGAAAAAGGACAGACGCATATATAGCCCATCCTTGGGGATCCCCAACACTGTACTGGAAGCAACTGTGATCATAAATAAGCAAGCTAATAGTGTAGGATGCAAACAACCCCTTACCTCACATTCCTCCGGAACGTCTCTATTAGGGCCCAGTCATAGCTTAGCTCTTGAGTGCTGGATCCATGTCTTCCTTAGGCAGCCCCATCAAGAACTGCCTCAAGGTTAGCAAAGTCCATACACAGCAAGCCTGTCCAAAACTCTACAGGCAAGGATATCTAATAAGAAAAATGTTCTCCCCTCCCGGAGAATGACTCCCTTCTCCTGGTGGATGCTGAGAGTTCTTGAAAAGTGCCCAAAAAGTTCTCAAGGCAAGGGGAATTACTCCCTTCCTCTGACGTGGATATCTTAGCCCACAAACGTTCACACATAGTAAATAGGTAGTTATCTTCCTCTGATGCCCTTCGGTTCACCGGATAGGTTACAAATACTTTGACATTCCTTCCAAGTGTAAGCAAACTAACACTCTTTCTTATTGGTATTCTGTGTCTGGGCTCCAGACCCTTTTCACACTTTCTTTGTTCTAGACCCTTCTATTGAGTTCAGCGTGTTTCACCTCCCCACCAAATGGAGGATGATGTTCTCCTCGACTCATTTCTTTATTGTTGGGGTCCTGGACCGCTTTCTGGTGGGACGTAGTTTTGGGTTTGTCACGAGGAAGCTTTCCACAGGTGCACACTTTGTAAACTTCAATTTCCTTCCCTTAACTTTGGGGTCCTCAACCCTTCTCTTATGAGTAGTGGGCTTATGCCTTCCACTACAATGAGGATGGTCCCCTCTGTTGCTTATCTGGAATTGGTTAGGGGTCCTTGACCCTCCCCTGGTGGTCAGTGGATTTATTGGTACGGCCACTGGGATGAGGAAGAATAGCTGTGCTACACGTTGGGCTTTTTTTTCGGGGTCCCCTGGGCACTGCGATTACCAGGGGGTTGAGAGGATGCTGCATTCCCTCTGGGTGTCGCGCACCACCTGTTAACTTGATTTTGGTGTAGGTACGTTCCCAGGGCTTCCAGGCACAACAGTCCTCTATCTTGCTTCTACAGGCTCTTCAGGCTGCCTTCTGCTGTCGGATGGCCACTCCGACAGCTTTCCTCAGCTCGCCTTCCCTCTGGCCAGTTGCAGAGGCCCCGCTCCTACGGTCCTATTTGGGTGCTCACACGGCTGACTGCCGGCATCCTCAGTTTTCCCCTTCCTGAAACTCCTGCATCAGACGCGCTTCACCCATAGCCCATTGTCAGTTTTTATGTAATGTAGCATGGTCTCATTCAACCTATTGTTTAAGTCCTTTCTCTCACTCTTGGTTCCAATCCTCATGCCTCCGCAGGGCCACTTCTATCAGTACTTCTTTAATTAATGATCTTCATGGTTCCCATGTTGTTCTTTGTGGTGGCACTTGTGGTCACCCTGAGGTGACCATAGGGAACCATGGTACAATTATACATGGGTCTACTATCTAAAGAGGTTAGCAGAGGAAAGAGGAGCTAGAGTATATGCTGGTGCAATGGTGTTTGCCGGGCCATACCCAGGTGGTCCTCCCGCATTAAACCACCCCTAGGGGGATAAAATTGGGTAATGGCCACACCTCCCTTGACTGATTGGAAAGGTCTGCCTACTGGTGAGAAGTGATGACACCCAGTGACCTGTTACAATCTTTATAAAAGGGATTATTCCCACAATACAGCCCAGGACCCTTTCAATATTAAATAGAGAATGTGGGGAACCCATGATCATTCTCCGTCACATCTTTGCCTACATCAGATGTAGCACTTCAGATTCTTCTACTTCAGAGGTTCTCGCTCCACCACGAGGCTGCTGGAGGAGCTGGGAGCGACATCATGGTACAACAAGCTATGTAAGCCCATTTGGGCTCTACATATGATACAGACGCACTAGTCAACGAACAAAACGCTAAAAAGAAATGTTTAAAAATAGGATTGCTTTTTCTGCTGCCAGCAGCTTATGAGCGCTTGCAAGTATAGTGGTGTGCGTCTTTGGCTTCCTTACTGAGTGGGACCTCACCACTCCAAAATGGTGGCCCTCATCATGGCATCCGAGTGCCTTGGTCCCCAGCCAGCTGATGTATACTGATTGGCTGCAGCATCATATATTGAGCCGAACAGGGAGCCGAGAGGTGAACGCCAGCCCACTACTACGGCTCCTGTTCCAATGCTCTTCGGGTGGGGGAGCGAGAGGATGGCAGGGTTGGAAAGCGGGGGTAGAGGTGTAGGAGGGGTCAGAGGTAGGGTTGATGTGGGAGGGGGAAATAGCGGTGGGAGGGGGCTGCTGTGGAAGAAGTCTTGTGGTCCTGGGCCGGCGGGCAGGTGCCAGGGGTGTGTATGGGGCGCCAGATATGGCCACCATACCACAATGGACTACATGCATCAGACTACAAGCTATTGAGTAATAAGAGTGGTTGGACAGTTAAGATAGGATGTGAAAGCGGCTAGCTAACAGTTCACCTAGACACAGTAGGTGAATATGAGGTGTGGTTGCCATATGAATGTGGGTACATGCATCAGACTTTTTGATATGGACGCCTCATCTTCCTCACTATCTATCTTAACAGGCCTAAGGAGTTGCAGCCTGGGTCAGGAGACCTTGCTACTGCCCATAATATATAAAGGACTGGTAGTTTACATTTCCATTAACAGGGAGGACACTTGAAACTAAAAGCTCTGCTCTACACTAACTGAATTTCAAACTATTTTAGCTGCCTTTTGGATCCTATGGTTCCCTATGCCCAAGCAGTCGAACCATAGGAGTTTGTGTGTGCTCCAACTGCTTCATCTACCTGTTAGGGTTAACTCACCTGTACACCCGGTCACTTGGAAAAGTTCATTGCCTTATACATTTTAAGGCTTAAAACGTAAGGTGTAACCTTCCCATTTTCACCACTGTAGGACCTGAGTGTTAAGGACATGTTTTGAACAGTCCATCTGTGGTAAGACTAAGACTTGGGCAATACAGATCCCCAACTCCTAGTATAGGCCTGAACCACTCAAGGTACCAGCAGATGGCAAAGCAGCCAGGCCCATCCTAGGAGGGAGCAAGAGCTGCAGTAAGGCACAAAGAGGCTTCTCAGGTGAACAGAGCAAACAGACTGGAGCTGTTTCAACGTCTCGAGAGGATAGCTTAGGGACAATGCGCTCGCCATGGAAGCAAGCCACGGAGCAACAGGTTTGATCACCAAGTCCGCGCTTAGAAACCTCTGGGTATTAAGCGCGTTATAAATAACCAATTACGGGAGCTGCCCTTAGCCGGTGGCTGCCTTCAGAAGATGTAATTTAGAGGAATCGGGGCTGCTGTTGAGCCGGCTCATGATGTAAACGTGTACCGGAGAGCTCCGACTGGACCTAATACAGCCTAAAACATTCTACGAGTGGGCCAGTAAATCCTGCTACTTGGCTCACTCGATTGTGTGGGGGAAAATTTTTGGACTCCTATGGCGCGTGAACGATCAGAATCGATGGAAAAGTGCCTGACTCCTCGCTGCGTGCTCCAACGGCCCTGGAGACCGGGGGATGTAGTGTCTGTGGCCGCTGAACAGGATTGGGGCTGCGCCTGTGGTGGAGGGCTCTGCCTACACCACACACTACCTGCGGTGCCCTGATACCCCAGCCACTTCCACCTCCCTGGACAAGTGTTGCTGGCGGCTGGAGAGGCGATTTGACCGGCAATTGCTGCATGGAAGAGTAACTGGACTTTGCCTGGATGAGACTCCCTCGCGGCAGCCTACACTGTGGCCCCATGTGACTGGGGCCTCAGCGGCGTGCGGTGGACTCCTGAAGGGTACGTGAGGGACGGGTGAGTGCAGGCGATTTTAAATCTGGGGCTTGCTTGGATGCCCATCGGGGCTCCGGTCTCTTGGGGGCTCCCACCCCATTATGTATACTTTTCACATGTTGCACCGGCGCCCATGGGGCTGAGCATTGTGGACTTGCTCCTATTGTTGTGCACAAGATTTTGCTAATCCCTCCTCACGAAGCGCTTGGAAGACTCGCCTCATTGCTTCTTTCCTTGGCCCCCAGACGCTACCCTGCATCTTGGGTGAGGGTTGCTGGCTGGGCCATCTCTGCCACCCTTCCCCATCATGCATACTTTTCCCGTGATGCACCGGTGCCCATGGGGCTCAGCACTGTAGACTTGCTCCTATTGTGCACGAGATTTTGCCAATCTCTCCTCACGAAGCACTTGAAAGACTTGCCTAATTGATTCTTTCCTTGCCCCTAGACATTACTCTGCATCTCGGGTAAAGGGTGCTGCCTATACCACCACTGCTCATGTTCCTGGTGTCAGTCTACGCTCTCACCGTTTAATTTAGGTTTCCGGAATCTCTGTGAGTGACGTACTTTGTGTCTGGTTCTGGTGATGCCCCTCAACCCCCGATACAGTGTGTGTGGTTCATCACTGCAGATCAGTGCCTCTCTGACCCGGCACAAGCACCAACCTTGGACACACTGCAGAGTCCCACATTCTGCAATACTCACAATGGTCATGGGCAAGCATAAGAAGATGGGCACTCAAAATAAAATGGACCAATATACGTTATCTGCTGCAGAAACCACCGGACCTCCCCCCTCGGACAACAGGTTATCGAATACTGAGACTCCTCCAGCTGTCCTGTCATTGGCAGGCGTCATGAGCGCAATTGCAGACTCCAGGACTTCCATGGAAGGGAAGATGGACGGCTCAGCTCGGACGTCTTGCTTCTCAGTCATGACTTGCATAAACTGACGTCCAGGATGGGGGAGGCTGAACACCGAATTTCGGATTCGGAAGATAACCTTTGTCGCTTGGCTACAGCTACCCAAAAGATTAAGGGCCTTGAGGAGAGAGTTGATAGCGAGGGACGTCCATGTCAAAATAACCTCTGCATAGTGGGCCTGATGGAAAAAATCTGAGGGCCCCAGCATGGAACTTTTCTTAGAATCCTGGCTAACCGACTTTGTAAAACCCAAGACCCAGTGGAAATTCTTCTCCATTCAATGGGCACATCGGAAACCCGACAAGCACCCTGATCCCTGGGGCCGCACAGTGATCGCTAGGCTCCTCAACTAGCGGGAACGGGCTGCCTTGCTACACCTGGCCAGAGCAAAGGGTCCCACAACATACAATGGCGCTAGACTCTCCTTTCCGGATTATACCAGAGAGGTCCAGCAGGCCCAACAGTCTATTGATGCAATTAAGAGGTGCCTCCATGCACACAGGGTTAAGTACACCCTCTTTCCGGCTCTCCCTAAAGTATGCCACAATGGGATGATCCAGACATTTACAGATCCTCAGACAGCCAGCATGACATGGGCATATACACACTTTAGTAAAGATCCTGGGGGACGCGGGCAGGGAAAGATTCCGGAGGAACCAGCTGACCATCCTCGATTATTAGAGGCCTCTCGGGCTCCATCACCCGCAACCCCTCCCCCACGCACGATGGATGCCTCAAAATCTTCATGGAATACGGCTGGAACTCTCCGGACTTCAACACAGTCTGTGGTACTGCTGATTGGATGAGCCACGAAGGAGACCTGCTGGCTTGAAACACTCTGGCCATTTGGCCAAGGCAGAGAAGACTGACCCTCCCACTTCTCGCCGTTTATCTTCCCTTTTCTTTCTCGCCTTTGCTCTCTTTCTCCGGAATGGATCTGTGGGGTACTTTGAACGTTTTCTTCCTTTGGTTGTAAAGAGTGGTGACTACTGAGTCATATGTTGGGGCGACAGATACTTTGTGTTGGGTTAAAGTATGGGGTGGGCAGGGGGGTGGTCGGTTTGGGTTCATGATGTTTTTTCATGTAGTACAGGTGTGGATACAATGATCCAAGGGAGCGGGGGTTGGATCTAGGGGGTGCTGAGAATGGGTGCCCCAATATAAATAAGACACCTAGGTCGAGATCCTGGAATATTAACAGCCTGTGCTCCTGGATTACACAGGGCCTGGTTCTCCAATTCCTCAATTGATGCCCCCTGGCTGTAGCTCTCCCTTTTCGAAATTTACTCATCAAGCCCGAACTACACTTTCTCCTGGTGCACCACTTACCTGAACGCGACATACACTGGCTTCTCACGGGACTCTCGAGATGTGCTCATAGTTGCAGGGGGATAGAGGGTGGGGGATAACTAGGTAGTATTGTTTCACAATGTTCTCTTCCCAGCTTGTGATGTTGAGGTGGCGGTACACGGGTGGGAATCCACTCTTGGGTGTGGACAGATCTTCGACTTGGGGCAGCATATGTCTCTCTCATGGGAAATAGATGGGAACCTCTAGTATGAATAAGAAACTTACTTTGATGTCCTGGAATGTTAATGGCCTGTGTTCCCAGATTAAGCAGGGTCTGGCCTTCCAATTGGTACTTCCCGGATGTGGCTTTCTTTCTTGAAACACACTTGGCGGGCACAGAGTGCAAATTCCTTAAGCAAACTAATTATAGGAGCATGACACATGCAGGTTTCGCTCAGGGTTCCGGGGGATGCTGGTAGTTCTCCACAAGCAGTTTCCCTTCTGGACCCTTTCTCTCCGAAGAGACCCCCGGTTGAGGTTTGTCCTAGTTATGGGGGGGAATTGTGGGGAATCACTATTGACATCATGGCCATCTACGACCCCCCCTGTTGACCTTGGATCTCCTGGATGTCATCCAGAATCTCCTACTGTCCCATCAGCCTTGTGTATCTTGGGGGGTGAATTAAACAATGTCATGGACCCATCTGTGGATTGTACCGACATGAATGACAGAGACCCACCCGTGCCCATGAAATGGCATATCTCCACAATGACGGTTGACTTGTGTGATGTGTAGCGGGCGGTTAAAGAACTCTCCCGGGGCTCTTCTTTCCATTCCGGGGTACATGCCTCCATGTCTAGATTGAACTACTTTGTCCCGCAAATGCAGGAACACCTCGTTTCGTTAGCCAGGTTTCTAGCAAGGGCACCTCTGACCATTTCCCGCTCCTTATCGAGCTGGAGAGTGGCAGACCCAAACTTCAGTCAGGGTGGAGGCTTAGCAGCCAATATCTCAGCTTCCCAGATATCCTCAGGAGTGGGGGTGTTGGGTCCAAAACCCGAAGAATACTTCACACTAACACTGGATCGGTTGATAGTCAGGTGGCACTTTAGGATGGTTATAAGGCAGTGTTAAGAGGAGGGGAACTGCCATCTCAGATTTCTGCAAGCGCAAAACCCACCTACAACAACTGAGAGAGACCGAGATCACAGTCAAAGAGTTGGAAGATTTTATTCAATTGGATTCACCCGCTACACACCCTCTCGTCTTGGCGGCACGAGAGATGCTGCATAACATTCAGCTGGATAATGCAAGACAGGCATATGGGGACAGGTTGAGCAGAATTTATGACACTGGGGACAAGGCTGGGAAAATGTTAGCCTGGTTGGAGAGCTGGGATGAGGGTAATAAACATGTTAAGGAAATATCAGACGAGAACAGGGCGGGTCGCACAGAATACTCCAAGATTGCAGAATGTTTTTCATGATACTATGAAACACTATTGAGGCACGGAGCAGCTAGAACATGACGTTCTCAGCCCTCTCGCAGCTTCACCTTTCTCAGGACCAATAGACCAGCCTAGAAACAGATCACTGAAAAGGATTGAGAGGCTACCTACCTGCTTCAGTCAGGGAAATCCCTGGGACCTCACTGTTCCACCTTTGTTCAATCTCTTTCGCTACAGCAGAGAGGCAGGCGTTCTACCCTCAGTCCCGAGACAGGCCACCAAAGTAATTCTACCCAAAAAAAGATACCCGCCCCCACATTCTGTGTGCCTCCTTCCGGCCTATCTCCCTTATTAACTGTGAACCTAAGATCCTGGCTAAGATGCTCGCTAATAGGGTGCTCCAGGGCGATTGCTTGCTTAATACACCCAGACCAGTGTGGATTTCTCCCAGATAATCTGCTCGCATGAATATCAGGTGTCTCCATCTGGCAATAGATGGAGCCCCTGTCCTGCCCGAACCTCTTGCGCTTCTAGCGATAGATTTGGAAAAAGTCTTTGACTCAGTCCTTTGGGAACATCTGTGGGCGGTGTTGGGAATGGAATTCAGGGAACAATGTGTGTGCTTGGTCAAACTCTTGTAGGCAGTCCATCGCCACTGTTCAGGTGAATGGGGTACCATCCATAGCCTTTCCCTTGGGGTGGGAGATGCGGCAGAGCTGCCCATTATTCCCCTTCTATTAACAATTGCAGTGAAGCCTCTCGCTATTTGGCTTCGCACAGATCCAAATTGGGGGTTGGGAGGGTTCATTGGCCCACCAGTCATGAGGACAGGATCTCCCTGTATGCAGATTTGGTAATATTTTTGAATATCCCTAGAGTCTCCTGTTCCATCGTGACTGAAGCAGTTACAGGACTCAGTTAACTGGCATAAATCAATCTTGTTCCCGGTACAGGGTAGCAACCAGACGATCACCCCTGACAGTCCCTACAAGGTTTAGCTGGGGGGGATTTTGGTATCTAGGGATCCACGTTGGTTTGGGTCCCCTCTGCTTTCTCCCGCGTAATTTATACCAGATTGTGGAACTTTTGACAGGACGCACAACACTAGCGCACTCTCCCCATAACACTTCTGTGGATGATGGCACTCTTTAAAATGCTTATGTCGCCCAGGTTTCTGTACATCCTCCAGAATACGCCGATCCCGGTACACTGGTACAAGTTTGCCAGACTGGACTCAGTTCTCAGAGAATTGCTATGGAGTGGGAAACAGCCCAGGGTCGCTTTGTCCATGTTACAGCGCTCAGGATGGGAAGGAGGCATAGGATTTCCGGACTTATGTTACTATTGGTCATCGCAGATGCCGGTGATCAACGATTGGTTGCATGGGGATCAGAGTTTACTACATATCAAGGCAGAGTGGGTTTGGATGGGACAGGTTACACCGGCCCAGGCACTCTTCATTGGGGGGAAGGGATCTGACCCTACCAGCAGCAACCACACACGTGATAGGGGTTTGGGACCCAGCGCTCCACGACATCTGGTGGGGTAGCAAGCTGACGTTGGCCCAACCCCTGTGATGCAACCTACTTCTGCCTGAGGTCAACAAGTTTGGGGTGCTCCAGAAATGGGATAATTACGGTATCTTTTTGTTTTAAACCTTTATTTTTATTGCCAATTTGGCACGTTCAAACCGAGAGCACATGGGATCAAACAGATCTAGCATAGACACAGATGGTCACATGATTTTAAAACTGTGGACTACACACAGCCTTTGTATTAGTTACAACAACAGTACATACACTGGTAATTGTACCCAGATCTCCCCTAATCTGAAGCTGCAATTTCGGCCAAGTAGGAGCAGAACTCGACCCATGTGTGTCTGGGTCTGGCTGAGGAGGCAGTGTGCCCACACATTGGTGCTTTGTTTCCTAAACCCAGGTCACTGCCAACTTCCATTCTTTCTCCCCAGGGGGCTTTTTACCCTTCCACTTTAAGAGGATGCTTAGTTTAGCAACCATGCAACCCATTTTCACAAAATGTGTGTGTTTTACCCTGCAGATCAGACCAAATCCCGAACAGGGCCCCCAAGTGGGTTCCGTTCCAACGGGGAACTCGCCACCCTTGACGAGGTGTCTAGGATTTTGTTCCTGAAGTCCGTAGGTGGCGACACTCACAGAACATATGTAGATGATCTGCTGGGGCATATTCACATCTAGGGCAGACATGCTTCTCAGTTTGAAACATTTTGGTTAGTCTGGATGGGGTGTAGTAAAACCTATTTAATATTTTGAATTGCATGACCTTGAATCTAAAACTAAAGGATACCCTCTTGGTGTGGGAACACATATGTGACCATTGGGCATCAGTAAGTTCCAACCCCATTTCTTCCGACCAGCGTATCTGTACGTGCGAGGTTGGAGGAACCATTCTGTTCAGTACCATGTTATAGAGGGTGGAGAGGATGTGTCTGAAATCCCCAACTGTATATGCCAGTTCAGGTGTCTCAAGGGGTTCATTCAGGTACAGAGGGCATCTGGTAGTCACTGCTGAGCAGATCCAGTAATATTGGAGCAGATCACCTCGAACACTCTGGTGCCCAGGCTTCCATGTAGTGGGTGTAATGAATTTCCCTTCAGTGTATAAATCTGCCAGTGCTCTAAAGCCCAAACCCTCCCACCTTGATTGCACCGCTCCATCCCACGTTGGCCCTGGTTCCGGAATTTCCATTATGGGAGCCATCTATAGTAAGGGCTGGCAGCCCCTGTAAGGGCAACTATTACTCGCCAAGCTTTCAGCGTGGAGGCGACTAGATCGAATGAGCAGTTGTCTTTGTAGTGTTCTGAAAGGCCCGCTGCTAATGTTACTAATTTAACATGGGGTGGGGGGATGTTCCTCCACATACCAAAATGTGGCGAACTGGGCCTGTGCAGCTATCCAATAAAGTTCCAGATGGGGGCCGAGAAACCTACTTTCTTGTATGGTAAGGACATCTGCGCCCATTTCTTCCAGACCGCTCCGGAATGCCACAGAAATTGTGCAAATAGTCTTTGCAATTTGGCAAAGTAAGACTTCCCCAGCCATAATGGGACATTAATGAACGTATAGAATATTTTAGACAGTAAAGTCATTTTAATTAGCGAGAGCTTGGCAACAGCAGAGAACTGGAGAGATTTCCATCTATTCAGTTGGTTTTCCATGTTGGTACTTATTGCTTCGCTATTGTCACATATGTCACATATCACGGAGGAGTGTGTTCTGGAAACCACCACCCCCCAGATATTTCATGTGTTCGGGGGACCACCGGAGAGGGAATGAGCCGCAGATTTCACATGTATTATCCGTTAGTGGAAAGATTTCATATTTGGAAAAGTTAATGGTGAAGCAGGAGAATTCCCCAATTCGTTTAATGTCTGAGGATTGGACCCAGGTTAACATGAGGGTTTCTAACCGATAACATCACATTGTCAACGTACAGGGACATTATTTTGGGAGGGCCAGCAAAGCGCAAGCCACTACGACTGATGTTCTCTAATGAGGTCCGCCATGGGCTCAATGACCAGGGCAAAAAGGATCGGGGAGGGGGGCCAACCCTGCAGAGTGCCTCTTTCTAGTTGGAACTGTTCAGATATGCATGAATTAACCAGTACTCTGGCTAAAGGCTGTGTATATAACAGTTTAATATATTGTATCATGGCCAGTCCGAACCCCATCTTCCTGAGCACCAATAGTAAGTATTCGCACAATATCATATCGAGCATCAGTAGTCACTGCGATAGCACTAGCATCTGGACCTATTCTGGCCATGATGTTAAACAGCCGCCTAACATCGAGAGCCGTAAACCTTCCAGGAATGAACCCGGCCTGATCACAATGTACCAGATGTGGCATCAGTAGGCCAGCACCTTAGCGTCGAGTTTGGTGTCATGAGCTAAAGGGGCCTTTAGGAGCCACACTCTGTGCTAGGTTTGTCAGGTTTTAGAAGTACTGTGATCACGGCCTCACATAGTGACTCAGGCAGAAGAGAGTTGCAAAGCGATTCCTCCCATACCCAGGAGGTGGTTGGGAGCCACCAGTGTTGCATAATCCGGATAGAATTCAGTAGTTAGACTGTCCGGACCAGGAGCTTTCCCCTTGGGCAAGTTGGCGAATACAGCCATTATTTCTTCAAATGTAATGGGGACCTCAAGTTCCGACCTAGTCTGGGCATTAAAGCGGGACAATGGGAGGTCGTCTAGTAGTGACTGAATGGCTTCTTCCCCCTTAACAGTTCCGCAGTATTTAGTAGACGTCTCAGAATTTCCCAATCGCCCCTGCATTTGTCCATTTAGTGTTACCTCGTTCATCCACTGTACAGTCCACCTGCGTCTGCCCTCTCTCTGTCTGAACTAGTCTTGCCAGAGTTCTACCCATCTGTCCCTCTCCCCGTAACTTCAAGCAGCCTGCGGGCATGAGAAATAACGGATTTCCCTCCGAGCGTACGCCTCAAATTTTTCCAATTCCGTCTGCATTTGTTCTAGCAGCCGGGGAACCAGCATATTCAATCTTAAGCTTTTTAAGCGCCGTCTCAGATTCCTCCAAGTCCCTCATAATGCTTTTGAGGACTCTAGTTTCCCTCGGTATCGCCATTCCCCTAATGTAGACCCTAAAGGCCTGCCAAATAATACCCGGGGAGGTGGAATCTGCCACATTACAGGCAAAAAAGGTTTCAATGTCTGCCTTAATCTCCGACCGGAACACTATACTTCAACGCTTCCGATTTAAATCTCAAAGTGCAACCCGATTTGCTCCTGCCCAATTTCAGTGAAAGTGTCACCGGGGAGTGGACAGAGTGTACGAGGCTGTATGTCAGCGTTCAGTACTTTCACCATCCACAAGCTGGATATTGGGAACATATCAATGCGGGGCGACATGTCGTGCACTGAGGAATAAAACGTATATTCCCTAGCCTGTGAGTTTATCATGCGCCATGCATTGCACAAGGCTAGTGATTGTATAAGGAATAGTAGATGGCGGGCAGCACAGGGTTGGGGCCTAGGTGCAGTATTTGTTCTGTCCAGTGCACAGTCTAGAATCAGATTCATATCCCCTTCCCACACTTCAGGTATTCCGTAGTATCCGGACAGGATTCCTCTAATAAAGTAAAAAAAGAAAAACCTCAGGGGAATCTACATTAGGGCCGTATGTGTTTGCAAGCACCAATATGGTTCCTTCAAAGACACAGTGAACCCCCACGTACCGCCCCCTTGGGTCAATGTGTACTTTCCTTTCCACCTATGTTGGGGACATATGGATGAGTATCATGACTCCCCTGGATTGTGAGGAGTAGGATGTACAGTACCAATTTCCCCTGCATGTTGGGGCAATACTACGGCATACTCCATCTTTAGCATGGGTTTCCAGCAGGAATAAAACATTTGCCCTATGTCTCTGTACATAGGATATTACCTTCTGTGTTTTGAAGTTCCCCAGACCACGCACATTGTAAGCTGTTGTACTATAACATGTGTTATTACATAATTTATACTCTTGACCAATAGTCCAGAATTCTGTGCAACATAAGAACATGCTGTCTGAGCACTCAATTGCCAGTATTTTAAGTGTTTCCTCTACCCAATTTGCCTGAACTGCGCAACTGGCGCATAAGCGTACTTGGAGTCCCATTATAATGCCATGCCAACTTCCCCCTCCTACCCCACTGCCACCCCCCCAACCTGCAGTGTACCAAGCCCCCCCCCCCTGTCCCCTCAACTACCCCCCCAGTTCCAACAGGGCCCAAGGGGGCATGGTCCCTTCAATTCACACACAGCGACTGCAATGGGGCTCACTGTTGCCGCACAGCACTCTTAACTAGGGATGTCACATCCTTTATGTCTAGTGTAATGAGGCAGCGGTTAAACCTAGTTTACTACCAACAACTCGTGTAAGAACAAAGATTGTCAGAACCAACACTGGGCAATGAAATCTTTCAGTTGTTCATGTACACTAATGCAGGCTCAGCAAAGGGATTGTTAATGGGAATCTGAGCTTCGATGAATTTCACAGATTCACTCAGACTGTACAAAAAACAGCGTTTACCCCGGAACAGGAGTTTCAGTCTGGCTGGAAACAACATAGCAGATTGTATGTTGCGTTCCCCAAGCATTTTCTTTATCCCAATAAACTGTTGGCGCTCAAGCTTCTCAGGGAGTGAGAAGTACAGGAACAAGCAAATGGTTTAGGATCCTAATCTCAGTTCTTTCTTCTCCCAGGCCAAGCGCATTAGTTGATTCCCCCATCACGGTAACTTAATATCTTTGCTATGAAGGGCATGGGGAAGTCACCCGTTTTGGGTCTGGTGGCCAAGGCCCAGTGGGTACATTCCACAGCAAAGAAGGGGGATGGTGGGGAAGAGATCAGGGTGACCCAATAGGTCTTTGAGCAGGTTTTCCACCACCGATTCCATGGTACCCGTCAGGGTGTCTTCAGGAGCCCCAACTATATAGAGGTTATTTCTTCGTGAGCGTGACTCATGATCATCACATTTGTTTTTGACAAATGTCATGTATGTGGTGAGGTTGGCCACAGCGTCCTGAAGAGCATGTACATTGTGTTCAATGGCCCCTATCCTCGTCTCTGCTTCAGTGATCCGGGCCCCTTCCTGTGCCAATTGAGAGCACATGGACGCCACATTCGCTGTTATGTTATAATGACCGTGTCTTTTTGGGGTTGTGTTAGCTGTCCTTGCTCACTTCTAGGGGTAGATCTTGCGAATTTGTCTATCGCTCTGGATTTCTTTCCCCCACCTAACCCTCTTAGTCACTCTGCGTTATGGGGTCAGCTCCAAGTGTCAAGCAGCCAGTATTGGTAGGGCATGGGACTGGTCCCAGGCAAGAGGTCGCTGGACAACTCCAACGCTGGGGGGAGGAACACATGTTGGAGGATATTCTCAGGCCTACTTCCTAGACCCCAGTAGAAGAAAAGTTCGAGTCCCACGGCCTCACACCATTGTTAGGGTTATCACTTGACTCTTCAGTATTGGTACGTGCTAGGGGGTCTCAAGTGGGGATCAGGCAGCGTGTTCTGCGCCCAGACACAGGGTCACCTGAGCTGTTTTGCTATATATCCTGCGGTTTTACCCAATAGAGCCTGATGCATTCCTGGGACGGGGAGGCCCCCCTCCCAACTCGCTTAATGTTAATCGCAGGTAAACCATTGATGTGGGGGCACATCAATCCGTGCCGATATGAGGATCTCTAAACACAAGCAGTCATTTTTCCTTGACTGCTCAATAGCGCATCCCCCAATGCCCGTCCTCATTGTGGTATCTCGACCATGGGTCAGGTATTGACCGATGGGGGTGTGGTTCTCTTTCCCAGTTTATAGACTTAAGGACTCCCGACAACAGAGGGTGTTCGCCGCAACCAGATGACTCACGCACTGCTTGCCCAGTTCACGGATATACATGGTGTCACCGCCCTGCTCCCCATTGGAGGCCAACATTGTCACGCAGCTAATTTCTGGGAAAGTTACCGCTGTCATGTACCAATGTTTATCCTCTTTCTCTTCACTGGATTGGTTGAATTGCAGCACAAGTGTAAGGCGGAGGTGGAGGGGCCATGGAACCGGAGGACTGAGTGGAGTCCGCAAGTCCCTGAGGGAGGTGACAATCTTCTCGGTTTCACCTAGTGGGACTCAAGATACTACACAGCGTACACTATTCTCATACGCTGCTCTTCAGATGTGGCCGGGACGCCCATACGTCACCAAGCAGACGGTACATTTTTCCATATTATATGGGAGAGCTTGCTTATCCATAACTTCTGGGACAGAGTCCTAAATAAACTTGCAGTTGTGGTTGGGGAACCAATACCCGCAAATCCCACACTACTGCTGCTGGGCATTTGGGGCACTTACTCCTATTATCGCGGGGACAAGCTACTGATATCAACCGCTGCCATCTTGGCAAAGAGGAACGTAGCTATGGTGTGGGGGACGTAAGATGTGCATAAATGTAGCAAATAGGCATCTGATATGGAGGTTTGCATATCCTACGAAAGAAAAATATACCATGCATGGGGTGTCTGACTAAATTCCAGAAAATAAGGCACAAGTGGAAGGATGCTGTTTGTTAGGAGTCTTTAGTGGGATGCGTGTTGTCACTATGACTGCCTGTGCTCTACATGAGAATTGGAAATGCACTCCACCCTGCGCTATTCATATCTGACGTTTTTGAAATAAGTCGACCATTGTGCTGGTCCAGTTTTGTTTGCTTCAGGTTTTGTTTTAAATCACAATAAAATGTGTTTATTTGCAGCAGCCCAAGCCCATTTCTTCTGGGCTTGGGCTGCTGGGCCAAATCAGGGGTCTGCGGCGGGCTGGGAGGAGGGTGTTTGGGAAAAGCAAGGAAGCGGGTTGCGAGCGCACACACGGGGTGCTAAGAAATACTTAAACACAAATTGGTGTAACGTCATACCACGCAAAGGAAGAGATTCTGGGGAGACCTTACCTCGGGGCAGCTGCTTCAAAAATGTTCCCTACTTTTTAGAACTACACCACCATGCCAGAGACATCTAAAGTTGAAGCAGAGCAGTCTGCCCATTCTTTTGGATCTGATCTGGGCAGATTATGGATTGGAAGCAGACAAAATGAAAAACACCACAATCTTTTCACATATTCACACTTAACTTGGCACTATTGCATGGATAAATCCAATTGGTTTACTACATTTTTCATGTTATCATCATCATTGGTCGGTCAGTGATCAATTTCCAATATGAAACATTTCCTGATTAACGCCGGGGCAAATGCAGTCTACTTGTGTGTCCCTGTCTCAGTTATTTATATTTCCTAGAAGACCAGGACCAGACCAGAGGATGTCTAGATGGTACCCATGACAACAAGCTTCCGCTCAACAAGTACTCTTCCCAGTGGCCTTAAAGCAAAATCTACTCGAACATTCTGCCAAAAATATTTCCCTCATCCTTCTGACATTTGGTAAATGGAAACAGCAGTGCCACATAACTCATTTCTGTAGCATGTGAATTTGAGTACAGTGTCTACTTTTAAATTGAGCCACAGTAGTTCAAACATACAGTTTAGCATCCTATCCAGTTAACTATGAAACCCATTTATTGAAAACGCATAAAGGGAACAAATAAAACACATACTAAGTATTGATAGTACTCTCCATGTCTGATGCCCTCCAGGGATACACACTGACTACCATTCCAGATACTCGCAGCTCTTGGCAGAAAATCCTGAAACTGAATGGTGCCTATACTTTATGGCATGTTGCGGATGCTCAGGATTGGGGGGTGTGTGGTGGTGAGGTGAGGCTTGACTTTACGGAAATATTGCTTTTGCTTTTAAACTTATTTCAAAGACTTTAAAACTGCCAGGCACTTATGTATTGTGATTTTATGAGTGTCAATCAATGGTGCTGTAGAATATTTCATAGTAATGAAACCCATTTTTAGTAATCAAAATGTATTGAGCTTTGATTTTTATTACATAAACATGCAGCTCATTGAGGATAATGTTCTTTCCACTAACGTATGCAGTGTCATGTTTCTATACAGATACCATCTCGTAGACATGGGTTCAGTGCATACGTCTAAAATTTGCACACCTTCAAGACTGCACAAGTGTCTTTCAATGGAATTACTACAGTTGGAAGTAGGAGAAAAGCGTCGTCATTGCAATTGTGTCCGGAGGACATGTTCCTTTAAGAACACAAACTTCGTGCAGCTCTGTACCAGACTATATGGCTCTGAGGATGCGTTGCCAAGGAAGGATATTGCTAATGACCAGAGGACAGCCATCTGGCAAAGCCACAGCTCCCACTAATCAATAAAATCCATAAAGTATTAGTAGTTTGTCTTTTATGTAGCACCATTAGTATGGCCTCAACATGCTTGCTATGGGAATGTATTTATTTGTTATTCTTTAAAGTGCGGATTTCGCTGGAGAGCAACAGAGCACTGAGCATAGTGTGGGTCCATTGGAGTTGGTTTTAGGTCAGGTGTTGTTCTCGGGGTGCCGAAGTCCAAAATATGAGAAAATTGTAATGAGGAATAGAATGCATGTGTCATTTGGCCAAGATAGGGAGTTGGGTGGGCGGGCCGAGCTCCATTAAGTTACCCATGATGGTCAAACATATGGATGGGTGCTGATTGTTGGTCAAGAGCGTGCAAGAGACTATGGCCCTCATTACGACCCTGGCGGAAAGTGACTGACCGGACCGCCACAGCGTAAATAGCGTTTCCGCCATTGCACGAAGGAGCAAAGTGCGGGCCATTCCGACCCATCGGGCACGAGCACCACGTCATGGCGGAAGTGCAAAGTCCGCGATGGCGGAAATGACCCCAAAACGGCCCACACCGCCGCCGTACGGCGCCCTAGGTGCAATACCGCCACCCATCACAGCGGACACCGCAGTGTGCGCCTACCGGAAAGTACGGTGACCGGAAATATACGGAAACGGAAGTAAAAACATGGTCCCGGAACGGGAAACATCCCGCCGTACACCTATAAAACCACCAAAAACACACAACCACTAAAAACACTACCCCGAGACACACCCCAACCCGTCATCCACCCTAGCGAAACCAAGAAAAATGGGAAAAGTAGCGAAGAAAGCGTGCGACCGCAAGCGGCAGGTCCACTTCTCCCGTGAGGAACTCACCGTGCTAACAGAGACCCTCCAGGAGAATGCTGCCGTCGTCTTCTCCACGCAAATGACCAGGACGGCACTTGCGAACAAGAAGGCCATATGGGCTCTGGTGGCACAGCGGGTAAGCGCGGTGGGGACCGCACCCCGCAACCCACAGCAATGCAGAAAGCGATGGGACGACCTGCGGATACGCGTCCGCAGCATACTCTCTGCCAACCGCAACATTGCCACAGCCACCGGGGGAGGTCCTGAATCACCCATCAAGTTGACCCCCTGGGAAGAAATCTGTGCCTCCACCATCGGAATGGAGAGGATAGAGGGAGTCGGAGGGATGGAGAAAGGAGTGCAGACATCCGAAGATTCAGGTAGGTGGGCCTGATAAAACAATGCTAAATCCACAATGTCCAATCATGTGAAGTACCATGTGTCCACATAGTGCAACAGAAACACATGTCCAGGAGAACGTCCACACACATCGGCCTGATAGCGCACTCTAAAACTCACAATAAATACATAAATAATTAAAAACCCCTAAAACACCCACTACACGTGCAGCAGGCACACCCTAACTGCAGGCTGCCAAACAACTGCACCCTCACTCCACACACAAATGAAAGCACCTCCAAGGCCCCGACCCAAATCACCCTCAGGTACCACCCCAATGCATGTGATACAATGCCATTCCAATACCCACAGACCCATTAATAACCCTCGCCCTCCTTTACTCCACCACAGGGTCCGATCCAAACGACGAGCATCAGGACACCCCTACCAGCACACCTGCAAAGAGGGCCAAGACCAACGGCCAAAGACCCTCCACCTCAGCTGCACGCATCAAGACACGGCAGCAGCACACATCAGGTGGCAGCACAGAGGAGGGAACATCAACAGGCACCCCAGCAGCCAGCATGCTCACACCACCACCACCACAGGTGCCCCCAACGGATGCCACAGAAGGCACTGCCTCTGGTGGCAGCAGCACCATAGGTGACACCCCATTGATGGCAGCATGCTCCGACACAGAAGACAGGGATGTCGAAGTCAGATCCATCCATGACCTGTCCCATTCCCCCTGTCTGTCCCATCCCGTACAACATGAGGATACCACGCAGGGGCACCCACAAGACGACGACTGGCCATCCCCCACAAGCCCTGTGGCAAGGCAACATGAGGTCAACAGCCCCTCTGTGACACCCCCGCAAATGGCCATGGCCCAGCAGAGGCAACAGTCCCTCGACCAGTTAATCGTGCAACAGCAGCAACTGGCCACGCTCCTCAAGGACCATGCCGATGAATGTGGGCGCACTAAGGCAGACATAGAAACATCAACTGAGACACTCAGGGCAGAAATGGAGAGAAGTACAGAGACACTAAGGGCACAAATGGAGAGTGGCACCGAGAGCCTGAGAGTCCAAATGGAGAGTAGCACCGAGAGCCTGAGAGTCCAAATGGAGAGTAGCACCGAGAGCCTGAGAGTCCAAATGGAGAGAAGCACCGAGAGCCTGAGGGGGGAACTGCATGCGACGTCCAAAGACGTATGTGCCGAACTTGCCGCAGTGCGCCGTGTGCTCACTGAGCTCTCACAAACCCTTAGGGACATGCATGGACGTGAGCAGGCAGAGACATCATCCGTTGCAAGTTCCGTCCAGGGCAGCCCCCAACGTAGATCTGGGAGGAACCTGCGCTCCACAGGCAGGGGTGCCCCTGATACCCGCAGAGGGGGCTTGCAATAGCGACAGCCCACTGTCAATGAGCATCTTTGGACACTGGTGTTCGGGGGGGAGGTAGGAGGGTGGAGGGGGTGTGTTGGGCTCACTTGGGTGGCGGGTCGATAGGGTGTTCTACATGATATCACATATGCCATAAACAGTGCACGATCAACCAATGAGATGTGTGGACAATGATCTTTGTGTACTAGGCCATCATAGGCGTACTGTCCATATTGTGCATGTACCAGACACACACAGTGCCACGAGTCCCGTGTCCATGTATCAGCCACCAGGCGTGAGTGCTAGAAGCATGCATCAATGAGATGCTGACGAATGTCACGGGCCTCCGGTGCCTCGCAGACTCCTTGAGGTGCTGCCACATCCCCACCCTCATCATGACCATCATCAGGTGCTTGCAGTTCTGCGTCAGGGGGCATGGGCACATTTCTACGTACGCACATGTTGTGGAGCATGACACATGCCATGACCATCTTTGCAACCTTCTCATGGCGGTACAGGAGTGCCCCGCCAGACCTGCTGAGGCAGCGGAAACGAGTCTTCAGTAGGCCGAATGCCTGTTCAATGACTACACGGGTACGTGAGTGGGCATGGTTGTAGTCCTCCTCATGCTGGTCCCGTGGGTTCCGGACTGGTGTGAGGAGCCATCTCTTCAGTGGATACCCAGCATCACCTGTATGTGGACGATAAACGTATGATGTGGAATGCCATTGCTACGTACGCACACCCCCCCCCCTTCCTGCCAGGTCATTGCGGCATCACATACCCCACATCATCATGCATGAAATGAGACTCACCGAGTAGCCAGGATCTGTTCCCTGCGTGTCGCTCCATGTAGCGTGGTATAGTAGAGTTCCTCAAGACCATAGAATCATGGGTTGATCCAGGGAATCTGGCACAACAATGTGTAATGATCCTGTTGGAGTCACACACCATTTGTACATTCAGGGAATGGAATTGTTTTCGGTTGCGGTACTGGGCCTCCATGGCATGTGGGACGACCAATTCCACATGGGTGCAGTCGATGGCACCAATGCAACCCGGTATGCCGGCAAGTGCATGGAATCCCACTTTTGTGTTGGTAATTTCCTGCTCCGAGCGTGGTAGAGAGATGTAGTCGTCTGCGTGCTGCAGGAGGGCATCGAGCACTTGCAATAGTGTCCGTGAGAACAGTGGCTGAGAAATGCCATGCAACTGTCCGACTGTGTGCTGGTAGGTGCCTGTGGCCAGGAAGTGGAGTACAGACACCACCTTCAGTAGGGGTGGGATGGCGGTTGGGCTATCTATCATGCTGACAAGGTCAGCCTGTGTCATGTCCACAATGGCGGCTATGGTGTCCCGGTCCAAACAGTAGAGGGTGTGGATCTGCTCATCAGTGAGGTTGAACGGATGTGCTCGGAGGCGTGGGATTGCGGGCTGCCTGCGTGGTGGTAGTGGCTGTGCTGGCGGCCCTTGCTGGCCCTGCCTTGGCCTCCTCCTCCTCCTGCGTCTCCTCCGTGCGGCCGGTTGTAGTTGGTGTTCGTCTTCTTCTTGGAGTTGGAGTACTTGCAGTGCTATCAGGTCCCCCAGGGCCAACATCGCGAGTCCTGCCGGTAGCATTTCGGAGTGGGTGTGGTTGTGGGAGGTGACTGGGTGTGCAATTTATGTGTTTGCAGGCTGTATGGCCTCCACCTGTGGTGATTCATTCCACCTGTGCAAGCTGCTCTCCCCTTTGGGCGAGCACGTCCCGCACACAACGCTGCAATTCGAGGAATGGAATCTTGCAATTGCAATCATGTATTTGTACCCGATGGCCGTGTAACATTTGTTGATATGTACATTCGGCTATGGTCCCATTGTTTCACATACAATCTTTGCAGTCGCGAACAGACTTGTGATGGGTCAGTGGAACGTAGTACTCGAGTAACGGTGGGCCCTCATGCATCACTGTACCGAGTTGCAACGACGGGCGGGGCGTCCCATTAGTGGGTGAAGGCAGTTGCCATTTTCACACACAGCCGCACTAGATGGATTAATTTGTGATTTCAAACGGCCACAGATGCCTTTTCGACGTGATGTTGCAAATGAGGAATTCGAAGGGCGGCGCTTTCGGTTTTCAGCTAGCGGCGAGGAGATGCCCACAGGTCTGACTGCAAATATAACGTTCTATTGTTCAATGTGCTTGAGACAGGGGCCATGGCGAGGAAGCAATGATTGATATGAATAGTTTGGGATGCGCAATAGCGACGTGGGCGATGAGGCCGGACGTTCCCAAATACATGTTAATTCACAACACTGGAATTACGGGCTGGGGCACTGTGGATTTTGCAGGCTGCATAGCGCACAGACTCAATGGAAATTTCTAATGTTATGTGAGTAAATATTCAGGCGTTTTTATACCGGGATGAGGGAATGATGAATGGATGCATGGATAGGTGATTTGATTCAGGGTTTGCCATGTACAGGGCTTGTTGGAATCTATCCGCCTCCCCTGCGCTATGTGATGCAGGGCAGCCATAGTGGGACCATCGTCTATCTGGGCTTGTTGAGCCCTCCCTGTCTCGACGCGCCTTCAGACACTTGTGTCCGTGCACGTTAACTTTCTCATCTGATGGAATCTGTTTTGACAGACGCATGCACAGGTACACTCGTTTGTGATGGTGTTTACACCTCGATATAGATGGTAATGAGTCGCAAGTGGTTTTGGGGTGGTGATGATCCTTTGGAGTGGGCTAGCATGCATATGGCTGTGGATTTAGTGTGATCATTGAAGTGAGTTGTTCGAATGTAGTTCTGATGGCCATTCTGTTCTTTTTCTTTTCTTTTGGTTGACAGGTATCTCCTCCCCTTTTGCCACTGCCATCTGTATGCCACTCCTGCAGATGGCTTTTACTCCCGACACCTGCTGCTTCGTGTTAATCAGTGGAGCAGCATTACGATCTTGTGGGACGATCGCCAATGGGCCACATGCCCTTACGCAGTACTAGTGGCTCGGAGCAACATTTCGGCCTTTCAGCTGGACTAGTGCCTCCCCATTGGGACGGCCCTGCGGTTCTGTGCGCTTCCATGTTGCCTTTTCGTACGTGAATGTGGCTCTGTGTACCATGATGGTACAGGGCGTCACACAAGTAGTAGCTGGTCATTCCTTGCGGATGCAGCCCACAATGGTGATATGTGTTTTGGAGTTCATGGACTTATGGCTGTATGGGCTTGGTGATTTTGTTGTGCATTAAATTTCTATTCTGATATGGGCCGTGTAGCGTTCTTCTTTGCGAGTGATGTGGCATATTCCTATTTGGGGAGCGATGTATTGTGAGGAGATCTGCATTGGGTTCCAGCTTCGGAGTTTAGTTGCGTGGTACTGTGCTGGGCGCGTTTGCCTACGGAGCCCAGTGAGGTCAGGGATGGGGGCTGCCAATATGTCTGTTTGAATGTTGTCATGCTCAGGGGCGGGGGATTGGGTTTTGTGTAACAGATGCCGGTCAGCCAGGTGGACTGGTGGAATGTTGTGATTTTCGGAATATTGCTGGTCACAGGTGCCTGTGTTTGCGTGCGTTTCTGGGGGGGGGACTGTGGTCATGTCCATTGGAATGGCTTCTGTATTCGTGCCATCTGTGCCCTGCAGCTCCCATTGGCCCCTCTTGTGATTCTTTTGTTCGTTGGCATGCATGGGTGACTTGTACTTTTCACTGGTTGCATTGTGACTTCATTGCACCTACGGGGAGTTGTACTTTGTGGGCAGGGAGCGGTGTACAGGCACTCAGTGGGGCCGTTTACGGTTGATTCGCGATTCCGTACTTCTCACCATGGCGGAATGGTACTTTCCGCCATGCTTGATGGCGTTAGGTACATGTCCGCTAGGGTCGGAATTCGCGTACCCTTGCGCCATGGTGGTATTTACGGTTTGGCATGGCGCGCGCGCGCGTACTTGGTGCAGTTAGCGTTGGCGTTCACTACGGTGTCGCTAATGGCTTCGTACTTTGCGGTGACGGGTCATAGTCGCACCGAGCGCAATTCGATGGCGGTATTGCATTTCCGCCATCGTTTTCCCATTTCCGCCAGGGTCGTAATGAGGCCCTATGTGTCTAGCTAGATCACATTTTTTGTCGCAGATCATAGCTGCATTCTAATGGCAGATATGTTGTGGTTTGTATTCAGTCTGGCGTATGGAGGCGAATGCGTGCGGGAGTGCGACCGTGCCCGCGGTTTAAGTTTTATAAGAATGGAGAGAGACAGGTTTAAATGCATTGGGTATATTTCAACTAATGCCTTAGTGCACTAGATACATTCAGCATCCAATACCTGCATGGGCTACTTTCTACATAAATTCTATGCACGGGCAACATTCTACCTTCATCTAGATTCAATGTACTGGCTACATACACCAGGGATGACATGAACACCCAGATGGGCATTCAGAATACATCCTAATCTTCAAGAAAATAACATACAGAGGGGTAAGCCCTACTGCACACCAAGATTTTGGTTTTCATGGTCTTCCTCCACTTTATGGCTGGGAGCTGGTTACATGCAGCGACACCTTGTTTTCAAAAGGACTAAGCTTCAGCCAGATTTCGGCCTTTTGTTTCGACATAGCTCACTCATGAAGTATCATCAGTTCATGTTTGTTTTCATGGCATTATGACGTTACCAGGACAGATCCTCCAAAAGGCGGCCTTCCTCCTGACCTATGAGTCAGGCGAAAGATACTGAAATAACCCAAAGCAGGTGGTCAGGAAAAAAGATGGGAGGAGCCTCCAAGGAAGTCCGCTATTTAGGCTGCAAAAAAACTAAAAAAGTAAGCATTTCAAACAGACTTTCATTTAGTGCTTCCAAAAAACATGCATTATGTGAATAGTGCGGATCCCAGGTGAAGTAACCAGAGAGGAAATGGAGGGAAAGAAGCTGTAGTCCATAGACCAGAACACAGCCCAGTGGAAATTGGGGACCTGGATGAGCCAAGCAACAAGTCCAAAAAGTCTGCAGGTCCCAAACTGGATGACATGAGGAATAACTAAAAAGTGGAACCCAAGTTATTATAACACGGGTGAGGAATGTCTGGAAATGGAAGGAGAGGAATACAGGAGAAGAGATGAGTCAGTGAAGCAAGATCCAGGAAGGAAAGAAAGCCAACAGAACAAAAATCAAATAATCCCCCAAGACGAGGATGCTTGAATGTCTACTCCAAATGGGTAAACAGTCTAAATCCAAAAAGTGCAATCAGAGTCTGATCGGCATGTAAGTAATGATCAAAGTACAAAAGAAAGAGTGATAACAAGAACTGTGGAACCAACTGTCCCAAGAGGGGAGCCTAAAGCCAAGTGCATTATAAAAGAATTACAAAACCTTGTCCAGAAGGTGGCAAGAAGATATCTTACTGAAGTGATCTTGAATGAAGAAGACACTTTACTGTAAGGGAATATTCTCCTAGTATAAGTTAAGTTAGTTAGTTAAAGTAGTGGTAGGGTCAGTTACATCTAGTTTTAGACTGTGGACATATACATTTTGGACGCTATGAAGACAGATGGGCACTTTTAGCTATTTATATAGGCTGGGGTAAACCTTTAGCAATAGGGAAAGATGGGTCTTATCTTTATTATTTTAATAAACACCAATAGAAATGGCCATTGATTATCTGCCTACTTCTTTCGACCTGCCACATATGGTGTTAGAGGTAGGATGCTAAATTCCTGATATGGTCTCAAAACCCCTACCATCCCAAAAATGTACGTCAACACCCATTGATAACCTCCCACCAATAGGATTACAGGGCATAAAACCTTTGTTTGGAATAAAATCCCAGATGACCTGTGCTGAACCCTTACCGTCCATGGTGCTCAACTCCAAACTCCCCGACGACTCAGACTAGGAAGAAAAGTTGGAAGATATATCTAAAATTCCCAGAAATTCTGATGAGTGGGCAAAAGCAGGATGCAGGAAGCAGCTACTTTGACAATGCCTCCTCCTCAGTTAACACAGAGGTCAAAATGACTTCCCTCGAGTCCACAAGTGAAACACTTAGGTATAGGCGCGTTATAAATGTCATATCATCTTGGAGCGACTAGCAGAACATCACATCCAAGTGAATCAGCTACTCCAAGAAGTGCTTCAGCAAATTCGAGCGGGACCCTGCCACCGGATAGTACTGTGTCGGGTACTCCAACCTTATCAGGAATGGGAGGATTAAGGAGCTTTCTTTTTAAGCGTTGAACGGCTAGTCATCCAGTTTAATTAGGACAATGGTTTAAAGGTCTGTTATTCGGCCCCCTTACCAAAAGGATATTTACAAGCCTCATATAAAATGTGAATACTTTAAGGACTACCCCTTTTCCTGAGATAAAGAGGGCCGTACTGGAACAGGTGGGACAAAGACGCATTTTACAGATACACATTTTGGGACATCTGTATATTACCAATTTCACTTGGAGTTGACAGGTCTGGTACACAAAATTCTTGCCCAGTGGTTAGGTAGGAACACACTTCCAGAAATTCAAGAGGCCCTGGATTTGGAACAATTTATAAGTGCCCCCCCCCCCCTCTCTGCAAAGACCTCAACCTCAACCCTCGCTCGGAGACTGCCATTCAGGTCGCCCAAGCACACTCTGAGGCAGCCAAATATTTTAAACACCTTGGGAAAATAGTAGAACTAAGGCGAGAGGTAAAACCAGATCCCAAATTTGTAATCGGAGAAATGTCAGAGAATCGAGAGAATTCCTTCACGAGAAAACATAGGTAAGGAGGAAACCTGTAGAAGAATCTTCTCTGACAATAACCAAAACCAGAGTCACTCCCAGAGAAGCAATAGGGCAAATGAAAACCCCCTTTATCCAACTTTCCCCATCTTGCCAGGGTATCCCATAATAACACCCCAGAACCACTTATGGAGATATCCTGGTTAGCAGCAGAACAATGGGATAAGGAGGGTGATGATACGATCTGGATAGGACAAGTTTAAATTATTGTACCTCTCAACCCTTTCAGACTCATGAGCAGGTACAAATATATCGAGTATGGGCCAAAGCCCTCAGACTCAGGCAGCTGACAAACAGCGGTCAGAACCAATCCCATGTACCCTGAAGACATCCACTGTAATCAAGCGATTAGATTTCCCCTTTGCCCTGACCCCCAACTGCCATCCCATTAAGTTCTTCCCTATGCACTGCAGCAATCACACCACATAGCTCACAGCAAATCATGAAACAGCAAGGCTAAGTCTACACACTTGATCATTATATTGAGCAACAATTCTAATGTGGTAAATCTCTTTATCCAAGTCTGTACTTGTTACCATCTATGACATGACCTGGATGAGGTTGCATCCTATCAGTGACTTAACTATGGCAGAGCCAGATATAAAACAGTAAATCCCCAACCCTGCGCACGTCCCACGTCAAATTGTAGTTTTGGCAAGAATGTCAACTGCATGGTCTCCATCTACCATCATTGTTCCAGACGTTTCATGTAATGAGGTTCAAGCCTGAAGATTTCAAGGTCCACAAATAGAAGTCACATTTACAATTGTATGTCAACTCGTTCTTAAGAGAGGCCTCCATCTTTTCCAAAGCCAACAGATGCCAGAGTGTGTTAGACCAGAGCGTCAAGGAGTGATGGTCCCTTTATCTCCATGCATGTGCCACAGTATGCTTGGCCGCTACAACAGCGTGGCCAACAAGTATACCTGCACTATTTTGGGGGATAACCCCCATTGCCAGCTGCCACCCTCCAACCCTAGTAGACCAATCCGTCTTTTATACATACACAGATGTAAAGAAATGTCACCCAAAAAATGATCATTTGCGCCACCATGCATTTGCATCAATACATCTAAATAAAAGAAGATTTTTTTTAAAAGGGAAAGAGTATAGAAAAATATTGGTACAGGAGCTTGATGAGCTTAAAATAAAGGGGATGCAAATGCATAAGGCTAGAATTTCCTTCCAACAGCTCACTGTATTAGGACAGGATCACAATATGTGAAACAGCATTCCCCGGCTAGCAGAATGTCTCCAACATACGTTGCAGGAGTTAGGATATAGAGTGTGGACTCTCTCAGGTAATACAAGTACCACCAAAAAAGTTTATATGTCACTTTTGTACTGGGTAAATGACACTTCAGTCTCTAGCCCCAACTTGCGTCCAGGAGCAAGCCAGAGAGACAAGCACGTGTATGCACGGACAACCAATGGACACACATCCCGTGTCTCTGACAACGCACACAGCACCGCGCCTGGCTTCCAGCCAGACACGTATACGCTGAACTGACCAACTACCCACACTCACGGTGAGCACGAGTCAATCTTTAATAAGGTAAGACTGCTTATGCCCCTTCTGACCCAACCACAGCTGGTTATCTACATCTGTTCTTTTAAATTAAGGCACACGCTTTACTCTTATTTTTTGGACCAAGCTCCAGCAGGTTCACCGTGAGCATCATCGCGAAACCAAGACGTAGATATCCTACCCTGCTCCCTTAATTTATTTTCTTCCTTTGCTTTTGGAGGTAATGTCTCATTCTTGTAGGGGAAACCTACAGGAGAGCCACCCTTTTTTGAATACTTCGCAGCAAGGGACTTTATGCCATCACTATAGCTCACTATCAGTTTGACTGCCCCATGGATCCTGAATGATTTGGATATTTGGAACAATGCCGTTACACACAGGGCTATGAGCATGTGGGTGAGACAACAACCACTGCTCTTTTTACTTACAATTGACAAACTTTCTTTGACCTTCCCCTCAGGTCAAAGGACCACTCCTTCCACACTGACCCAGGGGTCCTTCTGACACGATACAACTAAGTGTTTTCCTCCCCTCCACACTGTTTTGATTTAATCTCCTACTGCTTCCTTATACTCATCCCCATTTGTTTCCCCTTCTTCCCTTTTTTCCCCTGCTCCTCCACAGGTGGGGGCATTTTTTCTTCCAAACAAATTCTGTGTAATACTGAGTCCACCACCACCAGGAGACCCCCAGAGGGAGAACTGTCCAGAGTACTTTTTTAGGGCAAGCTCATTTGGGAAACCCAGATGTTTCGTAATTGCTGTAGGTCACCATCTGATATAACACTCTATGCATACATATGTTTCTGCAGGGTTTTCGATCATGGCGCTGAAACTTAAAACAACTCTGGATTCTATTTTTTTGCCAGGGTTGCCCAGATACCCTTGCGATGCCACACACACATTGGCCGACTGTATAAAAGCACTCTAGATGTTAAAGAATGAATAGATGGGGCATCTTCTTGAAAACATTGCAATATAGATGCAATAAATAATTGAATAAGCAATTTGTATTTTATTAATTCTTAATCCTTATTACCTTCTAATTTTCTAACCCTCCTTTATTCTAAACCACCCTGCAAACACCGATATTTAGGAATACATGCCAACACGAAGGGTAATACACCTTTCTGTGGGATATATTGACCCACTCAACAGTATTTCACCACATAACCAAGCTGCATTTGCGCAAGAAACAGCAATATGGCTGCGCTGGCTCCTGTGAGTGCCATGGCCGCAAAACTGTGTTTTTGCAGCACAAGAAGATGGCTGCACCGTCCTGCCAAGCACACTTCAGGCAGGAAGGAACAGGGGGACACACTGAAGGAGAGTGCCAGTGTGTTCGGAAACATAAATGGAATAAAGTGAAAAGGCAGCACTGCTTTGCTGAAAGCCCAAAATTTCATTTCCCTTCAAAATGAAAAATGTTCACCCTTTAAAAATGCTGGTTTGACGCCAATTCCATCTGTTCTGCCTTAAACTCCTGTAATTAAAAAGGCCCTACCATGCCCAGGATATTTCATTGTGCTTCACCAAAACCAGGCATAATTTCTGAATGACAGGCCCTGTCAAACCAACTCAGAGAAATCAACAATGAACTCCACTTTCACTCAGACGGGAACACATGTTTATTTCTTTCCAAAAATATCCAGGCTCAGCAGTTCAAAGAGACTAACTCTCTGAGCCAGGTCAGTTTCAATGCATCTATGCTTCAGATAAAACTCCTGCATTCAAGAAAATGCCTATAGCTGCAAAGACAGTGTGGGAATCTGATGGAGCTGCCAAACCGAATTTAAAGAAAGAAATGCTAGCAGTTTTCTACACGTGTAAAAATGGGCTTTTGCAAAACTGAAGAAAAATACCCATTTAAAAAGGAAACTGTTGAAGAAAAGCCTGCCATTACCTAGCACTGTGAAGGGGTTTGTGGCTGGTGAAAATACACGCAGGGGCTATTTTATTCTACAGGTTTGTTTTAATTCAGGACCCAAAATAAGAAAAAGATTTTAAAACACATAGGCTGAATTTGAAAGCTCCCAAAAAACAGTTATTTCAGTTGGCAGCCCTGAAACTTCCCCCAAGGAAGGGAGTCGCACCGTAAACTCCCAGCAGAGACTAACAACTCACTGATAATTATAGGGTGGGAAAGAATCTTGGCTGGGCTGAACACACTGACAATGGAGCTCCCAGGGCGAGGAAGTTTGAAGGGGCAATACAATCTTCAATCAGGCTGAGAAACCCCACCTTGCTTTGAAGGAAATGACAGTTGGTAGCAGTTGAAGGAAGAAAAAAAAATGATCAAGTGACAAGGACTGCCATTTGTTTCCAAAGACTATTTCATAAATAAACTTTAAAGACTTTTATCCCTGCAGCAAGACTTTGTAGAAATGTAGGATTTTCGCAGTGTAAGTGAATTTTTGGGCTTTCTTTTAAGACATGGTAGAATTCATTGACACCTTTGGGACAGAAATGGCAAAATATGGCAGATTACAAGAAAAGCATCCATGTTGAAAATGTAAATTTTTGTACATACATCCCTTATGATAATCCACACCCATGTATAAAGTTCTAGAATTGTGAGTAATATAAATCTCATTGAAAAGCGCGAAAAACTGGTAGAAGGGAGAAACAAAGTCTCACGGATGGGAGGATTGGACTGCAATGTACTGCACAAAATATGTAACCTATGTATATAATTTGATAAGAGATTGAAATTGTATAAATGTATGTTTGTGTCAAAATCGGATTTTAGTTAAAGTAACTGTGGGAGGTTTTTGGACATTGTAAAACTCACACCATAAATCTGACATTTTCCTGAAATCCAACCAGCTGAGAGCGAAGCAGAGACCATAACCCTTGTCCAATTCCGTTGTTAGAGGCATGTTTAGTTAAGCCTGCCCAAGTCATATACTTTGATGATGTCACTAGGCATTATAGATAAGAGTCCCTGACAAGACTCTAGTCACTCTTCCTGATTTTCCTGTGACCTGTTCCTGTTCCATCCATCCATCCAGATCCCAACTACAGGGCCGAAGCATTGCTGACCCTACTCCAGGGCCCACTGCAAAACCCAAGCATTGCTGATCCTGCTTCAGCAAGGCCTCAAATCTGAAATCCCACTAAAATTCCCAAATAACCAAAGGGGAAAGCTGTGGTGTTTTTGGGAAGCATCCCGATAACAATAACTGGATAACTGCAAACTTGCCATCCAGCTGATCTTTAGTATCCAGTGACCAGAATTGCCAGTCCAGAAGTGCCATCCGGTGGCCAGAACTGTACAGCTGTTTGCCAAGCTCCCTGCCGTGTAGTGACCAGAACCGTTGACAGTCCAAAATCCCAAACTAAAGTGGACTGTAAGCATCATCCCTACCACATAGAAATCCATAGTCTTCTATCTTGTCTTTGTCCTTATCCCACTCTCCAAGTCATCCTATCCTTGTCCTGATAACTTGTTGAAACTGTCAGAATCATTCTTGCAACTTTGCTCTGGGTTTCTAGTGCTAGCTCCATATATTTAGTGATTTTGCCTTGTGTAAACCTAAGCCATTAGTTCTATTTCGAGTGATCTGACTGGTTCTGCCAAGGTTGGGCGCTGGGGTGAGAAGGTTGAACTTGTGTATCAACCCTGGAGCTTACGGTGTCCCTCTTTGATGGCCTAGCCTGAATACTCAAGTGTAAAGTAAAACTGTTCCAGTAACAACTGATTTCCTTTCCTATTTTCGCACTTCATTTGACTCAAAGTGCACCTTTCTAGATCTTGAATAACTCATCCAATTTACCAGCTAGAGTCTTACTTTCACTTCCATATTATACCTGTGATCTATAGCTATCCCCACTTCAAATCAGTGTATTTCACCCGTTTTTATTAAAAACTGTTTGGGTAATTGCAGGCGGGAATTGCAAAGTTTCCAATGTGTCATTTGGCTGAAATCGGTCTCAACCCTGCCACTCATTTTCGAACTGTATGTTTTTTTGTAATCCATTCTTTGTGATTGTTAGTGTACTTGCATTGTGGCTTTAGTGAGGAATTATATTTGCTTCAATGATTTTCACACACATTCATTATTTAATTGTCCATTTCCGAGTGTCATTTTCTAACTTTGCAAGGGGTTTAAAATCCGTTTTTCTCTATTATTTGGGGAGGGAAGGTCAGATTTAGATGCTGTTTCCTATTTCTTATTCCCGATTACCTGCTGCTTCTGTTATCCACTCAGAGTTCATTATTTGTGGGTTGAGGGAACATTGCAAGTGGAAATTCTAACTTGGGTCCTTTCTGTCCTAAATCAAAAAGTGCTCCTATTCTGCTGAGTTGTGTATATGTTCCACTAGAAAGTTAAACACAGTGCATTGCTCACATTCTCATTTTAATTATCACCCCATTGGTGATTGCTGCTCCATATTAAAAAGTCTATGATTTCTTTTGAATTTTAAAATAAATAAATATTGTATTTTACCAACCAGCCTGGTTCACGGTCCATTGTGACCCGGGGTATTTGAAAAGGGGGTGGGATATGAGTGGTGTATCATCTCAATATTGAATCAATATAAAAAGATAAGCATTTCAGTTGTGCGCTGCATACTAGGCCGAGACCAAGGTGTGTGCCACCTGATTGAAATCCTTAACATTTCAGGTCTTCTACTTGTTTCAATTCTTCTTTGCATTTAAACAGCATTCCTCCAAGGTTCTGTCCCTTGGTCTGATGTAATTTCTCTTTTTGTCCGATTGATTTTGTATTATATATTCTCTTTGAATAGACTGTTGCCATTTCAATAAATAGTGTTTAAATATATATTTATGGAGTGTCATACCAGAATAGTGACCAGCAGGATATTTGGTTAAGATGCCCACACACAGTAAATTAGATTGATACAAGATAAGTAAGAGCTTGCGGTGGGAGACCATTATGTTTTGTTAACATGCATTACCCCAGCTACCATTGCCAGTAGGGGTCCTCACTGCCTAAGTTTAGCAGGAGCAAGCCAGAACCTCTTCCTATTGCTCGGTCTCCCATTTGAACACATTAACGTATGGTCTCTGGTTAGATTTTGCCCATGCACAGTGTATCCCTGTTACACGAGGGTTTTTTTAAATGTGAAAGGGCCACTGAAGCTCCTCTGGACCATGATGAGATGAGTTGTATAGTGCCTGCTGTATGTAACAGCAAACGTCATTTTTGGAATAAGAATGTGTGTCTACACTACTCGAATGTTAATGGTTAGAACGGTCTTGATCACTTTACTACCATTTGTGAAAGCCCCTGGGTTAAGGGGCTGAGTGAAATCAAGGTTAGCTTAAAAAAAAAAAAAACATCGACACATAAGAGGTCCTTTTAGATCGCTTTTCTGCCAGTTGCAAGTACCCAATAGTTACTTAGCTACATGGATTCACAACCTTCACTGTAGCACTATGCGTTGGTGCAATCCAGGGTATTTTGGAAAGCTCAATATAAAAAGGAGTTTCAAGGTTTTTCTGCAACAATCTCAAGATCACAGAACGTTGGGCAACAAAAATACAGCCTACACACGTGCAAATTCCAAAAGGAAAGCAAAGCTCTGGCAGCAAATGCCTTAGTATGGGGTGCAGCAGTTCTCAGAATGCATTGAGGTACACCTGAGCACCTACATTATCAGCCCAGATTAATTGATTTTCCTTTCCAAAAGCAAATTCTAAGAGGACAACCGTTTGATGGGCAGAGATACATTTAGTAGCAGTGGTAGGGAATCATCTTAATATGTCATCTAATGTCTCAGGAGGATAGCTCGGGGGCAATGTCTTGGAAGCAAGACGACGCGCAGCAACACAGTGATCCCCGTGCTTAGAAACCTCTGAGTAATAAGCGCATTATAAATAACCAATTATAATACTTACTATCCTGTCTATCCACAAAACTTCTATTTTTGCCCACTCATGCCAAGCAGCTGTAATCTCTGCAAAATGGGCATTACCTTTTATTTCATGCCCACTTAGTCATAAGCCTTCCATGTGCCACACAGTTTACCCTATTTCAGTACTATTCAACACCTCCCATTTTGAATGTCTGGTTTTATTCTTGCCACTTTATGGAAATCTTAAAAGTGCACATCCATATCGGGAAGCAAATTGAAAGAATCTTAACATTTTTAACTGGCTGTAGTCCACAAAAATAGTTCCTCTATCGTGTTATTGCACTTCCACCCTCTTAATTAATGATTTGGTCTGTTCCTTTGGGCACATTGCTCAATCAAGGAAGGTGAAAATCAAGGGGAAAAGAAGGAATCCAACTCGGCGATAGACAACACATGTTTATTTTCAGTGTAAAATCATGTGTACACATCAGCCGGCCGTCAAATCCCCACTTACTCTAGGAATGTAGGGATACGTGTTGGGCAGACCTCTTGACGGTAGGTGTTGCTTTAGCATGGAGATATTTTTGTAGAAATGTTCGTATGGGGAGAGTACGTTCATTTCGATTTTTTTTTATAGGGATATTCGGCTTTTGTGGTTGGAGAGGAATTGGGTTTAAGATTAATATGAAATATTTTTGACTATAACCAAGAAATATTAAAAGTTGCCCTACTACTTAGCGGGTCTACCTTCACATGAAACTCAGAAAACCAGTCTATTCTTTAATAAAAAAATACTGGCTGCTACATTTTACAATGTAAATTGCATTTGCACCATAAATAAATTAATATTTTTTAATACTCACTTTTTCATTCCAAGCCCAGAGTCCAATGCCAAGAAACGCAATGCCCAGAAACTGAAAGGAAAAAGAAACGTATGTTAAGTATACTGAAACCATTAAAGAAAATAGTTACTTTAGCAGTAGAGCCAAAAGTTAAGTCAGACATCAATTACACAGATGGGTAACCTACTTAAGTAAGGCTTACAAGAGTTAGCTTGCTTTTATAGTTCCACAAGTAATTAATAGATAATTGATAATTCAGTAGGATCAATACCGCAGTAAGTCCCACAAATCTAGATTTAAATTCGGACATGGGGAAAAAAGTTTCATCAGGCACAAGGGAGACAAATGGCTGTTTCTGGGGGCCTGGCAATATGAACAATGGAAGATTAGCGAGAGTATAAATGTTGTAGCATCGGGAAATGACTGATCCAGAGATGCTCCCCTGTTGCAATTAAACGCATATTTGGCAGACTTCGGAAATAAAATTTTCGTCTGAGGCAAAAACTTACACCAGCCTTAACCCATCCTAACAGATGGCAACAGGTTTGACTGCTGCTATGTTCACACAGAAAAGCATCAACTCGCCTAAACTACTTTCACTTGCAACATGTTTCACACTTGTCCACATGGGGAGAAAGAGGTCACCTATAATGTCTAGGATAAACAAAGGAAAGATAAGGATAGCATGAAGGTCTATCTAACACTGCCTGCAAACTGCTAATACTAGTTTTTGGAGGTGTCCCGCTTATCTAACAGCAGACAGGAAAAGAAAGGACGAATCTATTTGTTCCTATGCTGTGCAAGGTAATAGGAATCCACCTCTTCTCCTCCTGTGTCAATCTCACTCGCACATCTAGATGAGGCAAATTTACCCTTTTCCTTGCTTTAGGATTTTGAATATCTCGCCAGATATCAGTTTTGGCTCATTCGGTGCTCCGCTCCTATATTTATCACAATCATAGTCTCTGCTTATTTATTAGTTCTCCCGGCGTCCGCCCACTCCTCCAGCACACCCCTGTAACTCCACCCCTGTAACTCCATCAGTCACAGGTGATTTTGCGGGACTCTGCACACACTTGGATAGGTCAATTTTCTCTCTCTGCTTTCATCTCTCAGTTTCTCGATTCTCTCCTTCTCTGCAACTCGCCGTGTTCCTGAATGGCAGCTAGTGGAAGTTTTCCTCCATTCCTACCATCTAGGTTTCGGCAAAGTTAGGAAGGCCTCAGGCCTACCTCGGCACATCTGTGGTGACAGCCACCTCTTCTGATGGTTCCTCTGCTTCCGGCCCGATAATGGTTGTAATTCTAATTCGTTATTTATAACGCTCTTAATACCCAGAGGTTCCTCACCGTCTCGCTTCCAAGACGAGCGCGTCACCCCCAAGCTATCCTCCCGAGCCAGCGGTTCTCACACTGTCTGCTATGCTGTTCCTCGGTTGCCTCCAAATTGCCTTCCTTGCTTCTGGGAGTGCCACAGGCTCCGCTGCTGTGCTAAGCTCTGCCTCTCCTAGGCGGTCTGACATCATCGGGCTTCCACTGTGCACCATTCTCTACCTTCCAGTTTTCATACTAATTTCTTCTTAAAGCGATCTCTCCTTTATTTTCCGATAACGTGTTGGTTTCCACATTAGCTACAGCCAAACAGAAGGACAGTTTTTTGGATGTGAGGTAGTGCTAAGTATGCAGATAGTGTCCTGCATAGGGAGTACCTTATGGGAATGTGAGTCCTTGCCCCTATGGGGGAGTCACTCCCAGTAAGGTCCACTTGCTCAGACCCCTAGGGAGGGTCTTGTGGAGCAGGCTCACCTTCCTAGCTTCAAAGGGGGTGGCTCTCGCTTGGTGAGAAGGGATGAATACTCCAGATTCATCACAGTTAACATTCAAATTTGCTTATGCATAACAAGCTGGAAGTGAATATCAAACAGCTAGGATAGGCAGGCGACCTTCAGTGTTGAAACTCTAGTTGTGTACAACAGAGGAGATGCAGCATGCTCGTCTTACTTTGCATTCTGGGACTTCTAGCAGTCTGCTGTGGCTTTAAAGCAAAACTACAAGGTTATTTTTTGCTTTAACACCTGCCTCACTCCTTGCTACCCTGACCAACCTACCCTTCCTCACCAACCAACTTTACATCATTACACACCAAAGCTCCCCACGCAACTAAAATATTCCTTACCCAAACACCCTACCTCATTTCTCTATACCACCTCTCTACCGCCCCAACCTCTCTATGTCTCCCTGTCCACCCACCCTACTGTACCCACACTAAATCAACCCTGCCTAATCCACACACCCTAGCTCGCACCAGTCTGCCTCCCAACCCAGCTCATTCCTGCCCCACCATCCTAGCTCATGCCTAAAGTCATCATGCTTACTTAAACGTTCTAAACATGCCTGCAAGCTATTGTTTGCCAACATAATATACATTTGTGACAGGTGACACAGGGCCAGCATTGTGGCCCCTTTAAGTGGTGGGGGAGTAGCCCAACACCCTTCCCGGGGAATGCATTAGAACGGGCTACCTCCCAGCCCCCTTACCTCATCTGGCAGCGATAACTAGCCCTCACCCAGCTCTTCCCCTGATCCAACCACTCAAGAAAGGTAAGTCATAAAATAAGTGGCAAATCATGGGAGGGAGTGAGGTATTTAAGGAGGTGCATGAGTGTGCAAGTTTGGTTTAGTTGGGTGAGGACAGGAGGCAGTGGAGGACCAGAGAAGGCGAGAGAAACCAGAGTGTGGAAGCCATTTGTTCAGGGGGTCTGTGGAGTATTTGTAAATGAGTGGAGAGTGCGAATATTAGAGGTAGGGTAGGAGTAGCAGGACGGTAGTGGTGGTGGAGGTTGTAGTAGTTGAGAGTAGTGGTAGGAGCTGTTAGTGGAGTAGGTAGCAAGGAGTGCTAGCGAGTACAAGAAGCAGTAGAGCAGTAGTGAAGGTCGATAGCATGGGTTGAATACAGAGGAGCAACAGAATAGTGTGCGACAGTTGGAGAACAGGAGTGACTATCAGCATAGAGTGAGGCAGATTACAAGATGAATAGCAAGAAATGAGGTAGAGTTAGACGAAGGAAAGATGATAACTGAGGTAGAGGGGTAGTTGGGGGCACGAGCCATGGTAAGAACAGGAGTAAGAATAGTAGTAAGATCAAATGTTGGAGGGGGGGAAAGGCGGAATGAGAGATCAGAAAGACAGTGACTGGGCACTGGGTTGGAGGAGAACGTCTGAAGAGACCATTAAAATAAAGAGTCAGGTAGGAGCGGGTGTGAGAGAAGTGAGCATGACAGGTTTGTCCAAACACGACCACGTCACAAAGGTCAGGAAAGATGTCCACTGGCTCCCGATCCGTGAACGGATTAAATTCAAGACCCTCTTCATCGTACACAGGTGCATCACGAACACTGCCCCGGCCTGCCTATCACAATAGGTGGAGAAATACAACCCCCCAGCCACCTCCTCAGAGTGCCCACCTTAACCTGAAAGACAAGAAACAGTATGGCCGAGGTGTGCCAGGTATTTGGAAGCGCTTAAGCTTGAATATTTAAACAATATACTTCCTCAAGAAACACCTGAAACTAGCTGCAGCATCCAGGCGGAACAAGTAGGCACCTCTAACCCACATAACGTTACAAGAGAAACAGTAAATGTTCCACAATCAGATGCGCTGCCAGCATATATGCATAAAGCATAAATAGCATTAAACCTCCTAATAATCATTCCATCTACAAGGTTCATAATGTTTGATACATGGATACATTTTGGCGTTTTTTTAATTGTATTTATAGTCCATGATCCAACACGAGATTTGTATGTCCAGGCGACAGAGTCATATGCCAACACGTGTTTCAACCTCCACAGGTCTTTTTCAAGGCAAACCTCTCCTGCAAAAGAGGAATTTCCAGCATTTGAATACACATCACCATATAACAGGGTCAAATAATGCAGGGAACAACAGACCATAAAGTAAAATATACATTCCCAAATACATGATGTCAAAAGTGACAACACAGCATCATGTCACCAACAGCACATAAAAAGAAATAAAAGTAAGAGTGGGAAACTTCAAACTTAAATATACAGTGCTAGATCATCTGATATACTATCAAGGGGTCATCTAAATATGGCATGCATTGCCATAACTCATGCAGTGAATTCATGCGCGCCACCGCCTGGAGCCCAGTGCCACCAGCAGGAGCACCTCTTCACCGCACCCATAGAGCCAAATGTGTGTGTGTGTGTATATATATCCAGATACATAGTGTGCGAATTGCAAACGTCTCATAGCTACTATGTTAATACAGCATCCATAACCACAATGGTCACGCTTCACCACATAGTGTCTGATCAACAATGACCCGATTTATGGTCTTGCAAATGCTTATCCACTTGGAATTGTGCCGGAAAGTTATTATTACATTCTAGTCGGTGTCCTATATATGCAGCAAAAGACCAAATCGATATAAATACTAAATTGGAAACTGGGGTCTCAAAACTTAAGGTGAAGTGGAGTCTCAATGTTAAAACCACAAGTATTACCTGCACTTGTTGCATGATTAGAATAGTCCTGGTGAAAATGTCGTTTGATGAGCAGCCTGCCTTAGGTGGCATTACCTAATACATGTTTAAATATAGCAGAATAGAATTTCCCTTTAATTCGCGTTTTGTCCCGAAAAGAAAGAAACACACCTGAACTTACATGTAATGACTTTCGTCTGCACCCGTCCATCTCATAGCGAGTTGAAACGCGGGTGCGTCTGTGTTCCATATATATAGAAGCCCCGGAAGGAGGAAACTAAGAAAAAAGCACCTTGGAAAGTCATGACAGTCACGTGACCCTAGTTGGTCACGTGACAGTTCAGAATCGTGAATTGAATAGAACCCATGAATAGAACCCCTTGAGCGATAAGTGCATTCAAAGGCAGTTGTCGCGTATACGGACGTACACAATAGTTATTATAATGAACATAAAAACTCACGTCCCTGGTATCCCACTTGAAGTATTGTAGCCTGAACTTCCATGGCGTGTATTCACGTGACGCTTATCCGTCACGTGATTGACATTTAAAAAAGAAAAACATTGTGAAAGAATCTAACCAGCAATGTCGAGCGGTTATCAAACGTGTTCAACCACGTATCCCTAATCTCACACCATATTGTCCGGAAGGGCTACATAAATGGTAGTGTTTCATTCTTGGCTAGTTAATCATCAACATATGCAGTAATACTTGTTGGTTTCCCTCGCTTCTGAAATTCTCAAATTTGGTCTTACATTTCATAAAGTCACGTATTTGAATTGATAAACCATTATGGCAAGAAAAGGAGTCGGATTGTATTACAAACTTGCAAAAAGTACATGTAGCACATTTAAAGAAACCATTTGGTTTGGAAGGTAACCAAGAAATAGACTTTGCAACATTGCTTTCAGAAGCTAAATAAGAGGGGCATAAATGTCTCTTGAGAGTGCGATTACGTGTATAAATGATCTTGGGTTTATCTGCTATGTATGGCAATATATCAGAATCAAGTTGAAGTATATGCCAATGTTTGGCTAACAATCTGTATAAGATATCTGAGTTTTGCACATACTTTGTAATAATGCCTATATCTGAGAGCCCAATGGACTTCTTCCTCATTTTCAGACAGCATATCCTCTCGTGAAATATTACTAACTCGTTGGATGCCATTTTGAATGCTACAGTTCGAGTAGCCTCTTTTTTTTAACCTTTCACAAATCTGTCCAACTTGATCAGTAAAGTCTGCCATATCACTGCAATTTCAGCGTGCCCGATAAATTTCTGTTTTCTATGACTGATCTTTTGTGACAACTGGTGGCATGTAAAATGGAATTCACAGCAGTTGGTTTTCTAAATGTTTGTGTGTGTATCTTACCATGAGAAATACTAATAACAAGATCCAAGAATTCTTCATTTTATGTGCTCTTGACACCAATTGGTCAATGTGCAAAGTTTCAATAACATGGAACTGTATTGACAATCTGCTGCCGTATCAAACCCATTGTCCATTTGTATTCACGACAGGGGTATCAGGACCTTTATTCTATTATTGCTAATGTTGAGCATTATCATTCACTCAGAAGCGAGGGCAAACAACAAGTATTACTGCATATGTTGATGATTAACTAGCTAAGAATTAAACACTACCATTTATGTAGCCCTTCCGGACAATATGGTGTGATATTAGGGATACGTGGTATTTCATTTATTGCAACATTGAATGCGTTTGATAACCGCTCAACATCGCTGGTTATATTCTTTCGCAATGTTTTCCTTTTTTAAATGTCAATAATCACATGACGGATAAGCGTCACGTGAATACACGGCATGGAAGTTCAGGATACAGTACTTCAAGTGGGATACCAGGGACGTGAGTTTTTATGTTCATTATAATAAATATTGTGTACATCCGTATATGCAACAACCGTCTTTGAATGCACTTATCGCTCAAGGGGTTCTATCCACGGGTTCTATTCAGTTCACAATTCTGAACTGTCACGTGACCGACTAGGGTCACGTGACTTGTGTCATGACTTTCCAAGGTGCTTTTTTCTTAATTTCCTCCATCCGGGGCTTCTACATAAAATGGAACACGGACGCGCCCGCGTTTCAACTCACTATGAGACGGACGGGTGCGAACGAAAAGTCATTACATGCAAGTTTGGGTGTGTTTCTTTCTTTTCGGGACAAAATGCGAATTAAAGGGCAATTCTATTCCGCTATATTTAAACATATATGGTTCACCCCATTAGGTAGTGCAACCTAAGGCAGGTTGCTCATCAAAATGACATTTTCACCAGGACTATTCTAATCATGCAACAAGTGCAGGTAATACTTGTGGTTTTAAAATTGGGACTCCACTTCACCTTAAGTTTTGAGACCCGAGTTTCCAATTTAGTATTTATATCGATTTGGTCTTTTGCTGCATATAAAGGACTAGAATGTAGTAATAACTTTCCGGCACAATTCCAAGTGGAGAAGCATTTGCAAGACCATAAATCGGGTAATTGTTGATCTGACACTATGTGGTGAAGCGTGACCATTGTGGTTATGGATGCTGTATTAACACAGTAGCTATGAGACGTTTGCAATTCGCACACTATGTATCTGGATATATATATATATATATATATATATATATATATGTATATATATATATATATATATATATACACACATATATACATATATACATATACATACATACACACACATTTGGCTCTATGGGTGCGGTAAAGAGGTGCTCCTGCTGGTGGCACTGGGCTCCAGGCGGTGGCACGCATGAATTCACTGCATGAGTTATGGCAATGCATGCCATATTTAGATGACCTCTTGATAGTATATCAGATGATTTAGCACTGTATATTTAAGTTTGAAGTTTCCCACTCTTACTTTTATTTCTTTTTATGTGCTGTTGGTGACATGATGCTGCGTTGTCACTTCTGACATCATGCATTTGGTAATGTATATTTTACTTTATGGTCTGTTGTTCCCTGTATTATTTGACCCTGTTATATGGTGATACATATGTGTATTCAAATGTCGGAAATTCCTTTTTTGGAGCAGAGTTTTGCCTTGAAAAAGACCTGTGGAGGTCGAAACACGTGTTGGCATATGACTCATCTGGACATACAAATCTCGTGTTGGATCATGGACTATGAATACAATTAAAAAACGCCAAAATGTATCCATGTCTCAACCATTATGAACCTTGTAGATGGAATGATTATTAGGAGGTTTAATGCTATTTATGCTTTATGCATATAAGCTGGCAGCGCATCTGATTGTGGAACATTTACTGGTAACCGGAAAGACCGCAAGAGGACAGTTTTCCCGTCATGGCCGCCAATCTCTGGAATAATCTCCCCAGCACCCTGAGAAAAAAACCCTTCTACTGGACCTTCCAAAAAAAAAAAAAAAACTTAAAAACGTGGCTTTAGTTTTCGCCTAAGGCATTCACCAGTGAGTTAGTCAGCAAAAGACAGGTGTTACCAGCACCAACCCTTGGACTTCAGATACAGATCAGCGTGGTTCTTTGTGGCGGGCGCCCCGGCACACACGTGAACTTATGAAGCTCTTACGCTGTCCTAAACACCACCCTAGTAGTATTACAGCCCTGGTACCTTATCTGAGAAAATAGTGCAGTGTGCCCCCCCCCCCCCGACTGGAGTAACAAGACCATAGTCTATGGAGTAAGAAAATAGTGAAAAGGTGTTCGTAAAATTCATTTTAGAAAAGTCTTTCCACTAGGTCTATTACTAATGTCATGTGTATGCAAATACCAACTTGCATCTCAGTAATTTGAAATATGCTTACAAGTTTTTACTGCATTCTTACCTAGAAGTGTAAAATGCAAGAAACCACTGCAAACACCAAAACTATCGGCTTTCTCATACTTGTTTTGAAAGACAGACCGATTATATATATATTTTTTTTTCCACACAGCTAAAATTACTTCTCGTTCCATTACACATTTAATAGTTTGAACACAGGGAAATTCTGTTGGGACTACTAGTAGCCGTTGCCAAAAGCCAGCTGGAAAGAACTATTCAAATACCTGAATTTCTACTGACACAATGTTAGACTTTTCACGCACACGTCAATTCAGAGAGGAATCGAAATGTGGGAGGGGAGAAGCAGAGACATTCTTGCATTAGACAGTAAAGTCCATAGAACGGAGAGCCAAAGGGATAGATTACCCAACCAGTGATGAATCTTATCCAAGCTAACATTTTAAGTGCCGGCCTCAGGGAGTCAGGGCTTAAAATTAGGTTTTTTGCCCAAGGGTCACCAGGACTTGCTCAGCCTCTCCAGCCCCCAAGAAAGATGTGTGTGTATATACATGCATGATAAAGCCAAACAAAACTCCATTTGGGTTTATATATAGATCCCAAAGGTGGGTAGTTGGTTAACAAGGCTGGCAGAAGCACTGTTGGGCTATTCTAAACAGGGAGTGGTGAACAGGGGAAAATGCTGGTGTAAATTCCACATGAACTCAATAGTGAAACAAAGCATTGTGCCCGCTCTAGATTCAATACAATCTGCAAAGCATGAAAGCAATTATTTCACCTCACTCAATGTTACCTTCTACATTTTAAGGAAATTAAGCTCAGTCACTGCCAAGGATTTGACCACGGCCGGTTTGCCTTCTAAAATAATTGAAGGACTTCCCAAAAGACGACATTGCAGATTTAGACCACCAACCCCAATAATTTTGGTGAAGTGCAGATCAAAGCCACTCTTTTCAGTAGTTCGGCCCCATAGTAAAAATCTCAGCGAAAAGATGCATTTCCAGCATAGTTGCACAGTGCGACGATGGAATGGAAATGGGGTGTCAAAAAAAGGGACATCTGGCAACCTATTTTGAGATGTCAAAAACATGGGCTATTCTTACTACAAAGTGGCGCATTCACGGTTCGACTGGGAATTCACTACTGGACTTAAGTCACGTGAGCGATGGTGAGGCTTCTCCTTTTGGCGCGAGAAAGGCTATCAAACAAAGGATTCTTTTGTGAGGAAGAGCCATTTTGAGGGTTTCGATTAAACTGGCCAAGCTTACAGTGGTGATCTTAGAGGGGGCTTTATAAGTAGTGACTATTCGGTGGCCGTAATGCAATATTTGAACGTCGCCAACCAAAGACCCAATGATATTTTGTCAAGGGCCAGCAAAAGCATAAGCAGTTAATTTAATAGCCATTACCGGATAGGAAGACACAGGATGGGCAATTCATTATCTTTATCCCATCTGTCAGAACCAGTTAATACTCTTTAAACTTAAAATGTCTCGCAACCCTAACAATGTTGCATCATTGCGTGCGCGCACACACACACACACACACACACACACACACACACACATGGAGGCTCGAGCTTCCCAGTCCTCGCGGCTAAGCTCTGGAACACCCTACCTAATGCTCTCAGAAACGTTCCTTACATCCATTCCTTCAAAGCTAAAACCAAATTGTGGTTACATGAACGGGATGCCCTATCCTCCTCTCTATAATCCTTACATCTGTTAATCCCATTACTGATTGCTCATTGTACATAGACTGTTAATACTGTACACTTAGATTTGTTCCTTTCCTCTCTATTCGATGCTCTGAACTTTATGTAAATATGTGTAAAATGTATATTGTATCTATTTGCTGTAACTTGTAACTGCCTCTTAAACATGCGCCCAGATGCCCCGGGGCAAGGTGCGCACTACAAATAAAACAGTATCAAATGTAGTGTTGCTTTAGGGGCAAAAAAAAACAAACATATCAAATCCCAGTGTCGGCTTGGAAAACGTGGCCAATTGCACTGATGTCGCAGAAGATCACAGGATCAAACGAGACCGAGATATTCAATTTGTGGCGTCTCCTCCTTAGCTGAAAGTGGAGAAGTAGCCAAACTGTCATTCTTAAAAGGAGAATCCCACGGCTGGCGGCATTTCATTTAGAGAGACTGAAGCAAAATAAATAGTTCATAGCTTCAAGGAGAAAATGCATTTTACCTGTACAGTGGGTTTGGCGATGATGACAGGAAAGTTGCACTTAATGAGTGTCTGGGATTCAAAAAACATACACGAAGATGCAGCTGAGCGGTGACAGTGCATGTATCTTTCACGCCTTTCAAGCATTTTCCGGTAATAACCAAATCCCGTTTGGAAAATCGTGGGCTTTTTTTTTTAACAGAAGAGGCTGAAAACACAACCGAGAGGAGCAAATCGCCCTATGGAAAGTTGCTGTTCTAGTGAAAATTAAATGAAGAAAAAAAAAAAAAAAGAACAGCCAGCATGAAAAACCTTAATAGATAAGAAGAGAGCATGGTTCAACAAAGTAATGAGAAAATAAACAATATTGTGCAAACTTTAATTGAATCAACGACGAAACGGCCGTGGGTGGCCCTTCCTCTAAACTTCCAGATTGCCGGGTCTGGTTGACGCGGGCTGGTCGCAGACACTCCTGCTGCTGTTGCAGCGTTTGGTTGTTCATCCGCCTAGGCGAGCAGGCTTCCAGGCTGGGCTACCGTTCTGCCGCCTTGGGTGGAGCAGGCTTCCAGGCTGTGGCTGAAGGGGGTAAGTCTGTCTTCGGGGATTCTGCGTTAAACATAACCAAGGGATACATGCGTTGTGCGTTTGTCACTGTGACCAGTGGCTTCTGCCTTTTGCACACCGCACGTTTACAATGTCTGAGCTTTCGCCTCACAAGCTCATGTACCAAGGGACTCCGGCCCGACATGTTTTGACGACGTCTAAACAGTGCTCGCGACATCAAAGGTTGCGGAAATGTCACCAGCCCTCACTAAACCGCATTTCTGAAGTATTCCCCTCTAGCTTACGTAGGAGGCAGAGACTCCATGCCAAGCTAATGGATTGGCTTCTTGACTTTACTAAGGTCCCTGTGCATGCCACAGCCGCGTTGCCAGCAGCATCCACTGCTGATTTCACTCAGTGCTGCCCCCTTGATACGAGTAGCTCACAGGATAGGACTATGGTCTCTGTGTCCGGGGCTCTGTCTCTTGTTAAACAGTCAGAAAGCGGTTGTGCCTCTCCGACGTTCTCTGCTATTGGAATTCATCTTCCGGACAAAGTCAGCTCTATTATTAATCTCATTGGAGCCATGGAAGGTCTTTCAGGCCAAAATTATCTTTGAATTTAACAAGTGTACTAACTAATGACTTTACGGCCTGGTTGGAACATGTACAGATATCTGTCAAGAGCCATCATCCGTTTAAAGATGGGAAATCTTTTCTTTCTGACCCCGCCATGCATCTTTTGTAGTACATGTCATCACTAATAAAGTGGATAGCTTCAGTCAAACTGATCGGTCTCCTGAGAATTCAGAGAATCAGGGATAAGTCATACTGGGTCGGTCCATATGTTTGAAGTGTCCTGTAACACCCTTCGGTGAAGTCTGTTTCCGCCTCGACAGCTACTTTTGGAACAAACTCCTCACAGTCTGCCAACACAGTTCCTCTTGCTCCAATTATGCAAGCTAAGTCCTGTCTGGCTGGCATGTCTGGGTCTGTGGATATTGTTCCCAAACCAGCTAACCTACGGAGTATACGCTTAAGAAAGTCACGTGTATACCCCTATAGATGGCCCAACAAGAGACCTGGTCGCTGACCGTAGGAAGAGAGAACCAAAGGAAGCCTTACAAAATAAAGTACTGGCCTGGCTTCGCCTAAAACCAGGTCTGCATATAGTCAGAAGCTCTGATCTGAAGTTTTTACGCAGAATAAAAATTGATGACTTGTGTACCCGGAAGAACAGGGATTGTGTTGTGGTGGGGTGTGGAACCACTAACCTTCCGTGTTTCTGAAGTATGTGTACATATTTGCCAATGGGATCTTCAAATTTAAGACTCAGTGTGAGCCTTAGTTTCCTGCATACGTCCTTTGTTTTGATACAGACCCCGCTGATCTTTGTTGCTTGTACATGTTTCTGGTTTATCCATTGTGTCATGTTGTTTGAATTATTGTTTTTGTGTAGCGCTCCGAGGCCTCTGGGCATGCATAGCTTTACAAGAATTTGAAATAAATAAAAAGTACTTCTGCAGAAAGGGTTAAGATTCCAAGCAGCATCTGCTTTCTTACGATTACCAAAAACTAGAACCATTAAAAAGAAAAAGTGCACACAACCCAAGTAGCAAGAAAAAATGAAACGAGGAGCAAGCAGAAGCTCAAACACTCAGCGCTGCCCCTGTCACTTGCACAACAAAGGAGGTTCCAGTGGGTCTAGCATAGTCATGCAATGTAACACTTTTGTATTAGCTTCACAGTGTGTACAACTAGACCGCAGTATACTCAAATAGAGATGGGTCCACACACAGTATCTCGGGCACATACTTCAAAAGGAAAAATGAGGGCAAAAACACTATTCTGTCACGCCGTGGGCATCCAGGACACTCCAAATAAAATGAGCGGGGCCACCAATTGCTGTGAAGGTACATCTTAAAAGTTCACCTTTCAGAAAATACAACGCAGAAACACAGCAAAGGGTGAGGATAATGACTGCACGAAGGTAGATTCGTACACATACACATTTGCTATGTACCACAACCAACTCACTAGGCATCGTTAAAAGACTATATGAGACAAGATACAGTGACCGGTTCCTCCAAAATGAAGCTGCAAACAGCACATCCAAGCTTGCTCTTCTCCCTCTCAATCCCACTACCAAATCCTACAACCCTCCTTCCATTGCAGACCCGCTAGAGCGGCAGAGACCACGCAAGTGGCAACAGTGCGCGGTACAAACCCATTAACGAGACAAAAGGGCCATATAGATCAACACCCAACAACTAAGTAAATGCAAAGCATAACTATCGTGCCTTGAGAAAACCCAGGCAAGGGCAAAACAATAGAACGTGCCTCCAAATAGGAGAATGTTGGCACCAGGTATAAGCTAAAATTAAGATATTAAATTAAAAACTAAAAATACGAGTTAGGACTCATTTCTTCTAGCTATTCAACCTACAAAAGCAAAAGCGCATGAATATAACTTGCATATCTCTATAGTTACTAAAAGACAAGAAACGAGAGAAATGTGAAAAGTAGAAATGCAACCTTTCTACTCGTAGTGTCCTCATAATGGACCCCACCTACTACACGTCTAACACCAGAAAAACGGTGGCTTTTGGGTGTTGATTTTGATGGGGACTGGCACTCCAAGCAACTTGTATATGGCCCCTTATGTCTTGTTAATGGGTTTTGTACCCGGCACGGTTGCCACTTGCGTGGTCTTTGGCCCTCTGGTGAATCTGCAATGGAAGGAGGGTTGTAGGGTTTGGCAGTGGGACTCATTTCTTCTAGCTATTCAACTTATGAAAGCCGAAGCACATGAATATATCTTGGCATCTCTCAAACTATTTGACTGACTAGTGAGTATCAGTCCATGCTAAGTTCTGCTGCAAGGCTGCAAAATATGTCAAAAGGAGGGGGGAAAAAAAAGGGGGGGGACAAAATAAATAGCCAATGAAGTTAGGGAAGGCGCACTGCCCTATACTCCCTACTCCTACCCTCAACTTCAGTCTTGTTTTTTTAGCACTGCCTTTTTAAAAACCTTATGTTTACACAGGCTCGGACTGGAGTATAGGCCAACAGGGCAATGCCCGAACCAAAAGTGCAAAATGTTAGTGTGGGGCTTTTGGTTGAAGTGGGCCACTTTTTTTGGACCATTTCAGCCAAGTTGATATGTTACTTCACCATGCGGCTATTGGTTTTGACCGGTGTTACTGATTGAATATTCTTTAAATTGCACAATTTATCACATTTTTATCAAAAACCACTCCCTTGAGTACTACTCAGTGTCACAAAAGGCATAAATTAACATTTGCAACTGTGGGCCATTAGCCGGAGACAATGTGATGACCCGGCCCGACCCCGTTTACAAAGCTTGCAAAGACACGCGGAGCGCCATCAACGAAAATCAATATGCTGTAGTTGAAGCTTAAGTACATCAATTATATTATTTATTTTTTTACAGTCAGCATTTTTAAACCGAGGACGTGAAGAGACAAACCTTGACGCAGAGATGACAAGCAGCTTCCACCGATCATTGCCTATGGTGGTTGTCAGAGGCGCAGCTGTGCAGTTATACAGTGTATTTCCAATCCTCTGTCACCTTTCCAGAACATTCCTCATCCAAAGCATAGGGCAGGCACTCGCTTATGGCGGGTTAACCACACACTTCACACCATGGGAAAATACAACTGTCAGCATTCAAGCGATTATCCTTTAGCATAATGATGCGCACAATTACACGACCCAGGGCATGAAGTTTATTTTTCAGGTGGACAAAAAAGGAAAAAACACGAGCGACTGCCACAGCATTGTAGGAAGGAGCCTGCACTAATGTGGAGGTCAAACACCAAGGGGACCCGTAGTGGAAAGATTAATAAAGTTAGTAAGGCCTGTCCCTTTCATGCTTCTAGGATATTTTATTTGGGTGAGATCTAATTCGGGGTAACTTTCCACTCACCCCAAACCAAGCATGCACAATTTTCCTTTATTTAATCAAGAACTTTTTATGAATCTGGCACCCCCAATGTAATAACATTGATTCCTTACAGCTTCCCTCCCCTATCGGGACAAGAAGCACACAGAGTAGCACAGGTGGTCTATTTGATGGGATATATGATTGGTTATTTATAACGTGCTAAATACCCAGAGGTTTCTCCGTGTCGTCTTGCTTCCAAGGCAAGCACGTTGCCGCTGAGCTATCCTCCCAAGACATTTATTAACCAAATCGAAAGAACTGGATCAGATTACAGATAAACAAAAAGGCCAATGATAAAACATAATCACAATAGTCACTTCAGTTTTCAATGCCACAGAACTGGAAATAGAGACTTCAGTAACACTTCACCATAGGAATCCATGCATTTAATTCACCCTAGGAAAGCAGGAACCATGGATTGACTGCATGAGATTCCAGGAGGAATCTCATTTGTGAAAAACAAATTAAAATAGCTCTGCCTGTCCAATTCTTGCTAATTCCCCACACCCCTTATTACTCAATAGGCAGGTCATGGTGCAACTGCATTTTAAACTCAATTGCAACAGTATACCTTCATATACATAGCTTATAGAAGGGAAAGCATGTTCAACATGTATGTAGGTTAGATTCCGTTCTGTGATGTTTTTATTTATCATGTAAAGGCCTACCTTTCTCATTAAACAGCTAGAGAATGGGTACCGAATAATTGGTTTGACAACAGAATTCTACTCTATGGTGTATCCAGAATGTGACTAATTACTAAGTTTAGATATGCACACAGTGAGAGGTCCTATGCCCTTCTGTGAATACGCAATGCACAGAGGAGTCGTCGGGGGAACTCACCATCTACACACCATGTACCCAGTCCATCAATTATACATGTATTTCCATAAGCACATACACTTCTGAAATTTTCCCCAACTTCACAGCATGCACAAACAATTCACAAATTCCCACTCCTCGGTACTAAGTACAGGACTAGGATTTAATCCAGGTCCCCTTTAGTATCTCTCCCCTCCGGATTATTTCCCCTTTAGATAATACTCAGATATGAATTTCTTTCGGCTTTATTATAGACAGGAGGACACCATCTTAAGGACTGGTCCAATTCTCCCCCTCAAGAACAGGTGGCCATCAGTCAGCAAGCTGGAATTAGCTTTCCTCCACTGCCTGTCTGCCGTCTCTTGCACTGAAGGATGCCTGGGGCTTTCACTCCTGCGAGGCCTCACTTAGTCTTTGCTAACAATCCATCAATGGGTCCAAAAGGCGAGAAATCTACTACTCCTCCATCCACTTAACAATTCTTCTCTCTCTCCATCAGTGAGCAAGTAGGTCTGTCCATGTCTGCCCCTGGGTGTGTGTAATCTTTTTGAGGTGTGTATACTTGACCCAATCTAATTGATCAATGTATTTGATTGGACAGTGTTTTAAAAGTGACATCTCAGAAGACCCTCCCCTCCAGAGTCATTGGTTATATTAATGAAAGACAGTTTGATGGGATTAGCTTCTACACCCAGTATCCCTCCCATTTAAAGTGATGTCATATCAGGGATACATTGCATTAAATATTACCTCCTGTTCATCCAATGAATTGCACTCATATTACTAGTTTGCTCCACAGATTCCTCTCGGACACAAATCAACTGATGCAATTTTCATCACAAGACTATGAATAATTAGAGTTGTCAAATTTTTCATTTATCTCACTTCTAACATTTATATTCAACTTATTTTCCCATTTCAAAGTGACTGGTTCATTCCTACGAAAGCGTCCCCTGTAGTGCACCATGTCTTTGCCTCAAAGTATGAAGTCACCTAATTTGCATGATTACTACTCACATTAGCTAAATCATTTTGGTAGTCGTAAAAAGATCACCTCCCACTAAACATTTCACAAAAATAATGAACTTTCTACCCGGTTCTGCGCAAGAATTATGGGCAAAACAGTGAATCCCTGGTTGCATTTTGTACAAAATATCACTTAGCATCTTTAGTTTTTCGGCCTGGTAACTGCTGTACATGCTGTTACTGCAGAGCAGCAAGGCATTTATGACGGGGGTCTGGACACATTAATATCCTTTGTAGTTTGCAGATCCTGGGGGTTTTAAGACTTATCTCCTTCCTCCTCAGACAGTTCCCGGGTCTGTTAGATTTTCAGATTAATCTTTGTTTAGACTGTTAGGGAGAATTCTCATAAATGTGCTAATTTCCCTTACCTTTTGGGACCCCAAGCAACTTTGCTGGATTTCTAGGATATTAATTTTCACCTGGAAAGAGTGAGAGCCTTTTTTCCACTCATTTATTTTGATGTGGGTTTTACTTTTGTGTTCTTTGAATATGGAGTTTTAGACAACTCCATAGGTATCATTTGTCTTGTGTGTCACATAGCACTCTCAGTGCAGTGGCACAGGGATATCTTTCAGACTTCCCAAGGTTTAAATACCTTCTTTGGGACTGACTACTGTCTGCCAGTGAATGTAAAGTTAAATTGACTTTACTAGTCTCTTTAAATTCCTAGACCCAGCACACTATCTTCCTATAGAGTGCTGGAGGGGTTGCCTAGCATCCCCTGGGTCTAAACACTCATGTAGCAGTCAAATACTACCCTTTCCTGTTGAAATGGCTGGTATCAGTGGTTTTAGAACAAACTACCATGATTTTTCCCGACCATGAACACCAGTAGTTAAAAAAAAAATCGGGTCAGCCATGTTTTTCACTGTTTCATTTATGAAAGGTCCTTCTAGTGTTAGCCTATGCGCGTCAAACCAGGTTTGGTCCCTTTGTTTGATGGCCTTTGGCGGGCTGTAATGCTGAAGCCCTCCTCTGGCGCCTAAGTGTCTGGGGTGGTCAGGATGTGAGGGAGGTGCCTGAAACTCCCTGTGCTTAGTCTCCTAGGAGACCTGAATGCACTCTGGCGTGATTGGCTGGCTGACTGTCCGGCAAGGACAGCCCTATACTGGATGGGAGAAAACTGTTTAAAAGCAGGTCTCTGGGACTTGGAAGGCAAAGTCGACCACTGGAAGGAAAGAACCTAAGACGAGATGAGAGATGACTGCTGCAACTCCTGGACCGTTGGTTTGCCTGGTGAAGGTCCGAATTGCCTGAAACTCCCGACAGAGAAGCCCCTTCAAGGACGACTTCTTCCCTTGAGCTGGTGGGAAGAAACAACTCGCAAAGCCACCTGAACACAGTCTCCATACTGGTCGCATTTTCTTCAGAGTGCTGTAGAAAACCAGATAGCCAGTGAGAAGGACACCAGTTTGTGGACGTTAAGGCACTCACACCTTAAAACTGACGTTTAGCCACGCTTGTCGCTTCCTCCCTGGGCAGTGCAGCAACATCCCGACGTCCTCCTTGTCCCCACGACTGAAGCTCAGGAACAGCGAGATCTGCAGGAACTGCCAGGAACAACTGCCTCAGCTACAGCAATAAGGTACTGTAAAAACACAGTGTGGAAATCCTTTCTGCCGAGGTGAACGTTTGTGAAACTTTCCCAACTTTGGAGTGCCGTTCGCTCCTAATCCCACATATAGCTCTTCCTTGCGAACTACTTCCAAGAACATTGGCAAAGACTTAACCATTTACTACCAGAACTGTGCTATCCTATCCAAGACACTGAACCATTGACTTTGGCCCAGGCCTATTGAATTGAGTTGCCTCTTGTAGTGAACTGAAACTATTTGCCCTGCCTATGAAAGTAACTGTTTTGATTCTTATAACCTTTTGTCTTTCAACCCCTTTTAAAAGTTACTGAAGTGCCATTTTGCTCCCACTTAAGGGGAGCCTAACATGTTCAGAAACGTATTGGTTGAGTACTGTAGTGTATTATAGTGTGATATTGAGCTGCCTATTACTAGTGGAATGTTTTCTAACTAAATATGTAAATAAATGTATATTCTTTTACCAAGAAACCTTGAGTAAGTGTTTGTTTTAACTACTGTGATTGCAAGTCCTTTGTGTAACATCTTGTACTGCTCACATCCCTCTTGAGATAAGTCTGGCTGATCAGCCACTGCTACCACATAACTGTGTAGTACAGGCTTGTACCAAAGGTGAGATGTGCTTACACCTGTAGTCTTAATTGTGTGTAGTGTTCCCAAAGGGTACTGCATGTAATTCTGCCTAACAGACACATTTTCTTTTTTCTGCCTTCATGAGGTCCTGGAAGATTAGCTTATGCACACCTATATCTGATGAACGCCCCATTAGTTCATTATCTTATGTCCATCATACACAGTTGCCACCCATACAAACGTCGGCTCCGTGTGCAGATCCATTTCGGCCTCTCTGATCAACTGGCAGGCCAGTGGTTATTTTCATAGCACCATCTCCTACAGCAGTTCATCTCCATGAGAACGCATGGGATACGTTTTCACATCTCATTTGTGGGAGGTGGAATGGGCAGTATACAGTTGCCAAGCGTTCAGCTCTGGCTTCCTTTAATGTGGTCCCATTCACAATTGCAGCCTTTAAAAAAGTCCATTTTCCTTTTCCCCTGGATTTTAAATTTTCCCCAAAAGCATAAAATATTAATTTTTCTTTCTTGAAACTGTTGTTCCCTTTCTCCTCAGGTTAAACAGTACTGCATGTTAACAAAAGTTGCAGGTTACTTTCTGATACTCAAAATGTTCATCTCGGGCCTCGTTAGAGGTTTGAGTGGCTGCAAAACACTCCACTTTTCATTTGCATAAGTGCTTCTTAAATGCTGTGTGCAGGCTGTAGCTTAAATATTGTTTTTAAAATGACGCTTTGCTCTGCATCTTTTCTTATGAATCCGACTTCCCTGAAGGCCGTTCTTCTAACCTGATTGTGTGTTCTGGAAAAAAGTGGGACCCAGAAACAACACGCTAAGCTTGAGGTTTCCCCAGTATATATCATTAACATCCGATTTGGAAAAAAGTAATTCCCGATTGAAACAATAATTACCGACTTCAAAGTTACAAGGAGGATTATCCCCCACACCAGTACTCACAAATATTTGCAGAACTTCAATTCTCAGGACAACTTATGAACTTGGTGTCATCTTTCAGATGGAGAATAGTTCTCTTTGTAAGGTCTAGAACTGCAAGCTTGTACACATTCTTTAACAGCTATTGCCTCAAAATGAGTTTGCACATTATTCATGCTGGTCTTCGAGGGCATATTCTATGCCCAAGTGTTACGGTTTATTGGCAAGGGCTTTCCACCACAATCTTTTGCAGACAGATTGCATGGATAAAGTGCCTTCCCACCAGTACCAATACTACCCGGACAGGGAGATGTAAGGCCACGAGTCATCCATGTGTACCAAGAAATGATAATTGGTCTTTGTTTTTGAACGCCTACGAAGTCCAGATCTCCTGATTTTATGCAGAAGGCATTCCCAAAACAAAGGAATACAACCATGAAAGCAAAGTCTATCTGGTCATCTGGAGCAGCCACCCTAGCTTTAAGGAGTCATTTTAACATGCAATGGAAAGACATTTTCTGAGTGATTGGTTGCCGGCATGAAAGAAATGAACAAAACACAAGGCCTTCTCTTGCCTGCAAACAAGTCTAGTCTCTGTGATCCTGTCTCCACTTTCTTCCACAGACATGTGCTAAAAACATTTTTAAAAAAGGACCGCAACTACTGGCTGCTAAATATCCTCTACTCCGGCTTATGTTCATGACTGAAAGTCCTCTTTATAGGTTTATTAAAAAAATTATCTGCAGTAAGGGTAATATGAATGAATTCATAGCACATACAAGAGAACATTTAGGCAAGTCAATGGAAAAGAACAAGAGGCTTTAACATTTCTGGAACCTTTAATCAACTTTGAGTGCAACAGGGAAAGAGTTCCAAACTTCAGGCACCACACACACAACCCCTCCTGCCAAGCTGTTTAGAGCCAAACCCATCTAAGGGGCAGCTGGCATTGATATGCAGTCAATCATTCACCCTTCTGCCGAGTCCCAGAAGCTTCTTCCATCTCATTAAAAAGCTGTGTTGTAACAGCACTAATCTTTCACCTAGGAGGATAGCCACCCATTGGGGGTTTCAGTTGAAATGCCTAACAGACTGCCCAAGTGATTAATATCTTAGCCCAGGCAGAGAAAGGTACTCCATCTCTCCTGATTAGGTTTGATTTATCTGCTGAAGCAGGGATGGGCTGGTTTTGCTCAATTCAGTCATATCAGGGACCGCAGGTGAAGTGTCCTGTGGCATCCTCCAGAGTTCCCTATTCATACCAATTACCATCCATCTACAGCTGCATTTATGCAGCAACAGCATTTGACAACAAATGAAACTTATAAAAAGTCTTGGGAGGATAGCTCAGGGGCAACGCGCTTGCCTTGGAAGCTCGACGATGCGTAGCAATACAGGTTCGATCCTTGGGTCCGCGCTTAGAAACCTCTGGGTATGAAGCGTGTTATAAATAACCAATTAAAAGGCAGTGATAATAAGTTTCATTATACTCAAGTACTCACCAGTTTTTGTTGGTGCAGCAGAGGGGCATGTAGTGATACAATAACTGGTTTTGGAGTAAAAGGTACCATGGCTATGGATATATGATATAATAGGTTATTTATAACGGCCTTAATACCCAGAGGTTTCTAAGCGTGGTCCCTGGGACCGAACCTGTGGTGCTCCATGTCATCTTACTTCCAAGGCAAGCACGCTGCCCCTGCGCTATCCTCCCAAGCTGCTTTACCATCTCGGTGTGCAAGGATTGTTTTCATGCTCGCAGAAGGTATCCACACAGAAAATGAAGAATGGGATCAGCAATGTTGAGTGTAATGGGAAATCACTGAAACTTGATAGATTTAAAGATGCCCTCAGTGCAGCTGAACTACAGAGCGAACAGCAAGGGGCAGACACTGCCAATAGCACTTTCCACCAACCCCTCAAAGACATGGTGGTATCAATCATCAAGAGGTAAATGGAGCCCGATTCGTTGTAACATTTATTTGATTCAGCCCCACAAGGCAAACCAAGTACCCTCTCCAGATGCAAAGCCAGATCTACTGGCATTGTAAAGGTTTGTTTTTCGCCAACACAAACAAGCAGCGTGTCATGTGAGAGACCACATACCCCAATGTATTATAAACCTGGCTGTGGTGGGTGTGAAATGGCCACGCTTGATTATATTCCAAGATGCAGGCACGGTTCCTTACACTCAGATTTTCGTCATGTAATCCGCGTGTCTGGGCTCCGATCCAAAAAAGACAGGATCGCCTCTCTGGAAGGGTCTCTGTTTAAGGTCATGGTTATGCACATTACTTCAGAAACTAGGGAGTGGCGCGCAGGCTGAGCCAGCTTGCAAATCAAAACTTGTTCTCTCAGGAAAGGGATCATCATAGAACAATGATACTAACCATTTGATACTAACGTAAAAAGGCATGTACAGAATAGATTAAAGGGACCAGCACAGGCACGGGTGAATTAGTTGGCTGCTCAGATGGTAGGATCATTTTAGGGGATCAGCAGATTATCTCCAAGAAAATCAAGCAGCTGCTTACACCAGGCTTTAGTGATATCCAGATCGCGGTCGGTATAATCCTCACTGCAGACGAAGGGCAAACATGGCCTGCCCAGATACACCGTCATCACGGCTTACTTATTCAAGATCTCCTACATTGATCCCACAGGATTTAAGGGCGAGTTTCACTCTCAGAATGCGGCTACGCCTGAGCAAGATACCTGTACACCCACAGTGCTTTGTAAACCCAGTGTTACATGTTGGTGAATTAGCATAAAAGGAATCTGTGCAAATGCGCTAGTTTTCCCTGCAATATGGTAGTCACAGGTTTCTTTGCTCCATTTGGCTGAGAATAAACAGCAGTTCTCATTTCTCTTGGCTAGCAGTTTCTGGGCTTACTCCAGATCTTGCTGTGCACAGCAAAGGGGAAAGGCTCAGGGGCTTGCCAAACGAGCACAGTGCGCGATTAATACAGATAAAATACAAAAAAAAGTTTTATTGGCGCTACAAAACAGAGTTGGCCAAGTGGAGATTAATCATTTCGACGAGGGAACTATGAGCCATCAGCCCCATGAGACCAGATATCCCCTTTCTCCTTGACCCAACAAGCCATCCATAGAAACTGAGTTCTTGGACATCATGCACCCCCCACAAAGCCTCGCCTGGAAAGAAAAGCTTTCAGATAGCCCTCAGGAAAACCGTCCCCATCTAGCCAAAGAAGCAGCTGGGCTGGGCTGTTTGCTTCTGAATACTTGTGCCCACCAAGAATATCCACAAAGGCCATGAACAAAAAAATAAAACGCCCCTCCAAGCCCACTGCTAGCTTCCATAAATGTGTGGAATTGATGAAATCTGACAACCCACTGTGGCACATCTCTTTTCCAGCTAAAACGCAATTGTAAATTCACTACTGTAGTTAAAGAAAATATTCTGTGCACAGAAAGTGTCAAGTCTACCAACGAGCATCGTCAATATAGATGGCAGCTAACATGGGAGCTTGTAAGCAGTTAGCATTAACTGAAAGTGCGGTGCACCTTGAGTATGGCGAATACATCCCGCCCCTTTCCCGCTAGCCACACAAGACGTTTGCAGAATATTCATGTGCCTGAATGTTCTGCCGCGTGGCCCCATTTCATAGTCTAGTGTGGTACGGCATGGGAAGCATAAGGAGGACAAGGGGGTAGGCAGGATACTCTGCACGCTCACACTCCTATCAAAGAAATCAATATGTAATAAGGCAAACTGATTCTAGTGCGACAGGTGTTCTAGAATGCCGCACACCATCTATACCTTAATACTAGCTGGTATCTCTGCTGCCCAGACCCCTCGAAGAGAGCCACACCTGTTACGATGGATATATAGCAGGAATCCTTACAAACCTAGAGAATTATTTGGTGGCTAATATTTAAGTGTATACTATATCCCACTATATTGAACAAAATGGATATCTTAAAATAAATTCACAGTAAAAATGAGTGGTTATCACTGCTGAATTTCCAATCCAGGGTGTCATATTGCTGTCTGTAATCAATAATTCAGAGCGCAAGTGCATGTTTATGCCTGGGCTGATAGCTTGCAACTGCAAATGCATACTCCGGATCACATTCTTCACTAGCCAGAGAGTAGAGTAATGCCTCGCTAAACACTGATCAGAAGTTCAAATGCAATGATCAAATTGTTCAATTTGTTTCGTTTTTTAAAACAAGTCTACAGAAATATTTTAGCAACTGTAACCTAGGGATCAATATCCCCACAGGATTGAAATTCAGAAATAATCATAACAAGCATCATTGTAATGGGAATTTATTTGAAAAGATACCTTCATTTGCTCAATATAACTGTATTGAAAATAAACTAATTAGAGTAAAGTATCAGCACAGTGTAATGCTAGAGATTTTTAAGATTAAGAATTCCATGTAATAAAGGTCATGGTTTTAAATGCACACGCTCCATATTTTCTGTAAGCAACATCCAGAAGGGCCACCAGGGAGGGATGTTAAGCGCTGCCTATGAGGATAAAGTCAACGGCTAAGACAATGAACTAGACAAGAAAGCAGAGATTCCAGACATCCAATTGAGACAGGTCTCAATCCAAAGCCCACGTGATGCAGCCAACCCAGAGCACCACAAGTTACACAGCAAATGTAAAGCGTATTTGGAAACAAGAGATGCAAGATGCCGCAGAGAAAAAAAAAAAAAAAAGAAAAAAAGCCCTGCTGTTTAACAGGGAAATGCACATTTCAGTCCCCAACCATGAAGATTACAGCTCAGGGAGTCTTGATTCTATTAAAGACACAGAGGGGAGCATTAAGCTTCAACCTCTGTATTTCTAACTCTTCAGCAGTTTTAAAACTTCAAATATATATGATACGTTACTCACCGTAATCTTATTTCTGATGTTTGTATCTGCTTAGGCCGACATTTAGTGGTAGCTGCAGAGTATTACAGTTTTTGTTTTCGAAACTCGAAAAGGGACGTAGACTGGCTGTGCCAGTAATACTATTCCTAGTGTGACGTTTATTGTACCCATGGTCCTTCACGTGTCGAGATCCCTCCGACTGTTTCGTTTCTGACATGAGGTAGCATGAAGTGTAGCGCGAGTACAGGTGTTATAAAGCATATTAAGCCAGAAAAACATCCATGCGCCTTCTACTCCACAGGGGTGGAAGGGTGGGCGCATGTGAATCTAAGCAGATACAAGCATCGGAAATAGGATTACGGTGAGTAATGTACCCCTTCTGATGCTTGTGGAATCTCCTTAAAATCACATGCTATGCATATATTAACAAGCAGTGTCTGGAGAAGGTGGTGGGTTGTGAGAAGGTACAGCGGCAAATAGTTGTTTCAGCACCGCTTGTCCCACCTGTGAATCTGCTTTAGAATGTGTGTCAGTGCAGTAGTGCTGAGTAAAAGTATGGATAGAGCTCTATGTAGCTGCTTTGCAAATGCCATCCAGCGAGACATTTGCAATAAAGGCCAAGGTAGCTCATGTACCCCAGTACAGTGAGCTCTTGGTGTGAATGGCAAAGTTTTATTTGACACGGTAGCAGAACTGTATGCATCCGACTATCCATCTAGTGATGGCGTTTTTTGAAATGTGGTCACCTTCCCTGCCAGGTGCTATGGAGACAAACAGTTGGTCTACCGGTCGTATCTTGTTTACGTAGTGAAGGACCGCCCTCCTTATATCTAGTGTATGGAGGTTTTTTTTCAGCTGAGCTTGAAGGGCTTTGAAAGAAAGCTGGTAGTTCGATGGACTGGTTGACATGATATGTACTTCGATGCAAACCTAGGGTGTCTTTGTAGTACAAACTGGTCTTTAGGGATAACAAAGAAAGGGACTTGCACTGACGAAGCTTGTATTTCACCGGCTCTTCCTATGGAGGTGATAGCCACCAGAAAAGCAGTTTTTTATATGTAAGGTGTTTAAGGGTGGCTTTATGCATAGGCTCATAGGGGGAGCCAATGAGTTTTTGAAGTACTACGTTTAGGTGCCACCCAGGAGGCGGGTTCGAAATGGAAGGGTAGAGTCTTTTTACTCATTCCATGAATGCCTTAATGACCAGGATTTACCAGGACACCTTGCTTTGAGAAGTGGTGTACGCAGATGGAGCTGCCAGGTGAACCTTGAAGGAGTTGAATACTAGCCCGGAGTCTGGTAAGTGGAGTATGTAGGGGTGAATGTGTGATGGGGTACATTCTATCGGGTTTATACTCTGACTGGCACAATAATACAAATCTCTTCCATTTGTTAAAATAACAGTGTCTGGTGTTTGGTTTGCGTGCCTTCTCTAGGATGTCCATACACCTTTGAGGTGGTATTAAATGGCCAAATTCTATAACTTCAGGAGCTAAGTTGTAAAATTCATAGACTGAGGTTGTGGGTGGTATGTTGTCCCCCCGTGCTGTGTGAGCATGTTGTAGGGGCACAGGAGTTTGATTGGATCGCACATCGCCAGTTTGTGCAGATGTGGAAACCACGGTTGTCTTGCCCACATAGGAGCCACTAGGATAAGTGTCACTTGTTCTTGGTGCATTTTGTTCACCAACCTGCTCAGTAGCGGGGTCGGTGGAAAAGCGTAGACAAATTTGCCTGACCAGTTCATCCAAAGGTCGTTCCCCTTGGACCCGTGTTGGGGAAACCTGGATGCAAAGGCTGGGCATTGGGTGTTTTGGCTTGTGGAGAACAAGTCTGAAAAGGGGTAACCCCATAGGGAGAAGATATCGTCTAGGATATTTCTGTCGAATTGCCACGCGTATTCTTCGGGTAGAGGATCTCTGCTTAATGAGTCTGCCAGAGAATCAAGCTCCCCTGGAACATTTTGCGAGGTTAGTAACATGCCCCGCTTAAGTACCCACCATCACATTTTTTGTGCTAGTTTGGACAGACTTGGAGGGTGTGTGTGCCCCCCTGCCTGTTCATTTAAACATGGCAGCTGTGCTGTCCGTGAGGACTTTTACTGTCTGACCTGACAGGTGCACTTGGAAAGCTTGCAGTGTGAGCACTGCTAGCAGTTCCAGAAGTTTTAAGTGGTTTGTGCTTCAATCTATGTCCACTGACCATGCGCTGTGTGGTGAAGGCGATGGCTCCCTACCCGGTGAGTGATGTGTCTTTAATGACAACTGCTTGCACTGTAGGGTTGTGAAAAGGTTTTCCCATTAACAGGTTCTCCTTTGTCCACCATCTTAGTGCTTGAACTAGGGTTAGCGAAACAACCACTAGATTGTCCCACTGACCGCTTGCCTGAGACCACTGTTTTGCTAACCACTCCTGCATTGGACGCATGCACAGCCGTGCGCGAGGAACCAGGTAAATGCATGATGCCATCATCCTGAGCAAGCGCATCGCTTTGTGTACGGTTATTTGGCGACCGGCTAGATACAGAGGTATTTGCAGCAGGATGTTTTGTACTCTTTCGTTTGACGGAAAGACTAGACCCTCTTCTGTTTTTATGACAGCCCCTAACAACTTTTCAGTCTTGCTTGGAACGACACATGATTTTGTTCTCGTTGAGAATCCCAATTGGAACAGGAGATTGATTGTTCTCTGCGTATTTTGTTCGCAGATTTTGGGGATTCCCCTGTTATCAGCCAGTCGTCCAGATAAGGGTACACTGGGATTGATTGTCTGCATAGATGTGCTGCCTATACCGCTAGTACCTTGGTGAATACCGTTGGGGCAGAGGCTATGCCAAAGGGTAGTGCTGGTTCGCTATTTTGAAACGCAAGAACCTTCTGTGTGCTGGGAACTTTGAATGATGAAAGTATGCATCTTTCATATCCAAGGTTGCCATGTAGTCCCCATGTTTTAGCAGTGGGATCACTTCTTGTAGCATTGTCATGCAGAATTTTTGTGGCTTGACATTGGCGTTTGCAGGGTGCAGGTCTAGCACAGGGTGCATTGTTCGGCACAAGGAAGTACATCAAATAAATACCCTTGTTTACCTGGTTTTCCGGGATGATTTCTATGGCGTCCTTTAGAAACAGTGCCTTCACATCTTCCAACAGGATCCGTTGTTCTACCTGTGAAGACTGCCTTTGTGTTGGTGGATGGTTGGTTGGCTTTTTTATCAGTTCTATGCAATACCCCCTGTTAGGGAGAATTCTCTGTTTAGGCTGAATTTCCTAACCTAGTGAGTCCCCCAGCAGCTTTGCTGGATTTCTGGAGTTTGTTTTTTCCATCCTGCCAAGAGTGAGACTCTTTTTCTCCCACTCTTGGACATGGATGTGTGTAATTCCTTTAAATGTCAATGTGTTCTATGGGTTATGGGGTCTTTTACTCCATAGGGTCTCATATGTTTTGCTATGTGTGTTACAACGCACCCTCCGTGCCGTAACACTGGGGCGTCCTAGCAGACCTCCACAATAGACTCCATACCCGGGGGCTGACTACTGTCTCCCTGGGCATGTAAAGTCACCATTGGCTTTACTAGACCTAAATTTACTAACAGAACTAGTACAAATCATCCTATTGTGGACGTACTAGTAGGAGTGATTCGATTACTCCTGGGTCTGTTATTCGAGGGGGCACTGTCCCGTCCCCCCTCGTCGAGTTTTGGCTGGTGGCAGTGGAAACTACTTGTTATATTCGACCCCGAATAGAACGCTATGGGATTCTTCCCATTGTTGGAGGTTAATACTTTTCCTCGTTAATCTCTAACATACCACCGTTTTATTTATCTTAAATAAATCTATCGGTTGGTATTTTCTGCCAGAACTTGGTTTTTGAAATGGCGTCTGTGTTCGTCTCTGTGACTCCTAAGCCAAAGGTTGAGCCCTTTGTTCCACTTTTGGCGGGCCTCTACACAGAGGCCCTCCAAAGCGGTGCCATTCTGTCTGGGTACCACGAGGGGTGTGGGAGGGGGTTTAGGCACCCTGGACTGAGTTGCCTTGCCAACTCAGGTCGCACTCTGGTGTGATTGGCCCAAGTGGTGAGCCAGCCCGCTCACCACTTAGCGTGTTTTGATTGACAGCTAGGCTGAATGAATGGGGGTTTTCTGCATAAAAGCAGGGCTTTTGGGACTGGATCTTCAGAAGTCGCCACAGGACCTAAGAATCCGACGAGGGTAAAGCTAAGCCGACCTGCAACGACGACACCTCCGGTGGATCCCTGCTGAACCGACTCACCACTTCCCGACGACAGAGGAGATCTCCCTGCCGGAGAGTCTCTTCCCCTGACTGGTGGGAACAACCAGTCCCCTTTGCTTTTTCTTCGCTCCATGACGCAGTGGTCGAATTGCCCGTGCAGAGCACCTCGGCAACCGGATAGCCACTACCCCTGTACCACGACCAAAAGGTGGTGCCTTGTGACGGAGCACTCCGCGGCTGGTCTCTTCCCCGGTGGTGCAACGATCTTCAACTTTCCTTCGACGACGAGATCATCTCTTCTCTTGGCAAAGACCCGACGTGCATCCACCACCAGGAACAACTGCCCCCGCCGGAGCTGTCTCTCCACAAACAAGGTACCGTGTCCGCCTGGCTTCCCTTTCTGCCGGATAGAGTGAGGTGTCTTAATCCTCGCCTCTACATTGGGTCACCTCCAAGCTTTCTTAACTTTCTGTTCTGAACTGGTCCAATCTTTCGATAAACATTTTGCGACAAAGACTCGAAGTGCATTTCCACTGTGATACTTTTTGTTTTGGGACAAATCGCCTTGCCTCTCTCCGAGTGGGCCTGGCCTCTGAACTTTGCGATCTACAGTAGACCCTGCCTTACTTGCCTTGCATTTGTTCGTAAAAGTATTGGTACCGAGTTGATTTCATAACCTGCCTTATTTTTCTCTCCCGTACTAACGAATACTAGAGTGCCATCTAGGTTAAAGCATACACCTCTGTCTGCAAATAAGTGATGCCGTTGAACCGAGACTTGTCGAACTATTGTTAGGGGGATTGATCTTTTTCTTATAGTAATTGTGATTGAAGTTGTTTGCCGTATTAGTGCCAGAGTGTTTTTCATAGATGTGTTTTTATAAATAAATAACTATATATCTTTACACCAAAGCTTTGTTCCGTGTTTGCTTGTTCTACTGTGTAAATTGCCCTATTTTGTATACTCCACATACTGCCTAACTCTTCTTGAGGGAAGTCTGACTGCTCAGCCACAGCTACCAAGTGAATCTGTGTGGTACAGGCTGCTACCAAGTGGGTTTACTGCCAAACACCTGTAGTCCTAAATCTTTTGCAGTGGTCCCAGAGGGAACTGCACAGGTTTCCGCCTAACACCCCCTGCCACAGTGGAAAGTACCCAATTGTCCAAAGTGATCTTCTCCCATGCATGGGTAAAGTGAAATACGACCGCCTACTGGAGTGGCATGGGAGGGATCCTCTAGCTGATGGTCACTGCTTGGGGGGTGGGTGGTTCTGAGCCCCCTCTTCAGGTGGAGGATCTGCCCCTACTTTGAGACCTTCTTTGGCCTCTTTGAAAACCCTGTTTTGAGAACTGCCCTTGTGACAAACACCAGGACGAACCTTGGCCACCTTGATTGTAATTTGAGGCACGTTGGGTGAAGTTTTGTCCTCTGAAACGGCAAGAGTTAGAGCTCCCTCTCTGCCCAAAGGGTTTGTTGTTGAGCTGCACTAGGGATTGGAGGGTGACATATTACACTTTTGTGCTCGAGAGCATCCTCCACCACTTTTCCAAACAAAGCGTTGGGTTCAAAGGGCATGTTTAGGAGGGTTGCTCTAGTTTGAAACCTGATTGGCGCAGCCTTGGATGGTGTTTAATCAGTGTGCCTTCTGCCACGATTCTCCCAGCATTGCCCGCTGCGTCCAAGTTGTTTGAGGTTGCAGTTGGCTACTTGCTTCCCCATCAGCGATGGTGAGTGAGCGCTGTGTTTTGAGGGGCTCTGGGTCCCAGTATCTGTTTGGGCGATTTCATCCCACTTGTGACAATTATAACTGGCTAATACCGTTTTGTTATTGTTATCTTATGTTATTTTGCATTTATATAGCGCCTTATATACCATTGGTATGGTCTAAAGGCGCTGGTAGGTTGAACGCCCTTGGGAACCGAAGTTCAGATCAGTAGAGGGGGTAGAGAGAGTCAAAAGGTGCATGTGAGCACTGGGTATGTGAGCAGCTCGTGCGATATCCGTGTAGTAGCTGCTTCTTAGCGGTAGGTGTGGTGGTTGAGAGATCAGGAGAATGTGTTCATTCAGGCAGGTTTTATCCAGAACGGCTGCGTTAGGCCTGAGGAGAACGCCTGGCTGGGCGGGGGGGTGAGACCAGCAGTGTCAACTTAGAATGATGTGGAGTGAGCGGCGGATGTTGGTATGAGAACAGTTATACCGAATGGTGTCATAGTATCTCTGTGTTCTAGTTGAGTGGTGGCGTAAAGGAGAGAGTAGGCGCGGCAGTGTGATATGAGTTATATGCTCTTTCAAACGTTCTTTGCATTCTAAAGCATACTATATGCGTCGCGCAATTCAATGCGTTCCAGTCCATACCGTGGACACTTATCCATTCTCAACTTAGCTCAACGTACTCATCCATTCTAGAATCTGGGCACTCGATCGCTCCAGGCACTCAGAACTCATCCGCTTTATTCCCTCACACGTAATTTGCGTTTACCTGTTTTACGCACTCACCCCCTCTACGCACTCACCCCCTTTACATACTCACCCCCTCTGCATACTCACCCCCTCTGCATACTCACCCCCTCTGCATACTCACCCCCTCTGCATACTTAACCGTTCCACGCACTCATCCTCTCTGCACTAATCCATTTCAATCACTTGTGATTTTCACACATCCAGTAGAAATATGTTGTTCTATATATTCATCTCTACAGTCACCTGTCCTATACCTTCATTTACTCTGAATATACATCCACTTCATATATCCATCCGCCCCATGCACCCATCGGCTCCATACAGCCCGTGCGCTCGATGCGCCCCGTCCGCCCCATGCACCCCGTCCGCCCCATGCACCCCGTCCGCCCCATGCACCCCGTCCGCCCCATGCACCCCGTCCGCCCCATACACCCATGCGCCCCATTCCACCGTCCGTTCCAAACACTCATCCACTCCCTACACTCATCTGGTCAGTACCCTCATGCGCTTCCTACACTCATTCCCTGCGTACATTCGCCAGGTCTGTACAATCGTACTCTCAGGTGATAGACACACTCTCCGCACTTCCACATTCATCAGCTATCCAGACTCGTTGGCTCTACTTACTCATCTGCTCCACATACTCATCTGTTCTACACACTCATCCTACTTACGCTCATCTGTTCTGCACATTCATCCGGTTTGCGCATTCGTGCGTTCTACTAGCGTCTCTGAAATTTACGCACTCACCCGTGTCACGCACTCATCCCTCTGCGGGCACACCCCCCTCTGCGGGCACACCCCCCATCCAGCGGGCACACCCCCCCTCCAGCGGGCACACCCCCTCCAGGAACTCATCTGATCCATGGACACATCTGATCCATGGACACATCCACTCTCGGCACTCATCCGCTTTAAGCACTCGTGCTTTTCACGCATCCAACAGCGATATCCTATTCTATATATTCAATCTCACACTCGTCTGTTCTATACGTTCATCGGCTCAGAGCACTCATCCTCTCCATACACCCCTCCGCTCCATACTCTCCCTCTTCCGCTCCATACTCTCCCTCTTCCGCTCCATACTCTCATTCGCTCTGCACTTCCAAGTTCATCCGCTATCCACTCAATCATGCGCCTTACTTGCCTCTCCTGCGGAAACCTGCAGAATATGACCTGGAGCTGTCACATGCTCTACAAACTCATCCGTTCCACATACTCGTCTGTTCTACACACTCATTTGGTTTACACTCATCTATTCTTCACATTCATCTATATTACGCACTCATCCGTGTTACACGACGCTCATCCCTTTTACATACCCATCCGCTCTACACACTCATCTGTTCAACATGTTCATCCATTGTATACACTCATCCGGTTTACTTATTCTTTTGATTTCCACACTCATTCGCTATATAGCTGTCTGTTCTTCCACTCATGCATTCTTCGACTACCGACTTCATCGGTTCTAACTATATCATCCATGCCATTCACTTCGTTTACACCCCATGCAATTTGTCCATTTCAGCAGTTTAACTTTCTGTACTGTTTCCGTATGATTTACTCTTAATTAGCCCTTATACTGCTTTGATCTACTTTATTAGTTTAATTCTGTTTGTCCTTCTAGTTTAAAGTAGGAGTTATTAGCTGTCAGTTTCTCGCATCAGTAGTTTGTTGGATTGGTGTCATTGAGTTGTTGTTAGTCTGTTTTGGGATAGTATGGTGCGGGTTGGTTTTATGGGAAGAGCCAGGTTTTCAGTAGTTTGCGGAAAGACGTTAAATCCTCAGTTAGGCGGATGTGGGGTGGGAGTGAATTCCATAGCGTGAGGGCCAAGGCTGAGAATGATGCTCCGCCTAGCCTGACTGAGTTTGTCTTTGGTATGACTAGGAGGCCTGCTGAACTCGATCTTAGGGTGTGTGGGGGGTGATGGGGTTTTAGTTTGTCTTGAAGATATTCAGGTCCGGTTTTATGCAGTGCTCGATGGGAGATGCATAAGGTTTTGAAAGTCATCCTTCGGGCTACTGGAAGCCAGTGCAGCGTTTTAAGGGCTGGGGAGACATGGTCTCTTGGGCCAAGCGCAAGTAGTGATTTGTCTGCCGCGTTTTGTGCCCTTTGGAGCTTATTCAGTTGGTGCACGTGGATTCCGAGGTATAGGGGATTTGCGTAGTCCAGTCTTCATATAACGACTGATTGGACGGCAGAGTCTGTTGGGAAAGGAGAGATATGGAAAGATGCGTCTAATGGTTTTAAGGTGGTAGTGGCAGGACTTTGAGACGTTGTTGACTTGGCGCGAGAGAGTTAGGTCAGAGTCAAGCGTGCACCCAATATTTTTCACTGATTTGGAGGCGGTCCTTGTTTGGTAGGCTGCCGAGGAAGCTACCTTCCTGCCCAGGGTGTTGATTTTCTTACTCTCCTTGTCAGGGGGGGGCTTCGGCAGAGGCTAGAGGGGTTCCCGCCCACTTTCTTGTAGTAGTAACTACTCAAGAGTCTGGCTTTAACTGCCCCCTAATGCATAAGGGGTCCGAGGGGGCTGGCCTGAATATCTTCTCAATTTGCGGGTTGACTGCCCATGTTAAATTCGGTGTAAGCAGAGAGGGTTGGATTTTAACAGGGGGGATACATTGGTTTGCTGATTTTGTGTCCCCAAGGCTGTTCTCCACGAAGTCTTTGTCGACTTGGGATTCTTGTGTGCCTATTTTGAAGTGCTCTGCTGCCTTCAGGAGGTCATTATATTTTAACTAGTTGTCTACCAGGGAGTCAGCCACTGGTGGGTCAGTGTAATCTGGGGACTGGATGACATACGTCCTCATCGTCATCATAATATTAATCCAAGTCCACAGTGTCCCCTTCGTCTTCTGGGTCTGTGTATGTACGAGGATCTTGTGAGCGTTGCATGGATAATAAATATTTTGCCCTAGGTCTGGATGCCAGGTGGTAGCCTGCGTGTTGTCTAGACAGGCTCTTTTGGCAGCGGGCGGAATGACTGCTGCCCCGCTCTGTGGGGTTGCCTGAAGATTTGGGAGGACCTTGCTGTGGTTGTCACAGAAATTAACAATCGAGGACATGCTCCTCAAAACTATCAAATTGTTCTATGGTCCGCTGTGAGGAGCTTGGTTCTATAGAGGGAGTCGGAGGCGCAGGTGTAGGTGGGGCTCTGGGACCGGGGTTTTCTTATGGTGCATAGCCCCATGGGTAGAGTAATCCCTGAGGAGGCCCTGTTAAAGTCCCACAACATTCAGGCCTTTAATAAGGTGTCGGGAATGTGCTTTTTGATTAACTCTCATTTTTTATTTCTTTGCACTGTTTCTGGATGCCGTTGACACATCTTTCGACGCCCGGTCGTCGACACAGGATGACTTTTTAGGTTTAGATGCATTGTCTGTTTTGGGGGACTGTCATGGGGGGGTTCACGACTGTGATGGCCCAGAGGACAGGGAAAGTTCGGACCTCCTCGACGCCGCGTGTGCCCCATCGGTCAGCGGCATGGTCGCCGTGGGGATGTGCTTCGTGTGATAAGACTTGGTAGTGAGACTTGAAGACTAACGGTGATGAATTGACTACAGTGATTTTAATATTGTTAAATGAAATTGTATTTATGATAACATATAGGGCAACTGGTTTTAGAAAGATCTGAATCAATGATTTAATTATTTATAACATGAATTGGTTTTATATATGAGAAAGATGTTTAGAATCAATTAAGTAATTGAAATAGAAATGTCTGAATCTAGAGATTGAAGTTGGTACAATCTTTGGATTTTATCACTTATCGTGAAGTAGACAATTTTGCACACTGTTTAATGCACTGGACATATAGTACTTTTTAATGACATAAGATAATTTGCAGATTTTGCACTGTGTGTTGACATTTGAATTGTTTATGAGATTCCAAGAATAGGACCACTTGGGCAGGACAGAATATTATACCCAATGCATTACATGTTAATGAGGATTGAAATCTAGCCTAATTAGGCTTAAGATAAAACATATTGAACCACCGTACTTGGAGCTTTTAAATTGAGTAGTCCTCAGTGTGTCGCACAGGACAATACTGCTGTGGTAGAAATGGGGATAAAATATGAGCCAAAAGGGTATAATTTTAAGCAATTATTTTAGTAAAGACAATGTATGGAGTCATACATATTTGAAATGTTGCCCATCCATTGTAGGACTAAGAATAAGAGATGGCAACAATATCAGTATAGTCACAATCAAGACATGGTTAGGTTAAGATGGCTGGCAGATTTCAGAGATTTGAAACCGGATAAGAGCGAGTTACATGACCGCTAACACCGATGACTCATAGGATTATAGAAATAAAAAATGCCTGGTTGTAAACAAGATGCAATTTTGTCTGAGGAAGTCCCAGTGTTCGGGGTGGAATGCATGGTGTGACGAACGCCGAGGACTACTTATACTGTTTTTTAAGTCATGTTGGTTTTAAATGAATTTTTAATTATGGATCGATGTACGATTAAAAATTAAAGCTATTTCTTGCACTTTAAACCGGACTTCGTGCTCCAACATCTTGTGTTCCTTACTTGTGAAACTGGTTCTAAATCAGTGAACAGCAACCAAGTGCAATAGTGGTTTGAAGATTTTTCCGGTCCGTCACACGACTGGTTAGAGCACCCCCGGTTTGTAGGCGTGTGCACCACTTGTGTGGGAGCTTGTATATTAGATATGAGAAAGTTTGAAGTTCTAAAACTGCTGAAGTTAAAAATAATGAAGTTGAAGCTTAATTAATGTTTGACTCCAGTCTTGACATAGAATTAAAAAGAAACATGTGGCTGTCTTCAAGATCCCTATTCAACACAATGAAACAATGAAAAGGCTGATGGTATGAAATGAGGCAAAGTCTCTGATTCGACCATAGGCAACAGCAGAGTCCTTCATCGACTTCCCAAAAACAACACAGGAACCAGAAAGCAAATGCCAGTTCTGGGAGACTACCGAAACCGTGGAAAGACTAGACCATCCTGGCATGGTGATGCACAGCAAAAACAGCACATTTAAAGAGATTGTGTTGCTAGAAAGAGCTGAGACGAGTCTATACAGAGCTCGAAAGGTACAAAGTGCAGACCATAAAAAAGAAAAACCCTCTGATGTGCGAGATGAGGAGCAGGTCCTGGACAAAAACATGAAACGTGAACAGTAAAGAAAACGCACCTTATAGTGTGCCCTACGGGCAGGTGAAAACATTTCAAGTTGCAAGCCAATTGCTAGAAATCAAAAGTCACTCACTACCTCAATTACATACATACACATAGCACAACCTTTCTTACTAGCCAAGAGTCAATTATCAGTAACCAGTGGCCAGCAGAGTGTACATTTTACACACTGCCTACATCTGTTACACTCATTTCCATGGGGCCAGCAGCAAGGCATGCCTAGAACGTGGCAGCAAGGGCGTCAAATGTCACAAGCGGACCATTTCACCAATGTTTGATGTGGCAAGACTGTAAAACAAGTTTTTTAAAAAAGGTACTGCGGTGATGAAGAATAATCTGCCAAAAACAAATGTTTGTCCAGTGCAAACCAGAAGGTACCAGCACTTAACAGTAAGCACCTAGTGGCCATTCTGAAGAGACAATGAGCATCTTTGAACTATCGGGCACTCAAAGCATACGTGCATAAAAACACGATTATAAAAAGGGGCTAGTTAAGTGTAGCAAAAGGTGTGACCAGTCATAGCGACCATCTGAGAAGTGCTATTAGAAATACTGGAGAACCTCGCCCAAGAGGGCACAGCAGAACCGGAAGATACCACAGAAGGACTCAGCCTGATAGCGAGGAGGTCAACATTTCCTGCTTTTCAAAGTAATGGAGTCTCGTATTCTCGCTACAAGGAGCAAAACTACTCGTAAAGCTGGGCATCACAAGTGCACATCACCAGAGGAGCCTGCTGCCTCCATGGCATTGTTTTGGGCGTTCCTGCTTACCCTTTGGGCTGTGCTCAGCAACGAGAGACTCATCACCTTAACTCTAAAAGGAGGGAGGACAATAAAAAGGTTTCTAAAGTGTTTCCTAGATGAGATCCTCATTCATGAAATGGACGAGTGTCACCACATTAACGGTCTACGGAAAGTGGTACAAAGGCTAGAGAAATGGGACACTTGGATTTAAGTGCAAATTCCCGAAGAAATAAAAACGTCTAGGCATCCCTAGAGAGTTCATCTCGGAAGCTGGAGTGGAATCAAAAGGAGCTTGATGAGGTGCATCCAAGCGCCAGAGCAAGGGCCATTTGAAGTCATTAAGAGCATGGGGAAATGCTCAGAATCAAACCCACGCTACTTCCTTTCAACATGGTACTGGAGATCATGCTTGACGTTATTGCATATTGTGCAGGAGGTACACTCCTGCAAAATCAAGATGTGCATATTAGCATTAACCCCAAAGCCCCCATCTAAGTGCATCAACACTATCCAATCATTGAGATTAAGAGAAATGCTTGTTTCCATTTGGACTGTCTCTCCCCTCTGTACTTACCAGACAGAAGTTTCAAACTATGTATTCATTGTAAACCATAGCTGAGCATCCAAGGCAGAGAAGCAGAGGAGACCAAACATGGAGACTAACCCAATTGGAAAAAATGAACTAATGGATCAATGGGACAAAATTTCAAGTCATAAGGTGCTAGCCAGCCATAAAAAGTCGCTCGCCACCTCAATTCCACACATGCACAGAGCACAGCATTTCTTACACACCAAGAGTCAATTATGACTTGTTAATGTCTAGTGGACATTTTGGATCCTACATGTGGCTCGCAGCGCAAGACAGGAGGGAGTGCACAATGCATTTGCGGCATATAGGGTCACAGCGGACTGCGTGAAAACGGACATTCCCTTCTGGCTTATGCCGAACTGCCAAGATAAGACTAATCGCATCACCCCATGGCTGTTTGATGGAGCACAGGGTCCTCAATTAGATTCCCCTGCCAGGCGTTCAGGAGAAAGAAAAGAAACATGCAAATTTACTCCCTGAAAGGAAATTCCAGCAAAAATGTCTGATTCCAGGAAAGTGATGGGTGGGTGGGAGGGGTGCGGACCAACTCACACGTTAAAAATAAAAAAAATAAATAAAAAAAAGAAGACAGAATGAGTATAGGAGAATTTTACCACAACAACACTGGACGTTGAGCTACAGCCTTTGTATTGGCAACGCTGCGAGTTGAACAACCCTGGTGGTTTGTATAGCCCAGAGCTCACCAAAGGAGAACACTCTTTGAGCATTGCAAGGGGTATCATGCCGTTCACTGTGGCGGGGTATATACGTAGGATAAGCCGCAAGCGCACACAAGTTGAATCATCAATGATGCAGACAGAAACACAGGCTGCATCACCCATCCCTTTGGTCTATAACCGTCCCTTGCTGCCAACAGCTGGATAGGTCCACCCTGGGCTACTTCAAACAGTTCATCACTTCAAATTTGGTTAGGCGAGAGTTATTCAAACTCTATTCATAAATGCAAAATCAAAAAAAAAATCTTGCATTAAAAAAAATGGAGTATTCTAGGAACGAAAATTAAATTACTTGGTTGGGGTGTTTTAAGCAAGTGGAAATGCTGATTGAGCTCAAATGAGATGCAACGTCAAAAGGAAATTTTAAATCAAAAGGATCTTTTCCATCGAAGAATATTGCCAAAGCTAGATTGATAGATGGAGTGCCACAAGTCTGTTATAAAATGGAAACTTAATATTACAGCACTTGGAAGAGGATCCGCATGAAACGCTGTACGCAAATCATCAGATTACTAGGTGCACACGCTAACTTTACTCAACGCAGAGACTCTGGAGTCGAAGAAAACAAATATTAGCAAAGCAGTCCTACCAAGCCATGCTCAAATTCCAAAAGTCATCTCGTTTTTATTTGATAAAAGGTTTTCACTGAAAAATCATAATAACTGTTTCCTACAAAACCATACAGACTTACTTTAAAAACACAAATGAAGACCTTCGGTTGGTCAAAAACAGCAGACATTTTAGCATCAAAACGTTAAAGTAACTAATTTGTAGCACACGGAGTTGGTAGTTGCATTACAATAAACGGCTTGCCTCCAAACTGTATGCTGCAACAAATTAGGACTTTCCTTTCACAGATCATTTTCATAAACGCATGCGCGACAGATTCTGCATTGATCCTTTGCGACGTAGCGGACACAGCCCCTAGCATGGCATTTTTTTACCAAGTGCCCTTCAGTGTTATACATTGAACCCCAAACGCAGGCTGGCACAAATGCCTTAACAACTTCATGCCGTGAATAAGAGGATCTGGGAGGTGAAATTGAATTGCTCTAGATGAGAATCTGGATGAAGGCAAGAACCCTACACTCACAGGACATTACTGCAGATGCTGAATCTTGTGAACATTCAGATTGCATTCCATAACTGGCCCATACAGAGTCGGACATCACCAAATACTTTGGTACTGCTTTACCACATTTATATCGTAAAATGTGTGTGTGTGCCTAAATCCTTCATTTCTAGTGTTAAAAGTCTCTAAGTAAATATGGTCTCTGACGAGGCGACCAAGCATGTAAACTTGTCTCATGAAATACTAGCCCGTTGATCAGGTATAAATAACTGGGCTTGATAGATTAGTGCTACTAACTAAGCCTTGCCTTGTAACAAGTGCTGCAATGCTCACAGGCTGTTGTGCGCTATATAAATACGAATAAAACAAACAAGCAAGCAAACTACTACAGCGCTTAGTTGACCAACCTACGTTTTCTTTGAATTGGTCCATTCCGTACAGAAGAACTAGAGACCATCATGCGTGTTAATTTTATTTGTAAGCAAAATAAAGGCATATTAAAGGCAAAAGTGCCAAAATTGCTACAGTTTAGCCAATGCGGGGCTGCAAATTACTTTTTTCGCAGATCACCTGCTAACATTGAATTTCCCCGGAACCACCATCCCACTCATTAACAAATATTCTCTAGAATGAAACCTCAAATGCAAAAACAATACAAATGAGATTATATTAAGGAAGAAGTCCAAATATTTCATTGACTCTTTGTGCAGTACCCTTAGCCCGGCACCTTTTATATCCTGCTGTTTGTAATTTAAGATTGTTCATTCTTCTACGAAGGATGCCCACAGGCTATTTTCCTTTGTCCCGCAATTACCTTACTAGTGTCAGTTAAGGCTATTATGACCCATTTCTCCTGCTGTTGCGATCAACACCAATTATCCCTCAATCGCCACAAAAAGGCCAACAACCCATCACCAGGGGTGTTGCTAGGTTTGGAAAAGATCAGGGGCTAAGTTAATGTCGGGAATGGCGGGATTCAGGGCTAGCTATAGCCTTTTGGTTGCAGTCCCACTCCCCCCCTCAGCAACGCCTCGGCGCATCACCATCCAGGATAATCCGTAAAGTTCTTTCAACCATCGGATAGGCCCATAGCATGTGTACGAGGTATCCTCTGGCCTCAACACCCCCACCGAAAGGTATCCGTTAATTACTGCTTGGACTTCCTTGCTCTCGTTGGATACCAATAGGCTCTTTGAAAAAATACAATAAGATTTCTGGTGGGTGCTCATGTCTCAGCCCAACTGAAACGTTTCCCCACAACATCCTGCCGCGGCTCTGCATTCCAGTCTAAGCCCGAGTGACTTTTTTAAAGTCAGGCAGTAGGGATTCACGCTTCCTCCATCACCAGATGGTACGCAGCCGAGCTTGCTCTTTTTCCCATGGCATACAAGTCGAAATAGGTCTTAAAAGGGGAGATAGTTGGTCCATTGTTAATCCACAATGGATGTGAGGGTCTTAAGAAATTCCCCATCTGTAGTTACTTCCAGAAATACCATCTCGGAAGACTGCATCTCACTGAAATTCTCAAAATAATCCACGGAGCCCTCCACAAAGTAATGCAACAGTAACAAAATCAAATCCCCTTTTCGGGCCCAGAGCACCAGTATAATGGCTGATCTATTCTAGTTAAATCATTTTGGCAAATTGGTGCCTTCAGTGTGAGCTCTATCTTTATAGCTTTTAGTCTATGAATCTTCCATCACACTAGAGCCATATGCTTCAATATCTCCTTTGGTAGATACAGGGGAAGGTCCCGATACCCACATAATATGATAGATTGTATGTAGTCTTCATTAGAAGTTCCAAGATGACATTTCCTCCCTTGTATACCAGCTCTTGCTAAACGTGTTATTCTGGTAGCCCATACGAAGATCTTAGCATTGGGCAGATTAACACCACCTTTAGTTTTATCTCTGTTCAGGAAAGTGAGATTCAGGCTGCAAGCTACTAGCCAGCCAAAAAAAAAAAAGATCACCCGCTTCCTCAAGTCTATACATTATGTGAGAAACCAGAGGGCGTTCCCACTTCCTTATCCCCATCTTCCTCTATTCAGGTGGGCAGGCAAAGGCCATTGCTTTTGGAAATGGAAGGAGGATGTCCTCAGACGAGACATGGTATCCCCAGTTTCCATGCCACAATGAACCCTCAGTCTGAGGATTTTATTGGGTACTGTCTAAACCCCGATAGTTCTTCCTTTCAAACCAACCCTCGGGTAAATCCTCAGTATCGAGGGAACACGAAAGAAGATAACAAGAAAGCTTTATTATATGGACAGAACAGTCCCACATTCACCTCCTATGTTTAAATCAAGAAGTTATCAGAATATATCCTGCTCTACCTATACCTTTGTAGGTTATAAGTCTTACCCATTGTCACACATTTCAACTGTCCCATATGTAAATCCCTTTAAGGCTGGGACGAAGAAGAAGCAACTAGGAGTAATGCACACTACCCTCTGTACACACCACTTTGCTACTGGGACGAGGAAGAGGACTGTAGGACACTACTAGGAGGGCCAGGCATGTCCCATTGATAGAAGTAGTTATAGTCAGGCAAAGGACTATTAATGGTTCACATGTGCATATAAAGAGGCCAGAGACACACGAGGAGATCCAGCTGGGCAGGAGAGCACGGCAAATCGAGGTGGAGCAGGCAGAAGGGTCGGTGAAAAGGGCGCCGATTACTGCATGGAAGCTCCTAGCTTCCATGCAGTAATCGGCCAGAGCAGAGGCCAGAGGCCAGAGCAGGCCGCAAGAGGGTCAAGAGCTCTGCAAATCCCTGTGCCGCGTGTTCCCAGTTGGAAGTGGGGGACACAGAGGGTGTCCAATACTCTGCCGACATCTACATGAAAGTTTGGAGGAAGCGAGCGCTGCTCACCAGAGGTCCTGGAGGGAGAGAAGGAAGCGAGCGAGAACCAGGGATTAAAGCCAAAGCCCACGGGGGAGCGGCCGCACAACGGTGAGTGACAGGGAGAGATCACTCAGGCTGGGGTGCTCTAGGGGCTTGGTGTGGGCAAAGGAAGAGGCAGATCAAGTAAAGGTATGCAACAAACGGGTCTGGAGACCAAATGAGAAATATTGAAACCTGAACACTCAGTATTTCCTGAGTTATTGAATACCAAACTAATGAAAGAAATGTGAAATATATATGAAACTAGCTGGGGTACCCAGCGTTGCCCGTGGCCTGACCGAGTGTTCTCATGTGCCCTGGAGGATGTTGCTCTTGTCCTCATGTCAGCAAGTCTTGGTTCAGTTTGCTCTGACATCTCATTTGCCCTGGAGAAAGTTGCTTTTGTACTCTGGTCGTCAAGTCGTGCTGCTGTTGTGTTTCTGAAGCTCATGATATCGATTTTCACTTTGCATCAGATGGAGCTTTTCCAAGTGATGTGCTTTTTTTGTGCGGCATGTTTCAATCACTTAATGGCTTCACAACATTTGAGAAATGTCCAAGAAAGATTGATTGTGCTCTCTTCTCGTCAATGAATTTAAGTAAACTGTAACCTTGTGATTTCCCAAATCTGGAGTGGTGTGATAAAAAAGAAAATCTTTTAATTCCCTTTAAAAATACTTTAATAAACACTTTCGAACTGTATACAGTAGTAATACATTTTAAAGTAATAACCGACTTATCGAACATTTTGCGTCACACTTTTCAAAATATTGCCTCCTGGTAGTACCTAATGTGAATCGGGATGAGCATCAGTAAATGAGGGTGTCTAGAGTACATTTTTTGCATTTAAACAGACTACGATCTTTCCCCAGACAAAAGGGGAATCCATGAAAAATTTGGTAGACGTGGGTTCAACAGTGTGGATTTGTATAGCCGGACACACCCACACCCACATTGAGTGAAAGGCAATTGATGTAAATTACCAAACGCATTGAAATCAAGTAACAAGCTGTTTTTTTTTTTTTTTTAAACTGTGTTTAAGTGCAAGCCAAGTCTAATGAAAGCATTCGAGGCATTTGAGGAACACTATGGGATAGCTTGAAAGCAAAGTGTTGATAAAGAGAAATACCACCAAGTGAAGTGTGTAAAAGTCACGTGTTGGCAGAGTCAAAAGACTGTCAAAGTAAAACAAAAAAAGTGTATATGAACTAATGACACAGTTGTAGAAGGGAAACCTGTGTTGGCAAAGTCGTCCAACGAAAGTAAATAAACATTACAAAGTGTAAAGGGTTATCGGTTGTCTGACCTGTAATGGGTGGACCATGTGGTCTGACAACTGCACCCAGACCGAATAACCCCACTTGGAGTGAATCAAGGAAAGTCAAGAGGCTGAAGCTGTTATACCTAATACATGTTGAAGTGACTAAAAGGACAGCAAATAAAGAGCTGGTGAAAAGCCTGAAAGGTTACAAGGTAGATTTGCTAATAAAGTTGAATCGACCGAATTAAAAGTCAAGAGAGCAGTCTTCTCAGGCAAGGGAACCCCCAAGACCTTTTGTGGAATTGTTTTAACTTGGGGGAAGGGAACCACAATGACATTATGTGGAACTGTTTAGAACTTGGAAAAGGGGAAGCTGAAACCAAGAAGCTGGAAGCAGCTCAGAACATTTTTGAACACTTTCTTTGGTTGGCGACATCCCTACACATTTTATATCTTTAGTTGTGAGGGCAAGTATAGGTTTTGGACACAGAGACATTTGAGTTGAACTTTGACACAGACAAACCTTAGTTTCTTTAGGTAGGGACATCCTACCTTAGTATAGGACAAGTTAGGTCTTACTCCATCCTGGGATTTAAGAAATAAACCTTTGCTTTTTGAAAAAGTGGATCTGTTGTCTGTGTTCTTCTTCATGATGCCTTCAAACTACACACAGCACACCATTCTTACTTGCCAATGATCAAATATCAATAGCCAATGACTTTTGGCGAGCAGAAATGTTGCACCCAGTCTGTAATGTTAAGCAAATCACAATGCCAGAAATATGAAAAAGGAGGGAATAGCGACAGATCAATAAGGTGGATGTGCAGGTCACAGTCCATTGTCATCCCCCAGATCCACAGCAATACTTTGTTCCACTGGGCGTCACCTGACACCGATGAGCCAAAAACTAAAAATGAACCGAGAGTGTTCAGAGCGAATAGTGCCTTCTCAGCATGCATGATCACAGGACGATTAGACTTGCCTGAGCAGAATATCAATTACAGGAGAACATGGCAGTGTGCTCACCCTACAATCAACTTTCAGACGGTGCAAAATCGCTTTGATCGAAAGCTCAATAATGGTCTATAATGTTTGGTTACTGTCGAGTGCAGCCGTATTTTTCCTCCCAGCTTTTCACTTGTGCGATTATCAAAAGTAATCTCCAGTAGAAGGGAGAGCCTGGAAATCAGACATTCTGCTCGTGGGCAAAAAAAACATCAAACTGATGCCTTGGCTACAAAAGACTGATAAGAGGAATATAATAAAATGTTGCGCGTTAAGCCTTCCTTTTTTTGCCTTGAAATGTACAACCTCAGCAAACAAGAACAGAGACAAATCACAAATTAAAAGGGGGGAGATTTGGGTCAGCGCTGGTGCAAGCATGATGGCCAAGGTAATAAGAGATTCAAATCTAAATAATAACAAGCATTGGCAATGAAAACAGTTTGGGCTTTAGGGTAGGCATGGGAAAGGCAATTGGCAGGCACTGCCATAGTGGTATTAACTGGCCACTGATGGTAGCAGGTGCATAATAGTGAGAGTACCCGAGCATCTAATAGGAGACTCATGGCAAGTGCGCAATACTTATACACAAGCCAAAACAGTTGGCTTTGCCAATGCTCATTTTTAACAGGACTCCGGTGAGGGACATGCATAGGGTTTATAAATAGAGTGGCTGAAGCCAGATCTGGTTATGACAGTTTAATTACACCAGAAGCAATTCTCTCAGAAGACTTCTTTGAAAAAACACTGGCAGGCACTTGGAGTGCAATGTTTCATGGTAAGGAATGATTAAAGAGAACTCCAAGAGAAGTGGCAGTGACTGGATGAGAAAAGGCTGTAGGAATTAGCATTGCCGTAGGCAGTCAATGGATGTGTAGATAACCAAAACACCTGAAAGCTCGGCTTCCCTCCCTGTAAGCTTTGTTTCCCTCCTCATATGCCATTTCTCCCCATCTGTACTCTAAAGCAATAGTTGCATTAATGCTCCGAGAGGACAGCTCAGGGGCAATGCGCTCGCCTTAGAAGCAAGATGCTGCGGAGCAACAGGTTCGATCCCCGGGACCGCGCTTGGAAACCTCTGGGTATTAAGCGCATTATAAATAACCAATTACACAATTATACAATAGTTCCAGCTTATAAACGGGGATAGCTCATACTGAAAGAGGAGTCTTTTAGCTTCCATCCGATAGGAACAAAATTTGGAAAGATTCCAGGGAGCAAAAAGTGAGCAAATCTTTCATGGTGGTTGTTCATCAAGGTGCTGTGTCTAAGAAAGGAAATTTAAAAACATGATGCAGCACAAAATTAGCTACCCTGGTATTACTGTCCGGAATGTAATGCTAATGGGGGTTTGCATTAACAAAACCTGGGGAAAAAGTCCTGGTTTTTAAAAACTTGAATTGGATGCCTGCTTAAGGTTGACCTTTTAAAATATCAAAAGTGCTGCCTAGTGTCAGACTTCATTGCCTAAATCTAAATAATGAAATGGTCACCAGAGATGTAGAAGAAATGGGGGAGGGAGGGATGTGCCACTTGGCAAAGTCCTATTGTATGCAGGTACAAAAGCAATTTGGCAGTTTCAGCACTAAGACAAAAATGTTCCTTGTGCAAAAAGGTATTCTTTCAATGCATCTTCATCTGGGCAACTACTAAACTGGTGCAAAAGCAGTGCCTTAGTGCACTTTGCTCCTCAGTCCTGGACTGATTGCATCTCAGTTTATTCACCATCTCGTTCATCCAAACCTCCTTTGCACTTAACCTCACCGTCCTTTACCCTCCCTGTGCCTCCCCTCGATTCTGTTCTTTCTCCATACTCGCCCTGCACCACTTGGAACTTGCTGCCCAGAACAAAGCCAACCCAACTGTACATCTCTTCAAAGCATGGCTTACGCTTCACTTACTTGCTAAAACAGGTGCTCCCCCTGCCGTCTCTCCTATCCTCCCTACCTAACCCCCGCCACTGCCTCGCCTCCTGTGAAGCATAATAACTTAATTCTGTATATTTAATGATTAGTCCTCTTTAGTTTGAAGTTCTTGCCCTTATAGGTTCACGTTACCTTTGTAAGCAGCGCATCAGATCCGATTTTGAAGTTGGGAGTAAAATTATTTTTTAGGGAGTAAAAAAAGTAATTCACATTGCCAATGGGAGCATTTCCTAAGAAACTAAAATGGTTTGTAACTGTAAAACAGAAATGTTGTGAAAAATATTTATTTGCACCACGTTAATCATGCATGTTAAAAGATACATCTATACCACATCATATCAGGAAGCAATGCTAGTTTCCTGCTGTGGCACTGGGTGAATTATTGGTCCTAACATACCAGCTGAGTTGTGTGGGTGAAAGTAGGAGGACTATGTGTCCATTTCCTATTTTTTTTATTGGGAGTATTTTCACTCCCTATATTTCTTATTTGGGAGTATAACTATTTTTAGGGAGCAAACGTGGCTGAACCATCCCTTATCTTTAGTTCTGCTTGCAAGGGACCTGCTTTCTTGTACACGTCTTGGTTTTTTTCAATTGTTGTCTTGTCCCTAGTTTGGTTCTATGCGATTTTTACCGAAAATAAATCCATCGTAAAAAGTACCAAATGTATGTTTGTATTTTATTTGTGGGGCACCCCGTTTCCCTATGTTTTAACCCCCCAAATCCCTCCCTATCAGTTTTAACCCTTACCCCACCATAGATATACATTTTTTTTAAATCCATGTTTTCCTATGGATTTTTTCAGTAAAAAAATCCATCGAAAAAATATGTCACTGGATACCCCCTAGTATATGTCCGCAATATTTACACCCTAAAACTGGCTCACTACTTATTCTTATTTTTATGTTATAGTACAGGCATCCTTCATGGGAATGCTTCCGCATATGTAAATGTGTTCTTGTAAGTCATGTGTGATCAAAATTGACCTCCCGGTTCGTCAAATACATAGAAATGGTTGACAAAATATTTATATCTTAAAACATGAATGAAGTGTGAAGTGCCAGAGAAGAACCAGGGCCTGTTACCACTCTGCGCTTATTAGAACTCACTGGCAGCAAGGGGCGACGACACATTCGTACGTCCCAGTCTCCTGCAGCAACCCATTTACCCAAATGGGATTACACCGGGATTAAATTGGTTTACTATGGACGAGAAGCCTAATTAAATAGATAGTTGGATGTGCATCAATTAATTACAGGACCAAGATTTTCTGTGTACTCTGAATACTACATTTCAATCTGGGCTTCAATTAAAGTGGGACCGGCGCCACCTGAAAATGCAAAATGAGGCAGATCTACTTTTAGACGTCAAATAGAAAGTGATTGGCTGATTCATGGGGAACTGCCAGAGCCAGAGCGCTCTCCTGTCGGGTACATTATACATCGCCACTATTTGGCACCCCAAGTATTCTTGGTGCATAGTCTCACTTCTGCTCCTACAGGAAATAAATGGCCCTAAAACAAGTACTGACCAATGCAATAGCTTTGGCTACTCTGCATGCATTTGATGGGCATTGGCTAGGCGTGCACCACTTGTCATGTATGGCCCGATACACTTGCCTCGTTGACCAGATATTGTGAAGCTGGGAGGTGGGGTGGTAGAGAAAAAACTGCCTTCAATGTATCAAACCTTCACCATTTATGGGCAAAGGCTGTACTCTGCCTCAGAGCACGCACTCCACAGCATGTCGTACTGTCTGAAACATTTTGCAAAGCGCTGCTTTACAATCGGAAGGATGCTGTAAGTAACTCATGGTGGCTACAGTAAAGACAGACACGTGATCACAGTTCAAGGGCGTTTATTAAACTGTATAGGTAGGTTGGAAATCTAAAACTAAATCTAAGATGGGATAAAGCTTTGTCCATCAAATAATAAGGCAGTCCTGGTGGCGTCTTGTCAAAATAAAAGGGCCTATACTGAGAAAAACCTATTGCCAATCCTTACACTAAATACAAAAGAAGTATGGGATAATGTTCACAAGAAAGAAAGAAGTGTTCACAAATAAGTCAGATGCTGTAGCTAGGGTTCTCCCCTCCCCACATGTCCAGCACGGGACAAAGTAGGATTCCGGAGCACAGCACAACTCAAGCTTTCCCAGCACGAGCCAACAATTCCGTTCTCAGTAATCAGTCTCTTTTCTACAAAAATTCTCTTGCCTCTGAAGATCGGAATTATTCTAAACAAATGAAAAATTCCTTCCTGCTTGCAATTTGGGTGTTGCTTGTCACCCCCTGAATCCCCCTCTTCCGGACTCTGACCCCTCTCGAGTTTTAGCCTCCCTCAGATGGATCACAATGGCTTTTCACAGCAATCTTTTCTGTGACATGCATGACTCGGTTTTGAATAAACATACATATATTAACATTAACAATATCAACATTCCCCCACAACTCCCTTGTCCTTCCCCCTCTACCCCCTCGGGTGGTGGACTCTAGTTCTACCTGCAGGGGTGTGGGTAGGTTTACAGGATGTCCAGGATTCTGATGTGTGGGCAACACTGGAGCATGTAGTCACTTTGTAGATAAAACACAATATTGCCCCAGTCTTTCCAAAAGGCATTCCTTGTAGTTTATGTCATCCATTCCACAGAGACAAATCTCAACACTTTTTGGAGCCAGTCGTAAAGCGTCTTTTTTTTTGCTTCCAGTGTTGGGCAATTGTCAGCCACGCCGCTATAACCAAAGTCATCACTCCCCTCTGCTGTGTTTTTGTTTAAGACCTGAGGTTTGGGTCCTACAATCCCGCCAGCCAAACTTTATCCTGCAGGTCAACTGAACTTTGTATCATGTTAACTGCTTGGGACTTCACGTCCCCGCAGAACTGCTGCAGGTTTGGGCAGCTTCATCAAATGTGTTTCTCGTCTTCTTTTATGGGGCATCCATGCCAGTATTAGTCGTTAGTGGTTGATACATTGCATGGAGTCTCTCTGGGGTGTAGTGCCACTGCACTATGACTTTCTGCCACATTTCCCTCATCTGGATGGAGTGTGTTAGTTTGGGGATTATATTCCAAACGTATTCCTATTGTTTCCTTGCTATGGGCTCACCCAGTGGCTCCCCCGCCTCCCCCCCCTCCCCATCACCTCATATAGTTCCACTGAATCTCCTCCCGTTGGTCAAACAACATTTTGTATAGATTGGAGACAGTCTTTTTGGAGACTGTGTCTGTTGTCATATAGACTTCGAACGGGGTCAACCGTCTAGTAGCCACTTTTGTTTAGGGGTGGAGGCGGAGGGGGTATCCAGTGCTTTAGTTGGGTGTATTTGAATTCCTCTGCAGACGTTATCCCCACAGATCGTTTACATTCTTGATATGTCATAATGGACTGGCATCTATACATATCTCTTATGCTGCATCCTGCTTGTGTCCAGCTTGCATGTGTGTACGAGTCCATCTCCGGCTTGAAGTCGAGGTTACCAAACATCAGGGTGATGGGAATGTTGTTAGGGGCCCTCTTTTGACCGCTGTGTCCTATGACCTCGCTTATTTAACTCTCCGTTGTGCTGCTTCATAGTATCTTCAAAAGTGGGGAAGCGTTAGCCCCACTTGGTCTCTGTGCTGTTAAGGTTGAATCGCTATTCTAGGTGTTTTGTGCTTCCATATGAAGGTGGTCACCATTTGGTTCCAAGGACCTGAAGAACAATCTCGGGATATTTACTGGGAGCGTTTGGATGTAATAAAGTAGTTTCATAGAACCAACATTTTTAGGACGTCAGCCTCCCCATGAGGAGATGCTGAGAGGATTCAATTTCTCTAGGTTTGTCTTTAGTTTCACCAGGAGGTTCGGGTAGTTGGCATTCTAGAACTGTCCATTTGAGGATGTTAGTTTAATCCATAGGTACACGATACCTTTTGGGGTGTTGTTCAATTGGGTAGCGTGGGCCAGTTGTTTTACTATTGCTAGGTCCTCGGTTAGGTTCAGGATTTTTGTTCATTTATTTTTAGGCCAGAGATGGATCCAAATTGGTCTAGTTCTTTTAGAAGTGCTGGGAGAGATCTGGGTTCATCGGAGCTATCAGCAGGTCATCAGCGAAGGCCATAGTTGTATGTTCTTCCCCTCCCATCATTATACCCTTCACCTGGTGAGCATCCCAAACCCAGATCAGGAGAGGCTCCAGAAATATTGCGTATAGTAGGGGTGAGAGCGGGCATCCGTTTGGTGACTCTGATCAGGGGTACCTGTCTCGATAGGGTGCCATTTAGGGATATTCGCATGGAAGTTGCGTTGTAGTTAGCTTTGATCATCTGCATAAAGTTCAGCCCGAAACCCAGGTTTTCCACTGTGTGGAACAATTCTGTCCATTCTACTCTATCAACCGCTGTTAGGGAGAATTCTCTGTAAAGGCTAATTTCCCAAACCTAGTGAGTCCCCCAGCAGCTTTGCTGGATTTTTTGGGGTTTATTTTTTCTCCTGCTAAGAGTGAGACTCTTTTTCTCCCACTCTTAGACATGATTTGAGGTGTTCCTTTGACTTTGTATGTGTTCTATGGGCTATGGGGTCCTTTTCCCCATAGGGTATCAGGTATTTTTGATATGTGGGTTACACAGCACCCTCCGTGCAGTAACCCAGGGGTGTCGTAGCGACCCCCAAACAGACTCCATACCCTGGGACTGACTACTGTCTCCCAGGGCATGTAAAGTCACCATTGGCTTTACTAGTCTCAAATTGTGAACAGAACCAGTACAAACCATCATATTGTGGACGTACTGGTCGGGGCAATTCAATTGCCCCGGGGTCTGTTCGAGGGGGCACTGTCCAGTCCCCCCCGACCGAGTTTTGGCTGGTGGCAGTGGATACTACTATTTATATTCGACCGCGAATATATTCCTATGGGATTTTCCCATTGTTCGAGGCTACCACTTTTTAAAATAGCCTCGAACATACCGCCGGTTTATTAAATTAATATAAATTCACCGGTTGGTATTTTTTGCCGAAACTTGGTTCCAAAATGGCGTTTGTGTTCGCTTCTGTGACTCCAACCCAAGTCGAGCCCTTTGTTTCACTTTTTGGCGGGCTTCTCCACAGAAGCCTCCCAAAAGTGGTGCCACTTTGTCTGGGTACCACAGAGGGTGTGGGAGGGGGTTTAGGCACCCTGGACTGAGTTGCCTCGGGAACTCAAGTCGCACTCTTGTGTGATTGGCCCAAGTGGTGAGCCGCCCGGCTCACCACTTAGCATGTTTGAGTAACAGCTAGGCTGAATGAATGGGGGTTTTCTGCATAAAAGCAGGGCTTTGGGGACTGGAACTTCAGAAGTCGCCACAGGACCTGAAGAATCTGAGGAGGGAGAAGCCGAGCCGACCTGCAACGACGACACCACCGGTGGAGGCCTGCTGAACCGTCTCACCACTTTTCCTGACGACAGAGGAGATCTCCAGCCCGGAGAGTCTTCTTCCTTTGAATGGTGGGGATTACCAGTTTGCCTGTCTTTTCGCCTTCCTGGACCATCTCGTGGCCGCCTTGCCCGTGCCAAGCACCCCGGCAACTGGAATACCATGGTTTACCACTACCGCGAAGAAAAGGGTGGTACCTTGTAACCGGGAAACTCTGCGGCCGGTTTCTTCCCTGGCAGTGCAACGACCTTCAGCTTTCCTCCACGTCGAGACCACCTCTTCCTCTGGACGAAACACTGACTTGCACCCGCTGCCAGGAACAACTGCCCCCGCTGGAGCGTTCTTCCCATTTTCTGGTACTGTGTCCCGCCTGGCTTCCCTTGCGACAGATCGTTTGGGGTGACAGTAAATCCTCGACTTTCTAACCTGGGTTAGCCTGGGGCCTGTTAACTAACTTTTCCTGACTTGATCTCAATCTTTTGTGAACTATTTACAAAGACTCTTTGGGCATAACCCCACTGTGTGATCCTGGAAACATTTCGCTTGTTCTCTCTAAGAGTGGGCCTGGCATTTGAACTTCCTTGTTCTCCAGTAGACTTTGCCTAACCTGCCTCACTGTGGTTCTTTGAAAAGTATTGAGATTTGTGTGCTTTCATAACTCTGCCTTTTTAAATAACTTATTAGAGTGCCATCTTATGTTAAGCGCTCACCTCTGTCTGAAAATAAGTGGTGTTTCTCAGTAAGACTTGTCTAATAAGTAATCAGGGTTGTATATATATAATAGTGACTGTGTGTTGAATTTACTTACCTCTTTTTGTGATAGTGTAATTTACAAGTGTGTCTTTAAATAAATAATTATATACTTTTACACCAAAGCTCTGGTCAGTGTTTGCTCGTGCTACTGCATCTCTGTACCTATTGTGTATACTCTATATACTGCCTAACTCATCTTGAGAAAAGTCTGACTGCTCAGCTACAGCTACCAGGTAAATCTGGGTGGTACAGACTGCTACCAATTGGGTTTACTGCCAACCACCTGTAGTCTTAAATCTCTTGCAGTGGTCCCTAAGGGAACTGCACAGGTTTCTGCCTAACAACCGCTTTCTCCGCGTCCAGAGACACGAGGATATCTGGGGTGTGTGTGTGTTCTACTTTTTCAATTAGATGGCTCACCCTTTTTACTTTACTTAAATCTATTTATAACACGCAGCAATGAACCCGTAGGCATGAGGATGCAGACAAAACAATCAAAACAGGAAACAGAACAGAGTTAGCAGTCAGAGGACCCTGCGTGTGTTGTCTGCAGTTTGTCTCGCGGGAATAAATCCAGATTGGTCTGGGCCTATGAGCCGCTTGAGTCTTTCCGCCAGGATTTGTGTGTAAAGTTTTGCGTCCAAATTAAGGTGGTCGGGCGGTGTGACCCTGGTAGAGATAGGTCCTTTCCTGGTTTGGGAAAGATTACCACTTTCACTTCGTTCATAGTGTTTGTTATGTTTCCCTGCGTTCTGAAGCCGTTATACAGGTTTGTTAATTTTGGGGCGAGCACATACTGGTATTTTTTGTAGAAGGCGTCCGGGTATTTGTCTGGGCCCGGCACTCTGTTTCTTGGGAGTTTCACTGCGCTTAGAACTTCCTCTACTTGTATGTCCCTGTGTAGTGCCATCTTGTCTGGTCTGAGATCTGGGGGAGGGAGAGTTTCTCTAAACATACCTTCCGTTTATCCTCCCTGGGCTCGTCTGACTTGTATAAGGTCTGGTAGTAGTCTCATTATCTCCCCTATTTCCTCATTAGTTGTTTTTATTTGGCCATGTTTGTCCCTTAATTTCAATACGACTGTTATACGCCCCTTCAAACTGCAAGCACAGAGCTGGTGAACATTCACAGCCACAGCCCGGAACAAACAGGGCACAGCCCCACTGCTGTCGACGTTGAAGCATGAGCGAGGAACCACTGCAACTTTATTTATTAACATTACTTGATCCTTCGCTGTCTCGTGGATGGGAAGCTCAAAGCACAGAACTGCTAACAATCACTGCTCTGTGGCCCAGGGTCCGGATTTGTCACTACTGTCAAACAGTTAATATTGCTGTGCCTGAAAGAGAGTCTAAAGAAGGCAGAAGAAAGTAATCTGCATGAACTGTCAAGAACTATAAAGTTGACCTGGAACTGGTTTTGAATATTGAGAGACCGATCTTAAGTGCACATTGGCAAGTTGAGCAATCTAGTGTCTTGAGAAAGGAGAATCCTGAGACTCATTTTTGGGAACTGTGTTGTTTTCTTGGGAAAAGGAGTCGTGAGATCTCATTTTGGAACTGTCTTGTATTCTTGGTGAAGGGAACCTCGAGATTCCTTTTTGAGATTTTTCTGGAACTGTTGTGAACTTGGAGAAGGGGAGCAAGAATGTAGGCTCAGAGCTGGAAGACGCTCAGAACTTTATTTGGAACACTATTTCTATTTTTCTGATATCCCTACCCATTGTTTAGCTTCAGTTGGGAGGGAAACTATAGGTTTTGGACACAGACAGACTTTTAACTTGAACTTCCTGACTCAGACTGTCCTTAATTTCTTTAGGTAGGGAAATCCCACCATAGCATAGGCCAAGTTAGGCCTTCACCCATCCTGATAAGTTAATAAACCATTGTATTTGAACTTTGAATCTGTTGTCTGTGTCCTGCTTCATGATGCCTTCACATCTGACTAATTGTTTGGTCATCTTTAAAAATAAAATTGTATCCCAAGAAATATGTTCAACAGAATGTTAACTACATTTGAATCAATAATGTATCTGGAATGACTTTGTTGTCTTTTTCTGCGTAAACAGATAAAGTACACCTCAATCTGTCGCTCAGATGACCATGCAGTGAGAGGGAGGATAAGCAATTTGAAATTTCCAATCATTCTCGGTCACGAAGGATCTGGAGTTGTTGAAAGCATCGGAGAAGGAGTGACCAACTTCCAAACAGGTACGCACATCTTATAGCAACTTACATCATCCAATGTTTTTCCCAACCATGGCCAGTCTGGCATCTTATACTGCTACACTGAAATGCGACACTGCTACATGTGAGTAATTGGCTCCCAAAAGACAAAAGGCCTTCTGCTATCAAACATTCTTCCATTCTGTAAGCAGAAAAAAATGTTAAATCTTTGTGTCAGCTCTTGCAAAGCTGTAATTGATAAATCATAGAGCATATTTTTGGGATCTTTTGTACCAATAACAAGCTGCTTAACGAAGGTGTACATATGTCTTGCCAGCAGTTTGTCTTGTTGGCACTGATGTAATAGCTATGTTTCAACCTCAAGAACGCTAGTTCTGCTTTTTTGTTTTGTATCACTCCCAACTGACCTTATACATGTTTAATGGCTAATTTAGTTTTCCTAATGGGGTTTTTTGCCATCTCGTTTTGTACTCCCTTGCCGTTCCAATTCTTCCTCTCATCTGTTTCGTAGTTTGTCTCTGTGCTTTTAATGCTATTAGGTCAGCCTTTAAATACCGCCTTGAAGCGCCCCATACTATATTCTGGGGGCTTGCGCCCGTGTCATTTTCAGAGAAGTAGAGTTTGATCTTTTCTTTTATTGTTCCCGCTATCGAGCTATCTTGTAGTATGTCCGTTGGAAATCTCCATGTCCAGATCCCTCCCTTCACCCTACTGATGTTGAAAGACGCCGTTATTGGAGTGTGATCCGAGAGGGTTATCGGTCCTATTTCTATGCTGACCATTCTGCCCACTAGGCCTGTGGATGCCAAAACATAATCGAATTCTTGATTGGGAATTATATGTGTGTGAGAAGTGTGTGAACCCCAGTGTTTCCCCTTTTGTAGCACGCCAGATATCCTGGTGAGCTAGAGTTTCAAAAGCTTTCTTCAGGGTTTTTGAGAGGCTGTTCGTCCCCGCTCTGGTCTTGGAGCTTCTGTCCAGCCTGGGGTCCCACGCTAGGCTGAGATCGCCCCCTAGTATGATTTCCCCTGTGGCAAATCCCTCTTGTGTCATCAGGGTCCCTTTCAGGAAGACGTCTTGTCCTGTATTGGAAGTATAGATTGAGGCTAATTTGAGTGGTTTGCCTCCTATATTTGTGTTAAGAAAAAGGTAGTGGCCCCTCCTTATCTGCCAGAGTGTCCTGGACGTGTGCATTTAGTCTGTCTTGTATGGCAATTAGCACTCCCACCCTCTTTTCCTCCTTGTTTGCTTGGTACGTTAGTGATGCCCTTCCAATTTTAACCTGTGCCTTGTCTGTCTTCTTTATATGGGTTTCTTGGTACATAATGTCTGCACACAGTCCCTGGGCCTGTCGCTCTAGTTTCTCTCTCTTAATTGGAGTATTCATTCCCCGGACGTTGTGGGTCAGGATTTTTAATCGGATGTACCCTCCCACTATCCATGGTCCACTATTTCATTTCTTGCACCCCTATGGTTCCACCCCTGTCCATTCGTCCTCTGTGCTCCGCATTGTATCCTCCACTCTATCCCTTTTATCCACCCCCTTATCCCCTCCCCTCCCTACTCCAACTTCCCTTCCCCCCCTGCCCCCGAGGGGGGGGGCTTTGAGCGCTCTGTCCCTCGTGCCTGGCCCTTGATCAACCTCATGTTCAGTTTGTGGAGACTCCTAAACCCCACTTGGGATTCCAACATCACCCTCCTCCTTTTCCCCATGGGCCTTGAGTTGTGCGATTCTGGGTGTGTTCCCACCCCTTTGGTGTGGGTGGGCACACTCCATGTTCTTATTTGCTTACTTGTAAGAATTCGGAGATTGAGTAGTCTTCATCTTTTCCTTCCTCCTCGATTTTTTCTCGCTACTGGTTTCCACCCTTGCAGTTTGCCAGAGGCTTTTGCTCTTCCTTGTGCTTGGTCTAGGCCGTCTCCGTCTTGTTGTAAGCCTAGAATGTGTTCCTCTTTCTCGCATTTTGTGATCCTATGTTGTCTGCTGGTCTTCTTGGTCCTGTTCGGTGCAGCCAGTCAACCTGGACTTGGGCTTCCGTGTCTTCTGTTAGGATTTCTGCAAAGAGTTGGAGACCATTTTGGTTAGGTCTGTGTCTTCAACTGATTCCGATACATTTTTGATTCTAATGTTTGATCTTGATCTGCCTCACCTCAGTTCTATTCTCCAGTGGTCTCTTAAGGTCCTGGCTCTTGCTCGCTTCCTTGCACGTAGTCGGCTGGGGTGGACCCTATTACTTGGCCATCCCTACCCCGGCAGATGCTTGAGAATGATGTGGCATGGGGAAGGTGCCTCGTTTGTGGGTCCTTCTCTGTTGGCGTCTTTCACTGTGTTGAAGGAGTCCGTGGTAAGGTTCCTCCTTTGAATTAGCCCCTATTTTCTTGTGGTTTGCTCTCGAAAGTGTAACCTGATGGTTGTTGTAGATATGTGCGCCGTGGTGTGGCCGCGTATTGTGGTGGCCAGTTTGTAACCCTTGGGGGTCCTTCCCTCAGCGCACTGTTTGCACTCACTGTGCGTCTGGGGCCCTGCCGTGGGCCTCCCTCCCTCCCCCCATCAGGTGCTGTGTTGCTTATGTGGGCTCTTTTTCTCCTTTCTCCCTCTGTCCCTGTGGGTCTTTTATGTTTTCCTACTCACCAGGCGTAAAGCACCTTCGTGTTGATGGGGGCTACGCTGTGTTTGGGGTTGTACAGAGCTCCCCCCTGTAGTGCATTGCTCTCCGAGTTAGGGTTGGCCGTGGGGTTTTCCCCCTATTGCTGGTCTCCATTTTCTAGTGTATTACCTTCATAGAATGAGGTTGCTTTGGATAGAGATCTGTGTGGGTTACAATGTTGTGTACCGTACTGAGGCAGCGTGAGCTCGGGGGACAGCGCTTGATTTTTGTACTTTCAGTACTCCGTGTAAGCTGTGCGCAAGGCATTTACCCCATGCAGAGGCTCTGTTGTGGTGGGGCCTAATCTGCGTTCCTCCTGATGGCTATGTGTTTATTTTGGTCTCTTTGGGGAGACCTGTGGTTTCTGGAGTAATGTTGTCAGGGACGTTTTGTTGCTCTACTGGTGCCAGGTGTTCCCGTGTGGCGCTGCGTGGGTCCCCAACTGGGTCAACTTTGTCAGAGGTGTGTGCTACATTGACCCACTCAGCAGAATTCCCATCCATAACCAAGTTGCGCTTCTGCAGTCAACAGCACAATGGCTGTGCTGGCTCCTTGGAGCACCATTGCATCAAAACTGCATTTGGCATGACCAAAGGATGGCTGCACCATCTTGCCAAACACCTATTGGGCGAGTTGGAACAGGGAGCACACAGAGAAAAGTGACAGTGTGTGTTCTTGGGTGCACCAAAAGAAGTGAATTGAAAAGGACAGTGCTGCTCAGCTGCTTGCAAAAAGTTCTATTGAAAAGGGAATATTTTACACTAAAAAGGATGCTGCCCTAATGCTATTTTCATCTATTCCATATCACATTGCCTTTATCAATAAGGCCCTGCCATGCCCATCCATATTCACGTTGTGCTTCAGCAGAAGAGCGCATTATCCCTGAATGATAGGCTAATGTCAAGCCAAATCTGGGAAATCTACGAAACTTCACTTTCAGCCGTGCGAGAAAATGCTCAACTTTTGGGTTACAAAATGTCAAAAATCAAGGCTTTAAAGAAATCCTAGCTCTATGGGCAGATGTCAATTTCAGTGAACCTGTGGCTTGAACAAACTGCTGGATAAAAAACTGAATAGGGCTGCAAAACAATATTGGGAAGCCAGGTGGAAGAGAGAAAAACCGAATTTAAAGGAGAAATCCTAGCAGCTTTCACCATGTGTCAAAATGGGCTTTTGCAAACCAAAAGAAAATGCCCGTTTTAAAAGTACAATGTTGAATAAAAACTCCTTGCCTAGCAAGTTAAAGGGGGTTTAGCTGGGGAACATATATGGGATGTTTTATTCCACAGGCTTGTTTTTGATTCAGAACAAACTAAAAGAAAATAAAGGAATTCAAATGCACTGGCTGGATTTTGCAAGCTCCAAAACCACTCTTTCTGCTGGCTAAACTGAGGCCTTGCCCAAAAAGGAGCCACCATACACTTCTGGGACACAAGTGATAACTGCCAGCTTGGAAAACTTTGGATAGGACCAGAAGGCTGCATTGCACTGGCTCATGTCTGGGCAGAGGCCTCTTACATTAGAGATTCTGGGACACCAACCTAGTGAGGAAGTGGCAATAAACATTCAATCAAACCCTGGGCTGAAATGACAGTTGGTGGAGAAAGAAAAAGGGCCAAGTGAAGGGCAAAGGCCAGCCCCATTTGTTTCAAAAGACTATTTTGATTAAGAAATGTTTAAGACTTATCAAGAGGACTTCGCAGGAACGTAAAAACTGAACAGTGTAAATGTAATTTTGTGGTTTTAAATTTAAGACGTTGTAGCCTTCACTGCCATGTTGGGAACAGAAATGGCAGAGAATTGTATATTCTAAGGAAAGTGTACGTGATGCCACTTTGAAATTCAATACAGATATGCCTAATAATAATCTATACACATGTATAAAGTTATAGAATTTTAGGCCAAATATTTCTTACTGAAAACGATGAAAAATTGTTAAGCGGATGAAACAGTCTTACAAACTGGAGAGTTTGACTGGCACGCTCTGTGTAAAATCTGCCCATGTGATTTGTTAAAGTGCCACAACTGTACAAATGTGTAAATTATGTTAAGACTGGATTTTGGCAAAAAAGTCTGTGAGAAGTCTTTGCATGTCAAAGTCCAACTCCATAAACTGAGTCACCTCCTAGTGGAGGCAACCAACTTTGGTCCTATCCGGGTCTTGGGGGTAGGCCTCGCTCAGTTCTGCCCACCAATAATTCTACGATATCACTTTGTCTTATAAATGAGGGTGGCTAACAGAACTCTGGACACACTCTCCTGAATTTCCAGCACCTGCATTCCTGATATTCTACATTCATCTTGCCAGAATCCAGATTCCACTACAAGGCCAAAGCATAGCTGACCCTATCCCAGTAAGGCCTTGATCCAGAAGATCCCACTAAAAATCTCACTAACGAGGGGAAACGCTGTGGTACCCTTTTGGGGAGCATCCTGTGACCAGGCCAGCTGTTTGCCCGCTAGCTACATTCCCGCTGTACCTCTGCCATCCAGCTGTACTGCTATCCAGTGACCAGACAGGCCCAGCTGTTCTGCTAGGGGAGTCCGCCTCTACCTGGTGACCCGAGCTATGCAGTGACCAGGATCGGGGTCACTGTCCCAGTATTCCAAACTCAAGCGTGGACTGCGAGTATTTCCCCATCCCATAGAAACATATAGCCTGCCCAATCCTGATCCTTGTGTCTTTGTTCCTCTCTCTAAGCAACCCTATCCATGCCTTGGTAATTTGTCCTACTGTCAGAATTCTCTGTGCATCTTGTCCGTGATTCCTAGTGTTAGCGCCATTCTTTCATTCACCCCATCTTGTAACTCCTTAACCAATATTTTGATTAAATAAATTAATTTTCCCTAAAGAACAGAGGTACACTGCGTGAAGTGTTACAACTGCAGTGTAACTTTTATATTCACGGGTGGCTTTCCTCTTTTCTCAGCCATTAAAACCTAGTATAAGCAAAATCTGTCTTTTCCTTTCCAAACCGATTTCTCCAACTGCTTCATTTTTCCAAAACCAAACCTCATTTTATCTTGCAAATCTCATACAATTCTTCCGCTATAGCCATTCGTTCACTTCTATAATTGTCCCTGTGATGTGAATCTATTCCCCAGCCCAAAAACCACATTCCAAATCTGAGTAGTTCACCCGTTTTTCATAAAAACCGTTTGTGACATTTAAAACTGCTTCCGTGTAAAATGCATCTTTCAAACGTGATTTCGGCTGCATCGTGTTTTTATTTTCAACTTTCTTTTGAATTATATGCCTTGGGTTGATAACTTGCCTTGTGATTGCTAGTGTTTATACATTCCTGCTGTTGTGAGAAATCATTTGCCTCATGTATTTAACCGCACATTATTTATCAATTTCAAGTGTCATTTTTTGCCATTGCCTATTTTGTGAGGGAAGGTCAGATTTTGATTCTGTTTGCTGCACAATATTACTGACTCTCTGCTGCTTCTTTCCGTCAATTCCAAATTCGATTGATAGGGGTTTGGGAGAGCATTGTAGGGGGAAATCTTAACTCAGGTGCTATCTACCCAAATAGAAAAAGTGTTCCTATTCATTTGTACTTTGGATATGCTCTTGTAGAAGGTTAACCAAGTGTATTGCTTCACTTTCCATTGTAATTATCACCCCATTGGTGATTGCTGCCCGATATTAAAATGTGTATGATTTCCTTTGAATTTTAAAATAAATAAATATTGCATTTTCACCAACTGGTCTAGTTCATGGTCCATTGTGACCCGGGGTATTTAAAAAAGGGGGTGTGAATAAATAAAAGAAAATAAAGAGAAAGGCATCTCATTTGAGTGCTACCTCCAAGGCTAGGGATAAGGGTCCTGGTCCGGTGTGTGTCGCCCGATTGAAATCCTTAACAGCGGCTGTGTCATTCGGTGCCATATGTGTCCCCTGGAGGGATGGGGGGGGGCGGTTAACGCCTGGCTCTCCTGTGGTCACCATTTGGGTTATTTGGCCCTAAAGGGGCTTGCCCCAATCCGTCTTCCGGAGGCGCTGGAGAGGAGCCTGACTCGCTCCTCTATTTCCTGTTTGCCCCTTTTGCCCAGTGTTCCTCTCTGCAACTTGCCCACCTGGATCGCCTCTGCCTCCCCTGCATCGTAGCCTGGCAGCTGTATTGGTCTGTGAGTGGGAAGCTCTTGAGCCATTTCTCCTCCACGCCCACACCCACTCGTGGCCACAGTGGGGCGGGGGTCCCTGGGAGTGAGTCCACTCGGTACCTTTGTCCCTCTTGCCTCAGGTTTCCTGTCGGCGCCGCTGCTTGCCACGTCTGCAGTAGGGTTCCGCTTCTGCTCAGAGGACGCACTGCTGTCTGTGTTGGTTTTCCTCCCTCGCCTTTCAGTGCGCATCGCGGAGGTTCTCCCCTTCTTTTCGGAGTGCACTTCTGCTCAGATTACAGCTCCGTTGGGGTGTAATATCACCCAGAATTGCTTAATTATGTTGCTTGTTGAAGAGATCCACCGGGGAGAGGCACCTACACATGTCCTCCTCTGCCAGCCGCCATCTTGGGATCTCAATGCTTTTTTAAACAGTTCACGGTGGTTACCCCTCTGCCGGGTTCACTCTCGTCAACACACTGTATATTGGGATTTCAGCCTTTGCCCCGTGTTTCATCGGCATCCCTCCTTTAGGTTCACTCTTGCCAACTTTGTCAATCGCATATTTTCTCCTTCAAATGTATCGATGCAGTATTCACTTCCCTTAGCTTCACAATCTTCTGGCGGTAAAAGACTTTCCACTATACAGAGGATTTTACTAGACCCGCGTATGACCACTTTGACCCCTTTCTCGCCTTTCCCAGTGCCTTCTGGTTATCATAGTTTCAACTATTGGGTAATCGCCCAGAGTATCCCCAATTGAGCACCCACGTGGTGCCAAACTCCTCTGTTGCTGGTTTTCCCCCTCTTGCCATCAATAGTTCTTTGTATTTTCACAGTTCAATTAGCCGTTTGCTACTTTCATTAAATACAGTTCGGTTTCTTGTTGGCTTTTCCCCTCAACTCACTGGCTGTGATAAACTGCTTGGCTTTTCTTCTTTCTGGAGTCAAGTTTAGTACCATGTAGACAAACGTCTCTTCCCGGCTAAGTTATCAGCGGAGGAGTGTCCCGCTTACCGTTCGACATCTGCTGCAACACACACACTGGTTATTATTTGCAGTTTTAAGATTCCTTTTGCTGATATCTCGCGGGCCGTGGTCGGAAAGCACAAGGTCCTTCTTTCCTCATCACCCTCTTGGTTCACGCCGTCTTTCTCCTCCTCTTAACTGCCATGCTGAGTTAGCTTTCACGTCGTGTGGTCTGCCTTGCTCATATTGTGCTCTTGTGCTCCACCTTTTATCCCTGTGGGGAAGGGAAAGGGTCGTCAGGTGTGTGTGATTTTGGTCAATTGCCCCACTTTGCCCAATACTTGGGTTGGGACATGTCAAGTAAACAACGCTGGCTTTTGTCCATTGTATTTCGTGGTGTGTGAAAGTGTTCATGACGGAAAGGGAGGGGACAGAGTGTTCAACTATCCTACGTAGCAGGTTGGGGAAAAGGTGTTATCAGAAGGGGGATACCACGTCTCACCCGTCGGTATCTCCCTTCCACTCCCCGAGGACTTCCCATCCAGGTGATCCTCCCTCACTGGTCCACCCCCAGGAACTGGATCAAATTGTGATGGCTGTGTCCTGGCCACCTGGATGACAGACTCCCAGGGACTAGCAATTGAGACACCTTCAGGTTTCTCAATACATACAGTGAAAAATATTTGGGATGCAGTACAAATTGGGTCTGTCCAACTCCAGGCCTCGAGGGCTGGATCCATGTCAGATCTTCATTATACCCCTCATTAAAATTCACGAGATAACTTTGCATACAAAGATTCTAAATGTATGCATATTTTTCCTGAAATATGAGGTAGATCATAAAATCCTGTCAGGTTTCCTGCCCTCAAGGCCTAGAGTTGGACAGCCCTGCACGATAGTGAATTCAACCTCCAGCCCTGTGCTATGTCTATGTCCCGAGTTAAACGTTGGCGATTCTGCCACCAATTGGTTCAAATCTTTTTATTTTTAATCATAACAGCAAATCTGGTAATTTAACAGCCATCGGAGAAGTCTAATCATTTTAGCGCAGTAGGAAATAAAGAACTCCTCCAGTAACCCACTTGCCATTCAGATTCATTAGAATCTGTTTTTTTTTGGGGTAAATGTTCTTCCTGATCAACTGCAGACAACGCAAGCCAATAGAGTGGTCACCCTTCTTGTAGCAATGCTGCATTAGATTTCACATTCCTAACTATTGGCAACACTCAAATTGGAGGGAGGGCCTCAACATTGCATACATTATATTTACGAGCTGCCAGGAAAGGTGCTTACGCACAGCCCTGCCAGAGGTTCTGGTCTCCTTCGCGTCACTTATCACAAGTCATAGAAAACACCACTAACCAGAGTGTACTGGGACATGTGTATGGTTTTAATTTGGTGCACTATGGTATTTCTATTGGATTTTTCTTGTTGTTTCTTCCTGCTGCCCTCTGTTGTGGAATTCCTCAAACTATCAATAGTATCCCCTTTTAGTGCATAGTACCAGCAGAAAATGGTGACTGGACAGTAAAACCTCTGGAATTTATGCAGGAAAGAGAAGACCATGTTCTGGGGCTCGGCCCAGAGGATGGCCTAATTGGTGATGAAGAATCATCCAGTTTTGGATCAACTTCCCTCTACAAAATGACTGGTCTTCATTGGTATACCAGGCTGAGTGTGTATTCCACAAGCAAGGATGAAGCCATTCCTCCGATATTACCTACATCGGATATATTGTTTTGCATGGTATTGTGCTACTAATGTTCCATTACCAACTCCAAACAAGTGTTCAGTGGGAAGCCCAAACTTTCCAACTAGGAGTTGATTGGCTCTACAGTTTCACGTTATTTTCAGTCTCTACACATGGGCAGTATTAGCTTTTGCTCTGTTGCAGTTTCACTTGATATCTGGAACTGATTTCTTGGGTAAGGACTAGCATCATAAAAGGCTATTCCATTCCTGCCAGCCACTTGTACCCACTTAATGAGGTCTCTGCTACTTACATCACGTTTCCCCGAGCACTGAGCCCAAACATGCCTGCTGAGTCAGCAGCAACAAGGGTCTTTGCAGCAGGTGCAGTCTTGGGTTCCTGCAGCAAAGCCTCCACTCTCTGGACACAGGAGGGATGTATGGGATGGCTGCAGGAAGCAGCCAGAAACATGGGGCCCGACACGAAGCAGGCTCCTCTGACCCATTAAAAAACAAATCATCCTGATTCAGTAGGAACTTGGAAGAGGATGCCATTTAAAATTAAGGATCCCATCATTGTATGCTCCACAGCTGTTGCAGTTGGAAGTCTGGTGATTTGCTGCTGGTTTGCTTTTGTTAATTTGTTACAATGTGCTCCATTGCTCTGAGTATTCCTGTGGCTTTGTGGTGTTTGAGCTTATGTGACTTGCATTCGGCTTGGATTTCTAAATTTTCAACTTTTGGTAATATACTTCCTGGCCGTTTAATTTTTCTTTCTTGCATTACACCCAAGCTTCCTGTACTGTGATGGTATTCTTTGCCAAACCCTGAATGTATCCTGGATTCCGCCCCCGCCCCACATTTTTTTTCGTACAATATAAAACAAAATTTGATTTGTGGATTTCTTTCACTTCCTCGTGGATGAGAAATCTCTGCCTCTTCCCAAGAGTCCAACACAGTCCCTTCTTCATTGCAGTAGTAAACGGCTAGGGTGCTCCATCCTCCCACCCTCAACTCACACTTCCGTGCCCATTTCTTACCTTCACCATCATTTGCATTGGAGGTTTATGGCCATGATATTAATGCCGTTTTTTTTCTCATCAGCATGGCGTCATCTTGGATGGCGACTTGGTGCCCTTTTTTCAGATCACTGTCTGGCTTGGAAGCTTTTGTCCGAATTGAGGGTCAAACAAAACATGCTTAGTGCAGATCCTCGTGGACACTTTGCTCTCCTCGTGACATTGTGGGACACAGTTTCCAACTGCTGTCAAGAACCAGAAAGCTGCACTTATACCTCTGCTGAATCCCCAGTTAACTTGTATACACCAGAATCTTTGATGGCTTTGGTAGGAAATCAAAGGAGGTATGCCGGTCTGGATGATATCGGGCTTCGTCATTCGGATGTCAGAGGGCTTTGGAAAAGGGTAAGCAGAACATAGAGTGCCATCCAAAGTATAGGGAAGCCCTGGTGGCAGTGCTAAACATGCACCGTAGCATGGCTGGTGAAAAGGCATATATTTAAGCACTTTGGTGCCATTTTCTTGGACCATTCCCGGCCATCCATCTATCAAAACATCTATGGGACGTCGTTTATAGCCGGAATCCGCTACCCAATTTACAATATCAGTTGAAGACAAGCAACTTTTTGGTAAATTTCTTTTTGATCATTTCAGCCATGACCAATACTAATAATTCCTTCACCCTATTCGGACCCTTAAAAAGGAAGAACGCAGGCAAAAGACAACCGGAGGAGACTCTTATGTTGAAAATTGTTTTATAAAAAAATAGATGTCAGTAATCATGTCCCTGTATTGTGTCTGCCCAATACTGTTTATAAATCTGGTAAAGCAAGGGTGGGGCATAAAGGATTGCGCCAAACTAGCAGCCTTTTTTAAACAATTGCTAATTTCAAACAGTTGGGTGATGAAAAGAAAAAGTAATTAAACCTCTTGGGTGTATCATCCGTTGATGTGTCTTCAAAAGAAAGGAAACTGATGATCACAATTTTTTTCAGTTTCAAAAAGGTTTACATAGCCTCCATTTTTTTCAGCCTCAAAAATATTCGGACCCTTAGCAGAACTCGGCATGAGTAGATTAATTGCTCGAAAGCATAAGGTTTTTGCTTAAAGAAATAAAGAACTAGCGGATGTGCAGGTAAATGTTAGGTTACGCTAAGAGGCAATTGTAAGTGCAATGCGTCCTTTGCAGGCCTTTTGACATGCGCGGCTGTTTGGGTGAGACACCTCAATCTGCCCAAAACGGGTTCGACTTTGTAGCCAGGTGACAGTCGTGGGAGGTCTAATCCAGCAACCCTACAGTAGTTGGTCAGTATAGCCCAGTTCCATTTGGTTATTGGGTTTGTCCCATCCTCCACAAACACCCCTTTTAGTAGATGTGAACTCTCCTGTTGAAATGTCTGCATCATGTCGCAGTAGGACACTGCCGTCAAGTCACAACAATCTTGCTTCTCCTACTCTGGTTAGTGCTTACTATCCCAAGTGGAGGGGTGAGGGAAATGAAAAACAGAAGGAATTAGATGTAAAAGGGGAGGACGTAAAGCCAGAAAATGGTAAAGTGAGGGAGAGTCAGTGAGAAAGCGTGCGGGAGGGGATTGGGTAGAAGAGAAATTGACCGATTAGTAGACAGAGTGGGGAACAGAGTGCAACAAAACCAAAAAACAGCCGTGAAAGAGGACATTAAAACACAAAGGGTAGGCACAAAGATCTGGACACATTATTAAAAAAAATGTATAAGAGTCTCTGCATGGAATGTAGAAAGGTGCCTACGCATCTAAACTAGCATACACCCTTTACTTTGCCCTTTATAAAAAATAATTTTAAAAAATTACAAAAATTTTAAAAAAAACAGCAACTAACTTCAATTCTATTTCATGAAAAACAATTGACCTGGGGGTGGGGGGAATGTTCTCCCAATTTGCACTACTCGCACCAAACCTTGTGAGCCTGTGCTTCGCTCTTTGACATGAGCAGAGATGCTCACTTTGCACCGATGCCCTCGAGTGTAGGCAATTTCCCAGGCTTGTCAGTGCACACAGCTTCTGCAATGTTCCTTAAGCACTCTTATGTTTTATAAAGCCCATTCCATCAGCATGCAGGCCCTTCCCTTTCCAAAGGGATATGAAGCCGTCCCACGTATGGTATTGTAGCTTTCCCAAATTGCCACATTCCAAAAAGGACCTGGGAATACTTTGTTGAGCAATTCTTTCTGCAGCGGCAGAACACGCCTAATTTTGCATTCCTGCAACCATCTTTCACAATGTGTCAGCGTGAATTTCACAATTGCTCTATGCAGTCTGCTTTTCACTTGTGTGCGACCATGGCTCACTGCCAGAGAGTGCGTGGGGTGGCAGGGACATCAAAGAACAGGCGGGTTTCATTCAGACACCATCAGGTGATGTCCTCACACATTTTAGCTCTGGTCGGATTTCTGTGCATCCATTTTTCCCAGTGATGTGGTGGAGAACTGTCGTCTATTATAGGACAATGGGAGTGGAGTATGTTCGAAAGGGAGCTGGGCAGGCACACTCCCAAGACCCCTAAAAAGTGGCAAGGCCTATACAAAATTGTGTGTCCTCTACCTGCCTCAGGGTTTCCGAGTCCATAGGCAAATAAAGGGATTAGAGCCGTGAGTAACTGACGGTGCCTAATCATTACCCAACCCCGCCAAGAGTGAACATATCCATGCCTTTCAACCAACAGTAGGAGGTGTTCTCTTGGAAACAACAGGACCAAAGAAGACCTTACTCGTCACTTGCGTGCACTTCTTTCCAGCACTCAAACGCCGCTGCGCGCCATGGACCAACACACACAGGAGACGGCAAAGATGAAAGATCCCTGCACCCCCGAGCGCATGCCAAGTATCAATCACCCGCTGCAGGGGCCTTCTCCCCGCGGCGCGCCCCTGCTCAGATTCCCATTGACTTGCAATGGGTGATGGCGGCGGTGGGGCGCGCAGTAGAGATGCGGCTGCTGAAGGCCGAACAATGGCTTCGGGGTGTAAGCGCCCAAGCTATAAAGAGAGGCCTGCAAGCCGGGAATTATCATGGAAATGTGAAATCGCATTTTTGTTACAGGCAGCAGAGGTTTTATTCTATTCCATCCAGCAGTGATACCGTCTATTAAAAAGGGTGGAAGGACGAGGGGGGCGCTGTGGAAACCATACCAGATAGATTATTCCCGGTCTATACAAATCCCGAAAAGCTTGCAAGTGTCGAATTGCTCTTCGGACAATGCAGCCCCAGTTGTCAAGGTCCCCTTGAGCACGAGAGAATCTGAAGGACAGGCGGTATAATGGTGTGCAAGTTGCAACAACATCTTGCTCTCTCCACCTCCTCCACCTTCCTGGACTGTAGGAAGTGGTCCAATATCCTTCTCAAGGACGAGTCTGGCGGGGCGTTTGATTGCAGCTCCTAGAGAGCATTCTTTTCGCTTGTAGAACTCCAGAGAGGCGGCTCACCGTCAAGAAGGGTGGGCTGGGGTGGCTTCCGACATCCGGCGCCCACTGGCATCCAAGAAACCTGCTGCCATTTCGATGTTTTTGCCAGTAAGAGTTCCCTGGCAGGAAACATGATTTGCAGCTCTGTATTTTGAAGCACACTGGAAAGTAGGAGCCAGGAGGCTAGCCCATGCGCCATGCGTTTGCCTCGGGACCAAGATGGTGGCATGCGCCAGGGGTTCAATACCATGGTCTGCCGACCCATCCCTTACTCTCAAGACGATGGAGCCCGGCCATGGGTTGTAATAATAGCATTGTTAAAGCACTTAGTAGAGGGAGCAATCCAAAGTGAAGCCCAATATACAGATCTCTGATCATTATTCATGTGTCTCACATCCACACTTGCAGGACTGCCTTACAGCTAAGAAAGTACTGAAAAGGTTAGCCACACACAAAGGAAAGATATAGTAAGGGGATAGGCATGTGCGCAAACAGGCAAACAAGAGTATTTCTACAGCTAGAGATCATATAGGATTCATGGAACAAAACGAGCAGAAAGCAGAGGCGGGGCCTGCGGTGTTCACCTGCCACCATAGAAAAGAATTCCAGCCACGTGCTACCGAAGACAGACACAGACAGACAGACAGACACAGGCCATCAGACTCATTTACTGGCGCAATGTAGCCGCTTTTGCCCTCTAGGCATACATGGCCAAAACCAAAGGATGCACACGTGGGCTCTACTGCCCCTGCATCTTTGACAGAAAGGCAACACATGGCTAAGGCAACGCATCCGATTGCTCCATGCAGCATTTTCTGATGGACTTCTGCCCCCCCCCCCCCCCAAATTGTTTTGCATAAATTAAACTTGGGTCTCACCCAAAGTTAAAAGGGCAATCCAGACGTGAACCCCTTGCTCACTGTTCTTAGAGAGGCGCAGCTTCACCTCACTGATGATGCCCAACAAGGCTGAAACACGTGTATGGGGTTGCTGTGGTACTCTTGTTCAGAGGAGAATTGCCTAGCATTTCGGTGCTGGACTGCCCCTGGGCAGGACAAAGGCTGATATGCGGGGACATTTCTTATCTGTGAAAGGGACAGTGAGCTAAAGACTTGGTAGAGTCTATCCCAGGGGTTACTCACCCAAGAACAGGTCACTGGGCTGTGTTTGTGCTGGTAGAGAGATTCCCAGATCCCCCCCCTGTTTTGCATTCTCTGATGAACCAACAATGTGTGCGAGGATTGGACGAGAATGTTAATGACGCAACAGGGTTTCACGGCAGGATTGGGCGTTTGTGTGGACCAGCACAGATTCTCCTAAACGTTGACTGCCTCTTAACCACTTCGGTCACAGATGGTTTCAACTATTCCATTGACTTCTAGGTTTGCAAGAAGTGTCAGATGTAACCAAGAGCTCGTCAACGTTTTTGACAAAACTGCCCTAAAGTCATGAAATTTCCCTGAAATGACATCCGAAAACCTCAAGGCTGCAGTTCATTACGAGTTTTAAAGAACAATAATCTCGAATATTCTGGCTTAATGGGAATGTGCAAATAGCATTCCCTGGCCCCATTACTAATTGTGACGCAGGAGGAAGCCTTACTCTGCTGCAGTGATGCTCCGACAACGTAGGGAGAAAAATAAAGTGGTAGCCGGCAAGAGTAGAGAAAGTGGGGTGGTACGAGTCTGTAGAGTGATTAATTCGAGCTGAATGTGAAAGTGGGGAAATAGAACACCCAGTACGTCAATGGACAGACCAGCAAGTGCAGTGCGCACTGGGCACTCTCCGCAACGCAGTCAGGAAGGCCTGCTGCAGTGCTGGTAAGCCTGTCCTGCCAGCGAAGGGGAGAACAGACCAGGGTGACCAGGCGTCCCGGTTTTGTCAGGACCGTCCCGGAATTTGCTTGCATCACCATTGTTAGAAACCCCAAGGTCGCCTCGAACCTCCACCATCTTTGTCCCCAACCACATTTATCTACTATAGTGGCGTATCATTTTACAGCCCTGCAGTTAATATATATGAGATGTGCTGGAAATATTAATTTTAATGCATTATCCAATGGGGAGGGGGTGGCATGGAAGGGGTGTGTGACCGATGTGTGGGGGTTGAATGTGCTTAGAGTGCTAGTCCTACTTTTATGTTTCTAACCTGTCCCGGTTTCTCATTTTCAAAATCTGGTCACCCTAGAATAGACGATGGACATGGCACCGTGGTTCCTGCAGAATGGACTGGCAGGCGTTGGTCCAGTTATTACCAGGTGGAAGGGCAGTACAGAACTATATTTGGAGGCTAAGGTGCCGGAGGAAGGATGGTCATGGCAGCGAGAATGAGGCCCCAGAGAACCACTTATTTATCCAATGAAGGGTGCTTGAAAGGAGGAGACCGAGGTATGAGGGGCGACAGGAAAGCGGCACTAGCCCATTTCTTTACAGGCCAATTTGTTTGTTTTTTCTATTACATTTTTTTCTTCATATTTTGCTGTTAATGTAGATGGTTAGTTTTAGGTATTTATTAAGGTGTGGGAATGTGGATGGTTGCGGAGGTGTGGGGGGGGGGTTCTCCCCCTGCTTTTTCTGGCAGTGAAACGTGTAAAAACAACATTTCTAAAAAACGGGCCTCGAACAATTTCTCTCAGGTAATTGGTAAACATTGTAGAACCAGGAAAGCATGCAAGAGTTGTGCACCTACCCCACCTCACACCAGGGGCAGTCCCCACAATAACAAACCACCCCCACCAACCAGAAGTTACCTCATCTACTCCAAAGGAACAGAAGCATCGAGATTCTTTTATTTTTTAGGGATCCAGCAGGGACCCCTCCATTTATAAAAACACAAAAGATCATCCTTAATGAACATTCCCTAAACATTTCCTTTTTTTTTTTTTTAACACTACCCCTATTCTCTGCTCCCCTTGCGCGAGTCCCTTCTGATGGATCTACCCAGTCAACACACCCGTGGGGTGGTAACAGGGAGACCCATCACGTGGAAGAGAACCCTAACCTCTACCTGGCACCACTCATTGTAGAGGAGAGGGGCAATTAGATGGCCCCAGTGGGTTGTTCTACCCCATGGGTGGCCACTGTTTCTCGCACCTGCCCCACTCCAGGGTAATAAAACAACCCCCAACCCCTTCTCATCTTAAACCACCCAACTCTATGTAAATTCCCCTACTTAACCAACCATTTGCATGCACTAAATATAAACTATATCCTTGACACGCCTACAAAAATCGAGGGCAGATTTGGTACTTCATCTGGATTAAGGACTCTGTGGGCCAACGTAGAGGCTTTGCCCGTCTCCACAGTCCAGTGTGGTGGGTCAAGAGAAGGCAGCGGACCAAGTGTGGCTTTCAGTATGGCTTTGCCCGTCTCCACAGTCCAGTGTGGTGGGTCAAGAGAAGGCAGCGGACCAAGTGTGGCTTTCAGTATTACAACTTTATTTAAATAAGAAAAAGGACTTTGTATCCCTTTTCTAAGTGTTTGCACTACCTAACACAAAACTATCTACGGGGCTCGTCGTCAATAGTGTAGTAAAAAAACAATAATCCATCCTCTGTCCAAAACTAATCTGTCCTCACCCTACCACTAAACAAAAACCAAAAAGGGGTCCAAGAGAATGACTCGCTTCTCGTGGACAAGCTTGCCCAGCCTCAGTAAGCCATCTTTAAATAACTTTTCATGATTTCTTGAGCCAGTTCTTTCAGTTCTTCCAGGGACTTTTCCACCAGCGGATTGTCCCATTTTCTCCCTGAACAGAAGTCACTGAGTTTATCCAATGAGAGTTGTGACCCTTCCCCCTTGTTGGAAACTTGCATATCTTTCTCACTTCCTATATTCAGACTCGTTTGTTCTGATCCAAACTAACTTTTCTTCATCCACTTGTTTCCTTTATTTGCCATTGATATACTGGGATGAAAAGACTGAGTCCCCATGCACTCTTCACTGACTTTTCTACCGGGACATGTAAACTGAGTCCCCCAAGTATTCTTCACTTATTCTTCTACTATCCACTTGACTGACCCCACACCTTCACGGGTACGGAGATAATTATTCTCGTTGATATTTCTTAATTCCTTATCATAGGAATTTCGGCTTTCGGGCCAGCAACAGTTTACTCTTGTATTCCAATCAGCATATTCACTGAGACGAGCATGATTTACACATACGTTAGCTCAGACATCCTCCCCTCCTCCCCCCCGGTTGCCCGCTGTCCGAGTTTCCTTCTCTCCAGGGGTTTGGAGTCAATGGGCCAGTTCGCAGGACAGGAATTCTCCTTCTGGTCAGGTTGGCTTCGCTGTCTTTTCCGACCCTCTTGCTCTCTTAACACATGTTCTACATAGTCTAGGTCATGGAGGTCTCAGCACTGTTCACTGCCGGCACAATCCACCCCTCACAACAGGTTGTCCGTGTTGGGTTTTCTTCCCCTTCCTTCTCTTGGTTCAAGCTCCATCAGGACTGCCTGCGTACCCGCTGGTTGCCTTCACTGGGCACAGTCCCTCCTCACTTCGCTTTGCCGTTCCTGCAGCGCAAGTTTGAAAATCTCCGACTTCGCCTTTGCAGCATCGTCTTCCCGATATGAGTCACTCTTTTTAATAATAATAATAATAATAATTTAGCATTTATATAGCGCTACGAACCCTTGGGTATCTGAGCGCTGCTTATTATTACCCACGGTGTGTGGTGCTCATTTATCGACCTCGAAAGGATGAAAGGCTGAGTTTGGCCCTGCCGGGATTCGAACCTGCGTTTGCAGGCTCTGCACGGATGTCAAAGCGAGCGCTCTACTCGCTGTGCCACTTGACCACCTTTAAGCTACTTAGTTGGGTCCTCCCCAGTGGAGGAGCATACTCCTCTTTTACTGTCTATGAAGTATTCATCACTACTATTATTACTTTTCATAGCACTGTCCATTTTCAATGGTGGAGTGATCAGCATTACTGCTCTATTCTTCACAGTATGGAGCATTAGAAGTAGAGTCACACTAGTAAACAGTGGATTGTTCAATTTGGATTTCCTGTGGCCCCGATGGTGTGATGGCCTCATATGATGGAGGGCTAGGGAGTTCTTGGAGGAACAGGAGTCCTTGTCCTCAAGATGGGAGCCTCGCTGTGCGAGGTCCCGCTTGCCGCCACCCCAAGGGGGAATATTGCATAGCAGCCTCACCTCCCTAGCCTCACAAGGAAAGGCTCCCCTCTGGGGAGAAGAGACACAGTCCCATGGTTTGTCACACCAGACATGTGCATTTATCCATGCACTGCATACTCCCATTAAAAATAAACATTATGGAAGATAAACAGAAAATGTCTCACCTCTTACAAGCTAAACTGCACATGGAATGGTACAGAGGTCTCCTGCCTTAAGGGTGGGGGAAGGGGCTATAAACACCTATAAATATACATTTAAACGTACAATACACAACTGCATAGAAAAGATTACAATACAGAGGGATGACTGCTGCAGGCATCCACCCTGCTTCAGTACCGGTGGGTGCTGTCTGTTGGTGGTTAGGGACCTACCCTCTGATGTAAAAAAATTTTTAAAAAAAAAAAAACTGTTCTTGCACTAGTTTGTCTTTCCCCAGGTTTTTCTTCAGGATGGCCCTATTCACCACGTTGGGCAAACCAATCACACTGCACAGCCCTACACCTTGCCAGTGTAATTTTAAGGTATCCTTCAGTCACATGGGGCTGCCTGTTCAACGCTGCGCTCCCATGGTTCACATCATGCTCTTCAACAGCCTCCATATTCTGGGGGGAGGCGGCCATCACTGTCACACCTCATGGTGCCGGGATCTTTTTTATTGTGACAGCCCAGTTATCCACATAGGGCCGCTGCACTTATTGCCATGCCTTCTTGGGCAGCCCCAACCCAAGAGGTCTTAGTGGGGTGCCCATTGTCACAGCCACCTTTTGTTGCTTAAAGTCTTCAGATGGCATATGCATTGCAATGGGAACTCAGCTGTCATTCCCAGCCGCACCGCAGCACCTCGTGTCCAGCCCCTGTCTTCTTTGTTTGGCAACCTGGTGTAGGGGGCCAGTCGCACACTTGCCAGGGCTTGTGCTGGAGTCGTCCTCTTTACCTGGACTACCAGGACGTGGGCAGCGTGGGACTTTTCTTCACCGGCCCGTGATGACCGAGTGGCCCGGGATTTCTCTTAACTTGGGCCGCATGGGCAGGCTATACCCATTTCCTTCTGCCCTTCACCTCCCGTGCTGCGATGGACATACGCGACCAGGGAGGACTCCTCTTCCGGGCCCATTCCAACTGGCCTCGGGGTATCCGACAGGTTGGTACAGTGTCGGGCCACCCACACAGACTGGGCAGTTTTTACTTTCACCCAAGATCACCCCACACAAATGGAGTCCTGAAAAACCAAGGAAGGAGGCTCAGAGAGGGCTTGCAGATCACTTGTTCTTCTGGTCAATGTAACGGCTATCAAGAAGGCCATTTTCCAGGTGAGTAACTCGAGTTCTACAGTGGCTCAAAAGGTTTGTGACAGAACGGCGAGGACCACATTGAGGTCCCATTTAGGATGAGGTGGAATGACTGGAGGAAAAAGATGAAGATGTACAGTAAAAAGCCTCTATAGGACAGAATTTGTCAGAGTGAAAGAGCAATTATCCATGCCAAGGTAGGCCCCAATGGCAGACAAATATCTTCAGCATTACAAAATGTGGATACTCGTGGCCGCTAGATGAGATATGAACTACACTGTCAATAGAAGCTAGACGAGGGTCAAGCTGCTTGGCAAGGCAAGAGTGACGGAACCGATTTGCTTTTGTACTGGGCTCTCGAAGGTTTGCGTGCAGCCTGAATTATACACATATTGTCATTTGAGTGACTAAACTGCGCTAAGAATTTGAACTCTGGAACCATGCTGCAAAGCTGAAGGATTGTGGGGAGGGATGCAACACCTGTTGATTGTTTTGATGCAGAAGATTAGGGAACTGCAGCAACCTGATCGAGTTGTAACTGGACATGTGCTGAAGTTCAGAGAACCCAAACCTCGCTGGCCACCAAGGAGCTATGAGCAGCAGAGTGCAATTGTTGGCACTCCTGAGTTTCCAGAGCCATTGATGAATTAATGGCAGAGGACGCACTTGCCCACGGAATCTAGAGCACATCCCCGCCCCACCCTCCCACCCCCAAGGAAGAAACACAGAGGAGTCTGTGCGTGGAGGCATAGCACTGAAGCCTTTTGTTGGCTGATGTCGTGAACAGGTCCACCATCAGAGTGCCCCACTGCGAGAAAAGGTGGAAAAGAACATTATTCTCATTGATCTCCCATAAGTGGTTCACCACAGACCGACGGCTGAGGGAGTCTGCCGCAATATTGTTCCACCATGGAATGTGCACTGCCTGTAGCCAGATATTGTTTTGCACTGCCCGTTCCCAAATATGGAAGGCTAGATTGACGTGTGGGGGAACCCTGGTGCCTCCCTGTTTGTTCACATAGAACATAGCCACCAAATTGGGTTTGCGTATTCTCACTACCTTGCTGACAATGGAAAAGCTTTCAAAGTCAGAAACACTGCAAGGAGCTCAAAGGTAATTTATACAAGACATCCTGTCCCGATGTGTCCATAGATCAAAAACCTCCAGATTATTTAACGCAAAAACCACACGATGCAAGTGCATCTGCGTCCGATTGTGTGGTGAAAATAACTGAAGGGCGCTGGGTGGGACTCAGGAAGGCGGTGCTACACGGCACAAGCGGTTGACACCCGTTCCCTCTTCCACCCCCCCCCCCGCACATAAAAAAAAGACAAAAATATTCGTTGAGTGCTTTGGTCCCGTCCCGCAGGACAGACTGCCCCAAAGTATTGAGGAAAGGGGACGGGATGTAGGAATAAATATTATACATGTCAGCATATAGAGACACAAATCGAAGGTGTGGTGGGTGGCAATTTAGAATGCTGATCCCATAGTGGTATGACGGGACAGAGACCCACAAATACAAGAGGGAAGTTGCATGGGTGATTAGGAGGCAATTCCTGGATATATTGAAACTCTTGCATAGAGAACTTGTGTCGAAAAAAGGAGAATGAGTTGGCTTGTCGGCCAAGATTACCTATACAGGTAACTACATTTACGCTCCACCCAGATGTGACCAAAATATGAAGAATGCCAAACAGATCTTTGGCTCCAGTGGATGACTCCCACGAGGCTGGTGCCAACTGTAAATATTGGTATCAATCAGTGGCAGCCACAAAAGCCCTTTAATATTTGGCCCTCCAAATAAGGCGTGGTGGGTATGCATATATGTCAAAGTGGAGTAAGGGGAGCATGGTGGACCTTTAATGATGGCTTGCACTCTAGAGCAATATGTAAAATCAATAAAATCCAGGCATGAGTGGTCAATGTGTTTTGGGAGGGCCAGTCAGTGCTATGGTCAGGATGGAAGGAGGCCAACATGAAGGAATGGAACAAACACTGCAAAGGGATATGTGGCAAAGGGTCCCTATGCAGTTATGTCTCGATAGAGTGGAAAAGCTTTGATTTAAGGATTTCGATTTGGCTGCAGGATACCACACAGTGGTCCGAAAGGAGGTGGCTTGCCAATAATGGAAGAATACGACTAACAGTACAAATTCAACAAGTACATCTAGCTTTAGCATCAAAACCTGCTGCGCACAGGATGTTAGCATGAAAAAGGAGGACATACCATACTAACAACCTAAACATTTACAGCATTTACATTAATTCACCAATAGTTTGATTATTCACATATGTTTACCAGTATATACAGATGGGAACAGGAAAGAGTTTTTCAAGAGTTGTCTAATGCCACGGTAGGTCTCCAGTCACTTTGTAGGGCTATTTTTAAGTCATTAGGGCCCGGTGCATTCCATTACGAGCCGGGAGGGTAAAAAGAGAATTCAGGATGATGCACAGGGTGGGTGGAGAAAAGAAAGTTTGGGGAGATCTTATGAAACGAGCAATGGGATAGTAGGATATAGTCGGTTAAATCCAAGCAGGGTCCTCGACATCCTGGTGATGGAATGACCTTAGAGGGACCAGGGTGCACCATGCCTATTCCCTCAGGACAGGTTGGCTAAGTTGAAAACTTAGTGAAGAGGGAGAAAGATGAGGGAAAATGCCAACTAGAAGGTTGGAGAAGTAGTCAAGTCTGCTAAGGACAAAAACGCAAATTAATTCTAACAGAGTGAATAGGGGGCGGGGTAGATTTTTGAGTTTCGTAGGTTGAGCCTGGCTGCAGAGATGATAAACTGCTGGGGTGTAGAGTCGCTATCAAAGAGAATACAGAGGTCCCAGGCCTTATGGAAGAAATGGGTCGAGTAGGTCAGGGAGGAAAGATGATTGTAGGAGCTAGAAGGAAGAGATGAACAAGTTACTTTCTTACCTGGTAACGTTCTTTTGATGGGATGGTCCGACTATGTATTCCATATCTATGACATGTAATCACCACAGCTGGGCTGCTTCGGAAACTTTTTTCGGCGTCTGCGTCGATGACGTCGATGCGCCGTCGTCGAGGACCTCCTCCGACGTCCGACGTCATCCGATGTGATAAGGACGCACGACGCCCGTAGCCTCAGTTGTAGTTTTTTTCCTCCAGAACGTGTGACATTAGTCAACTGCCAGACACCAAGCCTTGCGGAACGTAAGCTGCAATCGCAAAAGAAATTCTGCAGTGGGGAAGGCAGGGAGGGAGCGATATGGAATACGTCGTCGGACCATCCCATCGAAAGAACGTTACCAGGTAAGAAAATAACTTGTTCTTCGAGGGGATTGGGTCCTCCGACGTATTATGACAGACTCCCATAGCAGTACCAGAGCAAGGAGGAGGGAAAGAATTTAGAATCAAAATTTAGAATTGCCAATCAAATAGCAGAGCAAAGGACCGCCTTGCCAAAGGCCAGATCCTGTCCTCGGATGGAATCGAGGGAATAGTGACGTACAAATGTATGTACTGAAGACCAGGTGGCTGCATCACAGATGTTGCAAATAGGAACACCACTCTGCAGGGCAGTAGATGCAGCCATACCCCTGGTAGAATGGGCCCGCAAGCCAGCGGGTCCTTACCCGCCAAGCGGTAACACTCCGAGATGACCAAAATAATCCAGCGAGACAGTGTTTTGTCACAGCTTGCCCCAAACGCTTTCCAGCGTAACCAATAAAGAGCTGATCGTCCACTCTGACCCGGGACATGCGTGAAACATAAAAGCTTAAAGCTCTCCTAGGATCAAGCCTATGGAGCCTCTCCTCTTCCTTACCAGGATGCGGAGGAGGATAGAACGCCGGAAGAACAACCTTCTGGGCCAAATGAAATTCCGTCACTACCTTCGGAAGAAAAGAAGGACGAACTCTAAGGACAACCCTGTCCTTGTGAAATACAGTGAAGGGTGGCTTAGCTGAAAGTGTCTGTAACTCACTCACTCTGCGAGCAGAAGTAACCGCAACTAAAAACACAGTTTTCAGAGTTAACAGTCTCAAAGGGCAAGAATGTAAAGGCTCAAACGGAGCACCAATAAGAAACCTAAGAACAAGGTTTAAATCCCAACCGGGCACCAGGAAAGGTGACAGAGGGAACACATTAGTGAGCCCTTTCAGAAACTGAAATTAAAGGGATTTTAAAGTAGGAACACTCTTCAGACGAGCTCTTAAAGATGGACAGCGCCGCCAGGTAACCTTTAATGGTACCCACTTGCAAGCCCCTGTGGGCCAAAGAAAGTAAAAAGGACAGAACCATGGGGATGTCACATGCAAAAGGATCCACATTCTGAACTCTGCACCAGTCGCAGAACTTGCGGCAACGGTACAGAGACTTTGTTGCTGGCCGTCGGGCCGAGAGCAACACCTTCATCACGTCTTCAGGGATCCTTATACCTCAACCTTTCAGAAGCTAAGCGTGAAGGTTGAGGGATCTGACCTCTGGATGGAGAACCTGATCCCCCTCCCGTGAGAGCAGATCGTCTCGGTAGGGAAGACGACGTGGAGGGCAGATGGACAAGTCGAGAAGGTCTGGGTACCACGTCCTCCGAGCCCACGCCGGAGCAATGAGGATCATCCGGGAACTGAACTTCCGTAACCTCTGCAGCACTTGCGGGATGACGGGGACTGGAGGAAACGCGTACAGCAGCGGGAATGACCACTCCACCACGAACGCGTCTCCTAAGGCTCCTTTTGGAGGCAATTCCCGCAAGCAGAACCTCTCGCACTTCCGGTTGACACTGGAGGCGAAGAGATCCACTTGAGGGGTCCCCCAAAGGGCGAAGATCTCCAGGAGAATCTCCTGAGCCAACTCCCACTCGTGAGAGATCGTGCTCTGCCTGCTCAGAGCGTCCGCCGTCACGTTTTCGTCTCCGGCCAGATGAACTGCCGAGACCGAAACTTCCTGCTGGATGGCCCAGAACTCGAGCTGCATCGCCTCCCTGCACAGAGGAAGTGACCCTGCCCCCCCCTTTTTGTTGAGGTAGTGCATGGCCACTGAGTTGTCCGTCAAGATCAGGACACTCTTTCCTCGCACAGTCGGCAGAAAAGCCTTCGGGGCTAGCCTGACGGCCCTCAGCTCCAACAGATTGATATGGAGTCTGGACTCCGACGGAGACCAACGACCGCTGACTGTCAGCCCGTTGGCATGAGCTCCCCATCCCGTGAGGGATGCATCCGTCACGATCGTCACCTCCGGCCAGGGAAGCCAAAATGGAGTCCCCTTCATTAAGTTGCCTTCGACGGCCCACCACAGAAGGTCCTGGGCGACCGAGGGCGGCACCTGAATCGGGTCCGACATCCTGCCAGAGGACTGCGGCCATTGCATCTTGAGTGCCCACTGCAAAGATCTCATCCGCAGGCAAGCCTCTGGCACCAGAAGAATGCAGGATGCCATGAGGCCGAGCAACCTCAAGAACTCGAACGCTGGGAGCGTCTGGGCATGCTGAAACTTGTGCACCATCTGCTGAATGTGAAGAGCCCTCACCTGGGGAGGCAAACACTGCCCCAGGGAAGTGTCGAGCACTGCTCCGATGTACTGGAGCCGCTGTTTTGGCGTCAAATGGGACTTCTTTAAATTGAAGGAGAAGCCCAGCCTGTGAAGGGAGTGGCAGGTGACGACAGATGATCCAGGACTTGCTCGGGAGAGCTCCCCCTGATCAACCAATCGCCCAGGTAGGGGTAGACGTGAATCCCCCCCTTGCCCGAGATGCGCTGCCACCACCACCATGAGTTTGGTGAAAACCCTCGGGGCAGAGGTCAATCCGAACGGCAGGACCTGAAACAAAGTGCGAGTCGCCAACCGCGAACCTCAGGTACTTCTTGTGCTTGGGATGGATCGGCACATGGAAGTAAGCATCCTTGAGGTCGAGAGACACCAACCAGTCCTGAAGCTGAAGGGCCTGGAGGACTTGAGAGAGTAACCATCTTGAACTTGTCCTTCCCGAGGAGTTTGTTCAAACCGCGCAAGTCCATGATGGGTCTCAATCCCCCGTCTTTCTTCGAAATCAAAAAATAAGGGGAATACCATCCCTTCTTCCTCTCTGCTACAGGCACCAGTTCTATGGCGCCTTTCTCCAGCAGTGCTTGAATTTCCTGCGCAAGGAGCGGATCCAGACTCTGCAAAGAGGTTCCCCGGTGGATTGTCGCGAGGCCTGTGCCGAAAGGTAAGACAGTAGCCGTGGGTTATGATCTCCAGAACCCACACATCTGAAGTAATGGCACGCCACTCTACAAGATGCTGCGCCAGCCTTCCCCCAACCGGCGAACCATGGGACATGGCCTCATGACTGAGTGGTAGCGGCTGCAGCGTTACCTGAGGGCAAAGAGGCAACTGCCCGAGCGGCCTTGGCACCATGGGTACCCTGTCCACCTCTGGTACCCCTGCGTTGGCCTCTTTGACTGCCAGCTCCTCTCGCTTTACTGAAGGACGAGTAATAGCGAAAGGAACCACCCGTCCATTGCTGTCCCCTAGGACGAAAAGGCGAGGTTGGCGAACTGCAGCGCCCAACGACTTCGCTGCAGCTTTTGAGGTCTGCAACCTCTCAAGGCTCTCGTCAGCCTTGCTGCCAAAAAGGTGTTCACCGTCAAATGGCATGTTGAGAAGCCGGGACTGCACATCAGGAGCAAACCCCGACTTCCACAACCACGCAAACCTGCGTATCACGGTGCTCGCCGCCATGGACCCGACGACGCATTCAGCCATGTCCAAACCCCACTGAACGGACTCACACATGGCATCCTTACCATCCTGGACCATAGCAAGGAAAACATCCTGTTCGTCCCCTTCGGGAATATGTTCAGCCGCTAACGCAACACAGTTCCACAGAGTGTGTGTGAAACGAGACAAGGCACAAATGGAGTTGGCCGCCTGAAGCGCCATACCACCAGAAGAAAACACTTTCTTCGCCCAGCCATCAAAACGTTTGTCGTCCCCATCAGGAGGGATGGTAGGGTACGACACCTCCTTTGCCGGGGCCGTGGCCGCCTGCACCACCAAACTCTCCGGAGTAGGGTGCCTGGTCAAGTAGCAGGGGTCGCTACTGGCTGGACGGTATTTTTGCGACAAGGACCTGCCCACCACCGGGAGACTCTCCGGAGCGGTCCAAGCCGCCGCCACCCTTCTCTGTAAAGCCATATGGAACGGCAGTTCCGGGTCAGTTGGGGGACCAACATCAAGGATGTCCGTGAGATCATCCTGCACAAACTCCCCTGGGGGAGCAGACCATCCCAAGTACTCGGAAACCCTAGCCATAAGGCGTCGGTACGAGGAATCGGCATGAGAGCCAGGCTCAGGCCTACAAAACTCCACCTCCGGAGAGGTGTCCAGTCCACTGGCATCATGCAGTGACTGCCTCAAATCGTCAAACTGACTATGGCCCGAGACAATTTCATCTGGAACCTGACTAGGAACCAGGCCATCAGAATCCTCATCTGCCTCCGAAATATTTTCCAGGTGGCGAAAAGAAGGCACCCGAGAGTGCTTGCTCTTAACCAGAGCCTTCCTAGGGGGTTCCCCCGTGCCACGGGGTACCTCCGACACCCCGGCCTCGAAAGACGTCGAGTGTCTCGACGCCGGCGCCGATTCAACAGGCATCGGCGCCGAGAGTATCGGCATTGAGTAAATCGGCGTCGACGTCAGATGCAGCGCCGCCAGCATCGGCGGCGTCGACACAGTCCTCGAAGCCGGAGCTCCGAGCGTGTCCTTCGACGACCTGAGCGTCGACGGCTTTGATGACTTCCTCGGAGCCGGAGCCTCGAGAAAGCCTGTCGACGCCCTCGACGCCTCAGACGTCGATGTCTTCCTCGAAGACATCACAGGTGCACAAGGTCTCAAACGCGTCGAGGACCGGGACCTGGAACGGGTACGTCGAGAACGAGTCCCATTGTCCGAACGGGACCTCTCCTGTGACTCGTGCCGACCACTCTTGCGAGCGGTGTCTCTCGACCTCTCACGACCGACCCCACTCGGGGGCACGGACGGCTTAGTATCCTGCAACTCGAGAATTGCCAGCATTTTCTTCCCGAAGGAAGCCCATTCCTCCGGCGTCGCACGGCTGGTGGGGGAAGCAGCGAGCCGGGCAGAGTCCTCCGAAGAGGACCTGGAAGATGACCGGTGTCGGCGCTTCCGAGAATGCCTCGAAGAGGCTGAGGAGTGGCGAGACCGACTCCTAGAAGGAGACCCACGAGACTTCCGACGATGACGCAGAGTCTCCTCTTGAATCATCCGTCGAAAGCCCCGCAGACTTCGACATCCGGGGCTTGGACACCCGACCTACCGACAACAACTTCTTACGTTCACGTAAGGCTTTGGACGTGAGCGACTGGCAGTCGATACAGTCATCCGTGTCGTGGGCCTCCCCGAGGCACCAGAGGCAGGCGCCGTGCAAGTCCGTCACCGACATCTTGGACCCACACTCCCTGCACTTCTTGAAGGGGGTCGAAGACCAAGTAGAAGACATCTTCACACAAAGGATTTTCACAAAAACGAACAGGTTTGAAGAACCGAGAAGAACAGAACTCCAAAGAGTCGAGGCGTTAACCGAGATTCACGAAGCAACACGTTCGCGGAAAAAACGGAACTGAGGCTACGGGCGTCCTACTTATCACATCGGATGATGTCGGAGGAGGTCCTCGACGACGGCGCATTGACGTCATCGACGCAGGAAAAAGTTTCCGAAGCAGAACAGCTGTGGTGATTACATGTCATAGATATGGAATACGTCGGAGGACCCAATCCCCTCGAATCGCGATTTTGAAAGAGTCAAATCAGACAGCAGATCGCCATTTATTGTTGGAGTATATTGGAAATATGAGTAGCTAGCTGTGAGATGAGGGTGAGATCAAAGGAGCCAATCAGTGTTAAGAGTATGAAGGTCTAGTGTGGGCCAAGACTGATCATTGGAGGAACTTCCATTAGCAGTGGGGACGGCAGTGCTGCCATTGCTCCAAGAGACTGAGGTGGTGCCGTCGGGCTGTGAGAAGGTGAAGAAGGCAATGTCAAATACTGAACAGAAGTTTGGCAGGATGAGACTCAGGAGAGTTTGTGTCGTGAGCAGCAATAAGGTAGCTACAGAAAATAATGAGTGCCATCCAGCTTAGTGCTTGCTGTGGAACCCGGATTAGACTGGGTCACAGAGGTTATTGTTGTGGTGCTGGAAATGCATCGGAGGGACAGGGCCTCCGTATCCTTGTCCTTTACTGTCTTTTATCATGTGTTCTGTCGTGTTTTCCATGCAGGAGTTCATGTGGGACTTGTGGCGGTGCAGCTCTCTTTTGGTTTGGTGTACAGACCCATGGGATACCCTTATGGCACCCATGGGTGGGGGTTCAACTCTGTGCCCCTAGTGTATGTTTTTGGGCACCTGTGTGTGACCCACAGAGCAGGGTATGGGCTGGTGGCAGCTCCATGCTGAATTTGACAGGTGCTCCGAGTATCCTCCATTTTGGGATACCCAGCTTCTGGCAATGGAATCAGTTGATTCTTGACAGGAAACAAGATGGCCCCTGTGGCCTCTTGCTTTCCATTGCCTGTTACCTTGTTTTCCCAAAGTACTAGGAAGCCCTGACTCTGTCCCTTCCCCCCGACTGGCTGTTGGGTGGAAGTTCCATACATGGTGTTTTTGTGGAATCCAGGCCAGACTGGCTGGAGCCTTTCCAGTGAATGTATGTGGTCGGTACACCCTGTGGGTGGGACCTGGGTGAAAGGAGTGTGTGACGAATACACATTCTGTGTTGTGGATGTCTAGTATCTGGCGTTTGAGACAGCCCCGCCCGAAACTGGTATGAATGCAGTGTGGAGTGTTGAATGGCTGGGTACTTGTCCCAATACAAAAATTGTGAGTGTCTGGAGAGAAGTGAATGGTCTGAATGCACTATGCATCAGATTGGATGCCTGCCTACATGAATGCCCTTATGACCGATTGGTTGCCTAAGTGTAACCCAGCAGAATGAATGGGAGATCAACTAGTACATCTGGGGGCCTCTCACTGCTAGAATTCGTGTTCAGAAGATGAAGAGAAACTGGAGTTGAAACTGAAGCTTAACCTTGAAGCCCTGCTGCAAGAGAAGTCTTCCTGCTGCTCTACTTCACCAATCTGAAAGCTGCTGTTTCTCCAAGGACTGACCCAGAGAGGACCTGGTTAGGCGCCCTCTTCCTGAGCTACGAGGGACCATCGTGCACTGCTAATCTTTGCCTGCGCTCCCTGGTTGACAGACCTACAACAGGCTGCCGACCGGAGAGGGGGACTGCCGCAGAATCACAAGGAGAAGCGCCCGGACACTGTTGTCCATCACTGTCGACGACCGCTGTCGCCGACCGGAGCCGCTGTGCTCCCTTTGCCCAAGTAATATTTGATCCAAGGATGTTCTCGCCTGCACCGTCGACCGCTTTGTCCTGCCGGAGAAAGCCGAGGCCGCCAACGTGCAGAGGAGCATCCGCTGGTGGGTTTCCCGCCACCTAAAGACCACAGAGACGCTGACGACTCGACGCCCTTGCTAGGCCACAGTTCTTCAAACTATTTGCAGTCCTGAACTATCATCACTGAGGTGCCCCGCACACCTCTTCCTTGCAGGACGCCAACACTCCGTCGTCGACTAGCACCGCTAGGAACAAAGCTGCCACCTCACGGTCGTCGTTCAACCCTTTTCCTCGTGGGATCTCAACGATCCGTGGCTCCTGCCTTAAAGGGAGCCGCTCAAGAAGGATCCATCGACGACCCGACGACGAACTCTGCTATTTGAGGTACACTGGGGTGGTAGAACTATTTTAGAAGGAAATTAGACTCTTGTGAACAATATATGGACTGGGCTTGTATGATAACTTTATTTACAGATTGCCCAGGTGGGGGGACGGTGGGGATCTCCACACAGAACTGTTTCTAGGTAACGGGGCAAGTATTCTGCCAATTGTTCTAACCAACTGCTTTCCTCGTATGTCTATTGTTGGTTTCCTCTATTAATTGATTTGTGTTACATTTGACCAGAGTACAGTTCATGCACTTTAAAGGAATCGACTAATAATTGTGGTACCACTTAGGACTGTATATATATTTGCTATTGTAGATTCCCTGAGCACAAAGTGAGTTATTGTGAACATAACCTGGAACTTAATTATATAAAAACTGTGTTTTAACTAATACAGTGTGTGGACATTCCTTTGTGGGGGCATGGGGACTACACTGTACTTAAGAACCAGCCTGCATCACCTCCTGAGAAGCTAGGCCCTTGATTGCTCATCCATTGCTACCAACAATAGATAATCTTGGCTGGCGTCCTCTGTGCCTCTCCTCTGCCATATAGAGAGCAGGAGTACAGACACCCCCCCCTCCAGTCTATACAATTGTCTATGTAGGATGTGATGCAACTGAAAATCACACATCCCAAACATCAGAATACCGGTGAGAACAGATTGTCTGTGAGGCAAACTACAAGTAGAAGCATGTCCCCTTGGAACAGAGCAGCCAATTCCACTATGTGGTGGGTAATTGGAGAAGAGGGGGCTAGGAGAGCACTATAGGTATGTCTGGCCTTGGTACTTACATATGAGAAGTAGAGGGTTCCAGGTCTTAAAATCGGGGCAAAAATGGCTGTGTATACAAAATATTGCGGCAAAAATGCTGTGGTTTTGCCGCCACAATCATGTAAAGGATGCGGGGGGACACCCCCACAACCCCTGCTCCCCTTAAAGGATATAATGGGGTACACCTTTAACGGGTCAAATCACAGCATTTTTGACGCAATTTATTTTTACCAGTGAAATTTTTGCCACTATTTTATTACCCAATACCACTAGAGGACAAAGTTATCAGCCGAGAGGAGGCAGCAAGGCTAAGAGGGCAAAGAATAGTCTGCGATAGTAGGTGGGCAGACATGAGAAAAGGTTTGTGCAGTAGATGGATTTAGCCGACTCCAGAGTGGAAACTGAGGAGGATTCCTTAAAGTTGGTAAGGAGAGAGAACCAGCAGGAGCATGGCAATCCTCGGCTGTAGGGCCAATCCTCACTGATGACGCCCAACAAGGCTGAAACATGTCTGGGGCGATGTGTGGTCACGTGCAGAAGAGATGTAACCTAACTTTTCGGGCTGGACTGCCCGTTTTGATGTAGGACCAAGCCCGATTTGAGTATGTTTTTTCCCCCTTCTGTAATGGCTTGGCAGGCTGAAGAACAATGGTCTGGAGCGTTGCTCACAGCTTTGCCGGTGGTTATGATTAATTCAAAACCTTCCAGCCATCACCTTTTTGTTTTACTATAGTCACCCCGAGTGGGACGTATATTCCCAGATGTGAGTCCCGAGTCTGCCAGGCCTAGAGACCCAAGCTGCTACTCAATGATGATGCCCAACAAGGCTGAAACATGCCTGGGGATGCTTGTGATCTTGTGCAGAAGGGATGTGACCTAGCAGTTTGGCTGGACTGCCCCTTTTGGGGTACGACCGAGCCTGATTTGCATAGGGTTTTTCCCATTCTGTAATGGCTTGGCAGGCTGAATAAGGATGGCCTGTTGGCTTGAGCAGAGTTAAAGCTAGCAAAGTCATTCTTGATTGTGTTATAATGGGATGGAGTAAGAGCTTGAAATGCATACCACACTAAAAATCCAGATGTGAGCAAGAGTATGGTTTCAATTTGCTTTTGATGAGCGGCAGGGGAGAAAAGAAGGGAATAGATGGACGCAAATGCGAGCACTCAGCAGGAGATGGGACAGATGTGTGAAGCAAGAGGAGATCAAGGCCTGGCTTGGGAGGTTGTGGGGCTCTTCCCCCACAACCTCCCCAGTTTGTCCAATGACCACCACCAGGGAGTGTTCCAATAGGGATTCTGTCAGGTAGAAGGTGGAGTTCAATTTTGACACTATCCTCTGCATAACAAGCACCCATAACCAGCTTCTAAACCTTGCATTCAAGCACACTTGTTTTGCATGCAGCAGCACTATACTCCACTCCCCATTAGACATTTGCTCTCCCAGTCACCCTCCCACATTTGTTCAAATTTCACTGACACCTAATTCCTCTCCGTTGCATAGATCTCAGAGATGCATTTACCACCAACGGCTAACTGTGCCAATGCTACATTAAATCTATGCACCGGAGGTCTCTTAAGGAAGCTCTACCACAAAGTTTTAACACCTGTCATCAACTTGGCAAAGTCTAAAAACTTAACACGAATGGCAGATTGTCCACATTTTCTGGTAGGTAATAGCTCTGTCATCTCTAGAGATGGTACCAAGTGATCCTCATGCCCCACTCACCCTATGCTCCCCCTGCCTTTCCCTGCAAACGAATAAAACAACCTGCTGTGTTGGTAAGGTGCATCTCCAGCAGAAAGGGAAGCAGTAGCCCCAGGAGTCCTGTAAAATTGTGCTTACTGGCAATGACAGCGTTTTAAGTTCTCTTGCCCCGATCAGTTCCAGCAACCATCGCCGAGAACATTCCATCACTAGCCATTCAGTGATTGTCTCCCCATGTAGGTGGGCAAACCAGTCCACTACATGCTTAAGCACAGACGCCCAGGAAAACAACCTGAAATCCAGCATCCCAATACATCACCACCTGCCGGCCTCTGCAAGGTGGCCAGGGCCACCCTCAGAGAAACCCTGCTTCCACAGCAATTTAGACAATATCATATGAAGCATTCAAAAACACGTTGCTGGTGTGGTGAATCAGTAGCGATTCCCCCAAAACCTTGGTCTGGACCTTCCTCATGTGGCCAAGGAAAGGCAGATGCTTCCTGATCCTGACCCTGGGGATGGTGTACCCACCAGAGACAAGGAAACAGTTAGGGAAGTGAGGGATACTTGTTGGATGAGACGCAGTATTCAACCTCTTTTAAAGAAGACACCCCAGCAATACCGGAGTATGTGATGGCTTGTTGCCATCATAATCCCATTGTTCCACAAGTGGACCATCTGAATGTGAATGAATTCCACCATAAACCCTGTGGTGTTCAAATTAAACATTCTGTTATAACCCAAGAAATGCAAACAGCTATACATTACCCTCGCTCCGAAACAGAGGGAGTTTTAATGGAAGTCTTAAGACCAAACAATCCATATTCCACCTCTCAAACCTGCCTTATGACCGATTCTTGTGATATCCCTTTGTTGAAAGTCTAATGGCTTCGATGTCCATATTGGATCTGCATTCACCGCCTGGTTCTGCAACCTTACAGGAGAATTGATATTCCCCACATGACTGCATTCACCGAGTGCCTTTCCTATGCATTAATCCCACCCTGTAAATAGATTTTTGCACTTCCACCCACTCATTACACACATGCTCTTTCACCTCTTCACCAGTTTTCCCCCCCACACCCAGTTAAACTTGGTTCCACTTGCCCCTCGTTGTAGCTTATTGCCTCCTGTTCGACCTCTTGCTCTTTGTCCACGTGGTCTCTATAGTCCCAATAATAGATTTTGTATTCTGCCCAAAGTACCATATACACTTCAACAAACTCCTGTTACATCCTCACCCAGTGGATTGTCTACTTCATCCCATGCCCAAACAGCCCTCTAGCTGTGCTCCCCCACTTACTCTCAGCAGCTCTTCCAGATAGCACCAATACCAGCTTCCATAGCAGAGTACACCCACCATCTATGCATGCGAATTGCCCAATGCTTTGACTCAGCAATCCCCTCCATTAGCTTGTCATTTGCAATGCCCTCTGAATTTAGCATTTACACAATTTAGCATTACTGTGTATTGTTCAATTGTTCAAGATTACCTTGGATTACTTAAACAATCATGCCCACACTTCAGGAGGATACCATTCTCTTGTAGACGAGGATGTCACATGGCTAAGACTCACCAATCAAGGCTCTACCATTCCGTACACCAATTATTCTTCCCCACCCACCCCCGACACTCAATTCTGGATCACACCGATCAGAAACAAAAGGGTCCTTTTTCTGTTTTGCCATTAAAAGTCTGAATTAACTGTAATAGGATATCTTAACCTGGTTGTTTTGTTGAGATTATTGCATTTTGTGTTGCCACAACTTTGGTGGCTGCTGTATTTTGATTATACTCCTTTACATTGAATAATAAATATATCTTATTGATACACAGTGGCCTGGTTCCTAGTCCATTGTGAAATAGGGTGTTTGTGGAAGTTGGGTGCGAGACAGGTTGGAGGCCTACTCAAAAAGAATCCGTAGTGGATTCAAAATAAAAAGCATTTTAATGAGTGCCACATCCATTGGGGGGGAGTGATGGGGGGGGGGGGTGTTGGGAGTTCCCTAGCTGGCGTGTACCATGTAATAAACCGTGACAGTCCCCATAGCATTGCATCGTCCTGCCTAAAATCAAAAGTGTTCCCCATAAGCTACAACCCCCACCTCCGCCTCCCTCCTTAGGGATCCCACTAACAAGCATTGCTCCCTTTTAATTCAAGATTCCTTACCATCAGCCCTTTGCTCCCCTTCCCCAACATCACCATCAGCCCTTTGCTCCCCTTCCCCAACATCAGGAACCCCCTCAACCTCCACCTACTCATCCTAAAGAGCAAAGTCCCTACAGGCCGTGTCTCCTCTGCTACTTCCCTCACCCGAGGTTGGAGAGGAAAAATGGGGAGGGATGTTGTGGCCATTTCCAGTCCATATAACGGTTATAGATTTAGCACCACTTAGAGGTATGAGTGTTAATGTGGGCATAGATGTTGCGTATTTACAGTTTTTTTTACGTTTGCATTTGAAATTACAGAAGTCTGCATTGGAGACAATGAATTGCTCCACCTTGGTATCCTCCTTAGTTTTGGCAGTTAGGTGCCACTTCAGCGCCACCTATAAACCGAAAAAAATTGCATTGGAATACAGCTAGGGGAAGATGGAATACAAGAAAAGAAAGCCTGTAGATGTTTGGTTATTTACCCACGTATTGACTGCTCATGGCCATGCTAATCCCTGTAGATGTTCCCACCCACCTTCTGCCTCTCTGCACCCAAACCACATATTCCTGGGAATCACTGGGCGTGCTTTATCAAGCAGTAACATCAAACTTTGCACTTGAAGTGACCGCTAGTGTTCTTAGCCAGGCTCTGCTATACCATCACCATTTTGCAGCTGCTAATGTTAAAGGCCAGTTCCTACCATTATAGGAGGCGCTGTCGCAAACGCCTTTCCCATGCCTACACAAAATCTTTTAATTACCAATGCTGGTTTCTGAAGCTATGAAACCGACCAGTATCGAACGCAAACAATTCATCTAGACGTATCTGTAGTTGGACTCTAGACCTTTTGCAGTACAAGCACACGTGACAACGGGCAAATGACGAGAACGAATTTTCTACAAAACATGCCATCGCCTTTTGTCCACACGACACAATGGAGAACTATTTCTTCCAAACCTTCTGGGGCAGGCCGGTCAATCTCGGGATGCATTTACACGGGGTGTACATCACACACTGCCTAACGGACAAGGACAGCCTCGTTCTCATGAACCTCCCTAGGTTACGCAATGACTAGGTATTTTTTTTTTGGCCCTGGTGGCGTATAGGAGAGCCAGCAAACATGTTGGCAATGGTAGGGGGGTCTTATTTTGTTATCCGCTTAGCTAGACAGCAAGGGATTCATGTTTCAATTTTGTTCCCTTCCGACCTTGACAGACAACAATTTTCATCAGCCGTGCAGAGCAGTACCAAAAAGCCAAGGGCCAGCAGTGATTTTAAAATTGCATTGAAAAATCGAGCCAGGATCTTTAAAAGGTGGCCTACATTGGGCTGTAGCGTAACAGAGAAAACCCCGCCAGGCAACCCTTTGCGGAGATCATCACCCTCTCACCTGGGGTGTGATGGTGATAATTCCTGCATCTCTAAGCTAAAGGGATGCCTGGCAGGGATCTGCACCACACCCTTTCGTCCTTAATTATGGTGCACCACAGCAGGCATCCCTTTTAAAGACGTTGCAGGGATCATGACCCTCACAGCCCAGGGGAGAGTGTGCAAACACCTGCATCTCTTAGTTAAAAGGAATGCCTGGTGGGGGTTGGAACGACTCCTTTTGTTACTTAATGGTGGCACCGACCCATGGCAGACCCTCACAGCCCAGGGGAGAGTGTGCAAACACCTGCATCTCTTAGTTAAAAGGAATGCCTGGTGGGGGTTGGAACGACTCCTTTTGTTACTTAATGGTGGCACCGACCCCTGGCAGGCATTCCTTTAAGGGTGATCACTACATCTCGTAGTTAAAAGGGACATCTGGAAGAGGCCAGTGCCACAATTATGGAAGAAAAGGCTAGGCCACTAGAGGACAAGGCCCTTTTGCCTAAAGCTCTCGCGCACGAACAGATAAAGAAATGATACAGATCATTTATAAAATCTTATCTGAACTTGTGTGAGGAATTTGACCATCCGCATGGGGAGTGCGCGCTCGCCTGGGCTTTGATTTTTTGATAACGAAAATGAATGATGGGAGATCAACCTCTGAAAATGTGCGAGGCCATTGCGGACACATTTTCTCTGCTCACCGCACGAAACGCATAGTCACGTGTACTCCGAGAGGAGACAGCCTACAGGCGCCATCCTCCCGTCATGTTGTCACTAACGTCGGTGATATCCTCTTCTTCAGATGAGAAAGCAGATTCTCCCCCTTCCCCCAACTCCTCACCTTCCACCTTCTTCTTGGTTTTTCCTTCCTTGTGTCTTGAAGGCTTCTCCTTTTTTTATGAAGATAAGGACGCCCTCAATAGGATGCCACCGTGCCACTAAGATAGGGGCAACGGGGGCGTTCCCACCGGGAGCGCCACCCAGGGGAAAAAGCCAAAGGCACAAAAAACCCCTAAAGTCTTCCTTCTGGTTGAATTGGCGAAGTTGGCTGATGCGCTGAAGAATGGTAGGTGATGGATGAGCAGTCCAACCAACCAGCACAGGTTGGAAACCAGAAATCCAGCGAGGTACCAGGGGAACACAAAGGCAGTTCGGTAGGTAAGCACGGGTCTGGTAAGCAGTAGATCATACAAGGGAGAAGCAAGGGCAGTCCAGTGAGTAGGCACGGGTCACTAAACCAGCAGATCCAACAAGATACAAGGGAGTATCAAAGGTAATCCGGAAGTAGGCCAGGGAAGGAAGAAAACAACAAAGAATAGAAGGAAACAGGTGAGGAGGGAAAGAAAAGGAAAAAAGGGGCTAGGGCGGCAGAGGGCAGGAGAAGGAGGAGAAAAGAGGAAAGGAAAGGCAGGCAGAGAAACGGGAGGAGGAGGGAAAGAAGGAAAAATCTAACTGGAACAAGGGAATGGCAGAAAGAATACCCAGCAAGGCAAGGGTACCGAGAGAATAGCTAGCGGGAACAAACACGGGAGTGGCAGCAACACAGGAAGGAACCCGGAACGTTGCAACGCGTACGCAACCCTGAAGCGGTGGTCTTTATACTTCCGGCCACGTACGCGTGCAACGTCTAGGACGGCGCAGGGATCAGCCAGGCATGAAAATCAATGACGGACTGTCGCGCCAGCGATTCCATACCCGCCATCCCTGCCACGATGTGACATGTTCAGATGCAATTTGACAGCCACGGGTACATCAAAGCATCTCAAGGGGGGGTGGAGAGTTGTACACCTTCCTCTGGCCATGGGCTGCCTAATTAAAATATCAAAGGTTCTATGGGTCTGATTTCCTATTGTCTAGTTCAGATGGTGGCAGTTCATACTAATGAGAAATAATAGAGGCAAGCCTGAAGGGGCTTGGTTGCCGGACAGACAAGAACGCAGGGCTAACACCCCTTTGGTATGCAATGTGTCAACTTGAAGCAAGTTTCCATCCCTCTGTATGAATGACTGTGAATGGCATGTCTGGGTCAATTAGTTACCGTAGGTACCCCTGCAGAGCAGACCCCTTTCAGAGGGGAGATGTATGTGATTGGAGGTAGACAGGAAGTCTGCTCTTGTCACAAACTTAAAGGGAGACCTGCGCTTTAATCAAGAGTCGGAGGGCTCAGTTAACCAGAGAGACACTGCTCTACAACAACAGGAAGATGGGTGTGACTTTAGTATACGTTGTCACCCCTTACCTTTCCTGTTGCAGAGCACTCTAGTCCTGACCTCATGCATTAGAAAAGATTGTTGTTGGGGACCCAGAATTGGTTCATTAATGTAGACTTAGCCTGCACCAATCACTGGGGCCCATTTGGCTTTAACAAAGGAGCGCATCCCTCACTTGGCAGATCATCAGACGAATTTGAAAGGAGTAAGGAGGAGGGCTCATTTGGACCCAGGAGGAAGGTACAGTCTACCATGCATCTTCCGCCAGTGAAGGAAGGCTGGGATTTCGAAGAGGCAAGCAAGATCCCTCCCCTAAACATCTCTCAGGGAACAGAGGGAGATACCAGACTCAGAGGACCCCGACTAGCAGCTCTAGAACCGGTACCCAGTTAACACACAGCGTGCCCTGCTAGGTTCTGCCAGCAAGCTTCCTAGGTGGGAAATGCCAGCGAGCATCTGAACTAAGGACAAGGCTGTTGCCTGCAAACATTCTACGCTTTGGGCCGTCTGCCTTGAGAGTACAACATGAGCCCTGCGAAGAAGCTAGGAGGAGTGCCACACAAGCATCAACCAGCGTACATCTTTAAGCATTTTTGAGGCAGTGGAGCCCTCGAACCGCGTCTGGCTGCACTACCGACTGTTGTCACAATGCAGTCACTCAAGCTGTCCCGAGGCGCCTTGACCAGCTTTCCAGATCCGCCAACCAGCACAGAGAACTATTCTTGACCCCCAAGCCGCCGTGTAGGCCAGCATACAGCCGTCCGTCCAGCCTAGTTTGCTGAACTGCCTGCCGCCTGATACCCGCAGCCATCTCCCATCTTGAACTCTGTCGCGGGAGCTGCAAAGTGTCCTGGAACCGACGCCACACTGTCGACCATCAAGAACATCTCAAGCACCAGGTACATTGTGGTTCGGTCCCCCTGGTCCTTCTCCAAAAGCCCCTAGTGACATTTACGACACCTTGCTAACTTAGTGCTGAAACCAAATAACCTTGAACAGTTAAGAATGATTGCTTTACCGACTACCCTCCTGTCAGTGTCCAGAGTGCATCCCTTTCCTTCATGAAACTGTCCTCCGTTTTCCTTTACAGAGTGGGTTGTATTTTGTAGTGTGCTAGAACTGTCTCTTGTAGTAGTAATAATAAGTGCATATTTGTATGCAACCATGACTGGACAGTCCCTTTTATCATTGGGTATTTTCACTCTGTTGCAACTTCCCAACGATCCACGACTTTGTGGAGATCAGTCTTCCGTTCAAGTTACCAACATTGGATAACGAGGTTTATACTTGTTTACTTGTGTTTCCAATCTCTTCGGATCCCTTCTGGTGTACTAGAGATGTGGGGCTGAATGATGGTTTTGAACCAGGTGTTCATCCCTGGACCACTGGTGCCCCGTAGATTAATTCGTCTCAACTTGCTCCAATATAAATAAGTAAATCCTTCCCGGCTCAAAACATAGGGCGATCTAAACCCTCCCAGAATCAGCGCCTAGCCATATTTGTAACAAAACACGATCCAACCCTTTTCGCAATACATGTTTATATGGCGCTTCACTCCTGGGTCAATTCCGCTTCTGAGCACTGTAATCATAGGTGTGTTTACCTAATTTGATAGCACTCAAGTTATAAACTTATGAGTGAAGGGCTGAGTACACCCAGTCTGCATTCGGACCTCCGACTGAAGGTAGGATACAGTCGACCGCGAGCAGCTCCCCGTTGGCTACTTCATCAGCTGATCAGCACTATCAGTAATAATGTAATGCGTTAATAGCCATCTCTCCATTAAGAGTACACGCGAGAGAAGCCACATTCAAGCACCCCGACTGAAAAGAAAAGGAAACTCAAGTCTTAAGTGAGGGGGACTAGTCACTGTCTGCTGTCGAACATTGAAACGCGTGGGGCATAAACAGTTGGCCTGAATAGGAGTGAGCACAAAGTGGGGAAAACAGGACTGGATGCCCTTTCCACAGGGACGTCATTTCACCAAAATGCCAGGGGTAGCGGAAGTGACATCACATGACCCGTTGACCTCTGGTGACATCACAGGAAGTGATGTCATTTGACACCTCCCCCCCTTGAAGTGACATCACAGGAAGCAATGGAACACGACCTTTAACCCCTTGACAAAACAGGAAGGGACATCACATATTGTTCCTAAGTATACTACGAAAAATATGGTTGCAATATCACTATAATGTTATGTACATTTCATACAAGAATGGATCACCATATGTATCATTAATATCAGTGTATATAAGACCATATTACCAAATTACTGGGAATGCAAGCAGACGTCCAAGGCCAAATGATAATGATATGTTATTATACAGCACTTACGCTTAAGCGTTTTATATAGATCAAATATACATACAATATCACCCAACCTGTGTTGGTACTCATTTATCGATCTCAGAAGGATGAAAGGCTGAGTTGAGGAGTTTAAGAACAGGCTAATCAGTGACTCACCACCTGAAGTGTGCCTGGAAATAAACCTTTATGAGTCTAGCAATTATTGGATAGAATTCCAGAAAGACAAATGATGTGTTGTTCCTATTCCTTCTTATTTAGCGTCACTGCTCAAAGTGATACACTTGTGGAACACTTTTTTTTTTAAAGAGGCATGAACAAGAAAGTCCGCCACTCCGAAAATAAAGACACTGGCCACAGCCCAGGAGCTTACATTAAAAAAAAAAAGAAATGTTAGAAAAAGTTTTAAACAAATCTTTTTTTTTTCCTAGGGGTAGCAAGGGAGACCACAGAGGGCGCAAGGGAAAACTCAGGGGTCGCAACTGCAACCCCTGGCGACCCCCAAATCACGTCCCTCCCTTTCCACAAGCGGCCATGGGAAATTCGAGAGCTCTGCATCGCTACATTGTAACATGCAAAACATTTGTGCATCTCACATGCAGAGGCTTAAGGTTCAACAATGGATTTTTCAATGTAATGCAGTCTATGCAGGCAGATGAATAATCACCCGAGCAGGCTCGTTTGTGTACCCTGGCAAGACGCCAGGAGCATGTCAAAGCAGATCACTGCACCCTTTTGGGAATTATAAACTTTTTGCCAACTTTTTCTGTCCAGCCACCTTGTATTTGAACTATAAGTGCCTTATTATTTTTCTCCCAAAGTAGTACACTCAAATGCTTGAAACGTGTTTTGTCAGAACGTTGGACACCAATTCCTTTCGACTACGGATACCAGATTAAACTTCTGTTTCATAGGACATCCAAACTGATCAGTGCGCGTGTGCGTGAAAGAGAGCGACATAGGAGAGGACGTGTGTGAAGGAAAAGACTAGGAACGGTATGACAAAATAAAATGTGGCGAGTGGTGGTGAAGGGAGCTGTCTTAGGGGTGAAAGTGGGAAAGATTTAAGAATAATAAGGGGGTCAAGTATGGACTTCCTGACAGAGGTCGAAGTGGGCGGGAGTGGTCGGGAGAGGTGCTCCCATACTTTAGGTTTCACTGTTCCTAATTTTTTTTTTTTTTACTGTTTTGGAATAGTTTAGTTTTAAAACAAAAGTGTAGGAAGAAGTTGAAGCTTGCACTTCAGTCAGTGCTCTGCATTGCACATTCTCATAAATAGCAGGTGTGTTTGTTTGGGGGATTTGGATTCTGTGTGGGAGGAGGTGCAACGATGGGGTTTGTGGGGAGTGGGGCCAGACCAGCAGATAACATAGCTCCACTACTTCTTTTCGTACACTTCGACCACTGCCTCCAGAGAATGTGCTGTGCAGGGAAATTGGAATATGAGCAGGGTTGTAAAAAAGTGTAAGATGTACCCTCAATTCCATTCCCTCACTGTGCCTATACGCAATACTGTTTTTGTATATAGTTAAAATGTAAAGTAATCTATAGTGTTTTGTAGAGCTGTTATTTTAAGGACAGGAGATGTGGTGTATCCTCTATAAGTTTGTTATGTTGTGTTATTACTTGCTCCATGGAAACTGGAATGCTGGGAAAGACTAGCACCCAGGATTCCAGAGTGTTGGGTGGAGAGAACAGTTGGTAGAGAAAGGAGCAAGAGGCAACCTGGAACAGGGGCTTATGAAGCACACTTAATGCTTTAGCTGAACCTACCCGTCTGTGAGCCGTTCATCTGAACACCTACACCGGACACGCGCTGCACACACACACACACAATACACAGATTGGAAATACACAGATTGCACACAGTACACATAAAAAAAAGCGTTTGTACCAGTTTCCTGCTGCAGCTTCAATCTACCAGTCCAGTGCATAACTAAGGCCTCTGGCCAGGGGTGGACTGGCCTATAGGGAACTCTGGAGATTTCCCGATGGGCCTCTGCACCCTGGGCCTCTTGTGTGGTATTTCCAAATTTTCTCATAGAAAAAGCATTAAGCTTCTTGAAAATGTGTCATATGGGGCCACTTTGAACATTATTTCCAGGGCCTCTTTTGGTCCCCAGTAATTATTTCCAGGGCCTCTTAGTTCCCAGTCCACCCCTGCCTCTGGCTCTCGCGTTCCATGCAGACAGGAAGCAGGGAGAGCGGCCCTTGCTTGCTGGTTTCTGTATGATGTAGTGCGCTGTGAGCTATGGCCGAGCATCTGTAGTCGGCATCAGCCCAGCCCTCATCTAGTTGAGGGCTGGGCTCAACTGCAGCCGGCTGTCCGGGTCAGGGCTGTGCGCCCACCCTGGACCAGGCGCCGCAGAGACACCCCCCCTGCAGGGGCCCCTGCTGAGTCAGTGCTCATGCACAGCATTCCACACTTAGAACCGTCACAGCTTCATGCATAAAAGCAGAACACCCAGAGCAAGTGGAAAGCACATCACCACACGTGCCTACTACCAGAAGGCTTTAGCCAACACTAATAGATGCCTGAATCAAATTCAACCAACTGTATTTGGCAAGTTGAACACTGGCCACAAGCGCCAATTTCCACAGCTTTGCTGTTCAGAGGATGGGCATATCAGTATGGTTTTTCTTTTCTAAAAAATATTGCCATATTGCTGTTGCGACCACTGGTCATCTACGGTGGTTCTTTTAGAATTTGTAATTCCCTGACCAGATATTCTTTTATATTTGCCAATGCTATCTGAAGAACAGTCCTCCCTTTTCTCCTTCGGGAATCTACGCACATTCACCCAGAGGAAGGCACTCTGCGTGGCTTTCTAGAGAAATCCACCCATCGGGGCCACCAGTCACTCCATCATTTGGGCTAGGATCCATGCATTCTTGAAGCACTAACCTAAGTAGAGTTCAAACTGATTTTGCTAGAATCAGCTTCACACAAGTCCGGTTATATCCTAAGACTACTTGGTCAATTCACATCAAAATATGACGTGGATTCCCAATTTTCTTTCTTAACATATGGAATGCTGTAAAAAAAAAAAAAACGTGGAAAAATCATCTCTTTTAGTAAATACCAACACTCGTGTTTGCGGTTTACTTCAAAATTTACTTCTGGGTGAAGCTGTGCGAGCTGGGTGAGTGCCATGTTTTTTGTGGCCTAAATTGTGTGATCTACCTTTTGGCCTGGAAAGCTTCAGTAGGCATGCAGTTTAGTTGGTGTAAGGGAGACCCACGGAAGAGGAGTGGACTGCCCCTTCTTCACTAACAGAGGGGAGTAGAAGGTGGATGGCTGAGCCGAACTTCAATTCTTGGGTTCTGCAGCTTTGAAGGAGAAGGCCAAGATATTGGCACGGTACCTCCAGTCCAGAGGACACCTGCGCTAGAAGCTTTATGAAGCAAAGGGGGCAAGTACATCTGAGGAGTGGCAGGCCAAGATGGGGTGTGTGCACAGAGCAGGTAACGACCGCGAAGGTGGAGCTTATACCGGAAGCAGCCGCTAGCTCTTCTGCAGAGCGATTTCCGGATTCCGAGGAGGAGGGGTCTGATCTTTCCAGCCTAAACAGCTAAGAGAGGCCCATCCTAGTGCAGAATTAAGCAGTGTGGCATTTCGGAAGGGGCCAGTGGAGCGGGGCAAGGAGGCCGAGACTTTGACCCTTCTTTGAGGTGGCCATGCACCTCCAATCACTCATGAGTGGCAATAGTATACACTCTAGTCCCGGACAGCACGTTCCCAGATTGTACAAAATAGGTTTGGCATCACAGGAAAATGTGCGTTCATATCCCCAGATTACTTATGCTCCACAACGACGATTGTGGTGTATTTGTGGACTTGGGAATTCTTCACACTAAAAAGGTATACATTACACATTTTCTATAAAAAAAAAATAAAGAAGATTTCATGCGCTTTCCCTCACATGTTCCCTCCAATGCTTTCTTCTTGGTCCCTTACTTCCCAATTCTCTTTTCCCATAAAAGTGTGCTTCGGTCACCTCACGGCCTCTTCTATAGTTGTGCCCTGCTGTAAGATGCTCACAGGATAATTAAAACATTTGTGCTGCCAGGTTTAGGTTAGTCACTTTATGACTGGTACACAAAGTGAATCTTGAACCCATGTACTGCCTTTCCATAACAAGTAAGCAATGGAGGTCGTCCAGTGCTCACGTGCGGGCCTTTAAGTGCAGCTGGGTACTTGCATTGTCCTGTAGCTCTTTGTCTAGGATTTTTGTTCTGTTTGGGTAGTGCAGAGTCAGGCTTAAAAACCATATGGCAAGCTGGCTGTGAGAATGGTTGCAGAAAACTGCAGAGCTGCTCATGTGGAAGTAGCGTTGGGAGTGCCCCCCTTGGAACTTCAGCCCAGGGAAACTCGCACCACAGACAGAAGACCAGGAAACCACCACCATCGGGAACAGGTGCGGTGTAGACTGCAAGTGCAAGGTGCGCAGCAGAGCGTGCCAACGTAATATGGGAGGAGATAAAGGCAATAGCACAGAGGAAACAAAAACAGGACTCAATCAACAGTCAAGCAAGCACAATGATCCCCCTCGGAGGACCAGCAGTACAGGCACCTGGATTCCAAGAGCAGGTTTGTGCAAGAGGAGACTAGTTCTGTAGTCAGGCCACCCTTCCAAGTATGCCACCTTCCACCCCTCCCACCAACACCCACCCCCCCCCCCCGAGCCCTCCATTTTAAGATATTAGCTGCATCCCCCCACACCAGGGCCCTGCGCCAGCTAGACATGCCCAGGCTCACCCTGTGCCCAATGACTCGCTATTCAGCTCACTTTTCCTTTCCCCAAAACAAACATCAGTGCCATGTGACCCAAGATCATCTCATCCTACATTACCTAATGGGACCTTGTTGTACCTTGGTCACGGGTAAGTCAGTGAAGAGGCAGGAACCAATCTTGACCCAAGTATATAAAGGTTGCTTTATTGTTTCAGATACAGAAAGGAAGTTAAGAGAGCAGGCTCTTTCAGCTCTCCATCCCCCCCCGTCCACAACTGTCCTTCCTGCAACCCGGAGCACACCCAGGTTCCACACACTTCATCACACTCCATGACACCAGCACACTGATGCACTCAGCTCATCCAGCTCAAGTACCTAGTCAATACAGACCTGTAATCCCAAACGGCATCTTAAATTCAAAGAAATCCAATCTGTAACATGCATGTAAGTACACAATCTTTGAGGAGTTCAGTGTAGACGTCCCTAGTGAAATGTGAAGCCACTACTGAGCAATGGCAGGGGCACTCCAAGAACATCCGGCAGAAATGCAGCACCAGAAGGCAGAGAGAGTGGGAACCTAAAGTTTCTAAACACACTCACTATTCCTTTACACGATTAGGGACATAAACACATTTGTAAACAGAGTTTGTAGAAGCTGGGTGATCTTATAACTTAGTCAGGAGCTTGGTGCATGCCACATTTGGATGTCTCTGGTGAGTTATACGCTCCTCTTGTAGCTGTGGAAGATAAACATAGCAGTGGAACTATGTTCCCTGCTGACTTGCCCCCACTCCCCACAAACCCCATCGCCACACCTCCGTCCACGCACAATCCAAACCCCCAAACCAACACACACCTGCTGTTTAAAGGCATGTTCAGTGCACTGAAGTGCAAGTTTCAACTTTTTCCTACACTTTTATTTTAAAACTAAACCATTCCGCAATGGTTTCTTTTTAAAATAAAAGTATAGGAAAAGTAAGAGGAGCACCGCTCCCCCCACTGGTTATAATCACAAGAGCGAGACAACTCAATTCTTTTAGGTTTTGAGCAAATCAAATACCTTTGAAAGCCCCTATTAGCCAGCATTACATGCGAGCAATGAGGCCACCCTAAGTTCCACTAGCTTCTCTTTCTATTGAAACAAGCTAGTTGCAATAAGGTCGCCACAGGCTTAACCAATGGCATACTGAAAATAAGTATACACAAGCTAGTCAGAATTACATCCAATCAAACCAGATAACCTTTCAATCAAATTAAAAAAAGCATACAACTTCATACCTTACTAGTTTCGTGATGCACTGTTTTGAAAAGAAAGAAAAACACTAAAAAAAAACGAAACAAAAAAAACACTGGAACACCGAGTTATCGGCAGGTACCAAAACCGGACTGCTGGTATGGCCCCATGTGGCTTGTTGTCATGATACTTGGGAATGCGTATTATCCAGATAAGGTTAGATCATCATGCTGGGACACCGGGAGGGCCACTGGAGCAGAGGGGGCATGGTACGTAATAGAGCCAAGGATGAAGCAGGGCTTGTAATATGCTCCGATACTCCATCTGACCAAAGAGGTTACACTGCCACACACAGGCTTGGATATGGACACTGCTGTAACAGAGGGCGTAAAGGCAGACATCTTACAGGAGCAGAGAATCAAGCCAAGCCATGTAAGGATGCACAATGGCTCTGGGCTACTGTAAGATGGATCGAAACACAGTCGTTCTTGGTTACTCTAGGATGGATATATGCTCTGTGTGGGGTCCTCTAGGATGATAGATGCACAGTGGCTCTGGGGCCATCTAGGATGCATAGATGCACGGTCCTCTGGGATTTTCTAGAATGGATAGAAGCACAGTAGTTCTTGGTTACTCTAGGATGGATATATGCTCTGGGGTCCTCTAGGATGGATAGATGCACGGTCCTCTGGGATTCTCTAGGATGGATAGAAGCACAGTAGTTCTTGGTTACTCTAGGATGGATATATGCTCTGGGGTCCTCTAGGATGGATAGATGCACGGTCCTCTGGGGTCCTCTAGGATGGATAGATGCACAGTGGGTCTGGGGCCATCTAGGATGGATATATGCAGTGGCGCTGGATCCTCTAGGATGGATAGATGCACAGTGGCTCTGGGGCCATCTAGAATGGATAAATACAGTGGCTTTGAGCTCTTCTACTTTGGATAGACAGGAAGTGGCTTTGGGGTCCTCCTACAATGGGGCGAAATGCCCCGAGGCGGCTGGCCGACGTGGCTGGTTAACTGTCCGCTGGCCAAGTTAAGGGCACAAACAAACCGAGGTTCCCTTAACGAAGTGAACAGTGTCGTTACCGACAGGGTCAGCCGGCCGACCCCATCACCATTAGCACCTGTGTTTTTTTGCTACAGGGGTGCTAAAGGAGTGCATTTTCTTTTCTTTTTTTAAATGAAACTTACTTTGGTGCGCAGCAGTTTCCAAAATTACGTTTTCAAAGTTGATGACATTGAAAACAGACTTTGGGAAACCACCACACGGTACTGGGCTGCACACAAAGGTACACTCTTAGCCACCTGTGTAGGAAACAACATGGTGTTAAGAGGTGAAGGGGGTGAGGTGAAGGGGGTGTGGGGAAGGGAAGGAGCGGTAGGGAAGAGGATGTGGGGAAGAGAAGGAGCGGTGGGGAAGAAGGGGTAGGCAAGGGACGGAGGGGTGAGGAAGCGCCCAAGCTGCTCGGAACGTGGGCTTGTATCGTACAATACAGCTTGTGTTCAGAGCATCACGATAGGCCGGCGCCCTCTTCCAGGGTTGCAATTGATAATCCGCTACGGAAGTATTGAAACAAGAACTGGGTGCCCCAATTGAAGCCATTCTTACAAACATCCGATTCCTGCTAAATAACCAGATTCCAGAAAATTCCCCAGCAGGACTACAGTTGTGTTAAGATGCACAAATCGGGGCACTCAAATGATTAATTTCAAGAGCCCAGTCTCTTGCAGAAAATAATTTTGGCCTCACTGAAAGTACTGTTACAAACGACAACATCTTACCAAGATACAACTGCATTAATCAGCCAACTACAACAAATGCAATTGACCCTGAAAAAATCCTTGCTATCATGGGTGCCAGTTTACTGTGCACCAACAATGGAAGATACGGATGCCATTCCAGATGCAAAATTCATTTTCATACACCATTTTAACTCTAGGACATATATTTTCCTCACCTGCGCGGTAAGCAATAGGGATGCCCAGGATACGACAATATGCACTCCTTTTTATGTCAGGTCTATCTGAGGAGACCCTGGACATACACCACCACAAATATAATGGATTACACTGCAGTGTGAAATTACTCCCTGCAACGCCAGTTCCCTTCACTTACATGGACTCCCTGCAACCCCTGATCCGATTGTAGAAAACAAGGGTGTAGTTGACACCCCGCTCCCCTTGTTCACTATAATGGGAACGTATGGTACAATTGTTCAACATTTTCGGTCGTATGTAATTTTAGTACCACCGAAATGCCAACAATTATAGCATATCATTTTCTTTTTTTTAATATTCTGTGGCTTCACACCACCACATGCCATTCCCATAGTTCATTCAGAGGACGTCACTACCGAGACCTAGCAAGACTGCTCACAAGATCAGCTCCCCACATGTTCTCTTTCCCATAAGTGTATAATAAAGGGGTTTGCCGAAATTGGGCTTCAAATAAGTATTCGGTCTATTCTGGCTGAATCTGTAAGTTTCCCCTCCAAAATAAAGTACTGCTTTGACTTCTACCTGGAATCATTTAGGCATGTCATGTTTATCAGTTAAAAGGATCATTAAGCAAATGCTGCTGTCACTTGTTACATTGAGTGCAGGAAGAGCAGAGGTAAAAGTGCAAACAAAATCCCTGCCATTCATGTGCTGCACAGACAGACTAATCTGGTGGTTTGCTAGCGAGGGGTGAGCTGAAGCAAAACTCAATATTTTGAATGCGTCTAGTCTCCAATGTACTTTGCAGTTGAATATCATTGAGCTCGTACAATAGTTTATGAATTCACTATTGAGGCGATATGCCCAGAGGTGGATGGCCGACCCCGAACTAGGGCAGTGGTGCTGTGTCGATCCGACCGCCTCTGAATATAGTCATTAGCACCTGTGTTACCTTCATGAGTGCTAATGGTCTTTTTTTGTTTAAAAAAAAAAGAATTTAAAAAAAAAGGAAACCAACCTTTGCTGCACAGGCCAGCGCTGCGCACTGCTGTCGTCCACGAAGTCAGTCGGACAAAATCAACATTGAAAACGGACTTCCTGGATGACATTACTGCATGGCACCAGGCTGCGCAGCAAAGGTACGTTTCTTTTGTTTAACAAAAACAAACATTTAAAAATTCATTCTTGGCACCAGTGTAGAAAACCACACTGGTGCTAACATGTGAAGGTTGGGGGGCGGGGGAGCTGGGAAGGGGGCACTGGTTACTGTGACAATTTCCGAGGATGTAATTTACAAAAGCAGAAAATGTATTTAATTATATTGAACAAATCGAGAATAAATCAAAAGCCTGGAAATGGGATCGTGAAAATTAATTAATACCCACCCCAGGGAGAGAAGACACGTTTTTATTAATCACAATGATGTTCAAAAATATATTTTTTATATGTGTAAATGGAATGAATGAATGCAGATCTGGATATACTCGTTCAGATTGAGGTATTATGCCTAGTGTGGATATTAAGCAACAATTGGTTGGGATTTTCCTGCATTAAATTGTTGCTTTAAGTTTTATTCTTGATTTGTTCAATATAATGAAATACCTTTTCTACTTTCGTAAATTGGATTATTGTCTGTTAAAAAAGAAAATGCTGTAATTCCCCAATCCAGAGAGTGGGATTGCCTGCTCTTCAGTATATTACTGTGACAATTCGCCAGGCATCGTCATTTCTCCACAGAGGGAAGCCCTTTCCCATGAGGCTAGGGAGGTGCAGCCTCTGCCCAATGGTTGCCCCGAGGGAGGACCTCTTGTGGAGGGACGAAGGACAAGCACCTTTGGTACAACCCGATGTACAACATCACACTGCCCACATGCCTTTGCCCCCCCCCCTCCATTTCCAATCAATATTATTGAGAGTAAGCCAATCTATTCCTGTATTGTCTGGGGTACAGTCGTATTGTCTCGGGTACAGTCAAGACAGAAAATACTTGGATGAAGAAGAGCACATACAACATGAGGAATACTGACCGTGTTGGTACTGAGACAAGGTGGCTTACAGGAGGAATGAGGAATACCAAGGAGCCATGGACAACAGGTGTTGTCATTATGCTGGGGCAGAGTCATAACTATAAAGTGTAAAGAGATGAAAGATTTGAAGTCTTCCCTCCTGGTCGGAGAACCCAGGAGTTTCGAAATCTGTACTTGACGAAGAGGTCTCTGCTTTGTTACTGCTTCCGTTGGCGTCCTCTGCAGACGGCTGAAGGAAGCGGGAAGGAGATCGACCCCAGTCCCTGGAGAGAACAGCACAGTGTGAGCAAGTCCCAGAAGATGACGGGAAGCACGGCCGACCGGTAGGTATGTGGAAGGAGGAGAGGGATCCCCATTTCATGCCGGGGCAAGCGTGAGGCCCATCAGAGGGCCATCAAGGGTCTGGGACCCCAACATGAGAGAAGAGTGCATCCAAGGAAGGTTCCCTCCTACCAGTCGGAGAGAGAAGCCCACTGACCCCACCAGAGAAGGGTCTAGGACACTGATAGAAGCAGGACTTTGCACATTGCTGATATAGTGAAAGAGCATTGAAAAAACTCTCAAACACCAGGACAATGGAGTTATTCTCCTGGTGAGAAAACTGAAACCGTCACATATGCTGTGGAGACGCCAGGGAAAGGGAGTCATTCCTTTTGTCCTTCGAGAGTGCAGACCAGTACGAGGAGAAGGGAGCCATTCTCCTAGTCCAGAAAGTTGACTGTACACAGTGCTGGAACTACCATCCAGGGGAGAGAGTCATTCCCCCTGGCACCTTTTTCCAAGAGAACGATTTGGGAACGCCTGCCATATACCAGGAGAAGGGACGTTCTGCTGGATTATATATTATTCTTTAGTTGTGGCGTAAACGAAAGAAGTAGGTTGTGACACAGGACAGTGGATTTTCATTTGGATAGACGTTCCGACAGTACCTTTAGTGTTAGTTTGAGGCAGGGATAGTGTTAGAGATAGGGATAGTGAGGGTTCTTCTACCATCAATAAAAGTCTATAGCAATAAACATGCCACCATTGTGTCGGCTTCCTTTTTCGACACCCTTACACTGCAGAGGCTTCTTGGAACGCAGGCTTGTACCATCAATGCGCCAGTGTTCAGAGCATCCTGATTAGCTAGTGTCCCCTCCCAGGGAACTATTTTCTTTAGGCGCGTATCCTGTGTGAGATATATGAAAGTTACAGCTCTTGATTCCCAATCAAAATAATATTAGTGGTATATCCCTTTTGCTGAGATCCCAGTAAATACCAAACCCCTGAGTGTAATAGCTTAGGAGGCAGTGCCAGCAGCAAAGAACTGTATTCAACCTGCAAGCAAAGGTTATAAAAAGATCTGAAAATCTGCACTGTCACTTCCCTATAGGGTCAGGCCACAACCATGAATGGCTTGGCATTTCCTATACATATTTGATGTATTTTACCATGCCCCAAAACACCACAAATGCACCCAATCAAAAAATATTACAAATATTATGTATTAATGAAAATACATTTTTCACAAGCCTCATCTCCTCTCAGCATCACATGTACAATGCATGGCTTTGGCATCCGAGGTTTGTATTCAGTAGCACTTCAGCAGGGTGCAAACTGATGCAAATCACTCCTTTTGTGCTTCAGTGCCTTATTGGAGCCAGAAGGCTAAAGATGGGCGGGCCCAAAAGGAACATTTGAAAGTACGAGTAGGCACATCCCAGTCGCCCCTCACAGTGATTGCATACTACTAGTGCCCAACAAGCGACACCTATGAATGTACTCAAATACAAACACTGCTATTGTTGTTGTTGAAGTTTATTTTCTGGTAATTTATTCTTTTCATGGTTTACACAAACATCTTCCATAGACAACGAACAAAAGAAATGCAATTTAAAAAAATATTTTAAAGTGTGTTTTTTAATTTACAAAGTGTTTTTCAGGATGAACAGGTTGAGTGAAGCTTGGACAGCTCACAGCAGCTGGGAAGGACGGAGGTCAGTGAAAGCAAGCAGGCGTGGGTTAGTGGCAGCGCGACGCTTGAGGCGGACTGGCGAGAGGCGGTGGGGAATTGTGAGGTAGAGAGGTGTGGATCAAGAAGGCAGCAGGAAAGGGCTTGAGGTCGGTTATGTACCCGCTGAAAAGGGAAAACTAGGTGCTGTATTTAAGAATGCATTGCATATAAAAAGGTGTGAAAAAAAAACTGTGCGAGGCTTCAAAGGGTATGACAGGTTCAGCAGCACACCCATTGGTTTTGTTTCTGCTGCAAAAATAAAAAAAAATGCGTCTTACGGCAGATACTCGTGGGCCACCATTTGGCAGCCCTTTCCACCCCCTCCTATACTGCCACCGTGTTTAATGGAAACTCCTTTCACCAACCCAACATGTCGCACGTATTTTAGGCAGTACATTGCCACTGAGCTAGCCCAGAACCCACAGACTTTCCGTGGCTTTCCCTGAGGTCTTCTTTGCAGAACGGCTTTGTAGGGCCTTGCTAAAGACAAGCATATATTGTGAACACCAATCTTCTTCATCCTCACGCAGAACTCCGACATTCCACGTTGGAAGACACACTAAGGCATGTTTAATATAGCCTTGGATGTGCACTTCAAACCAGGGTCGGAAAGGCCCCGTGGCTGGGCCGAAATCTTCCCTGGGGGCGGGGGGCAGTTTCTGCCCATGCCATATTTTTCCATATTTTTCGTTGTGTACTTAGGAGCAATGCTATTTGAGGCCACTGCCTGTTTTATCAAGGGGTGAAAGGTCGTGTTTCATTGCTTCCCAGAATGTCACGTTGGGGTGGGGGTCAAATTACATCACTTCTGTTGATGAGGTCAAGGGTCGTGAGGCGAGGGGTGGGCTACTTTTTTTGTGGGGTGTCCGGGACTATTTCTTTTCCAAGTCCGACCCTGCTTCAAACTGACCCATGGGTAGGTTTTCCAGATATACAAGCAGATGTGCAGGCAATGTTTAGGCACACATCAACCTTTGTTCAGACCCCACACCAACTTCTGATGGGCAGTGATAAGGATTTAAGTTATGGATAGCAAGAGGAAGAAAGATCCGTGTGCGTGTGTTTTAGTTAATTATTTTCACTGAAAATATTTGTTGATAAATTACAACAATAATCACAAGTTTAAAAATCACTCTTCTTGCAGGAATCATCCCACATAGTAATATTTACCATTTAAGTAGCATTAGCGTTGGGTATGGAAAATAAGGGTTCACTACTGACAGTAGATTGTAAACTACGGTAATAAACAAAGCCTTCGAAATTCCATGAAAGAAGTATACACTTTAATGGCAAGATGTGTTAGAATACAAATCTTTTAAAATATGGAAATACCCATGTTTGCGTCAGCTGTTAATCTAGAATTCGGCCAAGCAAGCCAGGGTCACTGGCCAGTCTGCTGGAATCCTTCCAGCGCACTGCATTCAGCCCTTTAAAACACCTTTCACTTTATAACGTTGCTAGTTATGCTTGAATAAATAAATAAATATATATAATAAATGAATAGGCGTCCCGCTTTCCTCTTCGGCTTCCTTGATTTGCAAATTGGCATTCAGACATTTCCTCACGCTGAAAACCACCCAAAATATTCTCCAAGGAACAGGGATAAACAGCCAGAGAATAGGAGGAGCGATCAAAGCGTTCACCAGCAGTTACTGCATTCCCGAACAGTATTCGCGGTCTGTACATGTCGGGCACATGCCCTCAACATCTCAGGTCTGTCGGTCAAAGCTCTATAGTGGTGCTATGTAAATCTATTAGCAGCCAGCATATGGCGTTACAGCCAATAGGTTCTCTCACCGCAGGATAAATCTGGAGCTAAATGGTCCACATTCTGTGTGAGGTCAAGGCTGTTTCCTATCAAAGGCACCACCTGTCAACCGCGTCCCCCCCATCGGGCCTGTACACCCTAATTAAACATATGTACCGGTCTCTGGATTCGCCGTCAACCTCCTTCACCTCTGAAGTGCAGAGCTTGTCTTTGAGTGCCCTTTGCGTGTTTCCACGGCGGCCATCTTTTCCCAGGAATCTTACCTTTCATGAAAGGAAACCTTTTTCTATTAAAAAGCGCCTTAGCTCCAAGATGCAGTGGGTGGATACAAATAGCGTTAATAGCAGACGCTGTAGGGAAGGGAGTGAAAGTGGGAAGTGGTGAGGAGGCCAGTTACTGCCCAAGCTCTTGGAATATCACCTCATGCAAGCAGCACCATTATCACACGCAGCAGTCAGTAACACTAGAGAACAGGTGGGATGTGACCCCGCAATGGTAGCTATCCCAGGAGAATGGCAGCTGCCAATGAAACCATAAAAGAGTAGCCCTCCTTTCAGATTTCTTCATAATTTTCTCTGAAACACTCACAGGCATTAGTTAATGGATGTTCAGCTGAGCAGCAGTCACCAGGACGAGACTGGTCCATCTGAAGTTAGTATCAACTCAACGGTAATCTGAACTCATGGAATCCGGGCTCAGTTGTTAGGGTAAACTACGCCTTGGTTGACTGCTTAGTTTCCACCACTCAGGAAGGAGAGTTTAACACATTTACAGTGGACAACTTTGAACCCTTTGTGGGGGAATTGTTATTCTCTAGCCTTGGCAACAGAAAATCAAGAAAGGAGCTTGGCCTCAAGAAACATCTCCACGCTTATAATGCAGAGTTGGCCAGTAAAAAAGATTAGAGCGGCTATTACAGCAGTTAACACGAGGGTGGGCTTGAATTTGGCTCGCAGAGCAGGGTTGATCAGACGAGCCCGACAAACATTCTGGAATTGGCTGCATAATAATCAAGTCAAAAGGCACCAACAGGATGCAGAAGCCGTCCTGTTGTCACTACACAACAAAAATACTCATGCCTTTTGGAAAATGAATGAACTGGACACGAACCAGCCAACCCAATTTACTAACTATATGTCGGAGAATGATTGTGTGTCTCACTTTGCATCTTTGTATTCCCTGTCTGAGGATAAGGCTGTAAATCCGACACCAGATTCGGTTTCTAGATTGGAGTCTAGTATATAAAATACAAACTGCGGAAATATTTATGAAATCATCAGTGCCTCCCTGCCCCGGATCTGAATAAGCTTTCTAATTTACTATTCAAGGGTAACCCGGAAGCTTGAACACCTGCACTATCACTCTCTTTGAAAGTGTGACTAACACCTTTTCATTTCCAAAGTCTTGGTCATCGGCGTATATGGTGCCCATATATGAAAAAGGGAATACCATATTGGACTCTGACAGCAACGTTTTTGCTAGCATCCTACTTCAACATCTTGAGGGCGTTTGAGAGTGGGAGAATCAAGACGTAGGATATTGGTTTCAGGCGACAAACGGGCACTACACTGAATGGCCCCATGTTAAAACATATCCAAGATCAGGCATGGGTGGGGAAAATGAACTCCATCTACGCTATTATCAAACGTAAAAAAGGGGGTATGTCAATAAGCCTTTTTTGCAAGTGTTAATTGGGCTCCATGAAAATTCTAACATCGTTTGCCTGAATTGCACAGGGTAATTGTCTTGTGAAATTCCCATCTTTCGTGGAGTCGGGGAGGACTGCGTTCTGCCCGTTTAATCTGTACACGGCTGACAATTCTAGATATTATTGATACACCCAAATTGCATAGAATGAAGCCATTGTGGATAGCTTACGTCGATAATATTTTGATCTTTGACCAAACACCTATTGGCCTCCAACGCTTAATCAAGGGTCTCTCTCACTTTGTGAAAGCACACTTCAAGATCAATTCAACTAAAACTAAGGTGGTGGAGTGCTGAAGTCAGAAAAGGCCTTCGATCTTTCGCTGGCAGATTGGTAATAATAATTATATTTTATAATTGTGTTTTTATAACGGGCTTAATACCAAAAAGGATTCCAAGCGTTGACCCGGGATTTGAACGTGCATTGCTCTGCGTCGTCTTGCTTCCAAGATGAGCATGTTCCTGCATCGTCTTGCTTCCAAGACGAGCATGTTCCCACTGAGCTATACTACCAGTGTCAATAATCCGGTTGAGAGGGTTGCCGCTTTTATGTACTTGGGCTTCCAGATTACTTCAAAACCCTGTAAACCTCAACTTCGCAGGTGGTTGAAATCTTGTGCTTCAGCCTTAGCTAATCAATTACGTAAAGTTCATGCCAGATTTGGCACATTTTCACTGTTACCCAGTATTCAACACTATGAGATTCTTTATGGGATGGAAATATATCCGCCCCCCCCCAATCGGTCTTGCGTTACCTACCTACTCATGAGGCGATCTGGAAAAGTCTTCCGTGTCCCGTTCTCTGTTGCAATACAGTTATACAATTCGAACTAGGCCTAGTCTCCCTGCAGGAGAGAGCCCAATGTCCATCTGTTCAGGAAGATCATGTGCCCCGCTGAAGGATCTTCTTTATATAGAACTTAAAATTCTACTTTGGGAGAAAGGTTGCAGGTTAGTAAAGGAGTATAATGTGTTCTGTTGTGGTTAAAATGGGTGGCTCTCTGTGACCTAGTTGAGAACCCTGGCAAGGGTACAAGTTTACTATTTAGTTTAGTCTGCATCTCGACAAGTGAGGATTTCCACAATCATTCTCTCACTTGTTTTGACAAAAATGTTGGCAGGTTAGCTCCATTTCTCTCTTTATCCCGATAAAGAGGATCCAGAGGTTGTTCCTCCATTTTCACTGGAATCTCGTACGGACCAAGGAGATTCTGGTCAGAGGCTCCCCTTTTGGTCTCTGAATCAGCCACCTGTAGATTTTGTGACAACAAAGAAGACATTGAAACCCAGAAACATTTACTATTGTTTTGCCAGGCCATCCAGAGCCTGAGGGGCAATTATTTGAAAACATGTTCTGTACTATTCTCATTGGGGGACGAAGAAGGGGTATGGTATGGTTGTTTGGCTGGTAGAACTACCTCTACCATAGTGTAAGTAACTGTCTTCATAAATTCTTTGAAGCTCGAATGTATTCATGGTTTGTTGATATTAGTGAAATTTCGATTTTTTGATTATCTCTTGTATTTCTCTTTTATATGGATGTTTATGCTAAATGTAATTTTCATTTATCATTTTTTTCCCGTCTGGAACAGTTCCGTATTTTAAATTGTTAAAGGTTTGATTTTGTTTAGCCATACAACAATAAAAAAAATGTGTTAATATGGAAACATTTCTGCTAGTATACTTTTAATTCACTGATGGGGCTTATAAAGAGAGAAGGAATGCTGCTGCACGCGACAAGCAGTTTTAGATTGAAAAGCAGGCTTTTAAATAATGTTTATTGAACCGATTCACATATTTGTTTGCAGCACATTGTTTGCTACAGGTTGGACTCTACTGCACACATATGCTCCAGGCAAGGTGGTCACATGATTATGGTAGAGTTCTGATTGATTTAGGCACCACAAGTGACACATTTGTGAGGTTGGGCATTTCAACCAAAGTACGCAGCCCTCCCTGACTCAACAAAGTAATTTCATTGATACGCAGACGTACGCAAAAACAGTGTGGTGGTTGCAACAATATAGTTAAGGCAATAGTATACTTTACATAGAAAGCTAAAATCGTTTTTCTGCAACTTGCGCCCTTGTCCGTGAAACTTATGTTACTTTCAACATTTTGTGCTCTCGCCGTCCAAATTACTCATGGCAAATTTTCCATTATTTTATGCAGACTTTTTTTGCACAGGAATTTCCATAAACTCTGCTCGAGCTCTCCCCCACGTCCTGCCTCACGAGTCGCTTTTTTCGATATTTTCAGAAGACACAGCAATCACCTTATACGTTTACAAAATATTGTCAGCGAAACTCAAGACATTCAATTTTGAACATCCAAGAGCAGAAGAAATTAGTCATAAATGCACCATTTTTTTTATATTGTGCTCTGGTTTATAAAACAAAAGAATTTAAATCTTTCAAAGCAAACATATTAAAAAGAATAAAGAAATAATTACAGTAGAAAGAACCAATTCTACCAAAAGTCAGTCCCCAAACCAACAATTTACATATACCATTTGCAATGGCAGCTAGCAAGTGTAGCCGTTACAAAATGTGTAATTCTCTAAATGTTCTTCAGTTTTTCCAATATGTATATTTTTAAAGCATATAATAAGATAAAACTTTGTCAACTTGCCCCACATCAACCTAGTCCATGACATCTCAGTCAGCTGCATTGACCCCAGAAACTGAACTCTTTGGTCACTGAATGCATTACAGTCAGACACCAAGAGCTTTACAGTTTCTATTATACAGATGTCATTAGAAAACCTGCAGTGCGTGTCAGGGAGCGTCCTATCCCATTTACGTTTATGTTCCAATGTTGGAAATTGATTTAGACGGAACCACCAATATACTGCCTGGATTTTTGGACAAGGAAAGATGTATAATTCAAGGAGTCCTCCTTTTTCCTAATACATGTTGCATACTCTTCATAAAGTGAGTACGATGCAAACAAATCAATAGTCTCTGCCCAGTCATACCTAAACGGCTTCTTTTTTTTGCCATACATGCGTTTGTTAACTCTTCCCTAGAAGAGCCAACCTGTAGTAAGATTTTTGACATTCGTAATTTGAAGTCATTCATGGTAATGGCTGAATCCAGAGTCTTGTCTCCACCTCACATCTGGTAAAACAAATTACTAGGGAGATTCAAGAATTTGGCAAACTGCTAGTTTTCTCCAAGTTGATCTTGCTGCCAGAGAAGCCTTACAACAGCATTGGGAACAGAGTTGGCAAAGGCCATGGTTCTTTTCCACAACATACCCTGTAAAGACTTTAAATGGTGTCCCAAATCAGTTAATTAAATGTCAAGACAGTAAAGCATATTAGGTTCCACCTTAAGCAGGTATAATTGAATGAGTGGGTTAAGAGAAGCGACACAGTTGTGAGATTCTTTTCATTTTTGTTAAAAAGGGGTGAATTTCCCTTTAAGAAAGACTTTCCAAACCTCCCTACAATTACTATTAGATAAACGGTAACCCAAGTACCTCAATGACTGCACTCTTTCCAAGGGATGATTACCCACCCTCCAATTAAATGTTTTGGGGCGCTTTTTCGTGGTAAATAGCATAACCTTAGATTTCTGGCCATTCACCCGAGGTTGTGGTCTACAGTGTATTGATGAAAACGAGTTAATTTCCTATGCAGCCCAATTGTAGTTTTGTGGAACAGAATTATGTCATCTTCAAATGCAAGCCAGTCTAGGGTCACTGTACCCATTTAAGCAAGGTTTGTGAACCCCGCGTCCCACAGTCTATCTAGATCTATCATGTATAAGTTGAACAGGGTGGCCGCCAGAACGCAGTCCTGACGTTAACCCAACGTAAGTGGGTACCGGGCATGTTAAGGCACCCTCCCTGCTCAACCTCCCCCCTCAGAGAGGTGTTAGTGTGGAACAGTGCCAAAAGCTGCTCAGTCTTCACAGGGACCTTCCAAGCAATAAGCTTAGTCCACAAGATGTTCGTAGTCACTGTGTCAAATGCATATGACATGACAATTGAGGCAATGCACGTGGTCCCCACCACCCCCTTTTTTTACTGCAGCCAGTACGTGGGACATCGTAGTGGCATTTAGGAAGGTACCCATATGAAAACCCACCTCGTAGCGCGAGAGTAAGTTCAAGGAGCGAACCTGGGAGATCCCTCACTAGTAGGGATGCAAATATCTTACTGGAAGCGTCCAGTAAAGCAATAGGCCTAATGTTTTTTGGATCTGCGCTGTTGCCTTGCTTATATATAGGGATTATTATGGATTCCCTCCAAGTATGGGCAACCGTGTGGGAGATTTATACATGTTTAAATAAAACCGCCAGGGGACCAAGCCAAACCCCCTGGCTCTTTCTTAATTAACATCAGAACATGTTGCCCGGGGCTCTGGAAGGTCTAGCTCTACCAATGGTTCAAAGTATTTCGTTATCCTCCCATGGACAGATACAATGCTCATTGTTTCCCTTACGAGGGGTAGAGCATTCCACTTCACCTTTTGGCTGGCAGTATTTTTCTCTAAAGTATGTAGCCCAGACTTGTTCAGTTATCGAACACTCCACTGTCACAGCAGACCCTGTCAATTTACCACCCAACAATGACCAACATTTTGAGTTATCATTTCCTTCCAAAGCTTTAAGTAATGTTTGATTTTCTGAAACATGAGTCTCCAATTTAATTGACTTCAGGACACTCTCATATGGTGCACTGATCGACTTCTTAGCCTGAAGGAAGGCTATCCCAATGAGAGATTGCGAAGACAAAGCTCTTAATGCCTTCCTCAACCTCTTGTCAAAGGAGCGTAGATGGGATTTTTGTGTTACAAAGTTTACCCCTATTGGTGAAATTTTTCAAGCAATACAGTAGAGTTTGATTCAAGTTAACGGCAGAGAAGCACTCTTCAGTAATTCCTTCCCTCCACATCAAGTCGTCTAGGGTGGTAGTAAAGGTCCTGCACGCCGTGGTGTTCCACTTGACTGTTTTACCACCCCAAAGAGCGTATGCTAGTTTGTTTTCTTTGTTTATTTAATATGGCGCGCCAAACCCAGAGGTAACGGGGCGCAACAGAGAACAGGAAGAGAAGATTACATAAAAGCTTAGTTGCAAGATAAGACACAATATGAGTATAGAACAGAGCATTATATTACGTTGAATCAGGTAAAAAAGACATATGCGGACAGTAAATTACATTTTGGGAGGTTGGTTAGGGAATGTACACATACACAGTCAGGTTAGCTAGGGTTTGTTAGGGTAAGAGGGGCACGGTTCAGTCATAGGGATCATTGGAGCGTAACCAGGTCAGAGTGTTCCACCTAAAACTGTAGTAGGATTGGTCTGTTCTGATGTTGAGTGGGAGAGCATTCCAATGTTGGGCTGCCATGAGAGGGAAGCTACTGCCACCCGTTTTTTTTCCCTGAATTTAGGTACCTGAAGGCAGTAAAGAGTTAATCATTCTGGTAGGGTGGGTGGAGGTTCTTTTTGCTATTCTGGCTGCGAGATAGGGGGTGGGGGCTGCATTATTTAAGCATTTGAAAGTGAGTGATGCCGTTTTGAGAGAGATACGTCGCAGATTTTGAGCCACTTGTGTTCTCTTCTTTTGTTTGAGATGTGTTCCTTGGAGGGTAAGTTAAGAGCTGTTCTGAGGGCGTTGTTTTGCAGAGTTTGAAGTTTGTCGGTTATGTATTTATTGGTTCCCAGGTACAAGGCGTTACAATAGTCAAGTTTGGAGAGTATTAGGGCATTAGCGATGATGATGCAGCTGGCTTGGGAGAGGAATGCTCTACTTGCACTGATAAGCTTACACGTGTAAGCGGTAGAGGACGCCAATGAGTTCACTTGTTTCTTTAGTGACAAGGCTGAATCAAGGTGAAAGCCTAGAGTTTTCACTGTTTTGGCAACCGTGATGATATTCTGGAGAACATTTGGTTGTGGAAGTGCACACTGTATCTTGTGTGTTAATTCTATGATATTGAATATAAACAATCTGTGTTAACCTAAAATCTTAGGTGCAATTTGTTAAGTCTGTGCTACCAGACTGAAAATCTAAAATTGTGGTGGTCCTCCATACACAATGGAGGACATAACAAATGCACACCCTTGTGCTGTATATACCAGCCAAATAAATAAAGTTATGCTTTATACATGTCTCAAACTCAATCTTTGCATCGTGACTTTATTCCTTCATGAAAAAAGCTTTGTACAATCCAATTTCATTCATTTGCTTAACATCAAAAATAATCATCATTCATCTGTATATACACCCCTATTTCTGGTATACATCAATTTACATGATCCCTACTTAAACATACCGTTTCATAAAAATGAAAATTCATAAATTTTCTGAATTTCTCAACTTGAGTCCTCACAGATCCTTGTATGGAGGTAATGTGAACTTCCAATGAATTGATATCCTTAATTTGTGGTTTCTGTTTGTGCTCCCAGTGTGAGCTACTAGGGTTTTAACCTAGATCTTCCACTACGCGTTTCGGGTGATTTGTCTGCCCTTCTTCACGTGGGGATATCAGTTTTTCCTTTTCTTAATTCTACAAAGTAAGTATATGTATAAATTACTCCATTCATTTATAAATACTTCTGACGTATTACTTTTCACATTACTCATACTCAGTACACTGTACTAACCTTGAGAGAGTAAACCCAAGTGTGGCAACCTTTTGCACGTTTCTATATTATTGCAACATTTTTTCTTATGTGTCCTATGCTGGGATGTTTGAAACTGTTAAAAACACAAGACTATTTACAACTTTCAAAAACGTGGTTCGATCGCGAGTGGGATCAGTCGCTAAAAATCAGCGCTGGGCCCCACTCTGCAATCAAAATTTTACGAAGAAATCACTTTATTTGCAACACTTACCTCGCGGTGATGGTATTGCCATCAATGTTGAATGCCTTGTAGTTGGAGCTGAGTTTTTTTTAGATTGGCGATGGAACCGAGGAGTAGGATTTCGGTTTTATCATCATTCAGGCATAGGCCATATGTGGCCATCCATGCCTACATGATGAGGTATATTTGGTTTACCAAGGCCGTATCTGCATCAAAGTTGCCCGAAAGGGGTATGGGGATCTGGGTGTCATCTGCGTAGTTAGTCTATGTGACACCCAGTCTGTCCAACTTGTCAAATAGGGGCTTGGTAAAGATGTTGTACGGAGTTGGGGAGACACAGGAGCCATGGGTACACCGCAAGTTATTTTGATGGGGTCTGCTGAGGCTAATGAAGAGAAGACTCATGGTTTGATTGTCCAAGAATGATTGGATCCAGGCTATGGCCTCCTTCGAAAAGTGGGCAGCCAAGGCCAGGTGTTCACACAGGACTGTGTGATCTACCAGGTCAAAAGCTGCCGACAAATCAAGGAGGAGTAGCATGGCGGTGTTTCCTTTGTCGTTGATCTCATTGACCTGGGTTTTAAGATCAATTAAGGCTGTCTCAGTACCGTGCTGCAGTCTGAATCCAGATTGGTGGGCATCTAGGAGTTTGTGATTTTCTAGGTATTGCTGGATTTGTAGGTATGCTACTCTGTCTATTATCTTTAACAGGAATGGTACCGTGGTGATGGGCCTGTAGTTAGTGGGAATAGCGGGGTCTAGGGTTTGCTTCTTGAGGAGAGGCAGAACCCAGGATTCTTTGAGATTGCTTGGTATGGTGTTGGAGGAGAAGGATGCGTTGATCAGTTTGGTTATAAAGGGAGCTAGGTCCCTGGCAGCATCCTTGATTATCTGGGGTGGGCAGTTATCACCTTTACAGTTGGATGGTTTGAGTGAAGCAATAACCCTTTCTGTTTCTAGGATAGAGATTTTGGCGAATCTGAAAAGATCCAGCCCTGATGGGTTAGATATGTTGGCATGAGTGCTAGGAAATGATTCGTTGGTAGTTAGGTTGGTAGTTAGGGAGTCTTTTTTTAGAGCGATTTTAGTTTGGAGAGTTTTGATTTTGTTAGTTAGAGCGTTTTGGACGCTGGTACACCATTGTTTGTCTTTCGTTATGTAATCTGGTGGGGGTTTGGGGGATTCCAGTTCCCTTAGGATAGCAAATAATTCCCTGGTGTTGGAACTGGACTTGCCGATTCTTTCGTTAAATAGGTTCTTTTTTTGTGAGTAGGATTTCTTTTTTGTAATTATTGGCGAAGAGTTTAAGTTGCAGCTTGTTCTCTTCTGTAGGGGTATTGCGCCATTGAGTTTCTAGTTTCCTTTTATGTGTTCTTAGTTCTTTCAAGTGGGGGGTGAACCAGGTGTTGAGGTGAGCTTGTTTGCTTTTTTGCAGTTTTAGAGGGGCGATAATGTCTAGTCCTTTCTTCATAGCGTTGTTATAGCTTTCTACTAGGCACTCTGGAGGCAGGTTGTCGGGGAGAGCCTTAAGGGTTGGCATCAGTAATGGTAGGAGTTTGTCCGGAGTTATATATATTTTTTTGATCTGGTGGGCAAGGGTGGTGCCATCATTTTTTCTTAACTGATTTCTTTATTGAGTGATAATATGAAATCAATGAGGTAGTGGTCTGTCCAGTGTTGAGGAGTAGTTTTGGTAATGGAGGTATCGCAGTTCAAGGTGGTGATCCAGTCCAAGGTCCTTCCTTTATTATGGGTAGGGGTAAGAACTTTTTGGATTAGGCCGTGTTCAGCTAGCATGTTGGCTATAGCTTGTGCTGGTTTGTCATCAGGGTCGTTCAAACCAAGATTCAGGTCGCCTGGTAATAGGATTTGAGAGGTTTCTTTTGTATTGTTGGCTAAGAGGCTGGATAAGTCTGCCTCGAATGAACGAATGGGGCCAGGTGGCCTATACATTAGGTAAATGGTTAAGGTGCGGCAGTTGAAGATAGGCAATTTGGCTGTGAGGAGTTTGCAAGATTTGAGAGGTGATTGAGCCAGTGGTCTTGGCTCAAGATTAGCTTTTGCTATGATGGGCAGACCGCCAACTCTGTTATTGGGTCTGTCCATTCTGATTTTTTGGTCATTTACAGGGATGGCTAGGGAGAGTGCTGGACCTGCTGCTTTGTGCAGCCATGATTCGGTGATTGCCAGGAAGTCAAGCTTGTTGGTGGATAAGGTATCAGCTATTTCCATGGCATGGCCCACTAGGGTTCTGGTGTTGATCAAGGCTCCGGATAGAGTAGTTGTGTTGGGTGTGTTCTGGATTGTTATAGGGATACGTTTTGGTTGGATGGTGCTACTACAGGGTGTAGTTAGGTCAGGGCATGCTTTCGGGAGCCGTGAGGTAGGTCTCGGAAGACGATTGGGGACCTTGTTATGGTAAATGGGCTCGTAAAGATGGGGTAGTCTGGCTCGAAGCCTGTTTCTTTCCGTGGTCGGACAAGGTACATTTTCTGCTGGGTACGTGGTTAATGCAGCAATAGATATGGTGAATTACAGCAAGGGTATGAGGAGGCACAGTAAGGTGGCCGTCTGACTCTTATTAAGGCACATCTTACAGTTTTTGGCAATGGGCTGAGGTAGAGGACTTCTTCCTAAAGAAGGCACGTAGTGGCTGGCAGTGGATGTTTCAGGGTCCTCAGTGATTGACACTGGGTTGGTTCAGTTATGCCAAACAGGGTATGGTAGGTGGCTAATTTGGTGGGTTTTCTATAGGCGGTAGTAAGCAAAGGGAGTTTTCACAATAGGCCGGGATGGCAGGCAGTTTCAAATGGCTAGTAAGTGGTTATCACATATTGTATTTTGTGAAGACAGTGAAGACATTACAATTCCACAGAAGCATTATAATACAGTACAGTACTGGTGTGATTATACCTGCAAGGCAAAATACCTCGGGGGTCATCTTCGACTCCACACTCTCCGTCTCTCCTCACATATCCGACATCTCTAAGACGTCACACTAACAGCTCCACCTCCTCCGAGGTATCCTTCCTTTCCTCTCCTTCCCCCAAAAGCTCACCGTCTCTAGAGCCCTGGTTCTCTCTAAGCCGGACTACTGAAACAGCCTCTATTTAAATCTGCCCGCCTCTACTCTCCGCCCTTTGCAACTCATCCAGAACAGGACTGCAAGACTTGTCCTTGGCCTCAAGCCCAGGGACTGTATCTCTCCAGGACTGAAATCACTACACTGGCTCCCAGTGACCGCGAGGATCAAGTTGAAAACCCTCTGCATTGTCCACAAGGCCTTCTGGGGCCTTGGGTCAAAATACCTTCAACTCTCTCTTCCTAAATATCTTCCTTCTCGAGCTCTTCGCTCATCCGCCTCCAACTCCCTCAGGGTCAGCCGCTTCTCCAAACAACGAGTTGGGGGCAGATCTCTCTCCGCTGCAGGGGCCTCCCTCTGGAACAGCCTTCCTGTCTCCCTGAAACTCCAGGAGAACCATCTCCGGTTCCGGAAGCACCTCAAAACCTTCCTCTTTGCCTCTGCCTTCTCTCCCCCTATCCCATGCTAAACTTACTGAAACTGCACTGAATCTGCAACTGGGCCACTTACCGCTCTCGGTCCTTGGCCCAGCCACTCTCCCCTGCACTGCCTCCCTGGCAACGCCCTGCACCCGCGGGACTGTGTCTGTATCCCTACAGCCCCCCTTCCCAACACTTTTCTGCACTTATCTCGCACTTGCCACTAGCTGGCCCTTGTTATTTATCCTGTATGCTCTTAACCCTGTACTGCACTCTGCCCTTTCCACCTCCCCTTTGCACTGTTCCCCTCCCCTCTACCCTTGCATGATTTGAATGACACCTGGCCTAGTAGGATTGTTGTCCGTCTCCCCTTGTTCCCCCCCCGCCTCGTCGCGCCTTGAAACACTTGTGTATAGGCGCGTTACAAATGCCATATCATATCATTATGGCTAGCATTTGTCACAATGAGCTTGCAAAGGTACTGTGAGTGTGCAATGGTAAGAGGTCAGAGCATTGAGAGGCCTTGCTAGGGCAGAGTTTACATAAATTTAGCGGTTGCAGTTATGTCATAACAGATAACAGTTTGCTGGTGTAATTCGATGCGGTGGGTTGATCTGTGGCTGTTAGGCAAAATGGGTTATAATCATACATGCGAGTGTACATACATCTTTGCATATCTGTGGCAAGCGGTTGACTTAACTCCATGGGACAATGTAATGTGCATAGGCTAGCACGTGAGTTGGAGGTAGCACGTTGAAATGGTAGCGTTTACAGTGTGCAGGGTCTGCAGTCCCTACAGGTAGCATATACAAGGCACTATAATTGATGGATAAACACACGGCTAACTTTACTGCATCGGTACTTACAGCATAAATATTGTCCGGAGTTGTAGTCCAGTAATGGTCATCAGGCGCCGTCCAGCAGCGAACAGGGGCAAACAGGGCCTTAGATGGCCTTTGATGAGGCCGGCTCTTCCGCCTGCTGCCGGATGCGGGGCAATTAGAGAACAATGGTTGCTTAGCAACCACAAGGACGCCTAGCCTCGTTTTGGTGCCGCATCGCACCCGACATTTTGTTTTCCTTTTCAAAAGTCGGCGCTGATGCAGGCGAGTGACCCGGGCTGCCCAGTGTGAAAGTGGGGTGCTGGATGGTTGCACAGTGACAGGACCTGGAGGTCCGTGGACATCAGAGGGGGGTCCAGGTCAATGGGGAGGTTCTCCTTCGTTCTTCACGGCAGATCTCCTTCGGTGCTGCGGAGGTGGGGGCTCCTATCCTCGGTGCTGTAGAGGTGGGGGCTCCTGCCCTTGCCACCAGATGGGGAACTGACAAATTTCAGGGGCAAACAGGGGCTTAGATGGCCTTTGATGAGGCCGGCTCTTCCGCCTGCCGACGGATGCGGGGCAATTAGAGAACACTGGTTGCTTAGCAACCACAAGGACGCCTATCCTCCTTTTGTTGCCGCATTGCGCCTGACATTTTACCTTTTCAAAAGTCGGCGCTGATGCAGGCGAGTGACCCGGGCTGCCCAGGGTGAAAGTGGGGTGCTGGATGGTTGCACAGTGGCAGGACCTGGAGGTCAGTGGACATCAAAGTGGGGGTCCACGTCAATGGGGAGGTTCTCCTTAGTTCTGCATGGCAGATCTCCTTCGGTGCTGAGGAGGTGGGGGCTCCTATCCTCGGTGCTGTAGAGGTGGGGGCACCTATCCTCTGTGCTGTAGAGGTGGGGGCACCTATCCTCGGTGCTGTAGAGGTGGGGGCACCTGCCCTCGCCACCAGATAGGGAACTAACAAATTTCAGGGGCAAACAGGGCCTTTGATGGTATGTAGTCATAAATGGTTCCTAGTGATTCCATCGACAGCCAAACCATCGACAACCATACCATTGACACCAAAAGCAAAGAAAAAAACATCGAATGCATTTTTTTTTAAATTATGGGGGTTCCCCTCAAACCTCCTTTAACCTTAAAAACCCATTTTTACTAAACTAAACCCTTTAACATTTAAAAAAATGCATTTTATAGTTTTTTAATGCATTTTTTTCAATGGTATGGTCCGTCGATGCTTTGGATTCGATGGAATGACCGGATACCGTCATAAATGTGCAGTTAGGGACATGCTCTCCCAGACACCATCACCACAACGCGTAGAATGTCTGTGCCGACCATATGCGCAGAATACCACAAACAGCATTTGATAGAAAGAACAAGGGCAGAATGAATGTAAGGACACAGGCATGTACAAGAGGCGTGGAATGAATCTAATGGGGGATCTAATAGGCTGAGAAAACATCCCCATACAATACACATACAATACTTTGAGACAGCAATGCTTGGAATGACAATGGACACTCACAAATAGACACAAACACCACACATTTACACACTGAATAAACATACATATTATGCAAGTCAATATGCCTATCCAGAGCCAACACACACACACACACACACACACACACACACAGGTCAGAATGCATGATAGCACATAATCTATGCTTGGACTATGCAAATACAATCCATGCATATGCAACGTGTCTACTAAAAGTGCATACAGTAGATGCAGAGTGCATAATGGCAAAGTCCACATGTACATGTGTCCTTGTTATGTGCCTATTCTGCACAACAGTGCGTTCCCTTGTACGTATCATCCAGAATACACAAGTGACACTAACACTCAGTACGCGCATACCGGAAGCTTGGAATCAAGAATCAACATGAGCATAGTTTTTAAGAGTGGAGTATGGAAAACACACAACGTGCGTAAGCAGACAACACACTCCTGCATCGTGTTGCGTTGCGAGAAGAGAGATGGTTGTAAGTGCTCAGCCCCAGGCTATGGAATTGCCCGGCAAACTTCCAGAAACAACTGAAAACATTCCAGTTTTCCTAACTCTTTTCCTTCCCAACATTCCTTCTGTTGTGAACGTGGTTTCGTCTGCACCTAGACTGCACCATAGCTATGCGCCTATACATAGCAATTAGCACCAAGTACCATCGCAATGCATGTACACATCTCCATTAAACTATCTTAAACTAAATTAAGCAGGCATCACACGCATATGAACACACAAAACACATTGATAAAATATCAAGATAACAATGGAAAAAATTAAGGTTTCTTTCTACCTGTAAAATCTCAGACAAAACGTGGTTTCCAAACTTAAGTTACTGCCAATGCTAAAGGAACCAACACCCAGTGCAAATAAAGCAAATCCCAACAGAGTCCATCTAGCGACCATGCCGGATCAGCAGCGCTCACTGCACCTGTGAGGAAGCGCGCACTTCTAGTCTAGGGGGGGGGGTCTTGTGACGTAGTCGTGTAGAATGAGTGAAAACCTGTCAGTAGGCAGTGGGGGGGACCTTTTAAAGGTAGATAGAAAGCATCATTTTCAACCGTCAATGTACGAAAGCATCCATTGGAAGTCTACATGTCTGTAGTGTAGCTAGTGGGAGGGGGATGTTCACCTCGCACAATGTACTGAGAACGCCGCCACATACCAGCACGAGCGCGGGCAGGTTTCTAAAACAACCCGCGAAAAGCAGACCACAGTAGTCAACATTTCACGCGGCGTCTCAAGGGCACTTTGGGTGGTTTCTCAGGGCCTGGTGCCATGGACACAAACTTGTGCTTGCGATATTTCAAATCTGCACGAATAAACACCTCCAATGCCAGTTTCTAAACCACCTATTCATCATATTCAAAGCTGTTGGTTTCCAGGATTGCTAAAAAAAAAAAAAAAAAAAAAAAAAAATACGAAAAAGTTAACGCAATAGATACTTTGCGGCAGCAGAGAGCGGAAGAAAGAAAGCTTCCATTCAGAGTAGGTCCAGTAATCGCACTTCAGCGCGTTTATCGTCTTTCCCATGTACATTTCAGAGCCGTCCACTGAAAAGCTCAGTGCTGCGCGGCTTCGTAACAGGTCCTCAAGTGTTCGCCAACACGGGCTGACGTCACATTCTTGATAGTTCAAAACAAACCTTGAAACTATGGTTATCTAAATGATGAACTGGGCTTGTGATTTAAACGCCACTGCTCTCTGGATGTTTTCAAGAGCCCAAAGGAACACTTGCTTTTTTCATTAAAATTATAAATAATACGCAGCCGCCCATTAAAGTGAGTGAAGTAAAATGTTTTTACATCTTGGTGAATATTCAGGTATGTGATAAAACCTAGATTTTTTCAGGCTTACAAAACTTTGCATTCTTGCGTTTGTGGTCTTCAATTCATAGGGTGTACAATAAAGCTGTAATCACACTTTTTTTTACTGCTTAATATAAGGATATATATTTTTTTTTTTTGTAACATTAGTTTATTACAACAGAAAGAAAAACTTTGTTACATTTGTGCCTCAAGTCCTCAAAGCCTTTACTAGCTAAAATCACTAATTATATTTCAAGTTGTTTAACTGTAGTGCGTCCATAAAGTTTATTATTGCGCAGGTTAACTGAGTATTAAAGGATATATACATGATCCGAATACTGATTTGCACACGTTGTAAGCAACCTCTAAAACGCAGTAGTTGTGCAATGCTTGAAACCAAAAATTACTATTTAAAAAAAAAAATTGGTCAGCATAAACAAATACATCAACACTTCACACAATGGAAATAAGCAAAGCAATCCAATTAAACAAGAAGAACATATGTAAACCGGTAAACAATACAAAGGGGAAAGAAATAGAAATAAAATAAGAACCCCACCCCCACTACCCTGTAAAAGCATTAAGAAATTACTCATCTTGCAGGTTCCACCAGAGCTCTCAAAACAGCAAATTACTCCAAATCTGAATCAAGAAACACTCCCGATAGGTCGTCAAAAAGTGTGCCTTTCCCCTGCAGTCAAATTAAATAAGTGTGCCATGTATAGTTCAGTTGGTAAGTGGCCAAGAGCCTACATTTCAGAGTGGGCTCAAATCCCGTCTTTACCGACCTTGGCAAATCATTTAATTTCACTGGCCTACATTTTGTATAAGGCGTAATTTGCATGCAGTGAGCCACCAATGCTATGTTAAGTTGTCTGCATGCAATTTTCAACTTGTGGAACGGAAAAGTGAAGCGTAATACGAGGCTTAAACGCATTACGCCTCACTTTTGCACTCACAAGTGTAAATGTCACCTGCACATTTAGCAGGTGCTAAAGGAGGTGAAGTCCATTGGAATCAATTGGTTTTAAGCCAGCATGAAATTCTCAGGCTGGTGTAGAGGAGAGTGGTTTTGAAGGTGGCAAGTGGGGGAGGAAATCTACTTCCCTTCCTGTCCCCCACTCCACCTGCAAAATGCGAGAAAGACGTCCTTAGTCACTAAAGTGGGGCATAAAAGCCTAAGACCTTGGTTTTACGCCTCCCTTTACCACTCCATGACATGACAAATGAGCCCACTGTTTCTGGTCTGCAAACAATGGAAGTCCCAAGAAGTGAATATGTTCGTAATCCCCCTAAAAGCCCCTCTTAAATGTTGCAGGTTTAATATTTTTAGGAATAAAATGGTGCCCTCATCCTATTCCACTATTGATCCTACTATTGGGATATTATATATATATATATATATATATATATATATATATATATATATATATATATATATATATATCCCCAGCTGTTGTAGTGCAGAGGACAGACTGCAGGAGAAGCCACATTCAATTCCTCCTCTGCTGTGCCAGTTACCAGAGTAGGTTGGGCAAACCTCTTCCCCACAGTAGAAGGACTAAAACCCTTTGCCATGCCTAGTAAATATGTTATCTAATTGGGTTTTGTACTGCAAGACGTGTGCCATTTCATGGACATTGGCACTACAGTGTATGCAAGAGTAAGATCTGGCTATCCAGTGATGTTACCGAATAGAAAATGGCCAATAACTTTTTACCCAAACAGAAATACTGACAAAATATCAATGTTTTAATTAAAATGTATACGGACTGGGGTAAAGGGTTACAAACTGGTTGGGGATGGTTTAGAAGCACAGGGAACCTGGGACCCACCAACCCATACTTTTTTTAAATAATATTTTTTCGGTAAAAAAAAGGTTTGGTAAAAAGTATTCTCTGAAATAATTTTAATTCAGTAACATCACATAGATCAAAGATCTGGCATATGGGACAAACGTAAGCAGAAGGAACAGGGTAAGTTTCTTTGTTACGATGTTGGCGTGTACAGACATGAAAAATTAGGGCTTTGTGAGGTACGATAGGATAGGTTATTTATAACGCGCTTAATACCCAGAGCTTTCAAAGCGCAGACTTTGCTTCCAAGGCGAGCACGTTGCCCCGGAGCTATCCTCCAGACACATATTGTCAGGAGCAGCCGTTAATGTATGCCCCCAGCTTACGTGAAATGTGTTATAGTGGTCTGTGGTGCCTGGCAGAGAGCGGTTTATGGGGAGAGTGGGGTTGGTGCATCTGTGGTGGGTTAGTGTGCTGGTTAGGGTCATTTAGTATAGAAACAGGTCTTGGGGCGGTGTACATTCCATTGCGTTAGCCTGTGTTTTGGGAATTGAGATGTGTGTCAAGATATGTTGTCGTTTAGGGTGGAAGGCAAAATGATTTAGAGGTGGCGATTGTGCAATGCCTGCTCAGCACACACCCAAAAACAAAATCAGTAGAATCATTTTGACTTTGGGAACATCAAAAGGAGATTGCATTCATTTGCTTACAACCATGAAAATCAGTTTTTCTTCGGTTTATTGCCTTGTTACGCTATATTCTACAATGTTAGGTTACTCGTTTCATTTCAGGTTATGATATGCCGGGGTATAAGTTCAGGACCTAGAATTTGTAGACAAATGCCTGAACCCTGCCCTCCACTGACACCTCTAAGACGCTTCACCAATATCACCATTGAACTCATATGGGGTTATGGTACATGCTGGACGTGCGCCATGAATGCACAAAGTCTTAAGGAATACCATGAGGGGAGTTTTTTCTCTTCCTAAAGAGGACATATAGGGCGCGGCAAGGGGTAGAAGCTCCTTGGACAGGTCTTGGAACACCCCCTACTACCTGCTTAGCTCATGTTGCTCCGACGTTGCAATTTGAAATCAAGTGTGGGAAGGCCCCAAGCGCTTTTGCACACTACAAGGAAACCCAAGCATGGTCAGTGTAGGCTTGTGAACTGCTCCTTGCCTTTGCCAATCTCTGGACCCTTTAATATGGGCTGGATACTAGATGTGCGCAGTGATTGGTGGCAGCTCGTTGATGTGTGAGTGGCAAATTGACAAATCTCTACTTTTAGATGTATCCATTTTGTTTCTGTAAAAGCCAAATAGCTTTTGTACCACAAAACCTACCCGGACAGAACGTAGATGCTTTTATTCTTTTAGACCACAGACCAGCCTCCTCCCCCAGATCTCCTGTCGCAGCCTCCAATGCCTGAATTACCGGTGTGGACTGGATGGTGCCTCATCCCGAGGGAACAAAGACACAGGCTCACCACATTGAAAAGGTACATTTAAAAAGGGGGCAATAAAGTGTTTGTGTGCTTGCAAGCAGTGATTGCAAGGTGTGCACAAGAGTAAAGTTTTGGATGTTTGCACATGTGGGTTGAGGGGGCAGCACTTGGCACTATGAATGTGAAGGCCCACACCATGAATAGGATTGATATTGGCATATTCGTGTATATTGTAGGCACCACCATTAAAGTGTTTTACAGTGGAAATACTGGACGGTTTATAGTCATAAAATCGAATGCAAAAATGTCGAAAGTCAAAAAATCAAAAGAATAATGTCGAAAAAAAATTCAAATTTCTTTTTTAGTACGTTTTTTATTCGAAATGGGGGTTCCCCCCATTCCCCACCTTTTTTGACCTTTTTTTTACATGCGGAACCCCAAAAAAATAAATAAAAAAGAAAGAATTCCTTTTTTTTTCTCGACATTACGTTTTAGAATTTATTGTAATTCGACATTTTTTTCCGATATTATGACTGACCACCATACTGGACTATATTTTGGCACAGGTAACATGAAAGTATTTTACATAGCAGTGCTGGAACACGCATCATGAACATATGCTGGCATATATTGCCGATTGATCAGCATCATGAAAGTGTTTTGCAATGGCACAACTGGCATTTATTTGGTCACAAGCTGCATTTGTTAGTGTTTCACAACTCCATGACTACTAGGACACAGCTAAGAATTATATGTTGGCATAAATCATAGACGCCAAAACCACTTGCATCACAAGGGCAATTCTAGCATATATTGTGGACAATGGCATTATGAAATGTTGTACAAAGCACCTGTATACAGTTTGTGACCTGGCATTCATATATTGTGGTTTCAGAGAGCTGATTGGAAATTGTATGGCTTTTTACCCAGTCTGTATAAACATGTTGCTATAAAATGCACAGTTTCAACTTATTTATTTATTTAAAAAAATCTTGGGTGAAGAACTGTCCCCCCACTGACACTGACACATACATCAGCTTCCGCACTATTCTTGGTCGCTCTCACACATTCAGGGAAAATATTCACACTTCTCCAATAAAAGGATCTACAGCCGCCACGGAGGAGGAGCAGCACTTCTCACCAAGTAAGGACTACGATCAATGGACGTGGGGTGAAACCCTGCTGCGGACCATGTTTATTGTGAGAAAACCGGCCCATAGAAGAAAATTCACTTATCTCCTGAAAAATATGTCTCTGAATAAGAAATAAGAGCAGCGGTAAAATCTTAGAAGTCATACTTTCTTCAACTCCTCGTTACTTGCGTTTCATTCTCCTCCTTTGTTTTTCCTATACAGTTTTGCTTTTAAAGTTTTGTGAGTAAAGCGTGTGCCTGCCTTTATTTTTTAATTCAACCCGACACTATTATATACAACAAATCATGACTTGATATGATATGGCATTTGTAACGCGCCTATACACAAGTGTTTCAAGGCGCGACGAGGCAGGGAGGGGGGAACAAGGGGAAGACAGACAACGATCCTACTAGGCCAGGTGTCATTCAGACCGCGCAAGTGCAGGGGTAGGGGGGAAGGGAAAAGTGCAAGGGGAAGGGGAGGGGGAAGAGCAGTACAAGTAAGTAGAATAAAGTAAATAAATAGGGCCAGCTGGTAGCAAGTACAAGGTAAGTGCAGACAAGTGCTGGGAAAGGGTGGGCTGTAGGGATACAGAGACAGTCCCTCAGTGCAGGGGTTGCCAGGGAGGCAGTGCAAGAGGAGAGTGGCTGGGCCCAGGACCGAGGTCGGTGAGAGTGGCCCAGTTGCAGATTCGGTGCAGATTCAGTCGAGAATTTAGCAGGGGAGAGGGAGAGAGAAAGCAGAAGCAAAGAGGAAGGTTTTGAGGTGCTTCCGGAACCGGAGATGGTTCTCAAGTTTCAGGGAGGCAGGAAGGCTGTTCCAGAGGGAGGCCCCTGCCACGGCGAGAGATCTACCCCCAGCTCGTTGCTTCGAGAAGCGGCTGACCCTGAGGGAGTTGGAGATGGATGAGCGAAGGGCTCGGGAAGGAAGATATTTAGGAAGAGAGAGTTGAAGGTATTTAGGCCCCAGGCCCCCAGAAGGCCTTGTGGACAATGCAGAGGGTTTTGAACTTAATCCTCGCAGCCACTGGGAGCCAGTGTAGAGATTTCAGTCCTGGAGAGATACGGTCCCTGGGCTTGAGGCCAAGGACAAGTCTCGCAGTTCTGTTCTGGATGAGTTGCAGGGGGCGGAGAGTGGTCGCAGGCAGATTAAGATACAGTAGTCCAGCTTCGAGAGAACCAGGGCTCGGGAGACAGTGAGCTTCTGGGGGAAGGAGAGGAAGGGAAGAATACCTCTGAGGAGGTGCAGCTGGTAGTGTGACTTCTTAGAGACATCAGATATATGAGGAGAGAAGGAGAGTGTGGAGTCGAAGATGACCTTGACGTTTTTTGCCTTGCAGGTAGGAGCAGGAGGAGGGCCAAGCGAGGCTGGCCAGAGAGCTACAGGGAAGGAGGGAGTGGGTGTGCCGATGAGTAGAATCTCAGTATTACTAGCATTAAGGCAGAGGTCATTGGCGGCACACCATTCCTGGATGGCAGACAGACAGTCAGAGATGAGGGAAGGAGAGGAGGAGGCCGAGGGTAGCCTGACAATGAGCTGGGTGTCGTCCGCATAGCACTGAAAGTAGGGGCAGAGAGCGGCGATGCGGTGGGCAAGGAGTGCCAGATACTGGTTGAACAGCCAGGGAGAGAGATTAGATCCCTGGGGAACACCACAGGTGGAGAAAAAGATGTCAGAGAGGAAGGACCCAAGTTGGACCTGGGAGGGTCGATTGGAAAGGAAAGAGGTCAGCCACGCCAGAGCCTGACCAGTGATACCCAGGTTATCACGGAGACGGTTGAGCAGGATGGCATGGTTGACAGTGTCAAAGGCAGAAGAGAGATCGAGCAGAATGAGAACACACGGAGTGTTGGAGTCGAGGTTCAAGAGCAGGTCCTCACGGATGTTCAGGAGAGCAGTTTCCATCCTTCTGGCCGCTCTGAAGCCAGATTGATGGTCATGGAGACTACCAACAGTTTCAGAATGGAGGTTAAGCTGGGAGATGGCCAGTTTCTCCAGGAGCTTGCCCGGGAAGGGAGTGATGGAGATTGGGCGATAGTTAGCCGGGCAGGAGGGGTCGGAAGAGGGTTTCTTAAGAAGATGCTGCACAAGGGAGTGCTTGAGGGGGGATGGGAAGACTCCAGAGGCGAAGGAGTGCTTGCAAAAGTCAGCCAGGGCAGGAGCCAGGGAGTCGATGTGGTCCTTGATAGTTTTGGGGGAACAGGGGTGAACCTGTTTAGACAAGACTTTCATAGATCGGACTTGTCTGGAAACCTCGTCAGCAGAAAAAAGTGGAAAGGCAGAGAAGGAGGGAGGAGGGGTGGCTGCAGAAGGGCCAGAGGAAGAGCCGGGAAGAGAGGGAGGGAGGTGATGGGAGGAGAGTGAGGACAGGATGTCCTGAGTTCTAGAGATGAAGTGAGAGGCCAGTGCAGTGCAGAGGGCCTTGGAGGGGACAGGAGAGGTAGAGACTGCAGCAGGGTTGGCAAGCTCCTTGCAGATTTTAAAGAGTTCAGCCGAGTTGTTGGATGCCGCAGAGATGCGGGCTTGGATAAGGGCTCTCTTTTTGGTGAGAACGGAGAGACGGTATTGCCTTTGGAGCAGGCGGCAGGCCAGTTTATCAGAGGATGAACATAAAGCACGCCATTTCCTCTCACTTGTCTTTTTTATTTGGATTTTTCCAAATACCATGCTAAACATCACACATAAATAACCCTTAGTCATCTATCAGCAATCACAGATGACCTACAGATAATTTTTAGAAAAACCGAGAAGTCTCCCAGAGTCTCTGGTCTTTTAGTAACACACCCCTACAAGGGCCAGCATGAACTATGCAAAAACGGGATGGTTTGCAAGTGGGACCCAGTAGGCAGATATCCCTTTCACAGCCTCGAACAAAAACACTTCCCAGGGTATGCACGAGTAAGGACAAAGGTTTAGGTTTTACAAACGTTGGACAAAGTTCAGGATGCATTAAGGGTTCCCCAGGTGCAGCAAATGCAACATGCACAATACCGCTCCATAACACACACGGTCCATTTCTTCAACATTCTCATCTCCATTTGACCGACTCTCTTAGCTACATCAATAGGTTTCACAGTGGCAATGCTAGCATATATCCTTTGTGACCTGCACTATTGTTGCAGGGTATTCAGTTCCAAGTAGGAGTTCTATTTATACCAGAAGTGGCCCTTAGACTTAATTTTCAAAACATACTTGTCCAAGATACTAACACTCCGCTGATGTCCGCAAGACAGTTGGAAGTGATGGGTCCCTTTTTAGGCATTAATGATACAAGACCATTACTTGTAAAAATAGACATGCAGAAATCGCTAACAAAATTAGCCTTAAAGCTTCTTTCATATTCAAAATATGGCCGCACGAGTTAATTAATCCCGAAGAAGACCACCACAAACTCACTCTAGTTGAGTGGATGTTGTGATGTTGCACAAATGTATTTTCAAACAAACAAGTTTTCTACAAACAGGTGCTGACAAAAGAATATTGTCGAACTCCTTGCAGTCAATTTTGATTTTCACATTGTTCTATTTTGAGTTCCTAATTTGATCGCATCTCATATATACTTTTTTAATTGTCTTTGATTTCTATCATATACATTCTAATATGTTTGAGTTTTTTACTTGACGGTTCCCACCCTTTATCAATATGCTCATTCATGCTACGTGTTGATATTAAATTATCTTTTTAAGAGTATGTGCCAGAAGAAGGAACAAGTTACTTACCTGTAACTGTTGTTCTCCAGCATGGGTCTGGCATGGATTCACATGCTCATGAATATTCCCCGTCGTCAGGCTGGGAATCCTCGGTAAAGAAAAAACCAGTATCAGTTTCGTTTCTGATCTGTCTTTCGTAGTAATAACCAATCACTGGTCTCTGCGTCATACTGACCACAGCCAATGACTGCCCTCTACCTAAGCACCGCCTCTGGCAGCCATCTTCAGATTTGGAAGCACGTGAAGTGGCAGTATGACCAAGTGAAGAGCCGCAGAGGGGTAGGCGGGAGGGTTCGCATGTGAATCCATGCCAGACCCATGCTGGAGAACAACAGTTACAGGTAAGTAACTTGTTCCTTCTCCAGCATGGGGTCTGGCATGGATTCACATGCTCATGAATAAAGAATACATAGCAGTACACACATGCACAACCACGGGAGGTGGCAAAGGCTCAACATTAAGCATTACATCAAACTCAACATTAAGCATCTTACCTCCTCACCAGGCTCACCTCAGGCGAACAGGTTGCGCAGCACTGCTTGGCCGACCCTGGACTCCTCCCTGGAATCCCGGTCGACGCAGTAGAATTTCGTGAAGGTGTGCGTCGACCTCCACGTAGCAGCCCTGCATATGTCCAGCAGGGGCACACCAGAAAGGAACGCCGTGGTAGCTGCGATCGCTCTGGTGGAATGGTCTCTCGGACGGCTAGGCAGCGGTCTGTTTGCCAACCGATGACAGTACATGATACAGCCGGAGAGCCATCTGGAAATGGAAGCCTTCGAGAGAGCCTTCCCCTGATTGACTGGTCCAAAGTTCACAAAGAGTTGTGACGTCTTCCGAAAACACTTCGTGCGGTCCACGTAGAACTTCAGCGCTCTAGCCACATCCAGCGAGTGCAAAGTCCTCTCAGCCGGCGACGAAGGCGACGGGAAGAACACAGGCAACACCAAGGGTTCGTTGAGATGGAAGTCCGACGGTACCTTGGGCATGAAGGAGGGGTGCGTCCTGAGCACTACCCTCGTGTCGTGAAAAGTCAAGTACGGGGCCTTGCAGGAAAGGGCCTGGATCTCTCCCACCCGTCGTGCGGAGGTGATGGCCACAAGAAACGCTGTTTTCCACGACAGAAACTTCAATGGGGCCGAGTGCAGAGGCTCGAACGGAGGTCCCATGAGCTTGGTCAGCACCACGTTGAGCTCCCAAGCCGGGGCCGGAGCCTTCACCGGCGGGAACGATCTGAACAGTCCCTTCATGAACTCTTTCACCAGACGATGAGACGACAAGGACGTCCGGCCCGTGGTTCTGGTGTATCGGGAGATCGCAGCAAGATGAATCTTGATGGACGCGTGTGCCAGTCCAGCTTTGGCCAGCGTCAGCAGGTACGGCAGTACCTGGGGAGCCGTAATCCGTAGAGGGTTAATCTTCTGTGCGTGGCACCAGACAGAGAACCTCTTCCATTTGTGTCCGTAGCATTTAAGAGTCGAGGACGCCCTGGCCTTTGCAAGAACCTCTCTGCAGTCGGCCGGTATGTCATATCCTCCAAACTCTAGCGCTGCAGGAGCCAGGCCTGCAAGTTCAGCGATTTCGGGTCGTGGTGGAGGATGGCGCCTCCTTCCCTGGAGAGTAGATCCGCGTCCACCGGCAGCTTGATTGGCGGGGACGCTGACAAGTCCAGAAGGTCCGGGAACCATATCTGCCTCGGCCACGCAGGTGCGACGAGGATCATCCTGCACCGTGACCTCTTGAGCTGGTTGACGAGCCGGATTAGCAGTGGCAAAGGAGGGAACACGTAGAGGAACAGGCCCTCTCAGGGGAACGAGAAAGCATCGCCCATGCTCCTCGCCTGGGGAAACCTGCTGGCGAACCTCCGGCACTTGGAGTTCGTCGCCGTCGCGAACAGGTCGATCTGGGGTGTGCCCCACCGTCGGAAGAGGCGATCCACTAGATCCTGCCGTAGTTCCCACTTGTGGCACGAGCACAGCTCCCTGCTGAGTGAGTCGGCAATGGTGTTTTTTATCCCTGCCAGATGAAACGGCACCAGAATGAGGTAGATGCAAGAAGACATCATTCCGAGGAGGGACTTGATGGACCTCACCTTGGCCGCGTCGGAAACCAACATCCGCTGTACCTTGCCCAGGATGGACCTGGTCCTTTCCTCCGACTGGGAGGCCAGAAGGGACACTGTGTCGAGCTTCGCTCCCAGAAACAGTGCGTTTTGCGCGGGTACCAGGTGGGACTTGGCGTAGTTCACAGAGAATCCCAGGTCCGTGAGAAGTTGGACGGTCCTTGCCGTGTGATCCACGGCGAGCTCCCTCGTCTTGGCTCGGATGAGCCAGTCGTCCAGGTAGGGGTAGACGTGGATCCCCTCGCGGCGCAGCTGCGCCGCCACCGGTGCAAGGCACTTGGTGAATACCCTGGGTGCTGACCGTAGTCCGAAGGGGAGGGCTTTGAACTGGGTTTTCCCAAACAGGTTGTTCCGTTCGAAGGGCATGTCCAGGACTCTGGTCTGAACGTCTTGACGGAAGTCCGTAGCCTTGAGCCATCCACGCCGCCTAAGGCAAACGCCGTTGCCCAACTGGCGGAACCCAGTGTCGGCGATGTCCGTCGCAACGGTAATGGCGTGGTCCGAAGCCACCTCACCTTCCTGCAGGATCTCCAGGGCCTCTGCCCTCTTGTCGTCCGGCAAGAAGTCCAGCAGGGGAGCCAGTTTGTACCAGAGCTCCCTGTCGTAGCGGGCCACGATAGCCAAGGCGTTGGCCGCTTTAATCGTCGTCGCCGCAGACGAGATGACTCTGCGTCCCATAGCGTCCAATTTCTTTCCCTCGCCGTCCGGTGGGGAAGTCGATGTGGAGGCCGCACCCCCCCCTGCTTTTTTCCTGGCCGCCGCGGAGACGACGGAGTCCGGGGTGGGCTGCGCCCGGAGGCACAGGGGGGCCGCGTCCGGGACCCGGTACTTCTTCTCGTACCGGTCTCTTCTAGCTGGCGTCGTGGAAGGGTTCTTGAGAAGGGTGAGGCCCTCATCCCAAATGTCGTCCAATAGAGGCACTGAGAGGACCGTCTTCCTCTTGGCCTCGCGCCGCTGATAAAGGAAGCCTTCCTTCTTCTTCTCCTCAGGGCAGAGTTGGAAAAGCTCGGATGCCCTGGTGATCATGGAGTGGAACGATCCAATCTCATCGGGCGGAGAAGCCCTGGTGGGAGGCGACGACGGTACATCCTCGTCGTATACCTCGTTGTCCGTACCCGTCGCTGCCGTGTCAGTCCCCGTATCATCCCGTCGGGTGGACAGGGAGGAGGGCTGGAAGGGGCGCGACGGCTGAAAAGGAGGCGGAGGGTGGATCCTTCTTTTCTTGGTAGGGGGAACACCAGAAGGTCCCGGTTCTGGGTCCCCCGACGGGAGAGGTTCCGTCGGCAACGGTAGTCTCGTCCTTATCTCTGAGCAGAAGGACTGTATAGCCAACAAAATGGCCGCCGAGTTGTCTCGCGGCGCTGGCAGAGGGGAATCCGACGGGCGATCAGGGGCCCCGTCGGTACCCTCGACGATGTCGTCGTCACCTGCGTCGGGATCCATCCCATCCCGCCAAGGCCGTGGCTTAAGACTTCGACCAGCTCCTCCTCCGAGGTTGAGGCCGAATCTACGACGACGCCCTGCCCCCCCCTTTTCTTCCCCACGGGGGATTTCACGGGGGTCCTATCGATGGGCACAAAAGAGGACTCCCTCCGAGGTGGCAGGGAGACTGAGCCCCGAGGTCGCCACCACTGGTGTAGCCTCCACAGGCTGAGCCAGGGCCGCCGTGACAGTTTCGATAGAGGGCTTGGCCGGATGGATTAAGGCCTTCACCACCTTAGGTGCGCTCACCGCCTTATCCTTGAGGGGGGTGGGGGGAAACTGCCTCGCTCCCCCTCCGAGCTCGACTGGGGCCTCTCCAGGAGCTTCGCCAGGTGCTCGGCCTTCCTCTTACCCGACCCCGAGCGTTGGCTCGTGGTTGATGGTGCCGGGGAGGGTGCGCCCTGCCTGGCGCCCGTAGAGCCCGACCGTTCGGCGCTCCCGGTGCCAGCGGACTCGCGGTGCTTGGCCTTATGTTGGACCCCCGTCGCCGGGGCGTCCTCAAAGGTCTTAGAAGACCGCTCGGCTTTCTTCCTCTTCTTCTCGCCGGACGGGCTCTTCCCTTCCAGCCAGTTGGCGAGACGTTGATGGCGGTCCTTCATGGTCCGCTCCAACATGTTGCCGCAAAACGCACAGTCCTTCTCCACGTGCGTCTTATCCTCATGTAGGCAGTAAAGACAAAAAGAGTGTTCGTCCTCCTTGAAGACGTTCTGCAGCTGGCATCCAGGGCAGACCCTGAACAGCTTTCCGGGCGTCGAGCTTCCCTTCTCCTGGGCCATGACCGGGCCTGAGAAACTTCTGGAGTCCTCCAAAAGCGTAGCTCGACGAAATCTTCACCCTTGAGGGGCGCAGACGAATCCGACACGGGTCCCCGTTGATCGGATGGAGAATCGGTGGAGCTTGAGGCTCTTTTTGACCGAAAAAACTAAGTTTTGAGAAAAAACGTGAAAAAAAATAGCACTAACGCTCGAGAGCAATAGCACGAGGATCCCAACACATGAACGTGCGGTAAAAATCTGAAGATGGCTGCCAGAGGCGGTGCTTAGGTAGAGGGCAGTCATTGGCTGTGGTCAGTATGACGCAGAGACCAGTGATTGGTTATTACTACGAAAGACAGATCAGAAACGAAACTAATACTGGTTTTTTCTTTACCGAGGATTCCCAGCCTGACGACGGGGAATATTCATGAGCATGTGAATCCATGCCAGACCCCATGCTGGAGAATATAGGTTTTGCTTTAGTATATATCCAACAAGAAGTTTTTGTGCACACAATTTAAAAGCGGGCAGCATTTGCAACATGTGGCAACTTTCTATGACATGAGACTACTTGAGGATACAGGTTTTAACAACCAGAACTAAATGCACCAAATGTAAATAAAGACCCATTTACGAACTGCTATCCTGTACAAAATGTGCTTTTGAACTTGCATTAGATAGACGACTTTAAAATCGGGTGCAGGGCGCCCCTTAGCCAGCATCACCCCAAAGGCTTGTAAAGCACGCCCCCAATTTCATGACCCCCCACCTAGGTGCTGCACCTTTTCAAATTGCTTAGACCCGCTGCCTTAATATGCCTACACGCCAAAAGCAAATAAGGAAACGGTCATTCACCTTGGGTTATTTAGGAAATGTCCATTGTCAAAGACAGGAGGCATTCAGTTTTCCCGGGACCCAATTCGGCAGCCACAGGAGGAAGCTGTGTTTCTGATAGAATTCTGGACAGGCAGAAGAATGGCACCAGCTGTACACCCACAGAAGGGGTGACTGGGGATTGCACACGAGTACAAGACGGAGTATGGAAGCTAGAAATGACCATGGCATTACTCAGATTAAAGAGAAAACCAATAATAAAGGTTTCCAAAAATGTATAACCGTTCATAAAGAATGTCTAGCAAATCAAGGCTTATTCCCACCTCCCGCCACGGACTAATCTTCACGCAAGAGTAGTTGTTCCTGCTGCCCACCTCCACAGCCCTTCTGAAAATGCTGTTGTGTGGTGCAGGGGTTTTCTAGGGAACTGCACAGTACACATGCACATTTTTTTTTACTTTGTGATCTGCCAGTTTTGCTTAAGGGGCCCCACTGTGAAACGAGTCCGGGGAGGATCAAAGTAACGTGGCAGTAGTAGGAGAGAGGGAGTGGGGTGGGAAGAGCGGTTCTGGACATGAAACTGCTTGACACATTTTCGAACAGCAGATTGTTTATGTTTAAAATAACACGAGAATGATAGGACTAATAAAAACACATTACCTCCACGTCCCTCACCCTCGTCGTCCCAGTACTTACCTATGAAGCTCCGCCTCTCAAACGGGATTTGTTTCTCCCCAGAGATACAATACCCCCTCACTTACACACAATCCTTAGTTTTCATTCCTGCCTCGGACAGGGACTGGTTCCTTGCTGTGGTCCTTGCGGCCTCCTGTAGGGCTTGTGGGTCTGGTGGTGGCCGCTGCTTCCAGTGTTCGGCGTCGTTCTTTGGCTTCCGGCAACCACAGTCAGCGCCCCAGGGCAAAAAGGGAGTTTGAGCCCCTACCCGCTTTTCTTGGAGATGGCCGGTTATTCAGTATGTGGTCCCGGTGCGCCAGCGACCGGCATGACTGGGGCAGTGACATGCTCTCTTGCAGCTATGGGCTGCCACCGGATTGACCGCAACGCTGGCCCTCCCCCTGCTGGCTGTTGGGGATTGGTGGGCGGCCCTCTTCGGCCATGGTTTGGTTGCAGGGCGACCACTCCGGTGCCTGTTCCCTGGGCACGCCTGTGGCGACGTACCTCTCACTGACTGACCTCCCAGTCAGTCATCTGTCCGATGGGGAAGCACACGGAGAAGAGAAGACACGTTGGGACACCGAGCAGCACCATGGGGGCAAGAAAAAGATGGAGTTCTCCCTCTCCCAGAAGGAAATAAAACGCAGTATGAAGGTCAGTTAGGGGCATGAAAATGCTAAGAGGATGCGCAGACTGCTGTCCAGTTCCTCCTCTGAGTCAGCATCTTCTTCCTTGGACCCCTCCAACTCGGATGCAGACGCTGAAGGGAAATACTTGGCCAGTGATCAGGTGGCGGCGATGTCGTCTCAGGTGTAGAATGCCATGGGTCTCTCAGACCCCGTGGAAGGGTCCCGCAGATCCCAAGATTCTGCAATATAAGCACACCCCAAGTTGTGCCTTCCCCTTATTACGAACATTAAGGCAAATATTTTGCAGGAGTGGTGGTATCCTGAGCATATATACATGCTCCAGTTCATGGCCAAATTGTATCCATTGAAGGATGCAGACTCTTTTCTTCCTGAGTCGGTGGAAGTGGATGATATGCTGGTCCATTTGGTTGGCAGGTCTTCCATGGCGGCAGAGGAGGCGGCAGTTCGTGACCGGGCAAAGCAAACTCAGAAAGCCCACATGGAGTTGCCTTTGGCACTCAGTGCTAGTATCTATGTCTCCTAAACAGCAGAGACTGTTCTTGGGGCTTCACACAACTTTGCAAGGCGATGGAGGATGACTCTGTTTGCGCTCCCGTTTTGTCCGACATGCAAAAGCAAGTTGAACTCCTCTGCGAGTTACCTTTTGACCAGGTGAGAATCACAGTGATGGGGGCTAGGGTTTATGCCAGGCATCACTTCCATTTACCGGACTGGAAGTCTGAGGGGTTCCAGAAGGTTGCAGTTTTGATATTCCCCTTTGAAGGCAACAAACTCTTTGGCAACACCTTCGAGAATAAGGTTCACAAGGTCTTCATGTGTGGACAAGCATGCTGATCGGTTACAGAGGAAGTCTGCCGCCAGTCATCTGGTGCTAGGACTCGGACACAGCCTCCTGGCGGCTTTCAAAAGGTCATGTAGCTTTCATGCCCATCCTGGTGCAGCAAAACCTTCCACCCCCGACAACCACTGCATGCTAGTGCGTGGCGGTCTCTGGTGCTTTATTGTTTGGGAAAGATTGGCTTAGTACTGTAATAGGATCGTGTTTGTTTCTCCCCTGGCACAGCTCCGTTTAACCAGGACTACTCTACTGAGGAACCAAGGTTGGCAGAGTCTTGGCCCTCATTAACCTGTTGCACAAGAGAGCAATTGTGTGGGTTTCCAGGAATCTCTGGGATAGGGGGTCCTTGCAGAAGATCATTCCCTTGGTGCAGCTGGGGGACCAGGTGGAAGCCTTGCATCTCTAGGATGCCCATTACCATGTCGCCATCCTGCCGTCCCATCAAAAATAATTCTGTTTTTTGGTGGGGTTGGGGCATTTTCAGTTCGGGGCTTTCTCTTTGTGTTGAAGTCGGCTCTGAGGGTCTTTACAAAGCTGGTATCCCCATTGGTATCTTGTGCAGTGCAGATGTACCTGGAGGTTGGTAAAAATAATTTGTTTTTTTATATTCGATGTCAAGAGGAGGGGGAGGGGTCCGAGGTCTAAGACGGGTGGAGTTGGCAGCTTAAGTTGATTTCTCCACCTCCAGGTATTCCCAGGCACGGAAGGCCACGCAGTCCAGGGAAGGAGCATGTAAAGCGGAACACAAAGCCTTCCTCGTGGTCCATGGGTCCAGCTTGACATCAGAAGCAAAAGATGAAGCATTCAGGCCACAGACCAGCAACTGCAGATCTTGGTATGCGACGGAAGGGTTGATGAGGAGGTCTGCTGGGAATCTTCTTGATGCTAGTGCTGCCTAATATGGATCACTGTAGAGACAGTACCCATTACCAAAGGGCCTAGTCCAGGTCCAGATTACGACAGAGGAGAAGTAGGAGATGTCACTCATGTACCAGATGTCATAGGAGGCACTACCGCTGCAATGACCATAGCTCTGCTGATCCCCTTTGTATGAGGCATGCCCTGTCCCCTCATTACATGGCCTGAGGACCAGCTGGAGCCGGTGATCGAGGCCACCGTATGTAGGATCTTGGACAGAGGTTTGCCAGAGGACACAGCCCCCACAACCCCCACCCCAGTGATGCCCATTGCTAGGTGCACCTTTGCTCCCTCCTCCCCAACTGGTGCGCCGCACCAGGGTGGATCGGCGTGTGGCTGCCCAGGGGAGAGTGTGTGAGGCGGTCGGGGCTGCTGTGCTAGATGCCGACCAATAAGTGCAACATCTATTTAAAGATGGCAAGTTTGTCAACATGCAAGTAATTTAGGAAGTTCAAGTAATCTTCAAGTAACACTCCATATAAAAGGGTAGGCCCTTGGCCATGGTGGAGAAGGATGCTTACAGCAGAGGAGTCCCAACTCCCAAAAAAGGGATTGCCCTCCTCAAAAATGCCAAGGACATTTTCCTACAAGAGTGTAAGGGCCCCAAATGTACACAGTGCCAAAGCATCGGACCAAAATGTACCCTGTGCAAGGGTTTAAGGAAACCTTCAGGAGGTGCTGGAGGTGGATTTCATTCTACTAACGTTTGTTGCAAAACCACTGTTTTATCTGAAAACGTGGCCCCAGCCAAGAACAGTCGATCCAGCACTCAAGAAGGCCCATTGTATTACATGTTTCCACCTGAGCACAGGTTATTTGGCCTAGACCACCCAACCCCTGCTCAAGGATTTGCAGTCCATTAATACAGCCTTCGCAGAAGGAGGGGATCTGGCACTCTTCTAGTGGATGCAGGAGAAACAGCACCAGCTGGCATCGGACATCTTAATGTTTTGCGTGCCACTGCTATGGCAACATTTGCCAACTTGTCAGTAATGCACCAAATATGGCTGGCTTTTTGGAAGGGCGGAGGGTTCTTCTACTTGTTGGGCAAGGAAGGATTTTGATTTACCAGTTTCCCAATAAAAGAACCAATCTGCTTAAGACGACAAACTTTCCAGCAACATTAAAGCTAAGGGCCAACACACTAACAAGGTGTTTCCCTTCCTTGTACATTACGGAAAAAGATACAAAGGAGTGCGAGAGCCCAGCTTCACCTCATTGATGAGGCCCGACTAGGCCAAAACACGTGTCTGGAGTTGCTGATGGTACTCTTGTTTAGAGGATATTTGCCTAGCATTTCAGTGCCAGGGAGCTGAGACCACTGGGAATTCACTTGCTCGTCTTTACAAACATTTGCTCATTTCTTACATTAGGATGCACGTGATTCCTGCACTTTATTGCTAGAACCACGCTTCGGCCATCCCGACCACGTGGCTCCAGTCCGGCGCACCCAACGACCGGTACCCTTCACCCAGGAGCCCTCCGGCACAGGTACCTTTAGGGATCCATTGTGATATATATATATATATATATATATATATATATATATTAGGGTTGTAACGGTATTACGGTATACCGTTAAAGATACTGTGAACCACTTAATTGAACAATAATAACCGTCACATTGTTTATACCGGTATACCGTTCATACCGTTAAGTGTGCTTTTCAATCTGATTTGGAAAGGCTGCAGTAAGCAAGTTCTGCGCAGTCTTGGTCTTGCACTGTTGGATGTGCCGTCTGCCAAGTAGTTTCAGTTTGAGCAGTTTTTAATGCCATTCCATAAACCACACGTGACTGACACAAAATCAACATGTTAGCAATAGGAAGAATAAATACAGTGCCAAGAAGGAAAGGGGTTTACTTTTTTTTATTTAAATTTTTTTTTTAAAGCGCTCACACAGCCCCAGGGCAGCGAGGCGCTGTTAAAGAAATTGGTTTTGTTTATTTTGTTGCGTAATTTTTTTTGTCTTAGTTGCGCATTTATAACGTGCTTAAACACCCAGAGGTTTCTAAGCGCGGACCCAGGGATCGAACCTGTGTTGCTTTGTGTCGTCTTGCTTCCAAGGCACGCACGTTGCCGCTGAGCTATCCTCCCGGGACTTTGGGTTGGCGGCTTTGGGGTTTATATATTTATAATGGATAATGTTTTCTAAACATATGACAATGGCGGATTTCCCTGGTTCTATCATTGAATTTACATATAATAAGTCACACTGCGAAATGTAATCATCTCTATGGGTATTCCCTGCTGCCATACCAAAGGGTAACATGTCCGTGATTACTGAACACCTTTTGGCCCAGAAGTAAACTAAAGGCTGTAACGTAAAGAGAGAGTGCGTGTGCGTATGCGCACAAGCGTATACTACCATCGGACTCCATTGATCTGTGGCATGCAGATTATCAATATGGCAACATGTTCATCTTCACCAGTAGCCAGTGGGGGAGCTAAAAGCCTAAATGACCACTTAAGAAAAGCTATTCAGTTTGCTTTGCCAGTCGCAGCAGGGCCCCCACCTCCCTCTCCTCTCCACACGTGCGTTTGTGTTTGGTGCAAGCAAGGGGTGGCATTTCAGTGGAAAGTATGTTGAAAAGCCCAATTCTGGCCCTGGGTGCATGGTTTTGTTTGTGATGATAAATCTGACAATTTATGACCTTTTAGAAAATATTTGTTAAGATTAGTTAACTCCACCTGCTATACCGCGATAACCATGATATACCGTCATTTGGCAAGAAGGTTATTGTACCGTCATAAAACTAATACCGTAACACCCCTAATATATAATATATTGCTTTCTCCATTCCGCGGCACAGTAGTAGGCCGTTGATATGTCATAAAGCTGGAGTCCCCACCCGAACCAGAAAACTAAACCCCCCCCGGGGGGGGGGACCCCAAACATTTTACGGTTGCCATTCTAGGTCATTTTTAACTCAACTGTGTTGCTCTGTACACACAGTGTCAGCTTACCCAGTCTGGACTGCCATTTGTTTGCCTCCATTTTTCAGAACATTCTTTGCCTCTGGCGACTCAAATCCAAAGACTGGCTCGAGCCCTCTCACAACATGTGACACAGCAGTGCTGCTTACTTGGTCCCACCTGTCCTGGGAGCCCGCACCACAAGCGAGATTCATAACAAGGTTCCAGTGGTGAGCTAGCCAAACAATTTCTTTTACCCGACCACCACCCAAAAAAACTATCAGTACCTGTTGTTTTTCCTTGTTACTGCATATTATGTGCCCACTTATTTTAAGGTTTCAAATGGAACCAGACACACGGTTGTCTTTGACCAAATTTAGTCTTGGGTACTACCACTTCCAGTTATGTCCAGAAAGAACTGAGGTATTAATACACAAGAATATTCTATTTACTACTGTTTTCTTGTGTTCTGCTTTTTTATAACAGGGGCCTCCTATTTGCCTTGATGAAGGCGGCTCATTAAGAGTAACATTGATCCAGCTGACGTATTTGGAGTTGGACATTTCCTCCACCGAAACGTGCACCATATGCAAGGGGGTGATTTGCATTGCCAAAGATGTCTTGGGGTCTATGGACTATTTATTGACAGACCCACATTCAATACCAAGTAATCTGACCACGGTCCCCCTGCCACGTTGGCACCTGAAATATCATTTAAAAACGAGATGCTTTACTAAATATCGCACCTACAATACCATCTGCAAAATTCAGATGTTTGCACTGCACTTTAGCATAGCCTTTATGATCTCACCAGTGATATATGCCATGTTACACGATCAAGGACTTTGTACTGATTGATGTACTGAAGAAAAATTGTGATTTCTAGGTTTCCGTTTTTATTTATGTCTAAGAGTATTTGAATTCTCACACACAAAGTATTTGTAAATGTTTTCTTGTTTATGTTTGAATGATCTTTGTCTCAATACAAACCACGTTTTATTCATTACCATGGCTGTATGTGATTCTCTTTATTTAAACCTTACCTTCTTTCTGGACATCCCTATGGAGTAGAATTTTAGAGTTTTTTTCTCAGTAGTACCACCAATATCAGGATTCCCGTCCCCTAGGATACAATTGTTTCATTCATTGATAACATATGGGAACATACCTGGTCAGTAGCAGTACTCATTTTTCTTGGTTTAGCATTTCAGTGCTGGACTGCCCTTGGGGGTAAGACAAAGACTGAACTGCAAATGGATATTCCTCCTGTGTGAAGGGTACAGGGAGCTAAAACGTGGTTGTAAACCCTCTCGAGTGGAAGAAATTCCATAGAACAGGGTATTTAACCCATGTTCATTCTCAGTAGAGGGTCTCCCACATTCCTTTTTAACATTATCGAAAAAGACCCTCACATTCTCAAGACACGACACAAGGAGAGGAGAGCAGATCATGGTCAAGTGCCTTCTGCAGCCTACCACAGAAGTCTAAGGCACCTGCCCCAATCAAACATGCAGCATTAATTTGCAAGTACATGCCTCACCATCTATGCAAGTAAAGAGTTTGTAGAGCGGCCAAGACAACCAGTTTTTGTGCATTTGAGAGGCTTTTGCGGAAAAGTTATTTTTTATAAAAACAAATACCCAAAACAGCAGTTTCTGGAGTTCCGGTGGAGGTGGCCACAGAAGACCCCCCTGCTGTGAACGAGGGACCTCACTGCATTACAAACATACAACAATGAATAGAGCAAATGCATATCTTAGCTTAATTTAAGATACCAACAGCGAAGTAGAGAGTACAAATTAAGTGTCCTGGCATATCCAAGCGGTGGAAGATTGACTGGGTCAGGGGCACCAACTACTGAAAGCAAATGAAAATGATTATTTTAAATCACAAACACTTGAAGCAACTTTGGCAGCTAAGAACAACGACACAATGAAGCTCAGTGATCTACTCAATTTGACTTGTGAGAAATATGGGATTAGGGTTGTACAGTTTAACCACAAGGTCAGATTTTTTTTTTCTAAAAGATGTGGAAAAAACAAAATGTGGCCAACAATGGCTTCAGGTAAACCGTGCCGCTATAATAATTGCAGATGTTTTAATCAAAAGCACATACAAAGTGGCCCGTTCAAGGGAGTGCCTCAATGCATGCGTGTGCTTTCATGCCACCTCATTCACCAAGGTGTGGGGCAGAACCACAGAAGACTTGCATATTCCTCCAGACACGTGCCAACGGGGCTACTTTATGCGCCGAAACATGTTCCCTTTTGGCGCAAGCCTCTTCGAGCAGTGTAAATACACCCATAACATGAAGACACATCTTTCACACACAGGCTCGTCTCAAGCGGGTAAAACGTGCAACTCTGCCGCGGTATGTATGCAGGGAAGGAAGCAACGTATTTTAAGGCGCTTATAGATTAAGGACATTTATTTTTAGCCGTCACATCACTTAGGGCGGAGGTCAGGGTGGAGGCCGAAAGGGGAGCTACACGCATGGCAGACACAAAAATAAAAATAGCTGCTGCATGAAAGCAACAACAACAACGAGGATTGGCTTGTTCCTGTAAACTGCAATGGGCAGGGTAACAATTCACTCCCAAGAAATAATCTTCCGGCTCACGTGCAAGCATGCGCACCTGGTGCCATTTTCAGAGACTCCAGTGAGCCGATTCACAGATTCTACTGTCGAAGGATGGCAGTCTGGCTTCCTCTGGCACGATACCGGAAACGGACTGGTACACACGGAATATGTCTCTTTCACCAGGGCAGTGAAACTCCTTCCTCTCTGTAGTAACATGGCTGTCTGCTGGCAGTACTTGGTGTCCGTTGTATGCAAGGTTTCTTAAGTTGTCGTTTTTACAAGGTGGAAGCAAATCGTATGCATCTAACTGAAGGCAAGGTTGGGACATCTAGACCAAAAACCCAATCAGATTCTGACGTGTTGATAGGATAGGTTATTTATAACATGCTTAATTCGAGCCCGGGGATCAAACCTATGTTGCTCCGTGTCGTCTTGCTTCCAAGGAGAGCGCATTGCCGCTGGGCTATCCTCCCGAGACATGGCCAACTAGATATCTCGTCTAAGGCTTTATGATGGCAGGCCCAACTAGTGCTTATCCACTGTGACCAGAATGCCTAAGTCACAAACACTTCAAACTGGGATGTTATGCATGCATCCACAATTGAAGCCCCATTGGCTCATAGGAAGCGGCAGACTGGCTAAGGTGGAAACCATGGACTCGATGTAAGTGATGGGCTGATAAAGCGGATGCAGGACACACCAAGCCCCTATATTTAGTATGCATCTCAAACCTGGCACATATACAGGCTCCTTCTAGAGAAAAAATGCCCAGCAACAATAAAACGATGCATCAAATTGCTGAATTTCACCAATAAAACGATGCATTGAATTGGTGAATTTCGCCAACAGCAAGTCAAGTCTTATTTGCTGATAAAGATCTATTCAAACCAAACCTGCAGTCAAGTAGAAAAACAAGGCTTTGCATGTCAAAATTGATATGGCCAATATCAATACTGTCAGGGACGTCATTTCACCAAAATGCCAGGGGTAGCAGAAGTGACATCACATGATCCTTGACCTCTGATGCCATCACATGAAGTGATGTCATTTGACCCCACCCTGAAGTGATATCACGGGAATCGATGCAACACGACCTTCCACCCCTTGACAAAACAGTAAGTGGCATCACATAAGATTGTTCCTAAGTAAACTACGAAAAATATGGTTACGATATTACTACAATGTGATATTAATTTCATAAAAGAATGGATCCCCATGTGTATCATTAAGATCGGTGTGTATAGGCCCATATTACTGTGAAGAGAAGCAGATGTCCATGGCCAAATGATAATGATGTGCTATTATATAGCACTTACGCTTAAGCACTTTATATAAAACAAATCTACATACAATATCACCCAACCTGTGTTGATACTCTCTATCGACCTCAGAAGGATGAAAGGCTGAGTTGAGGTGTTTAAAAACAGACTACCCCATGACGTGTGCCTGAAATAAACCTTTAATGAGCGTAGCAATTATTGTATAGACTTCTAGAAAGACAAATTACTTGGTATTCCCATTTAGCTTCACTGCTCTAAGTGTTATTGTGGAGCCACTGTTCTTTTTTTAAATGTTTATTTTTAAGAGGCCTAAACAAGAAAGCCAGCCACTCCAGAAGCAAAAAGCCGCATGATGCTGGCCATAGCCGAGGACCTTGCATGTAAAAAAAAAGAAAGAAATATTATTTATTTATTTTTTAGGGGTAGCAAGGGAGACCACAGGGGTAGCAAGAGACCCTTGTAGACCCCCAAATGACATCCCTGGATACTGCAGGATAAAAATATATGGACAGTATAATAGCAGTTTGTGCACATGGATGTGGATAAATCTTTTTCTGAATGTATAAATTATGTAGTATCTACTTCAAGAATGTCATTCATGGTTCAGCAAACAGGCTTCAGCCACAAATAAAGTATGAACAACAATTTCTCCTTCCAACATTTTACATTAGTTTCAACAACCGATACACCAGGGGTTACCTAAATGGATAATCATAATTGTTTTATACAAGGGAACAGACCAGCTATTCTTGGCCTCACATTAGAACAAGCAGTTATGGACTGTAGGGGTTTAGGGGCATTCTAGAAATACAGGCATTGCAAATTCTTAAATATCCCACTGGACCTGCAGGGTGAGTTCCTTTGTTTACATACATGACCTAAGAGAAATGCAATAGCACAGTTGTGACTGGAGACTAAATATTTACCACTGTTTCCGACAAAATGGTGGCCATCACTATAAGCACACTTCATATTTTGCACAACGCTGCCACTGAAAGGTTAGACAGGCACACACTGAAACATGCATTTACTGCAAATAAAGTTTGTTTGCAGTAAATAAAAGTTTCAAACCTCCAGATACTTACCAGCAAGGTTGGTTCCCATGCAAATGCTACTCATCCTTCATAAAATGTCCTCGCCAATGCGATTGGGCTAGTAGATTTTGCAAGCCCTGAAATGTGAACCCAGATATAGGGCGTTCAGGGAAATAGCTAGGTACCTCAGCGAAACAGGACCTCAAAACAGAGGTGGGAAAAACATCCCTTTGAGGACTGCCATTCTCAGTTGCTGTGATGTGTCTAGAAGATGTCTGCATTCTGCCAGAGTCTAAAAACATAGTGCTCACCTAGCATTGTGTTCTCCGTTTTGCATAAGAAACGGAACAGAAACCTGGATCCCCAATTATACCAACCACCTGTATCAACCTCTGAAAATATGTGGGGCTAATCCGCACACATTTTCCTATGCTCGTCGTACAACAATCACAGTCAAGTGTACTCCCGGGGTGGGGGGAGGAGGGTAAGACTATAGGCACAGTCCTTCCCATCACATTTAGCTTGAATGTGACAGCCACAGGTACATGAAAGCATCTCAGGAAGGGGGGAGAAGGCAGAAGGCAGCACCTTCCTGGTGCCATGACCAGTCCAATTAAATATAAAAGGCTCCATGGATCTGCCCTGTCCATTGTCAAAGTTCTGTGTAGTGGCAGCGCATACTGAGGAGAGTTAAACGAAAGCCAACCTGCAAAGAGGCCTGGTCACATAACTAACACAAGGGACTGGAACCTTAACACCTCTTTGAGATCCAATGGGTCAACTTGAAGCTAGATCCCACAACTCTGTACGAAGGGCAGTGAATGTCATGTCTGGGACATTAGCCAACCCCTGCAGGGAACCCCCATTTCAGAGGGAAGAAGTGTGTGATTTGATGGAGACAGTCTGCTCGCCACAAACTTCAAGGGAGACCTAAGCTTTGATCAGGAGTCAGAGAGCTCAACTAACCAGGGAAACACTTTGATCCACAACCAACAGGAAGCTGGGTAGGACTTAGTAGTACATGTTGTCACCCCTTACCTTTCCTGTTGCAAAGCACTCTGGTTATGACCTCACGCATAACAGAAGATTGCTGATGGGGTCCGCAGGATTGGTTCATTAAGGTTGGCTTAGCCTGCACCAAACACTGGGGCACATTTGGCTTTAAAAGAGGGGTGAGCCCCTCACTTACGAGATCCTCTGACGACTTTGAAACAAGTAAGGAGGTGGAACAATGCTCCTGACTACCTCCAAAACCAGGTATAATAAATACATCGTAATAAGTACTTTTATACATTGGAGGTTAAGGAGGAAAACTGTTACTCAATTAAGACCATACCAGTCATCAACAGTCGCGTAATAAAAGATAGCACAGTACCAGGGCAATGAAGATCCCAGCAGACTCAAAACGCAGCAGAAACAAGAAGCAACAATTTGATAGTTCGATATTTCAGGCAATGTGAAACAAGGCACATAAAGGGATCTATTATTCTAAAATGAATATAAAATCAATGGCATCTTTTACAAATACAACAACTGTCGAGAAAGCTCAGGAGTTCCACGGGGCGGGGTGGGAGGGCAGGGAAAAATGGGAATCCACAGTACCTGCAACGGTCAGTGACAGAGTCCCAACATTTCTCCGATAGTAAATAGCAAGCTCACCTCAACCCGTTTCCCGCGCTGAAAGGCAAGTAAAGTGGATTTGCAACCCACAAGTGTGTGAGAAGAGGCAATCGTCCAACTGGGGAGTGGCACGTCCATCAGGGAAGAGTTCCAGGGCACAGTGGTCCAGCCCCAGAGGCTCAGAAAAGGATGGCAGCAATTGGTGCGACTTGTAGTCGCTCAAGTAATGCCATCGCAACCCAAGAGGGAGGGGCAACATATAAACCCTGCTGCACCCGAGCATTTGTTTAAGAGATGTACGCTAAATTACACGACCTTGTTTTCATGGTCTTAATGTTTACGCCAGGAATCAATCCTGACAAATGGAAAGAGGAGGAAAACACAACCGTGTCTTGCCCAAGTACGCCAGAGAGCCCCTTTCATGTACTGTTTTTGTAAGGGGTATGCACACTCTAGTCGTAACTTGTTTCTTCCCATTTTGAGGAACCGTAACATTCGCCAACGCAGGCCAGCATGCATCTACCACCGTTGGTCTAGTGATACAGCGACACCTTGGGCCCCATCAAGGGACTCAACCAACGTAATGTTTTGTGTAGCCCCTATCCATTCCCACGTTCAAGTATATTTGTGTTTATTATTTTAACTTTTTTTAAAGTGCTGTGATATTGTATTTTGAATTAGATAGTTTTAAAATGTCAAGTCTTCATGGAATTTTTTTTATTGTATGTACGGTTTTTACAAACCTTTACACATTAAACTAAAATTAGTCCAAAACGGACTACAAATAATAAAAATACTGATTTCACGGTCTTTACATTCCTACGGCTTTTTTGATACAATCTTTATGGATAATAGTTATACGAAATTTTTGCTACTACTAAACTTGACAAAATGTAGGAGAAATCTTAGTTGAAGGCAAAGTTCCTGAAGCTAGTATGGAATACTTTGTCAAGCAAACTGGGGCAAAGCCAACAGTTGGTGCTTTTGTGTAGGCATGGGTTAGGTGTTTGCTAGGCACCAACAACGGGCCGGGAGCATAGCTCAGGGGAAAGGCGGTGGTCTCGATAGCAAGGCAAAGCATGGCAATACAGGTTGTAAATCCCGGTCCTGTGCTTAGAGACTGGTCTCTGGCATTAAGTGCGTAAAAAAAAAAAAAAAGATTCATTAATGGTACTACTTGGCCATAATGTCACAAAAGCTGGAAAATGGAGCGATTAACTAGTTTTAAGATTTCAGTACCTGGCAAGTGCTTATCCAAGACCTCAAGGCAAAATGGTTGGCTTTGGTGTTGCTTGTTTTTACAGGATTTCAGGGCATGGAAGAGATAAATCAAGGGGCTCAAGACACACTTAAGATATTTTTTATTACAGCAGTAGCTAGATTTACACCTGCAAGTAAGCAATTACATCGGAACATTGGTAGGCTAAAATGCGATGTTACTACTTGATAGAGGGAGATCAAAAAGATCCCAGAAGGATGAGTTTAGGTTGCGGAGGGACAGGTAGGGGGTGAGCATGGATGGCCATAGAGGATTAGCGTTGCTATGGGCTGCCATGGATGGGTAAATAATGGAACTCCCACAAGCTGTTTGTTCCCCTCACCCCCCCGCCCCCGCCTCACATATCAACTCACTTCTACCGATACTCCAATACAACCGTTTGGGCTTAAAGGTGCCATAGCCAAAACCCCCGTAAAACAAACAGGCTAAGCCAGTGCCACAATCGGTTGAGTGGCATGCACGTCAGGCACAGGTCGAAGGAAGAGTCTCAATCTGCTGACCTTCCTTTCCAAATTTCCACATCCCTCGCATTTACCCCATTCTCCTTACACCAGGATACAGACAGTTAGTGCCAACTAGGTAGGAGCATATGGCACCAGTTCGCCTCAAGAGCCAAACATAGCTCCTGGTAGCCGTTGATGTCAAGCCAACTATGCACTCCCGGGCTAGAAGCAGGAGCTAAATAGCTCCCCGCAATTGCAAACCCTGCCCTGGACTTTGTCCCCTTCCTTACCTCGCACACACCACCTTATCTCACCCACACGGCACAGACCCCCATTCCTCGTCTCTCACCCCTTCCATTTCTCTGGCTCACATGAAGACCACCTTGATTTGCCATTCAGCCTCTGCCAGACACAGCAAGAAGATGTATTTGGGGTCTGGCTGGTAATTGTAGCTAAGGGGTCTGTACTTGTACAACAAAGACCGCCAAGAGTACTTAGCGGTCTTGCTCGCAAAGTGCACTTTCTTGGAAAGTCGGTTTCATGTTTAAAATCATGAAAGCAGAGGGAAGTTGCTTGTATTCTGGTGGCATTAATAAGAGGCCTAGATTTGTGTATTCTAGGAAGGGGAACGGTGTGCGAGTAAAATATTTGTGGAAGAATAAGTCTGTGTTCATGTGATCATTGATCTATGCGAGTATGTTGATTTGTAGGTGTGTCTTTTGTTGTTCACAGCAGGTTCTGGACAAGACAATTAAAAACGATCACAGAATCAGGGGGTCCTTCATAGCTGAGTGGTAAAGGTACAAAATAGTGGTATTGCTAAAAAATGCTGATTTTTCCATTCACCAAATTTAAGTTCGATCTGATACTATTTTTACCGCCAGAGAGGTGGATGTAAAATATCCAAATTGGCCTAATTTTTTCTAAACTCATGTTTACTATACAGAAGGAAGCAAATGGGCTTCCGTTCAATACATAGAAAACACTTTTTACAAAGGGCCCTGGCGAAGGGGGAAAAGGTGGACATTTCTGATGGCCCCCTTCTCACCACCTTACCAATGTAATGCATTTCCCCATGTTGTGCATAAAAAAAGTACGTTATGATATAGCCACTAATTTACATAATCCATTTCCACTTTCAGATGAAGGTGGAAAAGGCTAGAAAAAAAAAGGTTTACAAAACTCATCTTTGACATCTCCACCTGCAGAGGTGGTATTTTTTAAATACCTCTGGAGTTTTCTAGAAATAGCGCTTTCGCCGGTGGTAAACTGAAATGGGCAGATTTCCAGGAATACCACTTAGGGGATGACACCGAAGACAAACTAATAAGTACGAACACTTACTTCCCTGGCAAGTAGGAGTTGTGATCAGGTGCCGAGGATTGTAACGGGCAAGCTGTGTATGGGCCACAGGGGCGCCAATATTACCATCCAGGGCACAGACTCCATCATTTAAATGTGTCCATGGCCACTGGGCAACATGCAGGTGCGGCCTAGGATCTCACAGCCGGTGGGTAGGCCCACGCATCAGGGCCACCCATGCACATCTGCAACACAAGGGCCTCACCCCATCTACACGCAAGCAGAGCAGGCCATCCAGTGCTCTGTTCCTTCCAGGCGGGCTGGATTATGAAGGATCGTCTCTTCTGGAATCATTTGTTTTTTTTCTCATAATGCAGCTATGGGCCAGACAACCGGGTGAAGGGGGGCTTTGGATAGGGGCATATGGCACCTTATCCCCCTGACCCTCCCTCCCCACCCCCACTCCGAGCCCAAGGGGACACAGGTTGGATACATGAGCAAAAAAAACGTCCAAGCTGTTTAACAGAAGCAATGAATGAGACGGACCGTAGAGCAACGTTTCTGCAGCACCGCCATCACCTTCCGCCCCTCTTCTGGACTTAAAGACACCAGCAGACAGCCAGTGCTAGAGTTTGGGTTCAGACTCTGAGTGGAGCCACGCCCAGCGATATTAGATTAATTTGTTTCTGCGCTCAGATGAAGTAGGCCATGCGTAGCTCGCCCCCCTCCGTATCCTCCACAAGGGTGCCTTCCTCCACTTGATCTCACACAGGCCCGCGTGAGGTAAGGTCCCCGGCGAGTCAGTCACATGGGGTTTCTCTGGGCACTTCAGTAGGGCGGGCGAGTGCCACGGTTGGGTCATCTACTCCCCGAGCATTCACCAAAGCACTCTAGATTCTAGGTGAACAGCTCTTCTCTTCTAGGTTAGGAGGCTATATTCAGCCCCACAATCCTAAAATAGGGCATGCGTGGGGGGCAGGGAGCAACAGTGTTCCAGAAAGGATGCTGCAACACTTGAGCCAAACCATCATCCAAAGCAGCTTTTTTTTTAAGTTAAGACAGGGTCCAGTAGATTTTAACACCCCAAAACACACTTTTCTACACCAAGCACTGGGAAAAGTACGAAATTCAGCGATACGGGCTTGTTATTTGAGCAGCCGCTTTGAAAGAAAAGAACACACACAGGACCCTCTCTCTTGGCAGATGTTCAAAGAGAGCCATAAGGGCTTGAAACCAGTTGCTGAAATTTAAACAAACTGCTACAACACATTTGGCGGAGCCGCGAAGAGATGGCAGCCATTACCAAACTTAATTTCCTCACAAAGTGCACCGACTACTTTTGTGGCGATTAGATGGAGTGAAAGAGGGCATCAGTGCAACAGAAAGCTTTTGCAGCCATTCGGCAAAGTCCCGGCAGCAAATTACAGTGTGATCAGTAATCATCGAAGACGCATGCTCTGTATACTAACGATTCTGGGCTCACATCATTTGCCCATATTGTGCATATGGCCATCATGAAACCTGAAGCCCTTAATGGGGGTAAAACACAGCAAAAGAGAGGATTTGAAAAACGGGTACTCTGGAATTCCACTTCCTGTGGGTTGCGGTGGGTTAGGCGCCCTGCACGAAGGTGGCAGAGCTGAGGGGTGGAGTCATGACAAACAAGTGAAACTCAGGGAGTTCAATCGCCAACAATCTAACAAGACAGTCCCATTGTAACATTGCATTACTTTGATTATTTTAAGCTTAAAGTTGACATTTTACCGTGAAAACCGAATACACAGACGTCTGTGTGTGGCTTATTCAAGGAACACAATCCGAATGTTCTCCAGCATGGGTCTGGCATGGATTCACATGCTCATGAATATTCCCCCTCAGGCTGGGAATCCTAGGTAAAAGAAAAAAGTTTCATTTTCACTTAAAAACTGTATTTATCCTCTAAACCAATCAGTGTCCTCTAGGTCATAGTTCCCTCCCCCATCCAAAGACTGTCCTCTCCCTAAGCCCCTCTTTTGGCAGACATCTTCAGATTTGGTAAGAACGTAAAGTGGCAGTATGACCACGAAGAGCCGCAGAGGGGTCGGGAGGGAGGGTTCCCAAGTGAATCCATGCCAGAACCATGCTGGAGAACAATAGTTACAGGTAAGTAACTTAAACCTTCTCCAGCATGGGTTCTGGCATGGATTCACATACATAGGAGTACAACATTACACAACTATGGGAGGTGGCAATGCTCAACAGAAGCAATTAACTGTTACCTCTGCAACAGGCTCATCTGAAGCAATCCGGTTGTGTAGCACTGCTTGGACCCCTCCCTGGAATCCCTGTGGACTCAGTAAAACTTTGTAAGGTGTGCGTGGACCTCCACATAGCAGCCCTGCAGATGTCCAGCAGGGACACAGACAGGAATGCCGCCGTCGCAGCAGAGCCACCTTGAAATGGAAGCCTTGGACCAGGCCTTCCCTTGGTTCACAGGACCAGAGTTCACGAACAGTTGTGAAGTCTTTCCGAAAACTCTTTGTGCGTGTCACGTATAACTTCAGGGCACAAACAACATCCAGCGATTGCAAGGCCCTTTCTTCCAGCGATAAAGGTTTTCAGGGAACAAAACAGGTAACACCAAAGGCTCGATAAGGTAGAATTCCAATGGAACCTTCAGAATGAAAGAGGGGTGCGTACACAGCACCATCCTCAATTTGTTGAAAGTCAGGTATGGTTGCTTGCAGGATAGGGCCTGGATCTCACCTACTCTTCTGACAGAGGTGATGGCCACAAGGAAAGCAGCTTTCCATGAGAGAAACTTGCGTGGGCCTGATGCATATGCTCGAAGGGGCCCCCCCATGAGTTTTGTCAGAACCACAATGAGTCCCATACCGGGACCTTGACCGGCGGGAAAGATCAGAAACACCCTTTGAGAAATTCCTTGACGAGTCGTGGGACCAAAGTGAATATCTTCCTGGGGACCTAGTGTAGCGGGAGATAGCCGCCATATGTATGATGGAGACGTGCGCCAGTCTGGCCAAGGATAGCCAGTACGGAAGGATATGTGGGGCCGTAACCCTCATATGGGAATCTTGTGTGACCGGCAAAAGTGAAACGCTTCCACTTGTGACCGTAGCACTTCTCGGCAACGCCCTAGCCTTGGTGAGAACCTCCAAGCAGTCTCTGGACAACTCATACCCTCCAAACTCTAGGGCTGCAGGAGCCAAGCCCTCAGGTTCAGCGTCATGATAAAGGATTGTGCCTCCTTCTGCTGTTTCTTTGCACACAAAAATAATTGGACAGGTATGAGCTTATCCGTTTAGAAATAACGTTGTGCACTCATTGGTGATGGGGCAGGGTGAAGAGAGTCTCTTTTTAATGTCACAAATTGACTAGTTGAGCATTTTGGAAAGTAAAATTACTTTATTCCACCAATAAGAGTCATTAAGAAATGCCGTATCCTTTTTCCCCACATACGAGAGAAGTCATTTTTGACATTCTCCCATTTTCCATAGGATATGTCGCAATCTCGCCTCTTCGGGGTTTGCTGATTGGGTCGAAAGAAGCAATAATGGGTCCTGAAGAATATGATACACGCAAGACATCATTGAAACCGGTCGACCAGATATACAGATGTCACCCGATTTAGAGTGACACAAGTGGACTTATGCACTTTTAAACATAAATTGTTTGAATTAATCTCAGAGAACTCAAGTTTCCTATTATAAAGGTGTTATATACTCTCGCACAAGAGAAGGGTTCATGCACTTGTAAAGAAATGAGTCGAATATAAAGTGCATTTTTGTGCTGAGAATTTGTGCGACACATATATATTTTGATAAAATGTTTTAATAAATTACTCCTGGATCAACCAGACACACCTCACGGAGGGCAATTAAATTGTCGAAGAGTGTGACGCCGAGTCCCACGTGACCTGTCTGTTTCATCCAAGGGTGCAGCCGGGAAATGGTTTTTCCCGTAACTGTCTTGGTTTTAATTGTTTGGACTAATGAAATTTAGATGTATGAAATGTATTGTGGTAGTTTATTGTGAATATGTTTTCTCATTTTGTAACATAGGGTATGAATAGTCCCCATGCATTTCTTGCCGGCAGTCGGCATATTAGTGTTTTTTTGAGGGTTAGAAACATCAAGCAGGGGTAGCATTGTGTACTCCCTGCAGGGAAAAAGTTAGGGTTGCATTAATCGCACAACATAATAAATAGCTCTGGTGAAGTTTTTTTGTTCCTTACTCTGTTTTGTGTTTTATAGAAACGTGTATAGAAACAGCCCTTCCCACAGGAAGTAGAACGCATCTCCCAGGCTCCTCGGCTGGTGGAATCTGCAGGTAACCTTCTGCCATTTGGAGTTTGCCACTATCACAAACCGATCGATCTGGGGTCTGCCCCATTTGACGATTAGGCGGTCCACCTAATCCTGAAGAACCTCCCACTCGTGGCAGGAGCGCAGTTCCCTGCTGAGGGAGTCTGCAATGGTGTTCTCGACTCGTGCCAGGTGGAGTGGGACAAGGAACATCCCCTGTCTGACGGCCCAGCGCCACAAATCCTGCACTTCCTTGGAGAGTGCCTGGAATCAAGTGCCTCCTGCTTCCTGATGTAAAACATAGTGGTGTTGTCCATGAAGATCCTCACAACCTTGCATTTCTGATACGGGAGGAATGACTTGAGTGCCCCGAACACTGCCCGTGGCTCCAGGATGTTGATATGAAGATCCTTCTCCTCCAGCAGCCACAGGCCCTTGGCGTGCAGACGTCTGGAGTGTGCTCCCCAACCTTCCAGGGAGGCGTCCGTGGTGAGTCTCTTGGTATGGGTGGTTTTGCAACCCTGTGTCTTCGGCGATGTTGGAACAGACGCCCCACCATCCTATTGCCCGACAAAACTCTTTGCTGAGAGAGATCTTGGTTGTGAAGCTTCCGGACACCTGTATCCAGCGGGCTTACAGGAATTCCTGTAGGGGTCACATCTGCAACCTGCAGAGACGAATAAGGTTTATGTAGGACAACATCATGCCCGGATCCAACTTGATGACCCACCCCATAGTCGTCTTAGTCGATGACAGCTATTGCACCTTTCCGTGAATGGCTGCTAGCCTCTCAGAGAGCGATGCCAGACAAGACACCGTATTGAGTCTGGTGCCTAGGACCAGCGTGTTTGCAATGGCATTAAACAGGACTTCGGATAGTTGACAGAGAATCCCAGATCCATTAGTAGCCAGGCAGTCGTCTCTGTCTGTTGGCCAACTCCTGCGAGCAGGCACTTATCAGCCAGTCTTCCAGGCACAGGTATATGTGTATGTCCTGTAGACGCAGATTGGCTGCCACTGGTGCCAGGCATTTTGTGAACACTTTGGGAGCCGACTTCAAGCCGAAAAGGTAGGGCATTGAACTGGTCGTGCTGTCCCTGCCTTATGAAACTTAGAAACATCCTATGTTTCTTATGAATGGGGACATGGAAATAGGCATCCTCCAAGTCCAACGACTTCAAGAAGTCTCCTTTTTCCAGTTGGCCAAGAGCATATTGCAACGGAACCATCCTGAACTTTTCGGACTTTTTATTTGTTCAGACGTCATAGGTGTCGGATGGGCCTCCAGCCCCCCACCCCTCCATGTTCTTTCTGACTAGAAAGTATCTGGAATAGACTCTGGAGCCCCGGAGCCATTGGGGAACCAGCTCGCTCTCCCCTTTCTGCAGCATTGCTCGTACCTCTTCCAGAAGCGGAGGGATGTGCTGCTCCCGACAGGGAACCGGAGGGACCCAAGGACACCTGCTTTGGAACTCCAGGATGTGTCCTCGGGCAAGTGCGTCCAGCACCCATTTGATGGTGGTGATCTTTCTCCATTCACCGAGGAACCTAGTCAGCCGGCCTCTCACCGGGGTGCATGAGTGGGGGCCAGACGTCACGTCGGTTCAGGCTTGCTTCGGCACCAGCATCCTGCCCTGTGGGAAATGGCAACAATGTCCTCCGCTACCGTAGGCCTGGGAATGGCCTCTGTAGGCTTCTTGCGTCGAGGATCTGGAAGGCAGTCGGTACGATGTGGAGAACCCTTTTGAAGACCTGCTAGACTTTCCCCTGGTGGAGGTAAAAGATGAGCAGTGCTGCTGGAGAGTGCCCAGGGAACGGGCCATTTCCGTATCCATCTTTATGGCCTGATCAACGGCCTTTCCAAACAGATTCTCTCCATCGAAGGGCATCTCCAGCACCTTCATTTGAGCCTCCTGATGGAAATGAGTGGCTTTCATCCAACCTGGTCTACAAAGGCAGGCACCATTCCCCATTTGCCGGAACCCAGTGTCTGCGACGTCCAAATCCACTGTGATGGCGTGATCCAATGCCACTTCTCCTTCCTGGAAGAGAGCAATGGCCTCCATCTGATCATCAGGAAGGAACTCCGAGATCAGTCCCAGCTTGTACCACAATTTCCTTACGTACATGGCCAGGATTGCCAGTACGTTGGCTGCCTTCATAGTGGACGCTGCAGTGTAAATCACGTTTCCCATGGTGTCCATCCTTTTCCCCTTGCTGTCGGAGTGACTGAAGACGTTGCGGACGGGTTAGGCGACATCACCGAATCCGGCAATGGCTGCAACATCAGTCAATTGGGTGCAGAGTCTGGCACCCTATGTTTCTTCTCTAGCCTATCCAGTTTGGCTGGAGCTGTGCAAGGGTTCCTCATGAGGGCCAGGTCCTCCTCCCAAACATCGTCCAGAAAGGGCACCGCCCTGATAGTCTTCCTCTTGGCCTTGCGCCTTTGATACAAGAAGCCCTGCGTCTTGGTTTCCTCGGGCGCCAGCTGGAACAGCTCAGAGACCCTGGCGATCATGGAGTGGAACGATCCCACCTCATCCGGTGGGGACACCCTATGTGGAGCATCCAAATGTGGTGATTCACTGTGTGCTACGACGAAGTCTTCATCATCCATCGACGCATCTGTTCCCGTACCCATGTTTGCTGGGGAGAAGGGGCCCATTGTGGTGGAGCAGGTTGATATGAGGGCCTAAAATGACGTTTCCTCTTCTTCGCTGGAGGCTGATCTGGGGAAACACTGGTACCGGAACCAGAGGCATCCTCATCTAGATCTCTGACACCAAGGAGCGCAGAGTCTACAGAATATCCATGGTAATGTCCCTCGGCTGAGAAGGCAGAATAGAAAAACTAGACCCTGCGCAGTCATCGCAGTCTTCCTCTTCAATATCCTTGTGGACTGTATGCAAGGACTCTTGATCTTCGTTGGCTGTGGACAAGACCTCCATGGTTTGGGCAATGGGCGGGTTGGGCTGTTCCAGTGCCTGCTCGCCCACCACCTTTTTTCCCCCCTGAGGGTCTTGAACTGGGGTTTGGGCCGTTTCACCCCTTCTGGCATGCCTGCAGACTTTGCCAAAGTCACTGCGGCGGTGTTGCGCCTTGGGGCTGGGATACTTCTGAGCTGTGGGAGCTATCTTCGTTGGATCAGCGCCCGTAGTTGTCGTGGTAGTAGCAGTCGAGGTCTTAGCCTGTGCCGGTTGATCCTGCTTATGCTGCTCGGCCTTCTTTTACTCTGTCCCCGGCTTCTTGGATTTCTCACGTAGTTTAGAGAGATAGATGACTTCCTCTTTGAAGAGGAGTTTGACGGTAGGCTGGCAATATAGGCGGAAGTTGATGCTGATAGCGCCCTATCCACTTTGGGACCCATTTTCGCGGTGAACACGGTCAACTCAGACTTGCGGCTCTTCGCCTTATCTTGGGCCCCCATGAATGAGGAGCACTCAAAGGACTTAAAAGACTGCTTCTCGGACGCATGTCCTTCCTTTCCTTGGCGGAACAGGGGCTTATCTCGCACTCTTCTTCCTTGTGGTCTGGGTGCAAGCAGTAGAGGCATTGCAGGTGCTTGTCCTCCACACATTCCGTAACCCGCATTTGGTGCAGGGCCTGAAGAGGGACCTTCCCTCCTTCTACTCAGTCATGGTCGGAGGGCGTGAAGTAGGCCAAGAGGCCTTGTAGAATCTTCAAAGGATCCTCACCCTTAAGGGGTGTGGAACTTCACCGACAATGGGTGCTTGCTGTCAGAAGAAGAAAAGAACACACTGGCTTTGTTGAAACAAAATTAGAACTTTTTCAGCTTGATAAGACGAAAAAACATACAAATAGCTCAGAGAGCAGGCTCGACGGCACAACACAAAAGTGTGCGGTAAAAAGCTCAAGATGCTGCCAGAGAAGGTGCTCAGGGAGAGGACCGTCATTGGATGGGGGCAGTACAACCCAGAGGACAGTGACTGGTTTAAAGGAGAAATACAGTTTGTAAGTGACAGTGAAACCACGAGCATGTGAATCCAGGCCAGACCCCATGCTGGAGAAAGGTTATTTTCTGATCCACATTGCAGGGAACGTTTGTCCATGTGTTCTACCCGTCACATTAAAGTTTTGTTCTGGATAACTATTGGATCCTCATGAGGAAATGGCTGGGAGTGATAAGCAAGTAACACCAGTACGGGTTCGTTTCATTTCAAGAAAGAGCAATTTGGGAGCATAAGAACGGCCATAGAGCATTACATTGTATTATAATGTCCGACGTAAGGGGCCGATGATTGAATTGCAAAGAACATAACACATGGGGTTTGGTGCAGATTTTAATTTTTTCTCAAAAGTCACCCGATCAGTGAGGCGTTTCTAAGCATGAACCATTTGGACTGCGACAGCCTCATGATTCTAATTGAAGTGTAAAATGGCTGAGGCATCCGTCACCCCTTTGGTGTCCTAGAGAAGCCCTCTAATGGAGGCGCTTTTCATCTCTTGCGATCTGGAGCGGCAATCTTTTCCAGAAATAGGCACTTTTATAGAAGTGGGTCAACACAAGGGTACAGCAACAAAAAAATAGAATTCACTGGACTAGACCCAAATAATTTTCCTGAGCAAGCAAGCAGGCCAGTGTCACCTTGTCAATACAGTAACCAATACATACATGGCAACATTGACCATTCATTCGGGAGATGCTCATCCAGCCCTGGTTTTAATTTTGCATTCTCTGAATTGTTATCTGGCATTTCCCATTATAAATCCAGGACTACAAGTCCCAGAATGCAAAGTTATAACCAGGACTTGACTAGCATCTCCCAAAACCAGGACTTGACTAGCATCTTCCAAATGAGAAGGATAACATGGAATGTATGTCAATGGTAAACCACCGAGCTTCCTGGCCCTCTGAGCAGTCCACTGTAAAAACAAGTTACAAGCACCGTACTCTGTCAAGCATAACACATGCAAGATGGATTTACAGACCTCTTATCTCTGGGGCGTGCCAATTGCTGACAGCTGCACATAAATAGTGTAACTGCTCCCCAACAACGAGCAAGCCAGGAAAAACGGGCTCAACCCAGCGCGTCTGCATTCCAGATGTCTCATCCCCAGCCCTCGTCCTCCATCTGTACCAAAACCAAAGTGTGTCAAGCAGGCTCTGGCATGGCAGCACTCCCCCTCTTCCCATCTGTTCTGCAGGGGAGGGAGTGCAGCGAGCTGCGCCGTCTAGGAAAATGCAAAACGAATAATGTACAAAGCACCGTTTACAACTAGGTTAAGGATTACAAGATGAAATCATCCACCTCAAACACTCGTTTTCAAGAGCCTCTTAGGAGGCCTAGCCCCAAACTACAACTCCTCCATCTTTAGTGACGTACGAAGGCACAGCCTTCAACCTATTTTGCCCCCAGATGTTTTTGGCGGCGGGGGGGTGGAGAGGGGGATGAGTGCTCGTTGAAGTGTATGGGCGTGCAGGGGACTTGGCAGGTGAGTAAACAGATTACATGGCTGCGGACAGGCGGTGTCTTGAACGACTTTGAAGGCGAGGTCGCCCAGACCGATCTACACAGCAGTCCGCATTGCTCCAAAGGCCGGAAGAACATGGCAGCGTGTGTGATAGGTGACCGATTTGCATATGGTCTTCGGCATTTCTGTACTGGCTATGCAGGCTGAAGAACCTTGTTCTGGAAGGTTGCCGAGAGCAGTGGCAGGAGGTGAAAACCTTCCAGCCATCTCACTCCTTTTGTTTTGAAGTGGTTAGTGTGCCCCATTTTAATGGGTTAAGGTGGGCCAGGATGGTGGGCGAGTATGCTGCCGTTAGGGAGACAGATACATACCCAGATGGGCTTCAAAACTCTGTACCAAAACAATATTACCCAAAAATGCTTGACATTTTGTTGTGAAAAATAACGCCGCTATTTACTAGTGCGTGGCCCGTTTGCCTCACTCGAACCCTTGTGTGGCATTTCTCCCTCGGACCTCACTCAGTAAACAAATTAAAGTGCATTTGAAAGAGCACGTGGGTGGAGATTGCGGGGGGTGGGATTAATTGTTCCGTAACCGAGGCTCATTTTAAACGGACTCTCGTAAGAGAGCCACGTGACCCTTTATTGCCCCAAATGCTGGATCCATTATTCCTTATGTTTTTTGATAAACGCAACATCCACCTAGGAATATCCCGTATTTGACAGAGACCCTCAATCTGCGTGCCCCCATTTTAGCCCTTCGATGGCGACTGCAAATGCAACCTATGCTCGTGGTTACGCAAGTTTACCCCCCAAAAAAGCGCAAATTCCTTACAATTTAGAAGGGCACATGAAAGGCGTCTCACAGGTAAACAGCTTGCCTGGGTTTAATGCATGCTCCATAAGGGGTACCTCATTAGGTACGGCTAAGAAGCAATATTCAATCATGCATTGGATCTTATGAAGGGACAAATGTATATGCTTGACTGCCCATTTTGTTCTTAGTTTTTATGAAGGCACTTTCAACATTGCACAGTTTAAAGGGTCTTTCCTGCATTTACCATACCCATTTGCTTGGGCATTTGGCTGTTCATTCTCTGTCCAGGCAAGCACATTACAACTTTTCGTTAATATATAGTATATATACTTTCTGTATGGATTCCATCAAATGCAATCTGGTTTTAGGCAGTTGCGTTACTTGATTGTTAATGAAACAAACAATTGCAAAAAGTGTTGAAATGGCTCCAGTATGCCCCTCCTCCCCCAGCCCAATTCCGCCTCCCAAACCTCCCCTGCACACTGATAGGCTACTCCCCCCCCCCCATCACTACCCATCCCAGGGCATCCCTCTGCCCGGCAGCCCCGGCGGCTTGGTACCCCAAGGCCAAGGGCGGCTCCTACATTGGCGGCTCCAAGATGTGTCTGCCGGTGTCAGCAGGGGAAGCCAGTGAAGCCAGCAGTCAACAGACACCAACAAAACAAAAACTGAGTGTGGCATGGGTGGGGAGTGGAGCAATTACTCTACTCCAGAAAACCACTGCCACTCTATCTTACCTCCCAATGACAGAGTGCCACAATATTAGTATGTCCACACTTAGATAGAATTGTGAACATTAGCCTGAGTCGCATCTAGATGGAATTGTAAATATTAGCATGTCCACACTTAAACAGAATTGTGAACACCAGCCTGCGCCGCTCCTAGATAAGATTGTGAAGGCCAACAAGTGCCACACTTGGAGAGAGCTGTGAATGTTAGCATGCTAAAGGTCAGGTAACCGTAAACCACTAACCAATATAACCTCAAACTCTGCATACTTATCTCACTCAAAAACTCGCACAACCATCTCTCGCACCACAAGCCGCACGCACTTCACAACACTGCAACAACACATAAGCCGGAGCAACAGCACACGCGGACTGACACCGATCCAATACCTGCACCAAAGCTCAGTATCTGGTGTATACCGAGCTGAAGCTGCCAACAGAACACCACTCCTCTCACTATCCTACTCCCTCTTCACCTTACTAACCCATCCCACCTTACCGCTTACAGATCCGCCAGAGCGCCCGGGGACCAATTCCGTTGGTGACGGTGCGCGGTACAAATACCTTTAACATTTAACATAAGCGAACTCTGAAATCTAATTCTAAAAGCTAGACATTTTGCAGTGTGACGGTCCGCCATTTCCCGCAAAATAGCCTCATCCAAAAGAACACACTGGCAGCCTCACCCAAAAGAACACACTGGCAGAAGGTCAACAATGAGAAGAGGGAACTGACGCCACGTGTACATTTAGCTCGTCAGTTTCCAACCGTGAAAGTGGCATATTCCCACAAGAAAGCCCGCAACCAAGTCATTTGTCGCCAGCAAGTGTTTCTTTTGATTTGAAGCATCGCAATTCTTAAAAGTAGAATGCTAAGAGTCCCCTCCAGGCCCTTGGCTCACAAGAACTGGTTACATACAATCCATGAAGGATCCACTTCTGGGTGTACACACTGTTGCAGCATACAAACGCACTTCTTCCAGCTTATGCCAACTTAGTACTTGCAACGACTGCCCCCTGCTAGTATGACCCAATACACATGGTAGTCACACGGTCTGGGTTTGCAGACGGAAGGCAGCTTGGCAAGGGCTGAACCGCAGACACGACAAACATGATACCCAACACAACATGCGGCTGCAAATTCCAGGGACGGCATACTAATAGATGTTGCCTGGGGGACGCGGAGAACCAAAGGAAACCAAGAAACTGCATACATTTAAGAAACGCGGGCATCCCAGGAAAACAGTGATGCCTCGTATGCAGAGATCCTGCAAGAGTGTTCTACTACACACAAAGTGTGATCCGTACTCCAACACGCACTACTTGGGTTTGCATGGAGATCCCAACTAGCTTGCACATTTCCCTGACGGCTATAAGGCAGTGGACTCAACAAATCACCACCACTACTACTACTACCGTGGCAGTGTAGGTGGCACCACCCAAGTGAGTGCTTGAGAGACGGCACCGTCGGTACCTACATTTCTGTCATCAATGGTACCACCCGGGGCATAAAGCTTGCCGTCAGGCAGTACGGTCTGTATTGCAGGTTTCTATTGGTGTGTCTCCAAGAGAATGGGGATTGAGCTAATGCACTCCCTGCAGAAACTAGCCCCCCCTCTCCTGGGACGATCAGCACTAGGATATGCAGACCACTGATAGCATGGCCGGTCAATAGCACTGCCAGCCACAGGAAACCGCTACCGACCAATAAGAGTCAAACCAGTAATGCGGGCCCTACACTTCCGAGGTTTGAGAAGTATGCCTTTCTTGAAAGTAATAGTACCCGTTAATTGTGGTTTTGAAATCAGGCACCAGGCACCGCTCCGGAGTCCCCAGAGTTCATTCCCTGCTTTCACCACCACCACCACCACCACCCCTGCACCCCGACCCCCACCCCACCCTTAGATAGCTACAGTTTTTTACGAAACTTGTTGGACGTGAAGTACTTTGTTGCTTGGTCCACTTGGTGCGGGAGGTGACTACAGGAGTTGCGTGGGTCATCAAAGCAAGACCAGCAGATGCGTATGCAGTTGAGAAGTACTACCAGTCGTAAGTGTTAAGGTGTCTAGATGATCTGATGCAGGCACCCAATGTTTGGGAGTATTGCTCGAGGGATTTTGTTTTGCAATTTTCAGACCAGTCCCTGGAACATACAAGCGGTGGTTTGGGGCCCAACTGGTCCTGCCCTCTGGCTCTTGCAAGAGTGGGACAAACTGTCAACATAGCTCATACCATGCATACACACTTAATGCAATTAACCAGGAATTGGGCAACGTCAGTTAGTTGTGAGGCCGTTTTTTCACTTAATTTAACGAAATGACTGATCTTTAACTGCATGGAAGCCCGTCCTCTATAAGAAAGCAACATACACCTTGCTATTAAATAGACCATAATGGGATCATGTGTGATAAATGCATTACCTTTCCGTAAATAGTGCAAACTTCCACTCGTGTCCCACACACCCCACAAACCTCTGGCAAACCACCGATGAGCATACTTGCCATGGCACTCGGCGTTCCCACATTTCTCTCAATACGAACGTGCAAGGCACGAGTGAGCTAATCGAGTCACAGGCAAGCAGTGGCAGGGCAAAACAGCAGACATGTCGCGGCAGGTTAAGGGCACTGGATTCCATCAGGGGCTTGCTCAGAGCTTCTCCGAGGCGCAGTCAAACCCAACACTACTATTACATTGTGAAAAGGAGACCGCTGGGAACCACTGGCCGTGGTACACCCCCCATGCAGCCACAACCCCACGGTTTGCCTTACAATATCGCCATAGGGGCTGCACAAAGCACAACCGTTTCCTCATGTGTGGGTACACGAAAGCCACTGAAATATATTGCGAACAGGGAATGGTACGGTGTCGCCTTTCCTCCCTTAAACTGCTGAGCTTTAATCAAGTCTTTGCAAAAAAGACGAGCACACTCGTCCTTAGAAGTTAAGGGGTTACATCACAAATCAATGCAAATAAAGACATGCACTTGGCATGTATTTATGCCTATAGCGCCCGCACCCAAAAAATGAACCACAAATGAAAGCCTTCAAAACAATGCTACAACGGCAATCAGTCTGTGTTTCAAATGTCTCATATTCCTAACCGAATTTAACTTGCGTTACAACAGATCAATGAATTGCTGGCTTCACTCAATGCACAAAAGTGCACAGATTTACATAATCATGATCAAAGGATGGGCTCTGAGGTCACTAGTGTATTAACAATAGAGGATTCCCCACATTGCCCGTTAAACCGAAGCTGCACTAATTTTATACATTGAGTTCAACATAAGTACAGCACACTGACTGCGGAAATATTGGGCATCCCTTTAGTGAAATGCCTTTCCATCACCCACAAAAACTCCTAGCAACAAAACTATGCAGAACGAACGGACTGATATTAATCATGGCCTGCCACTTCATTCATCAGCTGTGAAACTATTGGACCCAAAGATTGTGCAACACTTCAAGAGGTCAACTAGTTGATCGCAGAGTTCCAAAGAGGTCCTAGACTTGTAGTGGTCTTCAAACTTTAGGCCTGAGCCCCCTGAACAAAATGTGGGCAGGCCATGCACCCCCCCAAAAAATGCCTATGATGTATGTGCAGTAAGAAAAAAATACCATCTCAACAGCACCTCAGAAAGCTGATTTTGGCAGGCGGGTGTGCAACCAAGGCATTTTTAAAATGCCTTTGTTGTACAACCCTCCTTCCCCACCGCCCCCCACTTGCCAAAAACAGCACAGACCAATGCAAACAAACACACAAATTCACACAGCAATCACTATGATTCATACAAGCACCCATCACCATACAATCACACAAGCATACACGCATCTATACACATTTAAATAAAAAATAAATATAACATAAATGTACCTTCTGCCCTGCTCCTGAAGTCTCCTCCCCAGTCCCCCCCCCCAATCTCCTGCATCATGAACAGGACTATGGAAGCAAGAGCTTCCTGGTTCCTGCACATGCATGCAGGGGCGTGCGCATGGGTGCTGAAACGCCTCGCTCCAGGCTGCTCAGTCTGTATGTGCAAGGAGGCACAGGAGCTCCCCTCGCACATGCAGACATGCAGTTCCTCAGCCAGCATCTCAAATGAGCTATGCAAGGCTAGTGAAGCAAAACACCCCCAGCCTTGCATGGCTCAGTGAGTATGTGTAGCTTGCGAACTGAACTGTTAAACGGAAACATTGTTTCCCTTTGACAGTTCAGCCAGCCCAGAAGCACTCCCTCAGCTGGAAAAGGCAGCTGAGGGAGTGTTCAGTGTTTCACTATGCTGGCTCCTCCATAATGGGTAAGGGGCCACTGGGTTGATGCTACCTCACCAATTATGGATGAGCCACCATGCTCAGACTGGCCTATAGGGCAATAGGGCAATGCTCAACCCAAATATGCAAAATGTTAGTGAGGGCCAGTTTCTTTCGTCAAAATGGGACACTTTGTTGGCCAATATGGGCCAGTTCGAGGAGTAACTTCACTATGCAGCTAGTAGCTTTGACCATTGTTGCTGAATACATCTTTAAATATTACAATTTGCTTACATTTTAAAAAACACCCCCTTGAGTACTATTCAAACAGTGTCACTAAAGGAATTAATTGCCATTTGCAACTGTGGGCCACTCTTTCATTGTGCCAGAGCCAGTTTTATGCTCCAGTCCGACCCTTTGAGCCGCCCCTGCCCAATTCCTCCGTCTAAAAAATGTTTTTTTAAGTGTTTTGGGTTTTTTTACATTTCAGGCTGGGGTCTCGCGTCCCCCCTGGAATCTGGCGTGCCCCACAGTTTTGAAGACCTCTGTCCTAGAGTCTTTTACAAACAGGATGAAGGCAGTCATGCCAAGTGCGAAAATGGGATCATAGTCGCAGACAGAGGAGAAGAGTGTACCTCTCCCTGACCTGCTCCAGGAGTAGCTCTTACGATAGCTCTAAGGAGGGAGTAATCATCTCACTACAGTTGACACGGCAGTAACAGCAAGCGTGCAAAACTACACTTGGACATTTTACCTCAAAGTTCTCACTCTCCCAGGTAGGAATCCTTGGAGTCAGCATGGCACGGATAATGCTGAGAATGTTCTCTTCAACAAAGGGGCTGTAGAATGTCTGCTGAAGTGTAAAACCCATCTGAGGATTTTTACTGCAAGGTATTTTACATTGTGATAAGGTCATCACAATTTTGAGTCTTCAGTCATTGTAAGACATTTTAAGAGATGTGAATTTGATTTTTAAATGTGTACATTCTGTGTAAGTTTTTATAATTTCAGTTATGCAAAAAAAAATAGACATTTTATCCAAAAGCATTAATTAAAAAGACCATCAAGTCAGATGTCAACAAGATGTAGGATCTTGGGTTCATAGACCCCTTCATTAGTCATTGGGCTAGTCTACACTAGTATCCAAAGCAGGAACGGATGTGTGGTGATGTGTGGTCCATAGAGCTCCAAGCTCGGTCACCAAGACAGATGTCCATCCATTGAAACAAATGAGTTAGTAAGCAGGTTTGGGGCTTGAAAGTGTAGAGAGTTAATTTGCTCCTGCGTGTAGCCTAGGAGAGCCTGACTAGCTCCTCATCAACAGCTACCAGGAGATAATTTCGACTCCACAAGCCAAGAGGAGCCTGAAAATACATGGCAATGTGATATTAACTGTATGTTTGGAAGGGTGTACAAGGAAGAACAAAGGACACATGAGTCATTTAAAGCCCAATGGAGCGCATATATATATATATATATATAAAAATCAGACTAAATTAGAGCTTGCATCTTATTTTCAAGTTAGATTTGCAGCTTGCTATGTACTAGCTCCTGGTTGGCCCCAGAGGTAGCAACTGCCTGCCGCTTATTGCCAGTTATACCCAAGAGTTAGTCAGTCTTAATTTCAATCCCTCAAATTAAGTGCTGCCAAATTTCTCAGCAACTTTGATCACACACCAAAAAACTGGGCGCCATCAGAATTAGCGAGCATTGCACAGATGACAAACTTCCTGATTACATGGTGAAGGGGAGGGATGGGGAAAGGGGAAGGCTGAAATTGACCACCACTCGCAAGGAATTACAAGACCATTGCCTGCTGAGTTCCGATGCCTTCCCAGAAGGGAGGCAAACATGGGGTACTACGCATTGCTGGGATTTGACAAATAGTCACTGACGGCAAACCCCCACCTCACAAAGTTTGTTCACCATGCCTGTGGGAAGCTCCCACTCGTGCACTGTGACCTCCAGACTGTTGAGGACATTTCAATTCTGCTCCCCTAGAAGATGGAGGGTTTCTACATGAATGTTCAGTTTGATGGCCCCCTCCAGCAGCTCCACTACCGGAGCCATGGGCTGGGGGGACTTGATACCGCTCTGTCAGGTAGAACATTAGTGCTAAGAGGTTTGTTCAAGAAAATGTGTTCAAGGCCCATTTGGTCGCAATTTATTATTTCAACAAATTTGCTCACCAAATACATCACCCCACACGATCATTAAATTCCTAAACCCAACCCCCATATATTTGTAAGGAAATGTGTTAAAAGGAGAACAAATGTGTCTTCGAGCAAATGGCCTAGATAGAAGAACATAGAAGTCATATTTTCTGTGCAATCGGTATGCAAAAATTCTTGATAATGGACAGAAAGACTTTCAATGCATTGAAAATAGCCTCTAGTTCCAGGATGTGGATTTGAACAAGTGCTGGACTGAATGAAATAAATCATGCACTTGTTTGCTTGTTTTATTATTTTTAAAGCGCATCAGACCCGCGGGTATCAGGGCGCAGCAGTTATAAGGATATGCAAATCTTAATTACAAGTATTATGGGTATAAGATACCTTACTTACAAAGCAATAATTACAGGAAGGGTATATACAAATGTTGCAGACAGTTTACAGAAAAGGTATATACAAATGTTTACAGATAATACAGGGTAGGCATAGATATTTACAAATATTGCAGGCAGTATATGAGTTGTGGTTGCCACCGTGGGGGTAGCCAGTTGTGAGACGCGCGGAGGGATGTATTACATACAAGGCATAAAATGACGATTGTTTACCGTTAGCAGAATGTCACTGCTGGTTGCTATATAGGGTACAATATCGTACATTTAGTGGTCATTGGATTTCAGCCACAGGATGATGTTAGTTCCAAAATTTTGGTAAGATGGTATATTCTCAGTGTAGGAGGCAGGGCGTTCCATAATTTGGCCTGCTTTCACGGGGAGATCATCCACAGTATCCCCAGCCCACCACAGATGAATCCACCTTGATAGCCCAGGAGGGGAGGGCCCCAGACGGGCTGCGAGCCCCGACCAGCCAGTCATCAAGAATAAGGATAAATGGATGCCCCAAGGCGGCTACATCTGACATGCTTATGAACACACCAGGGTCACATGGACTCTGAAGGGCAGGACTCTGTACTGAAGCGGACACCTTCCTAAAGAGATACATTGAAATCACCAGAGTGGATCCAAAGAACAAGTTACTCTCTTACCTGATAACGTTCTTTCGATGGGATGGTCCGACGTCATATTCCATATCTATGACAGTAATCACCACAGCTGTGCTGCTTCAGAAATCTTTCGGCGTCTGCATCCTGCGTCGATGACGTCGATACGCCGCCCACGAGGACCTCCTCCGACGGCCGACGTCACTGGATGTTATAAGTAGTTTTTCCCCCAGAACGTGTGGCACCAGTCTTCTGCCAGTCTGACCACACAAAGCCTTGCGGAAACATAAGCTGCAATCGCACAAGATATTCTGAAGCGGGCAAGGCAGGGAAGGAGCGATCTGGAATACGTCGACGGACCATCCCAGCGAAAGAACGTTACCAGGTAAGAGAGTAACTTGTTCTTCGAGGGGATTGGGTCCTCTGACGTATTCCATATCTATGACAGACTCCCAAAGCAGTACCAATGCAAGGAGGTGGGAAAAGAATTTAGAAAAAGAAATTTAGAATGCCCAATCAAATTGCGGAGCAAAGGATCGCCTTGCCAAAGGCCAGATCCTGCCCACAGAAGGAATCGAGGGACTAGTGACGTACAAAAGTATGGACCGAAGCCCAGGTGGCTGCATCACAGATGTTACGAATAGGAACACCCCTCTGTAGGGCAGTAGAGGCAGCCATACCACTGGTAGAATGGGCCCACAAGCCGACCGGTGGGTCCTTAACCTCCAAGCGGTAACACTCAAATAGCCAGAATAAACCAGCGAGACAAAGTCTGCTTAGTCACAGCTTGTCCCAAATGCTTTCCAGCGTAACCAATGAAGAGTTGATCGTCCGCTCTGACCCGGGAAATGCTTGAAATATGAAATCTTAAAGCTCTCCTAGGATCGAGCCTATGGAGCCTCTCCTCTTCCTTACCAGGATGTGGAGGAGGATGAAATGCCGAAAGAACAACCTTCTGGCCTAAATGAAATTCCGACAACACCTTTGGAAGAAAGGAAGGACGAACTCTAAGGACAACCCTGTACTTCTGAAATACAGTTAAGGGTGGCTTAACTGAAAGTGCCTGTAACTCACTCACTCTGCGAGCGGAAGTGGCCGCAACCAAAAATACAGTTTTAAGAGTTAACAGTCTCAAAGGGCATGAATGCAAAGCCTCAAAACGGAACACCTATCAGAAACTTGAGGACAAGGTTCAAATCCCAACCGGGCACCTGGAAAGGTGACGGAGGGAACACATTAGGGAGCCCTTTTAGAAACTGAGAAATTAAAGGAATTTTAAAATAAGAACACTTCAGACAAGCGCTTAAATATGGAAAGCGCTGCCAGGTAACCTTCAACCGTACCCACTTGCAAGCCCCTGTGGGCCAAAGAAAGCAAAAAAGACAGAACCACAGGAATGTCACATGCAAAAGGATCCACATTCTTAACCCTACACCAGTCGCAGAACTTTCGCCAACGGCAACGGTACAGGGACTTGAGGCGCGGATGAACCAGTGCCCTGCGTTTCAAGAATCACTAGAATTTTCTTACTGAAGGAAGCCCATTCCTCCGGCATCGCATGCTTGGTGGGATAAGCGACCCGCCGACGGGCAGAGTCCTCGGATGAGGACGGGGAAGGCGACCGATGACGGCGCTTCCGGGAGTGCCTCGAAGAGGCAGAGGGATGGCGGGACCTACTCCGGGACCGAGACCCACTGGACTTCCGACGACGATGCGGAGAGTCCCCCCTCGAATCGTCCATCGAAAACGCCCCACAGACTGCGACTTCCGTGGCTTGACCTACAGACATTTTCTTCTTGCGCTTCCGCAAGGCTTTAGACGTAAGCGACTGGCAGTCGACACAATCATCCGTGTCATGGGCCTCCCCGAGGCACCAGAGGCAGGCGTTGTGCGAGTCCGTCACCGACATCTTGGACCCACAGTCCCCGCACTCAAAGGCCGGACGCGGGGTGGAAGACGAGGTAGACATCACGAAGGATAACTTCACAAACGAACAGGTTCGAAGAACCAATAAAGAACAGAAACTCCAAAGAGTCTAGGCGCACCAAGATCTCCGAAGCGAACACGTTCGCGGAAAAAACGGAACTGAGGCTACGGGCGTTGTGCGTCCTACTTATAACATCCAGTGACGTCGGCCGTTGGAGGAGGTCCTCGAGGGCGGCGTATCGGCGCAGACGCCAAAAGATTTTCCGAAGCAGCACAGCTGTGGTGATTACTGTCATAGATATGGAATACGTCGGAGGACCCAATGCCCTCGAAATAGGCATGTACTTGTAGTCATCCTTCAGATCCACTGTGCAGACTAGATATGTGGAAGTGTGATCATCTTGAACTGCTCAAGTGTAAGAAAGTTTTGAAGGAAAACAGGTAAAATAAAAAAATGGTGCACTGGCCCACCTGGTTGCTGTTCCATACAATAAACAGATATGAAAAATAATGTGTGGGTGTGGTCACAGGAAAGGGAATCCTCCTCCATCGTCTTGATGCCCAGGAGCTTCAAGGCCTCAGAACCTAAAGACAGCATCTGTTTAGTAGCAGGGGAAGTTCTGAGGGGAATCGAGGAGGCGGTTGTTCCACCTTGCAATGCAAGGGAACCACATGTCCAAAGAAATTGATCTCTATTTCACCAGATAGAAGGAAATCCTATTTCCACCAGAATCGAATGAGTGCAATCAAGCCAGTCATTACTTTGGCTTAGGTTCTGCTAAGGGAGAGGGCCACTGGCAGAACCCCCTGGGGGATTGAGTGCTGACTCTTCTTTATAGGCAGTGAGGGGGAGCAATTTACATCTCGGACCCCACGTCTCAAGAATAGCGTATCAATCTAGCCCTCGACTCCCCCGAGTAACGGGAGGATAGCTCAGGGGCAACACGCTAGCCTTGGAAGCAATACAAAGCAGAGCAACACAGGTTTGATCTCCGGGTCCGCGCTTAGAAACCTCTGGGTATTAAGCGTGTTATAAATAACCAATTGACCAATAACAATGCAACGTGCTCTCCAAAGATCTTTGTGAAGAGAAGGGCTTTGGGGCAGTCTTGGCCAATGATGCTAAAGACTTGAACGTTTGCATACTGTCCTTTTTCTGAAGTTCATCGGTCGAGGAACAAAATTAAGAACCCTTGAAGGGGAGGTCAATGATTTTGACCAGCATACCTGAAAAAGGGGAGGAAGGATAGCCCAGAGGCAACGCACTTGTCTTGGAAGCAAGACAACAGCATAACCAGTTTGAATCCAGAACCCGCGCATACATACCACTCGCTGGTATTAAGAGCGCTACAAATGAACAATTATAATTGTAGGCCTGCCTCCTCTTGTCAATCCCTTTAGCTGCCATCCACTTGCGGGCGTATCCATGAGATTGGTCCAGACAGCAAAAGGTGCTGGCAAACCGGCTTGGTCTCTGCAAGACGAGAGGGAAGCTTTCATTCTGGTCAGCCATGAAGAGCCTGTCGAAATCGGCAAGCTCCCTCCATAATGTCTGGTTGGCAGCCGGTAACCAGGCCAAACTATTGGCCTGCCTGAGATACAAAGCCAAGCTCTGATACACCATTCGACCAAAGACGACATGAAACGTATCACTATTCCCCAAATCTGAGATAGTGTAGGAGCTGGCTAGGGACCTAGAGATGTGGGGCCGCAGCCACCACAGAAGAGGATGGCTGCAAGTGATGTGAAAGGCATGTTCCTTCTAATGGGAGAGGCTGATGCCTCATGTCAATCCCCCAGGTAACCCCTGCACCAGAGTGTGGTTTTGGCCAGATTTTAGGTGCCTCTGCCACGACATCCTTCTGTAAGTGGATACCCAATGTTTCACTTGTGCACCTGCAAAGCACCACATTTGCAACACCACATCTACCAGGGGGTTCTCCGTAACTCCATTACACAATTGTGGAATGCCCTACCAAGGTAGCTCCTCTGCCTGCTTGCCAACCGAATCAGAGGAGTGCAGAGCGGGAAGAGCTGGTGCAAGTGGAGACAACAGAAGCACTCAGAGTCAAAGGGGGCTATGGCAGTAAAGGAGGTTCTGGTGCCGGAGCCAACAGAACCAGGCAGTATAGAGCAGCCACTCTAAATACGAGTGAGGAAATGTTACTCGTCACAGGCGTGTCGGCCGAAATGCTCAACATGTCCCCCGCAGCAGCTGGTTGAGGTTCCAACATCTCACGTATAAGTCCTAGAAATATCTCCACATGACCAGGGGATTGCATAATAAGCTAGAATTGTTCCAGAAACTGGTCTTTGTACTGAGTTTGCTGAGGTCGAACCATCCGGGACCAGGAGGACCGACAGGCCACAACCCAGGTAGGCCCCATGCTCCCCGATAGCCAAAGGTCAGAGAACACCAGTGGGTAGGACAAAGATGCGAGTTCAAGCACTTGATGAAGTGAAATCCTCGGAGCAAAAGGGTCAGACCCCTGAAGCGATGCGGGCAATTAATACCGGAATGAAGGCCCAGAAACCTCCCGAGTCACAGGCAACTCACTTGTGGCGACTGTTGGCACCACCTGCTATCTTGCGAAAGCATTTGGAGCATTTGTGCTTAGGATGTTTGTGAGGAACTTTGGCTGTGCCTTTCCAGTCATCCAATGCAATGCTCCCGCAGGAGGCGAGCAAGTTAGCCCTTATCTCTTTATGCTTACCCTTCTTAGAGGGATCCTCAGGTGTCTGCCCGGAATTGACCCCAGACTGGGGGTCCTGGGGTCATTACCCAGAGTTCCTGACCAGGGAACCGGTTTCCACCGGGCTTGGCTTCTGAATGGGAAGCCTCAGAAGTACCTATGGAAGGCAAGGGGACACAGCAAGTCCTCCCAGATGTAGGCACTCCAGAAAGGAATCCCCAAGGCTGAGACCTACTCCCAAAGTTGAAGACAGCGAACAGTCAATGCATCGCAGCACCAGGAGTGGTCCCACCAGTGCTCCAGACACAAGCACTCCAGGCAGAGTGAATGGGGATCTGCAGCCAGATACCTGCTTCTGGCAGCATGCAAAGACTGTGAACCATGATTAGGTCAGGCACCTTTTGTGAACGGGCTCTATTTTATGCCGGTGCATAATTATTGTTCTCATACATGCAGATGCAGCTACTCTCTTGCTCAGCCAAACCTATGTTGCTGGCTTTTTTTATGTAAGGTTTCTTCGTAACTTTTAGTAGACAACAAAATGTACATATGCCACTAAAGACCTGAAACTAATGTTTACCCTTGCTTTTAATTACGGATGCAGAAATTGTGCACTTTTCCGAAACGTATGGGTGAATTCCTCTCTTCATAAACAAAGAAAGGCCATTATACAATAAAATAAATAGAGGCTCTACCCAATAAAATCGACGTCTCTGGCAATTCTAGTTGCAGTTAGATAAGATGGCCATCTCTGGCATGGTTTTCAGTATTAAAAGTGTGGCTTCCGTGTATCCGTTTTCAATCCATTTTAGCATAACGTTGTGTGACACATCTTGCCTTTTGCTGTATATAGGCAGGCCTCGAAATTTGCATTCGCCACTAGACATTGGCGAGCGAGAACGGGATCTCGAGTAGTGGAAAACGGTGTGCTTTATACATGTGAAAACAAGGAGTGGACGAGTGACCTTTTTACTGCCTGGCTAGTAGCTTGCAACTTTAAATGGTTTACCCGTACACATAAGGATGGAGACTTTTAAAGGATACACCTCAGCCAAGAACCGCAATTGCTGCAGGGAATACAGATTTTCAAATATCCATCTCAGTTTTCCTTCATTTTTCACATTGTGCTTACCCATTTTTAGTTTTCGCTATTACGATTATAGAAACTATTGCACTAGGGTACAGCTATTACAATTATAGAAACTATTGCACTAGGGTACAGCTATTACTATTATAGAAACTATTGCACTAGGGTACAGCTCGGAGGGAGATGGGATACGAGGAGGGGGGCACAGTTTGAGGATGTTTACTTATGTATTCACTCAGTGACAGCCCATGGCCATGCTCCCCATGACCATTCGCACCCACTTCCTGCCACTCCCCGACTGAAACGCACCCTGCCAATATCTCTTTGAACTAGCCCCATCAAGCAGTAAGATCAAAATGTCTGCCTGACTGTTTTGTGACAGTCAATGGCCTAATTTGAGCTTTAAATGTGTTACAGGTGTATTAAAAAGGTACTTGACTAATGAGCAGCATCTGCACTGAAGTCCTGTTAAAACAAGCATTATCAAAGTCAACAGTTTTGGCTTGTGAAAAGTAACGGAAAGGCATCTGCCAGGAACTGCTATCATAGGCCCAGAAAAATCACTGACCAATTGCCATTTAGCAAGGATGTAGAAACCCAGGCTTTTTTTTTTAGATTTTTATTAATTTAATAAAATGTGGGTAATTCCATCTCCGAAAGGGTACTCTAAGATTCCCTTTTTCATAAGCCCCATGTCAAAAGCATAGACTACACCTGTGGGCAACAGCTGCCCGAGTATACTGATCTGCAGAGCCAGCTGTACCAGTGGCACAGAGCAGGTTCAGAGGCCACAGGCCCCCTTGACAGGCTCTGCAGTGCCATAAAATATCGAATTTTGAGAACAGGGGTGCATAACTATAAGACTGCTATCCTGGTGGGAAGTTAAATTAAACATTAGCCTAACTTGAGTTTAAAAGGTATGGTGGGTAGCACCTCTCAGTTATCCAGGTCATATCAATTTGATATTCCACATGTGTCAGCCTGGTTCAGCTGTGAAAGGGTGTTTCCTCCCCAGACAGGCTGGACCTTGCCACGGCTGGCAGGAAAAGTACCCTGGGGGTGTAGGAGGGCGGGGGGGGGGGGATTATCTCATACTTATTTTTGTGAGGGCAGGTATTCCATCCCCAGAGAAACAGCCTCTCCACAGAAAGCTTGGCCTGGGAACAGGAACCAAAGGTCACACCCATTCACAAAAGGCAGGGCCTCACACCAGGGTGTTGCTCATCTAAAGGCCTTTGATACTGAGACGGGAAGGGTTGGTGTAGACAGAGAAGCTCTTTACGACTGGAGGGAGGATCCCCCATCTTATTTCTCTTACCTCCTTTCCGTCCCCTCCAATTCCTGCAGCACAAAGCACTTTGGGTGCGATGTCAGAAGGCAAAGTTAATTTGTTCCAAAGAACAGGGATTGGACCCCTAAAGCAGGCTAGCATTAGTTCAATCACCCAGGGGATTTTGTCTTTAAATGCGGTTTCCCACCAATTCTTTGAATCTTCTTTTGGATTTCAACCCTTGAAAGTTCGTTGGACCATTTTGGGAGAGCAGTCCTTTCCAAAATCCTCCAGTTGTGAGATGAAGACCGGTGGTCCAAGGCAGAGGCAAGCTCTGTATAAAGAGACCTTTCAGGCTGAACCTGCTGCTGGAACAAGACCTGCCGCTCTGCCAGCCACAGCAGTACCCAGAACCTCACTGTGAAGGACTCTACAGTTGTGTGCAAGCCTCCCCTGTGTTTGGGATCCAGAGAACAAGGATTAATCTTGTCCGAGAGTCCCTGGAGTGGGACACACAGCATCCCGAGAGCCAAGACAGGTGGGATCCTAGTGATTTCACCATTGAACTGCTTTGAGAGTTCTTTCAACAATCGTCGACATACTCAAAACACCAGGAGCCTCTGGTGCTGCCTTTTAAAGTCTCCTGATCTTCGATTTGTCGCACAGCACTAAGAAGTCTAGTTTGGCGCTGCCAGATCACCAAGAACAGCAAAAAGGGTACTATTGACTGCCAACTACACCCCCACCACACCCCTCGGGTCAATTTCCGGGCCCTAGAGACTGGAAACTCACTCAGAGTTCTGTATCTTGCCATCTTTGCTTATTCTGTGTGGTTTCCTCAGGCGTGGGATTTGTGTAGTGTTTTTCTAGTTAGTTATTATTGTACATGGTGGGTTTAAAGAATATATATTTGTGTAGAACCTTGACTGGACATTAATTTGTTATAGACTGTTCTACTTCGTTGTTTGGGTTGCTACTGAACCACATTCACACCCTGCTTAAGAGTATAGCCTTCTCTCCGTCCATGCTACCACAAAATGAGATCTCTAAACTGTCCCTGTTTTTCCTTCACGATTATGTTGGCTCTTGGTTTGTACAAGTGTGAGAGCAGAGTAGGCACGTTAGCCTCTACTCATTCTTGTACTCCTGTAGCACAGAAGTTAATTTGCCATATTCACACCATTTTGCCGCCGATTCCATTATATAAGCAGTGCCTGATAAATGCCATGACTATGCAAAAGTCACAAAACTGTTGGCATTGCCACTCCTCGTCGCTGCACCACCTGTTTTTGCTGTCATTTAGTGTTTGCAACTACAAGGCACGATTCTTACCTCATGAATCCAAACACTCACCCTTAGCAATACTGAGTTGCACTCCAATCAGGAAGGCCCAGATCACCCATATGGCTCAACCTCAAAGTGGATAATTTTAGTGTTTCTGCAAATTAACTGTTAATGTCCGGAACACAGCAACACAATTGAAAGGTTCAATCTTCTTGAACCAAGATTCACACATAGGGAAGGGCGCTCAGTCAGTCAATCAGGCGGCTGAAAAAGTAAGCGAGAACACACCGTGTACCACCTGTTTTTTACAGCCATCCGAAGCCCTTCCGTTGGCAGGCACCATCTTGATTGTGGTGAGCCAAGAGGGAGCCACTCCCTCTTGTCTCACCACATCCCCCTCCCTCCCCTCGCCACCCGAAAGAGATCCCACAACCTTTCCCTACCAACCCACCTCCCTCCCCACTTGCCTGCTGGACCAGAGCTTTGTCCAGGCACTCCTCCCGCCCGCGCCGCTAAAGACACAAAAAAGGGTCTAAGTGCAGTGTACAGGCCCCACCCACCAATGTGGGCAACACAATCGGAACAGTCCCGAATCCTCATTTACAGCAGAGCTGAGTAGGCTGCACACAGTATCTCATAATCCCACTCCACTGGTGCTCTTACAGCCTAGCTGCACAGTCACCCCAGTCCCTTTATTCTGCTCCCTCGCCCGTTATCAGGCCCCCTACAGTAGTTCGTGGACAAATGTGGGCCAGGCACCATAAACTTGACCCCTCCCACGTGGCAACAGATACCATCAGACCAGCACCTTCACTTTGGTGTCCCATGAAAGAAATCACGAACATTGCTACCATTGCTCTGCTGCTGCCCCCACAGACATTGCAGTTGCGAGTGGTTTCCAATCAACTCGTTAATGGCGGCTGCCTCAACTAGAGTCACTACGGCTCATAGATGGTGTAGGATAAAGTGGGGGGCAGGCTGGCCACTACTACATCAATGTTTTCCCCACAGAATGGGCACCCGTTCAGTTTCACTATATGTAATGTGTTTCCATATACGCACTATACAACATTTATCAACTACAGACTACACTGAAAAATGTCTGAGGCTGCTGCCTCTACAGCAGCTTTATGAATGTACAATACAAAATTCAAACTTGATCACTGCAGAGCCAGCAACGCTCTCATACACAGCAGCTGTTGCTTTGAAAGAAGAGATGAGCAGGGTAACTCATTTATTTATTTTATTTATCACATTTGTTATACGCCCAGACCCTGAGGTATCACGTCGTAGTTACAGACAAAATCAAATACAATATTGGTGTTGATCAATGCAATAGGACAATACAGATTTGGTTACATTTCTGCATTATATACACTTGTGTACATTTATATACAGTGAAGGTGCGGAGTTGGTCTGGGACACAAATATCTGGGATCAACTTAGAACTGGTTGAATAACCACGTTTTGAGCAATTTTTTGAATTGTGAGAAGGACGTTTCATTCTTAATGTTGATGGGTAGGGTCGTTCCAGTGCTTAGGAGCGAGTACTTTGAAGCTACTGGAAACACATTACATATAGTGAAACTGAGCTGGTGCCCATTCCGTGGGCAAAACATTGCTGTTGTAGTGGCCAGCCTGCCCCCACTTTATCCTACACCATCTATGAGACGTAGTGACTCATGTGGGCAGATTGATAACCAATGCATAGTGGAACATAACACCTGCGTTTTCAACCCACCACATTTGCAGCATGTAGTGTATAGATGAAATTATCAAAGATATCCTAGTATTAGGCTCTGTTTTGTGCTTCTAACGTCAGCATAACCCTTGCATTCTTTCTCTCAAGCATTAGCAACCTTTGGCTCTGGACTGCAGTTCCCCGTCAGCCCAAGCCAACATTCTCAAGGTCGAGGTATATGCAAGCTGTAGTGCAGGCAGTGGTTAGACTCTCCATCTTTAAGACTAAAGCAGGCCTCAAATGTTGCACTCACCACTAACCATTGGTTATAGATAATGGTCTCTTGGTGAGTAAGAAATGATGTCCTGTGTGTATGTTGAGAATTGACGGAGTGAATGACTTCATGCCAGACTATTAGCTTGAAGCTATAAATCCTTAAACCCGCTGCAGGGCGTGTTACCTAAACAGTACGTACATCAGGTGCATGTCTTGCATTCCTGGTATTGGTCCCTGGAGCATCCATTTATGGTATTTTACCATTTCTGAGCTGAGCGCTACAAAACACCAAATTAGCACACAATATTTCTAGACCAATTATATGATAAACAGTAGGGCCCATTTGTGTGCAGGAACAGCTGACAGCCCTCTGCAAATCAATAGTCTGGAATGTTAGAAATGCTAGATGAATTTGTCCACTGTAAACAGTAGCTGCAAGTCAGGATACAAAATTGCCACAGAATTGTCATTATTGCACTGGTATTACTCGTTTGACCGTACAACTGCTTGCAGCAGACTTTGATGCTGCCCACCCGTGAGGTGTCAAGATGTCATAATTTGCGTACAAATATAGTTGCGGCCAGGACAATGGCCTGTGTGCATGCTTGAAAGCCCAGGCAATATTCGGCTGTACCACTGTTGCTCTGGCTGACCATGCAACCAATCGGCTAACGCAAAAACTGTGCCGGGCCATTAAAACCCAGGTGCGATCACCAAGACAGTGGAAGGCCAATACCACCCCCAAAGCTGAAGCAGGACTCAAAAGCCAAAAGTAACCTCAAAACGTGGCTTGCCAAGCAAATGTGGCATGGAAGTAGAGTGCAACGGCCTTTCAGCGACAGCGATTTTAGCGACAGGTTTTTTTAACGAAAATATTTTGCCGAAAAAACCCAGCGAAAAATGTAGAGTGGGTTGGAAAGGGCATATAAAGGCTTGGGAGGGTGGGGAATAGTAAAAAAAAAAAAAAACGATCGAGGAACACCCCCTCTTCCCAAAAAATAAAGAAAACATTTTCAGTGAAACATGTTTGTAAAAAACTACAAAAAAAAACTCACTGTAGAGCACTTTTTCACACGGCCTTGTATCAATTATATTACAGCCAGCTGCCAAGGGCAATAGCAGCCATTAATGCTCTCCACACAAGTTAAAGGCCCAGGCCCTATGTAATGGTGCGTCGGACGTTAACCGCTGGTATAGCCCGAGGTGGAAGGGCTTTAAAACTGCTAGAAGAGAGTGCGAGTGTAAAGTCTGCAAACTTTGGCTCTCCAGATGTTTTGGACCACATTTGCCCCGTCATCCACAGCCAGCATAGAAAATAGCAAAGGATCATGGGGATTGTAGTCTAAAACATCTGGAGATCCACAGGTTTCAGACCCCAGCCCTAGACCATGTTGGGCAAGAGTCTGCAAACTGGATTTCAGATGTTTAGGACTAAAACTCCCATGGATCCCTCTCCATACTGTAATGCTCTTATGGATGTCATGCTTAACGTGTTTTTGTGGATTCATTTTCATATAGTGGATTGCACACATGATTGATGTAGTTGAGTTTCAGGATTGCAAATGTCATTGGTACAGTTAATTTGAAGAATTTGTTATTGCTTTTCAAGTTAATGCTTTAGGTTTTTTTCCAGATCCTCATGTGAAGTTGAATGTAAGCCTCATCTTTGTATGCAAACAAATGTTGTGTAGTAAACTTTGCACAGTATATTCCACATCATTTATTATTATTAATGGTCATGCCAGACTATTCCAGCTGCTAAGCGTCAGACTGGGTATCAAACGCCTGTTGTACGATATGGTCTTGTTAGCAAGGTGAGCGCATTGCCCTTGACCTATCCTCCCGGTCCAAGTGATCATTGTAGGTGTATTTTGGCTTTTTACCTTTCACTGTGAAAAGGTCAACGTTTGTTAGAACTCGTTTAGTGCATTCTGTAGGTTTACCTTATATTGGGATGACATTTAAGGAAGTTTTCTGTGGAGCATGGATATTTAGAGCTATGCAATACGGTTCTAAATCGTTCACATTTGGGATGTTGATCTTCACTGTCTTTGGTATTCTCTGACACTTTTGTATCTCTATTCATGGTTTATTTATCGTTAGGTTTTTTCTATTGTTACTTTGGCTTTCCAATGTTTCATCTGGTGCTTCTTCCTTTATGACATCACAGTCCTGCAGTAGATCAGTTATGCGATGATGTCGGCATGCAACTCAGACGCTTCAATGCCATTTAAGCGCAGTGATTTGCTAAAAGCATACTTTTTCAGTTTGTGGTCTTGTCGATCCAATGCAAGTTAAGTAGAAGTCTTAAAAAAAAAAGTCTTACTTTTTCATATTTTCAATTTCTCTCTTTTTTGATACCATCTACCCCTCAACCCGTTTTTGCAAACCGGATCTTTCCTTGGTGAGAAGGGTTCATTGAGAGGTCGGATCTACTTTTTATAATTATATATTCATTTTTATTAATTACTGAATACCTTTTTGTAGTATTTAAGTGCGACTAGCATTATTTTTCATGCTATTTGTGTTTTTACTTTTGGGGCACAGCTCTTTTGGATCCATACTATCGCAAGATGTCCGGACTGTACCTGAAATTGAATGGAGTAGATTTTAAGATTGATCGCTGGGATATTGTTTAACAGGGGTTCTTTATAGCGCATTACAGGCTCTACCTGATAAATCTGTGAAATGAGAAATGCATTGTTATCTACACGTCTATCGTCAGATTTTCTGATGTTCTTTCATTAAAGGATTTGTAATCATTAAAAAAATTAATTTGTACAAAATTGCTGATTCGAACACAAATTACCTTGACATAGATTAAAGCGGCTTCATAACGTGCATCCGGTACTCCGGTACCTATGAGACTTCGCATTGGTTTATTTTCAACATTGACTTCTATCTTTTCCCATTCCCAAAAGGGGGAGGTTATCTAGCATCCCATCCTCAGCCCTCCAGCTGCGACAAGCACTTGTACCCACCTGGACAAGCATTCCAAGATAGGCATGGAATCATATGGCTTTCATGCCCTGCCAGGAGGGTGGACATGGCCTTTATCGGGTCGGCAGCCCGAGGTTCGTCCAGGGTGCGAATGGCATTCAAAAATGTTCGGCAGCAGACCGCGCTGCTAGCGAGCCCCCATTGAAAAATGAAATTAAACAAAAATGGAAAAAAAGATGCCCGCTGCCAGATGGAAAAGGGACAAAGTCCCTACTCCACGTCTATGGCGGCCAGACGTGAGGAGCTCCCGTACTGGAGAGGGTGGGGAGGCAACAGGGAGAGGGCTCCCTGGGGACAGGGCTCCCTGTTGCCTCCCTGCAATGATTAAAAAAAAATAAGAAAAAAGCACCACCCGGGAAAGGGCGTTGGATTGCTGGGACAGCGAGCGGGCATTGTGTAATCTCGCCGGCTGTTCCAGCCACCTGATTGGTGAATGCCACAATGGACATTAATTTTGATAAAGGCCAAGATGTTCTCACCACTAACCACCTCGATCAAGTCCCACATTATTTGAATCCATGTCCAATGGCGATTCATAAAGCCACAGCATCCTGCACATTCATCGCACGCCTTAAAACTACAATTGCCGTGCAATGAACGCAATTATCAATACTAAATATAATCGCGGCTGACATGACGCCGTTTTGTTTCCGATCGTGCTATCCAAAGAGACAGGGTCAGGAAACGCACAGTAATTCACCGTCACTTGTAATGACTCTCTCACACTCCTACCGAGTGCCTGCTGTTACACAACGCGATGACAGGCTGTTAAACTCCAAAAGCCATTAAATAAACCAAAGACAAGGCGATAAGCGAAAGACGCGCCTCTAGATAAGTGTGCCAGTTATCCATGACCGCGAAAATAATCTCGAGTAAATCACCGGGGACGTGTGAACTCGGCAAGCCTCCACTGAGCCAATTTAGGGTACAAAACCCGCACTATAGTAAAAGCATGAGAAGTACATTTCGCACAATGTGGAGGGGTCTGGGAAAGAACATGTTGCACCTAAGGGCCTGTGTTCCATGCCTGTGAATCAGAAATGTGTAAAAATACAATCTCATGCATGCGGGTACCTTACACTGAGACACCCAGCAGCAAACGATGCGAGGAGGTGAACGCATGCATTTTGGATAGATGCAATATTGTGTCAAATTGTTTTTAGAGAGTCGCTAGAGGTATGAATAGGGGAGGCAGCGTATCCGAGACGTGCTTTGCAGAGGCCATGGGGGAGAAAGGAGGATGCAACACATTCTGAATTAAATGCTCCTTTACTTCAACTAGCAGCAAAGAAATGAAAAGGTTCTAACAAATTTAGCGAACAAGAAACATTTTAAAACCATAAAGATAAGGGGTGGCAAATTGCATTGGCAAGGACACAGGCGGCGGGAGATTACATTCCGTGTGGAGCCAGCTGTCGAAAATCTATTGACCTGGCTGGTATGAGGGCGACTAACTTATGTGTTAACGAGGAACCTTAGCGCACACCCCGACCCCCTCCACTCCACGCCCCCACCCATCCCGGTGCAGCGCGCGCGTCTCAAAAGTGCATTGGGAAGTGCAGAGTCTGCAGTGAGGTGTGCGCCGATTGGCTCGCCACCAGCACTGGTCAATGGGCCGACTCTGATCCAGCATCAGGTCTCTCACGGAACTCAGACCCCACCTACCTCGGCCCCGACAAGGCTGTAAGGAGCCCCCAGCTTTGCCGAGGTAGGAACTTCCTCGTTATGCACACTGAGCGAGGCGTCTTTGTCCCTCGGCGAAACTGGGGGGGGAGGGGGGAGGGGAGGACCTCTGTGATCTTATCTGCTCTGTGTACTCCAGCATGCAGAGCATATTACATCGGAACCATTACGCACGACTTGTCCAAAACACTAGTCCCGTAAACGATTTATAAAATCACTTATAAAATCTCTGCTAGGCTTTTAATGCACAAGTGATTTATAAACCATGGCTCATTTAAGGGACTACTGTTTTGGACAAGACGTTAGAAACGGTTCTGTGTTAAGAAGTGGAAATTGACATTTTCATTCTGAAAGCACACAAAGTACCGTTAGCGGACTAAGGGTCTGATTCATGGAACATTTGCCTGATTCAAAGTGAATATGCACTGCTAAAAAGTGACTGCACTGCCGAGACAATTCACTTTGAACCGGTCCCTAAATCTATGCATTCCTCAAGGCCAATTAAGTGATCTCACACAAGACAGTTTTTAAACGGACAATATTTTCAGATGTTCATATTTAACCCACCAAAAAGTGCTTATTTTTGGTATATTGTAATATTCATATGAACCCTGTATTTGGCAAACACTGAAATAAAAACAGGTAACTTTTTTACACCTTCCATTTGGTTAGAAGTCTTCAAAGTACATTTTCAAACCCCAAAGTCCATTGTTTTGCCACTTGCTGAATTGGAGTCTGGTATTTCTAGTCTCCCAGTTAAGGTGGGTGGAGAATAATGTCACAATTGTACACGTTTTGCCCAACATATTTCTATACGGAAATATATCTATATATTTGTACGAGTACTACATTATTATGGTTTGTGTACTTTTCAAGCCATCTTTATAAAGCAGAGTACTGTTGAAAGCCAACCAGGGTGACGGGGGTGGGGTGGGGGGTGAGCAGGAGAGATGGGAGTGCAAGTGTGTTGTGAGCATTTGCCCAGGATGTGACAAGAGAGTTTGCAATCCTGGAGACTGGAGTGGCTATTTTATGGGGACATGTGCTGCTTTTCAGAGCAGAGGGAAAGGATAGATTGGGTGGACAGTATTGCTTTTTATCCAGAGGGCAGACGCAGCACCCCTTGGGTGTTTTTGAGGCCGTCAAGCTTGCTTAAGTGTTCGGCTTCCAGGATTTCAGCCAGGTCGTCACGTTCCCAATGTTGACGCTTACCCACAAGAGCACATAAAATTGTCATCAGAGCACTATTTAGTTTTGTTTTCCAGGGAATATTGCACTATAGGATTGCTAGGTTTAAAAGGGGAGCACCTTTTTTACTTTGCCAGCGTAGTCATTGGAAAATCCCATTTTAGGTTATTTTTCTGGTGATGGGATCTCAAAGTGATTAAGTGGTAATTATGCCATTTTTAGGGGCACCACTGCAATGGAAGCGATTTAAAATGCAATGTACAGTGCATAGTTTGGAAAGAAGCAGAGGGATTTCCTTGGAGAAGAATTCAACTGCCAGCTCTGCCCACTCTGACCTCTGCCTCCACCAAAATCCCTTCCCTGGCCCTTGTGGGATCTACATTTACATTTTTTCTCCCCATTTCCACCACTGTTCACCGCCCGCTTGTGAAAATAAGTCAAGATTGTGGGTGTCCTTTAATATCCCAGAATCACGGTTATACTTGGACCTGGTACGATCCTGTGAAAATGCTGCGTAAAAGCAAAACCAAAAAAGTCCAATACAATTTGCGAAACAAAAGCTGGTCTGCTCTGAATGCTATCGCAGAGAAGATGAATCCCGTTACTAGTGACCTGCCCGCGCTTGGCACTCTAGCGCCCCCCCATCTCGAGTGTGTGGAGAAAACAGCACAGCAAACAAACGCAAAAATGCAGCCGCAAAGGAACATGAACAGAAAGCAGAAAACGGAATGGTTATAAGCACACAGAATAATCCTATTTCTATAGTTATTGACAATCATTTGTTGCTCAACTTCTGTTATCCCTTTGCAATCAGAAATAGCGGCACATGTCGCACAGGAAAATCAAACAGAATCCAGTGCCGTCAATCTACAATCAGAGGAACGTTCAACGCCTCCAAAGCAGCTGGACTGCAACCCCGGAGTCCTTTGATTTCCACAATGTTGCTTCAGTCTCCGAAGCCGAAAATGAAAGTACGTTGAACTACAAACTGCCATATCTACTCTGCAGGTCACCACTCAAATCCTATTAAAATGATGTGGCAAGATGTTTGTTTGTTTGTTTTATTCACTTATAATGCGCAGCAGTCCCGAAGGTAGTCTGGCGCAGCAGTACAGAAAATGTGAGGCTTAAGTTACAGGCTAGGGTCATGGGTTGCATACAAAATACAGTATATTACAGGTAGAAAGGCAATTGCAGTTTACATACACGCATAGTAAGTACAAAGTACAATGAGGACAGTATATGTACAGGCACTAAGTAGACATTAGCTCATCGGCTAGATGGGCAGAGTGAAAATGTCCACAAGAGCAAAAATAGGCAGCTCAGTAATGTGTCTATATTAGAGGTCTCGTGAGGTTGAGTAAGCGCTAGTGGGCTAATCATTGACAGACTTCAACAGACTGATATAGTTGGATCTAAATTTCGGAAAGGGCTGCTCCTCACATAAAGGGAGAGGCAGTGAATTCCATAATTGGGCCACTCGAACCTGGAAGCTGCCTCCCCCCGCCTTAGTTAGCCTGAATCTTGGTATGAGTCTATTGGCATTTACAGTTCTAGCTGGGCGTGCATAGTTTCTTTTTATGAATTAATTTGTGAGATAGCTTGGTGCGGCATTGTTCAGGACTTTGTGAACAAGGGATGCCACTTTTAAATGGATTTTATTTTGGGTGGATAGCCAGTTGTTTTGCCTTCTGATCTTTGAAATGTGTGATCTTTTGGACACACCAAGGGCAGCTTGCAGGGCGTTGTTTTGTAAGATTTGAATTTGGTGGGTGATGGATTTATTGGCTTCAATGTAGAGGGAATTATAATAGTCAAGCCTAGAAAGGATTAAGGCTCTTGCTAAAATATGGCAGTGGTTGTCTGAGAGAAAGTGCTTGCCTGCTCTAATGAGCTTACATGTGTAAGCATGGCAGAGGCCAGAGGCTTCACCTGTTTGTCGAAAGAGAGGGTGGCATCCAGATAGAAGCCAAGTGTCTTCACCTCTTTAGACACCTTAATGATATTACCATCAATCTCAAATGAGGTGTAGTCCTGGCTTTGTTTTTTGAGGTCAGAATGATTCCCTAGGATGATGAGCTTTGTTTTATCATTCAGGCATAGACCGTGGGTTGCCATCCATGCCAGGATGATGATATACACCCCATTTACCCAGGCTAAATCCTTATTATAATCCCCAGAAAGTGGGAGGAGAATCTGGGCACCATCTGCATAGTTAGTGTAGGTGATACTAAGAAGGTCCAGATCATCAAATAAAGGGGCTTAATAAATATGTTGTATAAAAGTAGGGGAGACACAAGAACCCTGAGGAAACCCACACAGGATGGTAATCGGGTCAGCCGCTGCCGATGGGGAGAACACCCTCATGGTCCTGTCGCTGAGAAAGGATTCAATCCAAGTTATGGGCGCTCTGGAAACATTTGCGGCAGAGTGTAAGTGGCTGCAAAGTACCCCTTGGTCCACAAGGTCAAATGCCGCCGAGAGGTCCAACAGTAAGAGGAGAGCCATTTTTCCTTCATCTCTTAGTTCATCTTTTTGTGCCTTCAAATCAACGAGGGCAGTCTCTGTGCTGTGTTGGAGGTCGGAATCCCGATTGACGCTCTCCTAAGAGCTTGTGCTGTTCCAGAAAACTTAGGATTTGATTATAAGCTATTTTATCCAGGATTTTAAGCAGAAAAGGAACTGTTGTGATGGGACGGTAGTTCGTGGGTATAAGTGGGTCTAGCTTTGCTTTTTGAGCAAGGGTAGTACCCAAGATTGTTTGAAATTTGTGGGCACAATGCCGGACGTGAATGAGGAGTTGACAAGTTTTGAAATAAATGGGGAAAGATCCCTAGCGGCATCTTTTATGAGCTGGGCAGGGCAGGTATAGCCCTGACAGTTTGAAGGCTTGAGAGAGAGGATGACTTGAGATAATCAGGGCGAAGCACTGCAGAGGATTGGTATATGGGCGACTGCGGGTTCTTAGCCTAGGGAAACTCAAATAACTACTATGGTCCTCATTATAAAAAGTTTGCCAGTCAGGTAGTAACGGCGCCGGTAAGCTACCAGCGCCGTTAGTACTGGACTGGCAAACTACAAGTTCTGCTCACGGGTGCCTTTCTGCCGCCAGGTCAGACCTGGCGGGCAGAGCGGCACCCGCCAGCACAACTCGTTGGATGCACCGGCACCATTAATGAATGGTGCCGGCGCATCCAACCTCCCCATTCCCACTAAGCCCTATGGGGCTCAATTGGGAATGGGGATGAATATTATCCGGCACCCACGAATGGGCAAATACCGGGTCCGGCAAGGCTGCAATGACCCGGTAATTTCCAATTGGTGGGCACCGGAAAAATAAAAATACTACCGGCGGCAGCCGTGCTCGTTCTACCGGCACGGCTACCGCCAGTATCATAATGAGGCCCAAAGTGTGGTGATAATGCCGGTGTTGAAACCGACGGAGTCAGCACCTACACCCCCACTGCATAACTAACGGTGGGGGGTGGGGGGGCTCACAGGGAAGGACTCATTTGAGATTTAAATTAACAAGAAAAACGAGGCACAAGATCAAGCTCCAAAATATTGTAAAATCAAAACAATGGGTCAGACAACGGATCAGTCAGAACTACCACACAAACTCTGTAATTTGTCTGCCCCTCTGTGTTTTATCACAGGTTATATTCATAAATTATAAGTTACTCACCGTAGTGACTAACATACTCTTAGTACACCTTAGTCCCCTTTCCTCCATACTGCATGGGTGTCCCTTCCAAGGGACGGGAGACGGAACCTTTTCCACCTGAAAAAAACCTGCTTCCCCTTTAAATTTAGAGGTGCGCAGGGGTGCGGCCCTGGGAGCATGTGCTGCCCTGACTCCACCCTCCAGCGCCACACCTCAGTCCCCATAGACGCATCGACAATAGATATCATTGCCTAATGACACCAGCTTTATTAGGGGGGAGGATGGTGGGATGTATGGAGGAAAGGGGACTACCATCTAAGAGTATGTTAGTCACTACGGTAAGTAACATAATTACTCTCACGTCCCTTTCCCTTTCCTCCATACTGCATGGGCGATTACAACTGAATGTAGCCCCGGGGTAGAGAGGAGACCCTCCTTAAAAAAACAGGTTCCTAAGAACTGCCTGTCCCAAGACCGCGTTTGATCTAGACCCGGCCTCCAAACAGTAGTGCTTGCAGAAAGCTGAAGGGGTGGCCCATGTGGCCGCCCTGCTTATGACCTGCCAGGGGACATGCCACTGGAAAGCGATGGCCGTTGCCTTGGCTCTGACCGCGTGAGCGTGCATGTTGGCCGGCAGTGGATTATGCTGTCCCTCGTAAGCTTCTTTGATGGCCGAGACCATCCAACGGGCTGTGCAGGCCCGATACCCCAGTCTTGATCCGCCAAAGGTGACAAAGTGCGTCCGACTTGCGGAAGGCCTTGGTCCCGTCTAAATAGAATTTCAGGGCATGCCTGACATCAAGGCAGTGCAGAACTCTGTGCCTAGTCTTTGGGCTCTGCAAAAAACATAGGCAGCACCATTTCTTTGTTCAGATGAAATGCTGACCGCACCTTAGGTAGGAATACTGGGTGTATCCGTAGCACTACCTTGTCCCGGTGAAAAGTAGTATATGGCTCTGAGGCAACCAGCGCCTGGATTTCGCCGATTCTGAGAGCTGAGGTGATGCAGACTAAGAAGGCGGTCTTAACGGTGACCAGCCTGATGTCCGCGGATGCCATTTGTTCAAATAGTTTGTGTGCCAGGGCACCCAAAAATATGTAGAGGTCCCACACAGGGTGCAGCATCTTGATGGGCGGTAGAGCCTGGCAAGTCCAGTCAAATGTTTGACAATTGGGTTGGAAGAGGAAAAGATCTCCTCCGAGTTTCTGTAAGCCCCAATGGCTACCAGGTAGGTGCGGCAAGTGTCCACCTGCACACCTGAATGGGCGAGGTGCGCAGAGAAGGAGAGACCGTCGTCCATTGTACATGTAAGATGGTTAATACCCTTAAAAGAGTCTGCCCAGTGGCAGAACCTGGTCCTCTTGCTCTTATACTGGGCCCTGGTAGACTTGCTCCTGGTTCCCTGTATGATCTCCAGATTAGCCTGGGAAAGGCTTAAGTGACCTAGCATGACTTGTTCAGGAACCACGCTATGAGGGCTAGTTTCTGTGGGGTGGGGTGGGTGACCCCACCCCCTCTGCTGCACCAGAAGATGTGCTGGGCCCATCGGAAGGTGAATGGGAGACCTCTGCGAGAGGCTGAGCAGCTCCAAGAACCATGGCCTGGCTGGCCACCAAGGTGCTATTAGAATGATGCTATGGTGGCGAGACTCCTTGATCTTGCAGATCACGCTGTGTTTCAGCAGTGTGGGCAGAAAGGTGTATGCGGTCATTCCGTCCCAGCGGATCTGGAATGCATCGCCCAGGGAGCCTGGCCCCTGACCCTGCCAGGAGACGAATAACTGGCACTTCCTGTTGCCCCAGGAGGCAAAGAGGTCCACCTGAGGGTGCCCGATTTATAAAAGATTTCCTGCAGTACTAGGTCATTCAACTGCCACTCGTAGTGGTCTGCCCCCAGTCTGATGAGCCTTTCTGCCTCTAGGTTCGATTTCCCCGGCAGGTGGGCAGCCATGAGGTAGATGTTCTCCAGGGCCCATTCCCACATGGTGACTGCCAGCCTGCCTGCCTGCACAAGGAGGGGGGCAAGAGATCTGGTATCTCCCCACTTGTTGACATAGAACATGCTGGTCGAGTTGTCTGTCTGAATGAGGACGACCTTGCCCTTGATAACCGAAAGGAAGGCTCCAAGCGCCAGCCAGATGGCCTTCAGTTCCAGCCAATTGATGTGGTACTCCTGCCCGGTCCAGGTGCCATGGACGCAATGGTTGTCCAGCGTTCCAAGATGCTGCAAAGTGCAGATGTATCCTCCTCATCCGGAGTCTCGTGTGGGGGACGGCCAAGAGGACTGCTGCCATGAGACCCAGTAGGTGTTGATACCACCAGGCCGAGGTCACTTCTCTTCTGATCAAGTGCACGAGGCCCTCTTGATGGCCATGATCTTGTCCGCCGAGGGAAAAAACCTTCTCGGAGCATGTGTCCCAAATGAGGCCCAGGAAGGTCAGGCTCCACATAGGCTGCAGCTGCGACTTCTTGAGGTCGAGTGAAAAACCCAGCTTGTGCAGTGTGTTCATAAGAACATGGGAAGTGTGTTGCACCGCTTCCGGAGATGTCGCCCTGATGAGCCAGTTGTCAAGATACGGGTAGATGTGGTGGCCCTGCGACCCGAGTAGGGCCACCACTGTATTCATCAGCCTGGTAAAGACCCTGGGGGCCGAGTTGAGGCCCAAAGGAAGCACCTTGTATTGAAAATGGTAGCCCATGAACCCGAATCGTAGAAACGAACGACAGGCTGCCAGATCGGGACTTGTAAGTAGACGTTGTTCAGATCCAGGGTGCACATCCAGTCTCCCTTGCACAATGTCTCCTATCAAAGCTGCCGTAATCATTTTGAATTTTTGTAGAGGTAGGAGAGGTTGAGGGTGGAAAGGTCCAGCACAACTTTCAGGCCCACCTGGTTCTTTTTCTGAATGGTGAAAATCCTGGAGTAAAAGCCCAAGCCTCGCTGGGAGGCTGGGACTTCCTCCACTGCCTTGTTCTCGACGAGCGACCGGATATCCGCCAAAAGAGTTGTGGTCCCAACCTGTGGGAGTGTAGGGGAGGGGAAGAGGGAGGAGGGGCTGGGATAGGGAGGCACTACCCCGTGGATACTACAGAGAGGGTCCAGGGGTCCGCAAACTTCTTGTGCCAAAAATGTGCATGAAGCGCAAGCCTGCCCCCCACTGGAGACACGTGGACCCGGAGGGGCGTGTCGTGCCTTCTCTCCCTCTGTGGCTGTTGCGGAGGAGGGGGACAGGAAAACGCCCTTACTCCCCTCCCGCCCCTTTTTGTTGTTTGCGCCGATGCCGAGACGGCAAACGGTCAGGCTGCCTGGACCTCCGCTCTTGGAAGCCGCAGAACTCTCTGTAAGTACACCACTTGTCAAAGCGCTGCTGTGACTGGGTGTACGTTTTGTTCATGGTCTTTGTAAGGATGGATAAAGACTTGGCCGTTTGTGAGCCCTTTTTCTTTTTGTCCAGCTCCTCGTCTGTTGTGGAGTGGAAGAGCCCCCCCCCCCCTCCGAACAGAAGGTCTAAGATGCATTCCTGAACATACGGGTTGAATTTCGTAGCACATAGCCAGGCCGTTCTTCTCTTGTCGGTGGCAATGGAGATGGCACGGCCAGAGGAATCAATGTGGGCCACGGTGGACTCCATGATGTCCTGCACCACCATCTTGGCCTCTGCCAATCCTGCCTTAAATCGCGATTGGCTCTGTGACGGAAGATCTGGGAGGAAATCTGCAATTTCCCGCCAGAGCTTCTGGTTAACGGCTGCCAGCATGGCATCCGCATTGGCTTGACAAAGGTGCAAGGACGCGTTGGAATACAGCTTCTTCCCATACGCCTCCAAGATCTTCTCCTTTCCGAGCAGCGCTGCAGAGGAGGCTGAGGATGACTGAGGCTTGGAGTATAGTGATGCCACAGCGATGACCGAGGAGTGTGGCTGAGGGTGGGCTGATAGCAAGAGTGTATGGCGAGACAGATACCCTTTGCCCCTTATAAAGGACATTCTTGAAGCAGTACAAGGAGCAGCGATATTTTCCAAGTTGGATCTTCGGAGGGCATACCATCCTCTTCGTGTCTGTGCAGGGGATGAATGGAAAACGGCATTCCATACCCCATACAGGCATTTTGAATACAGAGTCATACCATTCGCCCTCGTCAACGCCCCGGCAGTTTTTCAGAGATTAATGGACCGTATATTTTCTGATCTCCTACTTCATACCGCCATCATCTGCCTAGACGATATTTTGGTCTTTTCAGCCTCCGAGGTGGATCACCGAGAACATCTTCGCCAGGTAGTCCAACGACTTAAGGAACACCATCTTCTGGCCAATCCCAGCAAATGCGTTTTTCAGGTACCAACAGTCCCATACTTGGGTTTCATATTGTCCCATGCTGGCATCCAGATGGACCCTTGCAAGGTCCTAGAGGGCCTGTGCCTACGTCGGTAAAGGACATTCAGAGGTTCTTGGGTTTAAGTCATGTCTACAGGAAATTCATAGCCGGATTCTCCAAGATCGTTTTGCCCATCACTTCTCTGCTCAAGAAGACTGAGGTTCCTCCCTTCGTTTGGACAGAGCAGGCCGACCAAACCTTTAAAAAAAATCAAACACTCCTTTTGCTCTGCACCGATTTTGCGACAGCCAGATCAAAATCTTCCCTTCGTGGTAGAAACCGATGCCTCGGCAGCTGCCTTGGGTGCTGTTCTCCTACAAGAACACAATGGAGTGGAGCATCCAGTTGCATATCTAAGAGACTGATGCTCACTCATAAGAACTATTCTGTCCTGGAGAAAGAATTTTTGGCCATTAAAATGGCGTGTGAAGAATGGCGGCATCTACTCCAAGGGGCCACTCATCCAATTATCATAAGCACTGACCACAAGAATTTAAGGGTATTACAGCAGATGGAATGTGTCAATTCCCGGCAGGCCAGGTGGGCACATTTATTTTCCCAATATGACTTTACCATCACCTACTTACCTGGGACCAAGAACGTTCTGACGGATGCTCTCTCTCGGGTTTCGGTTCCGGGTGCCTTTTTTAATCACCCACCCGAACACATGTTTGCCTCTCACCAAGTTATCATTCTGGTCTCATCTTTTCTGAAAAAGGTAAAAGAGGCCAGGGTCCACAATCCTGTTCTTCCCTCCTATTCAGCTCGGGACGCTTCGATCATGAAAGACGGATTGCTTTGTGTAAACAAACGTCCGTTTCTTCCTAACTCCATTACCAGATTGAAGGTCCTTCAGTGGTGTCATCACAGCCCAGTGGCAGGTCACCGTGGGGTTTCCAACACCATAGATATTTTCAGACAACAATTTTGGTGGCCTGGCATGATCAAGGACATCAAGAGTTATGTTCAATCTTGTCCAGTATGTAGCAGATCCAAATACAACACTTCGAAACACAGGGCTGCTACAACACGAGCCCCTTCCAACCAGACCATGGGAGATCACCACAACAGATTTTACTGTGGAACTACCGCCCTCTGAGGGGTGCCCCTGCATCATGGTAACCATAGATGCCTTCACCAAGATGGCCCATTTCTCCCCTATGCATGGAATACCCACTGCGGCCGAAATGGCCTCAATATTTATCCGAGACGTCCTTCATCTTCATGATCTGCCTACGAAAATAATATCTGACAGAGGTAGTCAGTACACCTCCCGCTTCTGAAGACACACTGTACCAAAATAGGCATCGAGAGGGCTTTGTCATCGGGATTTCACCCTCAGACGAATGGCCAATCGGAGAGACTAAATGCATCCTTGGAACAATACCTCTGATGTTTTGTTAAAGGATAGTTCCGGGACTTTTTTTTTTTTATTGTCCCTACGGTTCGGCCATGTGTTTTTAAGCATAACTCGGTAGATCGTAGAAAACTTTCCTATGGACCTTACCTGACTTTTCGTCCATTAACGCACTCGAAATCAGCCGCCATTTTCTGATAATCCTATCATTTCCCCCCCATCGCCCTGGCTCACCTGCTTTTGCGGCACTAAATCAAATCCCCCGCCCCTGAGCCTGACATCAGCAGACGCGTACCACCCATTTCCCAATGCCAAAGCACGTTTCGTGTCAACAATCGCTGCGCCTCAGCTAATGAAGTGTCGCCATGGAAATGGCAGGACGCCTCTTTCCTCAATAAGTATAAACACACCGTTTCACAACACACAGCAGCAAATTTTCGATTCCATTACTCTCTCTGTGTTACTTTGAGTATTCTGTGACTCGTTTCTGTGCTCTGGTCAGCTACCTTCGCCGCTTCTAGGCCTTGTGAACACCTGTACCATCTCTGTAAATTATTTTACTTTCTTTACCACACAATGGCTACAATAATGCCGTATATGTACGAGCCCGAGTACACCGAGCAAGAACTACTGGAAAGGCAAGCACGCGAAAACGATGGGGATTCGGACGGCAGTTGGGAGGACCAGTCAACGGATGAAGAGCCTGGACCATGTCGCATGGACGGTGTCTTCACCTGGTGCACGTGCAATCGGTGCGAGCTAATGCCAACTGAGGAGGAGAACTGCTGCTGCCGTGAAAATTCCGGGTGCTTGGCCTACATTTCGGAAGGCGAGCCAAGTCCGCGATGCATCACCGAGCTGCCAGAGTTCAGGGAAGCCTGCCTCTCACGGACCGTGTTGAGGATGATGATGGTGCTTATGCACGAACTTCGCGGCACTGTTCGTCCGCGTAATCCGAGTAACGAGTAAGTATACTCTGGTTTTGATGTCAGTGATGCCACTACTATGTCATGGTCGTCTCCCACATATAAAATGACATCTACATATCATTCGAATGCATGTAAATTGGTTCCATATTGTGCATTTTCTAGATAGAATTTTTTTCAAAGCAGAATGACATTTTTTACCTGAATCGACAGTGATAAGAAAGTTTTGTCATTTTAATACAGTTTGCATCTTTCATTTTCACAGGTGGTACAGGCTGGTGGCCTATCGTTGCTTCACTTGGTGGCTTCACGGGAGGCTTTCGGAGAGTAATACCTGCCTGTGCGGTACTTGCCATTAGACAACATTTCCCCAACGACAGTGGACAATACCGCGGATTTTCCCTGGATGTGCTGCAACCGGAACTTTACAATGTGTAATGTTTATTATTTATGTTCAATTGAAATTAAGATCTAAAATAAAACCCAACATATATTTTAACAATGGTTGTTTTGATTTTTTAAATGAATCCAGTGTGTCTCCATTGAATAGTCTTCCTGTGCCTTGTCTTGTCACACCACATGTCTCCGGCCAGCATCCTCCCTCACGCTGGCCGCCCACCTTCAATCCACATAACCGTTGAACCCATGTGCAGCAGACATACAGATGTTATTTTGCGGGTTGGCATCAAGCCTCCCGGCCTTGCCTCTTCCCCCAAAAATACTTACCACACCACTTTGTTCAAGCGTTGGCAATAAAAGGAAGGCCGTTGGATTTTATTGATACAAAACATGGTTATAGGTAAATAATCAATATGGTTGATCATAATAAATCATCCTTTTGGGCACCGGGTACAGAGATGACCCCCTCTGGCCCGTGCCGCCTTGCCACCACAGGCCAGCCTGCTGCTGACTAACTGCCTAGGCATCCAGGGTCTCCAGGGAGAACTGCACCCATATATTCTCCTGGGAGGGTGAGGTATTTATAAACTCACCCCCCTGCCTTCCATGTACTAGATCCTGCAGCCTGCCTCTTACATGCAGTTAGATGGCCTCTCCTTGGTGAGGCCCTGCGGCAAACGAGTCTTGTCTGCACGACCACCGCCCTAATCCACACCCCCCCCGCCCTATCAAAGGCAGTTGGCACCGGGGTACTTGTGCTGCCAAGTGGAGCTGTCAGGGAGCGATAAAGGCCAAGAGGTGCCAAAGACCATGTACACTTCAAAGTGGTCTATAGAGCATGGGTTGTTGTTCCCATGTCTACCTCCAGACCCCGTGTCTCCTGCCAAGCATCCCCCTTCACGCTGGACGGCCCCCTGCAAACCGCATAATGCAACGACATATACACGTCATTCATTCACAAACACACCCCCGTTTCGGATTCTTTATAACCCACTTCATATTTCTAATGAGAACTTCTTTGCGCTTTGCTAGTCAACCCGTGAAGGTGCTGGTTATCTGCTCTTCGTCTCTGTGAACTTCCGTGACCACTTCGAGGAAACTCGTCAGTTTGCAACCTGTGAACTGCTCCCTGTTCTACGACAAGAAACTACTCTGATCCCTGCATCTAACTGTTTGTTCGTCAAGGTAAGGCCATGTACCATAATCATTTTGCGTCCAATTTCTTTTCGTTCAAGACAGTACATGCAAGGAACTAGTCACATGTTCTGAGTTTACATTGGTATTCATAGAGAATTGTTGATCTTTACTTTTCAGAACTTTCCACAATGCCTGCCTGTTCCATTGGCGGTTGCCCTTCGAAGACCCATAATAAATCTGAAGGTACTATAATGCATGTTTTCCCTAAGACAATAGATCAGATAAGAGAATGGGTCCGATATTGCGGATATCCACCGTCTGAGCTTGAAAGTAGAGTCCTAGATGTCTTTGCGGACAAGAGGGGTGATCGATACCGCATCTGCAGTAGGCACTTTAGCTCAGACATGTACTCCACATCATTGCTAATAAAGAAGAACACACCGCGAGCGAGGCGAAAATTGCTCTCAACCGCTATTCCCACTCTATTCGTCCACATCCCTCCACTGGTGAGTCAAGTTTACGTATTTATCTCTCGGCCTTGCGGTAGTGTGTAGCATTAGCTAACAATAATTTCCCCATTTATGTATCCACTCAATATGAAGGCGGAAGATTCTCCATCCGTGTCGTTATTGCAGTCATCAGCCACTTCAGGCGCCTATCGGGTAATCTTACTTAGCTGTTCTGCCACTGACTTGTTTTAGGCATGTAAATCAATAGTTTTAATTTATCGTGTAATTATTTTACCTAATGGTACACCCTTGTACTCGGCCTCTAGTCTTTGTTTTCAGTTATAATTATTGTTATCCAAAATAATGCAAGTACTGTCTTTCAGGGAGATGCGGAGGAGTCCAACGTATTGACGACAACCGTTGATGTCACTCAGATGCTCGCGGTACGTTTCCGGACAGTTCCATCGATGGAGATCATCAGATCTTGCATTCTTGTAGCGTGATTGTTACACACAATGTTTCTTTTGTTTTTAGCCATTGATATGTCCTTCTGTCGTCGCCCTCCTATGTGTCTTCTTTTTTCAATATTGTGTTCATTACTAATGAAAGTCCTATGTTTCAGGGAGTCGATGGAGCATTAGTCCAAGAAGAAGGGGGAGCATGCAGTTACGGGTCGGCGCAACAGCTTGCAGAAGTGTGCACCGCAGTTACATCGTCCCTTGATGTTCTTATGCATTTCGAGGTATGGATACTGACAGTTCGATCAAGCGAAATCATATGACGTGATTACATCCGCTATACTTCCTTCTTTATTAACGCAAGTACTATGTTTCAGGGAGATGACGGAGCTTCTTCTACAAGAACATCACCCCTAGTAGTTGAAGCAGATCTCTGGGTGGTGACACTTCCAACGATCGAGCAAATCGAATCATATTTACATATCCATTATTTATTTTAGACAACTGATCATTTGTGCAGGTCTATTTAGATGAGCCGTTGACGCCTGCACAAAGTTTATGTTCTTTTTAACAAAATAGAAAACCATACTAATGCAATTACTGTGTTTCAGGGAGTTACTGAAGCATCATCTTCAATAATATCATCAATGGAAGTCTATGAGGAGCCCGAGGTATGGATCTTGACAGTTCCATCTAACTAGATCAACAATGCGTGAATAATTGTCGTTTGAATGTTCTACACAAAGCGTTCATTCGTGTTTTGCTATTGGGTATTGGTCCCCAAGTACATTTTGTGTTTTCAATATTATTATACATACTAATGAAAGTTCTATGTTTCAGGGAGTCGATGGAGCGTCAGTGCGTGATGGATGTGCTTACCATGAAAATATAGTCGTTGCAGCGCAAGAGGAAGTGGAGACATGCACACACGAGTCGGAGCAACAGCGTCCTGATGTTGACGTTAGAGGCAAGAAAGTTTCAAAGAAAAGAAAGCAAAAGAAGGTTAGTGTCCTGGTCACTATATTATGTTGTTTTTCACTGTTAATAGTTCAATACTGTAAGTTGTGTTTAAACTGAACATCCATTTTCCAATCTGTCCTCTAGTTGCGAGTGGGTGTACGAACTAGATCTACACAGACAGTGAAGCGAACGAGAGATGTTGCTTGTCAAACCTTTTGGCAGGGACTTGAGACTGGAGATGCATCGTGCCAATGGGAAGAATATGAAGTGATTGACAATGGAGCTATACCACCACCAGCCATTGATAGTGAATGTCCTCCTGGTAGTTCGGATGCAGTCGGAGATCAATTCACAGAATCCACACCCGCAAAAACTAAGACCGCGAGACAGTTGAAGAAATTGTTTTATTCACCCATCGCCGGAGAAGGAACAGATGTTGCAATGGAAGAGAATGAAGTGGACGACAATGAAACACCATCAATATCACTGAACATAGCGGAAGACGATATCAGAGATTCTACCTTTCATGTGAGTGACATGTCCTCAATGTTACAGGCCGAACCAGCTGGGATGCAGAGTGACAGTATAAGGAAAGAGGCCAACTTCATTGTATTCGATAGTTGTTTGATTGATATTATTATTCGGATGAAATGTGGGCATTCGGTTGGTGGGGAAGTATGTGGGGAGCCATTGATTAATGTGACTCGTGCAATTCGAGCCACTACCTTAAAATACATGCCACCTGTACAAAATATCATCCTTTCTCATGGTCTGCACAACCCATGCTGGGGCAACTGCCAGCAGGCAATCTACTTTGTGCAGCGGGTGCACTTTTTAGTGGTTCAAGTTTTAAAAAATTAGAGTCTTTCTTTCAGTTTGTGGGAATCCATTTCATTGCGAAAACTCAGTTCTACAAATACCAAACCGATTATCTATTTCCAGCCATTAGCGAAGCTTGGAGAATGGAAAAAATGTCTATTGATAGTACATTCGCGGGCAAACGGTTCAGGCTAGCCGGTGATGGACAGTGCGACAGCCCAGGATTTTCAGCCAAGTACTGCACCTACCACTTTCAGGACATGGAAAGTAAGAAAATTGTGAGTTCGGTGGTCGTGCAGGTGTCACAAAGTACATCCTCAGTGGCCATGGAGAAAGTTGGCTTTGTAGCATCATTGCAAGAACTACAATCGCGGGGAATGGTGATCGACCTGATAGCCACGGACAGACACGTTTCAATTGCCAAGACAATGAGAGAAGAGTACAAAAATATAAATCACCAATTTGACGTTTGGCATCTTGCAAAAACAATCAATAAAAAAATGTCGGCTGCAGGTAAAAAAAAAAAAGATATGCAAGGTATTTCACAGTGGTCCAAGTCAATCAGCAACCATCTTTGGTGGAGCTCAAAAACATGTGGAGGGTCGTTGGAAATTCTACTGGAAAAATGGCGGTCAGTAATGCTACACTGTAGCAACGTTCACCGCTGGAACACAAACCAACATTTCCACAATTGTGAACATGGCCATTTGTCCACAGAGGTGGCACGGAAGAAGAAGTGGTTGATTCCTTCATCACCCACTCACAAAGCCATTGAAAAGATTGTATTTGATAAAACTATAACAAGAGATTTGAGGGGACTCACGGAATTCTGCCACACAGGAGATTTGGAGGTGTTCCACAATATGTGCCTAAAGTACAGGCCAAAAGGATTGCATTTTGGCATGGAGGGCATGATAAATCGTACTCTTCTAGCGGTCTTGGCACATAACCATAATGTTGGCCGTCAACAAAGTAGGACGACCGGAACTTTAGGGAAGCTTCGCTACAATAAGGCCTTCACTAAAAGAAGTAAACAATGGGTTATCAAACCAGTGTTTGAGGATATGCAATATGACTTTATTGAGAGACTTATTGTTGATGTCCTAGATAGGCACATACATGGAGTTGTGAACGAACCTGTGCAGGGGACAACTGCATTGCCACCCAACATTGCCTCTGTTCCATGTCCACCTAAAGAAGAGCTCATTGAGAAATACACATCACGGTTTAAATGATTGTAATTTGATTGTCTGCCCCTCCCTTCACCGTGCAGTTGTGCGAACCACCCGGGTGTCACCTGTGACTTTGCCCTGGAGTCTCCTCATGTTGCAGGCCCATTGAATATGTGTAACTATGTATTGTGTAAATAAAAGTGATTGCATGTACATTGAGCAATGTGTCTATCCAACCTTGTTCATTTGCGCATTAAATTAAACCAAACAGTAATATAGATCATTTTTCAAAAAATATAGAATGTCTCCGTTTTTATGGTTCTTTGGGGCTGCAAATGCACGCAGACAAAATGCAAAGATGGAGTGTAAATTTCAAGTCCTGTGAGATGGCCTTACACTGAATGTAGCTAACTAGGAATGTGTGCTCGTTCAAAGTGAAGGTCAGCTGCTTTGATTTTTTTGCTCGGGTGCCGGAATGGCCCACGACTCAGTATAAGGTTCTATTGTTATTTGACCTTGACAGGCCGGGACCATCCCGAAAGACTTCTTTTTGGGGGTGTGCGGCAATAACGTAAGAAACGATAATGAATATAATTTCAGAAACGAAAGCCATTTAATGTTCGTTCATTAGAAGAAATAACGTCGCCATAGAAGGAGTGGTATTTCGGGGCTGCCCTACGCACAGACACAATGGAAAATGCAAATATAATGTAAGTAACTCTTTAGATGAGTTTATACCGCAATTTAATTACTATACAGTAGCTTTAAAGACGGGTTAAGTTGTACTTGTTCGTTCTATGTGGCATATTGTTTTGTACCGCGCACTATCTTGAGGAGAACCATCTCCTTTTACGGAAGCACCTCAAAACCTTCCTCTTTGATTCTGCTTTCTCTCTCCCTCTCCCCTGCTACAACTGGTCCACTGTCTGCGACCTCGGTCCTGGGCCCTTCCACTCTCCACCTGCACTGCCTCCCTGTCAACCCCTGCACTGGGGGGACTGTCTCAGTATCCTACAGCCCCCCCTTGACGTATAATACCCAGTTGCACTGTCCTAGCTATGAAATAATTTCCCGACCTAATATATAAAATGAATAATTTTATTAAAGATCTGATGGTGAGACTAATTTCATTTTTTATGTTTTTAAAACAGGTACATCCTTCATTATTGTATGTGTCACGAGTACCAGACACCGGCGGATGGCTTTTATAACCGCCAGTTGCTTCTCCGCGTGAACAACGTTACCACCCTGACCGTTTTATGGGACGATCGCCAAGTACAAGTATGCCCTTACGCGGTACTAACGGCTAGATGCAACATACAGACCGTTGTGGTGGCCTAGTGCCTCGTTGTTGGAACAGCCATGCGATTATCAGTGCGACCGAAGAGCTTATTTTATCGTAAACCAACACCCTGTGTACTGCACACGAACATCGCTTGCCTCAAGACAAACTATTTTGGATCGAGAGCAAAGAAAAATGCAAATCGCTGAATATTCTCAAAACATTTGATGTCAAATAAATGTACTTTGCCAAATGTACAATCTTGCCGTTTGCTTTTAAACCACAGTTTCATATTCCGAATTGTGGCGCTGTATTGTGAGATGATCTAAGACCCTGTGTACAGCAAAGGAACATCGCGTGCCTCAAAACGAACTTTTTGGAACGTGAGCAAATAAAAATGAAAATCGCTGAATATTCTCAAAACATTTGATGTCAAATAAATGTACTTTACCAAATTTACAATCTTGCGGTTTAATTTAAAAGTACAGTTTCATATTCCCAATTGTGGCGCGCTGTGTTGTGTGAGCTCATCTGTGTTGATTTCCGGGTTCTGTGTGGACGCGCGTAGAAGACGCCTGGGCGCGTTTGCCTACGCAGCTCAGTCACGTCACGGATAGAGGCGGGGAATATGAATGTTTTGATAGTCTGTTTCAGGGGCGGGGGATTTGATTTAGTGCCGCAAAAGCAGGTGAGCCAGGGCAATGGGGGGAAATGATAGGATTATCAGAAAATGGCGGCTGATTTCGAGTGCGTTAATGGACGAAAAGTCGGGTAAGGTCCATAGGAAAGTTTTCTACGATCTACCGAGTTATGCTTAAAAACACATGGCCGAACCGTAGGGGCAATAAAAAAAAAAGTCCCGGAACTATCCTTTAACCATCAGCAGGACAACTAGGTGGCGTCGTTACCCTTGGCGGAATTCTCCTATAACAATAGTAAACACAGTGCCACTTCCCTAAACCCTTTTTTTGCTCCCATGGTATACACCCCCAAGCTCTTTTACCAGGTGATCTGCAAGCCACTACCATTCCTTCAATAGACGCCTTACTCGATGACATCACTGAAGCAAACAAGGTTGTCTACAAGAGTCTTGAAGACTCCCGCAGTAGTTACTGCTCTCAGACCAATCCTCATCGACTTCCGTCACCCTTGTGGCAGAAGGGCACCAAGGTTTGGCTTTCGACGAAATACCTGCCTCGATGGGTGCGGAGTTCTAAGCTGTCACCTCGATTTTTAGGTCCGTATCTCATTTTGGAGCGGATCAACCCGGTGGCATATCGATTGGATTTACCTGCCTACATGAAACACATTCACCTGGTGTTTCATTCCTCATTGCTTAAGGAATGTTTGGCGGATCCGTATGCTCGACCATGCCCTAGGACAAGGTATCCAAAGAAGACCCAAACTGAAGAGTACGAAGTGGCGTGTGTGCAGGACTCCCAGGGCACCCCGCGCCTCTCTATATTTAAAGGGGAAGAAGGTTTTTTTCTGGTGAAAAAGGTTCCATCTCCCGTCCCTTGGAAGGGACGCCCATGCAGTATGGAGGAAAGGGGATGGAACGTAAGAGTAAAATGTTATATGCTGGTCAAACTGGTTAATCACAAATTAATGCTTCTGTTATGCGGACAACAGTTTAGGAAATTGAACTGTGGGTTCATGGGTGCCAACTTCTGATTTTCACTAGAGAGGCAGAAATACCCTCACCTACGCCCTGAATATAAGCAAGCGACCAGCCCAACCCATCCCCTGGCCAAACACATTTTATCGTACTTTTTTTTTAATTATAAAGGAATTGAAAAAAGTAATACGATTAACACCCAGTTTTGAATAGATAACATCTCAGCAACGGTCTCTCAACCTACTGAGCTACCCTTGTAGCCTTCTACTGTAGAGCGCGTCTATGGATCCCTTAATACACTAAAAAGCACTGCATTACCAACAGTGTTTTGGGTGCACCACTGCCATGGAAGTGATTCAAAGTGGAATTGATGTACAGTGTGGAGTTCGGAAAGAAGCAGCATGAAAGAAATTGCACCATTTTTTAAACATTATTTTGAACATTAAGTGGAGTCCAACTGCCAGCTCTGCCTCCTCGGCACTCCGCCCCTACCTCCAAACTCCACTCCCAACGCAGCCCTTGTGGGATTCCCCCTTTAAATTTTCCCATTTCCCCCTCTGTTGTGAGCCCAATAACGATTCCAAAGCCGCAGGCCTAACCCTAACAGACAAAGACATTTATCGTGATACGTTTATTTCCCGAAAGACAAGACTAATCGATCTGCCTTTTTGAGTGTGCTGCAGTTAAAACCACCACTAAAGGTGCTGGATTCTGGAGACTGAGTATATTGAATTACTCGAAGACTTTAGTGCGAATACATTGCTACCCTGCAGAAACAGCAGTGATAAAAGCATATGAAGCCAACTAACTCAAATTAGGGTTGGAAAACACAAACTGGTAGCATTGTCGGGGAAGAATGAAGACTTCAGAATTACAACGATTTATGGAGGACACTGTTGTGAAAACGGACAGAAATAATATGCAAGAATGGTTCCAGGCTCCTTTGCCGACACCTTTAAGTAATTTTCTTTTAATTTTATTAAAATTTTGGGGGTCCCCCCCAAACGCCTACTTTCCTATACTATTACCCCTAGCCCAACACCCGCTGCTTTCAACCCCTTATCCCTATATATATACATATATATACATATACATACATATATATATATATATATATAAATTATTCCTCAGAAAATTACTTGGAAAAAACGGGTGTCTATGTACCTGGAAGAATGTAACTGGCTCTCGGGAATCCTACCAATAAATCCTTGCATTCGACCATGATCTGGCTGTATAGTGTCCTGGAAGATCCAGGGCTACACTCATTGTATGGATCCGGCTGGCTCCCTTGATCTGCGGAGGAAAAGTAATTATGATGTAAGCAAGCTGGCTGGTGTTCAACGGATCCTTTGATGGTTTTCAGACCTTTCAAATTCTGGCATTGAAGGGCACAATGGGCCACAGATTTAGAAGCCTGGTGACTGGGGTTACTACGAAAGCCCTCATTGTCCCCGTCCCAAAACATGAGAAAAACGTACTTGCAGTACAAATACTTTTTGAACGGGGAGCTGCCCTTTGTAGGCTGTTGCTCTTGAACGTAATGACCCACCCCCAGGCAGGAAGTGTACTGAGAGGATCTTTGAAACCATTAACGAGATTTTAGTTCAATGGTTTAAAAAGGAATAGGAGGATATTGGTCCTGCTTGGGGGTAATTTGAAAACATATTGTGATGATTTGAATTACAGCCTGGAAAATGACTATATGCTAGGATGGTTGTTGCATAAAAGAACCAACAGTCAGGGTAGGTTGTGGTCCAGTTTTTTGGCTAAGTGGAAGCTAATCATGATGAATGGCCGTAATTGCGGCGATCAACCCGGTGGCATTACTTTGTATTGTGGGAATAAAATGGCCACATACTTGTTTGTAGTAGTGGTCTATTGAACCATGTTAAAAAATGAGATTACAAAATGGTTTTAGTGACCATACAGCATTGCTCTTGTATGCCAGCTTGGATATGAAGCCTGAAGTGACCAGTTGTTGTGCAGATGGGATTGTAAATGCCAGGAGGGAATAGGATTAGTTGGTCTGTACGAAATTTAGAGAAAAAAAAATATATAGTATTTTTCTTGCTGGTAAGAATTATGAATGGTTGCAAATATTAGGGGGAAAAAAGACATTAACGAAATTGAGGGATGATTTCTCAGCTCACTGGTAATCACGTGGTAGCCATTACCACCTATGTAATCAAGGAAGGACAGGACAACGTTTTCTGATGAAACACTTAAAAGCAAAACTGGAGGTTAGAAGGGAGATTAGAAGGGTTAAGAGTTCAAATGGGAATAGTTGCGAGATCGCCTGGGCTATTAAGAAAATTGAAAACAAGTACAGCAACTCGATAAAAACTGCAAAAATATACAATAAACAACGTTCAAGGCAAAAAATACTGAGTCTTATGGGGTGGTGACATCAAACATACATGGGAGATATTGGGTGCCTGCCTACAAGTGAGACCATGCCAAAAGGATTGTCAATGCCAACAGTGAACAAAGTTGGAGGAAATATATTATTGAAACCGATTACATTTGCAGTAAGTAATGAACCCTCAAAGATGGCGATTCGAGAGATGAATTTAAAATTCCCTTCGACAGGGATAGTCTTGCGTTAGCTATTCGAATTCTTAAAAAAGGTCTAGAGCTCCAGCATCCAATGGTCTAGCTAATATTGTGCCGAGTATTGGGCCTCAGTCCTGGTCATTTTATTTCAGAAAGTGTGTATGGAGGGAACCATACCCAATTCATGGCAGCGCGGTATACTAATTCAGTCTATAAAAAAGGTAAAGGACGTCCCCCATGAATTATTGACTTCTCTCTATTGAAGCGACAAGCAACATCTTTGCTACCTTTGGGTTGTGTGAACTTAAAAATGGGTCGATTCAGCTACACTAGGTACATACTTGACGGGTTTTAGAGAAGGATCTCCGACAGTTCACAAGATTATGCTGCTTGATAAACTATCAGAAATGCCTCCTGTAAGGATAGCCCGCCCTTGTATGTTCTATACGTCTATCTGAAAGCTGCCTTTGACTCTGAAATAGAGACAAATTGTGGCAGAAACTGGGAGGATATGGCATACCGAGATGGCGCCTACAGGTTTTGTTACAACTACACGATAATACTCAGGTACAGGCAAGGCTGAACAGTGGAGGGACTGGCACTGAGCCCATTTTGACAAACAGAGGTGTGAAACGGGTGCATGCTAGCCCCTCTCGTGTTCAACCTGTCTATGGCCGATTTGCCTTACAGATTGGGAATGGCGCGAAATTGCCAATTTAGGATTGGGGGTTCCCATGGAATGGCGGCCCTATGCAGACAATATTGCAATATTTGACTACACTTCTATGGGTCTGAGGAGAACACCAAATTTTATGTTACGTTAACGTGGATTTGTATAGCCCCTTTCACCATTGGTATGATCCCAACGTGCTGTAGGCTGTACACCCTCGGGGACCGGAGTCCAGGTCAGTGGAGATAGTTGGAGCAGTAATAGTGCATGTATGTAGTTAGACATCTTTTTCTCTACCTGCGGTGTCCCCCAGGGGTCTAACCTCTCTCTCCCTGGATGTTCAACCAATACCTGGCTCTCTTTGCCCACTGCATTGCCGCTCTCTGCCCCAACTCAGCAATATGCGACGACCGACACTGGGCTCATTTTCAAGCTTCCTTCAGCCACCTCTTCTCCGTCCCTCATCTACGACTGGCTGTCTGCTATCCAGGGGTGGTGTGCCGCCAACAACCTCTGCCTTAATACCAGTAAGACTAAGATTCTCCTCATCGGCACACCCACTCCCTCCTTTTCTGCAACTCTTTGGCCGGCCACTCTTGGCCCTCTTCCTGCAAGGCCAAAAACCTCAGCGTCATCTTCGACTCCACACTCCCTTTCTCTCCTCACATCTCTGATGTCTCTAAGAAGTCACACTAACAGCTGCACCTCCTCAGAGATATTCTTCCTTTCCTCTCCTTCCCCCAGAAGCTCACCGTCTCCAGAGCTCTGGTTCGCTCTAGACTGGACTATTGCAACTCCGCCTGCTTCTAACCTCCGCCCTCTGCAACTCATCCAGAACAGAACTGCGAGACTTGTCCTTGGCCTCAAGCCCAGGGATCGTATCTCTCCAGGACTGAAGTCTCTGCACTGGCTCCCAGTGGCTGCGAGGATTAAGTTAAAAACACTCTGCATCGTCCACAAGGCCTTCTGGGGCCTGGGGCCTCAATACCATCAACTCGCTCTTCCTAAATATGTTCCTTCTCGAGCTCGTCAGTCGCTTCTCCAAGCAAAAAGTTGGTGGTAGATCTCCCTCTTCGGCTGGGGCCTCCCTCTGGAACAGCCTCCCTGAAACTTGAGGAGACCCACCTTCGGTTCCGGAAGCAACTTAACACCTTCCTCTTTGCTTGGGCTTTCTCACCCCTCTCCCTTGCTGAATTCCTGGCTGATACTAAGATTGCACTGGTTATCTGGCCCCTTCTGATCTCAAGCCCAAGCCCAGCCAGTTGCACGACTGCACTGCCTCCCTGGCAACCCCTGCACCTGGGGACTTTTTTCGGTATCCCTACAGTCCCCCCCACCAGCACTTACTTCAGCACTCACCCTGCACTTGCCACCTGCTTGCCAGCTCTTTTATTTATCTGGTTTATTTATTCTCCCCATGTACTGCACCCTCCCGCACTTTTCTTCCCCCTCCCTTGCACGATCTGAATGACACCTGGCCTAATAAGACCGTTGTCTGTCTTCCCTCTGTTCCCCCCCTTGCCTCGTAGCGCCTTGAAACACCTGTGTATAGGTGCGTTTTAAATGCCATATCATATCATTTCAATGCTGGAACTCGTGTGCAGAGTATGTGGGACAGGTAGTATGTGTTGTGGGGGAATAGTGTTATGGGTGCTGAGGGGAGATTATGGGTAGAGGGGGTTATGTGCGAATATCTGTTGGTTGGAAAGAGGCCTCCCTATCCCAGATAGCCTTCCTGTGATTACCGAATTAACTATGCTGCCCTTTTAGTCGTCTGATGCATCAGGAAACCAAGTCTAGTATGAATACAGCTCTATCTGCAATACATGGCGGTACCTTCCCGGGCCGAATACTTCAAGCAACGCTGTGTACGGCAATCTCCCGCCTACTGCGCAAGGCTGGTAGCTTACAGGTGCTCAGGAATGTTGAACGATCAAGGCCGAGTAGTAAAAATGCTAAGGTCCTGTTAGTGCAGGACAGTATCCAGGTGTTACAGAACTTCTACCATCCCTGTGTCTTCCTGATTGGATTATATGCTTCTGGATATGCAGAATACATCCAGGTCAAATTCAAATTTCTGATAACTCCAGCAATATGTGGCTGGATCCTCCAAGAACCCAGAGACTGAAAAACATTGAAAACTATGCCCTCAAGTGCTGTGCGTGTCCGAGACTTCCAGGTGGAGCGAATGGGTGAGTATTCTAGGTGCAGTGCAACGCTGAGCTGAACACGCCAGAACATCACCGAGCTACAGCGCGTAGTACATTGCCAAGCTTCCAACTGTGGTACAGATCCATGCATGATTAAGTGCTATTAGGCCCAGGGTTCCTTGTCCCAGGCATTCTTACCCCATCTATTGTAGTGGGCTCCTAGCCTTTCTCTAGCCGTCAGTAGTTGGCCTGGAGGAATGGTTTCGCAGAGGTTCAAAGCCAGGTGGGTCCTTCAGCATGATTTAGGGTAAGAGTGTTTTTCGGAATGCCATGTAGTCTTGCCTGTGTCAAATGAGAAGGGGGACGGGGGCAGAGAGATCCAGATTGTTGGTGCTAGCGTGGAAAAGGCTAACCAACCGATCCTGGCTGATTTGGAGGTGGCGAGGGACCACTAGAAGAAGGGTAGTGCTTGACCTCAGGTTGTGGGTTAGAAGGTAGGGAGTAATCTTCTCTTGTAGGTATTTGGGGGTGGTTTTGTGCATGGCTTGGTGAGTAATGCACAAGATTTTGAAAGGGACTTGTCACCCAATCAGGAGCCAGTGTATTGTGCGGCGTGCAGGGGCAATGTTATCCCTTCGGCGGAGGGCAAGGAGGAGCCTGGCTGTAGAGTTCTGGACTTTTAGTTGGTATCAGGTGCACCCAGGTATAAGGAGTTCACATAGTCCAGTCTAAACCTGGCAATGGACATAATTGCAGTCAGTCTATGGGGGTAGGTGAGATAAGGGAAAATGCGTCTCAGTAACTTGGTGGACGTGGCAGGATTTGGATACATTGTTAATGTGGTGGGACAGGGTTAGGATAGAACCCATTGTGCAGTCAAGGTTTTTGACTGAGGCAGAGGTAGAAGAGGAAGGACCAAGGGCGAGTGGCCAGGGAGACGGCTGTGGAAATAGGGCTATTTTTCTGCACACCATGACCTCGGTTTTCTCCGGGCTGAGAAGGAGATAGTTGCTCAGGCTGCCAGGTAATTATTCTGCCAGGTCGCAGTGAGGGGCGGAGGTTGATTTGGGAATTCTCAGGATGATGTGCGTGTAATCTGCGTAGTTATAGCAAATGAGGTTGTGGGAGCACGTGAGTGCAGACAGAGGTATCATGTAGAGATTGAAAAGAAGGGATGATAGGCAGGTGGCTTGGGGGACTCCATTGAACACAGGGTGTGCAGTGGAGGAGAAAGGGGGGGGAATAGGTGATTTGGTGTCTGTTCATGAGGTGATTTGGTGGCAATGCAGAACTCCCAACCAGACAGTGAGCGGTCTAGTTCTTTTTGGACCAATCAATCTGGTGGGAGATTTAAAAGCAACAAGAATGGGAAAAATGGTGTCAGCAGAGCTACGGACTGCTGAAAGAATGCAGACCTCTCCTGGAAGGCGGCGTGGCAGACGGAGTGCTCAAGAACCCCGGTTAGATGGAGTGTATGCAGCTGGAAGCAAGGCTGAAGGAAGCTGAAGTATGCCTGTGGCAGACTATGGAATAGGAGCCGACGTCACCAAGCTAGGCTTCGGAGTGAGGTCCGAGCTGTGAGAGACGCATCAGTGGCAGGAACGAAGCCAGAGAGAGCAAGTGAGAGCGAGTGAGACACGGCTAGAAGCCTCACTGGAGCGCCATAAGCATCAACCAGTCAATCAACCTAGGCAGGGGGACACCGGGACGGCAGGCGAGCATGTGAAACCTGTGAGAACGTTTGAATACCGATCTGAATGAAAGCAAGCACTTACCGATCTGAATGGAAGCAAATACTGTTAAATACCGACCCGAATGAAAGCGTTTCTTTTTTTGTTGTTAAACTAACGTTACAAAGGAACTGTGTAACCTGAGAGAACAAGCATTGGCAAGAGCCATTATAGAAAGTGGAAGTGCAACAAGTAAATAGTGGCAAAGCAAGCAATGGTAAAGCATCATAAGGATGTCCAATAACTGCCTAGCCCGAAGACACCTACCTATGGAAAAGTCACTTGGAATACACTCAAAGAAACTTGTTATTGAATATAAAAGGAACTTTTTTGTTCATTGAAATTAAGGAAATGCAATTTGTGAAGTTGGTGAAAATTCACCAAAGCAGAAGAGCTGGGACATATCACAAGGAAGTGGATTTTGAACAAGAAAAAGCTTGGGGAAGGGAACCCTTTTGCAAACCAACCAATTGGAACACTTATCATTTGGACACTGATATCCCTAAACATTGTATACAAGTAGATGTGAAGGCAAGCATAGGTTTTAGACACAGACATTTACTTTGGACTTCCTGACGCACACGTCCTTATTTATGTAGGGAAATCCCACCTTAGCATAGGACAAGCTAGGCAATTTCCCCAACCCTTTTTTCTGTTCAATAAAAGTTTGTAACCCAAACCTCAGTTCAGTTGTCTGTGTCTACTTCATGATGCCTTCACACATGTGTCCCCAAAGTGGTTAGGGAGCAGAGCTTGGAACAGTCCATCTTCACCTCACTGGCAGAGGGCTCTGAAAGGTTTGACTCTCCCAAAAGATGTCCAAATGAATTCTTCTTGCATTCCAGGAACGACTATAAAGAAGAGGTGTCAGATCCCTGCTCAGTTTTATTACATAAAAGTCCATTGGCAATTGGACAAAAGCAAGTCTGCTTTAAGGAGTGCAATTCCTGTTATTGTGACAAGTGGCCCTTGCCTTCTTGCATCATAACCAAAGTGATTTATGCTAAAGGAAATGGAGGAGGGGGGAAGGAGAGGTAAAGAGAGAAAAAAGATGGTGGAATCTTACCCCCAACTGTGCTGAACTGCCTTGGACTACACTAACCCCATCCCCTTTCTAGACCCATAGCAAAGGTATTTTGTTATGTGACACCCTGGTGTGAGGATAGTCCTTTTGTTTAGGATGCGCCTTTGTTTCCGGTTTCCCAGGACAGCTCCTATCGTTACTTGACCTCACTAAGGAGCAAAAGGGACGCAGCCTCCCACTGGCTCTTGTCCTGCGGAGGAAGCAAACACAAAGCCTGTTCATGACTGGACCGGTTTCACAGTGTATGATACAGATCAGATGTGGCTTTAATAATGTGGATTATCAATCACCGTACCAAACTCAGGTATGGATTACGTTAAAAGAGTAAACTCCCACCAGGATAGTAGTGCCTCAGCAATTATGCAGCTTTTAAATGCAGCCTCTGCACTGAAGTGACATGGCTGTCACAGCAGCTGTCAAAGGGCACCTGTGACCTTCGAACCTGCTCTGTGCCAATTGAGTGCTGCATATCAGGAGACTGATCTGCAACAGGGCCCATGTGTCACTATGCTTTTGACCTGAAGATTTAAGGAAAGGGGCATGGGGGAAAAATCGGGTTCCCGTACCACACTTTCTGAAATTGAATCCTGTGCATTATTTTATAGTCGAAAAATCAAAAAAATGCAAGAATTCTACAACCTTGCCAGATGGCAATTCTGCACACAAATAATTTCTGGCTCACAGATGGACATTCCATTGCATAATGTCCAACCTGGATAGAGGTGCAAAAGTACACTGTGAAAAAGTCACAACTTACAAAACATTATTTAAAACTCACTCAACGAATTTTTAAGAACCAAGAGTGCATGAGGTATTTGATGCTAGGTGCAAAGAGCGGGCAGTGCTTTGATTAAATTGCTAGCTTCAGTGGGATTTAGAAATTGGATGCTCATCAGTTACCTTGTAAGCAGATAGAAGACTTGTGTGTGGTACAGGGTAAAACATGAATCTCCGACAGTGCCAGTGGGTTCGTTCCAGGGGGTCAGGCACTCGTACATATTTTTCCAGATATCTTAAGTCAATCCGCATGCTTAAATTTGATTTCTGGTACAGCCATCGCGGTCATCCATTCTGACGCACTTGAGAAAAAGGGTACCATCAAGTTAAGCAATAACAACATCTGTAACGTGGTGACGTTTTCACCCTGCGCCAGATGAGATACAAAACTGCTGCAGTTCCGAGGGTGTCAGCGGGGCACTGGGGATAGCTGGTTAGGTCTTGCACCATTCAGGGACTACACATTGGGAGAAATCGCATAATTTAACATAATCCAAACATATCATGCCCCATCACAGAATACGGTCCCCAGAATATACACGCAATTTCACAAGTCAAATGGCATTAATCTGCGCCCCACGAGGAGCCCCCACTCTGCCCCTTCTAGTTTCAAATCCTGCCTCAGATACTCCTCTCATTTCCACTAGTCAGCGATGCCTGGAATTTAAAATTAGGAATTGCGGGATGCTTCTGAGCCATGCTGCTAAAGTCCCAAAAAAAGCTCTGCAGCCCGTTACATACTTTGAGTACCGAGTAGCTCAGCATATGTTTGTTAAGTCGTTGAGCACATTCATTGTGCGGTGTGCCAGTGTAGGCGGTTCACTTTGGTTTGATTCCCAGATCCAATACCATTTCCTAAAATACTCAATCACGCGCGTGCCCCTCTGTCACCACCATCTGAGCGGATTGACTTTAAATGGAGAAAAACAAGCAGTTATCCTACTTATGATAAAAAAAATACCGTGGACATCAAAAATATATTGGAAAAGGGCGCTCTTAATTAGAAGTAAACATTCCTCATGCCTTCCTTCCTCTGTCATCTTATGGTAGAATTATTTGCAATAATCCTTACTGTCCTATTTCCAGAAATTCTAGTGGGTAAGTACTACGTGACTGGAAACCACAAATCCTCCACGATCGCTAGGCTATATAGCACAATGATTGGGATCGCTGGATGTTCCATGGAACGTCAATACATGAATGAATGACAAGTCTTTTTATTGTTAAAGTAAAACAGGGACAAGCTTCTAATAGAAGCTAAGAATATTAAGTGGACACAATTCTGCCCCTCAACCGTACCAAATTAATTACTAATGAGGACAACCAATGACAATTTTGGGTACCTTTCTATAACTGCTCCAATGTCTGTACAGTACACATTTAAAAACCGTATTCCTCAATGGAGAAGAAATGGACAGCTACCGCGGGCTATTGCAAGTTAAGGAACGGTGTGTATATTTTATTTATCGGTAATTGTTGAAGTGATATTTTGTATTTTTCTGAGAATGGTTTAAACGCTTACACAGCTGGCCTGTTAAGAAAAGCTGGGATGGTTCTCCTCGTCTCCCCCCGCCCCCCTCCTCCCACTAGTGCCTGTTTTGCTCATCTGTAGTGAACAGTGAATCATTCGAGCACAGTTCATTTCTATTGCTCAACAGGTACATAAGCTGAACCATGGTTGGGTGGGGTGGGGAGGGAAGGGTTTTCTGAATCTCAGGCCGGAGGTGGGCAAATGTAGCCCTTACCATCATCCTGAGCTACGCTTCTCCTCAATCACAGCACTACAGTCTAGGCGCGAATGACGACGACTGCCTCAGGAGCTGGCTCAGCGTATGGACATCTGCAACTAAACAGCCTTACTTTTAGAGCTCAGCAATGCCATTTACAAACACTTTGCAGATCCGGGTTACGCTCCCGGCTATTTGGTGTTAAACTACTCTCATGAAAAATTTGGGAATCTTTTGCATTATTCACAACATCTCACCAACATTAAAGATGCCCATCATTGTTCAGTAGGAATTGTCTGGAAGAGGGTACAGCAAAATTCAAAGGCAACTCTCTACAAATAAAATCTACCTTGCACTCTCTATTTGCACTCGGGAGGATAGCTCAACGGCAACGTGCTTGCCTTGGAAGCAAGATGACACGGAGCAACATGGGTTCGATCCCCGGGTCCGCGCTTAGAAACCTCTGGGTATTAAGTGCGTTATAAATAACCTATAATATCATACCTGGATCCGATTCCTTGGTCACTAGAGCTAAAAATATCTATGTGGAGAATGGCTGCATGCTAGGGGCTGCCGTGGTAACTCGGCTCTGTTAACTTGTTGGGTCCAAGCAATTCCTCCTCTTTTTAAGGCTCAATTTCATCTCCCTTCTAGGAGGATCGGCCCAATTGGTCTCCAAGATGGCGAGTGCCTCAATGCTCGGACTCTAAAAAAGGATGGGGATTCATTGAATCTAGTTTTTTGGAATCACTACACTCGCAAGTGATTGAAAAGGAATTACAACGGTTCAATTAATCATTCCCGCATTGGGAACGTCGCTGAATTTGCAGATTTGTGTTAGCACAAAAACCTTTGGATAGTGGGGGTAGGGGTAAGAACCCCCACAGGCCTTCTCTCCCACCTCCCCCGACAAGGATATACCTTAATCCAACGTATCATATACTGGTTTGTGCTACAACAACAAAAATAGATCTGCAAAAGAAAACATTGCGACACACTCAAATTCAGCAAAGTTGCCATTCAAGGAAAAGAGGTAGACCGTTACAACAAGTCAATTAGGTAGGTCAATCTCTGCTGATTGCACAGTCTAGCACCAATACGCCTGATGACACTGCTCAACACCTTCCACAAATATCAAGCAAAGGCACTGTCTAAGAACAGATAAGTTTATTTTACCTTTGCCAAAGTGCACCCATGCGTTTGTAGTCTGATAATTCCATGCCCAAGTGATCTTTTCACTCTGGTCAACTGACACCCATCATTACGCACATCCTTTTAAATGTTTACCCCATAACCACTCACCTAGCTTCAGGCATTCAGCTTTCATGCTATTCAGAAGACCGCGATCCAGACGAAATGGGACATCCTGTATGTTGGCTTCTGTTACGGCAGAAAAGGATATGGGCCCTTTAAGGCAGAAGTGAAAGTAAAAGGGAGGAGGGGGGTGGAATGGTGAGGAGGGGAGGCGGGAAAGGGAGAGTTGACAGTTGGTGGTTAATAAAGTTAAGGTTAAGACGTGCCACGGTGTCTGTGCGTTATTTAAGGGCCCAGGTAGATGATAACTGGTGACGAGTGGAGGTTGCTCACGCGATCCAAGGAAGCCGCAAAGCCGCTGCGCAGCACTAGTGCCGGCGGATGAACGGAGGTGCAGGGGAGGAGACCTGCGCAGGAGATGCATGGCTGCCTACACCGGTGAAGAGGTCCGGCGTTGTGACCGAAGAAGGTACGCGGAGGCGTCGCCGGGCTGGTAAGGAGGTTCAGCACAGCAAGCGGCAGCGGCCCAATGGGAGCAGAGGGAGCACCGCCCACCACCCGGAGAAGGGAAGGAGACCCAGGAGAGACCCGATGCGCGAGGAGCCAAGGAAGCGCCACACACCAGCAGCTTGAGCGCGGGAAGGAGGCCCAGCCAAGAGTGGACGAGCGATCGCACAGAAGGGGTACGTGCAGTGAACAATACGAATACGCATAAAAGGGAAAGTGCAGAGGATAATTAAAATAAACACACGCAAGGAAATCACAGCTGAGACCACTTGAAAGCGAGGATCCACAACCACAGGACGGCACCCAGCACCCATCACATGCCTCCTGCATAAGCCACTTGAAAGCAAGGACCCCGACCTACAAAAAAAAGAAACAAAAATAAAAAAGGAAAACATTGAGCAAAAGCCACAGATCTCTTAGACACTGCATACATTAGTGCATGTGAACTCAAGCAAGGTGTCGCCAGGAATAACCTACGCATGTGGAAAGGAAAGGAAGAGGCAGATGTGCACGCTACCTCACCACAGGATTACCAGTGGCTACCACCCGAGCCACACACCACCAGCCATGTCGCAACAAGGAGATGCTGCGGCGGACAATACCACACCCGCTGCTCCAGGTATCACACCCACAAACCCTGCGTCATTCCTACGCCGCCCAAACCCATTTCCACAAGAACCCCAGGAGAATCAAGGCCAAAGGTGGCAGGAATGGATGGACGAGTTCGAAGAATTTATGAGGGAGGTTGGAAACCAGGATGCACCAAACAAACTAGACATCTTTACAAACCTAGTAGGGAAGGATGTAAAGAGCGTCATCAAGACCATCCCGCTGGCAGAGAGAACGACTTACCCGAAACTCCTCGAAGCCATCAATAGTTGCCTGGTGGTAGTCCCCAACAGAGACTATGAATGTTATATTTTTAACCAGTGCACCCAAATGCCGCAAGAGACGATTGGTCAGTTCATATTATGCCTGCAGAGGAAAATTAACTATTGTGATTTCGCCAACTTTAACGACGAAGAAGCTATATGCCTGAGAGTGATCGAGGGTTGCCTGTCCTCAATATTTCGCAAACACCTGCTGAAGAAGCCACTACCCTTGAAGGAGATAGCGGAACTAGCCAGAGTTTACGAGAGGGTCGACGTCCAGGTAGCACACAGAGAACTCAAAGAAGAATGAGATGATAGCGGTCATTACCTCCGGTCAGCAAGGCCGCGAGCCTGGCACAACATAGAGGCGAAACCAGAGGAACCCAGCGAGGCGAACAACCCCAGGAAAATAGTGCTACTGCTGCAGGTTTGAATTCCCACATAAAGGCCGTGCCCCGCAATAGGACAAATGTGCATGAGGTGTGGTCAGGAGAACCACTTTCAAAGCATGTGCCGGGAGAAAACACCACTATTACCAGCATACCGGCCTCTGAGTCAACAGACGCAAGCGAGATGGTTCGACCCTCCGAGACCCTTCAACCCTCGACCGTATCCTGAGTGAGAAAGAACCAGAAAACCCAGACCCATGTCTACAAGTAGAACCGGCAAACGAGAACTACCCAAGCAGGAACAGATATATCAAATGCAATCATACCCCGAGGAAGAACTCAGCAGAGAGAACAGCACGAGAGACCCATATGAAAATCCACCCCTCGTGGACCAACCACCTGAACGGGAACACAAGACGCAGAATATGACCGGAACAGCAGAGAGTATGTCCGGCTCATTTCCGAAGCCTCAGACGACAGTACCGTACCCCGAGTGACAGTCCATCTAGGAGGAGCCGACACCCCATTCCTGGTAGACACCAGAGCCACCGTCATGAGCCATCTGACCTATGATCACCTAGCAGACATATTCCCACTACAACCCTCGCATGCCAACATATTCCAATGGGGCGCTACTCAACCACTAACTTCAAAAGGGCAGTTCGCGTGCGATCTCATCCACCGAGGAAAAAGGGAACAAAGATGCATGTCATTCACAGCCCAGCAAAAGGGAGATGTTTATTCAGCCACAAAACTGCTGCCGCCCTGCATCTCAACGACATTCACTATGATGAATCAGAAACAATTCAGGGAATCCCATCCGACTCCCAATTTATAAAAGCCATTTACCAAGGACTCAAACATCGAGACCCAAGACCACTTATCCAGCCCTATTTGAAGGAGTAGGCATGCTGAAAGACAATGTCATCAAGTTGCACATTGACCCGACGGTACGACCAGTGCCGCAATACCCCAGGCGTATCGGGTTTCACCTACAAGCAAAAGTCACCCACGAACTGCAAACACTACTGGACAATGATATCATTGAGAGGGCAACAGGGCCCACACCGTGGGTGTCCCCACTGGTCGTTGTCCGCAAAGCAGACGGACGTCTCCGCCTCTGTGTAGACATGAGGATACCCAACACTGCCATCCACCGGGAGAGACACCCAGGCCCAAACATCGAAGACACGCTAATAAGGCTCACCCAAGCCACCAAATTCTCGAAGCTGGACCTCAACCAAGGATACCACCAGCTGGTCATCGATCCCGTATCAAGACCAATCACCACATTCACGACCCATGAAGGCCTGTCTCGCTACAAACGGCTAAACTTTGGCATCTCATCTGCCGCCTAAATTTTTCAGCAAACTATCCACAGACTGATTAGCCCGGTCACCAACGCATTCAATTACAGTGATGATATCCTCATATTCGGAGTCACCCAGGACCAACATGACACACCGCTACATCAGGTCTGCCACCTCCTCCATGAGGCGGAACTCACGCTGAACAGTCAAAAATGTGAGAACACAACCCACACCCTATGCTTCTTTGGCCACAGCTTCTCGAACCAGGGCATCAAAGCGGACCCCGACAAAATCCGCGCCATAACGAACTTGCCCAACCCGACGGACACATCTGAACTTCGCTCATTCCTGGGCATGGCAGGGTAATGCGCACGCTACCTCCCACAATACGCCTCACTCACATGCCCGCTCAGACAGCTGCTGAAGAAAGATCAGCCCTTCACATGGACAGACCAATGCCAACAGGCATTCTCCATCAAACGAGAACTGGCCACGAATAGACAACTGGCATACCTCAACCAGAGCTGGCGCACTGAAATCACTGTGGACGCCAGCCCAGTAGGGCTAGGGGCAATACTGGCACAGACAGACCCACAAGAAAGCGCGAAAACTCACATTGTCGCATACGCGATTCGTGCATTGAACACGACCGAACAAGCATACTCGCAGGCAGAACGCGAAAGCCTGGCAGCTGTGTGGGCATACGAGAAATTCCACCATTTCATCATTAGACACACTTTCACCCTCATAACGGACCACCAACAAGCCCTACTGGCCCTCTTCGGTAATCCGAAAATCAAAATGCCCCCGTGCATCGAGCGATGGGGCATCCGCCTCCAAGAATACGACTATACCAACATTCACAAACCTGGAGGTGATGCAAGCCCAGCGGACTACCTGTCCCGCCACCCAGACGGGGTGTCGGACGCCAATATGCAGAGGGAGGCTGACGAATACGTTGCATACCTGTCGCTAAACGCCCTTCCCCCAGCCATCACACCACACCTGTTTGCAGAAAAGAGCAGGGCAGATCCCACCATCAGAACAGTGGTGCACCTCACCAACACGAACAAATGGCAACTAGCAGCCAACGAACACTGAGCCGGGAGAAGAGGGGGGGGGGGGAAGTGGACAGAAGAGACTTAGCCAGAATGGAAAGAATACACAACGAACTGGCCACAACAAGCCAAGGCACGCTACTCAGAGAGAACCGCCTGGTAGCTCCCAAAAGCCCAAGGAAGTCACTAGTTATGATTGCACACGAGGCCACAGAGGCGTGGCTAACACGAAAAAGATACTGCGAAACCAAGTGTGGTTTCCCCACATGGACACCATTGTGGACGAAACCCTAAGACACTGCAACCCGTGCCAGGTAAATGCAGCCGGATCACCACCCTGCCCACTGCAAATAGTCCCGCTCCCGGACGGACCATGGCAGCGAGTAGCACTCGACTTTTACGGACCACTGGAAGAAGGAGGCTACCTTCTAGTGGCCATAGACAAGTACTCACGTTTCCCACTGGTGAAACACGTGCAGCCCACAGCCTTCCATTATGTGGTAGTCGTAATAGATTAGCTGTTCAGTGAGTGGGGCATCCCCAACACGGTGAAAATGGACAACGGGTCCCCTTTCCAAGGACTAGAGTTTAAGAAGTTTGCAGCGCACCTAGGGTTCCACCACCAAAAGATCACCCCGCTATGGCCCCAGGCTAATGAGATGGTGGAACGTTTAATGGCGAATATTAAGCGCACACGCCAGAAAGCGACGACAGATCAAGCCTCGATGCCGCAGGCCATCTCACAGATGCTACGGAGCTATCGGCACACCCCACATGAGGCAACCGGCTGCACCCCTGCTGAACTCATGATCAAGTACAAGCCGCAATCCCGACTTCCTCAACTCGAAGACTACACGCCAGAGGAGGATGACGAGATACGACGGCGAGAGGTAGGGAAAAGACAAAAGGCCAAAGAATGGGCTGACAGGAAACGGAGAGCAAAGGAACCTGTATTTCCGGTAGGAGAAACAGTACTGGTCTGGCAAGCCCAGTGCCGAAAGACAGACTCGCGACACCGACCCATACCAATGATAGTGACGGACGTAAAGGGACCAATGGTCACCGCAACAAGGGATCAGGGTGAGATAACTCGAAACGCATCCTTCTTCAGGCGAATGTTCCAAGAAGATGCGACTGAGGACATGCCCTTATGAGAAGAGGACCCTGAGGACCCCGAGACACCCCCAGGCCCCTGTGAGGTGCCGGAGCCAGCTATCCCTGATCATGAAAGAAACAAGCCAGCCGGACGGCCTCAAAGGGCAGCCAGAAGGCCCACCCGGCTCATCCAAGATATGTATACTACGGACTCAATCGATAAGTAAGGGGCAGGGGGTGTTACGGCAGAAAAGGACACGGGCCCTTTAAGGCAGAAGTGAAAGTAAAAGGGAGGAGGGGGGTGCCACAGGGAAGAGGGGAGGCGGGAAAGGGAGAGTTGACAGTTGGTGGTTAATAAAGTTAAGGTTAAGACGTGCCACGGTGTCTGTGCGTTATTTAAGGGCCCCGGTAGATCATAACAGCTTCCAGGCCCTAGCGGTCTTCTTAGTCGATGTCAACCACTGAATGATATTACCAAAGCTTGACCCAGGAGAAAACCATGCACTGTGTTCAGACGGGTTGCACAGAAACAACCTTGCCAGCATTGATCCATCTCTTATCTGGCTTCACCAGGTCCAGGAACAGACTTCATTTTACATATTTTTGGAAGTCACCTTCATAAGGCTGTCCGAAGGAAATCTTTCCAGCACTGAACAATCTTCCATCAATTTACTTCCCAAACTGCATTTTCATGAACACCAACCCTCACCCCCGCTGCCCATACAGGCCTCGGGCTACAGGAACGTGATCAATAAGGTGAAACAGCACTTCCAATGAAGCGACATACAAAATGTATAGTCCCTATATCACCCAGAAAGAGCCATTGCAATTACGAATAGGTCACAGAAATGTTCAAATAGGTTCTTACTTGCTCGCATACTTCCCCTTATCTTGACGACATCAAAGTTCCCTTCCTAAACATGATAAACTGGTGCAGGCTCATAACCTGGGCATTTGTCCATTAGCTATGCCATATGCATCACCCATTACTCATTCTTGCCAGCCCCTTTCCTTTCCCCTCCAGTAAGGTGCTGAATGAGACATTTTCCTTTGGTTTGGCATAACAAGGCCGCAGATTTATTTTCACACATATATATAACCACAGCAAACAGATATTGAAAATAGTTCCAAAGATGCGGCGACTGCTCCTCGTCCTGCTTCCCCCTTTTTGTCCATGTCCATTGCAGGCCCAACTCCCCCAAGACCTTCGAGTCTGAGAACCGCCTGCCCCTGCAGGTATTTGCGGACTGGGGGAGCACCGTTAGTTGGGGGGAAGCTGAGCCCCAATTGCTACCGCCAGACACCCCCGCCGTTTAGGCTCCCAGGAGGCGCTGTCCAGAATGGGCGAAGCCCCTTCCGGTTTAGCAATGGCTCATTCAGAGTCTTTCTGTTCTCATTGGTCGCCACAACACCGCCACGCCAAAGGTGGGTTACCGCCCACCGTGGCTCCCCCTTTTCCTAGTTTGTAGCTCTAGAAGTTCTGTGTACACCTTGCTGCCCGGTGCCAGTCCTTCTATCCTTCTTTGACCAGGGATGTCACCTTTGCCAGTTGTGCCTGATCCTGGGGTACCCAAGTCCCCCCTTGACCTGCTCTCGTACCACCGGCTCCTGGTTCTACCACTGCTTTGAAGCCAACTGCTTCCTTCTCTTCAACCATCTCCTTACTAGGCAAAAATCTCCCAACACTCCGTGCCTGGTAACACCCTGCCCCTGCAGGTGTTTTAGGGGTGAGAGCGCCATTTGTTCGAGGATGCTGAGCCCTCGTTGCCAACACCAGACGCCCCTGCCGTTTTTAGGCTCCCAAGAGGCACTGGTCCGATTCCGTTCCTTGCATTATCCAACCATCTCCTTCGTGGACAACTCTCTCAACCCTCGTGCCTGCTACTGTTTTCGGGCTGCGAGAACGCCATTTGTTCGAGGAAGCGGAGCCCTCGTTGCCACCACCAGACGCCCCTGCCGTGTTAGGCTCCCAAGAGGCGCTGGTCCGACTCCTGAGTAGAGGAGTCTATACATGAAGCTACTGTACATACTGACTTGTCTTTTGGCTCAAACCTTATCCCACCTTTTGCCACATACTACTGATGTTATATTGATTCCACCGAACCGACCCATGTGCGCCAGCCCAATAAATTGTGTTGTGTATTAGTAACTTTCAACTTTTTGCAGCCCTATGGATAGCCTGAGCCCTCTCCCCCGCCTCAATGCCCTTGCAACTACCAGGCCCTGCAGTGATAAGGCACCCCACCATAACCCTACCTGGACAACCTGTTTTGTAGGGTATGCCCTCCTGTGCGTTGACCTCGATGGATCAGCCACTGACCTGAGTGCCCCAGCAACCTTCACCCCCTGGCCAATTCAGATATGTCCCATCCCATGCCCACTAGAATCTGCCCAGATATGGTTGCCTACAAGGGTATCCATCTACCTCCGTGCCCTTATTGCCTCCCCGGCCTATTCTCCCATCCTCTCCTAACCTGCTTCATATCATTTGAAACGTTGGTAGGAGGATAGGTTTTTTCTAATGCACTTAATACCCCGAGGTTTCCAAGAGCTAGCATGGGCTCAAACTTTTGTTGCTCTGTGTCATCTTGCTTCCAAGTCCAGCCTGCTCCCCCTGAGGTATCCTCACCTCTACGCTTTGTACCTCCCCTGATTAGCCCTATTCACTTAGGTACATTCACTCTTATGTCTTCCAAATTTGCAATGCCTTGCCCCTCCTGTCAAATCATGTGACCCTGCGTGATCCCGACCAACCACCTTTGCGTGGTGGAAATTCCCTTAAAAGCCTGCTGCACTGAAAAGTTGCCTATCGCAACGTCTCTTCACGGGCCACCAAGTGAGTTCCGTAATAGAGTCCCTCACTGCAAACCCCTACCAGTTACTTGCGAACTCAGCTGGCCTATTTGAACACCTGTAGCCCCTGTGTCATCTCTGTGGCTGCTCCCACGAAACCCAAACCAATGCCGTCAACCCACGTGGCTGATAACTAATCCACTGTTGCTGTGCCATACCTACAAATGGCTAAACTACTCCTAATCGTTTTTCACCTCAAGCCCCCCGAGCAGCAACTGCGGTACCAAATAACAGCGCGACGTGATATCATGTACCCCCCAAGGACTTAAACCATGTTCGTCCCCTTTTCCTACATTGTGTGTCCGAGCGTTTTTACACCCGCCATAATTCCAGATACTTTTGCTAACTTTACATTGACCGTCATTGGGGCGTCTTGTCCTTCCAACTGCCCCATACCCGTACCACTAGCTGCTTTCCTGGGGCTCTACTGGTGCCTAGTCCTATCTTTCCTAAGAGTACAGCTGTCACCTACAATGAAAGCCTTAGACCCCACTCCTGTACAGAAACAGCAGGTGTACCACCAACCCCTGTACCATGTGGCAGTTGCGATAGCACCACACAAGAGATATGGTCCTTCCAGCACGCTCCGCCCAGGTAAACTGTGGCCCAATCGAAAGCTTTTAACCCTCCCCTGTGCCGTTGCACGGGAAGTGGTGCGGTTTAAAAACAGTCACTATCTAGTGGTTTTGCCGCTGCCGAAATTACACCTGTTAATCCCCCAGCTGTAGCCTTCCATACTTTCCCTGGCCGCACACCGTCACCTCGCTGCTAGTGGGTCGCTCAGCCTGGCCAAAATAAAAACGACACCTAAGACAAGTTGAAACCTGGCTGTAAACATGGAATATTCCCTTGATGACCCATGCAAGCCCACTGCACTGCTCACCCATCCCAACTGACGGTAGTTCGCCCTCATTTCCGATGCTCATGGGCGCCAATGCCCTACCTAAGCCCCACAAGGAGACATTCAATGTCACCCACACTGAACACGCGGGCGCCTCGCAACCTTCTCTGCAATGAGCAACATAACGCATGTGTGACGCCTAGTCCTAGTAAACACATCCCCACCTCTGACGGTGTTACCCAGTCATCAACCGGGACCTCCACTACTGTAAGTCCCAGACTGCCAAAAGAAAACCGGGCCTTGCCGGTTTCCCCCCAAAATGCAATGGGTAACGAACGCGATATCTCCCGCTTGTCGCTTTGCCTCTGACTTGCTACCATGCCCTCTGCCGCTCTCGTGCGCAACGTAATGCACTTTCCCCTCCCCACGGTAATTCCCCTAATGCTGGAGGACATATTGGCCGGAAAATCGCGCACCACCTGTACGTTCAGCTCGTCGCCTCTAGGAAATATAAAGAGTTGCTTCTAAAACCCCTTCCCCTATATAGACCACTTTTGAAATGGTGTTGCCATGGGGTCCATGTAAGGCATATGAAACTGCCTTCCTTTGTTGTGCTTGGGAAAGCACGACTGACATCTCTGTAATGTGTAGATCTACCGCTATTTTGTACTGAAAATCCCTGATCCTTCTCCATTGAAAAGCAAGGCAACGTGGAAGACCTCTGTCCTGAACGTCGTACCACCCACTGCCATAGTAAACCCCTATATCATTAGCCCCGAGAGCACAGCTGTAAATATCGCCTGATGACTGTGCAGGCGGCAATGCGGTACATAATGACACCCTACACGCCCTGTACAAATTGAAACAACTCGCGGCACTCTTCAATAATTCCAACACCGCACAGAACGCCATGATGATGCCAACCGCCATGTCCTCTAATAATGCAAGCCCCCCCAAGTTAATTGTAGTCTGAAAAAACCTTATCCCACGGGCTACTACACACGCCGTTAATCATACTAATCTCCGGCGCCACAGCACACGGTTTCACACCCATGACCAGGTACCACCTCCCTTTTATCAAAGAGCTTGCTACCGACATTTCTATCGTGCTGTACCACTGTATGCAATGAAATGCAATTCATTATTTTCCTGCGAGCAACGCCGTAAGTTTAGGTCAAAGGCTTAGAGCACTGCATACTATTGTAACTGTACAGTTACTTATAACGTGCTTAATGCCCAGCTGTTTTCAAGCACGAATCTAGCGCCTGAACCTGTGTTGCTCCGCGTCTTCCACAGTGAGCACGTTGCCCCTGCGCTATCAGTTACGCTGTCCCATGCCGCCCCGAAGCAGAAAAGCAAGAAACACACCTTTGGGTAAGCGAGTAAAAACCTGGGGAGGGGGGGGGGCCTATAAACTCATCTTAAAGAAATGGCAGCCCAGAAGTGCCATATGGACACATGGCTCTGTACTCCATGACACCCTCTGCTCCATTCAGCATGGAGCGCTGCTAGCACACTCCAAGCATACCCCTGCCTCTTCTGGTGGACAGCTGGTGGACGCTGAATCTCCCTAACCAGCGCTGCGAGAAGTGTCGTGTCTGCAGCATAGTGTAACCACCCCCTTCCCAGGGGGCCATAGGGTTTGGGGTCCATGTGGCATCGCACCAGCCTCTGCAGGTTAACTGCTCAGTTTAATTACTTTTTGTCTCACCGCCGATGCAGGCCTGCATGCTCCAACTTGGAAAGTGTACTGTGGAGGGGGTGAGCGAGCACTGCCCCCTCCCCCCGTCCCCCACCGAGAAATATGCAATTTTCGAAGCGAAGCCACAGCAACGAACGATTAGTGGACACAATGGAGCAACACTGTGATGTGTGTCCGCCCTGGATTTGTGCTGCGCGAGAACCCCCACGGGAATGTGAACAATTCAGCAACCTGCAGGTAAACAGGAGAGGTGGGCGGGCACCCACGCACACTCCTTCCCATGCACATGCGCGTACCGCTACCACACAGGAGGAGTGTACAGTCGCCCACCTGAGCCGACCCACAAACCTTCCGGGATCGATCCGCGCGCTTTCACTGCCCATGCCACAGAGACTGAATAATTTAGCATTTATATAGCGCTACGAACCCTCAAGTATCTGAGCGCTGCTTATTATTGCCCACAGTGTGTGGTGCTCATTTATCGACCTCGGAAGGATGAAAGGCCGAGTTTGGCCCCGCCGGGATTCGAACCTGCGTTAGCAGGCTCTGCACGGATGTCAAAGCAAGCGCTCTACTCGCTGTGCCACTTGACGACCCGCTCTTTCTACGTTACGCTTGCTGCATCATGTACAATTCCTATATGGCCCATAAAACTCCCGCCTCCACTGAGCCCGCTTACTTGCTCCGACGACCAGACCACCAATTACTGGAAACCCCTTCTATGTAATTACGGAGCCAGCCGCACTTTCATTATCCACCCCGTCCTCTAACCAACGGAGCATTCGGCTCTCCCCACCTGTATGTACCTTCTCTCACGCTTTATCCGCGACACCCGAGCTCCTCTCGTGACTGCAGCTGGCGCACAAAATCATCCGTTGGACCACCGCGACATCTTAGGATCTCCCACGCAAACGCTGGAAAGGCCTTCAGCTGCAGTGACCGCCACACAGCAACGCGAACAGGGGTGAGCCAGGAGAGCAGGAACCCCAACGACATCCTTCTTGAAACGAAACCACGAACGAAAAACCTCTCCTGCTTGGCGGGCACCCGGCTGCTGGAAGAGCTGCAAGTGCTGCTGTTCCGGGTGCCCGCCGCTTATGAATCCCAAGCTCCTCCCCTTTCTTTTGTTGCCCTTCGCGGGCTTTTGCAGCGCTTGGCGCTCTTTTTCTGCCTCTTGCCGCCCTCTCCCCTGCCCCCGTGGGGGGGGGAGGGATGAGAGAGCGGAAGGAGGAAGGCCCCTGCCCCGGTTATCGGGGTGCCTCCTCCATTTCCCTTCGGGTCTCCGTTCGTCACCTTCAGCAGTGCCCCACTGGCTGGACACCAACCCAACCCTCCCCAGATGCAGCAAAGTGACTACAAGGCATTACGTGGTTCCGAGAATACACAGCAAACGAGAAACCGGGAAAATCAAAATCGGTGCCAAAAAGAAAAAGCTTCTAAAGTCTGGAATCGGTGCAGGTAATTACAAGGCCAAAAACGCAATGAGAAACTACACTTGCAATATGCTTGCTCCACGAAACAAAGATCTGCCTCAATACAAAAAGATAATAGCCAACATTCTACAGCAGAGGCGTTGCCAGGGGAGGGCTAAGGGGGCTATAGCCGCGGGTCTTTTGGTTGTAGCCCCGGATAGAATCTCAGGAGCTACAACCAAAAGGCTCGCTAGCCCCCAGTGCCCAGTCCCGACAGTTCGGACATTAGCGTTCTACAGGCTGGCTACTTGCATCGATAGCAACCAGTTCTCAATGCAGGGCGAGGGCAGAAATTACTTCTACTCAAAATTAAGTGCCACCTTCGAAATAGGAGAAAGGCACGTCTTGGACTGCTGCACAGTAGGTTGGTTATTATACAGCTGGCCCCGGCTTCTGCAGCAGGTCATTTTTTTTGTGAGCTTCAAAATCTGTTGCTTGAACCCGGGTTTTTGCAGACAGGAAAACATGGCAACTGACCGCTGATTTGCTGCCCAGTTCAGCAAATATCAGCAAAGCCCGATTCTTTGCGACCTACACACATTTGGAGACTCACCCCTCCTTTTGAACAAAGGCACCCATGTTAAGATGATCCAAAAGTTTGGCGCCAGGGACTCTGGGCCCAATGAGAATGCCGGGGCGGCGACTGTTCCATTACGGCCCGAGCTCTTTTCAGAGGAAAGAGCTGCTTTTTTTTCTCTTTTCCATTCAGTGCTTCAAGGGTGTGGATTACATCACGTCTCACTTTACTCCACCGACCTCTTGCATCATTCTGGCCACCGTAGAAGATGTGATGGTCTGGGTGGGGAACGCTTTGTTTTGATCAGAGTGCATGTGTGTAACCGGACTCGCGCATCTACTGTCATTGGAGCAGGGGATCGCTTCGGCAAGATTTACTTACTCCTCAAGACACCAGAGCGGGGACTGGAGCTCCCAGGGATGCTTCAAAGGCGAGGCAGGTTTTTCGGACGTATTTCCAGGAATTATGGGTACGCAGGTCCATGTGTGGGAGATTTGCTCAATACTTTGCTTGGTTATACAGATACCTGGCCAAAGCGTCGCCCATGTCCCAAACCAAAAAGGTTTGGAAGGTGCCCAGCGTAAAAGAACCCACCACCCTCTCCCAGTACGCAAAATCAGAAAAGAAAGTACAGGTGTCCTTGCCTGCTTGGTCTACGCCAGTGGCATGAACGTGGGTAGATGCATCGTGGACAGTAGCAGCGTCAAGAAAAGGACCCCGTTTGGCGAGGAGAGACATCTTACCCTCTGCCAACCTTTCCCTGAAGGGTGGAGGAGCCCAGTACTAGTATTACACGATTGGCCATATATCTAAGGCATCAATGGCACAAGTACTCTGCACACCATTTCGAAGGAAATTTGCCATCGAATATCTGTGCGTCACATGCTCACACAAGGTAACACAGCTTGGACTGCGTGCCTCTGGCTGTCGATGTCATAGGCATGGGAAAGTGTCTCACCCTAAAAAATTTTTTTTAAAAAAGACAAACCTGACCTCACCACCACTAATATAATCTACTATCCCACTCGCATTGGTGAGGCGATTTTATGAAGGGTGTGTTCCCTTTGCATGGTACTCAACCAAGCTGGTGAGTATGGGGGATGTTTGAAAACTTATTTGAAATAACTACAAAAAAGAGTTTGTTTTTCAGTAAATGGCAAATAAAAAAATTTCACGGTGTATGGTGGCATTGCACTAAATATGAAAGGGTGATTGTGGTGACCTGCACCATTATACAGAAAATGCTGGTAAATATTTTGTCACCCGTCGGCATCGGGCAAGTGCATTTCTCTCAGGTAGAGTATGTAAACTAAGGAACTTAGCTTTTTAAGCCTGCGAGGCCTGTGCAGGTGCAACCCACAGTGTGCATGATAGTTGCTAATTGTAAATCAAAACTATGATGGTGAAATGGCAACAATGCTTAAAACATCCAACATTGGCAGACGCCCAGCACACGTTTAGGTGGCCAATTAGCCAGGGTTCCTTCACTGTCAACCCAGAGGCATCATTCATTGGCCTGGGCCGGCCTGGATATTCTGAAAAACAAGTATTTAAAATGTCTGAAAATCATAGAATTTAAAGACACTTCTTGCTAGCATTTGTAACAATGGCTGGCACATTGGAGACCAAGCACACTGACAATGACGTGGTGATGAGGCGACTACAAAAACACATGGCACCAAGTGTTCTGCGGGCAAGTCATGATTCCAAGTAACTAACATTCAAGGCTGCAGTGTGCCTTGTAGAAGTAGCAGATTCAAAGGGGAACAAAAACTAGAGAAGAGGACTTCACTCTGTTACACCACAGCCAACTTCAAGGGTAAGGACGCCATTCCTCTGCTGAGCAACCACCTCTTCCGCGCGTTTCACCACCTGACCCGCTCATTTGCAAATGAGAAGCATGACTGCTCCGTGTGCTCAACTGAACAAGCAAACCAGGCAGTGCACTAAGAAATATTAAGCTGGCAGCAAAGACGAGCAGCAATGAAAACAAAATATTAATTCTGGTTGGCGGACACGGATTTCAGCACATCTAAGAAAACAAATGCTTGACTGCATACGACTGTGGTTTCCTTAGTCCCTAGAATCCATTAACGTGGTGTGTCAAGGACCCAAAAGGGAGGAAAATGATTCACAAGTTTTCTACTCGTCCTGGAACGAACCGTTTGAGCGTCATCCCTGAACAGATACAACCATAAGATACAGCGCGAGTTTGGTTTGAACATGGAATCAACCTGCTGCTTTGCATACACTGCATTGACTTTGACCGACATGCTTAATGTGGTCCCTCTATGAAACGGGCACTTTTTCTATGCATGTAAACCCAGATATCAATGAACCGTGGTTTATGAGCCACAACAATGGGTATGCATTTAGCCAAGTGGTTATTCCTACACCCCACAGTGTAATTTAGGCACAACCCTCTCAGCATGAACTTCAAACGGTTTCCCAAACTGTAAGATATTTCAACTACCAATACTGAGTCAAGCTGCACAATTTAATGTCGCAAGATACTAGCCAGCTATAGAAAGTCACTTGCCACCTCAATTCTGTACAAAACAGACAGCACACCATTTCTTACTTGCCAAGATTTAATCATCACTAGTCAATGGCTCATGGCGAGTGCAAATTTTGCACCTTGCATATATTGTATAGTTACGTATACTGTAGTGCCTCAACATTGCGGCAGTATTAAGTGTTAACCCAGCACTCAATCTGCCTCTTATATACACCAAAGTCTTAGTCACTGCCTGTAGATCTATGAAAAACCTTAACAAACCCGCCTGACAAAAACGCAGCAAAACTGACATATGCATTGTGAGCAATATGCAAGAGGGATTGGGTGTGCAGTCCGAATTTATTTTTTAGCCATGGTTATCAGCAGTCAACTTGAATACCTTTGCCCCCTCCTCTGCCTCATTTTAGCGAGTCCCGCAGACATGTGGTCGTGCATGACCTGTGGAACAGAAAGGGACAGCACAGGACGTGGATGCCCATGAACTGCACAAGCAAGAGGTAACAATCCGACTGCCGACCTTAAAATGTGGCATGCTAACTGCCAAGTGCATGCGGTACCTTCCTTAAAAAAAACAGATTTGCACGAATTCATAAGATAAACACTATCGCCATCACAGTTGGAGACACATAGGAACCCCTCAAAATTCTATTGTTAATAACTTTTGATTCGAGTAACGGATTTGGCAGACATTTCGAAAGTGATTAAAAGTCTGCACCCCCTCCCCCCAAAGCTGCAAAGTTTCGTAAAGAATTGTTAAAAAATCTAAAAGTTATTAAGCGTCAAACACATTTTTATTTCCCAAAAAACTGCGGCCTACTTCCCATTCATTTTCTCATGGACAAAAAAGGTCAAATTCTGCCAAAGCGCACAGCCCAAACTGCTGGACAGATTTGGATCCGGTCCAAAACAACTTAGGCACGAAGCGTTGACTCGCATGCCATGCATGGTTTGGAGATTTTCCGTACTTTGGTTATTTGAAATATTTGATGGAGAAGGGGATGCCCCCTTCTCCAAAAAGTATAGTTATATCACCCATGGTGCATTGCAGGATCATGGTTTTCAGAAATGAAACGACCGTCATCTTGTTTTATTCAAGGCTATAGCTGAGGTTATGGGAAAATGAAACAGAGTAAAAAGCTATTTTCAGTTTAAAAAAAAAAAAAAAAACATACAAATGCCATCAGGGTAGAGAGGTGGAGGGGATGGCTCGAAAGCACAGTTAAATTTGGGAGTTGGAGGGGGTCCAGGGACCGAGTTTGCAACACAAAGCTTTCTGTAGCCTCGGCTATAGCCGACATCTGAAAGCAAACTGCGTCACAGAAGCAGAGTGCGCTCTGCGGTGAAAGGGAGAGGGCAGGGGAGGGGAGGAGGCCGTCTGGAGAGTGGGGTGAGCTGGCACAGGGCACTTGGTGATGGCCTTGGGAGGGGGGGGGGGAGTTTCCCCCAGCTGCTTTGCCGATATTCAAGGTTACAAACAACTACATATAGTATGTGTAGTTCTGTACCTGTGGTTACATATAAAAATATATTTTTAAAAAATATGTTTTCTAAAACTATTGTGACATCGGGGGTGAAAAATCGCTGGCTATGGCCTTGGGCCATAGCCAGTAACTCCATTGCCATCCAGGTCTCCCGTTCATGCAGTAACCAGGACAGACTCAACTTTGCTTCAAAGTAAGGAAGGGGCCAGCCTCCTCAGGCCATGTTGACTGATAAATCAGCCAAACCTACAAGACCACTTAAAGGAACGGGCCTGCCCTTTTCTCGCTTTGAAGCTAAGCAGGATCAGCCCCGCTTTGAAGCTAATCAGGGTCAGTCCCAGTTACTGCATGGATGGGCAACCAAATGAGCATCTGAATTATTTACTTTTTAAAATCGTGCTACTGTCAGTCCTTGAAGGTTTTGCAATCAGACAATGTTTTGCCTTTTGCTGAATTGCATTCTGGTATTTGCAGTCTCCCAGTCAAAAAATAAAAAACTGGTATTTTTACAGCAACAGTGGGTTTCCCCATTCCTGCAGTAACTCAGACAAACCCTGCTTAGCTTCAAAGTGAGGAAGTGGTCAGCCCACTAAGGCCATGTTGCCCAATATATGGACCCCCCTTAAAGTAAGGTATAAGGGGGCTGGATCCTTACTTGCTTGGAAACTTAACAGGGTCAGTCATGTTACTGCATGGATGGCTAGACAGTCCACGGTCCTGAATGCTGTGCATTTTCTTAGTTTATCTCCAAACATAGCAACCGCATTTCTGTAAAACAGAAAAAATGAAATAAAAATACATACTTTAAAAAAAGAAAAAAAAATATAATACATTACTCACCATAATTGTATTTCTGATGCTTGTATCTGCTTAGATTCACATGCTGTGCATAGGCCGACATCTAGTGGAAGCTGCGGAGTATTACAATTGTTGTTTTCGAAACTCAAAAAGGGACATTGACAGGGCATGCCAGTAATACTATCCCTAGTGTGACGTCCACTGTAGCCATGATCCCTCACGCGTCGAGGTCCCTCAGATTGTTATTTTTCTGACATGAGGTAGCATGAGGTGTTGCGCGAGTACAGTTGTATCCAAGCAGATCCGTATCAGACAAGCTCATAAGCATCCATGCGCCTTCTCTCCGAGGGGAGGAAGGGTGGGTCGCATGTGAATCTAAGCAGATACAAGCATCAGAAATACGATTACGGTGAGTAATATATCCCTTCTGAGGCTTGTGGAATCTGCTAAGATCACATGCTGTGCATAGATTAGCGAGCAGTGGAAGAAGGCGGTGGGATGTGAGAAGGTTCATAAGCGAATAAATGTCTTAGAACCGCTTGTCCCACTTGTGTATCTGGCTTGGAATAAGTGTCAATGCAGTAGTGCTGAGTGAAAGTATGATGTAGCTGCTTTGCAAATACTGTCTAAAGGGACATTTGCAATGAAAGCCAGAGTGGCTCCAGTACCTCTTGTGGAGTGGGCCCTGGGCGTAAAAGGGAGTGTCTTATCTGATAGGGAATAGCACAGTTGGATACCTCCGACTATCCACCTAGAGATGGCATTTTTAGAGATGCAATTACCTTCTCTGCCTGGCGCTATCTGTCTTTCTTAGCGGTCTGGTCTTGTCTGCATAGTAGAGGACCGCTCTCCTCACATCTAGTGTCGAGTTTTACCTCAGCAGAGTTTTTGGGTTCCTGGAAGAAAGCCGGTAGCTCAATAGACTGGTTTACATGAAATTTGGAGATGAATTTAGGTGAGAACCTAGGGTGAGTATGTAAAACCAGTTTGTCCTTATGTATAGTAAAGAAAGGATCCTGCACTGACAGAGCTTGGAATTCACCGACCCTTCTCATGGAAGTGGTGGCTACTAAGAAGGCAGTCTTATAAGTAAGGAGTTTGAGACTAGACTTGTGAATTGGCTGGAATGGGGTTCCCATGAGCTTAGCGAGTACCACATTAAGGTCCCAATCTGGCGGTGAGTTAGAGATTGGAGGGTGGAGTCTCTTTACCCCTTCCATAAATGTTTTGATGACGGTGTTCCTCTGGCAGGGGATCTCTGCTCAATGAGTGTGCTAGAGCGTTGAGCTGCCCTGGAACATGTTGCGATAACAGGAACATTTTCCGTGTGAGTGCCCATTTCCAGATTTTCTGTGCTAGTCTGGATAGATTTGGAGTAAGTGTACCACCGTCTGTTGATATAAAACATCGATGTGGTGCTGTCTGTTAGGATCTGCACAGACAGGTCTGTTAAATGGGGTTCAAATGCCTAAAGGGCTTTCCATATGGCCAGATGTTCCAGCACATTGATGTGGTTCTGAGCTGAAGTGTGACACCACAGACCCCGAGCTGTGTGAAGGTAGTGAGCCGCCCACCCTGCCATGAGGCATCGTTGTGACCACTGTCTGCATCTGTGGGTCATACTTACCAGGTTACTCACCGTACTGACCACCTTTACTCCTAGTCCATAGTCCCCTTTCCTCCATACTTGTGGGACATCTCTCCGTCCTGTGGGACGGGACCGGAGCACTTTGTAAAAAGCATCCACATTTTTTCAAAAATGTGTCCTTCCTCTCTTTCCTGCGCGGGGCCCGGCACGTGGCCGTAACCCCACCCACCTTGGTTCCGCCCCGCGCATCGCCCCTCAGTCCTTTTCTTTGCCAGGTCAGAGACCCATTACCAATACAGAGGAACCTTATTAGAGGGGACGGCGGGCAGGCGCATGGAGGAAAGGGGACTATGGACTATGAGTAAGGTGGTCACTACGGTGAATAACCTGGTAATACTCCTACGTCCCGTCCCCTTTCCTACATACTTGTGGGAGATTCCCAAGCACTCCTTAGAAGAACTACGGGTGGATGGAAATACCCCTTACTGAAAAAGGTTCTTCAGCACAGCCTGACCAAACTGAGCATCAGCTCTAGAACTCATATCGAGGCAGTAATGCTTACAGAAAGCAGATGGAGAGGCCCAAGTAGCTGCCCTAGCGATGGACTCCCAGGGAACATACTTCTGAAAAGCAACCGCAGCTGCCTTGCCCCGCACCAGGTGTGCATGAATACCTTTAGGAGGTTTCAGCTTTTGGACAGTGAAAGACTGTGATACAGGCAGCAATCCACCTAGAAATAGTTGCCTTAGACGCCTGTTTGCCTTGAGGGTTGCCGAAAGTCACAAAAAGTTGAGAAGAACTTCTAAGCTCGGAAGTCCTATCCAGGTAGAACTTAAGAGCTCTTCGGACATCAAGACAGTGTACAACCCTCTCCGCCTCAGAGGCGGGGTTCGGAAAAAAGACCGGTAAGGAGATCGATTGATTCAAATGGAATTCGGTCACTACCTTCGGCAGAAAAGCCGGATTAGTTCGAAGGACTACCTTGTCCTTGTGAAAGACCAAGAAAGCATGCTCCACCGACAATGCCTGGAGCTCGCTCACTCCCATTGGCTCAAAGGGTTTATGGCACAGCGCCGTCAGGACAACATTCAGGTCCCATGGCGGGTGCGGATTACGAACTGGAGGGTAAAGGCGTGTTAAACCAGCAAAATGCCTCTTTACCACTGGATTAGCCAGAGAGTACGAACACTGATCCGTACAAAGACAAGCAGAGACCGCTGAAAGGTAAGTCCTGCATGACGGAACATGAACCCCTGACTCTGCTAGGGAGGACACGAAGGACAACACCGTGTCAACCGTGGCCCCCCTTGGATCCAATTTCTTCTCTAGACACCAATGACAGAACCTGAGCCATTTACCCTTGTACTGAGATCTGGTCGAGGGTTTTCTGGCTGCCTGGATAATACGCATGTTATCCGCAGACAAATTCAGATGCTCTAAAGACCTGAACTCAGGCACCAAGCCGCCAAGCTGAACGATTGTGAGGAGGGGTGCCACAGCTGCTGCTCCCCCTGGTGGAGAAGATCAGGAGTTACCGGTAACCTGAGCAGCGGATAAACCAACAGGTGTTGGAGTTCTGAGAACCAAAACCTGGCCGGCCACCACGGGGCTATCAGTAGAAGAGAACAGTACACTGAGTTCTTCAACTTCCAAATTGCCCGGTGAACTAGAGACAGAGGCGGGATGGCGTAAGCTCTCATGTTGTGCCATGGAATCTCTAGAGCACCCCCCAGAGAGGAGGCTCCCAGCCCCCCTCTGGTGGCATACAGAGGAAGCTTCTTGTTTGCTGCCGTCGCAAAGAGGTCCACCTGCAGTGTGCCCCAGCACGAGAAAATCCCCGATAAGACCTCTGCCTTCAACTCCCACTCGTAGCTGACCACTGTCCGCCGGCTGAGGGCATCTGCTGTGACATTCAGCTGGCCCGGGGATGTGCACTGTAAGCAGCCAGACACCATGAAGCATGGCACACTCCCAAATCTGGATGGACAGGTCCACGAGGGGGGGGGAGACTTTGTTCCCCCCTGCTTGTTGATGTAATACATTGACACCACATTGTCCGTTCTTATGCGGACCACTTTGTTGACAATGACCGGTCTGAACACCTTGAGCGCAAAGAAAATCGCCAGAAGCTCCATATGGTTTATGTGCAGGAGCTTGTCCTGAGGCGACCAGAGGTCCGAGACCTGAAGGAGATCTAACGTCGCACCCCACCCTAGGAGGGAGGAGTCTGTCGTGATCATCACCATAGGGACCGGGTCCTGAAACCCCGCACCCCCAGACAGATTGCTGAGAGATGACCACCAGTCCAGGTCCACTCTCATGGAATCCGGAATCATTATCCGCATGGAGTCTGGGTCCACTGCCTGACGCCATGAATTCCGAAGGGCCATCTGGGTCCGTCTCATTTTGAGAAGAGCAAGAGGAAGAGCCAGCACACACAAGGCCATGAGGCCCAGAAGCCTCTGGAACCACCAGGCCGACATACTCTCGGACTGCGCAAACATCTGACACGTGGCCAACAGATCCACCATTCTGTCCCCCGTCAGGTATACTCTGCAGTCGATCGTGTTCCAACAAAACCCAGAAAAATCAGGTCCTGAGAGACCGTCATGGAGGATTTCCGCCAGATCACTGACAGCCCAAGATGGAACAGGAGCTGAAGGAGAGACTGGAGGTTGCCCGCTGCCGCCAGCGGACAAGGGCTGTGTAGAAGCCAATCGTCCAAATAAGGATACACATGGATACCCTGAAGACGAAGATAGGCCGCAATCACCGACATAATCTTCGTGAAGACACGCGGCGTCGAGCTGAGGCCAAAAGGAAGCACCCGAAACTGGAAGTGCTCCTCTCCCAAAGAGAAACGGAGGTACCTCCTGTGTGGAGCCCAAATCAGGATATGCATGTACGCATCCTGAAGGTCCACCACGCTGAGCCAATCGCCCGCCTGCAACGAGGAGCGAATCTGGCCGGGCGTGATCATCTTGAATTTCTCTTGGGGTAAGGAAAGATTGAACTGGGAAAGGTCTAGGATGGAGCGCAGGCCAGCCTGGTTGGGTTTAAGCACTGTAAACAGCCGGGAGTAGAAGCCCTCCCCTCGCTCCCCAAGGGGAACGGGTTCCACAGCTCTGAGGAGCAGAAGTTTCTGAACCTCGGCCTTGAGGGAGGGTGAGCCCGACAGCTGAAAGGGAGGGTTGAGGGGGGGGTAGGGGGTAAAGGTAAGGAAGCCCGCCCGAGCGACTGACAAGACCCATCTGTCTTCTGTGATGGTCTGCCACGCCTCCAATTAGACGCAATGCGTCCTCCCACCGGGGTCTCGTGCAAGCACGGAAATACCTCATTTGGCAGGTTTATCGGTGGCTGTGCCACCTGAACCTGATGAGGAGGCTGAGGAGCGGGAGAAATACTGCATACGTCTGTTATTTCCCGCAGGAGTGTCCACTCTGCGCGATTTGCAGTCGAGGAAGCCCCTGAAACCAGAAGGTCGACTCTGCGATAACGGTCTCTGTGGTTTGAAAGGAGCTTTAACCAGAACAGACAATGATTTAGCCGTCTGAATGCTATCCTTGGTTTTGATGAGCTCTACATTAGTAGAAGAATGAAAAAGCTCCTTACCATCGAATGGAAGGTCCAATACTTTGTCTTGCACTTCCTTCGAAAACTTAGTGGCATGCAACCACGCTTGCCTCGAGGTATCAACCCTGAGCATCATGCCCCGAGCCGAGGTGTCTACGTGATGAGCCGCAGCCTCCAGGAGATCCTGGGCCAAGACCCTAGCATCGGAAAGGCCACCTCTGAAATCTTCCAACTTCTTGACCGGAATGTGCTCCTCAAACTCCGACAGACCTTTCCACATCCGCATGTTAGCTCCCGCCAAAATCAATTTGGCATTGGCCTGCCTGAGCTGCAAGGCCGAATTGGCAACATTTTTCCTCCCTAGGGAGTCCAGGAGCTTGTCCTCCTTTCCCAAGACCTGAGTAGCCGTCGCAGAAGAGGATGCTGCAGATCTGGACTGCAACGTGGCCGCAGCCACCACTGTGGAGGAGGGAGGCGACGACAAGGCCACTTCCTCCGAAGAGTGCAGCCTGTACCTCGCGTCAATCTTTTTATTGACAAAAAGTCCCGAGTGTGGCTTCTCCCAGACTCTTCGGACCTCAGCCAAAACATCCTTCTGCAGGAAAAGGCTGGTACGCTCCAAAAGAGACAGGGTGAATGCCCCAGAAAGCACGCCCTCCTGTGGAGCAGGTGCCTCGGGAACCGGGACATCTAAGAAATTCATCATGTCCAGTACCCGGTCATGAAAAGCTCTAACAGATCGGGGAAGGTCCTTGTTGTCCTGCTCACCTTGAGGGTCATCTGACAGGTCAGGATCCTGCTGAACCGTGTCAGGCACTGCCTTGTCCACTGGGGACAATGGTGGCAAAGGCGGAAGAGCAGGGGCAGGCACCACGGGCAAAGGAGGCGTCGGCGGAACCACCAGAGGAACGGGTGGAGCCGGAGGCGCTGGTGGACAAATTTCCTTAAAAAGCCCTTTGTAGTTGTAGGGGTAGTACCTAAAATGGCCGCTGTGGTCATGGCGGGAACGGCCACCATTTTGTCTTCATCTGAGGGGAACTGCGGCACGTGAGGAGGTGAGGCAGGGGTCCCCGTCGATGGATCAGGGGTCTTAATTTTAGCCTTAACATAAGGAACCTCGGCAGAGCCGGTACCATGAGGCCTGGAATGTTTCTGCGACATACCAACCGCCAACTGAGCCTTCGAAGGAAGGACCTCGGCACTGCCTGTAAAAGAAGAACCTTGCTTCTTTGCCCCCTCAACAGATCTGGTATCACCACAAGAGCGGGAACGGTGAGAAACCGCTTTCACTGACAGGGCCCTGCCCGGCCCCTCGAACTGCTGGTAGCCTTAGCCTCTGTACGAGGGACCTTGGGCCTAGGCCCGGTAATAGCCTTATCGGCACAGGCCTCGAACATCCGTTCGGTAAACACAAGCCCAGCCAAGGCCTCGGGGCGCACCCCGGTCTTATTTTTAAGGGAAGCCGAAAGAGGCCTCAGAGCAAGCTCCGATACCCTGTGACTCAGCAGAACTGGGTCTACACACAGCCCCCACAGGAGGGGCCTCGGAAGTTACTCCGGTGTACACAGGCCCCTTACGGAGACCCTCGGAGAAAACTCTGGTAGAATTATTAGGCCCGACAAGCACCTCAGGGCGAACCCCGGTGACAGAGCGATCAACGCCCCTCCCGGCTCGAGAGGAACCCGGGAAGGTATCCCCCGGCCAGGGTGCTCTGAAAACTAAAGAACTTACCGGGTGTTTCTTCTTTCCGTCAATGAACGCCTGAAAATGAGATGGAGGAGCGCGTCGGAACACCTCCTCCCACTGTTCCAAACGACGTTGAAGAGGCCGGACCGAAAGGGAATCACAGTAATAACAGGAGTCCCAACGGTGTTCCAGACCCAAACACTCTAAACAAAGAGGATGGGGATCCGCCCTCGCGAAGCGTCAATGACACGAAGAGCAGTCTGGAAAGTCTAATTTAAAAGACATAGACAGACTAGAAGACGAACACTAGCGAGAGCCAGAGAGGAAAACAGGGAAGAAAATCTTCCGAGGATGCAAGTGCGTCCGGCCCCGATCGAGCGGAGAAAAGGACTGAGGGGCGATGCGGAGCGGAGCAAAGGTGGGTGGGGTTACGGCCGCGTGCCGGGCCCCACGCAGGAAAGAGGAAGGATATTTTTGGAAAAATTTGGATGCTTTTTACAAAGTGCTCCGGTCCCGTCCCACAGGAAGGAGAGATGTCCCACAAGTATGGAGGAAAGGGGACGGGACGTAGGAGTAAAGGGTTTCCCTCTGGTCAGGTTTTCTCTCGTCCACCAGCAAAGATTTTGTACAAGTGTTGGAGAAACAACCACTAGAACGTCCCACGGACCGCTTGCCCGAGACCATTGTTTCGCCAACCACTCCTGTATGGGATGCATGCGCAGGTGAGGAACCAGGTATATGCAAGATGCCATCATGCCATTTAAATGCATAGCTTTGCGCACCCATATCTGTCGACCGGCCTGACAATGTGGCTTTTGTCAGACCCATCCAAGGTTCTGTGTTAGAGCAACAAAAATGTTTTGTTGAGCTTGGTATCAATATGTTTTTGCTTTGTACATGTCTAAATATGTGAAGAAACAATATGTAATGAAAACATTATACAATGCAATGCTTGTACCATTCATAGGTCCAGGTAACTTTTGTTTGCTTTAAAATTGCACTGCATCCTATGTTTGGTTTATAAATGAATCCTTGACGGAGGAGAGTAAATAAAAAACACTCCCAGTCTTATACTAACTAAGTGTTTGTGGTATATATCCTTACTCCTTGGTACTTTCCCACTGTTCCTTTGTATTCATATCAATGAGTATTTTAACAAAGGAGTAGATATAGCAAATTTTATTTGCAGTCCAATCATCTGCAATTAGCTTTGACTACGTCAGCCAGGACCACCCCCCTTGTGTTTTCTTGACAATGTGGTATTTGCAGTAACAAATTTCTTACTCTTTTCTCTGAGGAAAAGACCAATCCTTCCTCTGTGTTTAGGATAGCTCCTAGAAAAGAAACTGTTGGAAGTGCTTGGCACTAGGCTTGATTTTTTCCCGTTGATTGAAAAGCCCAATTGAAAGAGGAGGTTGATTGTTGTTTGGATGTTTTGTCTGCAAATCAGAGGTGATTCCCCTGTTATGAGCCAATCGTCCAAGTAAGGGTACACTGGCATTTTTTGTTTGTTGTTTGTTTATTCACTTCTAATGCGCAGCAGACCCGTGGGTAACAGGGCGCAGCGATAAGAAGAATGCAAAGCTTACAGGTTCCAGAATAGAGCAGTTATACAAGATCCAGTATACATATATAAATCTGACAGATACAAAATATACAATAAGAGTACAATTTAGCAGATATAATGCTAGATATATACAATGCGTTAATATTACCCTAAATTATGTAACATATAGTCATCTAAGCAATGACATCAAAGGCAAATGAGAGTGGGGAGCGTCAGGTGGTGAGGAACTAGGGGTCAGTGGAGATATGTTTGGTTACACTTTTTCTGAAGTGTAGGTAGGGTTGATCAGCTCTCAGGTCTTGTGGCAGTAGGTTCCAGATTTTGGCTGCCTTTACTGGGAAGCTATTTCCACCGATCGTGGTGAGCCTATATCTAGGTATTGCCAGGCAGTTAGCATTGCCCGCTCTCGATGGGCTGAGAGAGATTCTCCTGTGGAATTTGTCTGTAGGTAGCTAGGGGCAGCGTTGTTTAGAGCTTTGTGGGTCAGAGATTGCTCCCCTGTGCAGATGCGCTGCCACTACCGCCAGTACCTTTGTGAATACCCTTGGAGCCGAGGCTATTCCAAAGGGCAGCATCTTGAATTGGTAGTGCTTGTTCACTATCTTGAAACGCAAGAATTTTCTGTGCGCTGGGAAAATTGAAATATGAAAATAGGCCTCTTTCAGATCCAGTGTTGCCATGTAATCCCCCTTTTTTAGGAGAGGGATTACCTCTTGTAGCGTAGTGATGCGGAACTTTTGTGGCTTAACATAGTTGTTTGCTTCGCACAATCTAATACAGGCACATTGTTAGATCTTTCTTTGGCACAAGGAAGGAAGTTGAATAAATACTCCGGTTTACCTGGTTGGTTGGGACCACTTCTATGGTGTCCTTTAATAGAAGCGCTGTTATTTCTTCTAGAAGGATCTGCTGATGTTCCTCTGAGTGGAATTTCTGTGTTGGGGGGTGGTCGTGAGGACGTAGTTCTATGCAGTAGCCCCCTGCTACCGTGGACAGCATGCATCTGTCCGAGGTGATACCCTCCCATACGTGGGTGAAGTTGAAAATGCGTCCTCCGACTGGCTTGCGTTTCTGGCCTAAAGCCAGATTGACGAAGCCATGCATGCCTCTTTATAATAGTCCCTTCTGCAATGACTCTTCTGGCATTTTCAGCTGCATCGAAATATGACTTGAGGAGACAAGTAGATCCGGCCCTTCCGCCTGCTGCCTCCTGAGCTAGCTGTGATTTAAGTGGCTCCGGGGCGGACGAAAGTAACACAGAAACCTCCTCCCACTTATGGCAGTTATAACTTGCCAAAAGTGTAGCGTTGTTAGCTATTCTCATCTAGTAGGCCGCAGAAGAGGCGACCTTTCTGCCCATTGCATACATTTTCTTGCTTTCCTTATCCAGTGGTGCCTCGGAGGAAGCAAGGGGTGCGCCAGCTCTTTTCCTTCTGGTGGTAACAACCAATGAGCCTGGTTTCAATTGGCCTCTGAAGGGGTCTGAAGGTGCAGGTCTGAACAGCTTTTCTACATGCGGGTTAACGGCCCGTGAGAGATTGGGTGCTTCTAAGGAAGGTTGTATTCTGCTTTGTACCGATTTTAGCAGCGAGATAAGCTGACATACTGTCTTTTTGTCCCCCAATATTTGTTCAGCAAAGTCTCTGTCTTCCTGTGTGTCAATTCGGAAGTGTTCTGCCGCTTTGGCTAAGACTTCATTGAGGAGGGGTTGATTGTCGACAGGGGAATCCATCACTGGGGGATCCTGATTAATAGGAGAATCTATGGAGTACATGTTCGCCTCCTGGTCTGCGTCTGGGTCCTCATCCCCATAATAAAGTTCATCAGTATCCTCTTCAATAAGTTGAGGGTCAGATGTTTCCACAAATGAAACATCCTCTTGGTCTTCTGGATCTACTTCAGGGTCATATAGATCTATAACATTTATTTGTACGGGAACATTAGAGCAAGACCTCTTAGCTGGGGGTTGTGAGGGAAAGGCCGAGGTTTGAGAGCCGGAAGGGGCTGAGGTGGGAGGAGTGGATTGAAAACTTTGAAGGTAATCTGTTTTTTTTTCAAATAAATTTGCCATAATGGTCATTCTTTGCATAACCCTATTGATATCTTGCGAAGACCATTCTTTCGAACTTGAGATTACCATGAGTTGAATGGAAAAAGCCATATCCTCATTAGTGGGAGGTATAATCTTTGGCCTAGAGTCTTTAGGTTTCTCTATGGGCTTGGACAATATTCCTTTTTGTGATGACCTGTCCTTAGTAGGGCTCTTGTCCAAATGAGGGGTTTTTGAGGACTTTTTATGATGTTTTTCCCCACCCTGGGGCCCAGATGAGTGTTTACCAGACTTCTTGAGGCCTGCCGTTTTATCAGACGAAGAACGTCGAACTTCGGGTGTGGGAGCCGAGGCTTCATCCGTGGATGATCGGTCTTCGGAAGGAGTTTTTCATGTGACACCCTTGCCGTCTTTAGACGGTTGAACCCTGTCGTGGGGCGATCTTGAACGAGATTGCCCAGATGACCGGGACTCGGTGGACTTTTCACAGGGTGTGGAACGTTGCTGAGTATTCGACTCATCTGTCGAATGTCGACTGGGGCTTATGTGTTTGGTGGTGTGTGCTTTTGTAGCGCTGCCGGGTGTAGTCCCCACAACATGGCCACCGGCCTGTCCTACGGGGTCGGGGGTCTGCACTTGAGTAGCCAAAGTTACTCCAATGCCCTCGCAGTCCGAAAGTATAGCGGCACTGCCATCGCTAAAGGCTCCCTCTACTTCCATGGCCTTGAGTTGCCTGGCGTAGTGGGCCCAGCGTTTCGTGGAGCGGTCCTTTAACCTCTTAGGCTTGAAGAGCCTGCACGCTCAGACGTTTCGACGTGGTCTCTCGGAAGACACAAATTGCAAACTAAGTGTTTGTCCACCGAGGGGAATTTACGTTTAAACTTGGGGCAAAATTTAAATGGTGAATTTTCCATAATTATGGGTTATGGAAATGGCAGCTGGGCAAACCAAGTGTAGGAAGGGGAGAATATGCATTCTAAAATGGCCTCCCCCCTCTCTCCCTACTGTCGGGCCGAGGCCCGGGTCGGCCTTCCAAGGCCGTATGGTCAGTCACGATGGTCTTCGACAGACAATTTTCTTTCTTCACCGGTGTGGTGTTTCAGCAGTCGATGAAAGGATAGAAAGAGAAACTATCGTAATTGTATAAAGTCAATGGCTTATCGCCAAATGGAACTCGCTATACGCGTCCGTCTAGCATGGCAGGAAAAAAACAATCTGAGGGAGCTCGACGCGTGAGGGATCATGGGTACAGTGGACATCACACTAGGGATAGTATTACTGGCACACCCGGTTGACGTCCCTTTTCGAGTTTCGAAAACACTAATACTGTGCAGCTTCCACTAGATGTCGGCCTATGCACAGCATGCAATATAAGCAGATTGCACAAGCCTTAGAAATATATTACATTTATGCTGAATATTGCAATCAATAACAGTGCTATAAGAATTTATAGATTTGAGTGACACTATGGTATGTGTACTTTTCAAGTTCTCTTTATAAAGCAGAGTATTGTTAAAAGCCAGACATGGCGGTGAGGAGGGTAAATGTTGAGAGGGCAAGTAAGTCATGAGTATTTGCCCACAATGTGGGAAGAGAGTTTGCAATCCTGGACACTGGTGCAGTTATTCCCCCCCCACACCCCGATTGTGGCTGCTTTTCAGGTCACAAGTAAAGGACATGTGGGTGAAGAGCGCAACCTTTTTTTCCAGAGGGCGGACGCAACCCCTTGTTTTTTTTGAGGTTGGTAAGCTTGCGCAATTATTTGGCTACCAGGATTTTACTCAGGTTGTCATGTTCCCAGTGCAGATGCTTACTCACAAGACCACACGCACACTTGTTTTGTATTGGAATTTAGTGTTCCAAGGAATATTTCATGACCGATTGCTGGATTTTAAAAGGTGAGCATCTTTTAAACTTTGCCAGCATATGTTTGAGAACATTTCCTCGCTCAGGTTATTTTTCTGGTGTTCATTACTTTCTTTTTTTTAAAGTCCAATGTTATTTTGTCTTACAGACCTACTCCTTAAACAAAAGTGTGCATTATTAATGTTAATTATGTATGGAATAACAAAACCCTTGAAATTCAAGGAAAAAAAACTTTAGTTGCAGGGATGTAAAGGTGAGCACTTAATGCAACAAAACCCCTGAAACTCAGCTAAAGCCACCTTAACTTTGTGCCCCCCTGTTGCGCAGCCTATGACCACAATGATGACATTACAAGTCACATCACTGTTAACACTAATTACATTACAACAATAACCGGCCTTCAGCCATTGTCAGTGTGCATGGCCAAATATATTTTAACACATGAATGGGTGCTAGTCATGGCCTTCAGTTATGGACAGTGGCGACAACCTTCACGCATATGCACTGAATATTTTCAAATAGTCTACAAACCATAGATTTTGGCCTTTACCAGTGGTAGAGCTGTCAACCTTGTCCACTGTATATTATATACACTGGTCAGGCACTAGACATGGACATTGGCACAATACATGCAAGTGGCCGCTATCTTTGGCTGTGCCCAATATATATATTTCTAAAATATAAATAGAAAATGGCCACTAGCCATGGCCTTTGACCTTGAGCAGTTTGTACATCTTTTGGCCATGTCCACTGTATATTTTACAATAATAAAATGCAATAAGCGATGGCCTTCAGTCGTGCCCACTGCATATTGTATACACGAACCAGCCACTAGCCATGGTCTTCAACACAATACCAGCCAGTGGCCAGGGATTTGAGCTATGCGGACTGAATATTCCAACATAATAGGCACTGGCTATGACCTTTAGCCATGGCCACTGACTGCAGCTTTGAATGTTGCCCACTGTATATTTGAAAACCGTGATGGGCTACTAGGCATGGCTTTTAACTATGCACATTGTTATTTTTTAACAGTAACCGACCCCTAGCTATGGTTGTTGGTACTGGCCACTGACCCCAGCCTTTGTTATGGCCAAGTCCACACCCTAAATTGTTAAGGTAATCAAACTTTTCATGAGCTAACTTAGAAATGATGTTATGTTGAAATTCCATTTTTGATAGGTTATTTATAACGCAGAGGTTTCTAAGCGCGGACCCGGGGATCGAACCTATGGTGCTCTGTGGCGTCTTGCTTCCAAGGCGAGCATGCTGCCCCCGAGCTATCCTCCCGAGACTAATCATTTATATTTAATGTAATTAGTGTTGTCACAAGTGATGTGATTTGTAATGTCATCAGTGTTCTCATACAACATGTAATTAGTGATGCCATCAGTGACGTGATCTGTGACATCATTTTGGTCATAGGCTGCGCAAAAGGGGCCGCAACGTTAGGGTGGCTATAGCTGAATTTCAGGGGGTTTGCTGCATTAAGTTCTCACCTTAACATCCCTGCAACTAAAGTGTTTTCCTTAAATCTTTATATACGTAGGCAAAGCTTACATTGTCTTTTTAGAGAGGCAGTGGAAAAACAAAAATCACAGGCCAAAATCATTTAATTTGTGTGCAACTCTAAATTGGGAGTACAGGACCTCCATCAAAATCCATAGTTAGATGGGACGCGAGGTGGAATGCTCTGTGCTTCCATTTTCAAGTGAGAACAGAATGAGAGCACTGTACAAGAGTCCGGATTTGGGTTCAGGGAATATACGGAGGAATACAGGCAAATATTGAAGATGAAGCAACTGCCCATTAGTACATTTAGGAATACCTCTGCCGCTCTACAGCTGGAATTGACATTTTAAACAGACAATCTATACAAGCCATTCAACCAACATTCGAAAAGAGTTTAGCTGCACAAGTGTATGTTAATTCGTTGGCAACACAGTATAGTGCATAATGCAGGCTCGTCCGTACTATAGCAGGACATATATTTAAACAAAAAGAGCCGAAAGAAGAGAAAAACAGGGGAAAGAATTGAAAAGCATATCTGAACATTAGAGGCAACACCGAGTGATTGACTATATCCAGGGTTCGAAATTCAGATTGGATAAGCAGGAGTTAAAAGTGGCTCCTCGGTATCCTTTATTAACTAGTGACCAGGAGCTACCAATGGGGAACGAGGAGCCGGTACATAGCATTCCCCAAACCCAACCTCCACTTAAGACGCAAATATATTATTTTGTCTATTATTTATTACCCTTAAAGCGTTGAAAGTTGCATAGGAGGTGTCCAGTGTTTGTTTATAGATTGTCCCAAACACACCGATTAAATGCACATAGTTGTGTTTGTTTAACATCAGTTGCTCTGTGGAGCCAAAAGTAGCTCCTGGTAGCTGCTGTTGCCAAGATAACGAGGCTCTACTATGCTGCAAGCAGGAGCTAAAGAGCTCCCAGCTCCCCCCAATTTCGAACCCTACAATATCTCATTAAACTCATTTATTTAATGCACTTTACAGTCAGACTGCTGTGAGAATAGAAGATGCCTGGCACCCAAAGAAATGTAGCCTACATGCTCAAATCACAACTCGTGACTTAGAACGACAAACTTTCTTGGTGCCACCCTGGTATGAGGAGGTTTGAGCAAAGATACATTTTGAAAGTACTCTGGGTAAGCAACACTGTTAAAACCATCAGATGCACAGTTCAGAGTTAATGAAGTAGCCCACATTGGCTCAGAAAACTGGCTCATCTGGCTGATCCTTGGGTTTTGCCTTTTTTCTGACCAGTTCGAGTCCGATATACACCTGCACACAATTCAGTTTGTAGAGTGTAAGTAATGGCATTATTGCCAAAATCCAATCGTTTATTCACCTCTGAAGGTTGAGCAGCTGAGTAGAGATGCTATGCCATAACATACATGTCTGAAGCTACCCCCACTGGCGGACATGCTTCTCCTTCGTTGGATGACAAACTACGTAGAAGCCTGAGCAAACCAAAATCTGATTAATCGAGCTATTGGTATTAAAACTGCAATGCCCCTTTCCAAGCTAAGCAGGTGTCCTTTGGTGCCATTACAAAAGGAGGGGTCTGTGCCATCTCAGAGTTGTTAAATGCTGTACTACAGTAGGCCAGCCCCGAGAGGGATCCTCTCAAACCTCACCAGAGAGAAACAAATGCGTCTACGTGTTGTGTTGCAAACCACTGCATATATATGACCAAGTCATCAAGGTCATTTATGCATGAATGGAATTTATGAAGCACAAACCTACCAGGGAGGCAACAGAATGCCGAATATATAAGATGCACCCAGGCATTACAGGTTGTGTGCAGGGGTAGCAAAAGTTGCTTGGATGTTTAGGGGGTGCAGTGAAGGAGATGAAGACTCTGGGGAAGATATCCCAAAGTAAGGACATTGTTTATATTCTTTTATGGTTTCAGCATCTAGTTGGGTGGTCGGTATAATCAGAAAGCAATACTTTGAAAACTAGGGGAAAAAGGGAATACACGTGAAGTAGCATTTCCCACATGAGCCGGGGTACTGCCTGTGATACGAGACCCCAATAACCCCACCAGAATCACCAAAAGTCAGACACAGGTGGGCAATGGAGCGAGTGCATGAAGAAATAAATAACTAAAATAAAAGCGTAACTCATCGCAAAATTGCATCACGATATACTGAATATGGAGGATGACCCCCATGAAAGTAAAAAACTAAATGGCCTAGTGAAATTAGAGATCTAATGTGTGTGTGCATGCTCACCGTGAACAAATTGGTTTACGAGGACGGAACATGAAAACACGTCCAAAAGCCAAATAAATGGGCACTCCCCGCTACACCATTGATGACGTTTGGGGTATGAAATGGTCCCCCATGTGCAGTTGAAAACTTGATTTTTTGTGCCAAGAGGCAAGCGACTTGTGCCAGGCTAGCAGCTAGCAACTTGAAATGTTATAACTCCGGGAAATTCCCCCTCTTCCTCAAGAAACGAAACCTGACAACACTCGATAGATAAATGAGGCAAGATTGCCGAAAACCATCAGACATTTGTTATATTTGGCTTCTGTTGCGAGAATTCCCAGGCTTAAGTGGAACAGTCATCTCAGAGAATTCCGAATCAGTGGGAGGCAAAATCCCACGTAGGTGCAAGTCTCTTCATGAGCAGCTAATGACCACGTCAGTTGCCTTCAAGGTGGTTCATACCGCTCTTTCACTTACTTTTAGATTGATAACGGATGCATGCATAAGTCCAACAAGCAAGCACGCAGGTACTATTATTGAAAGTAGGTTCGGCAAAGAGTTTCCCCAAGAGCAGATTATGCCTTATGGAACACTCATTGCAGTGGATTGCCTTGTGTAGGCGAGAGCACCAGGGAGAGGCGTTTGAGAGAAGGGTTGTGACAAGAGATCACGCTACTGTAGGATTTCTGCTGTGGGAAGTGGTCAAATTAACATGTTTAGTTGAGCATGGTGCAATGGACTCGGCAAAGCTATGCATGTTGGGGCTAGTCACTGGGGTGGGTTTGGAGGAAGTAAACTGGTGACATGAAACAGTAATGTCACTTTTAGCTTCAGGCAACATCAAGCGAAAATAAAACTGGTCTATTACAAATATGAATTGAGATGAGCGGATATAGGGTGCCGAGGGAGGGCATATACAAATGTAGCCGAACACCAAGATGTATCTATGGTATTGCTAAATATCACCCAATAAATGAAAGGTGCTCCTTCCAAAAACTAAAGCTCGAGATAATGGAAAGATGACCAACATGGGTCTTTGTCCCTTGTCATTTGGTGTGTCAGCTGACAATTGTGGCCTTTTATTAAAATTCTGCAGGAACTGTTAAAGTAGAGTTAAATGTGGCAATTCTAACATTGTATGGACAGGTAAAATGCACCTCAATAATCTCATCACAATAGCTACATACTTATTGGGATGTACTCAGCGTACTTACAATTTATTCTTACAAGCGTTTCCTAAACTTTCCACATGGAACGGTTTGCATTTCTTATACATAAAGATTTGCAACAAATTCTTGGCACAAGGTCAGAGAAACAAGAACTCTTTGGCAACCCTACTAGTCAAATCCTGCTGGTGTGTCCACGTCTTGGGAAGCATTTGTTTTGGATGAGGGGCGTAGTTGAACTTCTTAAAGTAACAGCATTCACCAAATCATAAAGGAATCTGGAATGGTTCCTGTGAACTGATCAATGTCAAACAAGTTGCATTTTACATTATCCTTCAAAGCAAACTGTGAAAAATGATAAGCAAATATTGTAGGTACTTTGTAAAATGAATGACCATAGATTCTCTAATCAGTTGGTCTGTGCGCATGTTTAAAAAAAAAAAAATAAAAAAAAAAGAGAGTGCTTGCCTTGCAAGAACAAGAAAAGCCCTTTTGTGTTTTGCAGGTACACGTTTATTCTTGCAGCAGACTCCAGAGAGTTGAAATAGCCAGGCGACAGCTGCATGAAGTAAGCCGAGACTCTGGCCTCTGTTCACATTTAGCCTAAGTGATTTAATGACCTGTCATGAAGCATGTATAAAGCTGCTTGTTCCCATAACTTCAGAAGAGGCTTCAATGGAGCAGTTTTGGATCATCCTGGGCCCCGCTTAAGCACGCTAGACAAACTGTTTCTATGATGATTTTGAACAATTTCTGTGCTGGTGCATCATTTAAAACTGCTGATGGACACAGGCAGGTATGACGAAAAGTATTGCCCACAGAACAAATTCATTTATGTCACAACCTCAAAAAGAAAAGCCACACACAACCTCATTTGTGAACTCTAATTGTAAGGGGGGGGGCACAGATCAGTCTGTGGCGATGGATGCCTAGTTGTTCTGATCAAGGGTAAGATGATGGGCAGATAATCTCCTCAGCAAAATGTTTGAAAATATACATCACAGCAGCCTTTTTTGTGTACAATGGCACTCTGTACCTTTGCACCAACAGGTGGAACACCTTCAATGCAAGAAAAAAATAAAAAATAAAAATGTATGTCTTCAACCCGCAGGTCCCATACGTTCATCTTTGTAATGTGGATCTCATCAAGCAAAACAAATATTAAATGCACATTTTATTCTCTCTTGTACAGCCAAGTTACACAAATGATACAGAACTGTGTTGAAACATGCATTGTGTCACATGTAAAATGTACAATTTTGTAGGCATTGTCCTCAAGTAAAATTTTCAAATCAAACTTTGCATCCCCCATATTACAAAAGTGATGTACTAAAATATAATAAATGTGCAAGAAAAGTATTTAAAAGGCAGTATATATCCGAAATATCAAGTTGCATTACAAATTGCTGCAGTGAGGAAAAAACACCAGTGCCCTTTGTTCTGTTGTGCATGTCACTTTAAGGGGGCAAGTTAGTTACGATCCGGTATTGGCATACATATCTTTGATGCCCGGTACCATGGCAAAGAGGTTCACAGCGGCAAAGAGGTTCACAGCAAGGTCTCATCAATCACATATTTATTGGCGACATATCAAAAGGTGTCAAACTGAAGAGTAGACAGAACATTTTAGGCCTATGAAAGCTGTATGAAGAAACAAAAAGCGGAACCCACCGGAGAGGCAGGGAAAGGTAGTCACAGGGCGGTACCACCCACTGCACCGCCCCCTCCCTATGGGCTGTACCCCACACCAAATCCTGCAGCAGGGTACAGAAACCCACGATGGGTATCCCCAAGTAGGGACAAGACAGGAATCGGAGAGTAAAAGCCAGAGGTTAGGACCACTACTACTGAGAGAACAGCAGTATTTAGCGGACATAGAAAAAAGTGTGTGCGGCAGCTACAAAACGAGTTCATGGAAGCAGAGGATGAGAGAGCGGGCAGTCCAAACAAACAAAAAAAAGGTTTGAGGGTTGGCAGGAATGCCATGTGTTTGGACATTGGGAAAAATAATATTTAAAATTGCATAGGAAAATGTTTAAAATTTTACAAAGACCGGAGGAAGGGGACGTGGTCTGAAGTGGACCCCAAAGAAACAGGCAAAGGAGGTGAGAAAGGGAGGATGTGGAATGAAGAGGAATCAGACGAAGAAAGGTAGGAGCGAAGGAGGAGAGAGAAAAGGGGAAAAGTAGAACGAAAGAGGGAGGGAACAGGAGGGCAGCTGGGACTGCTCCCAGACACTTGAAAATAGGACAGGAAGGATGGCGGTAGCAAGCTCCGCAAAGGGCATGCCGCCTCAGCACCAAGGACACAGCTGCGCCTGTTACAGAAGGGATGGGGAGGAGCGCAGTATAACCATGGCAGAGCATGGACAGAGACACTTTCATGTATTGCGTGCCATCCCTCGCAGCAGGGGCTTGCAAATGGATATATACTCTCGGAGGAAGAGACAGCAGGGATTACTCTGGCGATCAGTGATATGAGGAGCATATTCGCAGCATTACTGGATGAGCATGGAACAAAATATGGGAACAGGCAGGGTTCAATTGTGTAGAACATTCACAACGGTGACCCCTTCAATTGCTGCGCACACGTGTGTAAAGTATTGAGGACTATGTACCCAGACACATCAGACATTCAGGCCCTTCTGGCACGAAAAATGAAACCAGACTAAGACTCCACAGAATGCATATAACAGATGGGCGATGTGGCTATTAGAGACCCGACAATCATGGGGCATGAACATACCCATAGGTCTCCCCACGGATGTGCAAGCATTCTTAAGAAAGGTGTTGGGATTGAGGCAAAGGGGTAGACAGCGATACAGACCCATATTGTACACTTTTGTAAGAGGAAACAGGAAAGAGAAAAAGACATGGTAATCATGCATTGAAGGCAGCAGCGAAATTGGTGCAAACGAAATTAGCAAGAACATCCATGGAAGGGGCTGTATTTACAAACATTGTTTCAGGGGAGCTTGAAGCAGCTCCTGCCCAACAACGGTGCGGGGGTAGAGAGTAGGGTGTTTCACACAGGGGTGATGCCCACAGGGATGGGAGACGTCCCCCTAACAGGGAGGTTGTAAGGAAGTGACTCCTGGAGGCAGCAAGTATGTACATTATTCCTTTATTGAGTTACAGGCTCCATCAGGTCAGGAACAGTACAGGTACACATAAGGGTTAGAGGGTACAGGGCATGAGCCCACTGATTCTTACCACCCAGGCTTACATCTTTAACTGTCTGGGTGTGAAACCCCTTTCACATTCACATCGGAACATTCTGATCTCTCACTCAACATTCTCACAATTGCATCACCGAACCAGACATACAGCAAAGGCAAGACACGAAACACCTCCCTTCCATCAACAAACAGGAATACACAGCACAGCCACAACATCTGTGTGCCACAACTGTAAGGTCTACACCCAATGTTATCTCGCTCACCCATCCACAGCACCCCCGCATCTCTAAAACAACTTCTGCAACCACCAGAAAAGAACAAGTCACCTTATGAATCATGGCTCCCACGCTGGAGTCCCAGGCCCGCCATGCCTGAGCACTTGCTGCCCGATAATGGGCAACCATACCAAACAAAACAAAGCCATCAAACTGAAGCTGTACACCTTCTACCTGGGCTGCCATCTCAGGTCTCGAGTCTGCCACACTTGAGCACTAACCTGGAATTTCAGAGGTAACCACCTAAAAACCAGCAGAGTTGAAACACGAGCAGGAACCATATCAAGCTACTAACACCACATTCAGACTGCATGAATACGACATTCACCACACACCCCTCTCCCTTCTTTATAAACAAAAATGACAAAAGGAGGGAGCATTACCAAAATCAAGGACACATGCCACTAAAAGATATGATGGAATACCCTAGCCAAGAAAACACAACCAACTTTCCCATCCCAAACGCCTGGCCAGAAAGTTCAGAATCTAACAAGGTCTATGACGGACAAGACAACCCAAACTACTAGCAAAGCAAGGACAGACCACATGTATGTGTCAAGACCAAACACCACTGATGATAAGCCAGCACATTTCTTCAAATGTGTTCATTCCACTGAGGAAGGACCGCAGAAATACCACATGTGCAGTTCGTTGAATCTCCATTACGAAGTAAGAAACACTTCCAAAAACAAACATTAAATTCATACTCGCTGGTAATAAAACAACTGGAGCAAAACCATGTTCATGTTGCCATTCAAGCTGCAATTATGAATATTCCACCTGTAAAACCTCAAATGAAGTTACCTCTAATGTGCATATGCATGTGCATTATAATTCCTCACACATCACGAAGGAAGAAAAGCAGGGGTGGCCTTTAATGCTGGCTGAAACACTCATGCAAAGGTCTAAACAGGTTTAATCTAACCTGTACATACTTGATCTCATTTTTAACTAACGCATTGATGAGCAACTTCCTACTCTGCACTGGCAGTATTACAATCTAAATATTCCTCAAAGTGGTTAGAAGTAAGCACACATACCTTGACGAGTACCTTTAAAAATTCATATGCAGGTCTTAAATATATAACATTATATATAGGTTAATGTTAAAAGGTATTTGTACCACACACTGTCAGCACTGGAGTGGTTCCCAGCTGCTCTGGCGGATCTGAAAAGTAGGGTGTGAAAAAAAGGGGGCAGTGGGGTGTTGGTAGGGTGTAGTGGGAATAGGAAAGTGAGAGTGATGATATCCTGTTGGTAGCTTCAGTTCGGTTTGCACCGTTCGCGGAGTTTAAGTGCGGTTTTCCGGATGCTGCGACTTCCCAGTGTGCTGTTGTCCCAGGTTATGTGTTGTTTGTCTGTTGTTACAATACGGTGAAGTACGAACGGATTGCTGTGCAGAGAAGTGGTTGTGCGAGTTTATGGACGAGAAGTGTAAGCAGAAAATTTAGTTTTTAGAGTTGGGTTAGCGAGTTTGCCTTACCTCTAACTTTGCGTTTCTGCGCTCAACACCTATGATTATCCTGTGTGTTGGTAATTTAGTTTGTCCGCCTAGTTGGCAGGCATGTTGAGGAGTGGCAGTTTTCCTGTGTGTTACTCTGGTGGTATGCATAGCTGGCTGATGCAGGCATGTTAGTCTCTCCCCCCCTCGGCCCTGGGGCTGGAAATGTTTGGGTTAGAGGATTCTTGGCCCTCCCTGCCCATCCCATGTTTGTGAATCCAATGTCTACTAGAAAATTTTTCTCTAGTGCCAACACTTGGTGTCGTAAGAGAAAATAAATTGAAATGTACGTTCGGTTTTTCTCTGGTCCCAACACTTAAGGGTGGGGTTAGAGAAGATAAAGTGCATTATATATGGTGCCGATAAAAAGGTACTAGAATATACAAAAGCGGTCAAGCCGATATACTTTGAATGTGCATTGCATATTTGAGGCACAAAAATAGTTATTCAAATTAGAATTTGTATGAGTTTGTATGAATGAACGTTTGAATGTATTCTGAACGCATTTACTGAGACAAAAGCCAGCCTATTTTTTGTTATGTGGTGAAATAGCCAGTGCTTACTTGTGAAGACTATGGTAGGCGATTTCCCTTGCATACACTTAAGGGGGGACTTTGATTTACTATTTTAAAACAAACAGAATATTAAAGGTCAAAAACAGTCTGACTCGTGTCCCAGATTGTGTGCGGAATTATTGTGGTGGTGGGGGGGGGGCTAGATCAGGGATGCCATTTCCGTAAAATGAATCTTAAGAGCTAAAATGTACTCTACAGTCCAAATCACATTACAACGCTATGTGAAACGACATTTAAAAAAGTCAATTGCTGCCTTGTGCCTCTACACGGTTACAGAACAACACTGTAATTTAGGCAAATAGAAACATTTCAAGACATTTTAACATGTTGGTTCACATTGGCAACCCCCACTTTTGAAAAGGAATTGAAAAAAAAAACAGTAATTATGGCTCTTAGTCAAAGTCAAACGATTATTCAAAGCAAAAGAGCAACACGCAGCAGCTTCCAGGGAAAGGCAAGCAGGTGGTTGAGGTTAGAGGGAAAGATTTGAATCAAGCTGAACACACTTTCCTTGAACACATGTCAACGGAAAAGCATACTTGATGCGGAAAGGCATTCGACAACTTTTTAAAACTATGTAACATCAGAGATCATTCCTTCTTTGCATCAGGGGGTGATTTTCCCCAGCCACACCCCATCTTCTTTTCACCTTCCTTTTGCGGACGGGTAAAAATAACATTGCTAGAAATACCACAGCATAACAGAGTATGCGTCGTTCGTGTGAGGTTAGTGAAATACACGAAAAATCACAGGGCCTGAACGCAGACCACATCACTCGGGCTGCTCACCCACCACCTAGTACGCTTTTTCAGATTATTTCAAGACCTCTTTTCTGACTCGTGGCACAATTGGGCGATAGATGGCAAGCCCCTGAACCCCCTGCTATCCAGGCCTTCAGGCGTAACCCGCAAGCACCACCAATACGCAAGATGTTCTAGTCTCATACAATAATGTAAACGTTTGAAAAAAAATCCTTAAAAAATAAAAAAATAATAAGTGTAGGTTATGTTCTTTTTTTTCATTTCTAATCAGAAGTCTTGGAAAAAAAAGCTAACCAGAGGAACTGAACCGTTGGGATATGCAGGAGCTGTCCTGATTTGTGCGAATGGCAGCAATTCAAATTATGTGAATCCCTAGACTTTTATCTTTAAATCCCAGGGGCAATGATTCAGAAGGATTCCTCTGGAAGAGGCCTAGGATATCGCAAAAGGTGCTTACATGATCCCCATGGATGAGTGGGTTAGGCATCTCTGAAGTCAATAGGTATCCGATAGCAGCACAAATTGCGGCAGTGATTGAGTGGCATGGGCAAAATAGCAGGATGAGTTGGTGCCAGGTGGACCAGAGAGGGGCATCCTCCCGTTATCAAAGCTCCTGTTTCTGGGGGACGGGGCAAGAGAGGCGTTATTGGAAACAACCAGAGGTTCATTGGGGTACTGGAATAGGGCATAGCGATGGGGCTTGGACCCCTGTCCTTGGTCCGTTATAACCTGGAATTTGGGCCCAGAAGAGAGGAGAGTTTTTGGGGAGGATGGGAGGGTGGGACGGCAATTGAACTAAGGGATCTGTATAAGGATGGGGTACCACTCACCTTCGTACAATGCAAGACTCAATTTAAAATAGGGGAGAAGGAGTGCTTTCGTTTCACGCAGGTGAGGCACTGAATAACCAATAAGGGGGAGAAGGCGGCTGGCGCCAGAGAGCCAATGGGGGTTGAACTTGCGATGCAGGATGGGGGAGGAGCAGGGGGGTGTTTCAAGATTGTATAAACCTTTGGACAGGGCCTCCACGGAGGAAACGTTGCTGTACATGGAAAGATTGGAGAGGAACTGGTGGTGGATATCTCAGAGGAGAGGTGGGGGTAAATCTGGCCAAGGGCGTGCAAATCATCACGATGCACCTCCATTAAAGAAGCTGCATACAAAGTCTGCTTTCGTTGGTACAACGCCCCCGCGTATTAGCAGGATAACGGGAGGCTCCTCCACTCTTTTGCTGGAGGAATCGTGGTGAAAAGGGTCATTTAGGCCATATGCGATGGTCGTGCCCACAGGCACAACTCGATTGGAAGGAAATCCTGGGGCGTATTGGGGAGATCACAGGGGTTACCTTACCTGTGGATCCGGTAGTAGTGGTGGCTGCGGCCACTGGGGCATCGGCGCAGTTCATCATCCACCTCCCGAACGCCGAGAGGCTGGTACTTGCGCAGCGCTGGAAATGAAATGTGTAGAAGGTGCCTGCGTTGCGTTGTGGCGAGTGAACGTTAGGGGAGTTGTGGCCATGGAAAAGATATGGCCATTGACAAACGAAAGTTATCAGAAGTGTGAGGGTTTGGGCGCTCCTTTATGAAGCAGTGAAGGATCGAGAGCAGATGTATTCTAGACTGCGATTGTTGCAGAACGTATCCATACTATAAGGGGGCTCAGGCTTCTGGATTTGGGTGGGGGAGGGAACAAAGGAAAAGAGAAGATTTTGAATGCTGCCATATCGCCAGGGTGGGGGGGGGAGGGGGTTGGGGTATTGTGTTTGTTTTGTCTAACAATAAATCAGGAGTTGGGGATAGTTGATCAGAGGGTTCAGGTGTTGATTAAGAAATGGTTGACTAAGTCTGTAAAGCTCATATAAAAAAGAAAAATTGCTAGCCATAAAAACAAACCGTCATGACAGCCAACGTCTGTAGTTATACAGTCATTTTTTTTCTTTTGTATGCATCAATAATACCAGCTTGAATTACACTCATGAACTGGGCATTCATTTGAAGTTTGAAGCCCAGTCAACTTGAATATGGTCATTTGTCTTCACCCCCTACAGGATGACATCACTGGCGCAGCACACAATGGTCACCGAAGCGCGCGCGATGCCAGCCGGTGCCGGGGAGAATACGCTCAGTGCTCCATTGTCCGCTTGCGGTTCCACAAGAATACTGCGTAGTCTTTATTGTCTAGCCAGTTAGCCTCGGGGAGGGTTTCCTTTCCTGACCTCTAACCCTCGCATTTGCATTCTAAATAAATTCCGTCTACGAGTCCAGATATTGGTGCTTCACAAATGTCTTTGGCGCCCGTTTCCCGTGTTTTTCGCAATTCCTGTCGGCCTAAGACTTTGCCATCATGGCACAAAAAAAAAAAAAAACATTAGATAGTATGTTTGTCGTTCTGAATTCACCCAATGTCTGCCAATATTACAGAACGAAGTCTGTGGCGCATACAGAATAAGACAAAAAAAAGACGCCTTGATTGCGCCCTTTCTGGAGAAGTTCTTTGGAAAGGCTTTAGGCGCGTCCTGCTGGCCTGACACTGCTGCCATGGTAACAGCAGAAACTACCGACAGTTCAGATGCAAAAAACGGGCATCTGATCAAAGAAAATAAGTTGAATATCTTAACATGGAGTTAGCGTCGAAAGGCTCGATAGGATATAGGAAAGAAAGAGAGTAATCAACTTATAAAATAAATCAGCACAAGAAGTTGAAGAGAAGGATTACTTTCAAGTGCATCAGAAGGCTTCTCAACCTACCAAGCAACGTTTACAGCTTGGAGGTCAAAATCGAAGTCCTGAAGGAGGCCTAAATGAACGATCTAATCTGCTCAAAACCCCTTGATAGCTAATGGGTTTTACTGGTAATACCAGTAACTTTTCAGGACATTTATAAAGCACTGTGGCATGTCATGGAAACCATTGCTTCATTTTGAGAAGGTATTTGTGCTTAAACAGTCCATTATGATTTCTTGCACAGTTGTCCTATGTGGGATTCTTTTGTACAATAAGTACATGTGGATAATTCACTGGCGAAGTGCTTGCCTCCGACACAGGCCATGCACGCACAATGCAAGTGTGACTTCGGACCCTTCAGCCACCCAAAGCTGATAAATTACCATTAAAAATGGTTAAGAACAATAATAGCCATTACAGCACGTAGCAGCAGGACAATTCAACACCATATCATCCATTAGTACCGGCGCACGCTGTACACCGGAAATACTACATATAGCTTGGCTCTTTTCCAAGCCATACCACTCGGTATTCCCGTGTACGTTAGTGCATCCCAAGTGTGCCGGGTATTCTGTTCCCGGCGATGGGCATGGCAGCACCTTAGCCAACGAGGAGGCTCGAAACGGGGCAATCCCCGCTCCGAACATCCCCATGGCTGGAGGCTGCCTTCGTCCTCTGCCAGGGACTCCGGTAAGTTTTTATTTTTCCTACACCCCTCTACCCTGCAAACTATCCCCTCCCCACCCTCACTTACCTTCTTTTTTCTTCTTTTCTTGGGAGCAAACGCACTGGAAACACTTCTGTTCCCAGCACGTCCGCTCCCGATGACCGCCATGGCAAGGGAAAACTGACTATGTTTTCCCTTTCCTGGCGGCCATTTTTTAAACTTTCTTTTCTGTTTCGAAACGTGGCAGCGTTTTGAAACAGAAAAAGATGCCATTAGTACCCCGGTCTAATGGGCCCGGGTACTAATGCCTATAAGACCCTCAGCGGCGGGCCAATACCACCCACGGTAATGCCCCCGGGGGCATTACCTGGGCCGGTATTGGCCTGCCGCCGAGGGTCTTATTGCCACATGATAGCCCTCATTATCTGTATAGAAGCCTGGAAATAAGTTCTTATCACAGGCTAGCTGTGACATCACAACTGGTCTGTAAACAGAAAATCAAATGATGGGCGTAAAAAGAAAATAGCACCACACACTACTCTGTGATAAGTCATTTGTGATGTCGCAATGCCTGCAGCTTCAGCCACACATAGCCGGTCAAGTGGCACAGCGAGTAGAGCGCTCGCTTTGACATCTGTGCAGAGCTTGCTAATGCAGGTTCGAATCCCAGCAGGGCCAAACTCAGCCTTTCATCCTTCTGAGGTCTCCAAATGAGCACCACACAGTGTGTGTAAGCAGCGCGTTACAAACCTGAGGGTTTGTAACGCTATATAAAATGCGAAGATGCTTTTCAAGAAGGGTGATCGGGCCAATCCAGCTAATTATCGCCCCATCGCCTTGTTGGACACAATTGGCAAGGTGTTTGCAAACTTTCTTCAAAAAAAATTAACAAAGTGGTCAAATGCAACTGGAATCACAGACAACAGACAAACAGGTTTCACGAAAGGTGTGGGAACAGAAATGAATTTAACATTGCTCAACATCTTAAAAATAAATGCTCTGGCAAGAAATACGAATTTATTCCTTGCATTCATAGATCTTCAGCAGGCTTTTGACTGTATCGATCGAGAATTACTGTGGGCGAAACTAGACAACTGGAATTGTCCCCACGACATCCTGCTACCAATCATAGCACTCCATACGGCAACAACAATTCAAATAAGGCTGAACGAAGCTGGCCAGTTATCCGAAAGAATGAAAACTAAAAGAGGAGTAAAGCAGGGTTGCCCGATTGCTGCTTGTTTATTCAAGCTCTTCATTACCGACATTCCCACCGCCCTAGCCGATGTTAGATGCTTTCCTCCTAAAATAAATGGGACACAAATAAATTGCATGACATATGCAGACGATCTTGTTTTGGTCGATACTACGCAGATCGGATTGCAACGACTCCTTCAAAAGTTACATCAGTATATGTCGACCAACAACCTGAAAATAAACACTGCAAAAACAAAAATCATGAGAGTCGGGTCTCACAAAGGGGAGAAGAAACACCCATTTAGCTGGAGAGTCGGAATACATCCAATCGAAGAAGTCACAGAAATCAGATATTTGGGCATCATGGTCAATACCTCGATATGTGAGAAGAGTTGGGTCCGTGATATGGAGCTCCGGATAAAGATCCTGGCAGTACAAGGCTTGCGAATTCACAACCTTTATGGAAAATTCTCTTTGATACCGATCCGGTTGTTTTACTTGCAAAAAGTTATTCCATCTATTACTTACGGAGCCGAATCTGGATGGAACCTTGATCATAAAATCTGGGCGAAAATGGAGGGCTACTTTTGGAAAAGAGTACTAAGGCTACCAAACTGTCTTTCAATTACCGTTATAAGACAAGAACTAGCCTTGGATGACCTTTATACAACCGTGTTATGGAAATCCCTGGCACTATTGAGAAAGACGCTATTAACAAATAAAGAACCCGCATATGAAATCTTAGCAGTTAAAGACATGAGATTTGCTGGAGACGCATACAGGAAATGGTATAAGAAGGCATTTGACATTATGATAGCCGCTAAGATATCTGAAGAAATGCTGCTAAAGTGGCCACAAGTAGCCAAAAGAAAACTAAAAGAATGGTCATGGGCAGGTAACATAGCAAGACTGGAAAGCCAGACAGCTGCACCCAAACTTGGGCCGACTGCTAATAAAATGAACAAGATGCCAAAGTACCTGTCACAGTTTCCTTCGAGGCATCACCGTGATCGGTTTCTGAAAATGAGAATGAACGCGATAAGAACTAAGGAAATCCTACTAATAAGAAAAGACGCAGAGACCAGAGACAATCGGTGCCGATTCTGCAACGAGGACATCGAAACTGTAAAACACTTGTTAGTCGCCTGCCCCAAACTCCGATCCTTAAGATCTGTACACCTGATCAAATACGCCCCGAGAAATGAGAACATGGAGGATTGGTGGTACCGAATACTGAGTGGGAGTTCTATTCACCTAATATGCTCAGTGATAAACTTCCTCGATGCCATTCAACTGTAAAGATCATGTGAAGGGAGGGGCGGGCTTCTTGAGGCTGTAATGGAATTGTTTTGTAAAAGATGATGTGTCAAAACAAAAAGTTTAATAATAAACTATGTTTAAAAAAAAAAAAAAAAAAAAAAAATATATAAAATGCGAAATGGTTATTATAGAATTCCAGCTGTCACTACAGCACTTCAAGCCGTCATAAGCTTTTCAAATTCCTTGCTTGACAAGGTGAGTTTGTGGCAGAATGTATAATTTGGGCACTGCTTTAGTTTAACACATGCAAGCACGAATCTGCATATTGTCACTCATTTTAAAGCACAAAATGAAAACTTTGTTCAATACATTTTTTTAAACTGCTTGAACTAATTTTCTGCAACACATTAGGAGCTGCATTTTTGCTTTTTTCCATACAAGCATTATATAGATCAGCAAATGGATGATCTCCTATATTATGCAAGAGACAGGTATTAAAGGGGAATGGCAGTATGTGGCCATGTATTACCCCCAACCATACATAAAAAGGATTGTGCAAGTCACCTTCGAGTTCCATGACCATATAAAAGGAACTCTGCCTTCGGCCTCATTCCTCAGTCACAAAACTCCTCTATAACTTATCCATCTAACATACCATAGAGGGCACTTCATCCCATAATGAATAGATTGCAAACAATATTTTTATGCTTCCGGGATTAATATGAAGCATGGGCCAGAGACTAAATAACGCCATATTTTCTGAACATAGTGATGACCAAATGCGACCTTGTGGATGGACATCTCGTTTAAATACAGATCATTCCCATGGCACTTGGGTGCCAATTAATCATTGCCGAACACTTACCGACCAATGAAGGTGCATGAGGCAGCAAAAGTATCCTACAAAATCCCATCATCAGAAATCCTTTACTCAGTCACATTTCTAACGGTGTGCAGTGTGGAATATGGGTTCTGGTAATAAGACTCTGACTCCATGGTGATTATAAGTGGTTCTTTTATTAAGTGCCAGCATATTACATCCAGTTCTTAGAGTCATATATAGAAGAAGGTAACTTCTAGGTTATAGTGGCAAACACCGGAATCCTCTCTCTCGCTGGGTTTACATCTCAACTGACTCTCCTGGAACCCCAGTCATATCAGAACATTCCATCAGGTAGCATTCCATGTCAGTCAAGCCCACCTTCTCTAGATTCAACTAGGATGCAGGCGGAAGACAAATCCTTACATGCAGCAAGTTGCGGACCACTGCAAATGCCTTGGTAGCACATTATTGATTGGATACACGCATCATTTATTCTGCAGCAAACTACATAGGGCTTTCTGGACCTGACCATCTATGGTTCCGGTCTAATCTTTCTCACTATACCTACTCCGTTTCCTGATCTACTCAATATTCTCATGTTTTGACGTCAGAAGAGGTAAGCAAGTGAATGGTGGCCATTGGACACCGTAGGGACCCACTGAGCAAGTCCCTCATCACGATCTGGCTGTAGCCTGCGTGTCTGACTGTTCAGAACATGTGACGTTTGTGGTGAAGGACTGCAGATGAAGATAGAAAGAGATAATCTACCCGTCAACACGTGGACAGCCAATCGTTCGAACAGTCCCACATTGTGCAACAGGTCATTCTTTATTTTGGCTTGTATTGAAAATTAGAATATACATGGACAGAATGATCAGAAAAAGTACTGGCACACCCATATGTGAGCGAAGGTAGAGCAGGCAGAACTAGGACAAGAAAGACCAGGACTGGAGTAATGAAGAATACCGGCACACTTCTACCATCTGCCGAGCTGAAGGTGCTGCCATCCACCCTGCCACAAGATACCACTGCCAACATGAGGATACCCAGCACCCACCAGGAAGCCATCTTTATTACAAAGCCTCCAACCACATCGACGACATTGGCGAAATTCGAAAAATATAATTTCCATGCTGAGGGAGACTATCAAAGGAACACCATGCAGCATGTTTGCTTGTTTTAAAGAAACAAAAAAAGTCAAATTGTGACATCCAGCCATGCTCCGAAAAGAATGATTGCAAAGATGCCAAGATGGCCGCCACCGTGTTTACTTACTCTGCAACCCCTAGAGCCTCTTCATTGCTACCGCCTTACCAGCACTCAGATTGGCCAAGATATAGCTCACCAAGGCCCTTACACACAAGCCGGCAGTCCCAGCCCAGGAAGGTCCACTAGCAAGGTCATCTCCCGTCACTGCCCGTCAGGGCCTGGAGGCCTTGCCATAGTGTCCTGTCCACCTCCCTCCCCAACCTCCTCACTATGAAGAGAAAGGTGCCCACTAGCTAGATGAAGTCCTTGATTTTGCTGCGCCCCAGTGAGCCCGCCTCATCCTACTATGAAAGCCAACCCCACTCACACATGCCTGTCCCAATAGTCAGACCCTCAGCAGATCAACATGCCACCGCAGATTCGTGAGCAACACACCAACGGCCTCTCGGCCATGCCAAACCACGATCCCTTGACAACAAGCAATAGTGCCCTACAACAGCCCCCTCACGAACTCGCCACCACCACCCACGCTACCCTGTCCAAACACTGCCTCACTCCTGCTCTTGGAGTACACCTTCACCCTCTAACCACACCTACATCGCCTAACTGGAGCGCTATCTCTCTCACTCAAGCCCCCTATGGCAATCACCTCCCACCCGCAACATCCAATTGCTAGGAGACCATAACCCAAACATCCAACCAATGCGCTGCCAACCTTGCCCCCCGCCCATCACATTAGCAGTCTCAAAATCAAGGAAAACTACCCACTCGCCCACCATATACTGTAGGTTGCCAGTATCATCCCCCAAACCACACCTGCATCCCCTCAAGCCCCCAAAACCATGCATTGCCTTCTTTCTGTGCCAGATCCCAAAACCATGCCTGCCTCACACCCCTGTAGAGAGATTGCTTCCCATCTACTGCCCACTATTGTGAATCTGAACTTTATTGATACAGTACTCAGGATTGACCCAAACTTATTGCATGCCATTTTCGATCTGCATTTTAACCATTTTCTGCCTGTAATACCACCGACGTACACACAAACCTTTTCATGTCCAATTACGCTTTTGCTCCACTGCACCAGACCATTGATATGCATTTCAATCGTCCTCTGACAATAGTTAGACTTGACTGCCTAAGTATAACTGATATTATGTTTATCAACCATCTTTGGACTAGGCCCGGCCTAGCTTCTCTACCCCATTTAATGACCTGCATTCCAGTCTCCACTTGCCTAGCGCCACCCTCAGCTTGCCACCCACCACCGCAACACCCCCGCTACCCTGCTCTGAAAACCGATGTGAAAAGCCCCCCCACCATTGCTACCCCACCTCTTACTCTTCCTGTATCGCAAAACAACCCCTCCAAAGTTTCCACTAACGCATTCCCCTTTGTGCTCTTCGCCAACACCTGTGCCACACTGACCCCTCCCATCCTTCCACAATTGCCCAGAGCCTCAACAAGCACTCCCCATCTCCTGCTGCGAACCCCTCCAACCACCAGCCCTGGCTCACATCTCCCCGGTTCCCTTCCATTCAGCTCACCCCCAGTCCTGCTGGTCAAATAGTCTGCCTCCACCGGTCCGGACACCACCCCGTCCCCGCATCAAACCCACCTCACATTCTGGGACGCTCCTCCCATCAAGGGTAAAAACTCCATACCCCATACTTTTAATTCCCCACCCCTGACAACAAGGCCTGTCCCCCCCAAAACATCTCCGAACTCTCAAGCCTGTTTGGGTACCGTCAGGCTATCAAGACTTTGCTCCCACACACATGCCCCCAATCTCCATCCTCCCATCATTCCCACCGACTCCCCAGACACACACACAGAGCCGCCAACATGACCCCCTGCACCCAGAGACTGGACAACCACCTCGCCTCCATCCTTGGACCCGCCACTCCCTCAAAAAAGAAATACCCCTGCCTGCACGGGTACTGCCTGACTTAAGAGCCTCCGCTCACGCACATGCGCCCTCGTACCAGCGCCCACCCGGATGCAGAACTTCCACTCAAGGCCATCCTTCACCGTACCCACCCACCACCCCCAGGTCAACCCACCTTGCCTGCGCCATCACAAATGCCCGTTCCATCGGTGCCCATGCACACGATATAAATTACCTCATATTAGACAACAACCTTGACCTGCTCGCAATAACAGAAATCTGGCTGCACGAAGCAGCTGGAATTGCTCTATCCCTCACCCTACCTACTGGGTACTCCATTCTTAGGACAGAGACGCCTAGAGATGACAACCTAGGCAGAGCCACCACCATCATCTGCAAATCCTCACCTTCCCCATCAGAACCTCCCCCTGTTGCCAGGCTACAAACTCCTGTTAGCTCAAATCAAATCCAATCCCCAGACCACCATCAATCTCCTACTCCTTTACCGCCAGCCAAACAACCTCAGCACCCTTTATGCTGACACCCCCCTCCTCATCACCCCTATCCTGAAGCCAAACACCAAATTCCTGCTCCTGCGTGATTTCAATCTAGGTTAAAACGACCCCAAAGAGTAGAAATCCACGGCTCTTACCACATCCCTTTATGAGATGAACTTCACACAGACTGTCACCGCCCCCTCACATTCTAGAGCCCGGACCCTTGACTGGAACTTAAATCTCAATGTACCCATTGAGGTTACCACCGTACTCCCGACACCCTGGACTGATCACTCCGTGATCTACTTTAGCATGACCCTCACGTCGACCCCTAGCCAAAGAATGGATACCCACCAAACCATCACTGCGAGAAACTTGCAAATTGACAAAGGAGCAACTGAAGCCTACCATTCTTGCCTCCCTAGACGCGCAACCCGACACTGCAGAACCAGAAATCCTCCTCAATGCCTACAATTCCACCACCCTCAGCGTACTACATCTGCATGCCCCCCTAAAATCCACCACACGCAAAAAAATGTATTGGTTCACAGAAGAACTCATTTCCTTCTGCAAACTCAAACGTGCCCAGGAACAGCTCAAGAGGAAAAAAACCATCACCATCTAATAAAGAAACGTTTAGTGCCTAAACAGCACTCATCACCACCAAAGCCGATATTTACAACACTAAGATAAACAAAGCATCCTCTAACACCAGAGAGCTCTTCAAAATCCTCAAGGAATTGGAAGCCCCAACACCCCCTTTGGCTAGTTTCCCCAAAGACAAAGCCTGTGCTCCTCAGTACAATCACCACTATCCAATATGATCCACAACCGCAGACAAAAACTATCCTTAAAAAAGCTCTTCTCCCTACCATCATAGCTGACCCTCCTCTCCCCAAAGCCACCCTGACCCGCAGCCCCATCAATCCTCCTTTCCAATTCTACCCTGTCACCCCAGGCAAAGTGCTCACCGCCATTCAATAACTCAAAGCCTCCAACTGCATAGGTTATATCTGCCCTGCTCAGATCAAGATGTGCGCAGAACCACAGGCTTCCACCATTGCTAAATTTATTAACTCATCCTTTGACTCCCACTCTGTACCAAACTCCATCATGAAGCGTGGGTCACGCCACTCTTGAAAATCCCTCCCTCAACCCAACTCTCCCCACCAATTACCATCCCATCATGACAGTTCCCTTCCTATGGAAAATTCAGGACCGCACTGCTTACTCCCAATTACAAATCTATCTAGAAGCCCATAACTTACTTGGCATTCAGCAATCCGGCTTTAGGCCCAGACACCACCAAATCGACCATCCTGGACCTTAAGATTCAGCTTGATCAAATCTGTGATGCAGGGGACCCCACTATCCTCCTCCTATTAGACCTCTTGGCAGCCTTCAATCGCCTTGATCACGACATCCTTTGCCACCATCCCACTGCCACTTTTTAACCTCTCCACCGAAGCGTCCATGTGGATCAAATCCTTATTGAGCGAAAGATCTTCCAGAGACTTTGCTGTGGCAAAAGCAGCTGATCCTATCCCTGTTCCCTACAGGGAACCGCAATGCTTCTGTCTCTCGCCTGCATTGTACAATGTGTATAACAAACCTCTCTTCGACCACCTAGACAGTTTTAGCATCCCATATACAAATTTGCCTATGACACACAGGTCCTCCTGAAACTCACTGGCCACCATGATCTGGATTCTGCTAACATCAGCTACAGCATAGTTAAGGCTTGGATGTCTAATCACCATCTCTGCCTAAATGACGACAACATGGAGCTCCTCATTATAGGCTCCCCACACCGTCTTAAAATACCTTGATCCTGCATTCTCCTCCTTCAGTATCGTTGGCAACAACACCCAAGTTTCAACAAACGTCAAAACGCTGGGAGTCTATCTCGACTGAGCTCAACATGCACAAATATGTCAAGGCTGTCGCCTCCTCTGCAGCCTACCACAAACTTCTAAACCTCCCCAGGAATTCCTCCCCCCTCACCAACCCAACAACTGCCTCACGCTTGCCAGAGCCATCATAGGAAGCAAATTAGACTACTACAATGCCATTCTTGCAGGAACCTCCGGCAAAAACAAATAAACTCCAGCTTATACAAAAGAATACCCTCAGCACAGTCTCGGACCTGAAACGCTTAAATCATATCTCGCTAGTAAGATGAGACGCACACTGGTTACCCATCGCTGCCTCTACAACACTGCTCCCCCCCTTACCTCGCCCACCGCATTACTAGGAAACCCAACCCCTGCGTCCTGCGATCCTCTTTCTCCACCTCGCCAACTACCCCGAGATACACTAGAAAAAGAGCCGGAGGCACAAGCTTCACCTTCAACACCCCCACCATCTGGAATACACCCCTCCCCTGTAGCCAAGACGAACCCTCATATTTGAGCTTTCAACAAAAAAAACAAAAAAATAAAAAAAATAGTAAAAAGTGAGCTCTTCAACAAAGCTGCTTAACCATTTCCACCCTGCACTGTTTACAATGAACACTGGCTACTTCTTGTCCAATTTACTGCCCCACTGCTCCCTAGTACAAGGTTGGTAGCTGTAACGAACACACACTGACTGATTGCAACTCCACTGCCGTTATGCTTATAACACTTTCTTTCTCCTGTGACCACACTGTAACCCATAAGTCGCAATGCATTTACTTCATGTAACCACCCTAGCGCCATGATATCTCCAGGTCTGGACGCTAGCAAAAAATAAAAATAAATAAATATGCAGTCCCTCTGGGCTTCATGCTTACTTTTCTCCCTGCACAATATTCCATAATTTCTTCCATTAATCTTCCTTATAGTATCTATGCTGAGGATTCTCTTTTCCTGAGTCTCTCCATTCTTCTCTTTCACCCCTTTATCCATTCAGCCCATCTGCCAACTCATCTCAATCCTTCCAAAAGTGTGGGTGTTTTCTTCACTATCTTCAATCCCTCATTCCATATTGTCATGCATGTCTTTTATTCCTCTACTATCTTTCGCTGCTTCTGTGCACAATCATAGCATCTTTGACCCTTCCGCTTCGTTTTCTTCCATTTCTAATACCTCTCGTTCTTGCCATTTTCCATCTATAGAACGGGTATAAAGTTGGTTAATTTTCATCATTTCATGCTATCCAATGTCTGGTCTTGGTTTATTTTTCTATAGTCTTGGCTACTGCACTGCTACTTAGAAGACCCTACCCGACCAAGGATATAGTGGACTTGATTTCCAAATTTTGCAGGAAAAAAAAGGAACCATTGAGTAAAACCATTAGATGCCGAATTTTGATGGAACTTTAAATCCAAGTGAAACCAGTGTATGCTGCATTCTAAAACGAACTTGAGCAAATGACAGGGCACCTGGCTATTCCCGGACCTCTCCAGCTTGTACAGAACGCTTGTATGTATTGGGCAAATGATCAGGACCCAAAATATTTCCAGGATGTTTATTTCAACAAGCTCAAAAAGTTGATAAAACAGTATCCCTAGTGGGCTACTAGGGCACAAGTCGCATCACAACGGATAAGGTAGTGGAGTGCTTAATTTTATTAGTTTTTGTCATTGATGAGGGGACTGGGACTAGAATAGACCGGATTCTACGCGTTGCCTGACAGAGCAATGTCAGATGTTGGAAATAGACCATTATTTAGTACATACCATTTGTTTTGCAGATCATCATCACAGGAAGCTCTTGTCAGAGAGTGGGCCACAATTCCATGTAGTGATGAAGGCTGTCACATTCACAGTTCTCCAAGTTTGCTTAAAGGCCGAAACACTGTTGTGTCGACTTTTTAAAACCGCACAGTGTCTGTTGTGTACACTGGGCACTAAGTTTATGTTTCTAAACCTAGATCAATATAATACCCTATGGAAACTGTAAGGGTCTGTACTGATTAGATGTTTTTGGTTTGTGTGTATAGCAATTGGTATTTGTAGGTTGTTTGGGAATGTTGGCATTCTCTCACCTGAGACCATTATTAACCTATATTTAATTATGCATATGTTTTGTCTTGTCCAATAATTATTCAATCTTTGGGTCTTTTTGTTTATCCGGGTACGCCCTGATCACTTGCCCAATAGATATAAAAGTTCCAAAATGAATGACCTGAAAACTGCGGTTTATAGTGACTTTTTCGACAGTCACTATTTTGAAATACAAATATGTCGAATAAAAATTGCCGATTTTTTTATTTTTTGTTTTTGATTACTTTTTTTATTTTTTAGAAAACCATCTTTTTTTGGACAACTAAACAAAACCAAACCCTTAAAAATAAAAAACAAGAAATTCAAAAAAAACATTTCGGCACTTTTTATTCCACATATTTGTTTATCGAAAAAATGTTTTTGACATAATGACCGGATATCGAAAACTGCATATAACAGAAAATGACATTGAAGCAGAATTAATTAAAACTTTATTCTAACACGGCTCCAATTTGTACATGAAAAAAAAAGGCACAAGAGTGACAAAGAACCTTTTAAAGGATCATTTTTATGCTGCTGAAATTAAGTCTTAGGGAAGGGAACCCTGAGATCTGAACTATTTATTGACTTGAGACCAGAGTCTCCAGGTTACTTTGTGCTTGGAACTTGTGGAAGGGAACCCGAGTACTGGTTAAACTGCATCGTCCGAATTCGAGAGGTTATTTTGAGACTTTTTGCTGGAACGGTTTTATACTTGGGGAAGGGAGCAGAAAGGAAGCTATGAGCTATAAGAGGCGCAAAACTTTATGTTGAACATGGTTTCTTTTGGTTGCGGACATCCCTACACATTGTATAGATTAGTTGCGAGGAAAAGTATAGGGTTTGGACACAGACAGATTCTTCAGTTGAACTCTTGACTCAGACTTTCCTTAGTTTTATTTAGGTATGGGAATCCCAACTTAGCATAGGGCAAGTTTTGCCTTTTGGGACTTTTTCCATCTAGACATTTAAGTTAATAAAAGTGTTTGTTTTGAGTCTGTGTCTTACTTCACGATTCCTTGCGCCTTGAAACACTTGCGTATATCCGCATAATAAATACATTCCTTCCCAAGGGCAATTCAAGGGATAAAAAGGCTTGCACTTCTTCCACAATGCCCATACCAGGAACAGCCTCAGATGAGAACAGTGATGCAGACCCACTGGCTGAAAATTGCATCTTTGAAGTTCAGATTTATTGGAACCTCACAGAAATGCAGCTTCAAGGTTGGCACCTGCGTTTTATATATATGTAAGTGCTTCCCTTAAGGGGTTGAAGTTCTGTGAAATAAACAACGACGCTGGAAGTGCATTGACTTCCTTTGCAGCTTGTACTCATGGTGGCCCCGAATCATGCTGTTCCCATCTTCATCTTGTATCCTGGCTTGCAAAATTATGTGTTACTACTGACTTCTGCAATTGTATTCACTCTCTCCTCTTGCTTCTCCACTCTTTTTGACTGCTTACTCTGTTCTCCCCCTCCTCTCCCAGTCTCCCTTTTCCCCATCTCCTCCCCTTACTTTCTTCTATTCACTTACTCTTATCAGAAATGTGCCTGGACCTAGTATGATAGCAACCTTGTCTGTCTGCTCCCCACCTCTCAGCACTATCTGAAACGTTGTCAGGTCTAGTACGATAGTCGCTTGTTTTGTTCCTCCCCTCCCTTTCTGCAACCCTCTCCCTCACCTTTTGTTTTTCTCCGGCTCTACCAGAAATGTCATCAGGCCTAGTACAGTAGTTGCCTGTCTGTTCCCATTTCCTTCCCACTCTCCCCATCCCTTCCTTATCTGTCTTGGCTCTTGCACTATCTGAAATGTCGTCAGGCCGAGTACGATAGTTAATTTCACATCCTTACTGTTCATGGCCTGTAAGAATGTCATTGTATTTTCCCTTGTTCCCTCCCTTGCCTTGAAACGGTTTGAAACAGTTTATTTATATAGCGCCCTTACACAATCATATCACAATACACACATTAAATAAGGGAAAACATGAAGGTCAAGTCAATATGGTAATTTTCTAAGTGGTATTTCTTCTCTCGTGGCAACATAAAGGCATTTATTTGGTTTTATAGTTTTCCATTAACATTTGCATATTTTAAGAAAATCTGATGTTTCAAAAGGCACATGGATGACATGTTTCGACATTCCAGACTATTTCTTTATTGTCTGATCTTCCTCTGGGTCAAACAATTATGTATGGCTTCCAGAACAGTGTGTAGTTTACTCTAAAATGGTGTATATGAGACTGTGCATCTTTTGATTACAAAATCCTGAAAGTTGGCGTAGGAACAAAATTAATAAATCGAGTAATCTGAGATGCTAGGTGAGCCCCGACTAGGGTGCCCACTTCATGCAATCATGTACATTTTGCAGTCAAGGATATATCAAAAGTAACTCAAAGTCTAGGGTTTTTAATCATTCCTTATTCAGCCTATCTTCTATGTGAACACACTTGATGCACAGGGATCAAAAGAAGGATGTCTTGAACAGGAGTTTAAAGCAGCTCCTGGGTATCCTGAATCATTCGGCAAGCAAAAGCAAACTGAGGAAGGGGGCTTGTCCCTAGCAAGTATCTCATTTCTACACAGGAAGCGAACTAAGTCCATTTGTCCATTGTAAACGACCCATAGTGTAATACAATTCTTTTATAGGTGTCCTAAATGCGCCTTTATACACATTTCCAAGCACCCAGAGTTACATAGGAATATCACAAAGGTAAGGTATGTTTATATGGTGCCAGTTGGCCTGGGGCGCCAAAGGTAGCTCCCGGTGTCTCTTGGTGACCGGCTCAGGTTCTTCTGGGGGAGGGGGCCTGCATCCTCTCCTTTGGCTCTCCAGATGTTCTAGACGACAATAGCCAGCATGGTCAGGGCTGATGGAAGTTGCCATCTAAAACTGCTGGAGAGCCGCAGGTTACAGACCGATTCTAGGCTACAAATAGCTCCCAGCTCCCTTCAATTTCCAACCCTGGCTGATTTTTAGCTCTATGACCACCTGTCATTAAATGGTTAGGTTTTTACTACCATTAATTAATGAAAATTGAAGATAATTAAAATATAGTTATAACTAGCTACTAAACTTTCAGAATTTCATTGTCTGGGGCTTGGGACCACTGGTGCTGTGGGCCCACGATATCAAAATGGAACACCCATTCATAGATCAGACCAATTATAGGAAGTGGCCGAGGGTCAAAACACTATATTCTGTGCCTTTTTAGCAGCATTTCTGAAATGTTGCTGGACAATTGAAAATTACAAATAGTGGGCTATTTTGTATAGCGAGTGCAAAAATGGCAATAAGCGGGATGGTCCGACTTGGGGCGTCCCTCCATTTATACTTCGAGTGATGTACTCTGCCGTCTTCCCCCCCTGCGATTCCATTTCCCCGGCTTAGCTTCTCCTCACTGGCTCTCCTTTGACTCTCGTCTAAGGTATTTCCATTGTATGGTTTTCAAATGTGTCCATGGTTTGGCACCTCTTCATTTTTCTCCCCTCGCGCCTCTACTATAGCCCTGCTCGTACTCTTACATCACAGTCTCCGTTTCTAGTCACATATCTCAGACCCACATGTGCCAAATCCTGCTCTGGCTTTGTTTTTCCCCCCCGTCTCGTTGGCACCTAAGCATTGGAATTAACTGCCACTACCAAGTCACTGACGACTGGTTTCCCAGCTCCATGCGACGCCTTGAGCCAGTCCTCGTTTTTCCACACTGTATGCTGGGAAAAAGGAAACTACAGGTCCCAGTACGTCTTGGAAAAAAATAAAAATAAAGGACTGGCTCGCATGTAACTGGGAAACTTGGCAGCTATGCCCATTTTGGTTTTTATGTTTTCTCCATCAATGAAAAGTGCATTGTCTTTCACTGTCCGTTTCCTAATTTGTGGAATTTGTCAACTTCTTGAATAAGAAATACGTATGGTAAATCTTCAACATCTGCACCTGCACTTTTTAAAGCCTGAAAGAGCACCGGTACTCGACTACGTAGCGATGTGAAAACGAAGGCATTTCATTTCGCGTTATCACAGTGAAAGATTAAGATATTAAGATCCTGCAGCCTCTGCTGTGGAAAGCAGTGCCTCCCCCTCACCCCCCTCCAGAGCCCATAACCTGGGCATTTGTCCATTAGCTATGCCACTTGTATCAAACATTTCTCATTTTGCAAGCCCCTTTCCTTTCCCCTCCAGTAAGGTGCTGCATGAGACATTTCCTTTAGTTTGGCATAACAAGGCCGCAGATTTATTTTTACATATACACAACCACTGCAAACAGGTATTGAAAATAGCTCCAAAAGTGTGGCGACTGCTCCTCGTCCTGCTTCCCCCTTTACCTCCATGTCCATTGCAGGCACAACTCCCCCAAGGCCTTCGAGTCTGAGAACCGCCTGCCCCTGCAGGCCTTTGCGGACTGGGGGAGCGCCGTTTGTTGGGGGGAAGTTGAGCCCCAATTGCTACCGTCAGACACCCCCGCCGTTTAGGCTCCCAGGAGGCGCTGTCTAGAATGGGCGAAGCCCCTTCCGGTTTAGCAATGGCTCATTCGGAGTCTTTGTCTTATCATAGGTTGCCACAAAACGAAATCCTCCGATTTTGGCGGGCGCCCGGCTGCTGGAAGAGCTGCAAGTGCTCCTGTGCCGGGTGCCCGCCGCTTATGTAGCCCAAGCTCCTCCCCCTTTTGTTGCTCTTCGCGGGCTTCCGAGGGCTTTTGGCGCCCTTTCCATTGTTGGCCTTGCCGCCCTCTCCCCTGCCCCTGTGGGGGGAGGGACGAGAGAGCGGAAAGGAGGAAGGCCCCTGCCCCGGTTATCGGGGTGCCTCCTCCATTCTCTTCGCTCCCCGTTCGTCACCTTCATACTATCTCCTTCAGGGCCTACCCTGCGAAACCAAAGGAGAGGCGGGCATGCAGCTGTGGCACTCTCCGGGCACCGGTGCAGACCAAGTGGGCTTGGCCGGTTAGGCATGGGGTCCATTGAGAGTTTTATATCGAGCACAGGTTGATTTGGAAAGTCTGGGCAATTACTAAAACACGTTTCTTTATTAGGAGTGCCTTTTCTAATATACAAACGTTTAAGCAGCGGAAACTGTGATTGGACGTTTTAGACGGAAAGCCTGCACACAGGTCCAGCTACCTCCCAAATCCCTAATTACACAATGAAAGCGAGCAATAATAAAAACTACCCTCTTAACGCTTTGTTTTCTGCGATATAGTTTAAATCTCCATTAACATGGATATTAAAATGTTCTCAACACAATGCAGAACACGTGTGCGAGAGAGAATCACACTGAAGCGAGTGCGTGATCCTTGCAAATCATTTAACCTTTAGCAGTGGTGGCAATGGAAAAAAATTGGTGGGGGAATCCCACAAGGGCTGGGTTGGGGGCGGAGTTTGGGGGGCGGTGCCCGAGGAGGCGGGGTTAAGGGGCGGAGCTGGCAGTTGACCTCAGATCAAAGGAAATGTCCAAAATAATAGTTTAAAACGGCACTATTTCTTTGTTGCTGCTTCTTTTCCAAACTATATATCAATTCCACTTTGAACCACTTCCATGGAACTGGGGACGAGTTACTTCACTAGCAGTGGCGGCTGGTGCGTTTGAAAGCTGGTGGGGCGTAAATTTCCCAGGGCGAATTTAGTAGCGAGCGTGTGCAGCGCGCGAGCCCACCCCCCATGGGGGTTGCGTGGGGGTTATACCCCGCAAAAGTTTGGGAAAAATGGCCTAAAAATGTGCAATTTACTGTCCCAAAAACCCACCGAAATATGAAAAAAGCATTCGGTTTTATACATTAATGGTGGTACACTATTCTTACGTGTGCAAGTGTGATGGTGTATTTTACAGCAGCTTGTATTGAGAATAGCTGGTACTATGGTGTATGCATAAAGAAATTCATTATATAGTCAGTAATGATGGAAACATATGTTTGTCATGCAGCCGTTACTGGTTGCCCCTGCTGTTTCGGTTGCGACTCGCGCGAGTCATGGGTTTCTGAGGCTCGGCGCATTGGAAAGCAATTTGTCCAATCTTTCAAGTGTTAAGCTGTTTTTGGCTTGATCCTCTAGGCTGAAGAGCATCCTCAGGCTTCTATGCACTGGTGTATAGGCGCGTTACAAATGCCATATCATATCATTTGCAGCAGCTGCCCTCAGCCGAGGTCTAGTCCAAGGAAAATAATGTAAACACTGCTCCTGCTGCTGGTTGGCAAGCTGATGACAAAGCCAGGGGCACAAGGGGCCGAATCAGTGCAATGCAATCAATTATTACACAGATATCGGTAGGAATGATTAAAATGGCGATAGTTGGATGGCAAACGAAATGAACCCTCAATAATACCCCGGCGACGGCTCTCGCATCTCCAGGCAGCACAAAATGCTGCAGTTACTTATTTTTCATCTTCTAAAATCAGCCTTGATCTCCCTGCTGTGGAAATCATTGCACTGCCTGCCCGTTAGGCAAAGAATCGAATGTATGGCTAATGGCTCTTTGTGGGAGCGGGACCTCCATTCTGCTCACTAATATATATTGGCTGGGCCAACATCACGTTTTTGTGCGCCGAGGAGACAGGAATCTTTCAGTCTTGGCCCCTGGGCCCCATCAGTCTGCGTTGCCTTGATACATTTCTCTAAATTATTTTCTTAATACCACCATGCATATTTTAATAAAGCTTTAATGCAATCCACGTAAAACCTGCGTCCAGATGCAGTTTGTTCTGCCCGGTCTATGCGCATTACAAATAAATAAATACAATGTCAAACACTGGCACACGGCTGCGAAATAAGGTACAGTAAAGTGTACAAAGAGGGCAGCGTTTCCCTCCTGTTCCTTTGAGAAGTCTCTCGACCACGGATTTAACAATGGGAATAATTCATTTTCACGTAAATGGTAAACTGTGGGGGCAAAGTAAGGTGGCCTTGTCCCAGCCGCGGCCTGCGACCCCTCCGAGTCCCGCATCATGCAGTGCTAGGCCTGGCCACTCACTCCTCTGCTGCCCCTCTCCCCTGCTTGCGCGCTCTATCTCCTCTGCCCCTCTCTCCTCTGCTACCACTCTCCCCTGCTCGCGCTCCATCTCCTCTGCTCACCCTTTCCCCTGCTCGCGCTCCATCTCCTTTGCTGCCCCTCTCCCCTGCTTGCGCTCTCTCTCCTCTGCCCCTCTCTCCTCTGCTGCCCCTCTCCCCTGCTCGCACTCTCACTCCTCTGCTCTACCCTTTCGCTTCTCTATATTGACTGGTGCTCCTCTGCTCTGACGATATCCCCTTTGTGTTCTCTCTTTCTCTATCTCTCTGCTACCTCTCTCGCTCTCCCACTTGTTGCTCCCTTGCTCCCTTCACCCTGCAGGCTGCTCGCTTTTCTGTTGACCCATACTCACGTGTCATCCATTATAAACTATGTCTCTCTTACCACTGTAAGCCATATCCGTATCTTCTTCCCTCTGTATCTCCCACCCACCCCTTACCCACTTCCCCTCGTTATTCTTTCCTGCTCATCAGACCCCTCTCAATGGTTCTGTATTGCTCTCTATGCATGATATATTATTCCCCAATCCCCTGTGACTGCCGAATCCCTCGCTCAGATTTTGGCCCGGGGACGGGTATCTCTCGACTCACCTCTCACATTTTCTATCTCACGTTTCTACACGGTCCCTTCTCTCTTCATTGCATTCCCTCTTCTTCTCCTGTGTAACTCTCTATTTCTAATGCCACCCCTCTGCTACTCTTAGTCCCAGTACTTCTAGTCAATTTGTTCCAGCCCTCGGCTGTATTGTGTATTTTTTACCTGTGTCTCCTCTCCTACCGCCTACCTTTCTGGCTCCCTTCTCTTTAGACACCTCCTGTTTACACTGTCTCTCTCTTTCTGGTCCTCGCTCTTTCCACTTCCCCTTTGGTCTTCTCCTCTATCTCTCCTGTGCACCCTTTCCCCTTCTCCCTTGTTCCTTACTTGCCACCCCCTCTCTACTTCTGCATCCTGTCTCTCCTTTTTTTGTTTCCGTCTGTCAACGCACTCTCCCCACTACTTTTTCAATCCTCTTTTTCTCTTTTCTTCTCCCTCCTTCCTTTTCTCTGCCTGTTTCTTTCACACTCCCCCATTTTATCAAGAACTCCCTTTCCCTCCCGCGCCTTCCCCTCTCTCACCTTACTTCTCTCTTCTCGCTTGTTTTTCTTCGCCTCGCTCCCTCTCTCTCCATTCTGCGGCTCCTTTCCTTCCTTTCCCGCTTTCCCTTTCTTCCCTTCTCTCTCTCCTGCCCAGGTTTTTTGATGGAAAAGGCCGTCTCCTGCGGAGGGCTGCGACCCCCTTTCTCTCTTCCCGCCCGCACTAGGGTGGTGGGAGGGTCAGCCTTCCTGCTCCCACCCTCGCTGCGCTCCCCGGTGCTGGCAGCCCTGTGGCAGTGCCAGGCTGCGAGAGAGAATCCCGCTCAAATGAGAGTGCATCAAATGAACAGGGGAAGTGGCCATAAAGAGCGAGTTGGCAAATAAGGGATTTGTCTGAAAGTGGCACCCCTCTCCAACCCAATGAGTAGGCCTTGCCGGACATCAATTCATTTTTATTTTTAAATTTCCCAAAGAAACTCCACTGCTTAAAAAGTGAATGAGTCTGAGAGCCATTAATCTGTTCACATCAACCCCCACCCTCATCTGCCAAGTGAACATCTGCACCGCTACCACCCCCGCTTCCAAGAGTATCATTGAACATCTGTGCTAGGCCTGGCCACCAGGCACCGCACCAGCCGTGGTGCTGGTACCACTGTGCCAGGCAGCCAGGCCTCTCCCTCACGCTGCCAGGGCTCTCCCTGGTGACTTACTTTGCCGTTTTATATTTTCGGCATTTTTTAATCGAAAAATGCAGAAAATATAAAACGGCACATTTTGGATGGAGTCGAGATTCTACGCGGCAGCGGTCCGCACTGGGCAGCAGCACGCCTGCCTGCGCCTTGCTGTCCGCGTGGGCGGACCGGGGGTAAAGGTCCAGGCCAAGTGGCCCCGGGCCCGCTACCACCAAGGCCTGCGGGAGACTCACTCGAGTGAGACACAAGGCCCCATGCCCCAATGAGTTGACGGCAGTCAGCAACACTGAAAGACGTAGGCCCTGGCCTACACGTCTTTCAGCGTTGCTGATTGGGCCGGCTGTGGACCATGTCCCCGGGCCCTGAGAAACACAAACAACATGCTGGGACCTACTACTTACCCGCCGGCAACTCGTGTCGTGGAGCAGGGTCCAGGCTGTCTCTGCTGGGCTGGTGGTGGTCTTCAGGGCCAGGAAGCTGAGCTCACGTCGACTTGTGACTCCTGCCGTACCAATGCATAGATACAGTATGTCATTGGCTGTTTGCCAGCCAATGCAAGGGTTGTCATTGGCTGGCAAACAGCCAATGACATTACTGTGTCCATGCAGGGGAGGGGAGGGAATTTCATTGATGACCCGGACCCTAGTGCGCTGTTTACGCACATTTTAGACTGGCGGGGCCACCCCTGAAGCGCCCCGCCAGCCTTCTAATTAAAGGGGCTTACGTAGAGTGCGTGGAGCTACGAGCTCCACGCACTCTACTATTGAAAGAGGAAGACGTAAAATGGGACGCGCCCCGCTATGAAAGCAGCCGGGCCGGCCCTTTGTTCTTGTTGCCTTGCCACAGCGCCCCTGCGCTGTTGGCAAAGGAAATGCAAGCTAAAAGAGATTCAATCAGAGAAATTCTCAGATTGAATCTCTTTTAGCTTCCTTTCTTTTCTCCTTTTCTGGGGGGGCGGCGCCCGGCCGCCCTATGATAGCAGCCGCCACTGTTCACTAGGCAGATAATAGTTTTGACAAGTGTTGCTGAGTAAGTATTCTTTAAAATGCACAACTTGCATTCCATTTTATTAAAAACAACTTCCCCATGGGTACTATTCAAACATGGCGATTTCTGTTCGCCATAAGCAACGTTTTCCTTTACTTGCTGAAACCCCACCCAGCACAGCTCCTGCAGCTCCCCTCTGAAAGCAGTTGGATGGCTGCATCCTGTGTGATGTTACTAGGGGCATTTATTTATGCAATGTTTGTCGGACAAACATTGCATAAATAAATAATCCGGGACCATGTATCCGACAAACATTGCATAAATAAATAATAAATAACCCGGGTCGAGGCGGAGGACTGTAACTTCCTCTTGTGACCTCTTGCATGGGGTCACCAGAGGAAGTACACTTTGCTCCCGTGCGTTCCTCCCCCCACCCTTCTCCCCAGCGCAGAGCATGGGTTTGGGGCGGCTGACTCTGGCCGGATCCGGAGATCCGGCTACACGTCTGGTGCCGGATCTTGGATCCAGCGCCGGCCCAATTACCAGCACTGACCATTACACATGAGACTACCTACTGGACCTAGTCACACATGAATAGCTCATTATCCTAGTACCAGATTAGCATCCAGAGCATACCACATACATCTCAACATCAATATCCCCCCCTATGGTTCACTCTTCTGCTATGCACTCCTATCCTAGCTTCCCCAGTTAAATACTGTAATTAAGTTGTAACATTATGTGCATGCTCATAGAATTGTTAATGTAAATATTTAAGCGCTGTACATTATTACTGTCTACCGTGTCAAATTAATTTGAAACTACCCATCCTGCGATGATAACATGTAAATCCTAAATTAACTTGTTCTGCAATGACCACGTGTAAAATGTGCGCCCAGATACCTTTCGGGTTAGGAGCGCTATATAAATAAAAGTTATCTTTACAAATAGGATGGTGCATAACGATGCATATTCCGTGAAAGCGGCTAAACGCCGATAGACTTGCATTGAACTGCAGGCTTCTTCTGGGGTGATAAACAACTAGAATCATTCGCCTTTTGCGCAACTGTATCCTACTGTGTTATTTGCACGTGTGTCAAGTCATTTCTCTAAACCCGGGCTCGCATTTTGACCCGTGTAACTACCCGTTTTACAAGCCTGGCAATTACCTAGCATGACCACGCCCCTGCACCCCACCCCTCCATTTCCAGCCCTAGCAGCACTTGACCTTTTTCTCCTGGCAGAAATTAAAACGGTGTCAAACGGCGTCATCGTACTTAATTGATGTTGCAATTTTACCGGTGACAAAACGCAAAAAGGAACGATAACAAGAGAGTATACATTCTGCTCCCACAAATAAATGTCCTGAACAAAGTGAACTAGCAGGTGCATATCGATACAGGATTAGACTCGAGACCGTCAGAACTCCTTGCATTAAGCACCTCATACAAAGACCTGCACATTGGAGATCACAATCGCGGTAGGAGCAAGGAAGCCTTTAATCCTTTTACGGGCGATTAAGAACAGCGGGCAGCAGTAATAAGTGTTCTTTTGAATTTTCGGAGCTGGGAGCTGAGCGCAGGTTGGGCTCTCTGAATAAACCTGCAAGCTGCAAAATGGGTCTCGTCGACAAGTACTGGTCAGCAAGCGGACAGGCCATACACTAATGACAAAGACAATAGTTTGGGCTTTGTCTAGGCATTGGCCAGGCACTGCCACCTGCACCATAGCGTACTTCCTATTAGCCAGCACAATAAGTCTCCCCAGAGATGCGCCCTGGCCAGAAGGTCCTGGGCTTCGTATCTCGCCACCGTGGAACAAAGACAGAATGGATCCTCAACACAACTACTCAAGGGGGGGGGGAAATAGAACCAACAGCTGCATTAGGTACCAGAGACCAGCCTCTGAGCGCAGGACGGGCATTTAGACCTGTGTGGTTCTGCGCAGTCTTGCTTCCAAGCCAAGCGCTTTGTTGCCCATGAGCTATCCTCCGGGCCTGCATTAAGGGAGTAACTGCTGGGAGCCACAAGAGGGTATGGGCATGCATAGGCAATGTCTTTGTACCAATGTTACACCATCAGCCAAAAATATAAAACATAGCTGCACACACACATCTCATGCCTTTCTGGTCTACAGCTGCCCTCCTGGGCTGAACCTCCCTATAGGGCACTCGCCCTCTACGCTCCCCTACAGACTCTGCAGCACAACTTGCTGCTATTCATTAACCGCACATCACCCTCTAACCTCCGACCCCCTTCCTCTCTGCAGCCCCCTGCCCGGGGAGGGTTCTGCAGAGGAGCATGGTTGCAGAACGCCCCCATCAGCAGCAACATAAGGGAGTCCTCACAGGGGACCTCTGTGGCTCCTGTGCCCTTCCCCCTGCCGACCAGGACGTAAAGTCAGGGCAGCGACAGACTCTGCTGCTCAGCCCATGCCTGGAGTGCAATGGGAGGCATGGATGGGCCTGTACGAGGCGGAGCACACATACTTCACAAGCTAAGCCAACAGAATGCCAAGGAACGGCCTGGAGAGAGCTCTTAGGCAGAGCCTTTTCACGCCAGCTCCTGGGGGAGTGAGGGGGGTGCAGATCAGGGTAGTGCATATGCTCCCCCAGGCTCTACCACAAATAAACCTTAGCAAAGCACGTACAGCTTACAGGAGCTTTGTACCGCTTAACCCTTGACTGCCCCGCATTTATTAAAACAACCCATCACCGGTTTATGTGGGAGAAAACTAAAGAAATAACTACAGGGCAAACAACCAACGCAAGCCCCGCGTGTTGCCAGCCCACCGAAAAACGATGCCCCTCACCAACCCTTCCTTTCTTTCTTTCGCTCCTCTCGGTAGCATTAAGTCAGACGGTTGCACCAGATGTGGCAATAACACAATACCGGCAGCCTGTGTGAAATCCTTGAAAGAGGGGCCAAGGACCGGGTGTGTGCCGAGTCCGGAGGACTATGAAAGAAGCACGCGGACAGAGCAATGAAGGAAGAGCCTATTTCCGGTGTCTTCCACCAGACCCGAATGACCACCCAGACTAAAAGGAAATAGTTCATTCCTAGATCCCTGCACATCTCACACAAAGAGCTCCGATAAGATGTAGGCCCTGCTTTGGTGCCGCCAGTAAAGACCATTCAACAGCAAAGCATGCACCGATCAAGGTGCACTGAACCCATGTCCTTGATTTGGGCCGGGGGGGGGGGGGGGGGTAATCTGGGCTAGGGCAAGGATGCCCGCACAGAGGACTAAGGTATGAACTTGAGGGCTGGGGGGGGGGGGGGGGAGGATGCCAGCTCAGAGGACTACGGTATGAACCTCAGGGCTGGGGGTAAGGATGCCAGTGCAGAGGACTAAGGTATGAACCTCAGGGCTGGGGGCAAGGATGCCAGCGCAGAGGACTAAGGTATGAACCTCAGGGCTGGGGTAAAGACCGCCAGCACAGAGGACTAAGGTATGAACCTCAGGGCTGGGGTAAAGACCGCCAGCGCAGAGGACTAAGGTATGAACCTCAGGGCTGGGGGCAAGGATGCCAGCGCAGAGGACTAAGGTATGAACCTCAGGGCTGGGGTAAAGACCGCCAGCGCAGAGGACTAAGGTATGAACCTCAGGGCTGGGGTAAGGATGCCAGCGCAGAGGACTAAGGTATGAACCTAAGGGCTGGGGGCAAGGATGCCAGCACAGAGGACTAAGGTATGAACCTCAGGGCTGGGGGCAAGGATGCCAGGGCTGGGGGCAAGGATGCCAGCGCAGCGGACTAAGGTATGAAACTCAGGGCTGGGGGTAAGGATGCCAGCACAGAGGACTAAGGTATGAACCTCAGGGCTGGGGGCAAGGATGCCAGGGCTGGGGGCAAGGATGCCAGCGCAGCGGACTAAGGTATGAAACTCAGGGCTGGGGGTAAGGATGCCAGCACAGAGGACTAAGGTATGAAACTCAGGGCTGGGGGTAAGGATGTCAGGGCTGGGGGTAAGGATGCCAGTGCAGGGGACTAAGGTATGAACCTCAGGGTTTAGGGCAAGGATGCCATGGCAGAGGACCAAGGTATGAACTAAAGGGCTGGGGGTAAGGATGCCAGCGCAGAGGACTAAGGTATGAACCTCAGGGCTGAGGGCAAGGATGCCAGCGCAGAGGACCAAGGTATGAACCTCAGGGCTGAGGGCAAGGATGCCAGTGCAGAGGACCAAGGTATGAACTTGAGGGCTGGGGGTAAGGATGCCAGCGCAGAGGACTAAGGTATGAACCTCAGGGCTGGGGGTAAGGATGCCAGGGCTGGGGGCAAGGATGCCAGGGCAGAGGACTAAGGTATGAAGCTCAGGGCTGAGGGCAAGGATGCCAGCGCAGAGGACCAAGGTATGAACCTCAGGGCTGGGGGTAAGGATGCCAGGGCTGGGGGTAAGGTATGAACCTCAGGGCTGGTGGTAAGGATGCCAGGGCAGGGGGCAAGGATGCCAGCGCAGTGGACTAAGGTATGAACCTCAGGGCTGGGGTAAGGATGCCAGGGCAGGGGGCAAGGATGCTAGTGCAAAGGACTAAGGTATGAAGCTCAGGGCTGGGGGCAAGGATGCCAGCGCAGAGGACTAAGGTATGAACCTCAGGGCTGGGGGCAAGGATGCCAGGGCTGGGGGCAGGATGCCAGCACTGAGGACTAAGGTATGAACCTCAGGGCTGAGGGCAAGGATGCCAGCGCAGAGGACCAAGGTATGAACCTCAGGGCTGGGGGTAAGGATGCCAGGGCTGGGGGTAAGGTATGAACCTCAGGGCTGGTGGTAAGGATGCCAGGGCAGGGGGCAAGGATGCCAGCGCAGTGGACTAAGGTATGAACCTCAGGGCTGGGGTAAGGATGCCAGGGCAGGGGGCAAGGATGCCAGTGCAAAGGACTAAGGTATGAATTGGACAAAGTCATCGGACGGGAGGATGGACGTGCCTGAGGGTCGGGTGTGTGTGTCTGCTACGCGGATACGAAGTTCAAGGTTAGTGGGCAGACCTGAATCACAAATATTTTAACTCCCATCACAAGCATTCCTAGAAAACGATTTTCCACATAAAAAAATAAATAAAAAAATAAAAAAACAGAAAGCAAAGTGGAGAGTGGACCGCAGAACCCGTCCTAAATAGCTCGTTTCACTTCTATAAGGAATGGCAGGCCGAGTCGAGCTCTAGTAATACAATTATCTACATATTCATCACACTTCTAAGTGTTGCAGCACTAGACTTTACTATCCCAAATCACACTACCCAATAGGGGAGCACTTGCCAGCTGTGAGTAAGTGCCAAGGCCACAAGCCCTGGAGTGGACCCCACAGAGTGCATTAGATACCCTAGGCCTGTGGTCAGCTTCAAGAAAAGCGACTTCAAAAAGGCATCAATCCCAAGGAATCCTAGATGATCGCCTTTACACGGAGATGGTTTGGGGTAAAGGCATGGTGAATAATATGTATGTACATTAACCCTCCTGCCGCACCTGCTGTGCAATTGCTATGTGAAGGGAACCTGAATTACGAATGCTTGACCCCAAAAGAATAGATCGAAACCAGAGCAACGATGCAAGAGAACAAACACATGGTTCTAGGTGTTGCAATAGAAAAACGAAAACCCAGCAAACAAACACACGGTTCTAGGTGTTTTAATATCCTTATGACCAATCAGATTTGTTTTCTTCTAATTTTGTTACCCAATTTCTTAACGTAGAATACGGGGGAGGTGGGACAAAACACCACATTCCCACCCATCCCCATCCATTCCAACCAATATTATCTGACCATTGGCCCTAATCCACCATCTACCTTTTGGGGATACCAAAGTTAATTCGACCAGTTTAGAGGTGGGAAGGGGTCGATCTAAAAACACACAAAGCCACACAGACTTGCTGTCGAACAGTCCCAAGTTCATCACAATGAAACAAAAGCAGGGTCGGACTGGGGCATAAAATTGTCTCGGGCACGGTCCCGCATATGCAAATGGCAATTCAATCATTTGGAAGTGAGCATTGGCAAAGCCAATAGTTTAGGCTTCTGGCCATTCGATTTTTTTGCATTGTACACTTGTTTGAAATCTTGATTTTTGAGATTTGATGGAAGCACGTGCAAAATTGTGTGGGTACATGCCCATCTAATAGCAGAACCTGGCCAACGCCCAAGACATATACACAAGCCAAAACGATTGGCTTTCTCAAGGCATGCTTTTAACAGGACTCCAGTGAAGAACACACATAATGCCTATAAATAGAGTGGCTGAAGACAGACCTGGTTAAGATATTTTTATCACACCGGTAGACTGTTACCCCCAGAAGTCAGCATTCAACAAACATTGGCCAGCACTGGAGTGTAACATTTAATGGAAAATGCTTGATTAATGAAAGGAAGGGTTGCACAACCATTGCTTCATAAATGTACCTCCAGTGCTCGTGGTGCCCCAATCAAAATGTCCCTTCAATTCGGTTCAGGTTTCTTTAATCTGGCCTCCATTGGAGCCTACACACCCTCCTTCATCTACACACAGCACGTGTTCAAGGTGCTCCAGAGCAGACTTCGTAGCCACAGGATATTAATCAACATGAATAATAAAAAATAACTGAAGACATGATAGCAGTGTCTGGCAAATGCACAATACCTATACACAATCCAAAACACTTGGCGTTGCCAATGCTTATTTTTAACAAGACTTCAGTGAAGGACATGCATACTGCGGACAAAAGCCAAGTGGCTGATGGCAGACCTAGTTAAGACATTCATTACAGCAGTAGTGTGTTTACAGCTCCAATTAAGTCATTTAACACTGCTTTGAGAAAACTGGCAGGTACCTCAAGCACAAAATTTGATTTGAAGGCTGGATAAAGATGGCTCAGAGAGAGCCCAAGAAGGTGTATTTTGAATGGGGGTGGAGGGGGAATGGCCATAGGAATTAGCATGGCCAGTCAATGGGTGGGTAAACAACAACACCTTGTAAGAAGATTCAATTCAACACTACAGCTAAGTCAATGCCTAGTCTGGGATACTGAATGGAAACCCTTATTGATATATCTTTATGTCCATTTCATGAGTTCTGGACGACTACCCCTATACAACACCCCTCTCTTAGAATCCCCCTGACCCCACTGAGCCAAGAAGTAGTTCTGTTTTGCAAGTTTAAAAGGTTTATTTGAGAAATATAACGGTATATCTATCACACTCTTATAATAAATTAATATTTAATATCACACTTAAGAATGAGCAGTAATCAACAATGAATAATGTTCTACTAGTAAACTGATTTGGTTACACAGGAGTAGTATAGGGATGAGGTAGCACACTTGTGAATAGGAACAGAAGAATAAAGGGGTAGAGAGTGCTTTATACGGTTCAAGGAAATGCAAGGTGGAATAAATGCAGTACAGAAATAACTTGATATGACTTCAACAAAACAAGCAATCACTTTTCTTTGACAATTCACCCCCCCCCTTTATGCAATGTAAGGAGATGAAGAGGAGAGCACACAGTTCTTAGAAATGCAATCAAATATAATTCAGTTCAATTCCCCCCCCCCAGCAACTTAGAGAAATCAGGTATGAGTTTTAAAACACCGGCCCAAGTGCTTTGAATGTGGTGGTAAGGAAGTGAAAAATATGCCGAAAATGGTTTTAATTACCTTTAGGAAGTTCAGGGTGAGTGAGAGATACTTGGGATGAGTTCAGGCTCACTTTAGCAATGATTCAGAGATGGTGATTAAGAGGCCAACAAATTTTTAGCAAGGAAAGAAATGACTGCTGATGGTTACACGTGGCTGGATTTTTAACCAAATCGCAAATCGCGGTAAAATTCGCGAGTGCGTGAATCATGATTGCGGAAAAGGTATAAGGAGTAGGAAGTCGGTTCTAGGCTTGTTGGAAAGCTTAGATTCTAGCTTTCAGAGGAAAGTTAAACCCAAACGTAGCCCAAACGGTTCCAGAGATGTGAACGATTTTGTAAAGGTCGTTTTTCGGATTTAAAGTAACTCAAATTGACAAGTGACAGCTATGCAGCTGCAGAATTGACAAGTGACAGTGGTGCAGCTTTACAAAATGACAAGTGGCAACTTCTAGGAGGCAGTTCGGGTTAGATTAAAATATTTTAAACTAAGAGCTTATTTCTGTCACAATTTGACCTAAGTACTCACAATATATTTTGGAAGGACTGGACCTCGTCACGGATCTGATCAATCAGGCTAGCGGCACTTCACAGCGATCTGGTCTCTGGGTCTGCGGTTCTGCCATGTCATAAAGCACACAAGTATTGACTGAAAAGGATACGGTACTCAAAAGGATACAAATGGTAGGGTCTTCCGGATCCCTGTTCATACGATTTGATAGTTGTGAAGTCAAGTTTAGACCTTCCAAATGATACGACTCTCTGACTGATGAAACAGGCAGAGAGATGGATCACTGGAAAGGGCGTGGGTAAGGTATAGGAAGTCAGCCTAGAACAAAATAAAGTATAAGTACCTGCCACAAATTGACTCCCTATGATATAACAGTATTAGGCATTGATTCCCACACTGACCTTATGACTGGTGTAGAAGAATCCAGCAGAAGTCTCTTGAGGAAAAATCCGGAACTGGAACAAACGACAAGGAAGGGAAGATTAGTAAGGGAGACTTATCCCGAACGGCACGAGGCTCACGCTAGATACCGGGTTGCTGCACCACAGGATAGCGTCCAAAGTACTGTTCACTGTCCTCTTCCAACAGTCCTTGAAAAGCTCCTTCCCACTTAGAGAAAAGTATAGAAACGAATAAATCCACCCGTTAGTATCACAGATGCAGGAGTCGGAATATCGCCCTTTTGTGGAATACACAAAGTACACGCGGTTCTGAACAGCCGCGGAGAATTAACGTGCGCGTGTGGAATTACAGGATTCGCGCAGCCCAGGTCAGCCGCGCTTGAAGACAGCGTGCGCGTGTGGAATTACACGCGAACAGGATTCACGCAGTCCAGGCCAGCCGCGCTTGAAGACAGCGTGCGCGTGTGGAATTACACGCGAACAGGATTCACGCAGTCCAGACCAGCCGCGCTTGAAGACAGCGTGCGCATGTGGAATTACACGCGAACAGGATTCACGCAGTCCAGGCCAGCCGCGCTTGAAGACAGCGTGCGCTTGAGGAATTGCACGCGAACAGGATTCACGCAGCCCAGGTCAGCCGCGCTTGAAGACAGCGTGCGCTTGAGGAATTGCACGCGAACAAACAGCTCCAGGAATCAGCCTGTGGAGGAAAACACACTGTAGAAGGCCCAAGAAGCAGCTGAGGTAACCTGCAAGGATGCAGATCGGAGGTTCAGCTACACAACGCCAAATGATTCGATCAGAAGCAGCGTGTGAAGTTTCCACGCTACTTATATACGTAATGCCGTATATCACGTGACGAAGCAGTATTCACGTGAATTTAGCGACGTGAAAAGTGCAGACGCCGCTTTCCCGGCAGTGAATCGAACAACCGCCATTTGGAGTAGAACGGTCTAGCCGTTCTATGAGCGTAAGAGGTAGAACCGCGTCCAGCATGCATGACATGCACGGTCTGGTCTGGTCTGGTCTGGTCTGTCCGGATACAGCGGTCTCTGCACGGCTCCTGGATCTCTGCACTGGTCCTGGCAAAAGTTCTTGGCAAGGGATTCAAGCAGCTCGCCCAGCTGTGAGTAGCTTGCAATGATTTGAGGCCTGCTGCAGAGAACTCAGCTTGTGGTTTTAGGCCTCTGATTTAGGTTCTAAAGTATAAGTTCTAGGTTCTGGAGTATGTAGCTGGAGTCAGTCTGGAACTGGTATCTTCTGGATGTTGTGTGGTCCGGCAAAACGCTCCGCAGCAACTGGATTTCACTGTCCTCTCTAGCTTCCAGTGGCTCTTTTTATGTCTTTTGAAAGTGGGTGTGTGCGCAGCATCACTAAGCCAGCCCCTCTCTCAACTGATCATTGGTCAAGCTTTTCTCTCTTCCTTGATTGGGGGAAGGAAATGTGAGTCAGAGTGATGCTGTAGGTTTTATGGGTCAGAGGATCCTCCCCTGGTCAGTTTCCACACAAATCTATATTTGACCCAAATACATATTGCACAGATACGCAGTTGTTTAAAATTACATGCACCCATCACATATCACATGAGGTATACTCTGTTCAAACTCTGCTCTTCCTGGGGGCTTGCATTCAGATATGGCAACATTTTGCGCTTTTTAGTAGCTTCCCCATATCGGATTTTTCTCCAAATTTATACAATTGTGTGCAAGGCATGTGGGCATTTAGATAAGGAAGTGTCAGATTTTTAACATGCATACTTTTAGAGTAACAACCTCTTTTCCGCTCGTAAACCACCAGATCATACCACCGGGTCCTAAAACCTCTTAAAATGTGGGCAGAAAAATCACAAGAATTATGGTATCATTTAGATAATTTTGACAAGTCCGCACCATGAGTTATACATCTTTCTTAAAATCATATTCTGGCCAACAGGGGTGTGTCTTCCCAGGTCACATGGTTGAGAAACCAGTTTGCCCACTTTCTTTAAGCTCAGCCCGTTCTCAGAGGGGGCTGCCCCTCCCCGTTTCTGCCAAGAGGAAGCCACTTTACGACCTCCCCTATAAACCATCTGCCTGAGTCAAGGAAGGGCTTTGTTCAAAAGGAAGCCATTTACGACCCCCCCAATAAACCATCTGCCTGGGCCCTTTGTTTAGTTTCTTACAGTCCCCTGGTAATTCAATCAGAGAGTGTGTGACCTCCTTTTGGCAGGGGCAACAGAATGCAGCCAGGCCTGGGAATGCATTTGTTGGGCAATCCCCCACTCCTGTCGGGGGTAGCTGTCTGGCAGAATTCCAGTTTCCTTAAGCCAGGTTTCAGCTAAAATGTCACTTTTTGTTCCCCATTTTAAGTCAATACAATTTTTACATATGCAGCTAGAATGCTGATTCTAAGTTCAAAACTATGACATTTTAACAGTTACAAACTATGTGACACTCAAAAGTAGGTCACTCAGTTAATTTAAACATTTCGATTTTTGTGGTTTTAATCCAGTTTCAGTTAGGCTGCTGACATGCATAGCTCAGCCAGTTTTGTTATGAACATTGTTTTGGGCTCTTCATCTTCCCAGATTTTGTATGCACACATACTTCGTTCTGCCAGATGTCCGCTGGTGTTCAGTGAGATTTTTGGATGTGTTGCAATGTTTGAAAATAGGCATTTTGAGCTGGCATTCAGAGAAACCAAAAGGTAATTTGAAAGTGTTTTTGAGCTAACAGGCGCTGCCGTTTTACCTTTGGCACCCATTCCACTCATGGCACCCTGGCCCATCATGCTCGCACTGGTGGGTGGCAAGTTAGGCAGCCATTTTGGTGTACGCACAAACTGCGTGGTTCTCCTGGATTCTGGCGCACATGTGGGCTTTTTGGCCATCTTGGATTTTCTAAGCCCACAGCACCAAATGTTGCAGCATGATAGCTGAAACGTGGGTCAGGACACCCAACAACCTACACATATTGTGCCCCTCCTCCTATGCCTACCTGTACTCCAATGTATTCATCTTGGGTTATAGGTGGAGCTAAAGTGCCACTCATAGCCAAAACAAAAAATTGGAGGCACATCTGATGTGATTTAATCAGCTACAAATTAGTAATTTTTCACAGTGATTACAAATCTATCTGAAAGCTGCCGACACTTAGTCATTTTGCAAACAACCATTACAGATCTCCTGCAGCAGAGCAACAAGACACCCATTTTTTAAGATTCCAAATTATATGAAGTGCTCAAAACGTTTTTAGACACATATCAGTAGATACATCTGACTAAACGATTAATGGCCAGTTTGTTTGTTTGTTTATATAAAGAAATATATGCCAGATTGGTTTAAATGACCAAATACTAGCAACATTTGTTTTCTGACATGTTGTATTTCAGTTACCAAGTTGGTAAACCCAATGGCGAAACTGCCAAGAGTACACCTTGACAATCACTAGTTGATGCCAAACATGTTTTGTCACTGAAAAGCAGAGCCATGAAATAAATTAAATGACATTTTTCAGAAGTAGAGCATCATCATAGGTACGTGAATCAATGTGTCTTTCCACCACAGGCTAGCAGCCAGTTTTACTAACGTTAGCAAGGCAAACTCCGACCTGGCGGCAGCATCGGGAAGCTTATGCCGCTGGCTAGGAATTAGTTTTACTAACTTTAGAAAAGATTACACATTCATCAAAGATCGGGTGGACTTACTCACTATAGCCCTGCTCAGATTTGGTGAAAGAAAATGGCTGCTGTGTGGGGAAAAAGCACATACTCATGAGTCAATCACATAATAGTGACATCACTAACAAACTGGACAGCCGATCAGCTACTGCTCACATATGAAAGCACTAGAGCAACCCACACAAATCAGTAGGCATTTTAAAAACCATTTTAAACCAAAAAAGGAGTACAGTACCTTGTTAATTTTAAATACGGTACAATGTTTAAAGCTGCAGTAAATATATTTTAAAGCATCAACCAAGTCTACTAACTTTTTAATAACACATGAGGGCTGCATTTTTGGAAAGAAAAACAGCTGGCTGATATGGTAAATTTGTCAAAGAGTGCAAAAAGAGGTGTTGTTGGAAGGAAGATGGGTGGGAATGGGAGGCAGATCATACACTTAGCGATGGGCGTTAGCGCTCATGTTAAAGATCCTATTTTAATCGCAATAGTTTTGGCTTTACAGGTAGCGCTTTCAGCGCCATCTAATAGCCAAAACTAAAAACTGTAGTACCCAATGGAGGGAGGTTTTTGATAACATGTGATGCAAATTGTGCCTTTTAAACAATATTTATTCAGTAACACTGGTCAAAAACTACTAGACGCATGGGGAAGTAACTTATCAAAATGTCCCATTTGACCCAAAAAAATTAATAAATAAAAATGGCCAACAGTAGCGTTTTGTGTTCCGCACTGCCCTACGGGCCAGTCCAAGCCTAGTCAAAAGGTTCATTTTTTCTGCATTCTAGAGCACCGGTCTTAATAAGCAGAGATGCATAAGGAAAAGGATCACAGTACCCTACAAGGCACGAGATGTAGGATTTCACATTGCAACAGACATCGCCCACCGATGCAAGGCATTGTGCCAGCTCTTCCACTGCGGGAATGCCCACAAATCACCACCTTGAAAGTTATTAAAATGATGTTGCACCATGTGCAGGGTTAGAAATTGCAGGGAGTCATTTAGATTCAATAATGGCATTTTCTGTTTATTTTCAATGAACACTCCAGTTCAAACCTATTGATCATTTTTTTTATGCAACAGAATCTCCACTGTTTGAGACAAAGCTACAACCATATATGTCAATAATTATGCACAAATGTGTTCTTGCAATGTAATCTAGACGTAAAGTACATAACAACTCTGCAGTTTGCATCGTTGGTTAACTGTTAATTTGAACTAACTATAAGCCTATTTTGCTATTCCTGTTAATGTAATTTGGAAAAATCTTTATTTTCAGCGTTCTGAACATTTTATTTTACCTCCTTTAGAACCACTGCAATTAAAGTGGGAAAACACGTGTTGAGGACTTATGATCTTTATGTTCAAAGCATCTGTGAAAACAACAGACATTCTTTAAAACAATTTCAATAAACCAGGTCTGGAGCGCCTAACAAACCAGTGTTTGAACTTTTTCTTATTGAAGTACTGTTAAAGCTCTGTACAGCCTCAAGAGCAAACAAACAAACACCCATGTAGGCCGCACCAGCAGAATCTAGGATAATCCAAAGAAACCTACTTATCATCCAGTTACTCGCCTGACCAACTCCTCACCAAGGCTGTCATTTAGATCATGCTTGAAAAGCCGGGCCAGGAGCTGCCTTTGGTGACAAACAGATCTATCTGACACGAAGCCTGGGCATTTGGGAATGTGTACAATGGTGCATTAGGTCACATGGCACATGGAGAAGATACTGAGTCGTTGTACAGATGGACAACAGTTAAGATTATGCATCTCGTGTGGAACTCAGTCGCTGTGGGCTCCTCACTCTTCAGGGGTAGCTCTCGATTACTGGGGTGCTGCTGGATACTACCAATAGCTCCTTCTCAACAATGCCTTATTTTGATTACTGACACAGAGGAGAATCTGGAACTTGGCAGGACCTTCACACTGCCAAGACCACTGGTTAAGTGCACCACAAAACATTCCACATCATGCTCAATGCTCACGCTACCATACCTATTGTTATATTTAAATAAATATATAAATATATTAAAAAAATGTAAAAAAATGTAAACAAAAGAAATCGGTGGGGGTTTTTGGGAGAGCGATTAGACTCCAACATGTGCGAGAGAAGGAGGTAGAAAAAAGGCATGCACTTCCTCGGCTTCAGATTCAAAGAAAGCGACGAGGATTAGAAAACTGCACAAGATTATTGCACTAGTAATTTAAACAGGTAGATCATAAAACATAAAAACACGTGTAGGAAATAGCAGTTTCATATGTTCTCAAACATCACAGAAATGTGGCCTGTGAACTGGCGAGTGGTCAATGAGACAGGAAGTAGAATCCATTTATATGGAAAAGGGGCAAATCACCACAAAAATGTTTTTATATCTTTCACTAGACTAACTGAAAATAACACTTCGATGGTACAGTGGACTTACTTTCGAAGACATGTAGACTTCTTCAGAAGAAGATAGCCACAGAAAGAAAGGAGTACAAAAAAACACTACACATGTGGGACATTTGCTAATTTCTTTCATATAGAAAACCAACATTGGTCAAAACCAATAGGTTTTATGTCAGATGCTGCATGAAACTTCGCAATAATACCATTGTATGCCTGATCTAGTCACCATATGTTAAGTGTAACCCACAAGTGTGGCCAAAAATGCCCAAATAATGAGCTACATAAAATGTCCAAACAGAAAAATATAGAGAATTGTAGCTAGGAGTCAAACGAGTGAGTGTCCTTTTCTTTTAAGTCAACTGTTGCCTTTTTGAGCAGAAGTCTTTTCACTAAGGGCCATGGAGAAACATCCTGACAACTACTAAACTGCATTTGCGTATTAAATGACCTAAACATCGTTTTAAATATCTGCAGGTGTACAATGTCATTGGGTGGGTTCAGTGCAGACCAAAGATTGCTGGGTATGACGAGGAGCAAGGAAAAAGAGCACGCAGTTAAGGATAGGAGCGGTGAAAGCGCGGCATGGACTAGAGATTTACAGACGGGGTGACGGTGGACAGTGCATCAAACGGGTGTTGGGGGTCCGGGGGTGCACATAAAATGTTTCCCATTAGAGATTATTGGGGGGGGGGGGGGGAGGGTTACAAAAAGCCATGTCTGGGCAACTGGATAAAGTAGAAGCCATCTGGAAATAGCCAAATGGAATTTATAACAAGCCATCCTAGTTTTCAGCTTAAAAACCTGAGCTGCTAGGAGAGGAAAATTGCAGCAAGTGGTTCTATGTCACAGTCTACTAAAAAGACAGGTTTTGACATTTTGAATAAAACATTGGACTATAAATCCAACTAATAAACTAAGAATATTTAAATTAAACACATGGAATAAAATAACCAATAGGAAACCATCCAAGCAATTCAGTAGACGATTTAACCCCGCACATGAGCACATTCAATACAGACGCTTTTCAGCAAATTTCTTGTACGTTATCCAAAAATCACTTTTTAAATATATTTTGGGTCGGGCGACCCCTTCTTCAGCCAGTTAATGAAGCCTATGCCTTAAGTATACACGCTATTAAACAATCTTACCATGTGGCAATAGTTACAACGGGTCACCTTACTGTTAAATAAGCCAATCACAATTGCTTTCATCTGCATTATTGGTTCCACCAAAAATACATGGAAATCATTACAATCTTCACAAGACTGTCCCAAACAAAACAAACGCACACATTAGAATGTTCCCAATATCACGTTTCAAAACAATGTAACTGATCAAACTCTGGCGTGAGGCTGCAGGCCAGCCCATGAAACAGTCACCAGTTCTACTGGACGATCAGTTTAATTCCATAACTCTGGTGCCATATCGGGTGTCAAGAACATGGTAATGCGTCAATCACCTCTATCTCAGGTAAAGAAGGTGTCCATCGCAACAAGCAGGTTTTATTTACATTACTAGTACACCATGAAAAGATCCAAGACGCAGATCGGTTTCATCATCCGGCAGAATCAACTTCTAAGATCTCGGTAGCCCATTGGTGAGACATAAATCCAATTAACAAGGCAAGCTAGTGGGAGATGACAAGCAGTAGCGCCATCTTCAATACCTCAGATGGTCCACAGACGTCCCCACTGAATGAGTGTGGGGAGGGCGGGTATCCGGTCCAAACACTGGTGTAGATGTAGCCATCAAAAAACTCCAAACTCCCCCTCTTCTTATTCATAACATTCGGTTTTGGCCACCACACACACACACACATTAGCCAACAACATAACAGGCCTCAAAATGCACACTCCATCACTACTCTTGGCGAGTAAGAAATTGTGTGCTACATTCATGCCAACAACTGAGGTGGGGTAAGGGTTCGAGTGAATTTGTATGCCTTGCTAGTACATGCAACTTGAAATTCGTATTCATGGTTTAAACTCAATTGGATGCAGTAAGAGTATACAAGGAGTGAGGTCCCTAGATGGCTTTGGCATCCTTACAACACTAATACTGCAAAGAGAAAAAAATAATAATAATCTCACTAAAGTACTCATTGAAAACAGTTCATACTCAAGCATGATGGGAGGGCACACACACCGCTCACACAATACCAGCACACGGATTGGACTTCCAAACGTAAGGGACAAACATCCCCAAGTGGAACCCAAAGCATTCGTGGTAATTTAGAGCAAGCTTGAAATGCAATATTTAAAAAAATGTAAAAAAATACATTGCTGGAAAGCAGCAGAGAGAGACTTGAGGAAATAATGTCCAAACTCAAAGCAAAAATAGAGCGACATGCTGCTGACTCTGAAGAGGGAACCACTTCCTGTAACCAAACATTTGCAGAAAGACTCTTTACATACAGTTCATTTTAAATCCGAGATGGATTGTGCAGGCTTGCCACAAGCGTGCACCGCTTCGGGAATTTGTGGAAAGTGGGGCATTCGCTTTCAGGTGCAGCAGTGAAGACGGGATTTCCATTTCATTTGCTCTTTCAACTGTATTTCCAGCCCAGAGCCCTTCTCCCTACTGCACACTCTGTAGTAATTAGCATTACTCTATGATGTAGAACGGCAGCCACTATCTGCAAACATGGGCGAATGACTGGGCGAGTCTGCACGTACAGCTCACGTCTTTTCATTTGAAATCTCACTTGCAATTAGTATGGCATCCATAATGAACGGTGCATAGTTTTTATCGGGGCACCAGTGGACCTTTGGTGAGGTTGCCACCAAGCATGCATTAGGTAGCCGTTTCCTCGAAATGTTAAAATCTAGCGATCACAAACCCAGATCTAGTATCCGCAGGCATGGTCAAAACACGTAGGGTTCTCTGGTGAGACTGGTGCACAGAGAGATCACTAAGGTGATAACGGATGCAGTGTAAATGAACACATTACATTAAAGAAATAATCATTAACCTCAACAAGGCTTCCATTCCTAGGTCAGGATAGCACAAGTGGACTCCAGGAATGATTGGTGGGAGTAGTTCCTGCAGGCACCTCAATAACATTGGGTAATGATCAGCAGAAACACATTGGGGGTTGGGCAGTGGAGAAGGACATATATATATATATATATTTTAAGTCTGGTGTGACACTTCCTAGCACAAACTGGAAAGAAAAAAAAAAGTGGATGCGTTTGAGTAGTTCTTTGCTTTGTTGGAGTTAGGGCTAAATAAACAGAGGTCAGGTCCAGTGTTTAATTCCAATACCAAGTGCATGCATTGCTAACAGAATAGACTTTGGTAGCAAGCAACTCCGCTTTGGCTGCAAGAAGGAGGTCGCCACCCTGGATCAGTGAGGTGGGCAGTGGCCATCGGAAGCCAGTCTCTTCCAAACAAACAAAGGCCTCAGAGCCCGGCAGAGCCCCACTCCCACCATGCAGGAATCTTCAACCACTCACATGGTATGCTCATTAAAGGCAGCACGGGGTGTCCCGTAATAAGCAGTTACCCATCGCTTGCAAACAGTGAGCTAATAAAATGCTGCCACACACAAGTCCCCTTCCACCACAACCATGTTGGCAGAGCCGGCCTTAGGGGTGGGTCGACTGGGCACCCGCCCAGGGTGGCGTGCCATTAGCACCCCACCACACCAGTTTGGGGGTAAAGGTGGGGGGTCTTTCAAGGTCTCCCCAGAGGTGACGTGGCAGGCGCCCTACATGCAGTCCGCTCTCCGGAGCCCAGCGCATGTAATAATAGGGAGCCGATCACTGTCTATTCAACAATTTGGCGACTCCCCACCCCAATGGCCAGGGGCGCACTTGGTGGGGGGCACCAAATGTGTGTTTTGCCGCCCAGGCCCCGAATGTAGGAATTTCAATTTCTGCATAAAGTGGCGTAAATAAAAAGGTTGGCACGCAGTGACACCAACCGCCATGCAATGTCATACATAAATGTAACATGGGCGTAATTTTAGGGGGGGCCAGGGGTGTTTGTCCCCCCCCCAACTTTCATGGCACACCATTTTGTCCCCATTCATTTGGCTGGAGATCCTCTTCTTCAGATGTCATGTCCCCCCTCCCCCAACATTTTCAGCAAAGTTACTCCACTGCAATGTAAGCCTGGCACTACCACCGAAAAGCAGGATTCCCTAAAGACGGGCATCCTTGAAATCTCAAGTTTTCCGAACGTCACTTGCGTCAGATGTTTGGTTCGGTCCATTCATTAGCATGCGTTTTGTTAACCAGTCATACGCAAGCCAAAACCCAGTTCATAAAATGAACGCCCTCATTCGTACAAGTAGGGTACATGGGTGCTGGCGCTCAACACGATAAAAACACACTCTACCCTCTGTGCTCCGGGATCAGGGCACCACAGCATCAAACAGAAGCGGCGCCAGTGCCGAGCTCTTGAGCTGTCCCATGCCATTTGTGGAAAGTTCACCCAATTCTGTGTTGCCTGGGCACTTTGGCAGTCGAAATCCAATATTTGCAATGGGCTATGTAACCCAATAGTGCAAGTAGCAGAACAAAAATTTAATGGTAGAACTGTGCGAGCTATATAAGGCAACAAAAAAAAATTTAATAGAACTGCTCCACCATTATTATTGCGGAGGGGAGGGAGAATAACAAACATACATTGCAAACAATTCCTACAGCCCTGCGGGTTCTTTGAGTCTGGTACCAAAGCACCCTCACCAGTTCCTCTCGACGTGGGCATTTCACGGCCTCTGCTACATGTATAATATGACACCGCACCGACATTCAGACAGTGCTGTGCTTTTTGCTTTCCTTCAAGAATCACCTGTTTAGCCCCCCACGGGCCTCTGTGGAGACGATGAGGTAGGTCACGGTTATGACCACAGGGCTGGCCAAATGACAACACAAATCACATTGCAGGGAACCAGGGCAAAACTACACACGGGAAGTAGGCATACGGACGGTGGACTGAGGGGAGGGGGGATTTAAATAACGCTGGTAACGGGGCAGAGGAGTCTCTGGAGACGTTATGGGCGTACACCCCGGGGCATGGCTATCAGAGCTTAGAGGCGAGTACTCCACGGTGTGACCGCGTTTCGCCCAGAAAGCGCGACTCACCCAGAAGATGACGTTGAAGCCGAAGATGAAGTACTTGATGCAGCAGCTGACCTCTGGCCCCTTGTAGTGCTTGCCGGACATGCTGCGGGCTCAGGGGACGCCCGCCCCCGAGCTGGCATCAATGTCTGTTGGGAGGAGAGCTGCCGAGGCCTGGCAACGGGGCATTCAGGCCTGGTCCGCCCTCTCACGACGGGCGGAGGGGCTTCGTGAGGGGGGAAGCAGGACGGATTGTTCACGGGGAGACCTGGAGATTACGCGCGGGGAGCTCCGGGCAAGTCCATTCGGCTGTAACGCAGGGAGGGTGGGCGGTCGGATACTCCTGCCAGTGCACTGGCTCCTCCTCCGAGGGAAGGGAGGCCTGAGGAGAGACCTGGGAGGAGCTGTCACTGGTTACAGCTGCGGAGGGCGGGACGCAAAGAGGGGCAGCGGCTAGAACGCACAGCATGCTACACACACAGGAAGAAAAGACGGGAGAGCCACAAATCTGATCCCGAGTCCTTCGGTTTAAGCAGGTATAAGCAGGGTAGAATTCAGTTTTCCCATTGACTTGTTTTGGGGAGAAGAAATAACAAGTCATCTGCATCCTTGAGAGCTGTCTGTCTTGGGTTGAAAATGCTATGTTTAAAATAGCACTGTGCCATAGATAAAGGTCTATTTTCGTGGGCCAGAGGCTTGGCATTTGGCTAATTTGCATAGCCACATTGTATTGCCCATCTGGCTCTGTACTGAAGGTCAACTTCCAGCTATGGCAAGTGGGTGGCGCTGTGCTGTGTGGGACTTTGCCCACGTGTTTGGTAGAAAGAGTAGGGAATCTCTGTCATAAAGAGGGAGGATTGTCATAAATGACACATTAGTGCTGGGACAGAGATCCCAACTTAGCTGCCTGTGGGCCCACATGCAGGGAAAGCGTTGGGCCCTTTCAACTTTTTTGATGGAAATGGGCCCGAGCCTTAGGGGGGGCTCAGGGCAGCTGCCCCTTTATTGGCAGTGTCACAGCAACATCTTGCTTAAATGAGGACATTAAAGGGGAAGTTTGCTCAGAAATGTTATTGGCCCAGTCGATCATCAACCGATCATAAAAAAATATCGAATGCATCTTATCTTTAGTTTTTCTCACATTTATACATGCGAAACTGACAGCTCGAGTACCACCATGTGCTAAACTTAGCTGTTGATTACCCTAAATTCAAGTGCCCTCGCAGCAGTAATTTAGGTCACCTGCCCCTCAAGCTGACATCACTAGATGCTTACGTCCCTTTTCACAACACCAATGCGCATCTCATGTCAACGTCCTCTGTGTCCAATCTATTGACGTATCTCCATGGAAATTTCAAGACAACTCTTTCTTCGACAGATATAAAGAAATCCTTTCTGGTCAGACGACATGGAGTTTCTTTTTCCTTCGTGTCAGTCTATTTCGTTCTGAGCCTCCCTGACTTTATTTTGCCCTGTTCAGCTATCTATCAGGTACAACATACTTGGAGCAGGTACTTACACTACCTAAATGAATTAACTAATTAATTGCTTTTAATTTAAACATTTTTTATATTATGTACAAATGTCTTTACCAAATCATATTAAAATCCTATATTTACATGGGTTATTGTTTACATGTCAATGCAACATTTTAAAGTTTATGCCTTTTAGTCTTGTCTTTGCACTATTGGTTTTTATAACATGGCTGTTTCTTCTCTTATTTTTCTTTTACATTGCATTTTAAGGTAGATTCCTCATTTTGTTACTTTATACAAACAAAATCTTTTTTTTCACTGTTGATTTTATACTTCTTCAGTATTCAGGAACTATGGCAACAATTTAGCCCTATCTGTACAAGCCCGAATATTCAGGAGAGGAAATGGTTGGAAGAGAAAGAAGCCGAAGTGATGGGAAATCAGATGAAAGTTGTGATGATCAATCAATGTAGTCTGATCCCAGTTACATGGAAGACGTTTCCAGATAGTGTACCTGTGAACGTTGTGAGGTTATGCCAACTTTGGTGGAGAGCTGCTGTTGCATAGGAAACTCTGGCTGCTTGACCTGAATAGCTGAAGAAGACACACCACCACCATGCGTTACCCTTCTGCATGACTTCAGGATAGGCTGCCTTACAAGATCTGTGTTGAGAATGATGATGGTCCTTATGCATGAACTTCGAGCAACAATTCGCCCTCGTAATCCAAGTATGTTTACGTTTTCTCTTTATACGTTGTATGTTTGACAACTGAGACAGCTAACATTTCATGTTCTCCTCCATCATCATAACTTCAATGGATCACTGACGAAAGTATTGTTCTGGTATTTGAGAAAATGTCTCATTCTAATCTCAAGCCAAAGCATTCAACATTATACTTAACAACCCATTAATTACATTTCTTTCACTTTAAAGTTAAAAACAATATTTTCCTATGTTGCCCATTGTTGTTGCTGGAATCTGTGTTCACATTTCAAATTCATCCCTAATTGAATACAAAAGCACTGTTAGTACTTTGTTCGAAAAGGTACTCTTTCAAAGCAAAACAATGCCTTATATTTTAGAAGACAGTGCAAACAAAATAAATAGAATTATTGGATTCATTTATGTAAACTATTTCTATATGTCTTACACAGATGGTGGAGGCTTGTGGCCTATCAAGTGTTTACATGGTGGATTCATGGAAGACTGGGATTCCACGTTCGTGAGAAATTCCCCAGGGACTGCGGACAATACAAGTGATTTATACAGACAGCACCTCAACCACAGCAGTACCATTTGTAGTTTGTCAATGCCATCAACCATACTAAACTAAATAGATAATATGAAAAGTTATTAGAACTAAATTGTAAGTCACCAACACGGCCAAACATCTAACATTTATAAATGTATGCTATGCCAACAAGATCATGAAAGATAGGTGTCCCTTAATAAGTTTACTGGCAAATTATGCTCGTCTTATCCACATCCATTCCCCTCCAGGCAGTTTGCACCTGTGACCATGCGCTTGCGAGGGGGCTGGGCGGGTGGGAACTAACAAGGTGCTGAATACCATGTCCACTTCAAAGGGTTATTTGGCATTGGGACCGTTGGTCACATGGCCACCCCAGACCCAGTGCCTCCAGACTCCTCTTTGAAGACCCCATCCTTGCAATCAACACATGTATGCGTCCTTTCCCCCCTCAGGTATCAATGGCAGTGAGTGGCGGAGTGTGGCCGTCCTGCAGTGATTACTGCTACTACATGGAATTGCTTTTTCTTTTTTCCATGTTGTGCTTCTCTAGAACGGCTCTACACACAACCTGCTAGGTCTGCAGGTGAATCGTTTTTGTTGTTGGTTTGGGAGCCACTAGACTGCCTTCAAGCACAGGCCTCATAACCGGGACCTACCCCGGCAGCGCTCACGGCAGTGAGTGGCAGAGAGTTGCAGTCCAGCAAACAGCGGCACGGTGGACGAAGGGCCCATTGCCGCTAGATAATTAAGGTACTTGCGTAATACAGTATAACTTGGTGGCACGTCGCTAATATTGTATCTTTGTTTGAACTTTACCCATTGAACTTATTATTAATTTGCTAAATTAGTGAAATACCCCCCAAAAACGAGACCTACACAAGCAAAAATCCTTTAATATTACTGGGATTGAAACAAATATTTTGACTATAAAGAATCAAGAGCAATCTGAGGCATATATAAAAGTACAAGACAAAAATGGGAGACAATGGAAATAAAACAAAGAGCAAGTTCTCTGTGTTTCCCAATAGAACCAACAGTTGTACAGACAGCAGTGAATGTTGAGGGGGGAAGACCTGAGTGTCAGTAGAGTAGACAGTGCCCTTGATGACCAAGATTAGTCTAAATTTGGTATTATTGACAATGATTCTTTGTTAGACATGTGTTACTCTCTTCAACAGAGTATTGCGGCGGCGACAGAAGCAATTGAAATAGCACCTATATTGTCAGAAACAGTGCAGGAACCTAAAGAAGATCAACAGGAAGCACCTCAGGTCTTAACTAAGGATCCGAGTCATAGACTATCTGCCACCCCAAACCTATTTGGTTAATCAGAATCTGCTGATGGCGTCAGCAGTGATGGTGGTGGGAAGGATGTGCTTGGTGAAATGCAGGTATTTATGACTGCATTGCAATTTGCCATGACATTATAACTCCAACTTTGTGGTACATCCATGAGAGAGTTAAGGAAATTGGTACGCAAATAGATCCAGGCACAAGCAGTGAAGTAGAGGGCCCACATATTAATCAAACTGAGGTTGAAAAAATTAAAGAAAATTCGAGAGCAGGGACTTGTTCCTAATCAGACGACTATGAGCAAGGAACAGTCTAATATGGCTCTATTGGATACAAACACCATGCCTGATACTGACTGGTCTTTTGATATGTCGCACGAGGAGGCTCGCAAAATGAGCTAATGACAGACGTATTAAATCAACGTTTCTCTCTAAACAAAAATCCAAAGAAAACCCTGCAAACAATGTGCCTGACACAAAGGTGAAGGCATCCAAAAGAGCAAGGAAGAAGGTGAATAGGAAACGGAAAAGAATGACTAAAGCAGCTGGAACTTTGTCCACTTGGTTGAACTGTGGAAATATGTCTAAATCCAGTTCTTCCCAAGATGAGGATTGTGACTTATACCTTATGGAAGCCGAAGAATCTAGGAATAAGTTGGATGGTCATTGTCCTATCCCTGAATGTCAGCGGGCATCATTGGACATTATGAGTAAGTCGCCTGTAATAAATGTAGAAAGACCTAACATACCTCAAAAACCTGATGATAAGAAGTGTACACTTAAGTGGCTCAATCAACAGAACAAAGAAACAAGGCTTAATTGATCTAATTTACTAGCTATGCTGAAATTAATGCCATCATTGCGTGTCTTAGACACTAATGACTTTGAATTTGTGGATCAACTAGATTGCTCCAATCAAAATGTATCACGTATACACTGCTATAATGCAGATAATGTTGATATGATACGAACACATGCAGAAAAGTGTTTGAAGTTGGGGTATGAAGTAGATGCCAATGAGGGACCAGTTAAAATAGCAAATAGAAAGGAGGGTGTAAACATTATGGGGATCTCCAAATTGGCACAAAAATCGATGTGAAAACTGTTACATGTGCTGTGATGAGAAAAGATGCGCAAACAGTAGGGTTTGAGATTGAGAGGAGCTCGGAGAAATTTAGCTCCTGCTCGTTGCCTAGTAGAGCCTAGTTAGCTTGACTCCAACAGGTACCAGGAGCTACTTTTGGCTCCCCAGGCCAACAGATGCTGAACCAATAAACCTAAGTGAATTTAACTCCGTGCGTTTGCGACCAAGTATAAATAAACTTTAGGACGCACCTGTATAAAATGTAAAGCAAAGCATAGGGGTTCATAAATAATGGACAAAACAATGTTTCCATCTTATGTGTAAGTTAGATTTGCGGAACACTATGTACTAGCTCCTCGTTCCCCAGTTTGCAACTCCTGGTCACTGGTTAATGCTGGACACCCAAGTGGTGCTTTTAGCTTGTGCTTATCATTCTTAATTTGGAGCCCTGACAGTATTGAAATGGCTCCTGGAATCCTAACCATCTAAAGAAACATCGTCAGAATGAAACTGGTCTCTATTAACCTGGAACACCAGAGGTTTCAGCCACATCTTGAATTCGGCTGGGTCGCTTGACATGTTGGTGGTGAACAATATATTTTTATTACAGGAAAGTTGGCTAAAGTCTACCCTTTGTGTTGATGGCTATTGTATCTTTCAAACATATGCACAAAAGGGTCAGTTTGGCAGACCACAGTATGGGTTAGCTATTGGTGTAAAGAATGATTTGAGGGTGAATCGAATCGAAATTTCAGTGAAAACAGATTACATCTTGGCCGTAGAAATAACAGGTTCTGATTTAACTGCCTCTTCTAGAATGTTGGTTGTAATAGTTTATGATCCACCAGGTGGAGTTTATACAGAAGCAATATTTGAACATTTGGCTGAATTATTCATAGAATGGATTGGTGGTGAGCAAGGTTATTCGATAACGTTAGGCAGAGACCTGAACGCTCATTGTATATGTAACTCAACCTGCTCTGAATTTGGGAATATTGAAAGTAGAAGTGTAATGTTGCAGAATAAATCTAATCTTCAAGTAAACTATGGTTGGATTATGCAAGTAGTTGGGATCTTGTGATGCTAAATGGACGTACGAAAGGGGATGTGCCTGCTAATTACACCTGGTCAAATGGTACGAGGAAATCTACATTAGATGACCTATTTGTTAGTCATAACATAATCCCCATGATAGGGGAAATGGAAGTTTGTGAGAACAACTTTAGTGTTCATGCTGCTCTTACTATACACTTTCCTATGGTATCTCAATTGGTAACTTTAGATAGATTAGGGGATGTTGGAGTCAACCATGCAGGATTGCAAATTAGTTGGACTTGTGAACATTTAGAAAAGGCCACTTCTTTGTGTCGAATCTAAGTATGATGAAAATAGAGAGCGTCGAATCTTGGAGTCTAGATTTTTCTGAAGAAATAGAGCTGCAAAAAGCAAATGATGTAGTTTATGAAAATAAGGTTGGAGCCACTTTTGATAGTAGAATCCGAGATGCAAAGAAACAGACATATAAAGAGATTCACCACTCACGCCCAGCCAAAGTGACCACCTGCATGGGCTCTTCACGCTACAGGAGCTGGGTGAAGCAGTTACGTCACCCTTGGCAGGTAAAACGCCAGGCAGCGATGGCCTCACGGCCGAATTTTATAAAGCCTACAGGTCTACCCTGGCCCCTGTACTGCTGAAGGTGTTTCAGGAAGCATAAGACATCGGCACAGTCCCGAACACCATGAGAGAAACATTAATAGTGTCTGTCTTCAAGCCCGGGAAGCCACCAGAAATGTGTGATTCGTACAGGCCTCAAGCCATGTTAAACTACAATGTGAAATTGCTAACTTCCATGTTGGCAACACGACTTCCCCATTGCATCTCGGCCCTGATAAACTCTGATCAGAATGGATTCATACGTAGCCGCAACACCACATAGAACCTGCGCAGGCTGCAACACATTATCGACCAAACCAATGCCTGCCCTGAGCATGACATGGTGGCATCACTTGATGCTGTCAAAGCCTTCGATTCAGTGTTTTGGGGGTGGATAGATGCTGCATTACAGGGATTTGGGTGTGGTGGTAATTTCATCCACTGGGTTAGACCTTTGCACACTTCCCCCACAGCCAGAATGAGATCAGGCAGACAGGTATCAGGACAATGGGAGATTCTGAGGGGAACACAGCAGGGGTGCCCGCTCTCACCTATGCTCTACATACTGGCCCTAGAGCCGGTGGCTGTATATGTGACAGAGGAGTATTTGGAGGTGGGCATCCGGTTTGAAGGACTTATGCACCTCATTTCCTTATATGTTGATGATGTGTTACTATGTCTGTGCCAACCACAACACAATTTGCTATAATATTAGAAGTTCTGGATGGCTTTGCCCAGCTCTCAGGCATCTCCTTTAACAAACAAAAATCATGCTTGTTTCCCGAAGCAGGCTTGCGCAGGTTGGATGTGGACGAGCTACCGGAGTTGGGCTTAAAGTGGGAACCCTGTTCCTTCAAATATGATATGGCATTTTATATGGCAAATACCTGGGCATATACATTGCACACTCTCCTGAAGAGATACACACGTACAACATGCAGAGGTCAGTGGTGTGAATCAAGAATTCAATGGCATTCTGGTCCCACCTACCCCTCCCCCTCATGGGTAGGGTTGCCATCACCAAAATGGTCATTCTTCCCAGGCTCCTTTATAGCTTCACCAATATCCTATTCTACAAAAGTGCCCCCTTCTTTCGCAACCTGGAGGGCACCCTTCTGGATTTTTTGTGGGGACCACACAGACATCGGCTATCAATTAACACGCTGACCTCTCATGATGATGGCGAGGTTCAACTCCCACGTCTAGAACTTTACTATGTGGCTGTTCAACTGAGCTCAATTGCAAAATGGCTCTCAGATGAGCACACGTAGGAGCATGAGCTCCTTGGGGCCCAGGTTAAGTTAGTCTGGCTCTGGGAGGTACTCTGGTCTCAGTTAGGCCGAAATGGACTAAAACCTCTGCTACTGTGGGTAGGCAGAGTGATTTGGACCAGAACACTAAGGGTTCTCAGCCTCCAACACCCCTACTCCCCAAAAGTTCCAGTCCTGTTCTGTTTGTTCTGTTCTCCCTTGTCTTCACCCCATAATTTGCACTGTAAAAAACTGCAGAATCGCTGTCAGGCCTGTTTGCTGTGTTTCAACTGTTAAATATATTTTACACATGTACTCTGCTTGTGCAGACTATTATCGTCTCAGAATATCAAGGGCTCTGAGCGACTGTTGTTTTTCCTCTTGTCCTCAACCCTCCTTGAGCGCTTTGAAACACTTTCCTGTGTAGAGGCGCTATATAAATAAACAATACAATACAATCCTTGCGGGCACATGCAATTTTCCAGATAAGCTGGTGGCAGCTCAGATTTGAGAGCGAGCAGGCATAAGCACCTGGGGCGACGTGTACGAAAATAGAACCTTCAGAGAGCTGTCTAGCCTCCTGCAAATTGGTAGGCTCCCTGGTGGGCAATTCCTAAGATATATGAGAGTAGCAAGTGATGCAAGGCACAGGTGGGGTGAGTGGCCAGCCGAGCCACAGACTAATGCCTTGCTAGCATTAGTGTAAGAGCTAGAAGATGGGTGGAGACCCGTGTCCAGAGTATATAAATGCCTACTGTCAGGAACTAGTGTCAAACCGGACAAGTTGAAAGCGCGCCGGGAGGCTGACCTGGGTTTAGAAATCACAGATGGGAAATGGGCAATGGTGCTGCAATTTGTTAAAAACGTGTCCCGCAATTGCAGATTTAGGCTCATACAGCTCAACGTGCTCTACTGCACTTATAGGATACCTGCCAGCCTGGCCAAATTAAAAAAAGGACGCCCCCAATAACTGTCCTTGGTGTTATCAAGACGATGGCCACTTGCTGCACATGCTGTGGACCTGTTCTGTGATGCAGCGTTTCTGGTCCCAAGTTCAGAGGGTATAACGTTCTTTCATCGATGGGTGAAATTTTGATGTTTTATTTTCTGAGTACATTTTACCGAGGAAATTCATCGAAATATACAGGGGGGTTGGAAACGTATATATAAGGGGTGGCCCGGGGGTGGGTGGAAATCAGTAAAAAAACAATAGGGGATGGGAGTTTGGGGGGGACCCCTGTAAAAATAAAAAATAAATAATTTCAATGAGTTTTTTCAGTAAAAAATACTCTGAGAAAAACCCCATTGAAATTTCACCCATCGAAATTGCACCCATCGATGAACGGTTCTATGTAATTTCAGAGTACCTGCTAGAAGGCTATGGTTAAAAATAATCACTGGAGCCCACTTGAATGTTTGCTGGGCATCTATCCCAGACCGAGTAAACACAAACACGCTGTTAAATTCATGGACCTGGCATGTGTACTAGCCAAAAGATGTATAGCGATGTGGTGGAAGTCACACAAGGTGTCAGGATTAGTCAGGCGAGTACAAAGGCAGCGAATATGGCAAGGGAAATGTGCACCCAGGAACTACGACTCAGGTATGCTAGAACCCAGGAGTGCAAATAGAGTGTGACATCAAAACCAATATATGAAAAGGGATATGGGGTAAGCACCTGACCGCGAGGAAAGTCGGCAAGCGCCTTACCCCCAATTGCTGTTACAGGTACTGACAGCGCTAAACCCACGTGGAGGGCAAGCAATGACAGGATCTGTGTACTAACACTCTTGATGGTATTACAGAAGGGAACTTCAGAACTGTACTCACGAGGACGAGATAAACCTCTTGAATGTCAGCTAGCCCACGAATCCTGATGAAGAAACTGGGACCCCGAAAGGCTAGAACAGCAATGGAAGGAAAACTAAATACCTAAGTGGGAATAGTGTCTACAAAATGTGAGGAAAACATAAGCATTCACACAGGAGCTAGCTACTACCGCACACCACACCTAATAATCAAAGGGAAAATAAATGCAGAAGTGCAGTGGAAAACATGGAATGGATCCTCTAGAAAGTAAGGATCAGGAGCAGGGAAAAACGAAATAACCTATGCAAACTTCTCCCTACCCCTCCAAGGAAAAGACAGGAAACTAAACTAAGAGGAAGGCTAAGGCAAATGGGTAACAGCAGCAAAGGACAGAGTCAAAGAAATATAGAACACAGACAAACTGGGCTGCATCTAAAAGGGGAAAGCACTGAGAATTGCTGCCTGCAAACAGAGGAAGACAAAAAGGGAAATCAAGGGAGCAGAAATCAATTAGCTCATGAATCCGAAATTCAGGGCGGAGGAAACAAGAAAACAGGAACAAGGAAGTAGGTACAAAGGCAAGGAACCAGGAACCAGGGACTAGTCAAAAACAGGAACACTGCAAACGATGACCAGCGCTGGACTGAAGTGAGACTGAGGCTTTTAAAGCTGTTTAACGAGCACACGCCTCAGGTGTGCTGACTGCTGCACCTGCAGCCACAGGTGTTGCCTATCCTCCACCCAACCTTGTCCTGCAAGGGTGGAGGTGGAGCAGTGGGCCAGGCATTCTGGGAAGCATAGTCATTTGGTTAAAGAAGCATGCTGGCTGCCAAAAACCTGGAATGGATCCGGAAGGGAAGTAGTTTGGAAAATAGGGATTTAGCGCTCCCAATTCATTACAGCACTGTGGCATTAGGTTCGGAGGAAATGTCCAGCAAGGAATAAGCCCCAAAACATGCCCCCAAGTGGCGGGAACTGGAGCGAAGGGAGCGAGTCGTGACAGTATACCCCCTCCTACGGCCCTCTTCGGGTGCCCGCCACCCGTACGAGACTTCTTCTTTCCATGATGGGAGTGCTTTTTCTTTGGAGGTGGCACTGATGGAAATGGTGGCTTGTGGGCAAAGGCAGATGGGCTTCCATGATAGGAGTGTGTTGTCTTTGGAGGTGATACTGATGGAAACGGTGACTTCTGGTGAGGAAGAGACTCATGGTTCGAAGAAAGGCATGAAGAACTTGCAGGACCTGGAGCAGAGTTGGAAGGTCCAGGAAGCTCAGTCACTGGGAGTGGACCCTTGTAAGTCTTTGAGGAGGGAGGCAGGCTGGTGCAACTTGCCTTAGACGATGGTAGAAGTTCTGTTAGCCTTTCTGCCGAGAGCGGACCTGCGGGAGGTGAGGAAGTTGCTGGCTTCAGGAAATGTTCATGTTCAGCCATTAGAGAAGGTGGCGGCTGAGGTAGAGGTTCAGATCTTTTTCTGTCATCCATCTGGAAAAAGGCTTGTGGTTGAAAATGATTAAGGTTTGACTGCACATATTCTACGCCTTGGATGCCTGGAAGTCCCATGGGTTGTACGAGGCTGGTACTCCTGGTGACAGTCGTGTAGCCACTTTGTTGCACGTTGAATACAACAGCAGGGACGTTTGGCATACCGATAGGAGTGATAGACACAGTACTTGGTATTTCAGGCACACTCGCAGAAGGAGCAATAACAGACACATCTTGAACTGCAGCAGTCATTCCCTTCCTTTGGCTACTAGCACCCAACTGGTGCTTCTTGGCGGAATTCTGTTGCACAAGTTCTGTAGGTAATACGCCGGTCTGCACCACCCCCTGTGCACACCCAGGTGAGTGGTTCTGACTCACCACTTGGTCCAGCTTGATGACTCTGAAGCGGGAGCTGGCAAAAGTCTCAAACTCTGATGCTGCATTTTTAGGAGGCTCTGATGCTAAAGTGAAGCAGTTGGGAGAATCGTCTTGTGGAAAAGGCAGGCATTCTGGTGCTCCTCCTGAAGCAAAAGAAAGGCAATCTAAACGTTCATCGACAGTAAATGTTTGGGATTCAGGAGGACTGTCTGGAGCAGTAGAAAATATAGCAGGATCTGATGGTGTAGACAGGTATACCTCTGATGTTGGAAGCGAAGCTAAGCAGGATACCGGTGTATCATGAACTGAAGGCAAACAAGCAATAAACTCTGGAACTGAAGACATGCACATATGATGGACTACCGGAGGCTCTCTGGCTGAAGGATGATCTTCTGGATGAGTCACTGTAGCTGAAGACAGGCAGGCTAGAGGAAACTTTGAAGCTGAAGGCATGCGAGTTGGAGCCATCTCGGTAGCTGAATCCAAACATGTCAGGGTCTTTGGGACTAACCCCGTGCATGGTGGAGGCTCTTGATTAAATGGCAGACATGGCAGCGGTTCATTGATTGAAGACACGTGTACCAAAGATGACTGCAGGGCTGTGGATTGGATCATAGAAGAGTCAATGGTTGTAGGAGGACACACAGAAGTCTCAGAAGTTGATAGACACATTAGTGGCTCAGGAATGGAGGGCACCTTTAGGGCATTAGACTCCTTGGCTCCAGTAACCAAGGACTGAACTGTACCCTTGCAGTCCTTTTCTTTAGTGGGTGACACAGAGTCTCTTTCTTTGTGGAAGTCAAAATCAACCAGTGGAATCACCATAGTAAAGTCTCTGTTAATCAGGATTTCGTCAATTGTCCATTCCTCTGTCTTAGCTTCTGAAAGAGGCAGATTAACAATCAACAGTTCAGGAATCGCCTGCTGGTCTTTTGGTTCTGTATACTGTGGAATGAGTTCATCAGAACATGAAATCTGTACTGTCTCTGACTGTTCGTATTGATCAGAATTGGCAGAAGGAAGAGTGAACCCAGAGGTAAGATCGTCTTCCACATCAGCTTTAACATCTACTTCAGTCTCAGCAGCTGTATCAAGAGCAGGACCTAAGCCTACTGTAGTGACTGAATCTGTGTATGCCACCTTTGTGTATTGTGTTTGGAGATCAGAAGCCTGTATGTGTGCTAGCTCAGAATTATGACAGACTGCTACACAGGAAACTTTAGGTAAAGGAGTGGCTTGTAAATCTTCAGCTAACTGCAATCCCTGACAATCAGCAGAACAATTGTTAGAAACTGTGCCCAGATTGAGCGCTGTGCTAGAAGAAAGACTTTCACTTCCAATAGATCTAACATATTGGCAATTATCATGGTTTACCAAAGTCTCTGCACTCAGGGGCTGAACTGTGTTCACTTCATCAACATCAATGGATAAAGTCTGAGGTGTATTCAGGAATGCGTGCAAGATCTTATTCTCCTCTTGTAAAGAAATGAATTCTTGTGTTAACTCCTCAAGCTTAGCTCTTAGCATGCCCTGCATTAACTGTACATCACTATCAGTAGGCACAGGGGGAGGCATAGTGGCATCAGGGCTGGATCCTGCACTAGCAATCTGGATGTACACCGATTGTGCATTGTCCTCAACTGCTTTCAGGTTCTGAGATTTATACTTTCTCATACTAACTTGGTCTGTATTACCCTTAAGCAATCTATTGACCTTAGACCTCTTGACATTAGGGACTACCGTATGTACTTGTGCAAAGAAGTATTTGGACTGAGGGTAGAAAACTGAAGTTATGCAAGGAACCCCTCCATTCGTTATGTTTGTACCATGAAACTGTTCTATCTGAGGTGAAGCACAACTGGAATCATGGGGTTCAACAACAGAGGTACTCTTGTATAATAAGTCTAACAGTGTGTTGTTTTCTGCGGCTAAGGCTTGCGCTGACATAGAATCGGGATCAGAACAAAAGATCGAACTAGGATCAGGCAATGTAGGATGTGCCATCCTATGGGAAAAATACTTTGCTCGTAAATGCCCGTTCGTGACAAGGAGTTCATTTAAGCCAAGACTAGTGATTTGATTGTCACAGGTAAATGTAGGGGAAGCTTTCTGTACTAACTTGTTAGAGGCCTTGCTGCCTTTCTTTCTTAAACTTGCCATATTCAATGGGAATTTTGGGCTGGTCATACTGTCAGGATTAGTCAGGCGAGTACAAAGGCAGCGAATATGGCAAGGGAAATGTGCACCCAGGAACTACGACTCAGGTATGCTAGAACCCAGGAGTGCAAATAGAGTGTGACATCAAAACCAATATATGAAAAGGGATGTGGGGTAAGCACCTGACCGCGAGGAAAGTCGGCAAGCGCCTTACCCCCAATTGCTGTTACAGGTACTGACAGCGCTAAACCCACGTGGAGGGCAAGCAATGACAGGATCTGTGTACTAACACTCTTGATGGTATTACAGAAGGGAACTTCAGAACTGTACTCACGAGGACGAGATAAACCTCTTGAATGTCAGCTAGCCCACGAATCCTGATGAAGAAACTGGGACCCCGAAAGGCTAGAACAGCAATGGAAGGAAAACTAAATACCTAAGTGGGAATAGTGTCTACAAAATGTGAGGAAAACATAAGCATTCACACAGGAGCTAGCTACTACCGCACACCACACCTAATAATCAAAGGGAAAATAAATGCAGAAGTGCAGTGGAAAACATGGAATGGATCCTCTAGAAAGTAAGGATCAGGAGCAGGGAAAAACGAAATAACCTATGCAAACTTCTCCCTACCCCTCCAAGGAAAAGACAGGAAACTAAACTAAGAGGAAGGCTAAGGCAAATGGGTAACAGCAGCAAAGGACAGAGTCAAAGAAATATAGAACACAGACAAACTGGGCTGCATCTAAAAGGGGAAAGCACTGAGAATTGCTGCCTGCAAACAGAGGAAGACAAAAAGGGAAATCAAGGGAGCAGAAATCAATTAGCTCATGAATCCGAAATTCAGGGCGGAGGTGTTAAGACGGATTTCTGAACTCTGTCCTGGTGGCGCAGAGGTTCAGAAGGCCAACCTAATTACTTGGAACAGGGTAACCTCTGGACAAGCCAGACCAATCAAGGTAGCGATCGCGGCGGTCAAGACTAGGTCTCAAGAGGGGTGAGGGTGACTGAAAGCCCGCAATGAGCACACAAAGCAAGAGCGCTTACAAACTACTCCAAACAGTTGTTTATATCAAAAATAGATACACATTTATTATAAGGCCTTGAAACTAATAACCACAGTAAAAGCAGCAATATACAACGATATTAAACCAACACATACACTATCCACCCAATATATATACAGAATACATAGTTTCACAGCATTAGCAGCACGAAATATGTTATCCACCTGCAGGGGAAGGAAAACAGGCAGTGCGAACCAATGCGAGTGATATGTCCGCCTTCTGAGGCCCCTAACTGGATGGTAGTCCAATCCCTACGAAGAGTGGAGCCTAGCGCTCAAAAGTACCTGCACACGCCGGTGCCAATGGGCAGAAGGTGAAGCTCTTCGGAGGACGTTGAACAGCTCTGTAGGGAGCTCTAATGAAGGAGAACACGGTCCGCGACTCTAGCGCAGCCTCCACTGTGAGGCAGAAGCAGGGCGCGAGTACGGACAAGGGGTGCTGTATTTACAGCGGGGAAAAGCAAAGGGCACTGCAGGAGGGCGACCAGATCCTAGCTAATCTACTCACCGGTCCCCGAAGCAAGCAGGCCCGAGCTTCTCCTCGATAGATGCAGCTTCTGGCAGGTTCTGAAGAGCAGGGAACGTCTCGTCGTCGTGCAGAGTAAAAAGACGTCCCGATCGAAGAAACAAGCACAGTTTTGTCGCCACCGCAGGGCAACGGAACGGCCGGGTGTATTCAAGCCAAACGAGCACCGCTCACCTCTAGCTTAGGACTGCTAAGCAAACGAAGCGTGTGAGCATGCCCCGGACTCAGAATACCACCCAACCTGTCGGCGATTACAGAGCAGGCCTCCTTAGTAAGCTGGTCAGTCAACTGGATGGCCCAGAGACACTTCCGAAGGCTTACAGCAGGAGTTGATGAAGGTGCCGGGAATAGCTGGTCCTGCTATTCCAATAGGTCGAAGCGCCAGTACAGGCCTTCTTGTTCGATCTTAGGTGGAAAGGGCTTCACCGGACGACAGCAATGAGGAGCAGAAGTTCTTCAGGGGGTCACCAGTGATTCCTCGGTCCAGCCTCGTGTTCGCAGGATACTTGGCTCCTGTATCCCTGGGTTCGTAAGAACTCAGGAGATCGACATGGCAGTGGTGTTTCCAGCTCCCTCTTATCCACGGTTCCCTTCGCGCCAAAACGGAGGGGAGCCAATGGGAGATCCGCTCATCAACACACATACCATACGTGGACCAATCACGGACCACGGTGGTCCCAGGCATTCACACCACCCTAGACTCTCTGGCACCCAGGATGTGTATTGGGACCAGACAGCCCAGCCCACATCCTGGGGGCACTCAAACGACATGTAGAAGCCCGCGAAAGCAACCGTGTTTCGCGGGAAACTACATGCCCAAATAAGGAAGGCCCCGGGTCGCCTGACCCGGGGGAAGGTAAAGGGAGCAAGACGGACAGTGGACTAGACAAAGGAGCCTCGTGGTCCGGCCATTTTGTGTAGCCGGGCCACCCTTTTGTGTTCGCGGCAAAAAGGTGCTCAGAACGGCAAAAGGAGCTCAAAATAAACCAAATGATCGCTGCCACCAGCCCAGTCCCTGAATGACTTGCACCGATCCAAAAACCATCCTACAAGAGTGTCTAGGGTCTGTAGAAGGCTAGAGACCCAAGAGAGCTGTAACTTAGCTTACAGTGCCCTCTTGTGTCGTGTTGCACTAAAATGGCGACACGATAAAAGAAACTACGGGAAACAGCGTTCCCCGGTACTGACTGTCTTAAGGGCATGTCAGTTTCCCCGTAAGAAAGGAGCGAAAGCCCAGAGGCGTACGGCAGAAGGCTGCACTTCTCTGGCAAAGTCAAGAATACAGGTTGAAAACAATAGCAAAAAGTTTAGGGGTTGCCACATGGAAGGAAAGTTCCCTACAATAACGAAATCTTTCCTAACACTCGCCCCTCCCAGACTATGGACAGGGGGAACTAATCCACCCCTGGATGAGTCTCTTGTTCAGGTCGGTAAAACATTCTGGACAACCCATCAGCATTGCTATGTTGGACACCTGGCCTATGCTCAATAGTGAAGTCGAAGCCTTGTAGACTTATGGACCACCTAAGCAACTTTGGATTCTCCCCCTTCATGTTCATTAGCCACTTTAACGGCTTATGGTCAGTCTGCACAGTGAAGTGGGTCCCATAGAGGTAGGGCCGCAGCTTCCTTAGGGCCCACACAACAGAGAAACATTCTTTCTCTACCGTGGACCATCTGAGCTCTCTGTCCTTAAGCTGGCGACTAATAAAACCGATAGGGTGTTCCTTACCCTTCTCATCTACTTGTGATAGTACAGCTCCTATCCCAGTGTCAGAGGCATCCGTCTGCACGATAAAAGGTCTTTGATAATCAGGGGCCCTGAGCACAGGGGCCTGGCACAAGGAGTCTTTCAAGCCATTGAAGGCCTTCTCACACTCGTCAGTCCAAGTTACCTTCTTGGGTTTCTTCGGAGTTGTGAGGGCAGTCAGAGGAGCAGCTATGGTGCCATAGTCTGCCATAAAATTGCGGTAATAACCCGTGAGTCCTAAGAAGGCTCTCACTTGGGTTTGTGTAGTGGGGGTAGGCCAGTCTTGTACTGCTTGTACTTTACTGGGGAGAGGCTGTATCCTTCCTCCACCTACTTCATGCCCAAGGTAAACCACTGAGCCTTGTCCAATCTGGCATTTACTCGCCTTTATGGTCAAGTGGGCTTTCTGAAGAGCCTGGAGCACAATCCCGAGGTGTTTCACATGGTCTTCCCAGGTGGCACTGAAAACTGCTATATCGTCCAGATATGCAAGACAGAATTCGTCCAACCCAGTCAACACATGATTCACAAGCCTCTGGAAAGTGGCAGGTGCATTCTTCAATCCGAACGGCATTACCCGGAATTGGTAAAGCCCGTCGGGAGTTGAAAATGCTGTCTTCTCCTTGGCATGTTCTGCTAAAGCTATTTGCCAATAGCCCGCAGTCAGGTCAAACGTGCTGAGGTACTTGGAGGCACCCAAGGTATCCACCAGCTCGTCAGTTCGAGGCAAGGGGTGAGCGTCTGTCTTGGTGACAGCATTCAGAGCCCTGTAATCCACGCAGAACCTCAATTCAGAAGTGCCTGCTTTTGGAACCAGAACCACAGGACTGGACCAAGGACTACTAGAGGGTTCAATCACCCCAAGGTCTAACATCTTGTTGACCTCGGTCTTAATATAAGACCGTACTTTATCCGACATCCTGTATCCCCTACTTTTGGTAGGTACACTGTCTCCTGTGTCAATGTTATGTTTGCACCAAGGTGTCAAACCAGGCGACTGTGAAAACAGGGGGGAAAACTGCCTAAGCAAACTTTTCACCTCAGCCTGCTGATCAGAAGTCAGGTGAGGGGCCACTCGGACACCCTCAACGGAGCTATCTGAAGGACCGCTTTGGAACAGGTCGGGAAGAGGTTCTGACTCCTCTTCCTCAACGTCTGACGCCAGTAGCAGTGCTGCGATTTCGACTCTTGGGACGAAAGCCTTCAGCCTATTTACGTGGAACACTTTTGGAGCCTGTCCAGGCCTTCCAAGGTCCACTAAATAGTTCACCTCACCCAGGGGCTCCACCACTGTGTAAGGGCCTGACCATTTGTCCTGTAAAGCGCGAGGCCTTATAGGGTTCATGATCAGGACTTGCTGACCAGGGGTAAAGTGAATTAAGGAAGCTTTCTGGTCGTACCAATGTTTCACCAGCGCTTGTCCTGCCTTCAACTTTTCACTAGCCAAGCCCATTAGGAGTACCATCCGTTTTCTGAGCCCTAGCACATAGTCAACTACATTGGTAGTAACAGGGGGAGTGGGCATCTCCCATCCCTCTTTGACGATGGCTAAGGGTCCCCGTACGGGATGACCGAACAGAAGTTCGAAGGGGCTGAAGCCAACACCCTCCTGTGGTACCTCTCTGTAGGCAAACAACAAGCATGGTAAAAGAAGGTCCCATTTCCTCCTCTGGGGCTCCTCCAGAGCCCCAATCATGCTCTTTAGCGTTCTGTTGAAACGCTCCACCAGACCATTGGTCTGGGGGTGGTATGCAGAAGAGAACTTGTAGGTGACCCCACATTCTTTCCACATAGCCTGCATATACTTCGACATAAAGTTGCTGCCACGATCTGACACAACTTCTTTAGGGAAGCCAACCCTAGTAAATATGCCGAGTAACGCTTTTGCAACTGACTTGGCAGTTACAGTCTTTAATGGGATGGCCTCAGGATACCTGGTTGCATGGTCGACCAGCACCAGGATAAACCTATTGCCTGAGGATGTTTGCGGGTCAAGGGGACCAACGATGTCGATCCCTACCCTTTCAAATGGTACCCCCACAACTGGGAGCGGTACCAACGGAGCTGGGATTGTCGCGCCAACCTTACCAGACAACTGGCAGGAGGCACAACCCCTGCAGTGACTTTCTACTTGCACCCCCATCTTGGGCCAGTAGAAGTGCATAGATAACCTTTGCTTGGTCCTCTTCATTCCAAGGTGACCAGCAAGGGGAACTTCATGCGCCAACTGCAGGAGGAAGGGTCTAACAGAAAGGGGAACCACCAACCTCCTATGGTCTCCTTCTGTAGACTCTGTGGGCTCACTGTACAGGAGTCCACCTTCCCAATAAATCCGATGCTTCCCAGGAGGTTCACCCTCAAGCTGGGAGCAGGCCTGTCTCCTTAGGCCTTCCAGAGATGGGCACTCACGTTGGCCCTTACTGAAGTCGTCCCTACCAGGACCTCCTTCAACTAACAAGTCTTTTAGTTCAGGATGGTCGTTGGGGTCGAACACTTCAGGCATCGCCACCTCCTCGTCAGGCTCGGGCGATTGACCAACTCCCTCCACCGCAGTGGTAGGCGAGTTCGGGGGAATATTCTCTTTCCCCCATCGGGACTTGTTGACTCCTTTCGCCTTGGGTTTCCCCTTCGGCTGGGGCGGCGTATTGGACTTGGCCAATGCGGCCCGTGCTTGAGACCGTGTGTAGGGTCTTTCGGCAGTGTCTCCTACGAGCCCTAGAGCTCTGAGATCATTGCCCAACAAGACCTTTCCCGGGACGTTTCTCTGAATGCTCACTGGAATCCTAACTGCTGTACCATTTAAAGTTAGATTAACAGGGATCACGGGAAACATACGGAGGGGGCCGTCAGCCAACTTAGTGGGCATCAGAGTAGCTCTGGCAACTTCCTCTGAGTCTACCAAGGTAGAATCCACTACAGTTCGACTGCACCCACTATCCCTAAGAGCTGGAGTATCCACTCCATTGATCAGCACACTGTCTTTAAAGTAGTGCTTGGTATTATCCGGAATCCTAGCATACGCCTCTGCGACTTTAGGCTCCCAGGAACCCAGGGACACTAAAACTACCTCAGCCTCTATTCCGCTGGGAAATGAGTCTGAGGAGAAGGATGCTCCTGTAATCTCTTCTTCCTCGTAGGAGGAGAAGGCCAGATTAGCGGAGTGGACCCCCAAAGGTCTAACCTTACAACGGGGATCCCCCTTCACATGGTCAGTTGCTCCACAAGAAAAACAAGCCCCATTGGGTCTGTTTACGTAGGGAGGCTTATTATAACCAGAGTTCTGTTTCGGAGGCGAACCTCCACTACCCTGTGAGTTCTCGGATGGCTTACCCTTATTTTTCTTTTTGTGGCCCTTATGGGAGGAAGATTTAGCAGATTCCCCACCCTCCACATCTTTGGACTTTTTCCCTTCCTCCTGCTTACCAGGATGAGTTTTGTCCTTATGGGACACTCGATGTGACACCCATAAATCTGCTGCAATGGCCAGCTTCTTAGGATCTATCTCCTTCGAATCGGCCAAATGCTGCTTAAGCTCCGGGGAAGAAGAAGCAAAAATGTGTTCCAGCATGACCAGATTGATCATGCCTTCGAAGGTAGAAACCTTATAACCTTCAACCCAGCCAGTCAAGTTTTTCAGGGACTCAGCTACATACGACACCCAAGTACCACCTTCCTTTTTCTTATACTCTCTAAACCTTTTCAAATATTGGGTCGGAGTCTTCCCAAACTTTAAAATGAGAGTCTGCTTCAACATTGCAAAATCAGCGCGCTCAGCCTTCGACATTTCCATAATGGCACTGCAACCAGAATGGGGCAGTCTGCTGAGTAACCATGCAATCTTATCCGCATTATCAACCTCTTGAACCTCGCATGCATACTCAAACGCATTTAACCAGTCCATAATGTCATTTCGTTCCTCATATACACTGAGCAGATCTTTTGGAAACCGTGGATGAGAGGAAGCCCCAGAACCATGTCCAGGACCCTTGGACCCATTTGCGAACTGAAGCTTGGCCAGTTCCAACTGGTGATCCCTGTCTTTTTGTTTTTCTGCCTGGTCGATTTTCAGTTTGGCTATGCTGAATTCAAGCTCCTGCTGCCTAAACCGCAGCTCTTGCTTCTTGAATTCAAGCATAGCCTCCCCATCAACACTGGCAGAGGAAACGTTAGACATTACATCCTCCCTGTCCTCGTGGTCGTGATGGATCAGTGCAGCGGCAGAACCGTCGGTTCTGCCAGTGAGAGCAGCCCCACCACCTTCTGCACTGTCCTCGGAAGTTATAGCGTCAAGCTGCGCTTCTTGCCACGCCACGATTCTCTGGATCATTTCCAATTTAGTGCCTTGAGAGGAAACCCCTCTCTCCGCACACATCTTCTTCAATGTTTCAGATTTCGAAGCATTTAAGGTTAATAAAGTATTCGTTTCCATACTGTTGATAGGACTATGGCCTTTTTAACGTTATATTCAATACTTTACTGCGTGTCCTGGTTGGAATAACCTGAAAACGCCTTAGCTCGTGCGCAACACTGGATACCTTCAGTCGTATCCCACCGCTGTACACCAATTTGTTAAGACGGATTTCTGAACTCTGTCCTGGTGGCGCAGAGGTTCAGAAGGCCAACCTAATTACTTGGAACAGGGTAACCTCTGGACAAGCCAGACCAATCAAGGTAGCGATCGCGGCGGTCAAGACTAGGTCTCAAGAGGGGTGAGGGTGACTGAAAGCCCGCAATGAGCACACAAAGCAAGAGCGCTTACAAACTACTCCAAACAGTTGTTTATATCAAAAATAGATACACATTTATTATAAGGCCTTGAAACTAATAACCACAGTAAAAGCAGCAATATACAACGATATTAAACCAACACATACACTATCCACCCAATATATATACAGAATACATAGTTTCACAGCATTAGCAGCACGAAATATGTTATCCACCTGCAGGGGAAGGAAAACAGGCAGTGCGAACCAATGCGAGTGATATGTCCGCCTTCTGAGGCCCCTAACTGGATGGTAGTCCAATCCCTACGAAGAGTGGAGCCTAGCGCTCAAAAGTACCTGCACACGCCGGTGCCAATGGGCAGAAGGTGAAGCTCTTCGGAGGACGTTGAACAGCTCTGTAGGGAGCTCTAATGAAGGAGAACACGGTCCGCGACTCTAGCGCAGCCTCCACTGTGAGGCAGAAGCAGGGCGCGAGTACGGACAAGGGGTGCTGTATTTACAGCGGGGAAAAGCAAAGGGCACTGCAGGAGGGCGACCAGATCCTAGCTAATCTACTCACCGGTCCCCGAAGCAAGCAGGCCCGAGCTTCTCCTCGATAGATGCAGCTTCTGGCAGGTTCTGAAGAGCAGGGAACGTCTCGTCGTCGTGCAGAGTAAAAAGACGTCCCGATCGAAGAAACAAGCACAGTTTTGTCGCCACCGCAGGGCAACGGAACGGCCGGGTGTATTCAAGCCAAACGAGCACCGCTCACCTCTAGCTTAGGACTGCTAAGCAAACGAAGCGTGTGAGCATGCCCCGGACTCAGAATACCACCCAACCTGTCGGCGATTACAGAGCAGGCCTCCTTAGTAAGCTGGTCAGTCAACTGGATGGCCCAGAGACACTTCCGAAGGCTTACAGCAGGAGTTGATGAAGGTGCCGGGAATAGCTGGTCCTGCTATTCCAATAGGTCGAAGCGCCAGTACAGGCCTTCTTGTTCGATCTTAGGTGGAAAGGGCTTCACCGGACGACAGCAATGAGGAGCAGAAGTTCTTCAGGGGGTCACCAGTGATTCCTCGGTCCAGCCTCGTGTTCGCAGGATACTTGGCTCCTGTATCCCTGGGTTCGTAAGAACTCAGGAGATCGACATGGCAGTGGTGTTTCCAGCTCCCTCTTATCCACGGTTCCCTTCGCGCCAAAACGGAGGGGAGCCAATGGGAGATCCGCTCATCAACACACATACCATACGTGGACCAATCACGGACCACGGTGGTCCCAGGCATTCACACCACCCTAGACTCTCTGGCACCCAGGATGTGTATTGGGACCAGACAGCCCAGCCCACATCCTGGGGGCACTCAAACGACATGTAGAAGCCCGCGAAAGCAACCGTGTTTCGCGGGAAACTACATGCCCAAATAAGGAAGGCCCCGGGTCGCCTGACCCGGGGGAAGGTAAAGGGAGCAAGACGGACAGTGGACTAGACAAAGGAGCCTCGTGGTCCGGCCATTTTGTGTAGCCGGGCCACCCTTTTGTGTTCGCGGCAAAAAGGTGCTCAGAACGGCAAAAGGAGCTCAAAATAAACCAAATGATCGCTGCCACCAGCCCAGTCCCTGAATGACTTGCACCGATCCAAAAACCATCCTACAAGAGTGTCTAGGGTCTGTAGAAGGCTAGAGACCCAAGAGAGCTGTAACTTAGCTTACAGTGCCCTCTTGTGTCGTGTTGCACTAAAATGGCGACACGATAAAAGAAACTACGGGAAACAGCGTTCCCCGGTACTGACTGTCTTAAGGGCATGTCAGTTTCCCCGTAAGAAAGGAGCGAAAGCCCAGAGGCGTACGGCAGAAGGCTGCACTTCTCTGGCAAAGTCAAGAATACAGGTTGAAAACAATAGCAAAAAGTTTAGGGGTTGCCACATGGAAGGAAAGTTCCCTACAATAACGAAATCTTTCCTAACAGGAGGAAACAAGAAAACAGGAACAAGGAAGTAGGTACAAAGGCAAGGAACCAGGAACCAGGGACTAGTCAAAAACAGGAACACTGCAAACGATGACCAGCGCTGGACTGAAGTGAGACTGAGGCTTTTAAAGCTGTTTAACGAGCACACGCCTCAGGTGTGCTGACTGCTGCACCTGCAGCCACAGGTGTTGCCTATCCTCCACCCAACCTTGTCCTGCAAGGGTGGAGGTGGAGCAGTGGGCCAGGCATTCTGGGAAGCACAGTCATTTGGTTAAAGAAGCATGCTGGCTGCCAAAAACCTGGAATGGATCCGGAAGGGAAGTAGTTTGGAAAATAGGGATTTAGCGCTCCCAATTCATTACAGCACTGTGGCATTAGGTTCGGAGGAAATGTCCAGCAAGGAATAAGCCCCAAAACATGCCCCCAAGTGGCGGGAACGGGAGCGAAGGGAGCGAGTCGTGACACAAGGGTCCACAATTTGGTGGGTGGCTCAGGGAATTTAAACGCTGAAGTGAGGCTGAACGACTGCATCAGTGCAGCGATACATGCACACTGGGGCGACGCAGCACCAACATTTGAGTCATGAACAGCTCTGGTCAATTATGCCACTTACCCCATAGACGACAAACCGCCATGAAGGCCTCTTTTTCTTGTCTATCCTTTTATCTTGGTACTATATCATAGAAGGCCTGGGGAGTAATGAACCTCTCTAGCTGGCAAAGCATTTGTCGAGGCCTGTCTGGCCCACCTTAGTGTTCAAAAAGATATGTAACTAATGTGCAACATGTATTATGTCTCATCAGATGGGCATAGTTGTGGGTGTTTATTTTTGTTTATTGTATTGGCTGAATCTCCTGCAGACGCTCCTATACTTGAGCACTGTTACTGTACAATATATGGCAATAAAAAAAACTTTAAAAAAAAGAAAGATATTCACCACATTAAGAATTCTAATTGTGAACTTGCATTGTCCATGAAACAGAAAAGATCAAACATTGATGCTGTAATTGGATTAAGTGGTGGCGGCCTTCAAGTAAGAACGGTAAATGGCAAAAAAATGATAGCACCATCAAAGAGTAAGGACACTAAGGGAATTTGGCAAATATTAGGGGCAGCCAAGGGCAGGAGGACTGATATGCTGATAAATCCAATAAATGGTGGAGGTGCATATTGAATATGACTATTAACAGTCCAAGGTTACCATGGTTATTGTGACTTTGTACTGTAAAGCAGATTGTAAACTTCCTATCGTTAGGGTTGATATCTTGGTAAAAACTGGAAAGCTAAAAACCTCTGGGACACCTGGACTCAACGGCCTTGCAAATGTTGTTTTAAAAAGTGATTCTGAGACGTGGGCCAGGATACTTGAGGTATTGTTTAGGAATGAATAGAAACGGGACAAATCCCGGCGTCCTGGAAAAGAGCTATACTGGTACCGGTTTTTGCCAAAGTGCGGATGCTACCAATGAAAGATTACTCCCTATGTTGGATTTCACTGGGAAACTGTTTGCCACTATTTGTTGGAGGCATTAGTGGAATGGAGGGAGAATGCAGGCATACTGGACATATTCTGGACAGGCTTCAGGGCTGGCTCATCTACTGTTCACAATTTGAGATTGTTGGATTTATTGACTGCAAGGGCTGCCACTAAGGGTCCTGTATGCACTCTGTATGGATTTTTGGGCCGCTTTCGATCCGATTAGTAGGGAAAAACATTGGATTAATGTTCTGGACTGTGGCTGCTCTAGTGACTTGCTGCACTTTTTGAAACCGTGCCACGAGAAGAACACTAGTGTGCAGGTGCGATTGCACAGCAGGGGGCATCGCAACCCCAATAAACACGAATAGGGGTGTGAAACAAGGCTGTTCATTGCCCCACCCCCTGATGTTCAACTTGTGCATTGCTGAATTGCCTCATGTTCTTATCCAGGTATCATGTTTCCTCCCCCAAAAGTTGGTACACAACATGTCACCAGCTTACTTTATGCTGATGTCATTTGGAATCGAACTTACTCAGGTTTAAACAGATTGATGGTGAAATTATGGCAAAATGCTGAGAACAGCCTAGTCATCAACAGAGAAAACTAAAGTCAAGTTATATTCAAACAAAAAGGTTAAAAGTCTGAATTTTCGGTCTCCTAAAGGACCCATTGAATATGTTAATAGTTGCAGATATCTTGGGGTGGACATAGATGTTAAACATAGCTATTCTAGCAGTTTGACTTCTAAAAAAAGAAATGCTACAGTACTTAGTTTAACGGTAATATATTGATTGTATAATATAAATTATGACATGTTTTGTTGGTATCAGGTATTAATATCGCCACATATATGGTCGCCGTAAATAATATCGCCGCGAAAATGTCGTGGCGATATTATTTGGGTGACCATATATGTGGCGATAGGGGCAAAAACATTTTTTTTTTTTAAAAAAATGCAATAATGTCGTTACATGGAACAGTTTTGTTTTGCTTGAATTATGTGAAAAGTTTAAATGTAACTATATCACATTAAATAAATAACTAAACAATGGCAGTTTGGACCTGTGACTGTGCACTCGCAAGGGGGCTGGTTGGGTGGGAACAAACGTATCAAACATTCGCATAGAGGCTTGGTGGGAAAGAACACGTCAAACATTCACATAGACACCCACTTTTATAAGTGTTTTTAAACACCTTGAAAGTCATCAAGAAAACATCTCTGCAATCTACAATGGATATCGTCATCTATCCACTTTTTACCTTGGTTGCTGAATCGGCTCATCTATTATTCCAAGTAACGGTTAGTCAACTATTGGTTTCTTGAGTGTCATTGTTTTCAGCATGGCACTTTTCTATTGCTTTTTACTCAATGTACATTGTATTTTAATTTTAATTTATCTTAAAGACTTCACCATTAGCAACCTTTCTATGCATTTATATCTCTGGAATTACCACATCACATGACAGTGTATTGTTTGGAAATGTAATGTTTTGTAATCCATGTTTTAAATGCATGTTTTCTTTAGGTGGCTCAAATGTTGGTCAATGTTCCAGTAACACATTTCTTCTTGTGGTAGATGTGAGGGGTGTGATGAATACTATGGATCCCTCACTGATACCCTGCCTGAAGTCTCCTCGCTAGTGGCCAGGGAAAGGCAGATGATTCTTTATCCTGTCCTTGGGGGTGGTGTACTGTGGGAGGATCACATGGGAGGAGACAAGGGCCAAGCTGGTGAGGAGATCCTGTGGGATGAGACACTGTATGTGCTCTTTCTGAATTGTCAAAACAGGTAATGGCATATTGCCATTATAATGTATCTGACCCACACATAAAATCTGTGGCTCTGGACACAAATTCAATGGAGCCTAAACAAACTTTAATAACAGAAAGATCTTTCAAGGTGTCTCAGGATAAAAACCCTCCTTACTCCCAAAGGTATAAGGTAAAAGAATCTAGCAAGTTTGGCTTATGTCAACTGTCTTCCTCTGTTACTACACATTCTAATAACGTATCTTTAAATAACTTCAAAGGAACTAAATTCACCTTTAAAAATCAGAAGGTTTGTTGTTGGGGACTAGGAGTCCCATAATCCCATAAGTACTGGGACGAAGAAGAGGGCCAAGGAGGCATGTTGTAGCAATAGTCAGGCAATTAAGCCTAACAGCTTTGAGGAACTCATGGTGACAACAGTAAGACAGAAAAACGCCTACTCTAAACCTAATTCTAAGATGGGAACAAGCGTTGACCATCAAATGAAAAATAAGGCAGTCATTGTGGTCTTGTGTCAAATAATAAAGGCCTATACTAAGAAACCTATTGCCAAACCTCACAACTAATACAAAAAGGGTGTGGGATCGTTTTTAAGAAAAGAAAGGAGTGTTCGTAAATAATATGTCAGGATGCAGTAGCTTGGAACTCTCTTCCCCACGTTTGAAGCACGGGTAAGATGGGAGCTTGGAGCACAGCACACACTCAAGCTTTCCCAACACGAATGAACAGTTCCAATGGCAGCAATCAGGACCATCGATGGCCAAGTCTCGTTTCTTCTTGAAAGCCTCTTGCTTTCGAGGGCCTGAGGTATTTATAAAACAAACAAACACAAAATCTCTTCTTGCAGTTCACGTTGGGTGAAGGTTTCACCCTTGGGTCCACCTTTTCTGGGGCTGACCCTCCAAAAACAGTTCCTCTTTTTAATGGGTTTTGGGTGATGAGTTCACCCCTGGATCTCCCTCCGTCGGGCTGGGACTGGTCTTGACTGTTGGCCTCCCTCCGCCGGGTTCCTTTCAACAAGTCTTTCTACTATGGTTCTCACAAAAATCTGTAGTTCGCTGTGAACCTCCTTTTCTTGGGTTCACTTGATCACGGTGCTAACTACTCACCCCTGGACCCATCTCTTCTGGGGCTGACCATTCATTGACAAGCGGGACAGTGTACTTCTTCTGTCTTATAGTGTCTGTTGGTTTCTCCCTCCGTCAAGCTCAGATTCCAAAACGAACAGCGCGACAGTGTACTTCTCTTTTCCCCTCCTTAGCGTCTCAATATCTTTTTCAAACAGTTCATAGTGGACATTCCTTGCTTTGTCGACACACTGTTTCTCAGACTTTAGACTTTGGCCCTTCTTGTTAGCACCCCTCTTCTGGGTTCACTCTTGCCAACTTCACATTCACTTTCACTTGTAATGTTTACGGGATTCACTTCCCCTTTTACTTTCACCATGCAGGATTCACTTCCCTGTTTCTCAAGTTTGTGGATCAAAGTCTTTCGATTGTACGAGGACTTTACTAGACCTCCAGTTTAACCACTTTGACCTCTTCTGGCAGCTCTCTTACAGCCTTCTGGTTTCTGTAGTTTTCTTCAAAAAGGGATTGACCAGAGTCTCTCGGAGCGACTCCCACATGGGGCCGGTTCCCTCTGCAGCTGGTCTCTCCTCAACACATTTGCAAGTACTTTCATAGTTCAATGCAGTTAAAACTTGCCACTTTGCATTACTCATTCAACACAGCCTGGCTTTTGTCGGTTCTAAGACTCGATTCACCAGCAGTGATGAACTGCTTCGCTTTCTGCTTTATTGGAGTCAAGGCACGGTAGCAGGAGTTTCCACTGCTCCGGCTTATCAGCGTCAAAGCGCTCTGTGCATCATTGACATCTGCTGCAAGACACTTGTGCTATTGTCCGCGGTCTTAGGTTCTCCTCCATGAAGGTTCTGCTGGTCTGGGATGAAAAGGGCAAGGTCACTTCTCTCCTCGCCACTCTCTTGCTTCCCGCTGCCTTTCTCCTTTTCTTGAACTGCCGACCCTTGAGTAGCCGTCTCGTCGTGCTGTCTGCCGTGCTCATAGTGTGCTCTCTCGCTCCACCTTTTATCCTTGTGGGGAAAAGGAAAGGTTTTCAGGTGTGCGTGATTCAAGTTAATTGCCTGATTTTGTCTGACCCTTGCGCCAGGACAAGTCAGATAAACAGGTTTATTACAAGTCTGTGGTTTTCTATATTGGGGAAACATGTGGGATCAGAGGTTATACTCTTTACATTAGAAAGGGGAGAGGTTGGAGTGTCAGAGTATCCTACGGGACATGATTGGGGAGGTTTGCAAAATGGACGTCAATGACCGGGATGTAGAACAGAACAGAGGGGATTGTGGGAATGGTAGTGAGTTGTCAAAGCAGGTTTGGAATGTGGAAAATTATAAATCAGAGGGACTGGAAGAAGAAGGATGGGGAGTATTCAAATGGAGACCAGTGAAACAATTGTTTTGGGAGTTATGCTTTTTGGGTGTAACCAGGTTTGGGACCTTAGAGGATTGATTATGTATGGAGGGGATGTTGGATCGGGGCAGGAGAGTTCCAATAGGAGGAAGGGAGGCAGATCCAATACAGCCCATGGAAGCCTCAGATATCTCGCCCTCCTCTCCTTCTCTGGCAAAAACCACATCTCCCTTTGGGTATTATCCTGAGCATAACCCCGGACTCCCCTACCCAGGTGATCCTTTCCCGCTCATCTGCCTTTCGGGTTGGGATAAGAGAAGGTCCTCTCTTTCTTGGCCATCGAAATAAGGGACTCTTGAGGTTTGCTAGGTGAGATACCCTCAGGTATTTCACATACCCTTCCCCTATGCTGGATGGACAGTGGTCTTTCATATGGGTATTCCAAGATGGAACATCCAGGTTGTTGGTCCAAGCATTCCAGCATATAACTAGGAATGTAGCCTCTGGGACGCTCAACCCTTTACTGGTCATTTAGGCCATACGTGGGAGATGATTTTAAAAGATCTCTCACTTCTCTTTCTCTCTCTATTTTCCTCCTCCTTTCTGGGGTGTTCATTAACTCCCCCTTTATCTTTTCTGCACAAACCTTTGCAATATGTCCCCACCGTCCATAAAATAAGCATTGTTCTGCTTGAGATGTTATTGATTCCTCAAGAGATATAGTGGACATTGACCTTCTTCTATCTTTATTCAGGAGGCTAAAAAATATTTTGGTGGCCTGATTGTTCTCCAGTTTTTGCTCCCCGGGTCAATGTAGGGCTCTTTTGGTATCTTCCCCTCTGGTTTGTCCACCTTCTCTTTCTCTCTATTTTTCTTTCCCTTTCTCAAGCCTCTATTATCTCCTCCTCTAGATTGTCGGGGCAGATCTCCATAGTGTGGCCCCACTCTCCACAAAATAGGCACTATTCAAAACGAGAGGTTTCTGAATCATCTATGGATGCCATAGATGTTGACCCTCTCTTGTTCTTACGAAACAGGGAGATCCAAATTATGGAAGACTGCGTCCCCTGCACACTTTCTAGAAGGCCAAAGCCTAATGGATTTACAGGCCGATTCATGGAATTAATGTGCGCTGAAATTTTCGGTGCAAGAGTGCGAAAGCATGCGAATCGCAGCGCACGTGCGAATATCGCAGCGAAACCCGCGCACAGCGATTCATGGAAGTCCGTGCGCGTGTAAATCCCTGGATGTGCGCTAAAAATCTGCATGGCGCACGCTGGCACACACGTCTCCAAACAGCATGCCCTACGCGCACAGCGAAAGCGCACATAGCGCGACGCACACAACAAAAGTAGGCGGAACAAGGGGCGTAACACGCGGAATGGGGAACAACGCATGAAAATGTGGGCGGCACGGGGGAAGTACAGGAGGCAAATGCGCGGAACGCCCACATGCACGTTCAAAACACGCATTCATGGAATCGAACGGGGCTAACACGTGCGCCAAAAAAGATGCACTAATCCGGAAACATGTACGCCAGCAGGAAGCAGGCATACGTGGACCCGCGCAGCATAAAAGTGCGCGTAAACAACAAACAAGCTCAGACGCCAGGATGAATATACCATTCCGAGCAGCAGTGGTCGTGGGATACCGCAGGAGGAGGAGGAGGATAGTCAGTCCCAGAATTTTTACACCCAGAACCAGCCTTTTTGGGATGCCTGATGACCAGGTGTATGGGAGGTACAGGTTTCCACCTCACATAATACTGGATGTGGTGATTGAGTGGGAGGATGACCTCACATCACCCACCCTGTGCTCCTAAGCACTCAGCTCCCTGGAGAAGGTCCTCAATGTACTGCACTTCTTGGCCACTGGATCATTTCAGCGGACAAGTGCTATAGTGGGCGGGGTGTCACAGGCCACGCAGTCACGCTGCCTACACCAGGTGTTGGCCATCATGACTGCACGCCCATCAGTCCGCAGGCACATATATCTGCCCAGAACACCTGCAGAAAGGCAGGCTGCCATCCGGGATTTCTACGGGGTGGCGCAATTCCCCAAAGTGCTAGGTGCCATTGATTGCACCCATGTGGCTCTACGTCCCCCCAGTGTCATGACCCGGCGAAATTGCCCCTTCTGGACCTCATGGTCGTTGTCACGAAGGGCTTGTACTCCTTGTTCCTCCCAACATGGCCGTACCAAGCTCCGTGATACGCACTAGCTTTCACGTCGTGGCACGTACTATAAATTGGTCACGCCCCTGCGGGTCCGCGCGTCTCAACGCTATCTTCGGTAGTGACCCGATGTGTGCTTACTCTCTACATTGGTTTCCTTTGATCCTCTTACTTCCTTCCTTGCCTTTTATCCTGTTCCTGGATTTCCCCCCCTACTTACTCATTCATCGCTAATCCTGGATACCCTGGAAGCACGAACTTCCCGGAACTCTGAACGCGTCCTGCAACCTGACGAGGCTCGGGCGAGCCTATTCAAGACCCGAACGATCCACAGGAAGAGTCCTGCAGCCGAACAAGGGAGATGCCGATCACAGGTGGGCCGGGGGGAGATTTACGACACCCAGGGCATCTGAGCACATCTATAGAAACCGCAAGCACTGGCATTCCATCAATATGCAGGTAGTATGTGATGCCAAGGGAATCATCACCTCAGTATATGCCAACTATCCAGGGTCCACGCATGACAGTTTCATTTACAGAATGTCAACCCTAAACCGGGACCTAGAAGCTGGGTGGCATGGCGATACATGGCTGCTTGGTGAGTATAAATGCCACTGCACATGCATGCATGTCACACACTGAGTGCTGTCACAACCCCACTAATGATACCCATCACCACCTCCCCAGGGGACAGTGCCTACCCTCTGAGCCCCCACATGATGATGCCAATTCGGAACCCCACCACGCCACCCGAGGTAAGATACAACACAGCCCATATTGCAACCAGGGGCATAGTGGAGTGCACATTCGGAGTGCTCAAGTCACGCTTTTGCTCCCTTGACAACTCTGGTGGGCAGCTGCTATACGCTCCCCCAGTAGTATGCAGGATCATAGTGGCAGCATGTGTCCTGCACAACGGCGCAACACGCCAGGGCCTGCCGGTGGACATGGTGGTGCCCCCACATCCCCAAGCATATGCACGCCCACTGCGCATGGGAGGGAAAAGGGCATGTGGTGAGGCAGCTGGTGGCTAATTACTTCACATAAAATCACACCCCTGTGGAGTGCACACAGCCCTGGTACATACCAACTGACAATCAATGATGATGACATAAGGGACAGTCAACTGTCACAACCATAGCAGCCTGAGATTGGTCACCTGGAAGTGTTACATTGTGTGCATCCCTACCTACACGAACACCACCAATACTGTGTCATCAAAAGACATACATCTATGCTGTTAAATTCATTACCCCCTAGCAAAATACAACATGAAAACAGCGCCATGCCACCCAACCCCTCCCCAGCTCCGCCACCCAACACACCATGGCATGTCAGGCAATGTGAAAGCAAACAAAGAAATGCACAAAACCTGACACAAGTGTCACAAAGTACACTGTCCTCAATGGAAAATGCCCACACACAATATGCTCCCAGTAATGTATACCTAACAACACACATGGCCAAATACTTACCAACAATACAATGCAGCAACACAACATCAAAAATAACAAAAACATGACAGTACTAAGTTAAAGTAGTCGTAGTCTTACTACCTGAATATGCCACTACATCGACCCCTTCCAACTGTACAGAGTTGCTGCCACGCACATGTCTCAGTGTACTGCATACAACATGAGCTGCATCTGCAAAGTAGATGGCCTTGTGAAGACATGAGGAAGGCACCTGCAGATTAGGAGGAAGACATGAATGCACAAGCACATATCAATACACCATGCAGTGTACAATACAACAACATCCACTAGGGATGTCTACACAGTATTGACTACAGACTGCCCACACAGGTCATAGGAGCCCAACGTCACTGTGTAATTCAATGTCACTTGGTCACACCCTTTGCAAGCCCATGGAAATGGGAAGCAGGAGGGGTGTGTGTCTCACAAACCCAAGCATGTAACCCAAACTCAGGACAAGCCTGCATGTTCCCAGCCGGAATACAGTGGATGCCCACGGGGGCCACACAAGGCAACACAATGTAAAAAAAAAAATCAAAAATCAAAAATGGCCATGTGGGGGACAGGGGGTGTGGGGGAGGCCACCCAGGAGGTTCGAGGACAGGGTGCACACCAACACCCACCTGCGTGGATGTTGCGAAAAAAAACCTCCTTGGGCTCATGGCCTACACGGCTATGTCATTGTGGCAGAACTGCTGTCGCTCTGCTCACCCTCTGCTGCTGCATCAGGAGGCGGTGGCACTATGGGAGGCAGCCCACGCAAAGCCCTGGTATGGTCCTCCATGGCAGCAAGCATGCAGGTCTGGAAGGTCTGAATCTGGAGGATTAAAGTGCGGAGATCCCCATGCAGCACATCACGGGTTGCCTGCATTTCTGCACGCATGGCCTAGCGTGATGCCCGGATCTCCTCACGTGTTGCATGGAGCTCAGCTGAGAGCGAACGTGTGAGCTGCTCCAGCTGCTGTTCTGCCCTTAAATTCCTGGAAGCCTCAAGTGCAACCAGAGTCTGCCTGAGGTTATGTAGTTCTACCCTCAGGGCTTCCCTGTGGCCCTGGGACTCAATTGATATGGATTCGTGCAGAGTCTCCAGTGCCGCCCGTCTGTCCCTGTTGGATGCCAACATGTCTTCCCTGTGTGATTGGCAAATGGAGTCTGTTGCCTGCTGTTGTTGCTCCATCTGCCTTTCAGGGGGATAATGGAAGTGGCCACCCTCTCCGTTGCCTGAGCCATCATTTCTACTGATGCTGCCTGTTGGGTTGCCATACTGTACATGGAGTTTTCCCATAGAGTATTGCCTGGTGGGACACGGCCACCGCGTCGACGGGCACTACACCTGTTTGGGGCAAGGCGATCTGCACCTTGCTGTGCTGGCACTGCCTGAGGCTGCAGGACTGCATTCCCCCTCTGATCTGCTGGCCCAGGAACAGGATCAGATGCTGTGGATTGTGACCCTGCATCCATAACCGCCAAAGGCGGACCTACCAACACTGACATCCCCATAGAGGGTTCTACCCCTGGTCCAGGTGGGTTGGACAGAACAGAATCCCTGCCAGAAACACTTACCTGCGACTGCACATAAGTGTAACGCTCACCTGGCTCCCACGGAGGCGCGGGCGTGGCTGGGACTGCTGTGACCTCTTCTGCAGAGATGCGTAAGACCCGGAAGATGGACTGGACTGGATTCCCCAACCTGGCTTTTCTGGCTCGGAGGAATATCCCACTGTGTGTGAAAAGGAAGGGTTAATAGTCTGCGGGTGATGTTCCGACCTCCCACTTCCCTTCTCTCCCTCTGTGAAACCCTTTTGGGATTCCCTGCGAAGACTCAACTTAGGGACCAAAATGACAAGCTCTCCATCCTGCTTCTAATGCAGGGGCGCGTTGTGATTCCAGTTACTTCACTGGATTGATGAGTTTAAACTAGTTTGTCCATTCCCGTCGTACCGCAAATGTTTATGGCAAGTTTGGGTTTATATTCACTCATCTGTTCTTTTCTTTCGCAGGTGCTGGAGAAGATTCCCGGCTGCAGGCGATTTGGATGAAGCCAAATTCTGGTAAGAATTCCGATGAGAGATTCCTTTGCAGTTTTAAGTATCTCCTTTAATGTCCAATGTCTTTTTCCCCATAGGGGCCGGGGTACGGCAATGCCGGAGGTAAGGCGCCGACCCGAAAAGAGCTGCTGTGTCTCTCTTGCAAATGGGTAAGTCTTGAGTGAGCGTATTGCTAATGTTCTCACATGCTCTCACTAATACAATGTCTGTTACTTTTCCCCTTAGGGGCCAGGGTGCTGAGATGCCGAAGGTATGGCACAAACCCGAAGGCGGAGAGGGAATTGAACCACAGGTAAATTCTACTTAGATTCGTGTTTCCCTTCTCACCTCTCTTTCTCCTTCCTTCCAATAGGTGCTGGATGGTGGTGGAAGCTCCGGATGGACGTCGCAGGACTCGAAAACGCCACGTGCAGGTGAGTGAAATGCAGCGTGCTAAGCGCGACGCAATGCGCGTTTAAAATGTTTGCCTTCTTTGCAGGATCGTCGGCATGCAGAATCCGGAGTGCAGATGTATCAGGTAAGGTTCTTGTTTTCACCTGTTCTCTTCCCTTTTCTTCTTTAGGTGTTTCCAGGATGCTGGCAGGCGTGATGGAAAACCAAGGCAGGAGCAGGCACGGTGAGCGTCCAGCTGCTAAGTGCAAAACAACGCGAAGCGTGGTCTGCTGCTTGGGTGTGGCTTAAATAGCCTTTCAAGTAGTTCCAGGTATGTATTCTTCCCCCAGAAATATGTATTCCTCCACCGGTCACACCCTAGAGATCAAGTAGTCCCTAGAAAAATAGTTCCTTCCAGTCTTGGAAGTTGCAGCATGGTCTGCACAGGTAAGTTTACACCAAGCACTACTCCCAACCTACTTCTGTATGAGCCTGGCGCAGATGGCGCCAGGACTGATGTCCCCTATGAGCCTGACGCCAACGGCGCCAGGACTGAGTCCAAAGGGCCCCCATCTGGGGCTGCTGGGACTTCCCTTGAATGCATGGTGTCTGTCTCTGAGGGTGCTGGGCCTGGTTTGGCTCCTTGGAGGCAGGCATCATGACAATAAGTCTCATCATCCGACTCAGCACCTGAATAGAGGTTTGGGAAGGTGCACCCAGAGGCACCCCTGGACAGTATGGTCTGCAGTAACATTGTGTTTTCACCCACCACCACACCACGTCCCCCACTGGTGCCCGGTCGTGCCTGAGATTCCTCCTGGGTCTGCACCATCTCCTCAACCTCAACAGCACCAAGTGCGTCATCATGAAAAACATGAAAGACAACAAATGGAAAGATGCATCAGCACCATAGCACACACATATGCCGTGACAAGCCAGAGATCCAGAACATGAATTATACATGTCCCGCATGACTATAACCCTGTCATGCATGCACTGTCAAAGAGTTGGAAGTGGAGTCAAAAAGGCAGACATTGGGGAGAGCAACATGGATATGCAACACATTTGCAGCATGTTGGGTAGCACTGGCATCACACATCAGGCTGTGAGTGGCATGTCCAATACACATACATGACACATGCCACCACACAGATGTCATGTAGCATAGCCACGGTAAATTACAAAACTACAGCAATATGTCAGTGAATGAGTAATGTCACACCTCCATGTCACATCGACATGATGTGAAGATCGATGCTGAATAGTGTTGCAAAATATGAATGTGCCACACACTGAAACACATCCAGTGTCCAGTAACACAGTCATTGTGGGCTGATCAATGGTTGGCCCCTTTGACATCACAGGAAACACCTGTCATCTTCCACATGCAAACAGGCCCTTATGAAAATGTTCTGCAGGCCAAGACTCCATCGGCCTGAATGGTCTAATCATTAACATAGCCATGTGAAAATAGTGCCCCAGTGTGGGCTGTGAACAATGACCGAAACATAGCACATATGTCGCAATAGTGCCGAAAAATGTCTAGCAAAAAGGGGAGAGTGGAAACAATCAGCCTGAATGAACAATTACAAAATGTGAACTATGTAGTTGCAAGATGACAGTTCAAGGTAAAGTGCACTAATGTGTGCCTAATTGGCAACTGTGGGCAGAAGGGATACAGTCATAGCCAAATCCAAGGCACGTGAATGTATGGGAGGAAGCAAATGGGTGACCCATAACACTCAGGAGTACACACCCTCACCTGGCACTGAATCAGAACCCGAAACAACATACACATGGATTACACACACACGCATGGCCACTCACCGGACAATGCTTCGTAATCAGGTAGATCTCCCACACCTTGGATCTGTTCCTCTGTGACGAAGGTCCCAGCAACAGACTCATGTTCAGTGAGTTCGTTGTCCTCTTGTGGAGACCCACCGCCAGTCACCAGAGTAGCAGCATGATTTGAGGCCAGCTTGTTCTTTGCTCTGCGTTTCAGGTCATTCCACCGCTTGTAGCAATCATCAGCTGTGCGCCTCACAAATCCAAGGGCACTTATGAGGTCCGCGATGGTCTGCCAGTGTGCCCTACGTTGACCAGGTGTGGTCTTGCACCCTGCAGTCACCAACATTTCGCGGCTAAGTGCCGACACATAGGTCACAAGTGCATCAAGTTCCGGGTCATTAAAGCTAGGCTTCCTTGACGTGCCGGAGTGTGTAGCCGTGTCTGTGGTCTCAGCCTGTTGTGCCAGAGCACCCTTCTTCCTCTTCTTCAAAGTTGGAGCGGAGCCGGAGTGGCTTATGCCGCTCTGGTCAGTAGGGGCAGAAGCGCAGGTCGACTGGGTACTGTGAGTGTGCGAATGCACAATGACCATAGGTCTTGGTGTAGGCATTGGTTGCAGGGTGATTTTGACAGGGGGAACGTCAGTTTGATGGACCTGGACTGACACTGTCCTGGCTGGGAGAGTCAGAGCTGGGGCGGATGGAGCTGCAGCTGCCCCTGCAGCCTCCCCACCCTGCCTACTTGGGGCAGCAGATGACATAGCTGCCCCAGATCTACGTGGCTTGGTGACAACAACTTGCACCGCCACCCGTGGCCTAGACTTGCTGACCTGGAAGTCAGCCTGGGAGTCATCCTGTGCCAGGTCAGGTGTCACAATGGGCTGGTCCAACAAGGGCTGAGCTGGGATGGAGTCAGCCACGTTTCCCTCAACCATGGGGGGGCATGGGTGTCCCTGATTGGTCCTCCACACATGGGGGTTAGGAGCACCCTGCAAATCCCGGCCACGTCCCCTACCGCGCCCACCACGGCCACCTTTTGAAGGTCGGCCACCTTTGCCTCCCTTACTGCTTGGTCGCCTTCCAACCATGGCACTGATGTTGTTGTGCGTATGGGAGTTGCAGTAAACAATTGTCCTGGGCAATTGGGGGTCAAAGGGGTAGGTACTAGATGGAATTCGTACCCTAGTGCTCTAACAAGGCTGTCTGTGACCTCTGGGGGAAGATGACGGGTCACGCAACGCACAGGCAGCACAAAATCAAAAAATAACGTGCACGCAACCCCTCGTAGACCACGTGCGTGAAAAAATGAACCCGCACTACGCTGTGGCACCCAGAAACACAAAAATAAGGGTATGAGTAATACACGCAGCCTACAATGACCTCTGAAGGGGTACGCGACACACGGGGCAAGCACAGTTGTTAAATACGTGCGCGACTCACCGTCTGCCTGGAAAAAGAACGTGAAAAATATGCACGTGTGCGTGTTGGCAACACCCCCGCCAAAAGAAGAATTGTACCCTGTCTAAGGAGACAGGACAAAAGAAGAAGTGAACGCTTTTTGAGGAAAACGGCCCAACAGAAAATCAGAAAAAAGCTGTCAGAGGTAACAGGGAGTACGAACTTGAAATGCTGTGAAGTAATCGCGTGTGAACCGACAAGAAGTACAGAATTTACCCACTCGCTCTCCACGAAAAGCACATACAAGGAAATGGCGTCCTACACGTAGCTTTTAAACGGGCCCACACGTACACGTCACATACGCGTGTACGCGGGCCCTTTCCTCCAATTACACGCGATGACACTCGGACGTGCAGTTTTTCCACGTGTGCTCTGTCATCACGTGCTATGAGGGAAACACCCGCGTGCGTAATGTAACTTACGCGCTTGCGCGCTAAGGGCCTTTGGTCCAATGAAATCGCATACGTGTGCTGACGCGCTTACACGCTAAGGGCCTTTCCTCGAATTACATGCTGACGTGCACTTTTTTCACATGCCAAATCACTCCGTATCAAGCTGGCCACGCAAAACACACGGAAGACCACGCTCCTGCCCAGAAGGCCGAATTACTGCCCCCCAGAGCTCCGAGCACTCTCCCACCTGCCATCTGCTGCTGCCTGAATGCCTGCTGCCGACATGCCCTGCCATTTGCTGCCTGCAAGTTAGCCAGGGGTGCAGTTGCTGTGACCACCCCTGCTGGAACCGAAGACTCCCGACTGGGATTCCATCGCTCCACAGCCAAGCCCCAGGACCCAGTTGCCCACCCACTCCTGCCTCTGGGGTTGCCATGTCGGGCACAACACCATCTGAGACCACTGGCAACCCCCAGCCAGAGAGGCAGAGGGCCACCAGCTTCAGTGCCAGGGAAGCTGGTGTCCTGGTAGAGCAAGTCCTGGGGCAGTATGATGCCCTCTTTGGAAGTTTGCGTGCCGACTATGAAGGACGGACCAGGATCTGGATGGACATCATGACTGCCATCAACGCGGAGGGGGTGGCAATCCGTGACTTACATCATGTCAAGAAGTGCTGGGAGGACTTCAGGTCCAGGACCCTCAACACGGCCCGGCGCCTCTTGAAGGCAGTGGATGCCAAGGGGCGCCGGGGCCAGCTGTCGGACCACCAAATGAGGGTTCTGGAATGCATATGCCCAGCGCTCTACATCCAGATCCTTGAGAGGCAGACCCGTCTGGAGTCGAGCGGTAAGTGTACATGCATGTTGATTGGAAGCTGTGCGTGTCGTGGTGTGCCAGTAGTGTGCAGGTTGCACATGTGTTTTTGTAGGGCCATGTAGGGATGTGTATGAACATGGGCGTGAGGCTCCCACATGTGAGTCCTCTCAGGTATGAGACACATTGATGGTGTATGTGTTGGTTAGCATGCTGGGCAAATGCAGGTGTGGGAGCATGCGTGTTTGAATTTGTGTGTATGTACATTGGCATGGTTGTGGCATGGATGGTGGTTCATAATGCATGTATCTACACTGTGTACATGTGCATGTATGTGTATTTGACAAGTGTGCAACGGTAATGCAACATGGATGCATGTGACACTGATATGTAGAAGGCTGAATGTCAGATGTGACATTTATGGTGATCTCATCACTGCGACAGTTGGAGGAGATGTACACAAGCATGTAAGTGTGGTGGTGTGTGTGCATGTCTAGTGCACTCCCAGTGTTTCATGTGATGTCAGGCTCCCCTTTGGCTGGACATGCTGTTGTATGTGTATGGATGGTGCTTCCTTGTGCAATATTGCTGACGAAATGCTCATGTGTGTGAGTTAAAATGACATGTGTATCGTGGAGTGTGATGCCGTGTCTGAAGTTTGACAATGCCACTCATGTACAACTGTCATGTGTGTATCAGTCCAATGTACTGTGCCCTGATGCCTGTGTTTTATATCTCCCTGTCTGCAGCGTCGACTGATGAAGAGGGCGGAGAGGGTGCTGTGGAGCACATCGGCAGGGATCGCACCACCAGCCGGAGACGCAAGGCCCGGCTCCCCTCCCAGATGGTCATCTCGTCGGGGGGTGAGGAGTCTGGTGCTGCATCCCAGGCCGCAGCTGCCGAGGGTAGGTCCAAGAGGCGGAGGTTGGAGGTGGACTCCTCGGCAGCAGAATGGGCAGCTGAGACCCCACAGGGTCCAACGGAGGAAGATGGCATGGAGTCATCCTGGTTGGTGGGGGGTTTGGTGGAGGAGGAGGCCGTGGAAGGGACACACACGGGGTCTGGAGGTGGGGATTCCACTGGTGCTAGTGGTGCAGTGCAGGACCAGGGACAGGAGGCAGCACAGGCCGCCGCAGAGGTGCCTGTGTGCAATCATGTCCCTGATCCTGTCACTGCATCATCTAGCACCAGCAGGGATGCCTACGTCCAGACCCGTTTTCAGGGAGGGGATGAGCTCACAACAACTGGCCTTCCTCTCCCTGCGGACGTGGCTATCCGGGACCGTGTTGAGCCTGTCCTGGCAGGGATAGCGTTGCGTCAACAGGGCATGCGAGTTGACATTCGGCCTTTTCGTGAAGAGACTGCACATCATCTCGGGTGCCTCTTTGACCGGGTTGACCTGCTGGGACGGGTCACCAGTGCTGGATTCCTCCGTGTGCTGGACCTTCTTGCGACCCCCTCCTCACCTGAACCCCCTACGTGCCAGTCGACCTCCATGCCATCTTCCCACCCATGTATCACCTGGGTACCCTGTGGAGCTGCCTCTGACCCTGCGGCCAGGCTGGTGGAGGACAAATCGCTGCCAGAGTCGGACGTCCAGCAGGGGTGGCCACCTCAACAACTGCACCCCAGCTGGAGGAGAATGTGCAGGCAGCAAGAGCCAGGGCACAGGCAGAGGCACAGCAGCAGCAGCAACAAGGTGGGAGCCATGATGGCGCGCGGCCTTCAACATCGGAGCGGCAGGCATCGGGCAGAGGGCAGGAGGACCCAGGACTGGAAGTGTCTTCTGTGTGGCAGCGGTTAGGCCATGCTATAAGTGCGGAATGGCAGCGGGCAGAAGAGGCACGGCTCACGATGGTCAGGGCAGAGAACTCCATGCGTAGGGCTCTGAGGCGGGCTGAGTGCCTCGAGGCAATTCGCGGGGACCTGGAGGTCCACATGTCATCGTCCCTGCGAACCCTCAGGGCCATGGAAGAGGACCGCCTCCGGGACATCGAGCGGGAGTTCGATGATGCCCTGGCCAGGGAAATCAGGAAGTGAGCCGTCGGACTAGCCCGCTGCCATTGTAAATAGTTTTTAAAGTTAGGTTTACTTTTCCTTTTCCTTTTATTTGTGCTCAATGGACAATGCCACACACATATATAGTTTTATTTTTAGGTAGTTTCTTAGGTAGGTTTCATTTGTTTGGTTGGGCTCATGGACCCTTTACATCGTTGGACAATGGATTGATTTGATATCTTTTTTTGAATTTTGCACATGGATTCATGGATTTTTATTTTGGACAATGGATTGTGAATAGTTTGATCATGGATTAATTTAGATTTTTTTTTTCATTACGGACATGGAGTAATGGATTTTTTTTTCAGGACAATGTATTGTAAATAGTTGGACTATGGATTGAGTTCTATTTTTTTTTTCATTATGAACATGAAACAATGGATATCTTTTTTTTACCTTTCCTTTGGATTTGCGTTGGTGGAGGGAGAGTTTGGACTGTTTTTCTTTCAATTTTTTTTGGATTGGTTATCATTTTCATTCACTCATCTTTTTCACATGCTTTTCATTTCATGTTTGATATTTTGGTATGCTTTCATTTCATTTATTTATGTACATAATACATTTTCATATTTTAGTTCCATGTGTGGGATTCGCTCATTGGGTTGATGGATGGGAAAATGTGGGTTTACACAAGCAATGCCAATCAGTGTATGTGTGTGATGGACATGTGTTGATGTACATAGTTGAGTTTTGGTTTGTGTCTTGAGATAGGCATGTCAGTGTGGGGTGGATTGGGAAATCATTGCGTCTCAAGAATGGGGTGGCGTGATGTGGTTTTTTGGTGTAGAAGTGGGCCATGATTGTGCATCTTTATTTTGTGTAGGGGGGGCATGAGTGACATGAGTGGGGGCCTGCTGGCAGGTGCCCCTGACTGCTGCGGGGTGGGGGTGCAGGGGGATATGAGAGGGGGCCTGCCGGCAGGTGCCCCTGACTGGTGGGGGGTGGGAGTGCAGGGGGACATGAGTGGGACATGAGTGGGGGCCTGATGGTAGGTGCCCCTGACTGGTGGAGGAGGGGGTGCAGGGGGACATGAGTGGGACATGAGTGGGGGCCTGCTGGCAGGTGCCCCTGACTGCTGGGGGGTGGGAGTGCAGAGGGACATGAGTGGGACATGAGTGGGGGCCTGCTGGCAGGTGCCCCGGACTGCTGGGGGGTGGGGGTGCAGGGGGACATGAGTGGGACATGAGTGGGGGCCTGCTGGCAGGGGCCCCTGACTGGTGGGGGGTGGGGGTGCAGGGGGACATGAGTGGGGGCCTGCTGGCAGGTGCCCCTGAATTCTGGGGGACATGAGTTGGTGATCAGTAGTGCAAGCTGATATGTGGCTTGGCTGGGGGGCATGCCCATGGTGGGTGGGCTGCCTGCGGGACATGACCAGGGGTGCAGGGTAGTCCCCTGTGGTGTGGGCTGCCTGCAGGGGCCGTGGAGGGTGTAGAGGGAACACCTGGGAGGGCCCACACTGCCAATTCACGTGTACGACTCCCCGCGCACCCCCGAAATACACATAACCTGCTCAAACCGCGTGTGAAACTTCACACGAACCCCAGTAATACACGTACCGCACTCGCACAGGGCCAATCGCGTGTGAAACTTCCCACGCACCCCCGAAATACACATACCCTGCTCAAATCGTGTGTGAAACTTCACGCAAACCCCAGTTATACATGTACCCCGCTCGCGCAGGGCCTATCGCGTGTGAAACTTCCCGCAAACCCCAGTAATACACGTACCCCGCTCGCACAGGGCCTATCACATGTGAAACTTCCCACGCACCCCAGTTATGCACGTACCCCACTCACACAGGGCCAATCGCGTGTGGAAGTTCCCGCACACCCCCGAAATACACGTACAGGGATCCAATTGCGTGTGAGACTTCACGTGAACCCCAGTTATACACATACCCCACTCGCACAGGACCAATCGCATGTGAAACTTCCCGCGAACCCCAGTAATACACGTACTCCGCTCGCACAGGGCCTATCGCGTGTGAAACTTCCCGCGCACCCCAGTCATACACGTACCCCACTCGCACAGGGCCAATCGCATGTGGAAGTTCCCGCGCACCCCCGAAATACACGTACACGGATCCAATCGCGTGTTCGACTTCACGCGAACTCCAGTTATACACGTACCCCACTCGCACAGAGCCAATCGCATGTGAAACTTCCCGCGCACCCCCGAAATACACATACCCTTCTTAAATCGCGTGTGAAACTTCCCGTGCACCCCCGAAATACACGTACCCAGATCCAATCGCGTGTGAAACTTCACGCGAACCCCAGTTATACACGTACCCCACTCGCACAGGGCCTATCGCGTGTGAAACTTCCCGCGCACCCCAGTTATACAGGTACCCCACTCGCACAGGGCCAATCGCGTGTGGAAGTTCCCGCGCACCCCCGAAATACACATACACGGATCCAATTGCGTGTGAGACTTCACGTGAACCCCAGTTATACACGTAAGCCGCTCGCACAGGGCCTATTGCGTGTGAAACCTCCCGTGAGCCCCAGTAATACACGTACCCTGCTCGCGCAGGGCCTATCGTGTGTGGAAGTTCCCGCGCACCCCCGAAATACATGTACACGGATTCAATCGCGTGTGAGACTTCACGCGAACACCAGTTATACACGTACCCCGCTCGCACAGGGCCTATCACGTGTGAAACTTCCCGGAAACCCCAGCAATACACGTACCTCGCTCGCACAGGGCCTATCGCATGTGACATTTCACGCGAACCCCAGTAATACACGTTCCCCGCTTGGCGTTTGCTGTTTGGCAGCCCTGTAAACTGGTCCAGGGTTAGCGCAGCCCTTTGCACTGGATTGGGGATTTTGATGGCTTTTCCTTGCGCGAGGGCGTTCTTGGGGGCGTAACTGGTGCTGCTGCAGGGTCGCTGCGCCACTCTGCGCCACGGATGGTTTTGGAGGCTAAAATCCATGAATACGCTGTGTACGGAAATGGATTTTAGCGCATGCGGCTGGCGCAGACATTCGCACGCGCACACTGTGCGCCAGCCGCGCACACCACTTGTGCGCAAAATTCTATGAATTACCCCCATTATGTAAAATTCCAAAAAGCGTTCAATACACAGTAATGATTCTTATGACATAGTTATTCAAACGTAAATATTTTCATGTACCACTACGAAAAAACTCATGTACTAGACAACCCACTATGGAAAAACAAAATACAAATATGGCTGAGATATATCGATGATATATTTGGAATTTGGATGGGCACAGAAACTGAGCTTCTGGAATTTTGGAACTATTTGGACACCCGCAACCTGAAAATTGGCTTCACAATTGAAATCGGAAAACCTTCTGTGAACTTCCTAGATGTCACGGTGGAATGTACAGGTATAACCATTAAAACCAAAATCTATAGAAAACCCACAGATGTGAACAGTTGTCTACGCCATTTAGTCATCAGCCAAAACATCTAAAGGACAACCTACCTTACAGTCAGCTGTTGCGACTCAAAAGAATCACTTCAGAAACCAAGACATTACAGGATGAATATAAATCCATGAAGAAAAGGTTCTTGGATAGAGGGTTTCCTCCTGAAACTATTGACAAGGCTATCACACGTACTGAAGTTCAGGACAGAAGTGTACTCCTTCAAGGTCACGGGAAGAAAGAAGAGAAAAGCTTGATACACACGCTCAAATACTTGAGCCAGAGCTTTCAAATTAAAAGAATCATACACAAAAACTGGGACTTGATTAAATCTGACGACACCCTGTCACATCTATTTCCTGATCCGCCAATGATGGCCTATAAGAGGGGGAGGAACTTCAGAGACCAACTAATAAGAGCTGAAAAACCCAAACCAACATCCCAGATGACTTTAAGTAAATCAAAAGTTGGAACTTTTGCTTGCCTACATTGCCAACATTGTAATAACTTAATTGAAGGCAACCATATCCGCCATCCGCACACAGGTAAAAAGATCATGCTCAAAAACTTCGCAACATGTGATACAAAGAATGTCATCTACGCTATACGCGGTCCTTGTGGTAAATACTATGTTGGCAAAACAAACAGAAAGGCCAAAGACAGGTGGACCGAACACAAATCGTGTATCAGGACACAATTGCAAATCACGTTTTTAGACATTTTCGTGATATGAGACACGTTTCCCAAATGCGACTGGTAATATTCGAAGTCCTACGTCCATTTAGCAGGGGAGGTAATTTACCCAAACTCTTGGCACAAAGGGAACTATTCTGGATTAACAAACTGGATGCCATGACCCCTCTTGGTCTTAATGAAGACTATTACCTGGGTGCATTTTTATAGCCCCACACAAACACACCATTAGGCTGCAAAGAGTTTTCTATCCATTGTTCTGTGATTCTTAAGTAAGGCTTACATGAGTGTAAACATTTGGACTATCCTTTTATGACCAGCCAAAGATGTTGTCATGCGTGGACCGCTGCGCGTTGGTTCACGCAAGTTTGGTCCCGCTAATGCAGTAAGAGAACATTCGAATCGGAGCACGGCTCGCCACAGTGAGTGGAGGTTGCCATGGAAACTACGTGATACGTTGCTAAGGAAGCGCAACGTTCGTTTGGGTTCACGGCAGTGATCAGGTGACCTGGGCTATTTAAACCACGCCTCCACGTTGTTCAGTGCTTCTGATTGAGCTTTCTTTGGCGTTTGATTTTTGGCCTTTTTTCTTCTTGCTCTGATTTAATACACGTTCCTGACCCGGCTTTCTGACTCGACTACTCTTTTGGATCATCCTTGGCTGCTTTGAAAACTTTGGTCTTCTTGTTAACGAACTCTTGCTTTTGTCCCTCGATTACGTCTGGCCTTTTTTCCTTCTGTTCCTGTTCTTGCCCGCTTGGATTTACGACCCGGTTGTTTTTTCACTCGGTAAAGACTTTATTTTACCTCGCGTTTTAGAGACTAACATAACCATTGGACACCGTGGGACAGCCGCCGCTGCACCGTGGGACAGCCGCCGCTGCACCGTGGGACAGCCTCCGCTGCACCGTGGGAGAGCCGCCGCTGCACCGTGGGACAGCCTCCGCTGCATCGTGGGACAGCCTCCGCTGCACCGTGGGACAGCCGCCGCTGCACCGTGGGAGAGCCGCTGCAGTACCGCGGAACAGCCTCCGCTCTACCTAGGAAGAAGGTCTCACTTGAACATCTATTGGGTTTCCTTTATCCGTTGTGAAGTCTCTAAACATTAGTCAGGTTAGTTTGGAGTAACTCTAGAGAAATTAATTACTGTACCCATTGTCAGTTGTTCTAATCATATCAATCTTGTTTATTTTCTACAGCCACGAGGTCTCGATGGGAATCCAATCTTCCAGTCAATAGATTGCTTTGTATGTTTATTTGCACATTCAAAGTGATATATTAGCAGGAAGAATTCTTCTTCTACACTACAGGGCCAAGTCCAAGAGGAAGAATTCTAACATAATCAGAAGCCATATTAAATGGATCCCAACGAGACCCTGGCTAATCTTCTTCAATTAGTGGCAGACCTCAGAACCGACATGGCTAATGCGCATGCCACCACTCAACAACAGATCTTAGAACTACAAACCGCCATGCAACCTGTACCCCAAGTAGCACCAGTTATGCCTAATGCTCCAGCCATTGAACCTACACAGGCAGAAGCCGGCCCGGTGTATATTACATCCCAGTTCCCTCTGGCCCCGCCAGAAAGATTTCATGGAGATCCAAGACAATTTAGGACCTTCTTGAATCAGTGTCGCCTCCATTATTTATGTCGACCCGGTTCATTTCCTGATTCTGCCACTAAAGCTGCGTTTTTGTTGTCACACCTTGGTGGTACTGCCGCAGCGTGGGCTAATCCTCTTTTGGAGGCAGGCAGTCCTTTATTGTTTGATTGCGATGCATTGATGGAAGCCATGGGTAAGGTGTTCGACACCCGATACAAAACTCAAGTTGTGGAATTAGAATTGTTGAATCTACAACAAGGTGATTTGACGCTTCTGGCCTATTTAGCCAAATTTAATCAATTGGCTGCTGAGACGGTATGGCCTGATGATAAAAAGGCATCACTCTTCTACAAGGGATTATCTGATTCTTTGAAAGACATACTGGCTATGGTACCTGTGGTTCCAGTAACCTTTCCGGAACTACTTGAGCTAGTTCTGCAGATTGATGCTCGTAAAGCTGCTAGAACAGGGGAGAAGAGGGGTATTGCTTCTAATCTTCAACCCGGTCCTACCCCAGTTACGACTGCGCCTGAACCAATGCAAATAGGAGCAGCTACACGAGGTCCTCTTACTCAAGAAGAGAGAGAACATAGAAAGAAAAACAACTTGTGTTTTTATTGTGGTTCTCCAGAACACTTACTAAAAGCATGTACCAAGAAACCTACCAAGAAACAGGGAAACTTGAGAGCTCGGCAATGAGAGGAGTCCGATTGCCGAGCATTCATGTTTCTAAGGACTCTACAATCAATCAACCAGTAGCCGTTCCGGTGATATTCCGGTTACCTCAAGGGCAGATCGTTCATGCCACCGCCGTTCTGGATTCTGGTGCTACCGGAAACTATATCGATAGCTCTTATGCGGAAAGCTTGGGGTTATCCGTTCTTAAGAAAGAGAACCCTGTAATGGTCAATGCTGTTGATGGTTCTACCTTGATATCGGGTATGGTGGTTCAGCAAACCGAAGATCTGATAATGGAAACTATTCAAGGACATTCCGAAAACATATATTTTGATCTAATCACTGCTCCGCAGTTCAGGCTTATTCTAGGAATACCATGGCTTCGACTGCATAATCCATCCATTGACTGGCACGCAGGCGCTATTGAGTTCTTATCAGAATACTGTGAGACCAAGTGTCATGATAGGAAGACTCTTATAAATAATCCTTGCCTTCCATTGATGGATACAGCCACTACTATCGGAGCCATAGTATCAGGGGAATTGCCCATGGAATATTCCGGCTTTCAGGATGTGTTCGATGAAGGGGGTGGTACTTTTTTACCTCCTCACAGACCATATGATTGCCCCATTGATTTGGTTCCTGGGGCTAAGATCCCATCCGGAAGGATCTACTCCCTAACCCACAAGGAAGATGTCATTCTTAAAGAATATATTGATCAGGCTCTTAAATCAGGTTTCATTTGTCCTTCACGTTCACCTGCAGCCTCCCCATTATTTTTTGTACCCAAGAAGGAGGGAGACCTCCGCCCATGTATAGACTATAGGGCCCTTAACGCCATCACAGTGCGTAATCAGTATCCCATACCACTTATTTCTGTACTCTTGGATCAGTTGGGATCATCCGTAATCTTTACAAAATTGGATCTCCGTGGGGCTTACAATTTAGTAAGAATCCGTAGCGGAGACGAATGGAAAACAGCCTTCAAAACCAAGTACGGCTTATTTGAATATAGAGTCATGCCATTTGGGCTCTCTAATGCACCCGCTACTTTTCAATACTTCATTAACGACGTCTTCCATGACATGATGGACCAATTTGTAGTGGTTTATCTGGATGATATCTTAATCTATTCTGCATCCTATGATCTCCACGTGGTTCATGTTACTCGTGTCCTTCAGAGGTTACGTGATAATTGTTTGTATGCGAAATTAGAGAAATGTAACTTTCATGCTACAGAAGTCGAGTTCTTGGGGTATGAGATATCCGGTAAAGGTGTACAAATGAGTACCTCTAAGGTCAAGGTAGTTTTGGACTGGCCAGTACCCACGACGTTGAAGGCATTACAGTCATTTTTAGGCTTCGCTAATTTTTACAGGAGATTCATCAAAGATTTCTCATCCTTGGTTGCTCCACTGACCGCGTTGACTAGTAGCAAAGTAGCATTCCTTTGGAATGGAGTTTGTGATCGAGCTTTTCAAAGTCTTAAATCGGCGTTTACCAGTGCACCGGTACTACAACACCCAAATCCTGAATTACCTTTTGTGGTAGAAGCTGATGCTTCTAACATCGCTCTTGGTGCCATTCTGTCTCAAGCATGTCCGGAAACTGGAGGATTGCATCCAGTGTCCTTCCATTCAAGAAAACTCACCCCTTATGAAAGGAATTATACTATCACAGAAAGGGAGTTGCTAGCAGTACGTGACTCGTTTTTGACTTGGCGACATCATTTACTGGGGTCAGCCTTTCCAATTCAGGTATTCACTGATCATAAAAATCTGGTAGCCTTACAATCTGTAAAGTGCTCCACGGCCCGACATGCTAGGTGGCATGAATTCTTTTCCATGTTTGATTTCACCATCACATATCGACCCGGTTCCTTGCACACTAAAGCGGATGCACTCTCACGTATACATGGAGATTCAACTCCCCCTAGATCAGACGGTCCGCTTCTTTTACCACATCAGGTGATTTGTGGGTGTACGCTCCAATCTTCTCTCTGTAATGAGTTACGTGAATGGGTAAAGACCCACCCCACAGACATTACGGAACTTAACCTCAACATTGTAGAGGGTTTACCCCATATCAACGGTTTATTGTTCCTTCCGGATGAGGGTAGCAGGAAGAAAGCTATCCAATGGTGTCATGATGCCAAGTTGGCTGCTCACCCGGGTAACAAGAAGACCGTTGATCTTCTACAACGTTGGTGCTGGTGGCCCTCTATGTTAAAGGATGTGGCCGTTCATATTGATCATTGTTATATATGCGCCCAGTGCAAGACCTCAAATTCCAAACCTGTTGGACTTCTACAGACCATGCCGATTCCAGATTATCCTTGGTACATGATTTCAATGGATTTTGTGGTCGAATTGCCTCCGGTCTGTGGTTATGACACCATATGGGTGGTCATCGACTATTTCACCAAGATGGCTCTTTTTGTACCTTGTCGAGGTGTTCCTTCTGCCCCACAGTTGGCAGATCTATTTCTCAGGAAAGTCTTTCGTCGTTTTGGGCTACCGTCTGTTATCATCACGGATAGAGGTTCCCAATTCACTTCTCATTTCTGGAAATCGCTCACTGCCTCTTTTGGCATCGATGATAGATATTCCACTGCTTACCATCCTCAAACAGACGGACAGACGGAACGTCTCAACTCCACCATGGAACAATATCTCCGTTGCCTTACGCACCAGTATCAAGACAATTGGTTGTCAATACTCCCTATGGCGGAATTCGCCTATAACAACTCTTTGCATACATCGACGCATTCCTCACCATTTTTTGCTATGTTCGGCAGGCATCCTAGATCGTTACCTGCTTCTCCTGTCCTGCCCGCACGCCATCCGGCGGCATCGTCCTGCATTCAACACATGTGTTTAGTGCATCAACGGGTGAAAGAACATTTGGAGACGGCGCAGATTAACACTAAGAGGTTCGCAGATGCCCATCGTTCTCCGGCTCCCGCTTACATAGTAGGCAATAAGGTATGGTTATCCACCAAGAATCTGCGGATACCTGGAGGGAGGAAGTTTCTTCCGTGTTTTATAGGACCATATGTTGTTACGGCGGTGATTAATCCTGTGGTAGTGCGTTTATCTTTACCTGCAAAGTGGAAAGTGCATCCGGTGTTTCATGTTTCCCTTGTCAAACCTTTTCTACCGGATACTACCCTTCCTTCTCGTCCTCCTCCAATCATGGTACAAGGGGAAGAGGAGTACGTGGTGCGTAGGATTTTGGATACCAAGGTTTCCAAAGGGGTCAGGATGTATTATGTGGATTGGGAGGGTTATGGTCCGGAAGAGAGGACCTGGGAGCCTGTCCGGAACATTCATGCTCCCCGTTTGATCTCCGATTTTTGGGCCTCAAGGAAACGGGGTCGTTCTTTAGGGAAGGGTACTGTCATGCGTGGACCGCTGCGCGTTGGTTCACGCAAGTTTGGTCCCGCTAATGCAGTAAGAGAACATTCGAATCGGAGCACGGCTCGCCACAGTGAGTGGAGGTTGCCATGGAAACTACGTGATACGTTGCTAAGGAAGCGCAACGTTCGTTTGGGTTCACGGCAGTGATCAGGTGACCTGGGCTATTTAAACCACGCCTCCACGTTGTTCAGTGCTTCTGATTGAGCTTTCTTTGGCGTTCGATTTTTGGCCTTTTTTCTTCTTGCTCTGATTTAATACACGTTCCTGACCCGGCTTTCTGACTCGACTACTCTTTTGGATCATCCTTGCCTGCTTTGAAAACTTTGGTCTTCTTGTTAACGAACTCTTGCTTTTGTCCCTCGATTACGTCTGGCCTTTTTTCCTTCTGTTCCTGTTCTTGCCCGCTTGGATTTACGACCCGGTTGTTTTTTCACTCGGTAAAGACTTTATCTTACCTCCGCGTTTTAGAGACTAACATAACCATTGGACACCGTGGGACAGCCGCCGCTGCACCGTGGGACAGCCGCCGCTGCACCGTGGGACAGCCTCCGCTGCACCGTGGGAGAGCCGCCGCTGCACCGTGGGACAGCCTCCGCTGCATCGTGGGACAGCCTCCGCTGCACCGTGGGACAGCCGCCGCTGCACCGTGGGAGAGCCGCTGCAGTACCGCGGAACAGCCTCCGCTCTACCTAGGAAGAAGGTCTCACTTGAACATCTATTGGGTTTCCTTTATCCGTTGTGAAGTCTCTAAACATTAGTCAGGTTAGTTTGGAGTAACTCTAGAGAAATTAATTACTGTACCCATTGTCAGTTGTTCTAATCATATCAATCTTGTTTATTTTCTACAGCCACGAGGTCTCGATGGGAATCCAATCTTCCAGTCAATAGATTGCTTTGTATGTTTATTTGCACATTCAAAGTGATATATTAGCAGGAAGAATTCTTCTTCTACACTACAGGGCCAAGTCCAAGAGGAAGAATTCTAACAGATGTTAACACTAGATTGTACACCCATTTCCATTGGGGTAGACATTTGTGGTAAGGACCGCATCTTATGTATATTCCTCTATTTGTCATATATGCAAGTGTATATATACACAAGGTGCCCTACTCAATGAGATCATGGTTTTATCCATCTCAATTATTCACACACCTACCCCTGGTTTAGGTCACCTCTTGACTGTTAATTTGATCACAGAAAACCTATGTTTTTTAATCTCTACTTATGCATATTTCTAATTAGGTACTTTTTTGATCCTTACAGCAGCTTTCACATCTGATCATGTTATTGCATCCACCTATTTTAATGGCAACCTGGCCTCTGCACAGTGTTTTTCCCATTTGTACCCCCTGGTTAACCACAAGTGCACGAGTGGCGTCATGCCCGCTTTTGAGCAGCATTGAGAAACATTTCAATTAGAAGTAAATGCGTAGCCATTGTGCTACTTATCAGCTCCTTGCACTCTGATTATCTATTAATTTTGTGGTAACAGTGCTTTCATAAAAAATATCATACTTTCCAGACCTTTTGTATCACTCGCGCATACGCGAGTGAAGTCATCACATGGAACGTCATTTGCGCATGTGCGGATGACGTCATATCACTACGCGTCCATACATCCTATCAATCATGTCACTCGCGCATGCGAGAGTTACGGTTTGCCCGTTTTGAGCAACACCTAGAAACATTTCTTTGTTTAGATAAATGTAGCCATTGTGCTATTCATCAGCTCCTCACACTCTGACTACTTAGTATGTGGCAACAGTGTCTCTTACAAACTTTGTTTCCATACTTACCTGACCTACTACGTCACTCGCGCATGTGTGAGTGGTGTCACCACATTGAGCGTCATTCGCACATGCGCGAATGACGTCATACCACTCCGCTACCAAATAAAAACAAATACGCAGGGATGTGGTCGGAAAGCTGGGCTTCCTGACCACATCTTCGTTTGGAACTAGGATCCTGTCCACGTATTCTGCTATATTCAAGTAAGTTTCTAAATGGGTCTTGTCCCTGTGTTCATGATCATTAGTTTTTAACTTTGCTCACTGATCCCTTTAACCTACGCTCTCGCTCTCTTTAGATAAAGAGAACAGAGTCAGCTTTACTTTACAACAGGATGGATAACATTCTCTGCATCATGCTCCCCCACATTTAAGCCTAGGGTCTGCCATCCCGCTTTGCATAGTCCCCTTCTCTAAGAAGAAGGGTGAGTTCATTTTAAGGCTCTTTTCTTTTATACAATGGCCTACATGTCACATATGATGCATTATATCACTTTAAAATTGTTAAAATTACAAAGGGCAGACTCTTGATTGCTTTGGATGAATACATGATGCTCACCCCTACCTTACATAAGGCACTTTGTCTATATAGGATACTCACCTTTGAATTGTCATCCATTGACATACAGTGCTCTTAATAACTCAAATCCTATCAAATCATTTTGTTTACAGATTGGCATACTTTCACTGGTCAAGGTGTATATAACTAGGCATCATTATGATCCTATTTGACATTTGTGACAGGATGTTCTTTTAAGCAACTTTGTTCTTGTAAAATTTGCCTAGAAATAGTTTTTGTCAAATATAATGTTGTTATTTTTATTAAAAACAAATTGGTATGATACTGATTAATTTCCGTTTTTTATAGATACTTGTGAAATTTTGTTGAAATTGATGCCCCTGATGAAGAGTGTATGAAACTCGAAACAAGTTGGGCCAACCAGAAATTAATAAAAAAGAGAAGATTGTTTCCTCTGATGAAAAGGACTCATTGATTTTATTGATCAACTTTTCTAAAAAAAAAAAATAATAATTCACTGACGTTTGAATAACTATGTCATAAGAATCATTACTGTGTATTGAACGCTTTTTGGAATTTTACATAATATCCTTTAGGCTTTGGCTTTCTAGAAAGTGTGCAGGGGACGCAGTCTTCCATAATTTAGATCTCTCTGTTTCCTGGTATACATCCAGCCAAGATAACAAGGCTGAGTCTTTCTCCCCCGCACCTTGAACTCTGACATCACACTTTATTAATCTACATTTTATTTCCTATTGAATTATCATTTAACATTGGTGTGCAAGTGTATTTTTGTCCTCTCTTGTTCTTATCCAGGGGGTTAAAAACGATTTCCGAGGTGTTATGGTTCTCTAGGTTTGGCCACTCTGGCATCCTCCCATATGAATTTCTTACCTCTTCTCTTCTTTGTTTGCCCCCCATTCCCTCTTCTGAATGGTAAGAATGGTGTCCCGGGATTTTATTCTCTGTAGAAGGGGCTTTAGGATCCTTTCCTCATGATTCAGGAAATTGTATTTTCCCCTGGATCTCATATACGTGGTTCTCTTTGGTTATTTTATTTCCCCCCTGTGCTGTCAATTTGTGAGAGTTAGATGTATCTATTTGTCAAAACCAGACAATCTTTGTCACAGCCCCCTCTTTGCCTGAAGCCAACAAACTCAGACGCCAGGATGAATATACCATTCCTAGCAGCAGTGGTCGTGGGATACCACAGGAGGAGGAGGAGGAGGAGGATAGTCAGTCCCAGAATTTTTACACCCAGAACCAGCCTTTTTGGGATGCCTGATGACCAGGTGTATGGGAGGTACAGGTTTCCACCTCACATAATACTGGATCTGGTGAGTGAGTGGGAGGATGACCTCACATCACCCACCCTGTGCTCCCAAGCACTCAGCCCCCTGGAGAAGGTCCTCAATGTACTGCACTTCTTGGCCACTGGATCATTTCAGCGGACAAGTGCTATAGTGGGCGGGGTGTCACAGGCCACGCAGTCAGGCTGCCTACACCAGGTGTTGGCCATCATGACTGCACGCCCATCAGTCCGCAGGCACATAAACCTGCCCAGAACACCTGCAGAAAGGCAGGCTGCCATCCAAGATTCCTACGGGGTGGCGAAATTCCCCAAAGTGCTAGGTGCCATTGATTGCACCCATGTGGCTCTACGTCCCCCCAGGGCATCTGAGTACATCTATAGAAACCGCAAGCACTGGCATTCCATCAACATGCAGGTAGTATGTGATGCCAAGGGAATCATCACCTCTGTATATGCCAACTATCCAGGGTCCACCCACGACAGTTTCATTTACAGAATGTCAACCCTAAACCGGGACCTAGAAGCTGGGTGGCATGGCGATACATGGCTGCTTGGTGAGTATAAATGCCACTGCACATGCATGCATGTCACATACTGAGTGATGTCACAACCCCACTAATGATACCCATCACCACCTCCCCAGGGGACAGTGCCTACCCTCTGAGCCCCCACATGATGATGCCAATTCGGAACCCCACCACGCCACCCGAGGTAAGATACAACATAGCCCATATTACAACCAGGGGCATAGTGGAGTGCACATTCGGAGTGCTCAAGTCACGCTTTCGCTCCCTTGACCACTCTGGTGGGCAGCTGCTATACGCTCCCCCAGTAGTATGCAGGATCATAGTGGCAGCATGTGTCCTGCACAACGGCGCAACACGCCAGGGCCTGCCGGTGGACATGGTGGTGCCCCCACATCCCCAAGCATATGCACGCCCACTGCGCATGGGAGGGAAAAGGGCACGCGGTGAGGCAGCCCGTACGCAGCTGGTGGCTAATTACTTCACATAAAATCACACCCCTGTGGAGTGCACACAGCCCTGGTACATACCAACTGACAATCAATGATGATGACATAAGGGACAGTCAACTGTCACAACCATAGCAGCCTGAGATTGGTCACCTGGAAGTGTTACATTGTGTGCATCCCTACCTACACAAACACCACCAATGCTGTGTCATCAAAAGACATACATCTATGCTGTTAAATTCATTACCCCCTAGCAAAATACAACATGAAAACAGCACCATGTCACCCAACCCCTCCCCAGCTCCGCCACCCAACACACCATGGCATGTCAGGCAATGTGAAAGCAAACAAAGAAATGCACAAAACCTGACACAAGTGTCACAAAGTACACTGTCCCCAATGGAAAATGACCACACACAATATGCTCCCAGTAATGTATACCTAACAACACACATGACCAAATACTTACCAACAATACAATGCAGCAACACAACATCAAAAATAACAAAAACATGACAGTACTAAGTTAAAGTAGTCGTAGTCTTACTACCTGAATATGCCACCACATCGACCCCTTCCAACTGTACAGTGTTGCTGCCACGCAAATGTCTCAGTGTACTGCATACAACATGAGCTGCATCTGCAAAGTAGATGGCCTTGTGAAGACATGAGGAAGGAACCTGCAGATTAGGAGGAAGACATGGATGCACAAGCACATATCAATACACCATGCAGTGTACAATACCACTAGGGATGTCTACACAGTATTGACTACAGACTGCCCACACAGCTCATGGGAGCCCAACGTCACTGTGTAATTCAATGTCACTTGGTCACACCCTTTGCAAGCCCATGGAAATGGGAAGCAGGAGGGGTGTGTGTCTCACGAACCCAAGCACCTACCCCAAACTCAGGACAAGCCTGCATGTTCCCAGCCGGAATACAGTGGATGCTCACGGGGGCCACACAAGGCAACACACTGTAAAAAAAAAAATCAAAAATCAAAAATGGCCATGTGGGGATCAGGGGGGGTGGGGGAGGCCACCCAGGAGGTTCGAGGACAGGGTGTACACCAACACCCACATGCGTGGATGTTGAGAAAAAAACCTCCTTGGGCTCATGGCCTACACGGCTATGCCATTGTGGGAGAACTGCTGTCGCTCTGCTCACCCTCTGCTGCTGCATCAGGAGGTGGTGGCACTATGGGAGGCAGCCCATGCAAAGCCCTGGTATGGTCCTCCATGGCAGCAAGCATGCGGGTCTGGAAGGTCTGATTCTGGAGGATTAAAGTACGGAGATCCCCATGCAGCACATCACGGGTTGCCTGCATTTCTACACGCATGGCCTAGCGTGATGCCCGGATCTCCTCACGTGTTGCATGCAGCTCAGCTGAGAGCGAACGTGTGAGCTGCTCCAGCTGCTGTTCTGCCCTTAAATTACTGGAAGCCTCAAGTGCAACCAGAGTCTGCCTGAGGTTATGCAGTTCTACCCTCAGGTCTTCCCTGTGGCCCTGGGACTCAATTGATATGGATTTGTGCAGAGTCTCCAGTGCCGCCCGTCTGTCCTTGTTGGACGCCAACATGTCTTCCCTGTGTGATTGGCAAATGGAGTCTGTTGCCTGCTGTTGTTGCTCCATCTGCCTTTCAGGGGCATAATGGAAGTGGCCACCCTCTCCATTGCCTGAGCCATCATTTCTACTGATGCTGCCTGTTGGGTTGCCATACTGTACATGGAGTTTTCCCATAGAGTATTGCCTGGTGGGACACGGCCACCGCGTCGACGGGCACCACACCTGTTTGGGGCAAGGCGATCTGCACCTTGCTCTGCTGGCACTGCCTGAGGCTGCAGGACTGCATTCCCCATCTGATCTGCTGGCCCAGGAACAAGATCAGATGCTGTGGAGTGTGACCCTGCATCCTTAATCGCCAAAGGCAGACCTACCAACACTGACATCCCCATAGAGGGTTCTACCCCTGGTCCAGGTGGGTTGGACAGAACAGAATCCCTGCCAGAAACACTTACCTGCGACTGCACATAAGTCTCATCATCCGACTCAGCCTCAGCACCTGAATAGAGGTCTGGGGAGGTGCACCCAGAGGCACCCCTGGACAGTATGGTCTGCAGTAACATTGTGTTTTCACCCACCACCACACCACGTCCCCCACTGGTGCCCGGTCGTGCCTGCGACTCCTCCTGGGTCTGCACCATCTCCTCAACCTCAACAGCACCAAGTGCGTCATCATCTGCAAAAACATGAAAGACAACAAATGGAAAGAGGCATCAGCACCATAGCACACACATAGGCCGTGACAAGCCAGAGATCCAGTACATGAATTACACATGTCCCGCATGACTGTAACCCTGCCATGCATGCACTGTCAAAGAGTTGGAAGTGGAGTCAAAAAGGCAGACACTGGGGAGAGCAACATGGATATGCAACACATTTGCAGCATGTTGGGTAGCACTGGCATCACACATCAGGCTGTGAGTGGCATGTCCAATACACATACATGACACATGCCACCACACAGATGTCATGTAGCATAGCCATGGTAAATTACAAAACTACAGCAATATGTCAGTGAATGAGTAATGTCACACCTCCATGTCACAACGACATGATGTGAAGATCGATGCTGAATAATGTTGCAAAATATGAATGTGCCACACACTGAAACACATCCAGTGTCCAATAACACAGTCATTGTGGACTGATCAATGGTTGGCCCCTTTGACATCACAGGAAACACCTGTCATCTTCCACATGCAAACAGGCCCTTATGAAAATGTTCTGCAGGCCAATACTCCATTGGCCTGAATGGTCTAATCATTAACATAGCCATGTGAAAATAGTGCCCCAGTGTGGGCTGTGAACAATGACCGAAACATAGCACATATGTCACAATAGTGCCGAAAAATGTCTAGCAAAAAGGGGAGAGTGGAAACAATCAGCCTGAATGAACACTTACAAAATGTGAACTATGTAGTGGCAAGATGACAGTTCAAGGTAAAGTGCACTAATGTGTGCCTAATTGGCAACTGTGGGCAGAAGGGATACAGTCATAGCCAAATCCAAGGCACGTGAATGTATGGGAGGAAGCAAATGGGTGACCCATAACACTAAGGAGTACACACCCTCACCTGGCACTGAATCAGAACCCGTCACCAAAACAACATACACATGGATTACACACACACGCATGGCCACTCACCGGATAATGTTTCGTAATCAGGTGGATCTCCCACACCTTGGATCTGTTCCTCTGTGACAAAGGTCCCAGCAACAGACTCATGTTCAGTGAGTTTGTTGTCCTCTTGTGGAGACCCACCGCCAGTCACCAAAGTAGCAGCATGATTTGAGGCCAGCTTGTTCTTTGCTCTGCGTTTCAGGTCATTCCACCGCTTGTAGCAATCATCAGCTGTGCGCCTCACAAATCCAAGGGCACTTATGCGGTCCGCGATGGTCTGCCAGTGTGCCCTAAGTTGACCAGGTGTGGTCTTGCACCCTGCAGTCACCAACATTTCGCGGCTATGTGCCGACACAGAGGTCACAAGTGCATCAAGTTCCGGGTCATTAAAGCTAGGCTTCCTTGACGTGCCGGAGTGTGTAGCCGTGTCTGGGGTCTCAGCCTGTTGTGCCAGAGCACCCTTCTTCCTCTTCTTTAAAGTTGGAGCGGAGCCTGAGTGGCTTACTCCGCTCTGGTCGGTAGGGGCAGAAGCGCAGGTGGACTGGGTACTGGGAGTGTGCGAATGCACAATGACCATAGATCTTGGTGTAGGCATTGGTTGCAGGGTGATTTTGGCAGGGGGAACGTCAGTTTGATGGACCTGGACTGACACTGTCCAGGCTGGGAGAGTCAGAGCTGGGGCGGATGGAGCTGCCCCTGCAGCCTCCCCACCCTGCCTACTTGTGGCAGCAGATGACATAGCTGCCCCAGATCTACGTGGCTTGGTGACAACAACTTGCACCGCCACCCGTGGCCTAGACTTGCTGACCTGGAAGTCAGCCTGGGAGTCATCCTGTGCCAGGTCAGGTGTCACAATGGGCTGGTCCAACAAGGGCTGAGCTGGGATGGAGTCAGCCACGTTTCCCTCAACCATGGGGGAGGGCATCGGTGTCCCTGATTGATCCTCCACACATGGGGGTTAGGAGCACCCTGCAAATCCCAGCCACGTCCCCTACCGCGCCCACCATGGCCACCTTTTGAAGGTCGGCCACCTTTGCCTCCCTTACTGCTTGGTCGCCTCCCAACCATGGCACTGATGTTGTTGTGCGTATGGGAGTTGCAGTAAACAATTGTCCTGGGCAATTGGGGGTCAAAGGGGTAGGGTACTAGATGGAATTCGTACCCTAGTGCTCTAACAAGGCTGTCTGTGACCCCTGGGGGAAGATGACGGATCACACAACGCACAGGCAGCACAAAATCAAAAAATAACGTGCACGCAACCCCTCGTAGACCAAGTGCGTGAAAAAATGAACCCGCACTATGCTGTGGCACCCAGAAACACAAAAATAAGCGTACGAGTAATACACGCAGCCTACAATGACCTCTGAAGGGGTACGCAAGACACGGGGCAAGCACAGTTGTTAAATACGTGCGCGACTCACCGTCTGCCTGGAAAAAGAACGTGAAAAATACGCACGTGTGCGTGTTGGCAATACCCCCGCTCTCCACGAAAAGCATGTACAAGGAAATGGCATCCTACAGGTAGCTTTTAAACGGGCCCACACGTACACGTCACATACGCGTGTACGCGAGCCCTTTCCTCCAATTACACGCGATGACACTCGGACGTGCAGTTTTTCCACGTGTGCTCTGTCATCACGTGCTATGAGGGAAAAACCCACGTGCATAATGTAACTTACGCGCTTGCGCGCTAAGGGCCTTTGGTCCAATGAAATCGCATACGTGTGCTGACGCGCTTACACGCTAAGGGCCTTTCCTCGAATTACATGCTGACGTGCACTTTTACACGTGCCAAATCACTCTGTATCAAGCTGGCCACGCGAAAACACACGGAAGACCACGCTCCTGCCCAGAAGGCCGAATTACTGCCCCCCAGACCCCTGAGCACGCTCCCACCTGCCATCTGCTGCTGCCTGACTGCCTGCTGCCCACATGCCCTGCCATTTGCTGCCTGCAAGTTAGCCAGGGGTGCAGTTGCTGTGACCACCCCTGCTGGAACCGAAGACTCCCGACTGGGATTCCATCGCTCCACAGCCAAGCCCCAGGACCCAGTTGCCCACCCTCTCCTGCCTCTGGGGTTGCCATGTCGGGCATAACACCATCTGAGACCACTGGCAACCCCCAGCCAGAGAGGCAGAGGGCCACCAGCTTCAGTGCCAGGGAAGTTGGTGTCCTGGTAGAGCAAGTCCTGGGGCAGTATGATGCCCTCTTTGGATGTTCGCGCGCCGACTATGAAGGACGGACCAGGATCTGGATGCACATCGTGACTGCCATCAACGCGGAGGGGGTGGCAGTCCGTGACTTACATCATGTCAAGAAGCGCTGGGAGGACTTCAGGTCCAGGACCCTCAAAAAGGCCCGGCGCCTCTTGAAGGCAGTGGATGCCAAGGGGTGCCGGGGCCAGCTGTCGGACCACCAAATGAGGGTTCTGGAATGCATATGCTCAGCGCTCTACATCCAGATCCTTAAGAGGCAGACCCGTCTGGAGTCGAGGGGTAAGTGTACATGCATGTTGATTGGACGCTGTGCGTGTCGTGGTGTGCCAGTAGTGCGCAGGTTGCACATGTGCTTTTGTAGGGTCATGTAGGGATGTGTATGAACATGGGCGTGAGGCTGCCACATGTGAGTCCTCTCAGGTGTGAGACACATTGATGGTGTATGTGTTGGTTACAAATGCTGGGCAAATGCAGGTGTGGGAGCACGCATGTTTGAATTTGTGTGTATGTGCATTGGCATGGTTGTGGCATGGTTGGTGGTTCATAATGCATGTATCTACACTGTGTACATGTGCATGTATGTGTATTTGACAAGTGTGCAACTGTGATGCAACATGGATGCATGTGACACTGATATGTAGAAGGCTGAATGTCAGATGTGACATGTATGGTGATCTCATCACTGCGACAGTTGGAGGAGATGTACACAAGCATGTAAGTGTGGTGGCGTGTGTGCATGTCTAGTGCACTCCCAGTGTTTCATGTGATGTCAGGCTCACCTTTGGCTGTACATGCTGTTGTATGTGTATGGATGGTGCTGCCTGGTGCAATATTGCTGTGGAAATGCTCATGTGTGTGAGTTAAAATGACATGTGTGTCGTGGAGTGTGATGCCGTGTCTGAAGTTTGACAATGCCACTCATGTACAACTGTCATGTGTGTATCAGTCCAATGTACTGTGCCCTTATGCCTGTGTTTTATCTCTCCCTGTCTGCAGCGTCGACTGATGAAGAGGGCGGAGAGGGTGCTGTGGAGCACAGCGGCAGGGATCGCACCACCAGCCGGAGATGCAAGGCCCGGCTCCCCTCCCAGTTTGTCATCTCGTCGGGGAGTGAGGAGTCTGGTGCCGCGTCGCAAGCCGCAGCTGCGGAGGGTAGGTCCAAGAGGCGGAGGTTGGAGGTGGACTCTTTGGCAGCAGATGGGGCAGCTGAGACCCCACAGGGCCGAATGGAGGAAGATGGCATGGAGTGATCCTGGTTGGTGGGGGGTTTGGTGGAGGAGGAGGCCGTGGAAGGGACACACACGGGGTCTGGAGGTGGGGATTCCACTGGTGCTAGTGGTGCAGTGCAGGACCAGGGACAGGAGGCAGCACAGACTGCCGCAGAGGTGCCTGTGTGCAATCCTGTCCCTGATCCTGTCACTGCATCATCTAGCACCAGCAGGGATGCCTACGTCCAGACCCGTTTTCAGGGAGAGGATGAGCGCACAACAACTGGCCTTCCTCTCCCAGCGGACGTGGCTATCCGGGACCGTGTTGAGCCCGTCCTGGCAGGGATAGCGTTGCGTCAACGGGGCATGCGAGTTGACATTCGGTCTTTCGTGAAGAGACTGCACATCATCTCGGGTGCCTCTTTGACCGCGTTGACCTGCTGGGACGGGTCACCAGTGCTGGATTCCTCCGTGTGCTGGACCTTCTTGCGACCCCCTCCTCACCTGAACCCCCTACGCGCCAGTCGTCCGCCATGCCATCTTCCCACCTATGTATCACCTGGGTACCCTGTGGAGCTGCCTCTGGCCCTGCGGCCTGGCCTGGTGGAGGACACATCGCTGCCACAGTCGGGAGTCGGACGTCCAGCAGGGGTGGCCACCTCAACAACTGCACCCCAGCCGGAGGAGGATGTGCAGGCAGCAAGAGCCAGGGCACAGGCAGAGGCACAGCAGCAGCAGCAACAAGGTGGGAGCCATGATGGCGCGGGGCCTTCAACATCGGAGCGGCAGGCATCGGCCAGAGGGCAGGAGGACCCAGGACTGGAAGTGTCTTCTGTGTGGCAGCGGTTAGGCCATGCTATAGATGCGAAGCGGCAGCGGGCAGATGAGGCACGGCTCACGATGGTCAGGGCAGAGAACTCCATGCGTAGGGCTCTGAGGCGGGCCAAGTGCCTCGAGGCAATTCGCAGGGAGCTGGAGGTCCACATGTCATCGTCCCTGCGAACCCTCAGGGCCATGGAAGAGGACCGCCTCCGGGACATCGAGCGGGAGTTCAATGATGCCTTGGCCCGGGAAATCAGGAAGTGTGCCGTCGGACTAGCCCGCTGCCATTGTAAATAGTTTTTAAAGTTAGGTTTCCTTTTCCTTTTCCTTTTATTTGTGGTCAATGGACAATGCCACACACATTTGTATATAGTTTTATTTTTAGGTAGTTTCTTAGGTAGGTTTCATTTGTTTGGTTGGGCTCATGGACCCTTTACATCGTTGGACAATGGATTGATTTGATATCTTTTTTTGAATTTTGCACATGGATTCGTGGATTTTTATTTTGGACAATGGATTGTGAATAGTTTGATCATGGATTAATTTAGATTTTTTTTTTCATTACGGACATGGAGTAATGGATTTTTTTTTCAGGATAATGTATTGGAAATAGTTGGACTATGGATTGATTTCTCTTTTTTTTGTTCATTATGAACATGAAACAATGGATATCTTTTTTTTACCTTTCCTTTGGATTTGCGTTGGTGGAGGGAGAGTTTGGACTGTTTTTCTTTCAATTGTTTTTGGATTGGTTATCATTTTCATTCACTCATCTTTTTCACATGCTTTTCATTTCATGTTTGATATTTTGGTATGCTTTCATTTCATTTATTTATTTATGTATATAATACATTTTCATATTTTAGTTCCATGTGTGGGATTCGCTCATTGGGTTGATGGATGGGAAAATGTGGGTTTACACAAGCAATGCCAATCAGTGTATGTGTGTGATGGACATGTGTTGATGTAGATAGTTGAGTTTTGGTTTGTGTCTTGAGATAGGCATGTCAGTGTGGGGTGGATTGGGCAATCATTGCGTCTCAAGAATGGGGTGGCGTGATGTGGTTTTTTGGTGTAGAAGTGGGCCATGATTGTGCATCTTTATTTTGTGTAGGGGGGGCATGAGTGACATGAGTGCTGGCAGGTGCCCCTGACTGCTGGGGGGTGGGGGTGCAGGGGGACATGAGAGGGGGCCTGCTGGCAGGTGCCCCTGACTGATGGGGGTGGGAGTGCAGGGGGACATGAGTGGGGGCCTGCTGGTAGGTGCCCCTGACTGGTGGAGGTGGGGGTGCAGGGGGACATGAGCGGGACATGAGTGGGGGCCTGCTGGAAGGTGCCCCTGACTGGTGGCAGGTGGGGTTGCAGGGGGACATGAGGTGGACATGAGTGGGGGCCTGCTGGCAGGTGCCCCTGCCTGGTGGGGGGTGGGGGTGCAGGGGGACATGAGTGGGGGCCTGCTGGCAGGTGCCCCTGACTGCTGGGGGGTGGGGGTGCTGGGGGACATGAGTTGGTGATCAGTAGTGCAAGCTGATATGTGGCTTGGCTGGGGGGCATGCCCATGGTGGATGGGCTGCCTGCGGGACATGACCAGGGGTGCAGGGTAGTCCCCTGTGGTGTGGGCTGCCTGCAGGGGCCGTGGAGGGTGTATAGGGAACACCTGGGAGGGCCCACACTGCCAATTCACGTGTAGGACTCCCCGCGCACCCCCGAAATACACGTACCCTGCTCAAACCGCATGTGAAACTTCACTCGAACCCCAGTAATACACGTACCCCACTCGCACAGGGCCAATCGCGTGTGAAACTTCCCACGCACCCCCGAAATAAACGAACCCTGCTCAAATCGTGTGTGAAACTTCACGCGAACCCCAGTTATACACGTACCCCGCTCGTCCAGGGCCTATCGCGTGTGAAACTTCCCGCAAACCCCAGTAATACACGTACCCCGCTCGCACAGGGCCTATCACGTGTGAAACTTCCCACGCACCCCAGTTATGCACGTACCCCACTCACACAGGGCCAATCGCGTGTGGAAGTTCCTGTGCACCCCCGAAATACACGTACACGGATTCAATCGCGTGTGAGACTTCACGCGAACACCTGTTATACACGTACCCCGCTCGCACAGGGCCTATCACGTGTGAAACTTCCCGGAAACCCCAGCAATACACGTACCTCGCTCGCACAGGGCCTATCGCGTGTGAAACTTCACGCAAACCCCAGTAATACACGTTCCCCGTTTGGGGTTTGCTGTTTGGCAGCCCTGTAAACTGGTCCAGGGTTAGCGCAGCCCTTTGTGCTGGATTGGGGATTTTGATGGCTTTTCCTTGCGCGAGGGCGTTCTTGGGGGCGTAACTGGCGCTGCTGCAGGGTCGCTGCTCCACTCTGTGCCATGGATGGTTTTGGAGGCTTAAATCCATGAATACGCTGTGTACGGAAATGGATTTTAGCGCATGCGGCTGGCGCAGACATTCGCACGCGCACACTGTGCGCCAGCTGCGCGCACCACTTGTGCGCAAAATTCTATGAATTACCCCCTTATGTAAAATTCCAAAAAGCATTCAATACACAGTAATGATTCTTATGAAATAGTTATTCAAACGTCAATATTTTCATGTACCACTACGAAAAAACTCATGTACTAGACAACCCACTATGGAAAAACAAAATACAAATATGGCTGAGATATATCGATGATATATTTGGAATTTGGATGGGCACAGAAACCGAGCTTCTGGAATTTTGGAACTATTTGGACACCCGCAACCTGAAAATTGGCTTCACAATTGAAATCGGAAAACCTTCTGTGAACTTCCTAGATGTCACGGTGGAATGTACAGGTATAACTATTAAAACCAAAATCTATAGAAAACCCACAGATGTGAACAGTTGTCTACACCATTTAGTCATCAGCCAAAACATCTAAAGGACAACCTACCTTAGAGTCAGCTGTTGCGACTCAAAAGAATCACTTCAGAAACCAAGACATTACAGGTTGAATATAAATCCATGAAGAAAAGGTTCTTGGATAGAGGGTTTCCTCCTGAGACTATTGACAAGGCTATCACATGTACTGAAGTTCAGGACAGAAGTGTACTCCTTCAAGGTCATGGGAAGAAAGAAGGGCAAAGCTTGATACACACGCTCAAATACTCGAGCCAGAGCTTTCAAATTAAAAGAATCATACACAAAAACTGGGACTTGGTTAAATCTGACGACACCCTGTCACATCTATTTCCTGATCCGCCAATGATGGCCTATAAGAGGGGGAGGAACTTCAGAGACCAACTAATAAGAGCTGAAAAACCCAAACCAACATCACAGATGACTTTAAGTAAACCAAAAGTTGGAACTTTTGCTTGCCTACATTGCCAACATTGTAATAACTTAATTAAAGGCGACCATATCCGCCATCCGCACACAGGTAAAAAGATCATGCTCAAAAACTTTGCAACATGTGATATAAAGAATGTCTTCTACGTCATACGCTGTCCTTGTGGTAAATACTATGTTGGCAAAACAAACTGAAAGGCCAAAGACAGGTGTACCGAACACAAATCGTGTATCAGGACACAAAATTGCAAATCACGTTTTTAGACATTTTCGTCATATGAGACATGTTTCCCAAATGCGACTGGTAATATTCGAAGTCCTATCTCCATTTAGCAGGGGAGGTAATTTACCCAAACTCTTAGCACAAAGGGAACTATTCTGGATTAACAAACTGGATGCCATGACCCCTCTTGGTCTTAATGAAGACTATTACCTGGGTGCATTTTTATAGCCCCACACAAACACACCATTAGGCTGCAAAGAGTTTTCTATCCATTGTTCTGTGATTCTTAAGTAAGGTTTACATGAGTGTAAACATTTGGACTATCCTTTTATGACCAGCCAAAGATGTTAACACTAGATTGTACACCCATTTCCATTGGGGTAGACATTTGTGGTAAGGACCGCATCTTATGTATATTCCTCTATTTTTCATATATGCAAGTGTATATATACACAAGGTGCCCTACTCAATCAGATCATGGGTTTTATCCATCGCAATTATTCACACACCTACCCCTGGTTTAGGTCACCTCTTGACTGTTAATTTGATCACAGAACACCTATGTTTTTTAATCTCTACTTATGCATATTTCTAATTAGGTAATTTTTTGATCCTTACAGCACAGCAGCTTTCACATCTGATCATGTTATTGCATCCACCTATTTTAATGGCAACCTGGCCTCTGCACAGTGTTTTTCCCATTCGTACCCCCTGGTTAACCACAAGTGCACGAGTGACGTCATGCCCGCTTTTGAGCAGCATTGAGAAACATTTCAATTAGAAGTAAATGGGTAGCCATTGTGCTACTTATCAGCTCCTTGCACTCTGATTATCTATTAATGTTGTGGTAACAGTGCTTTCATAAAAAATATCATACTTTCCAGACCTTTTGCATCACTCGTGCATACACGAGTGACGTCATCACATGGAACGTCATTTGCACATGTGCGAATGACGTCATATCACTACGCGTCCATACATCCTATCAATCACGTCACTCGCGCATGCGAGAGTTACGGTTTGCCCGTTTTGAGCAACACCTAGAAACATTTCTTTGTTTAGATAAATGTAGCCATTGTGCTATTCATCAGCTCCTCACACTCTGACTACTTAGTATGTGGCAACAGTGTCTCTTACAAACTTTGTTTCCATACTTACCTGACCTACTACGTCACTCGCGCATGTGTGAGTGATGTCACCACATTGAGCGTCATTCGCACATGCGCGAATGACGTCATACCACTCCGCTACCAAATAAAAACAAATACGCAGGGATGTGGCCGGAAAGCTGGGCTTCCTGACCACATCTTCGTTTGGAACTAGGATCCTGTCCACGTATTCTGCTATATTCAAGTAAGTTTCTAAATGGGCCTTGTCCCTGTGTTCATGATCATTAGTTTTTAACTTTGCTCACTGATCCCTTTAACCTACGCTCTCGCTCTCTTTAGATAAAGAGAACAGAGTCAGCTTTACTTTACAACAGGATGGATAACCTTCTCTGCATCATGCTCCCCCACATTTAAGCCTAGGGTCTGCCATCCCGCTATGTATAGTCCCCTTCTCTAAGAAGAAGGGTGAGTTCATTTTAAGGCTCTTTTCTTTTATACAATGGCCTACATGTCACCCATGATGCATTATATCACTTTAAAATTGTTAAAATTACTAAGGGCAGACTCTTGATTGCTTTGGATGAATACATGATGCTCACCCCTACCTTACATAAGGCACCTTGGCCCTCATTACGACCCTGGCGGAAATCGAAAAACGATGGCGGAAATGCAATACCGCCATCGAATAGCGCTCGGTGCGATTATGACCCGTCACCGTAAAGTACGATGCCATTAGCGACACCGTAGTGAACGCCAACGCTAACTGCACCAAGTACGCGCGCGCGCGCCATGCCAAACCGTAATTAGCACCATGGCGCAAGGGTACGCGAATTCCGACCCTAGCGGACATGTACTTAACGCCATCAAGCACGGCGGAAAGTACCATTCCGCCATGGTGAGAAGTACGGCATCGCGAATCAACCGTAAACGGCCCCACTGAGTGCCTGTACACCGCTCCCTGGCCACATAGTACAACTCCCCGTAGGTGCAACGAAGTCACAATGCAACCAGTGAAATGTACAAGTCACCCATGCATGCCAACGAACAAAAGAATCACAAGAGGGGCCAATGGGAGCTGCAGGGCACAGATGGCACGAATACAGAAGCTATACCAATGGACATGACCTCAGTCTCCCACCAAGAAACGCACGCAAACACAGGCACCTGTGACCAGCAATATTCCGATAATCACATCATTCCACCAATCCACCTGGCTGACCGGCATCTGTTACACAAAACCTAATCCCCCGCCCCTGAGCATGACATCATTCAAACAGTCATATTGGCAGCCCTCACCCCTGACCTCACTGGGCTTCGTAGGCAAACGCGCCCAGCACAGTACCACGCAACTATACTCCGAAGCTGGAACCCAATGCAGATCTCCTCACAATACATCGCTCCCCAAATAGGAATATGCCACATCACTTGCAAAGAAGAACGCTACACGGCCCATATCAGAATAGAAATTTAATGCACAACAAATTCACCAAGCCCATACAGCCATTAGGCCATGAACTCCAAAACACATTTCACCATTGTGGGCTGCATCCGCAATAAATGACCAGCTACTTCTTGTGTGACGCCCTGTTCCTTCATGGTACACAGGGGCTACATTCTCGTACGAAAAGGCAACATGGAAGCGCCTAGAACCGCAGGGCCGTCCCAATAGGGAGGCACTAGTCCAGCTGAAAGGCCGAAATGTTGCTCCGAGCCACTAGTACTGCGTAAGGGCATGTGGCCCATTGGCGATCGTCCCATAAGATCGTAATGCTGCTCCACTGATTAACACGAAGCAGCAGGTGTCGGGAGTAAAACCCATCTGCAGGAGTGGCATACAGATGGCAGTGGCAAAAGGGGAGGAGATACCTGTCAACCAAAAGAAAAGAAAAAGAATAGAATGGCCATCAGAACTACATTCGAACAACTCACTTCAATGATCACACTAGGTCCACAGCCATATGCATGCTAGCCCACTCCAAAGGATAATCACCACCCCAAAACCACTTGCGACTCATAACTATCCATATCGAGGTGAAAACACCATCACAAACGAGTGTACCTGTGCATGCGTCTGTGAAAACAGAATCCATCAGATGGGATTGGTAACGTGCATGGACACAAGTGTCTGAAGGCGCGTCGAGACAGGGAGGGCTCAACAAGGCCAGATAGACGATGGTCCCACTATGGCAGCCCTGCATCACATAGCGCAGGGGAGGCGGACAGATTCCAAGAAGCCCTGTACATGGCAAACACCGTATCAAATCATCTGTCCATGCATCCATTCATCATTCCCTCATCCCGTAAAGATAACGCCTGTTTCCATACTCACATAACATGTGAGAATTCCATTGAGTCTGTGCGTTATGCAGCCTGCAAAATCCACTGTGCCCCAGCCCGTAATTCCAGTGTTGTGAAGTAACATGTATTTGGGAACGTCCGGCCTCATCATCCACTTCGCTATTGCGCATCCCAAACTATTCATATCAATCATTGCATCCTCGCCATGGCCCCTGTCCCAAGGACACTGAACAATAGAACGTTATATTTGCAGTCAGACCTGTGGGCATCTCCTCGCCGCTAGCTGAAGACCGAAAGCGCCGCCCTTCGAATTCCTCATTTGCAACATCACGTCGAAAAGGCATCTGTGGCCGCTTGAAATCACAAATTAATCCATCTAGTGCGGCTGTGTGTGAAAATGGCAACTGCCTTCACTCACAAATGGGAGGCCCCGCCCGTCGGTGAACCTCGGTACAGTGATGCATGAGGGTCCACCGTTACTCGAGTACTACGTTCCACTGACCCTTCACAAGTCTGTTCGCGACTGCAAAGAATGCATGTGAAACAATGGGACCATAGCCGAATGAACATATCAACCAATGTTACACGGCCATCGGGCACTAATACATGATTGTAATAGCAAGATGCCATTCCTCGAATTGCAGCGTTGTGTGCGGGACGTGCTCGCCCAAAGGGGAGAGCAGCTTGCACAGGTGGAATGAATCACCACAGGTGGAGGCCATACAGCCTGAAAACACATAAATTGCACACCCATTCTCCTCCCACAACCACACCCACTCCGAAATGCTACCGGCAGGACTCGCGATGTTGGCCCTGGGGGACCTGATAGCACTGCAAGTACTCCAACTCCAAGAAGAAGACGAACACCAACTACAACCGGCCGCACGGAGGAGACGCAGGAGGAGGAGGAGGGCAAGGCAGGGCCAGCAAGGGCTGCCAGCACAGCCACTACCACCACGCAGGCAGCCCGCAATCCCACGCCTCCGAGCACATCCGTTCAACCTCACTGATGAGCAGATCCACACCCTCTACCGTTTGGACCGGGACACCATAGCCGCCATTGTGGACATGACACAGGCTGACCTTGTCAGCATGATAGATAGCCCAACCGCCATCCCACCCCTACTGAAGGTGGTGTCTGTACTCCACTTCCTGGCCACAGGCACCTACCAGCACACAGTCGGACAGTTGCATGGCATTTCTCAGCCACTGTTCTCACGGACACTATTGCAAGTGCTCGATGCCCTCCTGCAGCACGCAGACGACTACATCTCTCTACCACGCTCGGAGCAGGAAATAACCAACACAAAAGTGGGATTCCATGCACTTGGCGGCATACCGGGTTGCATTGGTGCCATCGACTGCACCCATGTGGAATTGGTCGTCCCACATGCCATGGAGGCCCAGTACCGCAACCGAAAACAATTTCATTCACTGAATGTACAAATGGTGTGTGACTCCAACAGGATCATTACACATTGTTGTGCCCGATTCCCTGGATCAACCCATGATTCTATGGTCTTGAGGAACTCTACAATACCACGCTACATGGAGCGACACGCAGGGAACAGATCCTGGCTACTCGGTGAGTCTCATTTCATGCATGATGATGTGGGGTATGTGATGCGGCAATGACCTGGCAGGAAGGGGGGGGGGTGCGTACGTAGCAATGGCATTCCACATAATTCGTTTATCGTCCACATACAGGTGATGCCGGATATCCACTGAAGAGATGGCTCCTCACACCAGTCCGGAACCCACGGGACCAGCATGAGGAGGACTACAACCATGCCCACTCACGTACCCGTGTAGTCATTGAACAGGCATTCGGCCTACTGAAGACTCGTTTCCGGTGCCTCAGCAGGTCTGGCGGGGCACTCCTGTACCGCCATGAGAAGGTTGCAAAGATGGTGATGGCATGTGTCATGCTCCACAACATGTGCGTACGTAGAAATGTGCCCATGCCCCCTGACGCAGAACTGCAAGCACCTGAAGATGGTCATGATGAGGGTGGGGATGTGGCAGCACCTCAAGGAGTCTGCGAGGCACAGGAGGGCCGTGAAATTTGTCAGCATCTCATAGATGCATGCTTCTAGCACTCACGCCTGGTGGCTGATACATGGACACGGGACTCGTGGCACTGTGTGTGTCTGGTACATGCACAATATGGACTGTACGCCTATGATGGCCTAGTACACAAAGATCATTGTCCACACATCTCATTGTTTGATCGTGCATTGTTTATGGCATATGAGATATCATGTTGAACACCCTATCGACCCGCCACCCAAGTGAGCCCAACACACCCCCTCCACCCTCCTACCTCCCCCCCGAACACCAGTGTCCAAAGATGCTCATTGTCAGTGGGCAGTCGCTATTGCAAGCCCCCTCTGCGGGTATCAGGGGCACCCCTGCCTGTGGAGCGCAGGTTCCTCCCAGATCTACGTTGGGGGCTGCCCTGGACGGAACTTGCAACGGATGATGTCTCTGCCTGCTCACGTCCATGCATGTCCCTAAGGGTTTGTGAGAGCTAAGTGAGCACACGGCGCACTGCGGCAAGTTCGGCACATACGTCTTTGGACGTCGCATGCAGTTCCCCCCTCAGGCTCTCGGTGCTTCTCTCCATTTGGACTCTCAGGCTCTCGGTGCTTCTCTCCATTTGGACTCTCAGGCTCTCGGTGCTACTCTCCATTTGGACTCTCAGGCTCTCGGTGCTACTCTCCATTTGTGCCCTAAGTGTCTCAGTTGATGTTTCTATGTCTGCCTTAGTGCCCCCACATCCATCGGCATGGTCCTTGAGGAGCGTGGCCAGTTGCTGCTGTTGCACGATTAACTGCTCGAGGGACTGTTGCCTCTGCTGGGCCATGGCCATTTGCGGTGGTGTCACAGAGGGGCTGTTCGCCTCATGTTGCCCTGCCACAGGGCTTGTGGGGGATGGCCAGTCGTCGTCTTGTGGGTGCCCCTGCGTCGTATCCTCATGGTGTACGGGATGGAACAGACAGGGGGATTGGGACAGGTCATGGATGGATCTGACTTCGACATCCCCGTCTTCTGTGTCGGAGCATGCTGCCATTAATGGGGTGTCACCTATGGTGCTGCTGCCACCAGAGGCAGTACCTTCTGTGGCATCCATTGGGGGGACCTGTGGGGGTGCTGTTGTGGGCATGCTGGCTGCTGGGGTGCCTGTTGATGTTCCCTCCTGTGTGCTGCCACTTGATATGTGCTGCTGCCGTGTCTTGATGCGTGCAGCTGAGGTGGAGGGTCTTTGGCCGTCGGTCTTGGCCCTCTTTGCAGGTGTGCTGGTAGGGGTGTCCTGGAGCTCGTCGTTTGGATCGGACCCTGTGGTGGAGTAAAGGAGGGCGAGCGTTATTAATGGGTCTGTGGGAATTGGAATGGCAATGTATCACATGCATTGGGGTGGTACCTGAGGGTGATTTGGGTCGGGGCCTTGGAGGTGCTTTCATTTGTGTGTGGAGTGAGGGTGCAGTTGTTTGGCAGCCTGCAGTTAGGGTGTGCCTGCTGCACGTGTAGTGGGTGTTTTTGGGGTTTTTACTTATTTATGTATTTATTGTGAGTTTTAAAGTGCGCTATCAGGCCAATGTGTGTGGACGTTCTCCTGGCCATGTGTTGCTGTTGCGCTATGTGGACACATGTGAGTCACATGATTGGACATTGTGGATTTGGCATGGTTTTATTTGGGCCACCTACCTGATTCTCCGGATGTCTGCACTCCTTTCTCCATCCCTCCGACTCCCTCTATGCTCTCCATTCCAATGGTGGAGGCACAGATTTCTTCCCAGGGGGTCAACTTGATGGGTGATTCCGAACCTCCCTCGGTGGCTGTGGCAATGTTGCGGTTGGCAGAAAGTATGCTACGGACGCGTATCCGCAGGTCGTCCCACCGCTTCCTGCATTGCTGTGGGTTGCGGGGTGCGGTCCCCACCGCACTTACCCGCTGTGCCACCAGGGCCCATATGGCCTTCTTGTTCGCAAGTGCCGTCCTGGTCATTTGCGTGGAGAAGACGGCGGCGGCATTCTCCTGGAGGGTCTCTGTAAGCACGGTGAGTTCCTCACGGGAGAAGTGGACCTGCCGCTTGCGGTCGCACGCTTTCTTCGCTACTTTTCCCATTTTTCTTGGTTTCACTAGGGTGGATGACGGGTTGGGATGTGTCTCAGGGTGGTGTTTTTAGTGGTTGTGTGTATTTTGTGGTTTTATAGGTGTACGGGGTGTTGTTTCCCGTTCCGGGCCCATGTTTTTACTTCCGTTTCCGTATATTTACGGTCACCGTACTTTCCGGTTGGCGCTCACTGCGGTGTCCGCTATGATGGGTGGCGGTATTGCACCTAGGGCGCCGTACGGCGGCGGTGTGGGCCGTTTTGGGGTCATTTCCGCCATCGCGGACTTTGCACTTCCGCCATGGCGTGGTGCTCGTGCCCGATGGGTCGGAATGGGCCGCACTTTGCTTCGTCGTGCAATGGCGGAAACGCTATTTACGCTGTGGCGGTCCGGTCAGTCACTTTCCGCCAGGGTCGTAATGAGGGCCCTTGTCTATATAGGATACTCACCTTTGAATTGTAATCCATTGAGATACAGTGCTCTTAATAACTCAAATCCTATCAAATCATTTTGTTTACAGATTGGCATACTTTCACTGGTCAAGGTGTATATAACTAGGCATCATTATGATCCTATTTGACATTTGTGACAGGATGTTCTTTTAAGCAACTTTGTTCTTGTAAAATTTGCCTAGAAACAGTTTTTATCAAATATAATGTTGTTATTTTTTTTTAAAACAAATTGGTATAATACTGATTAATTTCCGTTTTTTATAGATACTTGTGAAATTTTGTTGAAATTGATGCCCCTGATGAAGAGTGTATGAAACTCGAAACACGTTGGGCCAACCAGAAATTAATAATAAAAAAGAGAAGATTGTTTCCTCTGATTAAAAGGACTCATTGATTTTATTGATGAACTTTTCTAAAAAAAAATAATAATAATTCACTGACTTTTGAATAACTATGTCATAAGAATCATTACTGTGTATTGAACGCTTTTTGGAATTTTACATAATGTCCTTTAGGCTTTGGCTTTCTAGAAAGTGTGCAGGGGATGCAGTCTTCCATAATTTGGATCTCCCTGTTTCCAGGTATACATCCAGCCTAGATACCAAGGCTGAGTCTTTCTCCCCCGCACCTTGAACTCTGACATCACACTTTATTAATCTACATTTTATTTCCTATTGAATTATCATTTAACATTGGTGTGCAAGTGTATTTTTGTCCTCTCTTGTTCTTATTCAGGGGGTTAAAAACGATTTCCGAGGTGTTATGGTTCTCTAGGTTTGGCCCCTCTGGCATCCTCCCATATGAATTTCTTACCTCTTCTCTTATTTGTTTGCCCCCCCATTTCCTCTTCTGAATGGTAAGAATGGTGTCCCGGGATTTTATTCTCTGTAGAAGGGGCTTTAGGATCCTTTCCTCATGATTCAGGAAATTGTATTTTCCCCTGGATCTCATATACGTGGTTCTCTTTGGGTATTTTATTTCCCCCTTGTGCTGTCAATTTGTGAGAGTTAGATGTATCTAGTTGTCAAAACCAGACAATCTTTGTCACAGCCCCCTCTTTGCCTGAAGCCAATTTGTAGCCAAACTTTCCTCACAAGAGCACAGTCTGTAGGAGTATGAGAAAGCACCTAACAGACTAGAGGCTTGAGTGAAAAGGCAGGAGCAGGAGCAACAGAGCTAGAGGAAACAACAATAACAGCTGTTTACTACTTTGATCAAAAGTACCAACCGTATCCGACACCACCCCCTATTTCCCACTCTTACCTGCTCTGTGAAGAACAAGACCCGAAACCTACTTGGCCACAACGGAGGAAATGGAATGAAGAACCAAATAAAGAAGGCCCAGGAGAAGTCCCGTAAACCCAACAGGAATGGATTGACAACAGTTTGTGTCGTACTGCAGAGCATCCAGGTATTTAGTGAAAAGGAGTGACCAAAGAAGAAAACTGGAGAGCGTCCACAACAGTCACTCTTGTGTCCAAATCCTCGTGGTTCAGCAGAGCGTCCCAGGGTGCAGGCAAATGAGTCCGTGTATGGAGGTATGGAGGTGGGGGCAAAATAAACAAGGATAGAAGGAGTAAAGGAATGGAAATGAAAGAAAGGAAAATATAGGTAAGGAGTGGGTCCAAGCGGGAGCGGGAGGTACTTGACCAGGTTTCAGAAGCGATAACGCTGAGTTGCAGAGTTCCGGGGTAGCGACGTAACAGAACGGTAGGAAGTGGGAGTGCAGGTAACGTATGCCGGGTCAGGGGTAACAGGAATCAATCCGAAGGAGCCGAATACCAGAAATCAGGGGCAGTTCAAAATGGGTAATCCGTAATAACAGGCCAATGAGTCAAAAACAGGTTCAAGAAACAAGATTGTAGAAAACGGATACTACAAAACTGGCGGTAGAACTCAGTTAAGGAGCACCGTTTGTGTGCGCAGCAAGAATAAGTAGTACTCGCATACAGACGTGAATGATGGTCCGTGCATATCACGTGACCGTAACGCCTGACTCGAGTACTAACACGGAATGCTGGATGCTGGAGTCCAAACAGAACCGCCGTGTTTTCAGCGTTGAGCCAGACGCCAAGGAATCTTGAAAGTGATTGGAGGGGCCATCGCAAGTCTTCGAGACTTTAAATAAGGTTGATTCACGACACTAGTGCACACTTTCTTTTCCCTTGAAATCTGTTCCAGAGGAAATCCTCTAGCCAGGGAGCTTTATATTCCTGGTGTCTAGAGAGATGGTGATTTTCCGGGATAGGAAGGGAGGTTTTACATGAGATTCACGAACCCCCTCTGGACCTTTATTGGTTTTCTACAGTAGGGAACTCCATAGGTTTTCGTATGTAAGGGTTCCCATTAGTTCACCCCGTCGAATGGTTCTGGGAAGAGGAGACATGTTGAATGCCACACATTTTAGCTCATTTCCATATGATACAAGGGGAAGATCTCTATGCCCTGCTTCTTGAGGGCTACCACGTAGATGGCAGAGGAAGTCGAATATCCCATCTGCAAGTCTAGAGAGATCACCATTTTATCCTTCTCTGGGATAGGATAGTTTTAGGGACATCGGTGGGAATAATTATTTCACTCTATCATTTTTCGGTCTGGGAAAATAATTTGAGAGGTCAAGGCGAGAAGTTGTATACCCATTTTCTGTACCAAAGGTGGGAAGGGAGGTGTTATGCCCTCCATCGATTTCTCACGATTGAGGGAAAAAGGAGTTTGACAGGATTTGTCTCTGTTGGGATTCTTTACAAGTAATGGGGTTCTCCAACTTTTATCAATTGGATCGTATCCCACCACTAACACCATATGTGAGGAATTTATGGTGACAACAGTAAGACAGACACAAGTGATCACAGTTCAAGGGTGTTTATTTAACTGTATGCAGGGTGGAAAAATGCCTACTCTAAACCTAAATCTAAGATGGGAACAAGCGTTGACCAGCAAATGAAAAATAAGGCAGTCCTTGTGGCGTTGTGTCAAATAATAAAGGCCTATACTAAGAAACCTATTGCCAAACCTCAAAACTAATACAAAAAGGGTGTGGGATCGTTTTTAAGAAAAGAAAGGAGTGTTCGTAAATAATATGTCAGGATGCAGTAGCTTGGAACTTCCTTCCCCACGTCTGAAGCACGGGTAAAATGGGAGTTTGGGGCACAGCAAGCACTTGAGTTTTCCCAGCATGAGTTACCAGTTCCAATGAGAGAAATCAGGACCATCAATGTCTTGTTTCTTCTTGAAAGTCTCTTGCCTTCGAGGGCCTGAGGTATTTTTGAAACAAACACACACAAAATCTCTTTTTGCAGTTCACGTTGGGTGACATTTTCATCCTTAGCTCCCTCTTTTCTGGGGCTGACCCTTCAAAAAAAGTTCCTCTTTTTAATGGGTTTTGGGTTCACACCTGGATCTCCCTCCGTCGGGCTCGGACCTGTGTCGACTGTTGTCATATCTCCGCCGGGTTCCTTCTGGCTTTCAACAAGTCTTTCTACTATGGTTCTCACACAAGTCTGTTGAACAGTTTGTTGTGAACCTCCTTTTCTCGGGTTCAATTGATCAGGGTGATAACACTTCTAAAATGCTAGCATATTACATTCACCCACTGTGTACATGTAACTTTCAATACTGCATCAGAGCCTGCTGGCAAGAAATAAACTCTTCCTTTACATAATGTTTGAACAGAAATAAGTTCCCTCTGGATACTAGTCGCACATATAGGTCATAGTTACATAAGAAATCAGTGTTCACTTTTATACAAAACAAAATAGGCCTCTCCCTATAAATATTGTCATTTTATGTGCTGAAATGAAGTCTCTTTATTCCTGAATATGCACTCTGCCATTCGACTTTATTTCTTAAATGTAAGGCATTGTTCCTTCTTTTTAGCTTCCAAATGCCCAGTGTTTAAAATGTATCTTTTTTTTTCATGTGCACTGTTGCAGTTTTGAATCTGTCACGTGTGCCTTTACACAAAGTCAGCATCTGCAGCACACATGTCTTTTTGGAATCCATTGGACAATGTTAGTAATATTTCAGTTCTGAGTCACACCTTTCTTCAGCTGAGTGCCTGTTTAAAAAAAAACATATTTAAAATGATTTAGTTTGACATTAAACTTTGCATTTGTTCAGTTATGTTTCGACAAGTAGTATATTCTTGTTAAAAAAGAAAGATATTTTCTTTAATCTTAACCTTCCTTCGTCTCTGTTTTCGCATTAATGGATACAGTGATGTTGGTTTCTATGGCCTTTCAAGTTCTCTGTACTTCAACATTGTTCAACATTATTGAGTCCCAAAATTGGATGACTCTAAAGGTGAGTAATTTATTGTTTCCCATTATAATGTATGCCCAGCATTCGTTAATGTCAATTTTTTTTAGCTTCTTGAGGGAGCATATTAGCGTATCGTTTCCATTTCTCATGTATTGCTGGACATTCCATGATCAAGTGGAAGAGGGATTCCCTTTGTTCAACGCAGAGACAAAATCTACAAAAATTCTCTTCCTTCGGGATTTGGTAAGTATTCGCAAGATATTCACGGGTCGGTAGAACATTCAGTCTTAGTATAGGAATGTCTCTCTCATGCGGCTATCCGGAAATAGATCCAAAAATTGCGGCAGTTGATTGAGGGCTCTTCATTCCACGTTAGAGTGTAGATCCATTTTATATTTCAGTTTTTCCTTTTGTTTCCTAATCCATTCATTTGTTTGGATTTTTATCTTTACCTTCTGTGGATGATTTATAAGCATCTCTTCAGTCACTTCTGTAACTTCCATCAATTGTTTACAATGAGTTTTCCAAACATGTATTACCATTGAGTTTGTTGAATTTGCTTTGTCATGTAGGATATTGTTTGGAGGAATAATATCGTCTACCAATGTTTTCCTGTAGAGGTCGCGGTACTTCCAGGTGACTATGGAATCCAGGCATTGTATCGCAAGCTCATATATAATTCTTGGCATAGTATATGAGGCTGGTAGTAACAATACTTTCCTCCAAAAGAAGGCTTCTATTCTAGTCCAAGTTTGTCTTGAAATATTTATTACAGATTCACTCCCGTAGGTCAGAATTGCTATTACTTTTTGCCTATAAAATGTTCTCAGCGGAGTTAGAGAATATTTTCCGTACTTTTTGTGGATGGCCAAGGCTTGTCGCGCTAAGGACATTGACTTTGTTGTTAAATGGGCCATCCATCCAGAATCAGTTGTGGATTGATTGACCCAGACTCCTAAATACTTTACTGTTTGCACGGGGAACAATCTTTCTCCTTTGATGAAGATGCACAGCGGCTTCTTCTTTGGATTAGGTCGATTTGTCAGTGCCATCCCTTCTGTTTTTTTAATGTTAATTTTTAAGTTGTTTTGATCTGTGTATTGGACTAGTGCTGTTAATCTTTTTGGAGTCCATTTCTGCCTTATCAAATAAGACAATGTCCGCCGCAAAAAGTATATATGGAGTTCAGGATTGGTGGATCTCCGATTGATGCTACTTGAGTTGTTCCCATATCTGAAATATATAGGACAAAGAGTGTCGCTGCCAGGGGTCAGCCTTGTTTCAAGCTATTCTTTGTACTGATAGGTTTTGACATCGTTCCATCTATGGATAATCAAATCTGTATGTAGGTTTACGTATACAGGGCTTTAATCGGTTCTAAGATGTTTTGGGGACAGTTCCAGTTTGTTAGCTTTTCCCAAAGTTTCTGTCAGTTTACTTTGTAAAATGCTAATTTTAGGTCTACAAATATCACATAGGTGGAGAGGTTTTTCCTTACTGCTTCATGTTTGACCAGGTGTGGTCTTGCACCCTGCAGTCACCAACATTTCGCGGCTATGTGCCGACACATAGGTCACAAGTGCATCAAGTTCCGGGTCATTAAAGCTAGGCTTCCTTGACGTGCCGGAGTGTGTAGCCGTGTCTGGGGTCTCAGCCTGTTGTGCCAGAGCACCCTTCTTCCTCTTCTTCAAAGTTGGAGCGGAGCCTGAGTGGCTTACTCCGCTCTGGTCGGTAGGGGCAGAAGCGCAGGTGGACTGGGTACTGGGAGTGTGCGAATGCACAATGACCATAGGTCTTAGTGTAGGCATTGGTTGCAGGGTGATTTTGGCAGGGGGAACGTCAGTTTGATGGACCTGGACTGACACTGTCCTGGCTAGGAGAGTCAGAGCTGGGGCGGATGGAGCTGCCCCTGCAGCCTCCCCACCCTGCCTACTTGTGGCAGCAGATGACATAGCTGCCCCAGATCTACGTGGCTTGGTGACAACAACTTGCACCGCCACCCGTGGCCTAGACTTGCTGATCTGGAAGTCAGCCTGGGAGTCATCCTGTGCCAGGTCAGGTGTCACAATGGGCTGGTCCAACAAGGGCTGAGCTGGGATGGAGTCAGCCACGTTTCCCTCAACCATGGGGGGGGGCATGGGTGTCCCTGATTGGTCCTCCACACATGGGGGTATAGGGGCACCCTGCAAATCCCGGCCACGTCCCCTACTGCGCCCACCACGGCCACCTTTTGAAGGTCGGCCACCTTTGCCTCCCTTACTGCTTGGTCGCCTCCCAACCATGGCACTGATGTTGTTGTGCGTATGGGAGTTGCAGTAAACAATTGTCCTGGGCAATTGGGGGTCAAAGGGGTAGGGTACTAGATGGAATTCGTACCCTAGTGCTCTAACAAGGCTGTCTGCGACCCCTGGGGGAAGATGACGGGTCACACAATGCACAGGCAGCACAAAATCAAAAAATAACGTGCATGCAACCCCTCGTAGACCAAGTGCGTGAAAAAATGAACCCGCACTACAGTGTGGCACCCAGAAACACAAAAATAAGCGTACGAGTAATACACGCAGCCTACAATGACCTCTGAAGGGGTACGCGACACACGGGGCAAGCACAGTTGTTAAATACGTGCGCGACTCACCGTCTGCCTGGAAAAAGAACGTGAAAAATACGCACGTGTGCGTGTTGGCAATACCCCCGCTCTCCACGAAAAGCATGTACAAGGAAATGGCATCCTACAGGTAGCTTTTAAACGGGCCCACACGTACAGGTCACATACGCGTGTATGCGGGCCCTTTCCTCCAATTACACGCGATGACACTCGGACGTGCAGTTTTTCCACGTGTGCTCTGTCATCACGTGCTATGAGGGAAACACCCGCGTGCATAATGTAACTTACGCGCCTGCGCTAAGGGCCTTTGGTCCAATGAAATCGCATACGTGTGCTGACGCGCTTACACGCTAAGGGCTCTTCCTCGAATTACATGCTGACATGCACTTTTTCACGTGCCAAATCACTCCGTATCAAGCTGGCCACGCGAAAACACACAGAAGACCACGCTCCTGCCCAGAAGGCCGAATTACTGCCCCCCAGAGCCCCGAGCACGCTCCCACCTGCCATCTGCTGCTGCCTGACTGCCTGCTGCCCACATGCCCTGCCATTTGCTGCCTGCAAGTTAGCCAGGGGTGCAGTTGCTGTGACCACCCCTGCTGGAACCGAAGACTCCCGACTGGGATTCCATCGCTCCACAGCCAAGCCCCAGGACCCAGTTGCCCACCCACTCCTGCCTCTGGGGTTGCCATGTCGGGCACAACACCATCTGAGACCACTGGCAACCCCCAGCCAGAGAGGCAGAGGGCCACCAGCTTCAGTGCCAGGGAAGTTGGTGTCCTGGTAGAGAAAGTCCTGGGGCAGTATGATGCCCTCTTTGGATGTTTGCGCGCCGACTATGAAGGACGGACCAGGATCTGGATGCACATCGTGACTGCCATCAACGCGGAGGGTGTGGCAGTCCGCGACTTACATCATGTCAAGAAGCGCTGGGAGGACTTCAGGTCCAGGACCCTCAACAAGGCCCGGCGCCTCTTGAAGGCAGTCGATGCCAAGGGGCGCCGGGGCCAGCTGTCGGACCACCAAATGAGGGTTCTGGAATGCATATGCTCAGCGCTCTACATCCAGATCCTTAAGAGGCAGACCCGTCTGGAGTCGAGCGGTAAGTGTACATGCATGTTGATTGGACGCTGTGCGTGTCGTGGTGTGCCAGTAGTGTGCAGGTTGCACATGTGCTTTTGTAGGGTCATGTAGGGATGTGTATGAACATGGGCGTGAGGCTGCCACATGTGAGTCCTCTCAGGTGTGAGACACATTGATGGTGTATGTGTTGGTTACAAATGCTGGGCAAATGCAGGTGTGGGAGCACGCATGTTTGAATTTGTGTGGATGTGCATTGGCATGGTTGTGGCATGGATGGTGGTTCATAATGCATGTATCTACACTGTGTACATGTGCATGTATGTGTATTTGACAAGTGTGCAACTGTGATGCAACATGGATGCATGTGACACTGATATGTAGAAGGCTGAATGTCAGATGTGACATGTATGGTGATCTCATCACTGCGACAGTTGGAGGAGATGTACACAAGCATGTAAGTGTGGTGGCGTGTGTGCATGTCTAGTGCACTCCCAGTGTTTCATGTGATGTCAGGCTCACCTTTGGCTGTACATGCTGTTGTATGTGTATGGATGGTGCTGCCTGGTGCAATATTGCTGTGGAAATGCTCATGTGTGTGAGTTAAAATGACATGTGTGTCGTGGAGTGTGATGCTGTGTCTGAAGTTTGACAATGCCACTCATGTACAACTGTCATGTGTGTATCAGTCCAATGTACTGTGCCCTTATGCCTGTGTTTTATCTCTCCCTGTCTGCAGCGTCGACTGATGAAGAGGGCGGAGAGGGTGCTGTGGAGCACAGCGGCAGGGATCGCACCACCAGCCGGAGATGCAAGGCCCGGCTCCCCTCCCAGATTGTCATCTCGTCGGGGAGTGAGGAGTCTGGTGCCGCGTCGCATGCCGCAGCTGCTGAGGGTAGGTCCAAGAGGCGGAGGTTGGAGGTGGACTCCTCGGCAGCAGAAGGGGCAGCTGAGACCCCACAGGGCCCAACGGAGGAAGATGGCATGGAGTGATCCTGGTTGGTGGGGGGTTTGGTGGAGGGGGAGGCCGTGGAAGGGACACACACGGGGTCTGGAGGTGGGGATTCCACTGGTGCTAGTGGTGCAGTGCAGGACCAGGGACAGGAGGCAGCACAGACTGCCGCAGAGGTTCCTGTGTGCAATCCTGTCCCTGATCCTGTCACTGCATCATCTAGCACCAGCAGGGATGCCTACGTCCAGACCCGTTTTCAGGGAGAGGATGAGCGCACAACAACTGGCCTTCCTCTCCCTGCGGACGTGGCTATCCGGGACCGTGTTGAGCCTGTCCTGGCAGGGATAGCGTTGCGTCAATGGGGCATGCGAGTTGACATTCGGTCTTTCGTGAAGAGACTGCACATCATCTCGGGTGCCTCTTTGACCGCGTTGACCTGCTGGGACGGGTCACCAGTGCTGGATTCCTCCGTGTGCTGGACCTTCTTGCGACCCCCTCCTCACCTGAACCCCCTATGCGCCAGTCGTCCGCCATGCCATCTTCCCACCTATGTATCACCTGGGTACCCTGTGGAGCTGCCTCTGACCCTGCGGCCAGGCCTGGTGGAGGACACATCGCTGCCACAGTCAGGAGTCGGACATCCAGCAGGGGTGGCCACCTCAACAACTGCACCCCAGCCGGAGGAGGATGTGCAGGCAGCAAGAGCCAGGGCACAGGCAGAGGCACAGCAGCAGCAGCAACAAGGTGGGAGCCATGATGGCGCGGGGCCTTCAACATCGGAGCGGCAGGCATCGGCCGGAGCGCAGGAGGACCCAGGACTGGAAGTGTCTTCTGTGTGGCAGCGGTTAGGCCATGCTATAGATGCGGAGCGGCAGCGGGCAGATGAGGCACGGCTCACGATGGTCAGGGCAGAGAACTCCATGCGTAGGGCTCTGAGGCAGGCCGAGTGCCTCGAGGCAATTCGCAGGGACCTGGAGGTCCACATGTCATCGTCCCTGCGAACCCTCAGGGCCATGGAAGAGGACCGCCTCCGGGTTATCGAGCGGGAGTTCAATGATGCCTTGGCCCGGGAAATCAGGAAGTGAGCCGTCGGACTAGCCTGCTGCCATTGTAAATAGTTTTTAAAGTTAGGTTTCCTTTTCCTTTTCCTTTTATTTGTGGTCAATGGACAATGCCACACACATTTGTATATAGTTTTATTTTTAGGTAGTTTCTTAGGTAGGTTTCATTTGTTTGGTTGGGCTCATGGACCCTTTACATCGTTGGACAATGGATTGATTTGATATCTTTTTTTGAATTTTGCACATGGATTCATGGATTTTTATTTTGGACAATGGATTGTGAATAGTTTGATCATGGATTAATTTAGATTTTTTTTTTCATTACGGACATGGAGTAATCGATTTGTTTTTCAGGACAATGTATTGGAAATAGTTGGACTATGGATTGATTTCTCTTTTTTTTGTTCATTATGAACATGAAACAATGGATATCTTTTTTTTACCTTTCCTTTGGATTTGCGTTGGTGGAGGGAGAGTTTGGACTGTTTTTCTTTCAATTGTTTTTGGATTGGTTATCATTTTCATTCACTCATCTTTTTCACATGCTTTTCATTTCATGTTTGATATTTTGGTATGCTTTCATTTCATTTATTTATTTATGTACATAATACATTTTCATATTTTAGTTCCATGTGTGGGATTCGCTCATTGGGTTGATGGATGGGAAAATGTGGGTTTACACAAGCAATGCCAATCAGTGTATGTGTGTGATGGACATGTGTTGATGTACATAGTTGAGTTTTGGTTTGTGTCTTGAGATAGGCATGTCAGTGTGGGGTGGATTGGGAAATCATTGCGTCTCAAGAATGGGGTGGCGTGATGTGGTTTTTTGGTGTAGAAGTGGGCCATGATTGTGCATCTTTATTATGTGTAGGGGGGGCATGAGTGACATGAGTGCTGGCAGGTGCCCCTGACTGCTGGGGGGTGGGGGTGCAGGGGGACATGAGAGGGGGCCTGCTGGCAGGTGCCCCTGACCGATGGGGGTAGGAGTGCAGGGGGACATGAGTGGGGGCCTGCTGGTAGGTGCCCCTGACTGGTGGAGGTGGGGGTGCAGGGGGACATGAGTGGGACATGAGTGGGGGCCTGCTGGAAGGTGCCCCTGACTGGTGGGGGGTGGGGGTGCAGGGGGACATGAGGTGGACATGAGTGGGGGCCTGCTGGCAGGTGCCCCTGACTGGTGGGGGGTGGGGGTGCAGGGGGACATGAGTGGGGGCCTGCTGGCAGGTGCCCCTGACTGCTGGGGGGTGGGGGTGCTGGGGGACATGAGTTGGTGATCAGTAGTGCAAGATGATATGTGGCTTGGCTGGGTGGCATGCCCATGGTGGATGGGCTGCCTGCGGGACATGACCAGGGGTGCAGGGTAGTCCCCTGTGGTGTGGGCTGCCTGCAGGGGCCGTGGAGGGTGTATAGGGAACACCTGGGAGGGCCCACACTGCCAATTCACGTGTAGGACTCCCCGCGCACCCCCGAAATACACGTACCCTGCTCAAACCGCATGTGAAACTTCACTCGAACCCCAGTAATACACTTAGCCCACTCGCACAGGGCCAATCGCATGTGAAACTTCCCACGCACCCCCGAAATACACGAACCCTGCTCAAATCGTGTGTGAAACTTCACGCGAACCCCAGTTATACACGTGCCCCGCTCGTGCAGGGCCTATCGCGTGTGAAACTTCCCGCAAACCCCAGTAATACACGTACCCCGCTCGCACAGGGCCTATCACGTGTGAAACTTCCCACGCACCCCAGTTATGCACGTACCCCACTCACACAGGGCCAATCGCGTGTGGAAGTTCCTGTGCACCCCCGAAATACACGTACACGGATTCAATCGCGTGTGAGACTTCACGCGAAAACCAGTTATACACGTACCCCGCTCGCACAGGGCCTATCACGTGTGAAACTTCCCGGAAACCCCAGCAATACACGTACCTCGCTCGCACAGGGCCTATCGCGTGTGAAACTTCACGCGAACCCCAGTAATACACGTTCCCCGCTTGGCGTTTGCTGTTTGGCAGCCCTGTAAACTGGTCCAGGGTTAGCGCAGCCCTTTGTCCTGGATTGGGGATTTTGATGGCTTTTCCTTGCGCAATGGCGTTCTTGGGGGCGTAACTGGCGCTGCTGCAGGGTCGCTGCTCCACTCTGTGCCACGGATGGTTTTGGAGGCTAAAATCCATGAATACGCTGTGTACGGAAATGGATTTTAGCGCATGCGGCTGGCGCAGACATTCGCACGCGCACACTGTGCGCCAGCTGCGCGCACCACTTGTGCGCAAAATTCTATGAATTACCCCCATTATTTAAAATTCCAAAAAGCGTTAAATACACAGTAATGATTCTTATGAAATAGTTATTCAAACGTCAATATTTTCATGTACCACTACGAAAAAACTCATGTACTAGACAACCCACTATGGAAAAACAAAATACAAATATGGCTGAGATATATCGATGATATATTTGGAATTTGGATGGGCACAGAAACCGAGCTTCTGGAATTTTGGAACTATTTGGACACCCGCAACCCGAGAATTGGCTTCACAATTGAAATCGGAAAACCTTCTGTGAACTTCCTAGATGTCACGGTGCAACGTACAGGTATAACCATTAAAACCAAAATCTATAGAAAACCCACAGATGTGAAAAGTTGTCTACACCATTTAGTCATCAGCCAAAACATCTAAAGGACAACCTACCTTACAGTCAGCTGTTGCGACTCAAAAGAATCACCTCAGAAACCAAGACATTACAGGTTGAATATAAATCCATGAAGAAAAGGTTCTTGGATAGAGGGTTTCCTCCTGAAACTATTGACAAGGCTATCACACGTACTGAAGTTCAGGACAGAAGTGTACTCCTTCAAGGTCATGGGAAGAAAGAAGAGCAAAGCTTGATACACACGCTCAAATACTCGAGCCAGAGCTTTCAAATGAAAAGAATCATACACAAAAACTGGGACTTGATTAAATCTGACGACACCCTGTCACATCTATTTCCTGATCCGCCAATGATGGCCTATAAGAGGGGGAGGAACTTCAGAGACCAACTAATAAGAGCTGAAAAACCCAAACCAACATCACAGATGACTTTAAGTAAACCAAAAGTTGGAACTTTTGCTTGCCTACATTGCCAACATTGTAATAACTTAATTAAAGGCGACCATATCCGCCATCCGCACACAGGTAAAAAGATCATGCTCAAAAACTTCGCAACATGTGATATAAAGAATGTCTTCTACGCCATACGCTGTCCTTGTGGTAAATACTATGTTGGCAAAACAAACTGAAAGGCCAAAGACAGGTGTACCGAACACAAATCGTGTATCAGGACACAAAATTGCAAATCACGTTTTTAGACATTTTCGTCATATGAGACACGTTTCCCAAATGCGACTGGTAATATTCGAAGTCCTACGTCCATTTAGCAGGGGAGGTAATTTACCCAAACTCCTAGCACAAAGTGAACTATTGTGGATTAATAAACTGGATGCCATGACCCCTCTTGGTCTTAATGAAGACTATTACCTGGGTGCATTTTTATAGCCACACACAAACACACCATTAGGCTTTAAAGAGTTTTCTATCCATTGTTCTGTGATTCTTAAGTAAGGTTTACATGAGTGTAAACATTTGGACTATCCTTTTATGACCAGCCAAAGATGTTAACACTAGATTGTACACCCATTTCCATTGGGGTAGACATTTGTGGTAAGGACCGCATCTTATGTATATTCCTCTATTTTTCATATATGCAAGTGTATATATACTCAAGGTGCCCTACTCAATCAGATCATGGTTTTATCCATCGCAATTATTCACACACCTACCCCTGGTTTAGGTCACCTCTTGACTGTTAATTTGATCACAGAACACCTATGTTTTTTAATCTCTACTTATGCATATTTCTAATTAGGTAATTTTTTGATCCTTACAGCAGCTTTCACATCTGATCATGTTATTGCATCCACCTATTTTAATGGCAACCTGGCCTCTGCACAGTGTTTTTCCCATTCGTACCCCCTAGTTAACCACAAGTGCACGAGTGACGTCATGCCCGCTTTTGAGCAGCATTGAGAAACATTTCAATCAGAAGTAAATGGGTAGCCATTGTGCTACTTATCAGCTCCTTGCACTCTGATTAGCTATTAATTTTGTGGTAACAGTGCTTTCATAAAAAATATCATACTTTCCAGACCTTTTGCATCACTCGCGCATACACGAGTGACGTCATCACATGGAACATCATTTGCGCATGGGCGAATGACGTCATATCACTACGCGTCCATACATTCTATCAATCACGTCACTCGCGCATGCGAGAGTTACGGTTTGCCCGTTTTGAGCAACACCTAGAAACATTTCTTTGTTTAGATAAATGTAGCCATTGTGCTATTCATCAGCTCCTCACACTCTGACTACTTAGTATGTGGCAACAGTGTCTCTTACAAACTTTGTTTCCATACTTACCTGACCTACTACGACACTCGCGCATGTGTGAGTGATGTCACCACATTGAGCGTCATTCGCACATGCGCGAATGACGTCATACCACTCCGCTACCAAATAAAAACAAATACGCAGGGATGTGGTCGGAAAGCTGGGCTTCCTGACCACATCTTCGTTTGGAACTAGGATCCTGTCCACGTATTCTGCTATATTCAAGTAATTTTCTAAATGGGTCTTGTCCCTGTGTTCATGATCATTACTTTTTAACTTTGCTCACTGATCCCTTTAACCTACGCTCTCGCTCTCTTTAGATAAAGAGAACAGTGTCAGCTTTACTTTATAACAGGATGGATAACCTTCTCTGCATCATGCTCCCCCACATTTAAGCCTAGAGTCTGCCATCCCGCTATGTATAGTCCCCTTCTCTAAGAAGAAGGGTGAGTTCATTTTAATGCTCTTTTCTTTTATACAATGGCCTACATGTCACACATGATGCATTATATCACTTTAAAATTGTTAAAATTACTAAGGGCAGACTCTTCATTGTTTTGGATGAATACATGATGCTCACCCCTACCTTACATAAGGCACCTTGTCTATATAGGATACTCACCTTTGAATTGTAATCCATTGAGATACAGTGCTCTTAATAATTCAAATCCTATCAAATCATTTTGTTTACAGATTGGCATACTTTCACTGGTCAAGGTGTATATAACTAGGCATCATTATGATCCTATTTGACATTTGTGACAGGATGTTCTTTTAAGCAACTTTGTTCTTGTAAAATTTGCCTAGAAACAGTTTTTGTCAAATATAATGTTGTTATTTTTTTAAAAAACAAATTGGTATAATACTGATTAATTTCTGTTTTTTATAGATACTTGTGAAATTTTGTTGAAATTGATGCCCCTGATGAAGAGTGTATGAAACTCGAAACACGTTGGGCCAACCAGAAATTAATAATAAAAAAGAGAAGATTGTTTCCTCTGATTAAAAGGACTCATTGATTTTATTGATGAACTTTTCTAAAAAAAAATAATAATAATTCACTGACGTTTGAATAACTATGTCATAAGAACATTGGTGTGCAAGTGTATTTTTGTCCTCTCTTGTTCTTATTCAGGGGGTTAAAAACGATTTCCGAGGTGTTATGGTTCTCTAGGTTTGGCCCCTCTGGCATCCTCCCATATGAATTTCTTACCTCTTCTCTTATTTGTTTGCCCCCCATTTCCTCTTCTGAATGGTAAGAATGGTGTCCCGGGATTTTATTCTCTGTAGAAGGGGCTTTAGGATCCTTTCCTCATGATTCAGGAAATTGTATTTTCCCCTGGATCTCATATACATGGTTCTCTTTGGGTATTTTATTTCCCCCTTGTGCTGTCAATTTGTGAGAGTTAGATGTATCTATTTGTCAAAACCAGACAATCTTTGTCACAGCCCCCTCTTTGCCTGAAGCCAATTTGCAGCCAAACTTTCCTCACAAGAGCACAGTCTGTAGGAGTATGAGAAAGCACCTAACAGACTAGAGGCTTGAGTGAAAAGGCAGGAGCAGGAGCAACAGAGCTAGAGGAAACAACAATAACAGCTGTTTACTACTTTGATCAAAAGTACCAACCGTATCCGACACCACCCCCTATTTCCCACTCTTACCTGCTCCGTGAAGAACAAGACCCGAAACCTACTTGGCCACAACGGAGGAAATGGAATGAAGAACCAAATAAAGAAGGCCCAGGAGAAGTCCCGTAAACCCAACAGGAATGGATTGACAACAGTTCGTGTCGTACTGAAGAGCATCCAGGTATTTAGTGAAAAGGAGTGACCAAAGAAGAAAACTGGAGAGCGTCCACAACAGTCACTTTTGTGTCCAAATGAAATAATCCTCCTGGTTCAGCAGAGCGTCCCAGGGTGCAGGCAAATGAGTCCGTGTATGGAGGTATGGAGGTGGGGGCAAAATAAACAAGGATAGAAGGAGTAAAGGAATGGAAATGAAAGAAAGGAAAATATAGGTAAGGAGTGGGTCCAAGCGGGAGCGGGAGGTACTTGACCAGGTTTCAGAAGCGATAACGCTGAGTTGCAGAGTTCCGGGGTAGCGACGTAACAGAACGGTAGGCAGTGGGAGTGCAGGTAACGTATGCCGGGTCAGGGGTAACAGGAATCAATCCGAAGGAGCCGAATACCAGAAATCAGGGGCAGTTCAAAATGGGTAATCCATAATAACAGGCCAATGAGTCAAAAACAGGTTCAAGAAACAAGATTGTAGAAAACGGATACTACAAAACTGGCGGTAGAACTCAGTTAAGGAGCACCGTTTGTGTGCGCAGCAAGAATAAGTAGTACTCGCATACAGACGTGAATGATGGTCCGTGCATATCACGTGACCGTAACGCCTGACTCGAGTACTAACACGGAATGCTGGATGCTGGAGTCCAAATAGAACCGCTGTGTTTTCGGCGTTGAGCCAGACGCCAAGGAATCTTCCAAGTGATTGGAGGGGCCATCGCAAGTCTTCGAGACTTTAAATAAGGTTGATTCACGACACTAGTGCACACTTTCTTTTCCCTTGAAATCTGTTCCAGAGGAAATCCTCTAGCTAGGGAGCTTTCTATTCCTGGTGTCTAGAGAGATGGTGATTTTCCAGGATAGGAAGGGAGGTTTTACACACGAACCCCCTCTGGATCTTTATTGGTTTTCTACAGTAGGGAACTCCATAGGTTTTCATATGTAAGGGTTCCCATTAGTTCACCCCGTCGAATGGTTCTGGGAAGAGGAGACATGTTGAATGCCACACATTTTAGCTCATTTCCATATGATACAAGGGGAAGATCTCTATGCCCTGCTTCTTGAGGGCTACCACGTAGATGGCAGAGGAAGTCGAATATCCCATCTGCAAGTCTAGAGAGATCACCATTTTATCCTTCTCTGGGATAGGATAGTTTTAGGGACATCGGAGGTAATAATTATTTCACTCTATCATTTTTCGATCTGGGAAAATAATTTGAGAGGTCAAGGCGAGAAGTTGTATACCCATTTTCTGTACCAAAGGTGGGAAGGTAGGTGTTATGCCCTCCATCGATTTCTCACGATTGAGGGAAAAAGGAGTTTGACAGGATTTGTCTCTCATGGGATTCTTTACAAGTAATGGGGTTCTCCAACTTTTATCAATTGGATCGTATCCCACCACTAACACCATATGTGAGGAACTTATGGTGACAACAGTAAGACAGACACAAGTGATCACAGTTCAAGGGTGTTTATTTAACTGTATGCAGGGTGGAAAAATGCCTACTCTAAACCTAAATCTAAGATGGGAACAAGCCTTGACCATCAAATGAAAAATAAGGCAGTCCTTGTGTCGTTGTGTCAAATAATAAGGCCTATACTAAGAAACCTATTGCCAAACCTCAAAACTAATACAAAAAGGGTGTGGGATCGTTTTTAAGAAAAGAAAGGAGTGTTCGTAAATAATATGTCAGGATGCAGTAGCTTGAAACTTCCTTCCCCACGTTTGAAGCACGGGTAAGATGGGAGATTGGAGCACAGCAAGCACTTGAGTTTTCCCAGCATGAGTTACCAGTTCTAATGAGTTACCAGGTCTTCTTGAAAGTCTCTTGCCTTCGAGGGCCTGAGGTATTTTTGAAACAAACACACACAAAATCTCTTTTTGCAGTTCAGGTTGGGTGACATTTTCATCCTTAGCTCCCTCTTTTCTGGGGCTGACCCTTCAAAAAAAGTTCCTCTTTTTAATGGGTTTTGGGTTCACACCTGGATCTCCCTCCGTCGGGCTCGGACCTGTGTCGACTGTTGTCATATCTCCGCCGGGTTTCTTCTGGCTTTCAACAAGTCTTCCTACTATGGTTCTCACACAAGTCTGTTGAACAGTTTGTTGTGAACCTCCTTTTCTCGGGTTCAATTGATCAGGGTGATAACACTTCTAAAATGCTAGCATATTACATTCACCCACTGTGTACATGTAACTTTCAATACTGCATCAGAGCCTGCTGGCAAGAAATAAACTCTTCCTTTACATAATGTTTGAACAGAAATAAGTTCCCTCTGGATACTAGTCGCACATATAGGTCATAGTTACATAAGAAATCAGTGTTCACTTTTATACAAAACAAAATAGGCCTCTCCCTATAAATATTGTCATTTTATGTGCTGAAATGAAGTCTCTTTACTCCTGAATACGCAGTCTGCCATTCGACTTTATTTCTTAAATGTAAGGCATTGTTCCTTCTTTTTAGCTTCCAAATGCCCAGTGTTTAAAATGTATCTTTTTTTTCATGTGCACTGTTGCAGTTTTGAATCTGTCACGTGTGCCTTTACACAAAGTCAGCATCTGCAGCACACATGTCTTTTTGGAATCCATTGGACAATGTTAGTAATATTTCAGTTCTGAGTCACACCTTTCTTCAGCTGAGTGCCTGTTTTAAAAAAAACATATTTAAAATGATTTAGTTTGACATCAAACTTTGCATTTGTTCACAGTTATGTTTTGACAAGTAGTATATTCTTGTTAAAAAAGAAAGATATTTTCTTTAATCTTAACCTTCCTTCGTCTCTGTTTTCGCATTAATGGATACAGTGATGTTGGTTTCTATGGCCTTTCAAGTTCTCTGTACTTCAACATTGTTCAACATTATTGAGTCCCAAAATTGGATGACTCTAAAGGTGAGTAATTTATTGTTTCCCATTATAATGTATGCCCAGCATTCGTTAATGTCAATTTTTTTTAGCTTCTTGAGGGAGCATATTAGCGTATCGTTTCCATTTCTCATGTATTGCTGGACATTCCATGATCAAGTGGAAGAGGGATTCCCTTTGTTCAACGCAGAGACAAAATCTACAAAAATTCTCTTCCTTCGGGAGTTGGTGAGTATTCGCAAGATATTCACGGGTCGGTAGAACATTCAGTCTTAGTATAGGAATGTCTCTCTCATGCGGCTATCCGGAAATAGATCCAAAAATTGCGGCAGTTGATTGAGGGCTCTTCATTCCACGTTAGAGTGTAGATCCATTTTATATTTCAGTTTTTCTTTTTGTTTCTTAATCCATTCATTTGTTTGGATTTTTATCTTTACCTTCTGTGGATGATTTATAAGCATCTCTTCAGTCACTTCTGTAACTTCCATCAATTGTTTATAATGAGTTTTCCAAACATGTATTACCATTGAGTTTGTTGAATTTGCTTTGTCATGAAGGATATTGATTGGAGGAATAATATCGTCTACCAATGTTTTCCTGTAGAGGTCGCGGTACTTCCAGGTGACTATGGAATCCAGGCATTGTATCGCAAGCTCATATATAATTCTTGGCATAGTATATGAGGCTGGTAGTAACAATACTTTCCTCCAAAAGATGGCTTCTATTCTAGCCCAAGTTTGTCTTGAAATATTTATTACAGATTCACTCCCGTAGGTCAGAATTGCTATTACTTTTTGCCTATAAAATGTTCTCAGCGGAGTTAGAGAATATTTTCCGTACTTTTTGTGGATGGCCAAGGCTTGTCGCGCTAAGGACATTGACTTTGTTGTTAAATGGGCCATCCATCCAGAATCTGTTGTGGATTGATTGACCCAGACTCCTAAATACTTTACTGTTTGCACGGGGAACAATCTTTCTCCTTTGATGAAGATGCACAGCGGCTTCTTCTTTGGATTAGGTCGATTTGTCAGTGCCATCCCTTCTGTTTTTTTAATGTTAATTTTTAAGTTGTTTTGATCTGTGTATTGGACTAGTGCTGTTAATCTTTTTGGAGTCCATTTGTGCCTTATCAAATAAGACAATGTCCGCCGCAAAAAGTATATATGGAGTTCGGGATTGGTGGATCTCCTATTGATGCTACTTAAGTTGTTCCCATATCTGAAATATATAGGACAAAGAGTGTCGCTGCCAGGGGTCAGCCTTGTTTCAAGCTGTTCTTTGTACTGATAGGTTTTGACATTGTTCCATCTATGGATAATCAAATCTGTATGTAGGTTTACGTATACAGGGCTTTAATCGGTTCTAAGATGTTTTGGGGACAGTTCCAGTTTGTTAGCTTTTCCCAAAGTTTCTGTCAGTTTACTGTGTAAAATGCTAATTTTAGGTCTACAAATATCACATAGGTGGAGAGGTTTTTCCTTACTGCTTCATGTTTTAGGCAATTAAGCAGTAAAATATTTAGATTTGTAAATCCCGATTGTCTCGGGTCAAAGTGTCCATTGATTGATGCCCAAGTGTACAGTTTTTCCTGAAGGAAAGTAGCAAAAATTTTGCCCAGAGGATCTAATAATGCAATAACGCGATAGTTTGCAGGCGTGTTTTTGGAATCTTGTTTGTAGATTGGTATTATTGTCGCTGTTTTCCACATCTTCGGGATCGTGGCACATGTTCTAATAATGTTGAATAGTAGTAAACATATGCAAGACCATTGTTTCAGATGTTTTTTAATGGTTGCGTCACTAAGACTGTCTTGGCTGGGAGCTCAAGCCATTTAAGTGTTCTATGTGGTTCTTAATTTCACACCGGTCCCACTAAATATCCCAAACTACAGTAGGGATTTCGATCTCCTCTTTGGTTGTATCATTGGGTAAACTGTATAACTTTGAAAAGTGTGCCACCCATTCCTCTTCCGATACTCCTGATATCAGTCTTAACGTTTGGTTTTCCTTATCATTAATTAACAACCACAGTTATCTAGTGTTTCTTTGATTTAGAGCTTTTAACATTTTCTCTGCATCGTTTTGTGTCATTTGAGCTTGCTGGGTTCTAATCCTGTCCCTATATTGCGCTTTTAGACATTTTGTCACAATTATTCGTTGTTTTGGACTCAGGAATCTTGTTTCTTTGATGTTTTTTCTGACCAGTTTTTCATTTCAACAATCTGTAGGTTATATTAATGTATATGCTTGCCATTCTGGTTCTGGGGACCTCTGGTGTTTCTTTTGAATGGTATCAGGAGCCCTACATAATCTAGTTTTACCTCTTCTCATAGTTTTGGATTTTCAAACAAAGCTGTTATTGTGTCCATTTGCTGATCATTTATTCACAATCTATTGCAGCCATTATTTAATGATAAAGGAGGGACAGGTCGTAGTTCATTTTGTTCGGGACTATGGTTCCATTTCATCAGTAGTTTGTGATGATCGCTATATTCTGTTGGTATCACTTCTAATGATACAATCTTCGCTGTCATTGACTCAGATATGTAGATATAATCCAGCAATGTAGTTGAGTGTGTGTCTACCCTGGTTGGTTTTATGTTAGTGTTTTCTTTTTGCAAAAGTTCATTAACCATTATCATGTCTTGCTTTGACATTTCTTTTTCCCAAACCTGGGCTTTCTGGTAATGTTTTGCATATGGGATTCTTGATCCATCGTGGTTATACAAGTGCATGTTCAGATCTCCACATATTATCACTTTGAGAATGTTTGTATTTTTATTGTAATTCGTCGATCTGAGTTAGAATCGTGTCAATGAATACCATGTCTTGTATTCCCATTACACTCCAATATACATTAATCACAGAAAGTGCAGTAGCAATGTTTTCCTGGGACCTCCTATTTTTATGTTTGTCAGTTGTTGAAGTTGTTTTTATAATTCTGATTTGTATAAATGGGATAGGGTTGAACGATTCCAGTATTTTTGTGTTTGATTCTACTTTTATGCATGTTAGGAGCCCTGCCGAGGCACTGCCCCTTACTCTCTGAATTCATGGGTTCATCTTGATTAGAAAGCCATCACTTGTTGGTTGATCGGTTATCCACGTTTCTTGTAGACAAATCACGTCTGAGGCTTGAAGTACATTTTTTGAAAAGGTGACAGGAGCCCCTTGTATTCCATGTGCACAGTGTCAAAAATTGGTTTTCTCTGAGTTGAGGTTGCTATTCTTCATATATTCTTAGCATCTTGTCAGATCTTTGGGACCCATACTGGTCGTTTCTTGATCCATTTGTTCTTGTGGGTGCTCTAGTCCATGGACCTCTTAATTTCTCATAGCGGGTTCTTGTCATTGAGTCGTACAAGCTCTGCTTCTGGTGCTCTATGGCTAAAGACTGGTGGTACCTTGTTATGTCTCTCTGTGATTGAATTTCATCGGACATTTGGATTTTGTTTTGCCAATAGTTGGCGTCAGATGTTAGGCAGTGAAATCCTAGCGTTTGAAGTTAGTCATAACTTGCTGTCACTTGGTCGTGTATACTTTGTGTGGTAAAATGTATCTCCACTACATCTGTTTCTCCTTCTAGGGGGAATTCAACTAGTTGTATGTCTTTCGAATTAATGTTCTGTAATTTTGAAATGGCGTTGAACAAACGTAGTATAAATCACCTATTCAGGATTAGATCATCTTTTTTTGGATTGATATTTTCTATCCTCACCTTGTAGGATTCCTGTTTCCTCCTTGGGTCAACAAATATTGGTGCTCTTATCTCCTGATTATAATAGACTTGTTCATCTAGAACGTCAGCCTCTTCTCTAGCTCTGCGAAAGGGGCCTATTGCTTCATAATTTAGTGTGATGGTGTGAGGTGTTGCTTGTGTGGTTTCGATAGTATTCTCTGATCGTGAAGTTTCCACCGAGTATCTTGATTTAGATGAGAATTCCATTTCAGTGTCTGAGATGTCTTCAACAGAGAGGAGCTCTGCTTCTGAATTTAATATTTTACCTGGTTCGTATTCATCAACTATATATAACGATTAATTCAATCCTCTAGTTGGGGATTTGGGAGACTTAAGACTGGCTCTTCCATGTTCTCTTTCATCACTATATGTTGACAAGTTTAGGACGACCTCATGTAATTCTTGCTCTTTCACTGCAGTTATCTGATCTTTGTTCTTTAGATTAGCCTTCTCCCTTGCAGGCCTTTTTATAGGGCTCTTGTTAACGGTTGTTCTTGTTTCCGTTATTATTTGCTTTGTTGGTTGGGTAGTTGGTAGAGTCAGGTTGCGTAGAAAGGCACATGATCCTCTCCTGGAGCCTTTTGGTTTGATATTAAGTTTTTTATTTTTCTGTAGTTGGCTCTTGACCCCGTTTCTATCCTCTTTCCTTGGTGGATTCCTTGGATCAAATATTGCAAAGCTTTCCACTGTGGTCAGCGCCATTTTGCTCCGAGGCGTCTTCACGTTTACTTGATCAGTACAAAGTTAGTTTCCGCTGGCTTATGCTTGCCTAATTTAGTATCTTGATCATTTAGAGTCTGCATTTCACTCTTATTAGGCTCAGCAGAGATTGTCTTGATAGCCGGGGGTTTTGTTTCCTTCCCAATTATGGCTTGAACTTGGGAGTTTAACTGTTTTTTTGTGAATCGTTTTTTGCAATTGTTGTTGGAGTAATTCTAGTTTTTGAGCGGGGTTAAGAGTATTTGGTGCTAATCTCATGGTCTCGTCAGATTCAGGATTAGTTTCTTCCCATTGCTGTTTTTCTACTGGTACAGTTGGTTGTGACCCTTGTTGTGCAACCTTTGCTTGTAGGTGGATATTCTCTTTATGTGTCATTACCATTAATTCTGTCAGTGACTTTGCCATAGCAGCTTTCTCTATTATGTCGCTTCTGGCGACTTCAAAAAGGCGTTCATGCCACTGATAGGAGATTTTAGCCTCTTTGTCAAGTCTCTGTTGGACTTTGCTTGTGAATGACTCCAGAAAGAGTTGTTTGGTATGAATCATAGCTATCAGTGTAGCTTGATCCTTCATGTTATCCGCTAGTGTTTCATACAGTTTTCAATGCATTCTGTAGGTCTAACATTGTCGTTGGGATAGTTGGATATATTTTCTGCCGCTCTTTTAAGTTCTCAATAAGGTCAGATAGAATTGGTGACCGATTGCTTTTATTTCCCTGTTGTTGTTGCTCTGGATGCAAGGGTATTGGTGTTGAGCCTGTAAGTGTTGAGTATGTTGATATTTTTTGCTTGGGTTGAAATTACAGCTTGCACTTCCAAATCCGCTGCACCACTTCTGATGGTCTAGTTTTGCCATCATTCCGGGGAGTAGGCATGAGCTCTCTTTGAGTTGGAAGTCTCTCGGTTATGCTTGGGCTGTTGAATAGGTTCTGTCGTTTGTCTTGATCTATCATCAATGATTCAATTTCAGTAATGTCTAACGAGGTGCTGTCTACTCTTCGCTTGGTTTCACTGCGGTCTTCTTTTACTAAGTGGTTTGTAGTTGCATGTTGTTTGAATTTCGGTTGCCATATTTTTTTAGCATGAACGGCTTTTTGCCTTTGTGTTGATTGTGAGGTTATATTTTCTCCTGAGTATCGGGAGGTGCTATTTCTTATTACATGTTTATCCTTCTCCTCTCTAAAATATTGAATCTGTTTGGTGGATAAAGGCTGTAGTTCATTTGTTTCCTCCGCACTATAAGCAGGCTGAGTATCTGAGGATACACCTTCTTTTTGTGTCTCTTTTGTCTCACTGAAGGTATTTACATTCTTCATCATTTCTTGTACAATGATGTCTTGTGTTTCTAATTGTTGCTTTATCAGTTTCTTTCTTCTCATCGGCTCGTAAGACCCTTCTTCGGTTTGAGGGCTTAGATCATCATCAGTTGGCTCTAGTTCTTGAACAGAGACTGGGGTAGTGTGGGAGCTATCGAGCTTCCATTCGTTGCCAGGCAAGTACTTTTTTGAACTGTGGTGTATAATTTATGAGCTGTCTGTCCGTTGTTTCTCTGTGTCGCAGCATTGGTAAGGGGTAAGGGGTAAGGACACACTGAGGCCATTATAGTATAGTTGATGACATCCTTTCTCGCAGTATAGTCGGTAACATTGTTTCGGCCAGGAAGCAGATCAATGTCATGTGATGCTATTTCTCTTTGGGCACCGGTCTTTGGGGGAATTACGGAGTCCTCATTAGGAATTCCCTGTCCGGCTTCTTTGGGACCTGCCGGGCTTAATGGGTGGAGGCTCCCAATGTCGTTTTTCATTGATGACATAGATAGAGATTGGGTCCAGTTAGAGGGGAGCAAATCACAATTAAGGTGATTTAGTGAAGAATGTTCCCATGCGTCAGGCCTTGCTTGTGCCAGAGCAACTGGCAGCCCCGAGCATGCGGGGCGTTGAAGGTCTGAGGGTAGACGCTTTGAGGTGGAATAAAGATGCTGCCGCCAGACTTGTACCATTTGAAAGTACCTTTCTCTACCTGATTACTGTTGTGGCTTAGTGTTGTAGCATCAATTGTACTTGTTGCGGGGGTGCCAATATCCTGTGGAGCACTAAGAAGGTTGTAGATTGTAGACATTTCACGTTGTGACTATTCTCTTAGTGTCCTGCATTCTTTCTTCATTTGCGTTCCGCCCCCTTTAACTCTGAGTAATCACTGGAACTCTAGTCTTTACCCGGTCTCTCCAAGAGGTGAGCAGGTAAATGTGTCAGCTATCGGGTCAAAGGCAACACGCCAGCAGTCCCCTGAGTTTGAAGGCCGATGTCTAGATGTGAAGACCTGCTTTGGGGGAGCTGAGGACTCTGGTCACTGGAGATGACTGTAGTTATGGTGAACTAGAATTGTCTTTTAGGCTGGGGAAAGCTGAAAGAGGTTCCACTTGTAAATTATGAGAGCTCCTCCCACCCGACAAGAGATTCCACGGGAGGTTGCAGAGGCTTGCTGCGCTGCGGCTTCAGTTTAAAAATAAAATAAAGTAGACAACTAAGAGGAATTTATCGAAGGAAATAAAGTGGCTATGTTGGTAATAATGGTTTTAGTTGTATGGCAGGCACAGGTTATTACGCACACACTATGCAGAATCATAGGTTCATAGTACTTTATATGTTTTGTGAGGAACGCTACTAACTGGCGTGCGACTTCGTACGTTTCTCATAAATCAGTCTCGCGGGCAACATAGAAAGATATGCACAAGTACCTGGTACAGCGGGACATCATTAATAAGTTACCTTGTGTGTAACGGATAGTAGCCCAACTCACTTTTCTCGGCGATACGCGAGTGGGAATCGTCAACGACAACGTGTCTCCCTGCATACAGCGTCCAGCCGAAACAGCCGAAAACAGCAATTGCAGACACCCTTGTCTCCACACGGGCTTAGTGCTTGTACATTCTAAGAAAATGGAGGGAGGCCCATTCTTGCTCATTCACTAGGCCTTAGGTCGAAATCACTGTTTTGTGCTGGCTTTTATGTATGGAACTTCACAGCTTCAATCTCACAATGGGGCCTAGCATGGCCTCTCCATCTCTGTTGCTTTGGGGCTGTCTTTTTACCCCACAATTCTGTGAATGTGTGTGCCGGAATGTACAATATGTTGCATTCTGTGAATGTGTGCTGCCGGAATGCATGATATGTTCCATCCTGTGAATGTATGTCTTGGACTGCACGATATGTTATGATATGATATGATGTGGCATGTATAACATGCTTGTACACAAGGGTTTCGAGGAGCAACAAGACAAAGAGGGGGACACAAATGGAAGACAAAATAATGATCTTACTAGGCCTTGTGTCATTCAGATCACGCAAGTGCAGGGAAGAGGGAAGGAGAGAAGTGCCAGCCTGAGGGGAAGGGGGAAGTGCAGTTTACTTACAAGTACAGCCAGCAGGTGGCTCATAAGTGCAGAGAAAAAGGACTGTAGGGTTGCAGATACAGACCCTTAAGTGCTCGGCAACCCTGGGGCAGTGCAAGGGCAACTAGGCCTGCAGGAGCCTGGCCTGAGTTCAGAGGGTGACCAGGTGACCAGTGCGCAGAGCAGCCCGGTGCATCAGCAGGGGAAAGGAAGAGAGAAAGCGGAAGCGAAAAGGAAGGTCTGAGTTGCTTCCAGAACCGGAGGTGGTTCTGTTCAAGTTTGAGAGAGGCAGGCAGGCGGTTCCAGAGGGTGGCCCCAGCCAAGGAGATAGATATGCCCCCAACTCTCTGCTTGGAGAAGTGTCTGACCCTCAGAGAGTTAAAGGTGGATGAACGGAGATCTCGAGAAGGAAGATGTTTTGGAAGAGAAAGTTGGGAGTAGAGCAGTCCCAAGGCCCAGAAAGCCCTGTGGACAATGCAGAGGGTCTTGAACTTAATTCTTGCAGACACGGGGAGCCAAGTGAAGAGATTTCAGAGCTGGAGAGATATGATCCCTGAGCTTGAGGCCAAGGACAAGTCTTGCAGTCCTGTTCTGGATAAATTGTAAAGCTCGAAGAGTAGAGGCAGGAAGATTTAGAAAGAGGTTGTTGCAATGGTCCAGCCTGGAGAGGACCAGAGCTTTGGAGACAATGAACTTCTGGGGGAAAGTGAGAGAAGGAAAAATACCTCTGAAGAGGTGCAGCTGATGGTTTTACTTCTTATAGACATCAGAGATATGAGAAGAGATGGAGAGGGTGGAGTCGAAGATGACACCAAAGTTCTTAGCCTCACAGGAAGGAGCAGGAAGAGGGCGCAGAGTGGGTGGCCAGAGAGAAAGAGGAAAGGAGGCAGCGGGTGCCCCAATGAGGAGGATCTCAGTCTTACTGGCATTAAGGCAGAGATATTTGGTGGCACACCACTCCTGAATTGCAGCCAGACAGACTGGTATGAGAGAAGAAGCAGAGGTGGCCGAGGGGAGCCTGAAAGAGAGCTGCGTATCAACCGCATAACATTGAACATTGGAGCAGAAAGTAGCGATTCTGTGGGCAAGAGGTAGCATTCTGTGAATGTGTGTTCTGGAATGCGTGATAGGTTCCATCCTATGAATGTGTGTGTTGGAATGCACAATATGTTGCATTCTTTCAATGTGTGTTATGGAATGCACAATATGCTGCATTCTGTGAATGTGGGTGCTGGAATGCACGATATGTGAATGTGCCTGCATGGATCTGAAAGGAATGTTTGCCTAGGTGATTGACTGAGAGAATGGTTCATGAGAGGCAGGTGGTGCCTGGGAGCTGAATAAGATGGTGTGCCAGTGTGCCTCACCTTCAAGTATCTGACCTACCACGTGTCATCCTGAACCTGCAGTCTGTGACCTGTGATATAATCTTGAATGTCGTGGACACAGACATCAGAGAGAAGTTTCCAGACGTTTTCACGGAGAGCCTGTGATGCGTGTAGGGATTCCAGCACCGAATTAAGCCCAAGAGCGGTTCTGTTTCCGTCAAATATAAGGTCAGTACCACATTCTTGTATTGTCGCCATACAGGTTCACCTTGTGCGTGAGACCCCCGTGGAATCTCCTGGAGCATTTGGTGACAGTTGTAGGCGTCCATGGCTTATTGTAAGCTCGCCTCTCTCTTCAATGAAAATAAAACAAATCTTACTCTCCTCCAAAGGCCACCCATTTTGTTCTTCTTGACATGCTATTGGCGAGGAGGAATGGGTTGTAAACGCTGCACCAGTCCACGTTGGTCTTATTCGCTGTTCTTTCTTCCGGCTCCACTCTCAAGGGGTGGCTAGACAAGGTTGTCTATTACATCGTTGGTACTCAAGGCTCCTGATAGCCGGGACATCCTATTTATCTTTAGTGCTGTTCCGGACTCTTGCAGTCAGGTCATATCATATCAATCCAGAGAGCATCAGGCTTGTTGTGACATTTAGTTAGTGTTAAGGTGCATTTAATTGAATTAGAGAGGGAGCAGGGAGGTATGTACATTTGTATGATTGTGGTTTTTATCAAAGGGAGTAAACAAAGTATTTTTTTTAACAATATTAAATTAATTTTCTCCATTCAAGTATTATTATGTTAGCTGTTGTCAAAGAGAAAAATAAATAAACTAATAGAGGATACCAGGAAAAAGAGGTCTGCTCCTCCACTCCCAGGAATTAGAGCACCCATTTAAGTAAAGTTTGTGTAGAACAATAACTGTCACCTTGGGAAATGCAGAAGGAAATTTCGGAGTTGCAGAGTTCCTTGGCGAGTCATGAATTTGACTGTCACTCCACTGCCTCCATTCTTGGCTAGGCCAGGTAGCCCGAGCATGAAGTGGGAGCGCAGGAGGGAAATATTTGAAGCGTTCCATAATTTATTTGTCATTTATATAGCACCTATACACTTAAACAAGTGTTTCAAAGCGCTCCAATGCGGGGAGGGAGATTAAAAGGACTACATTCTTAATAGGCAATGGAACATTCAGAATGGGCAATGTGTTAGAGATACAACATAGAACAACATACAGACTGAATACAACATATGAACATAAATTATTGTACGCGTCTGACGGCCGTTGCAATGATGCAAGTGCTTTACATATAAAAGGGAGTGAGGGGGGTGGTGGGGTAGGGTAAGATTAACAGAACAATGAGACTATCATCGTGCAAAAAGCAGCTCTGATAGTGTTAAGTGCTTGAGCCCTAGTGGAGAGGAGGGGGGAAAGAAGAGAGAGGTGGCAGGAAGAGGCACACTCACTGGGAGCACAGAAATGAAAATGACAACAGATGTAAAAGGACACATAAATTCGAAATCTAGCAGAGGCATACAGTGAACAAAGAAATGAAAAAGGCGAAGGAGAATAGTCAATGGAAACTAAGGGCCTGATTCCCAGAAGGTTTTCTTATGGCATTGCGCCATTATAAAAAACTTCTGTGAATCACGCCCTAAGTTAGGTGAGCTGTCAACTCACAGTGAGGATGAAGGAGTGCATAGGTTCTTGGGGGCCAGGTTCTGTTCTCAGAGTCAGGAAACTGCATTGAGGTGTGCAGCCGCCGTGTAGAAGTAGGAGGAGGCCCTTTGCACCCTCCATGCCCGGACAGGCACAGGCAGGTCCTTTGAATGAGGGCCTTAGAGTGGGGCCGGCTTTCACCTACCAGCAACCGATTGGCCCAGAAGAAGGTTGGGCTGCCCGTCAGATGGGAGGCAGGGCAGGCAGCCCAGCACTCATGTGCATCGGGGTGGCAGCGGCCATGATAGAAGGTGCGAGTGCTGCAAACACATCGTGGCAAAGGCAAAGAGAGACCGCATTTGGAGCCCACTTGATGCAGAGTGATCTCTGCAGTTAGAAAGTAAAAGCTCAGCAGGGCAGATGGCAAATTAATGAGGCGTTCTTCACTGTGCTCGTCTCGTAGCAGGCGATAGTGCCATTCGCAACAGGGCTTACCTAATGGCTGGCCTTATGTCTGGGTGGATGGACTCAGGGCCACCAGCTACCTCGTGAAGGAGCCGCAGATGTTTCCTCTGCTCTTCAGGGGGAAAGAAAAGGGCAGAAGACGGCAAAAAATAATACGCAAGACGGCAAAAATATCAGCGCCATGAGAAATTATTAATTCTTACAACAGTCATTGGTTCAGAGGCCGCGAGACTGATGAAATATTTACCATCTGGACCTGAGGTGAAAGGTAAAGATTTAAAATACAGTTTGAATAAAAGCCTGGAGGACAGATTTGTGGAGAAAACTAGTGTTTCCATTGCTATTCAGGCAAGCAACTCCAAGGTAAAGGGATCGACGATTACGTGGGAGTTTTGAGTGGTTTGACTGCCAAGTACAAATTTGAGAAGATTGCGCCAGAGTAGGTGCTTCGTGATCAGATACTTATGAACAAGAACAATGAGAAAATAAAAAAATACTGTGGAGAGGAGCGAATCCGTACATAAGCTCTACCACTGACATTTCAAGGAGTGTAGAGGCACTGGAAGTATGCATGAAAGCACTTGAAGGTGTCGCAAGATGGCCTTAGGAACACTCCAACTCTTGCATACACCTCAAGGGTTTTTGTTGAAATACTTGATACAGGGCTTACTAAGGGTTGTCCTTCTCTTTTGCCTTTCCTGGGAGGTTCCCTACCTAGACCAGTCATACCTAAATCCCAGGATGGCCACTAATGATTGGTAACCTCAACTGTGTAATAACTGATTGACTGATCATGATGGCCTAACAGCAAACAGCCGTTCTCTCTCTCTCTGTCCCTCTCTCTGTCTGTCTCTCTCTCTGTCTCTCTTGGAACAATCCAGGTGAGTCCAAAACTATGCCTCACAATAAGAATGTTATCACGGAAAGGTACCTTTCACTCCCTCCAGGTCTTACCCAGTCCCTCCCTTGACCTCTTTTTTCTGCCTCTCTACTTCTCTCTCCCTTTTCACTGTCCCTCTGATTAACTCCTTTGTATGCCTACTCTCAGTTAATCTGTTCTACTATTCTCCCCTCACCACTTCACTACTCCCTCCTCGGTATACTACTGCCCACCAAGCAATACTTCACCTTGCACATGAATTCAGTAATACTACCCTCTCTGCTCTGTCTTTCCTCCATTTGCTCTTTTGCTCCTCCTTCTCCTCTATTATCCTCACCCGAACAAGCAACACTACTTTGACTCCCAGGTACCCTTTAATCCTCCCCATTTTCCTTCCATTGGTTTTTTCCGCAGCTGGCTCCTCCAAGTCAACTGCTGTCTCCCTTTTCCCCCAAGCGTTGGGTTACAGATAAGAAGACATATATAATGGACATTATGCCTCACCCCCTTAACAAATGCGGGTCCACCGCTATTTGATAATAGCCTGCTTAGTCAATGTCAAAGTTTGTATCAGGACTGAATGGAGCATCAGAAGTGGCGATTTGATATGGGGACTGCTCTGTGGCCCTGCGGAAGGTAGAAATGTGATTGAAAGTTTTGAATGGTTTTACCCGGTGGTTTTACCAACAAACAAAAAAGGGAGGGCAAATCGATGCTATTTGTGGATTTGTGCAGTCTCAATGAATTTGTGGTGGCCGATTTTTTTATCCAAAACCAACGTACAAGAGTTGCTTGTGTTACTGGGAGAGACCAAAATCATTAGCACCCTTGATATGACCAGTGCCCTATTGGTATCCAGTCAACATATCTAAAACAATACAGAGTGGTACATTTCAGAGTAGACCCTAATACTGAATAACACTGCAAACGTTAATTAAATAAATAAAGGTAAGAGTGGGTAAAGGGCTCAAAATGGGTCGTGATGGGGTGGGAGTGGTATTTTAAGGATAAAAAAGGGGGGCTTGCTGACGGGGCCCCCTCAAATAAAGATCAGTATTGTGGTCGGTAAAATCACATATAACCGTGCCTATCGTATCACCAGGTACCATTGCATGATTCATCCAGGCTCTTAATGGCACTTACAATGCCAAAGGGTTCCCATCCGTTCAAGAGACTTCCCTTTGGGTTGGGTAGTGCATCATCCATTCTCCAGCACATTATGTCTAATCTTTTTTAAGACAGGATGACATTTTGGTGCATTGGTGCAATAGAGAGGAGCATGACGTAGCTTTAAATCAAATGTTGAAAGCATTGAGGGACACCAGATGGACTTTGAGAGTCGACAAATGTGAGTTTAGAGTCTCGGAAGTAGACTATCCTGGCCATGCTATTTCAGGGTAAGGGACAAGACCTAACCGTGACCACCTATATGCTATATCGAGAGCATTGAGCCCAGTAAACATAGAGCAGCTGCGTGCTTTCCTGGGCCTACCGGTTTCTAAAAAAATAATATGTGAATTTCGAGTGGATGAAAGATGTGGGAAGCCAATTACGGACAGTGGTTTATGCGTCCTGCACCTTAGCAGAGAGTCTGCAAAATGACTCTGTGATAGAGCAGGAAGCCATGGCGTGCGCTTGGGCTGTTGAACACTAAGCTGTTTTTGTGGGGCACACATTTCATTATAAGAACGGATTATAGAACTCTAATTGACATATTGTCTCCAGGAGGGTCAGGAGAGATGTCATGAAGGCTACTTAGGCGGGTGAGGAAACTCCAGCAGTCACATTCAGAGTAGAGTTCATACCTGGAAGGGGCAATGTTGAGACTGATTGTTTTTCTAGGCTTCTGTGAGGGCGGATATGACCAGGGTGATCTAGAATGTGAAGTGGCATGGATGGGGAATGCTACAGAAGTCGACTCTGAATTGTTAAGGCTTGAGGAATCAGCTCTTTCGTTAAGTGTGTGGAAGGAGGTGCAACCCCCCTTTCTTTAGCCAACACCTCATGCCGTTACTAGTGGGTGAGGTTTTAGCTAAAGAAAGGGGTGTTTTTGCTTTCAAAGTTGGCCGCCAGAGCATAACCTCAGCGGTGATCCGAATACTTTCTGTTAAGTTTCATCAGACGGAAGCGTACACGGTAACTGCATTATACATGCCGATAAGTTGGTGCCACCTTCTCCATTAAGTTCAAGACTGGTGAGCCTATCTCACCTGGGCCATCTGGGCATAAACGGTACATGAAGGAAGTTAAGGGCTGATATTTGGTGGCCAGCAGTGGATGCCGATGTAGACAATAAGGACTGGACATGTGGCCAATGCTAATCTAGTGAGAAGTCTGTGGTTCCCCGGGTGTGCCCTATCACCTGTATCAACTTACCAACCCATCCGCGGCAAAAAGTGGCATTAGATATTTCAGGACCATTCAAGGTCCTTGCTGAAGCCTGCTGATAGCTGGGTTGTACGACTGATTATTATTCTAGGTGGGCGATCTTTCAGCCTACGAAGAAGGCATACACGGGCTGTGTTATTGTATTATTGAAGAGAGTGTTCTTTACTGAGGGGTTACTCAAAGTAATTTGGGTTCAGTTCACCTCACAGGACAAGTGTGAGATTCTTGCCTCACAAAAGGTCAAACACAGGTGCACTTCTTTGCATCATCCCAAGTCCAATGGACTTGGAGAGCGGATTAGTAGAGAGATTAAGGAGCTAGTGCAAATGTGTTTGCAGAACGGTTGGAACTTCTTGAAGGAGCTTTCAAGTGTTCTTATTTTCATGTGGTACCACACCACACAGGAATACAGAGGTGGCTGCATTTGAATTGATCAGAGGTTCTCTGCCTTGCACAAATGTGTGTCCCAGCTGGTTGCAAAGCAATGGCCGTGGGTTCAAGTGGGACTCCACCTCCTTTGGTGACCTTCAGAGTAGGGTGCGGGAAAAACAAGCTTCCAAAAAGAAGTGCACAGAACAAAACCTTCAAATGTGGGTGCCTCTGACTGGATACGTGTGCACAACCAATGAAGTGCTACCAAGGGCCTGGCTTGTTTTTGTACTCCAAAGAGGGTGAAAGAATGAAGAGGTGATTCTGTTCTTTTGGATACTGGAGACAGGTGCGACATCAGTCATGTAGTACCTCGTCAGGTGACGGGAAGTTCTCATGGTCCCTGGTCTGACATTGTTGAGTCGGGTTTATGTGTTTTGGTTGAATCCCCAACTGGCTGAATTGTTTTAAACATGTTTTACTATTTTTTGTTATCACCAAAAGGTAGACTAGATGGTGAGGTGTGGCCAGGCAACATTGGCTGGGTAGGGGGTTGAGAAAAGTTAAGAGGGGGTGGGTGGTCAGTGGTAAAAACAAATCAGTAAATAAATTGTCATAAAAGTAACTAGATAAAATTCAAACTAAACACGTAGAACCACCAAGTCATCTTCTTTCCCCAGGTTGAGAGTGTCAGCAATGTTCAACTTGAGACTCCTCCACTTTCATGTGGATCTGGAGTCCCTGAGGGGCCTGTTCAGGGAGAGCACCTTCTCCGCCCGGGTCCCGTTTAGATTGCGCTTGAGTGGTCCGAATATGAGATTCAAGGGCTATGTAATGTCAGGGTTCCGGCTGTGTACCTTTATTTTTGTACCCGTACTATCCATGTCAGGGGGAAGCGATGACTCACGTTTCTGTAGTGTTACCATGTGGACCCACCTGAGAGTGAAACCTGCTTGGAATTTCTGTGAACGTTCGGTGCTGGTTGGAGGCATTCACCTGTCATCCCTCACCAAATGCCAGCCTCTCTCTTTCACAGAAAATCAAATAAATCTGACCCTCATCCAAAGCGTCCAATGTTGTTCTTCATGACAGTCAGGCGCACAGCAATACTTAAATGGGGGAAGTTAAAGAAGATTCTCAATGAGGTGTTGCAGGATAAGATAATAGAGGAAGTGGAGTCTGTGCAATGGCTTTCCCCGATTGTCATTGTCCAAAAATAATGTGGAGACCTTTGCATGTGTGTGGACCTAAGAAGGCTAAATGTGAACATTTTGGTAGATACCGACCCCTTACAAACATGTTGGAAATGCTTAGCATTATGTGGGGTGGCGGGGTGGCAAGCACACATTATGGACCTCTAATCAGCATCTTCCCAGATTTGTGTCCATCCTGAATCTAAAGAGTACTCTTTGTTCATCACCCCAGAAACATTGTTCCGCTTCCAAAGCATGCCATGTGGCCTTGTCTCAGCAGCCTTAGTGCTCCAGAATGTAATGAACAAACTGCTGGGGGAATCAAAGGCATGGTTTGTTTTCCAGATGTCATTCTAGTTCACACTACTTCACCAGAAAGGCACACACGAATTATGGAAGAAGGTATAACTATTTTTCAAGAGCTGAAGAAGCAACAATGCATGCTGTTCTGAAGGAAAGTGAACTATTTGGGCCATGTCACATCAGTGCAGCGCACCGGCACAAGGAGAGCCTACTGAAGGCCATTAATGGTGCATTAATGGTGCATCTACTCTTAAACATCGAGACCAGCTCCGAACCTTTATTGGTCTCTGTGAGTACTATTCCAAGTTTATGCCATTCTTGGCTTCCACGCTGAGGCCCCTCACGTCTCTTTTGCAGAAAGGCATGACATTTGAGTTGGGGAAAGAAAAATGGCATTCTCACCCATTAAGGGACAGATAATGTCGGCCCCATCCCTTCACCAGGGGTGAAGCTAGGGGGGGCACAGGGAGAGCTATAGCCCCGGGTCTTTTGGTTGGAGCCCCAGATAGAAGCTCTGGGCCTACACCCAAAGGTCTAGCTAGCCCTCAGTCCTGACAGTCCCATCATTAGCATAGCTGCAAACCTTTTCTAGTCCTAGCAACGCCGCTGCCCTTCACCCTTTAAATCCCCTAACACTTTCACTCATGATAGTTGATGCCACTGCCCATGGATTGGGACAGTCCTGTCCCAATGCAAGCATAGGGAGGAGGTGAATGTGGACTATGCTTCAAAGGTTCTGAAAGCTTTACAGCGCAATACCCAGTCATTGAGAGGGAGGGTCTAGTGTGTGTCTGGAAGAGGAGGCATTTTGGCTTCCTTTCCAGCAGATTTAGGATGAGCTCTCTTGAAGGAGGATTGCTATCGAGAGGCAACAAGGTGATCCCTTCCATGGGTATCTTACAGACCCCACAGATCTCTCCATTCAGCTAATCTTTCCTCGCTCTGTATTCCTCGATTCCTACGGTCTCGCTCTGGAGGTAGATCTTTCTCTGTGCTTGGTCCTACCTTGTGGAATGCTCTTCCTGCTGAGATTCACAATATCCCTCACTTTCTCTCTTTCCGTAAATTTCTAAAAACGTTGTTGTTCTAGTATCCCTGGGTGCTTCCCTCTTCTCTTCTCACCAGCGCCTTGATGCCGTCATTGGTCTTGTTCACGCTTTATCAAGTTTTAGTACCATACAATACAAGAAAACTACTCAAGAATGCCCACGCTGGACACTTGGGAATGTCTGCCACCAAGCGTAGTCTCCATTTGGAGTACTGGTGGCCTTGCATGGACTCTGAGGCAGACAGGATAGTGAGGGACTGCTCAGTATGTGCCGGCAATGAGAAGGGATTGAAGATCAGGGCTGCACCCTTGACACTTGCTGAATTTCCAGAGTGAGTCTGGAATGAGGTCGGCCTCAACCTCATAGAGCCCTTCGATGGTCTTGCACCGCCGCGACAGTATGGTACAGTGCTTATTCACTGTTATATTAAATGGCCCCAGGTGGCCTTTGGTAGTGCTCCTTCATCAGGAAATATGATGATCCTCCTACAGAGTGTCTTTAGAAGGGAAGAGCACAGGGGTGGACTGGGAACCAAAAGAGGCGCTGGAAATAATTCCCCATATTACACATTTTCAGCCAGCACAACCCTTTCCCTATGGTGAAAATGTGGAAATACCACACAAAAGAGGCCCAGGGTGCAGAGGCCTACCGGGAAATCTTCAGAGTTCCCTATAGGCCTAGGGCGGTCCCAGTATACGGTCTCTGATAATGAAACTCTTCACTGCTCCAGGGAAATGAAAGCTTCCCACTGGGCTGTGGAGTGCGTCACATATGGACCGTGGTGCGTCATCTGGCAGGAAATGGACAAGTCAAGAGGTTCAACAGGGTTCTCGGGGAAACCCTAGAAACCAGTCTCAGTGCAGGCAAACCACAGGGCTGACACTGTTCAAGGCCACGAGAGCAAGATTTATGGGGTTCAAGTCTAGGAACCTGGTGGTTATTTGGCAGAGCAGCACTGGAGCTCGTGAGATTGTAAGAGTGGGGGTACGGAGGAAGCAAGCCCCGCGTAAGAAGTGGTTCGACTCCTATAAAGCAGTGCAAGCCAGGGGCATAAAGGTTGGCGATTGGATTCGTGTCAAATTACGGTATTCATTATGTCCTGAGAATGCAAAAAAACTCTCTCCGCCCCTTCGTGTGTTGGACGTCACGTGAGGGGCGTGTCTGTTCAGGGTGAAGATGGGAGAGTGTGGACCTTTGGCCGGGTAGCTCTTCCATGTCCACGTCCGCTTTGGGGCAAGGAAAGCAGTGTTAATAAACGTGTTCTGGGAACTCCCCGCAACCGTATGTGTAGTAAACTCTTGCACAGATGACAGGAGGCGTGATTACTGGCTGGATGTCTTTTATTGTATAAGGGACATCTGCCGGGAACATGTAAGTAATAAAGAGCCAGGCGGCTAGGCAAACGTGCCTAATAACTGCTGCAGGGCTGTGGGACTGAAATGTCTCGTGATGCAAGCCCCCAGGCCCCAATCTCGGAGGAGCCGACAGGACGCGTTTTGCCGCGTCCTCTGATGCTCCCGTAATGTGCGCGAAGCGCGCGGGGCGGTCCTCGCTGCCGTGGCGAGATCTTGCAGAGTTGGTAACTCTCGCGATATCTCTACACACCTCCCTTTGGTGAGGAAAAGGAAGTTCATTGCAAAACATAATCACTGTATCTCACCGGTCTTCTGTGCTCTCTTCTAGGTCGGTCACCCTATCCAGTGCGATCTTCCTGTTGCTCCTGTTCTGGTTCTGGCATGGGTGATTCCGGTTCCATCTCTGTTTCTTCCCTTTCTTTGTCGTTTCTCTCGGGCTCCCGTTCTTCCCTTCGCTCATTGTCTATTCCTTCTTCAGCATGTGGTCTCTCCGGGGTTCTTGCTCTTTCTTGTCTCTTCTGATATAGGGCTACTCTTTCCAGATTCCATGTGCGCCCGTCCTCGGTGCGGACATGGTTTGTTCCCCTGTGAATCACTTTGGTGGGTCTGCTGAACCGAGAGCCCGTGATTTGGTCTTTTTTCGGTAGTCTTATTTTGACCCAATCTCCCCCTCCAATGTCTGACGCTTGTTTGGTTCTTCTTCTTTGGTCACTCCACATTTTCATGCGTGCCTTGCTGTTTTCAATTCTCCACACCACTTCTGACATGTCCACTGCTTCATCTTCTCTTACTTTGGATAACCATGGTGGTATGAGCGTGGAGGCTGCACTCCTCCCTCTCAACATTCGAAACGGGGATATTTGCGTGATTCCGTTTGGAGTGAGTCTGTGGGCTGCTATGGCCTCCTTAGTGGTTTTTAGGGGGTCCATTCTAGAAGCCGTGGCTAGTTGGATTGCTCCCTTAATGAACCTGTTGGCCCTTTCAACAAGCCCATTGGCTTAGGAATGATACAAGGCCGCCTTCTTTTGGCCTATATTGTGCTTTCTCAGGAATTGTTCCATGTCCCGTGAGATCAGTTGTACCCCATTGTCCGTTACTACTTCCTTGGGGAGGCCTTCTCTTTGAAAAATTTCAGTGAGAACTTCAATTACCATCGCTGTGGTAATGTTTGGGATGAACTCAGCCTCGACCCACTTGGATAGGTAATCAACCAGCACTATGCCGTACCGATGTTCTGGTGCCATCACTTCCAGGGGTCCTATAAAGTCTATGCCCACTTTTGACCACACCGCTTCTGGTACTTCTGTGGGAATTAGGGGTGCCTGTCTGAGTTTCAATCTTTTGTCGCTATTGAGGCACTCATGACACCGCTCTATCATGGTGCGAATCTCTTGGTCCATGGACGGCCACCAGTAGGCCTCCCGGACTCTGCGCCGGGTCATCGTGTTTCCCAGGTGACCAGCGTGGGCTCTGCATAGAATGGTGCTCCTCATGCCTACGGGTGGGATTATCTGGTCCGTCTTCATTATTATTCCGTCCGTTTCAGATATCTCTTCGGCCACCTTCCAATAGGGTCTCATACCTTCTGGCATTGTTTTTTCACCTGGCCACCCTTCCTTGATCCACTCACGGATTTTCGCCATGGGTCTTTTCCGTCTTCTTCCAGCCAATGTTTCTCGCTGAGTTCCATATAATCAGGTGCTTTTATATCGGTGATGGATGCCACGATGCAATCTCCTTGTAGAAACGTGGTGGCCTTGTCTTTACCTTCTGGCAATCTTGACATGCAGTCTGCCTGCGAATTCTTCCATCCTGAGATGTGCTGCACTTCAAACGTGTACTCCTGCAGTTTTGCTGCAATGTGTGCCAATCTGGGTGTGGACACTTTAGTACCTCCCGGGCTGAGCATGTGGATGAGGGGTTTGTGGTCCGTCACCAATTTGAATTTTGTGCCCCACACATATGTTCTAAAATGTTCTACCGCCCATGCACATGCCAACATTTCCTTTTCTATGGTAGAGTAGTTCTGTTCTGCCGAGGACAAGGCCTTCGAGGCAAAGGCTACCACATGCTCCGTGTCCCCCTTCTTCTGCGTAAGAACTGCTCCTAGTCCGTATGCACTGGCATCCGTGGTGATGACTGTATCCCACTCTGGGTTAAATGGCTGTAAACACGGCGCTTCCATGATGTGCCGTTTTATACTTTCAACCGCCTTCTTCTGGGGTTCTTGCCACAAAAATACCAAACCTTTTTTGAGTAGGTCACGGAGTGGTGCTGAGGTTTCGGAGAACTTGGGGATAAATTTTGCGTAATACTCCGCCAGTCCAAGAAATGATCTTACTTCGTCTTTGCTGGTGGGTTCCGGTGCTTTTATGATTGCATGCATCAAATTTTGTTTGGGACTGATCCCTTTTTCTGAGATTTTGTACCCCAAGTATTTGACTTTCTTCGCTTTGAATACGCATTTTTCATGGCGTAGCCTCACCCCTGCTTCTTGCAGCTTGATCAGGACAGTTTTCAATGTGGCATCATGCGTTTGTTCATCCCCTGCGTACACAAGGATGTCGTCCTGGAAATACGCGACATTTTTGACCTTTCGTAGCAAGACATCCATCATGCGTTGAAAAGCTGATGCTGCCGACGATAAGCTGAATGGCATCTTGGTGAACTGATAGGTGCCAAATGGTGTGATGAATGCTGTGAGGGGTTTCGACTCTTCATGCAATTGTATTTGGTGATATGCGTTTCACATATCCAGTTTTGAGAAAATTTTGGCTTCCTTCATCAACAGAATGAGTTCATTTATGCTCGGTAGTGGGTAGTTGTCGGTGATGACCTCTAAGTTTAAACTGCAAAGGTCGATACACACCCTTAGCTCTTGTGAGTTTGGTTTCTTTATAAGCACTACTGGGCTCAGCCATTCTGACGCTTCAACTTCTTCAATGACACCCTCCGCTCTCATTTTGTCCAATTGATTCCTGAGAGTGTCTCTTGCGGTTGCTGGCACGGGCCTCACTCGATGTTTGACTGGGACGGCATTCTTTTTGAGCATTATTTTATGGACAAAGCACTTGATGTGACCCGGCTCCTCCGAGAAACGTTTTTGGTAGTCACTCTTGACAATGGGCCCATTCCTCGCGCAGACCGACAGTACCTGGTCTTCTGTGCTGGGGTCCAGTTTGATTTTTAGCTTGTCTTGGTCGTCCCATCCCAGTACTGTTGGGCCTTCGTGGCTGAAATAAACTCTGCTGGTGGTTTCTCTTCCTTTAAACTCCACCTTCCCTTTGATATATCCCAGTAGTTCAACTGACGCCCCACCAAAAACTGTGGGTTTGTGTCGTGTGGTGAGAACTTGGACCTTTTCTTTTCCCACCATTTCCTTGTATGTCCGTAGGGGTATTATGGTGAGGTCCGAACCCGAGTCCGCCATAACTCTTGTTTCTCGACCGTCAATTTTGATTGTGCAATGGGGCTTTTCTCTTCTTGCCCTTGTGCTGTTTACCATAATGACTGTGGGTCTCCCCTCATCTTCTGAGGACGATTCTCGCTCCCTGTTGTGATCCGTATTTACACTGGTAACTTTCTTGTTTCTCCACCGACACACCAACGAGAAATGGCCAATGCGTTTGCAGATGGAGCACTCTTTGTCTCTGGCTGGGCACTCCCTATCGAACGCCAGGTGTTTTGTGCTGGTGCACCTGTGGCATTTCAGAGGTTCTTTCTTACCTCCTCTCCCCTCTCTCGTGTCTGGTGTCTGTCTTTCTTTCTTTGAGTGAAATGTGACTGCTTGGATTTCAGCAGAACTCTGGGTTCCCATGAGTTCTTTTCGTCTTCCCGCTGTTTCTGCAACCGCTCTGGCAATTTCGATCGCCTTCTCTAGTTGTAATTCTTTCTCCACAATGAATTTATCTTGTACTTTTCTGCTGTTGGTGTGGACTGTCAACATATCGCAGATGAGGCTCTCAGCATTGTTGCCGAAACTGCACAGCGCCGCCAGTTCCCATAGCTTGGTGACGTAGTCGTCGACTGGTTCAGATATTTCTTGTCTGCGGGTGTAAAAGCGTATTCTATGCAACACCGCGTTTTCTTTACTGGCAAATCTCTTCACTATTCGCCTAACTGCCTCCTTAAAGACGTCATCGTTGTCCCCTGCCACCGGGATCGGGGTGAGACTCTCAAACACCCTCTGCCCTTCCACTCCTAGGGCATTAAGTAGCATAGCCCTACGCCGTGCCGCTGAAAATCCTGCCCCTCCTAGCGCCTCTACATACGTCGTGAAAAGGGGTTGACATTGCGGCCACGGGATGGCAGGTCTACCTGGAGTTTGCAGGAAGGGGGGTGGCGGCGTCACTCCTTGCATGTTCCCACGTGGATTGCAGTGGTGATCCTCGTCGCCAATTTATGTAGTAAACTCTTGCACAGATGACAGGAGGCGTGATTACTGGCTGGATGTCTTTTATTGTATAAGGGACATCTGCCGGGAACATGTAAGTAATAAAGAGCCAGGCGGCTAGGCAAACGTGCCTAATAACTGCTGCAGGGCTGTGGGACTGAAATGTCTCGTGATGCAAGCCCCCAGGCCCCAATCTCGGAGGAGCCGGCAGGACGCGTCTTGCCGCGTCCTCTGATGCTCCCGTAATGTGCGCGAAGCGCGCGGGGCGGTCCTCGCTGCCGTGGCGAGATCTTGCAGAGTTGGTAACTCTCGCGATATCTCTACACACCTCCCTTTGGTGAGGAAAAGGAAGTTCATTGCAAAACATAATCACTGTATCTCACCGGTCTTCTGTGCTCTCTTCTAGGTCGGTCACCCTATCCAGTGCGATCTTCCTGTTGCTCCTGTTCTGGTTCTGGCATGGGTGATTCCGGTTCCATCTCTGTTTCTTCCCTTTCTTTGTCGTTTCTCTCGGGCTCCCGTTCTTCCCTTCGCTCATTGTCTATTCCTTCTTCAGCATGTGGTCTCTCCAGGGTTCTTGCTCTTTCTTGTCTCTTCTGATATAGGGCTACTCTTTCCAGATTCCATGTGCGCCCGTCCTCGGTGCGGACATGGTTTGTTCCCCTGTGAATCACTTTGGTGGGTCTGCTGAACCGAGAGCCCGTGATTTGGTCTTTTTTCGGTAGTCTTATTTTGACCCAATCTCCCCCTCCAATGTCTGACGCTTGTTTGGTTCTTCTTCTTTGGTCACTCCACATTTTCATGCGTGCCTTGCTGTTTTCAATTCTCCACACCACTTCTGACATGTCCACTGCTTCATCTTCTCTTACTTTGGATAACCATGGTGGTATGAGCGTGGAGGCTGCACTCCTCCCTCTCAACATTCGAAACGGGGATATTTGCGTGATCCCGAAGCGCGCGGGGGCGGTACTCGCTGCTGTGGCGAGATCTCGCGAGAGTTGGTAACTCTCGCGATATCTCTACAGTATGCTTTCCAGCTAAAGTTACTAAGATAACATTTTAAATAACTTTATTAAAATATGATGTAAGTATACACTCAGTAATATATTATTATTTTGTCAGGGTTGCACTGTTTCTTAATAGAAACAGCAGAGGCAGCATGGCTGATTACATGTTAAACACATTCCCATTAATTTGTATCACTTTACACATGTTTTTGATGAAATAAGACAAATTAAAAAGGGGTGTCCTGGGAGTCCCTCTGTCAGACATTAGTCCTGGTTACGAGACACTTACCCAGAGTCTTAAGCTCACTATCTTTCAAAGAGAAGAAATATCCCAAACATATCAGTCTTTGTCCTGCCCAGGGGCAGTCCAGCACCGAAATGCTAGGCAATTCTCCTCTGAACAAGAGTACAAACAGCAACCCCAGACACGTGTTTCGGTCTGGTTGGACCTCATCAGTAGGGTGGAGCTGTGCCTTTCTTTGATGAAATTAGAAACAAATAAGTTTATTTTTTATATACTAGATATTTTGGCTGTTTTTTGATCACACACGTTGCCGATTTTTGTCACACAAGTGGCTGGTTTTTGGACATATTTAGCCTTTTTTTCATTACAGTGTTTAAGGGCATTACGCCCGATTTTCTGGGCTAATGGGACCTGTTTTCCGCGAATTTTGGGTGCAGCTGCAGTACAATGCATAAGTAGTATTTGACGTGGTTTTGTTTTATTTTACAATGTGAGGTTTGTATGCTGCAACACTTGGTCGACCTCTTTCACATTTCAACCAGCAGATGGCAGTCACAGAGCATTTTTCAATTATCCTCTGGCAGAACGAATCGGACATAGAGGGCCCGATTCGGAGGTGTGTGCAAATGTAGGAAAGTGTTCTTCCATGAAGGAGGAACACTTTACTTTAAAACACCATATTCTGTTAAAGAAAGAATGTGGTGCAGGCAAATGAAAGCTTTGCCTTTTACATGTGCCTGGTTTATGGCTTGACCACAGTCTTAGCAAACATAGGAAATGCAGGGCAGCCACGTGGAGGGCATTCTCCTCCCAGCAGCAAAGTGGCAGTCTTTTAAGAAATGCTCGCAATGCCACTGGAGCACATGTTTCCCCCACAATGAGTGACATTAACAGCATTTGCTGCTGGAAAGCACGGCATCTCCACTCCAATACTTCCACCCATTTCGGAATGGTGGTGCTGGAAACTGGAGGGGAGAATGTCGTATTTCCAAACACTTTTTATGATGAGCTCAGAATCGGCTCATTCAGCTGTGCCATTTGGGCGCCGGCTATTTTGGTGCAACACCTTGGGCTTAGGCGTGCCCTGTTGGTGCGACCAGCAGGGCGCAGGGACCTATCCACGCCTGAATATATGTTTACCTTAAATATATTGTCACTGGAAGCACTAATAAATGCAGTGCTGCGGATAACAGTTTATTTAAGGAAAACACTTCATGATCAGTACATGGAGCTGTACTGTAAGTGAATGCTCATTTATACAGTTAGACCAGGTAGACCCTTGCCATTTCCAGTTTTCCTACTTTTTCTCCACTGTCTCCTGTGGTCCATCTGACATTGGTAGGGTGGGTGTATTGAGCTTAGGAAGGGGAAATGCCAGTCTATTCCCATTTAGCAAATTAGTTTATTTTTCAAGTTCGAGGCAGGGTCTTGTCTGCTTGACACAGGTGCATTGTGTAACTTGTAGTCCCAGTTATTCTTTATGTTGTGTTGCTTCCTGGGATCCACGATCTATCCCAGATTTCTAAGGAGTCTGATGCAGACATATAGCTGCAATTGTGTATTGGGACAGAGACAGAGGCGCAAATGTACATGTGCAGCTCCATACACACTGAGAAACCGGGGAAAGGTGCCCCTCAACTCCCCCACACCACCTCTAGGGTAGGTCTAGCTCTGTTGTAGCTCTGGTAAGGTGCCTAACCCAGATTGAGAGGGATCCTCAGCCACCCTTGTCTTACCCATGACCCTTTCACCTCACCTGGTTTTGGATTGGGGACTTGTGGCATTCCATGAAAACATGATATACTATAATTTCTATTAAAATATTGGAGGTGGGGGAGGGTCTCAGACTATAGCCAACCTCTGAGATATCTGGGTATTTCTCAATCAATTATGATGCCATCTTATGTGAAGGTGAAAGGGACATGATTACCTGTCCTATCTTCCAGCCCTAAGAACACATTGCAGATTTTAGCCCCGAACAACACTGCAAACAAATACACTGATACTGGAAATAGAAGAGTTACTCCTAAATTTGGGTAACAAATCTAAAAGTCAGCTTTCTAAAACCCACTGGTCCCGGAGGAGCCAGTGACGACTCATAAACCTACAGAATCTGCTTTGGACCACAAAGCGCAGAAAATTCCAAACACAGGGGTGGGGAGGACTCAATCTAAATTTAATGTTGCCCTCAAATTGATTGACAGGAAAAATGCCCACTAATAAAATGAACTAAAGCAGTTCACACTGAAGACCATCAATACGCAATTAGAGATTGAGGGCAGCCCTGGTCAAGAGGGGGTAAGAACATACTCAATGCATGTACTATGTAGATGTTTGTTGTCACTTGTTAGTATTAAATCAAGATCCTGAAGGGCCAGCTGGCATCTCGGGAGGAAGGCCATCATGTGACACAAACATGGAAGTGGAAGACATAGGGTGACGTAAATCTTTCTACCCTCTGCTCTCACTCCCCACGCTCGACAGATCACCAAAACACTTTACCTGGCACAGCAGGGAATTCAGTGTCTGGGATTATAGATAAGGCACGTGAATGTGGCCACCCACTACCAATGTTGATTGGAGCTATAAGCACAGAAGGATTGGGGATGCCTTTGTCCTTAAAAGAATAGTGTGCTCAAAAATATTATTGTCCCAAAAGGTGGGCAATAATCCAAAACATGCATTAAACATCATTTTAATTAAAGTTCCTATGTAAAAATTTGAGCAAACGAGGCTCAAAGCGTTTACATGGAAGCATCCATTTTGCCATTTCAGGCAGCCTCCTCAGCTCATGTTAAGCTCTGCCCTGCCGGCACTTCTACGTTTGTCGGGCTCCGGGAAACGTAAAAAGAAAACCGCAGCATTTTTAAATACAACAAAGACACGGGGGAGCCCAGGAGACTCAAAGCTAAAGCCGCCGCAGTCAGAAATACAACATTGTTGTATTTAAATATGCTGCAGTTTTCTTTCTACGTTTCTCGGGCTCCTGGAAACGTAGAAAGAAAACCACAGCAAACATAAATACAACGTTATAAATGCTGCGGTTTTCTTTCTAAATTAGAAAGAGAAAGAAAACCGCAGCATTTATTTTGCAGTGCTTTTTAAAAAGAATGAAATTTAAAGCACTTACCAGCAGCAGGTTGTGTTAACCTCTGCTCTCCAACAATAATGAAGCAACAGCCACCTGCTGGTAGCTTTTGTGTATTACAGCTGGCTGGTTTTTGCTTCATTAGTGCTGCAAGGGCAGAAATTAACACAAGCACAGAAGGCTCATCCATTTCACAAAATGGATGCCACCTAGTGCTTTAAATCTGTGACTTTTAGCCTCGTTTGCTCAAAAGTTTACATAGCAATTTTCTTAATGAATACGTTTTATATACATTTTTGATGATGGCCCGTCTTTTGAGCTAATCACATTTTTGATGGCACTTTACCTTTAATGTGTAAAGACCTAATGCAAACTGCCCAAATTGATAACACAAATCAATTTTCTTCAACTGATTTGGTAGCTTGGGGAGGATAGGGGGGGTGCACTGCTTGTTCAAAAGCAAATATAAATGGAACAATAGCTGAAAATACAATATTGGGGTTCAGACATCAAATTCAGCAGCTTAGATTGGGATCATAAAGGTAAGAGATAGGCCATACAGTCTCCAATTGTGTATGTATTGTCTCCCGAGAAGAGATGCTTGTTGCCTGTTTTACCAATGACAATGACCTCAGAGGTCTCTTCTTTACAGGTGGCGAGATTGTTTGAACTCTTTCGGGTCTATGAGATTTTAAACATGTTAGGCTTTAGTGGGAACAAATCCATCGCAGGTGCCTATACTAAATAGGATGTAATGTGCAGCTCTGAATCTCTATACTGTTATACACAGAGTCCGAGGGATTTAGAGTCTAGCACATTTTGCTTCGTTCACTCGCAGTCTCAGCTGTACAGAGAACTGTGCACTTCCTCACATATTGGTTGTGGTTTACATTCCCGGGCCATTTCAATGTAGACGCAGCACATGCCCACCAACAGGTACGTGTTATTCCCCCTTGCCTTAACGAATATCATACCTGCAAGAATGTCTAGACCTCTGTCTGGGTTCTTGTAAGAGTGAAGTTATAATAAACCAGTGGGTCAGGGTTAGTTACCTCCTGGGTTTAAACCCACGGCAGGTTCTATCTTTCCCTTTCTCCTGGGGTCACTGGCTCCTGCCATGGTCTGGGTGATGGCCCCCAGCTGGCTAGCCGCACATCTTCTCTCTCGTCTCTACTCACGTGAGCATATCGTGGCAAAGACTGTGAAACATTTCAAACAACAATACGGTAAACTTAACCAACTGCACCTAGCAATTGCGCCACCTGGGCAACGCTCAGTTGCCCCTGCCACTTCACGACATCTCCAGGTTGTCTTTGGCAGGTTGTGGTGCACCATCAACAGGCCGGTACCAGTCCTTTTGCGGGATCGTGCCATCCTGCTTGGATGAGACGGTGTGACAGGTTTCCCGTCCTTTGTCAATAAATTGGCGTGGTTTGTCTTCTCTTTGGGAGTCGTCCGTCCACAGCTGCGTTCCTCAGCGGTGTGCATTCTGTCTTGCGACGGCATCTTCTCCGCTTGCCATTTTATTGTGCTCAAGCCACATGTTTGCTGCTTTCGGCGTCTCGAGGAAGATAGCCCTCCCTTTCTCTATGATCTTGAGCCTGGAAGGGTAGAGCAGCATGTACTTGAGGTTCAGTTGTTGTAGCCTGGCTTTGACTCGGACAAAGGAGTTTCTCACTCTCTGAACCGCCGGGGTGTAGTCTGGGTATATTGTGATCTTAGCGTTGTCTCTGCTTATTGCACCTCCTCACGTGAGTGGCGTAGTATGATTTCCCTATCTTGAAAGTTGAGTATCTTAGCTATGATCGGGCGGGGGTACGAGCCGGGTGGTGGCTTTTTCTGGAGGGCCCTGTGCGCTCTTTGAACAGCAAACCCCTGTGAGAGCCGACCCGGACTGATTTCTTGTTGAAGTAAAGTTTATACAAAATGTGTAGGGTTAGGGCCTTCAGTACCTTCTGGAACACCGAGTAGGTGGACGTTGTTGCATCTGGATCGGCCTTCCGCATCTTCGGCCCTTTCCTCCAGTATCCTGTTGCGTTTCTCCAATTCCCCAATCCTTTCTCGTAGATCTTTTAGCATAGTGGACATATCGCGTTGCTCTGACTCTTTAGTTGTTACTCGTTCCACAAGGTTGCGCATATCTTGCTCCATTCGTTGCATGTCCGCCTTCATCTCCTCTCTCTTGGTGTCAATGAAGGTGCGCAGCCCGGATATTGCCTCTAGTATTTGTTTATCCTTGGTATGTTCTTCGGGGGCTTGTTGGGCTGATTCAGTCCCTTTGGTCTTTAGCCTTTGTTCCTTCGGTCTAACTGTGGCAAAGGATTCCATAATGCTGTTTTTTTTTCCCTTTGGGAGGGGACATGTCCATGTGCTGCAGGCTGGGACTGTGGTGGGTCGCCAGTCAAGCTGTTGTGCTTGGGGTTGGATTGCACGTGTGCTTCTGTGAATTCCTCTTCAGTGTTCCGTGATCCCAGCCTCTCCTGTCATTGTTGGTGGTCCTGCGGAAGTTACCACCCCGGCGGGAAGTCGGGCAGAGTGGGCTGCTGCGCCTGCCCGCCTTGTTGTTTGGTGTGCGCACTGGGGCCAGTTGTGCCTCCTCTCTTTGTCGTTGTAACCCTGTGTAGTGTCACTTGGTTCCAGGTGTCGCAGTCCCATTTGTGTTGGGCCGCGTCTGTTCTGGTGGGGTGGTGTAGATGGGTGAGGGCAGGTGGTTTACAGGGGCTATCTGGCCGACAAGTGGCGCAGGTGCTCGGCTATGGGTGCAGTCCAGCCATCAAGTGGTGTGGGTTTGAGGTGAACAAGTGCAATTCAATCCTGCGTTTCCCTTATTCGTTTGTATTATGCCCAGTTTGCTTAAGCATTGTCTTTATCCGTGGATGGTTGCATGAGGCTGAGCAGATGTGTTCCGTGTCCCTCAGCTGCTATGTACTCTGCAGTGTATGTCTGGTAGGCATAATATGGTGTCTCCTTATGGTATGCTTGGGGGTAGTGAGCCTCCACTGACTCCCCATCGCCTGGGCCTGTGTCCATTTGCACCATATAGGGCATCTAATGGGGGGCTATTGGGTCCGTGCCCGGCTGGTGTTACGTCTGCTGAGCACCTTCCCCTAGGAGTCTGCAGTGTGTTTGTGGGCATAGCGCTATTCAGGGCACGCTGTCTTACCCCTTCCCCCGGCCTCCGCTTGCCTGCTTTTTGCCTCACGCAGGCCGTGTCACTCTGGGCCAGCCGGGCCTCCCCCTGTCTCCAGTGCACTCACTGCGCAGCCCGGGCTTGGTGTGTCTCTCCTCTGCTGTGGGTGTCTCCAGCGCTGCTTTCAGTGGTGCTGCGGCTCTTCTGTCTCCTCCGCGGCCGTCTTCCTTAGGGGCTCCGGTCACTCCCTTTGGTGTCGCCTGCCTCGCTGCTGCCGGGCAGTCCGGTCTCACATCCCCACCCCCCCAGGTTGTCCGGCTGTCTCCGTCAGTCTCCTCAGTGTCTGGTCAGGCTGTTCTGGGTCAGGGTTTCTCTGTGTTGGCACCCGCCTTTCTTGTGCTGGCAGGGGCCCACTCTCTGTGCTCTGTCCTTTTGCTGCAATTGGCTTCAGGCCTCCGCTCCGCCCGCCATATTGGTTTCCACCGGGGCACTTCTTTGGCGGGTCGGTGTATCTGGTTTCTGGGTCCGATTCGCGTTGTGCTTTTCCTCACCGGACCAGTGTTGGTTCTGCCACATTAATATATGCAAATTAACTTCTTCTGTAAACCCTACGCCATTAATTTTGAAGGATCAGTAGAGGATCTGGATGGGAGCTTCGTCTCAACACATCCTCACATCTTGTGCTCAGGACACCCCTCCTGCCCCCAGAAATGTTATCCAAGGTAAACGACCTTGGACCCAGAGGGTGGTCCTCTTCCCCTGGATTCTTGAAATGGGGTGGCAATGTCTCTCTTAATAACAGTTCCTTTGTCTCTCTCCTTCAATCACAATGCTCATGTTAGGCAACAGATTCTGCAACAGTCTTACTTCAACACAGTATTTTCTTTAACTAGCAAAACACTGTTCTTCTTTAGTATTCTTTCTAGTTTTACAACTCGCCTTCTATACTCCTCTACCAGGACTCTCTATGCAATTCCAGCTGCCTAGTGTACCCTCCTGCTAAGACTTCTCTTGTGGTTTCACATGCCTGGGATGCTCCCCTGCCAGGACTTCTTATGAGTTTCAATTTCCTGGCATACTTCTCTTGCCAGTACTTCTTATGCGTTTCACAGTTCCTCTGTATCACCACAACTGCATGTATCGTGATATGCTCGGCACATCTGTCTGTGGTAATATTTGTCCACATATTGCCCCACACTTTCATCTCATGCATTTGTATCTTATTGGGGCTTGACTTTGTACTTTGCCTTTTCTGCATTCAAACAGTCTTCTTATTGGGGCTTGAAACTGCACTGTGCTTTTTCTGCATTCAAACAAAACTCTGGTAGTTTCTGTAGCAGCAATCTCATGACATTCAAATTGTCATTGGCACGGTTGCCGCAATGTCCCGGGGTTCTCAGTTGCTTTGGGTTGACTCATTGGTTCTCCCCAGCGTCTCTGGTCCTGCTTGTGCTTCTGCGGCATGGCTCTGCCGCTCGCTTCCCACTGTTGATGGTGCAGACATCCTTCCGGTCTCCTCCGTGGCTTTGTGGTCACACTCCTGCTTCCCTTCAGGTCCCGGTCTGGAGAATGCCGCTTCTCTGAGCTGCCGAGCTCCCAAGAGCTCATTCGTGGCTCCCAGCTTCTCCACAGCACTTCTTGCACTCACTCTGCATTTCTCCTTCTGCCTCTGTGGACGCCTCTGCTCCGCCACACTGGTACGTGTCTCCTGCACTCGAAAAGCCTTCTCATAGGAGTTTTCATCTTCTCCTGCACTGCCACACTCTTTAGTGTGGTTGCCATCTTTAAATGTCCTGCGCACAGGTATTTCTGTAGGACAACTTGTCTGCACATTGAGCTTCGGGCTTCTGTTGCCTTGTACCAACTCCTTAATCGTCCTCGTCTCAGTACTTTGGGGGACTATGAAAATTGGAGTCCATAGATGACATTGGATATATAGCATTTAGGTATTGTTTTCAGTAGTTTTACATGAGCAGACATCTTCATATAAAGGTGTATTAGAAGCTAAAAGGGTTCTGTTGGAGCCTTGTGTGTATAGGTGAAAGATGGGGTTTGGACCTAAGGAATAGTGGGAAGAGGTTTCTTTACTCCCTATACAAGAGGGAACCAACACCTCACAATATACCATTTAGGCATTGGGTATTAGAGGGTCTTCCTCATGGGAAAGGGGGGATACTATGTCTCATCCAATGAAGTGATGACATCTCCCCAGTCGTTGTGTCCTCCCATGTGATCCTCCCTCATGTAGCTGCCCCCAGGGTCAGGATCAGGTAGCGGCTCCTGTCTCCTGGCCAAATGGGAGGAAATCACATCTGCGGAATCTGTGATGACTCCATTGGATTCATCACATACCCTTCCCATAATGTCGCTGGTTCTTTCCGCATCTATTGGAAAACGGGAAAGGAAGTCCATGTTGACCTGTTCTCTTCCTTTCCTGCGTTCCACTGTAAAACAATAGGGCTGTAAATATAAGAACCAGCGCATGACTTTTGCATTAGTGTCTTTCCATGTTAATGGGGCATGGTCAGTGACTAGCCTGAATTTTCTGCCTGTCAGATAGTATTTGAGGTGTGTTATAGCCCACTTTATTGCTAAGGCCTCTAACTCCAGAGTCGAGTAATTTTTCTCCCTTGGGAAAAATGTTCTACTAATATAGTGGATGGGATGGTCAATACTATCGTGATGATGTGAAATAACTGCCCGCAGACCAATATGCAAAGCGTCTGTCTGTAAGATGAATTCCCAGTTAAAATCTGCCACTTTCAACACAGGTTCGCTACACAACATGTGCTTAAGTTTGTCAAAACACAACTGATGTTCATTTCACCATCTAATTTTCAGGGGTTCAGCAGTCTTGAGGTTATCAGTAAGACAAGATGTGATGGATCAGAAATTAGGGATAAAACGCCTGTAATATCCAAATAAACCCCAAAAGGCTCTCAGATCTTTCTTTGGGCCTCATTACACGGTAGGCAGTGGACCAAGGTGCTATTAGCACCTTGGTCCATGCCGGTAAAATACCAGCACCGCCTTGAGAGAAAGGGGAATTACCGCCCTATTCCAAGGTTGGCGGGGCGGTAATTCCCCCTTCCCCATTGCCCTTCCCCATTCCCATTTTTGCCCCATAGGGCATAATGGGAATGGGGAAGGTGCTAATTACGATACCACAAATTGCGGTACCGTAATTAGCACCCTGGTCCCTTTGCGGGTTGGTTTTTAACGCCTGCTAAAAAGCCGGCGTTAAAGTACCAACCCGCAAAGGGACCTCATAGTAAGGAGGTAAGGGTTTACCGGTACCGGTGCCCTTACCGGTACAGGTAAACCCTTACCGCACTACATGTAATGAGGCCCTTTGTCTTGGAACTTGCGGTTTCTTTAACTGCCTTGACATTCTCAGTTTAGATCTGGAACCGCCTGTTCCCTACACAAAATCCAAGATACTTGACTGCTGATTTTGTGTAGTGGCATTTCTTTGGATTTGCTGTGAGCCCATCTTGTCTTAGTTCCCTGGTAACTAAATATAGGAGATAAACATGCTCTCTCCAGGATTTGCTGTGGATGATGATATATACTCCGCAGAAAGAGGCATAGGGTCGGAGAATTGGATCCATTAACCTTTAAAAGGTAGCCGGTGCCCCATGCAAACCAAAAGGTAGCACTTTAAACTGAAAAGGCCAAATGGAATTAGAGAATGCTGTTTTCTCTCCAACTGCTGGATTGACAGAAATCATGTTTACTTTCCTGAAAACAATACAGAACCTCCATGATTGATTTGGCATGGTGACTAACAAGATTGAGGATAACCATGGGCTCTAAGAGGGCTCGATATTATTAGCCCCTAACAAACTTACTATTTCCTCTACAATGGACATTGTCTACCTCCTAACAACCAATAACCTTGATTCACTAGCAATCACAGAAACTTGGCTACACGTGGCAGCAGGACCAGCTCTCGCTCTTGCCATACCACCTGGCTACACCATCCTCAGGAGTAATAGACTTGAGTCGAAAGGAGGTGGAGTAGCCATTATCAGCAAAGACCACCTATGCATCAGACAAGACAACACCTCCCTCAATGACAACTGTGACATCCTCTCACTACAAATGCCCATATCTCCATCCAACATTATCACCGCCCATATAGTCTCCATTCCCCCTGGCTCCATCCTCACCTTTGAAGAAGACCTTCTTCAAAGCTTACAAGAAAACACCAAACCATGCTCACAAATACTCCTCCTGATCAACCCAAACCTAGGCCTCAATGACTCCAATGACACATCAACCACCTCTCTCGCCAACTCATTATCCGCTGTTGGCTTTAGTCACTGCATCCATAGCTCCACACACAACAAAGGACGCTCCTTAGACTGGATAGCCGACCTAAACTGCCACATCGCTATCACATCAAACACCCCATGCCATTGGTCAGACCACCATAACATCGTGTTCACCATCCCATCGGCTGACAAACTAAAACTCCCACCACTACAATGCCCCTCCCTAGCCTGCAGTGCACACAAACTTACTAAAGAAAACGTCCTGCCTTATCTAGAAGCCCTCAACCCAGTTATACTAACTAACCATGACACCAAAAATCTGCTAGACTATATACTAAAGCTCTAGCTTATGCCATCGAAACAATAGCTCATTCCAACTCCTGGTTTGCCCAGAACCTCTATAAACTCAGAATTACAAAGAGACAATCTGAAATCTCTTGGCGAAACCTGTCCTCTGACACCCTCAAACAAGAATCCTTGATTGTAACTAAACAATATAAAAACGCAATCATCCAAGCCAAAGCCAATACGTTCAATTCCAGAATAACCAACACAACATCAAACACCAGAGAATTATTCTCCATCCTCAAGGAAATTGAGGCCCCAGTCTCCCTGCCATCCCTGCTATCCAAAGATCACGCATGGTGCGACAGCATCAAGACCGCTATGTTAACTAAAATCAGCTTACTCCAAAACAAAATCATCACCAAACAAAACACCCTGAACCACTCCAAACAACCGACCCTGACTGACACCGGCACCGAGGACACCCATTCTGCCCTACCCAACACCCCACTGCTATTCAAATTCAATACCATCTCCGAATAAAGACACCCTAAATATCCTGAAAAGCCTTAAGACATCTAAATGCAAAGGTGACATGTGCCCAGCTCCCCTGATCAAAGAACGCACTGAAACATTGGCTCTGTTTACCTCTAGTGTGGTAGCCGCAAGCCTCAAAGAAGCATAAGTCTTGCCGCACCTAAAAAACCAACCCTTCATCCGATATCCCCCAATAACTACTGCCCCATCACAACCACCACCTTGCTGTTAAAAATACTTGACAGAGCAGCATATGTCCAAATGCAGCAACACTTAGAAACAAACCAGATACTCGGAATCCACCAATCTGGTTTCCACCTTGGGCTCGGAAGCGAATCTGCCCTCCTTGATTTAAAAAAAACAGATGGATGATATCAGGGATAAAGGTAAACTTGCCTAGACCTCTCAGCAGCGTTTGACTTAGTTGACCACAGCATACTCTGCCAACACCTTACCCAAGTAACTTCCTTCTCACCAGAAGCAACAGCATGGATAGCCTCCTTCCTAGAAGGTAGAAAAATGAAAGTCTTCTCTGAGAATGCTAGCGCTACACCTTCACCAATCAACTGCGGAGTCCCTCAAGGCTCATGTGTTTCCCCCACACTCTATAACATATATACAAAGCCCCTCTTCGGCCTCCTTGACTCCATTGACATTGCATATACTAATTATGCAGAGGACACCCAAGTTCTACTCCCCCCTCACTGGCACCTACTCAGAAGATGCTGCCACACCGAACTCAACCTTCACCATTATTCAAGCATGTATAGCTTCCCACAGCCTCTGCTTGAATGATGACAAAACAGAACTCCTGATCATAGGACATCCACAAGCTATGAACAAACTGAACCCTGAATACTCGACCTTCATTATCGATGGCATCCCTATCCCAATCTCACCCTCAGTAAAAATCCTGGAGTCATCTCCTACACTCACCAGACAAGTCAACACCATCGCCAGATAGCTGTCTGACGATCGCTCGCGCTGTGGTAGGTGCCAGATTAGACTATTGTAATGCTCTATTTGCCGGTACCTCATCCTATAATCTAACAAAAACTGCAAGTCATACAAAATAATGCCCTAAGAGCTGCCCTCAACCTCCCCAAAACCAAACACATATCAGCTGCCCACAGGAAGGTACACTGGTTCCCTATCCGGGAAAGAATTCTCTTCAAGAGCCTAACCATTACCCATAGATACATCTCCAAGTCAGCACCACCCTACCTGTCTCAAAGATTCTCCAAGCATCAATCAACCAGGCCCGTCAGAACCACCTAAGCACAAACACTAGCCCAGCCCACCTTTAAACGTGCCAACGCAGGTGGCTCAAGCTTCCCTGTCATTGCAGCCAAGCAATGGAACTCCCTCCCACTCAATCTCAGATCAGAAGGCTCATACTGGGCTTTCCATTAAGGCCTCAAAACCTGGCTCTTTGATTAACTCAAAAGACTTTGGCCCCCCACCATTCCCAGACCTTTGCAGCAATATCTATGTACTGTTTTTACTTTATATTGACAATATGCAGAAATGGAACCAATGCACCAATGTAACCTGTAACCGTCTTCTAGGCCTATGTGGCCTCATGTAACCTGTTTTCCACAGCGCCCTGATGCCTAAGGGCTTGTGCGCGCTATACAAATGCAAATAAATAAATGATGTTCTTTCTAGCTTAGGGTATCCAATACGGTTTTAAATGGACCACCATCCCTGGGGTGTACAGATATAATGATACATTCCTTTTACTAATCTCATAATGGCTTACTCCGCGATGGGGGACTCAAAGCCTTCCTATCTTGTGGGTATTCCATTTAAGATATCCAAAAGGAAGGTTCCAAAGTATGTGTCCTACCTCCTAAAAATTACTTCAATTTCATTAAACCTTTTACACACAAAATGACATACTGTTTTAAAACATTAAACAAATGTATAAAACCACAAGTTAATACAAAAAATGAACATAATTAATATAGTGTACTGCAAACTACCCATGTCGAACTCTTCACGGGATTATAATCACTAGTGGGTGTTGCTCATACTTTTTCATAACATAAAAAAGCCCAACTTGCACAAGTGTCTGTCCTAACATGGAAAATAACTGCTGGACATTCATCCGGGGCATCTCTTTTCACTTGTGTGTGTTGTATGTGGGACCCAGCGATGTAATTCAGTTCCTTGGCCTTCTGATCTGTCTGTCAATCCCTACTGGGATAAAAGACACTTTTTAAATATACTGTGCAGATCTTTAAATTAGATCTAGAAAACCCCTGCCTCCTGGGGTATTTAGATATAACCTTAAATGTAATACCTACTAAGTCACTTAGGTATACATTACAATGGGCCTCCTTACGAGCATGGAGGTAATCAAAAAAGGAAGGCGGAATGGTATTACCGGCATCGCTAACGGGTCCGGGCCATTACGAGCCGACAACCCGGCAATACCGCCACCGCCCGTACCGGGCCCCTTCTTACCGGCATGCATGCATACACGCGTCCCTTCGCGGCGGAATATCGGGATGCCGCTAACAGGAGGACATCACAAGTTACGCGCGCATGCACTTACCGGCATCCCGAAGGTGGAAAATAGGGCCTGCATGATGGCGGCAATACAGGCATTGCAGACCACCCGTAAATAGCAACCTGCAGTTTAGCCAACTGCCACAGGTGCACACAATCACCCCAGGTGGAGTCAATGGCGCCTGTCCCAGTACAAAAGGAGCACACCCACACACGACACCCCTTCCTACACCAAAATGATCCCACTAGCGGTTGCAATCCTGGGGCTGGAGGACATGCCTGTACTGCTACACCAGCAATAACAACTACAACTACAACAACAACAACAGCCAGCACAGAGGAGACGCAGGAGGAGAAGGAGGGCGAGACAGGCCCAGCAAGTCCCACCAGTGCAGCCAGTGGTACCACGTAGGCAGCCACCAATCCCTCGCATCAAGGCCAGTCCATTCAATCTAACCCCTGAGCAGATCCACACCCTGTACCAGTTGGAGCGGGACACCATCATCAACATAGTGGACATGATACACGTCAACATCGTCAGCCTGATAGAAATCCGCACTGCCATCCCCACTCTACTGAAGGTAGTGTCTGTGCTCCACTTCCTGGCCACAGGCACCTACCAGCACACAGTGGGGCAGCTGCATGGCATATCACAACCTCTCTTTTCACACATCCTGACCAAAGTGCTGGATGCCCTCGTGAAGCAAGCAAGCACCCACATATCCCTACCATGGACTGCCCAGGAGCTTGTTGACACTAAAGTTGGCTTCCACGCACTGGTAGGCTTTCCCAATTGCGTTGGTGCCCTCGACTGCACCCGTGTAGAATTGGTGGTCCCTCATGCTATAAAGGCGGTGTACCACAATCGTAAGCAATACCACTCTATCAATGTGCAGATGGCATTTGACTCCAGCAAGATCATCACACATTGTTGTGCCGGATATCCCGGATCCACACATGATGCCATGGTATTTCGGAACTCCACGCTACCCCGCTACATGGAGCGACATGCTGGACGATGTGCCTGGCTGCTTGGTAAGTTGCCTGACAGGCCCATGGCAGTGCAGTGAGGGGGTGAAATTGGGGGGGTGGGAGGTGTTAGATCACCTGGTATCCACGGGGACGCCACCCAGCCCTGCTTGAATGATTTGCACTCTCGAGCCCTCTCCCGGTCCCTTGGTAATGCCTCTGGTTAAAGATGGGTCTGCAATATAGGAGAGCTGGATTCAATACCAGAGTGTCTTTATGTTTCCCCACCTCCCTTGGCCTCAACTCCTTCCTCCCCCTTGGGCCTTCTCCTCACCTTAATATTGTAAAAGGTGGATTCTCCATCCAGGTCCTCGTGGCAGGGGCGCGTAGATGTGGGGGCGAGCAGTGACCAAGTTACTTCACTGGTGAAACGTGAGTAAATGCTTACTAATGCTGTCTTTATTTCTCCTCTTTCCAGGTTATGGTATTCCAGGATGCATGCAGTGCCGGATGATGGAGTTCGTACCTTCAAGTGAGTGGAACTGAAGTCTGCGATGGATTGAAGACAGGATACTGTTCCAGGTAAGTTTCGTAGTGTTCTTTCTGTCTCTGCAGGTCCTTGGTTTCAGATAAGCTGCCATCAAAGAACTGGACACGGTGAGCGTTACACTGCCCATAGCAGAATAACGCAAAGCATGTTCTGCTGTTTGGGTGTGGTTTAAATAGTCTCAGGTAAAGTAGTCCAGGTAAAATAGTCCCAGGCCTGCCACACCCAAAGCAGTCCAGGTAAAGTAGTCCCAGGCCTGCCACACCCAAAAGACTAGACCGAAAGCTCAGCTCCTTGTAACTGAGCTATGTGTGCGCATCCATGTTGGCTGAACCCCCCCACCCCTCAAACTCCCTAAGTTAAATAGTCCCAAGTAAATAGTCCCATTCTAATGTTGGTCTTCATGATGGCTATGAGCCTGGCGCCAAAGGCGCTAAAACTGACTCCAAGAGAGTCTTGGATGAGGTTTTAAGGCCTTTGACCTGGCCCTAACTGGAAGGCTCACTTGCCAGTGAGGGCCAGGGTCAAGGGTCATGACAGGGGGGACGCATACTACACCTGGGTGAGATTGGGGCTGGGGACGCATACTCCACCTGGGTGAGATTGAGGGGGGGCATACTCCACCTGGGTGAGATTGGGTGGTGAGTGGACAATGCACATACAGCAAAACACTGTAGCCCTGAACATCCCAACCTGAACATGACACATCAATGCCATACATAAGACCAATGCTGCACATCAATGACAATATGCCAAGCGTACAAGCAGGCCACCATGGGAATGTCAAGCGATGGATGACAGAACATGATCACACCTGTGGCAATGCTGCTAATGGGAATACATACAGAGTACCACACATCACCAACATGGGTGTTCAAACATTTTTCCGCATCCACCGTACATCTGCATCAACATGCAAGTGAACGCCCTGCATCAGCTGGACAACGTAATCCACACCAGCAGAACATATTACCGTACACATTACCTCAAATGAACCTGTGCATGAATCCAGGGACATCTGCATGTGAACTCCGAATAGCTGCATGCATGGTTGTGATTACTAAGGTGTCAGGTCTGATATCGACTAACACATACCTCATTGTGCCCCCATGCAGGTGATGGTGGCTATCTCTTGAAGCCGTGGCTAGTTACCCCTGTATGGAACCTGCAGAACAGGCACGAAGAGGAGTACAATCGGATTCATACCCGTACAGGGTTTGTGAACGAGCAGACCTTTGGCCTGTTGAAGGCACGGTTCCACTGTCTCAGCAGGTCTGGTGGAGCACTCCTTTACGGGCGTGAGAAGGTGGCAAAGATCACTATGGTCTGTGCCAAGCTGCACAACATGTGCATCCGGAGAAAGGTACCAATGCCACCTGACATTGACCTGCATGCACCGGGTGAGGAGGAGGATGATGATGGAGGAGGAGCAGCACCCCTGCCAGTTCACGATGCACATGATGGCCGTGCTGTGCGCCAATCACTGATTGACGATTTCTTCTAAACCACAGAGATGCTGATGGGTCTGTGTTAGTACTACACTGGGCACTGGGATCGTCTGGATATGGACACAGGGTGTGTGGGGAGTTGGGCACTGTGTGCTATCACGAATTGAATAAACACACACGAAATGTACAATGTCCAGTCATGATATGATTTTTAACACAACAGGTGTATTGGAAAATTAACAATATAGTGCTAGAACCCTCCACCTCACACACACCCTTCACCCTTCCCCCACCCCCCAAGATACCCAACACCCTATACCCACCCAACACCCCATACCCCCAACTGTCATATCCCACAGAAGGAGATGGTCATTGTGGCACCGTTGGTCCCAATCACGGGTGGCGGCCATTGTTTCTCCCAAGATGGCGGCGTCATCCGATTGCAGTATTCCAGCCTTGCAAGGGATGCTTGCAACTATGGCTCCACCCCCTCAGCAAGGATCTGGTTATCTTGCGGCAGGCACAACGCTCGAGTGCGTTGCTACTCTCCCCAGTCAGCGCTTCGTAAGTTCGCCCCTAGGCTTATACACTTACTTAATTTCTCATTGTACTTTGCTAATACCTTCCACTGTTTCTGTCTTTTAGAAGCTTTCTTGTCGTACTCCAAGGCCAGAGACTCCGCCTCCTAACCTCTTTTTTCGAGCGACAGAACGTCTCGGAACAGATCCTTTTCATTCCACCTGTAACCGCTTCCAATCGTACCGGTCTGAACACTTTGCATACATTGATTCGAATCAGCCTCTTCACTCATTTCCCGACAGTGTAATTCAGAAGGCTTTTTCTTTTGCATCACGATCCGAATCTGCTGTCAGGTACCCTTCTCTCCTTCTCATTTTTTCCTACGGCATTTCAGAAAAGTCAGCCTGTTCTAATTTCAGGTCTTTCATGTTTCCCTTACATATCATATTAGATTCCCGAAGTTACATCACGATATCCACGAGTTCACACTCTCTGTGTCTCACAGAAGGAATTCGTAGACATGCAATCCTGAGACATTATAGGGCACAATCTCCTTTCTAAAGGGTAACTATATGGCAACTGATATTCTGCTTTCACTCTGTCCTTCAATGCAAACTTACCATTCTATAATCTTTACTTTCGTTATTTTCTTTGTGGCATTTGCATTCAGTCACCTGGAACTGTGCCAGAGACTCGACCCAACCTGCTTAACAGAGAAGACGTCCAACAGCTGAGGCAGTCAGGGTTTTCTTCCCCAGAGGGTTTCCCTGGGGAGTTCATTCCTTCCTGGTGCAATCAATCACGGGATAGGAAGAGATTCCCCTGGGGGGGCTTCTCATATTCAACACATTCGAGCTACTGGATCAGGTCAGTGGGTGCATGTTTATAGGGAACCATTATTATTCCTGGAAATTCTAATGCAAGAACAGTAATATTACACCAACACCCCATACCCCCCAACACCACCTCCCCCCTCACCCATTGTCATCCCACCCACGATGTGCCATTCGTGAGTTTTGCGAGGTGGCAGTTGGCACTTGCAGGGTGGTCCTGCTACTTCCGGCCTCTCTTCGGGTCTGGGGGCAGCATGTCCGTTTGGCATGTGCTGCGTCTGGTCATGTGCACAGGACTTGAGGGAGTCGAGCTGGCAGGTGTGGTGGATGGGGTGGAGATTGATGGGTGTGCGACCGCCGGCGCAGTTGGTTGCTGCTGCATATTCTCTACAATCCTGTCAAGGACCTGTGTAACCGCAGCTAAGCTGTCTCTGATCACTATGGTGTTGGCATTCATGGCAGTGATGGAAGCCGCATTTGCCTCCCGAATTTCACGGCGGGTCAGTTCCCCTCTGCCACATACTGGTGGACCAGCTTAATCAGACTGTCCTTCCGGGCCTCCATGTCTGTTGGGGCTGTGGAGGTGGAAGGTGCAGTGGCAGGGTGGCCCAATGCTCGACTGCCCTCTGATGTGGTGGACAGATGTGGACTAGCTAGTAATATGGCATGTTCTAGCATGGGGCATACTGGGGAGCCCTGGGTGGAGTGCAGGGGGGTGGGCTGGGGACTGGGTGTATGCAGAAATACTACATGGATGTTGTTGTTGATGTCGGTGAATTCGTCAGCGTGGCCCTCCACGTCGCTGAGGGGGGCAATGGCTGCTACCTCCCCTATGGAACTGGTGGCAGCAGACTGCGTTCCATCACCATCTGCCTCTGCAAGTGTTGCAGACTCTGTAGTGGCAGTGTCATCGGCTGGTGTAGTATCCTCCTCTGCTGGCCTGGGCTGTACTGCTGCCCTGGGTTGCACTCTGGGCATTGGTGCTGCCCTGGAGGTGGAAGGCCCATTGCCTTCTTGTCTGGTTCTGGACCCCTTTGAGGATGTCCAGGCCCTAGGGGCAGGGTCCCGGTCTTCACTTTCTACATCTGTGCCTGTGGGGGAACAAGAGATGCAGGGCATCAGTGATGCTGTTTCATACAAGATGCATGATTTGGTGCTGTTCAGTATTTCATGTTTCATGCATTGCATTCTTGTAGGTGTGACACACAGGGTACTTTCAATGGGGGGTGCCATATTGGCGTACGCTGCGGGCTCTCCATTCTGTACTGATGTGTACTAGGTGCCATACTGTTGTATTGCGGTTTGTGTGACATGTGATTGATCCCTGTGTGTTGGGTGTCTGTTGGTAATGGGATTGGCACGCAGCATGCATTTCATTGTGCCAGGATTTGGGCCACCATCTGGACATGGATCTGTATATGTGTGTATGATGGCCCATGCATTGGCTTGGTTCACTTTCACATCTGTTGTGCTATGTCAGGCTTTGGTTCTCTGGGGTTTGTGGGGACAATCACCTCCATCTCCCGATGACGGCACACCTGTCTCCATTTCTCCAATGCCCTCAATCGATTCCATGTTGATCATGGTGCTGCACGTCTCCTCCCATCGCATCAATTTGGTGGGTGAGTGGTCCCGGCCGCCTGTAGCCATGGCCTCCCTGCGGTTTGCTGGTAGTAGTTTTGCACCCGCGGACGTCGATCGCCCCACTGTTTTTTGCAGTCTTTCACCGTGCAGGGGGTGGTGCCACCCGCTGTCACCTTCCGTGCCACCTCCCATATTTGTTTTTTTCGCAGTTGGGCTTCGCATTTCTAGTTATTGGCAAACACCACATCCGCATGGGCTGCCAGGGTATCCGCCAGCATGTTGAGCTCCTCATCGGAGAAGCGCTTCTAGCTCAAGCGGGTGGAGGACTTCCGAGTTGCCTTTGACATGATGGGTAGATTGGGCCTGCTCTCCACTCCGTAGCACTGCTGTGTTAAGAGGATTGCAATGGATTGTGTTTTTTAAGATGGCCGCGGGCGCATTTCCCGTTCGGACGCGATAATGTTACTTCCGGGTCTGGTATTACGAACCTTGTATTTGCATGATGCTATTACCGGGTCCGTTATTAAGGGGCTGCACCTGGGCGGAGGCGGTATCGGCGGGTCCCGTGATGGCGCTATTGGGGGGTTGGGAGGCCTTTAGCGGGATGGCGGTGCAGCCATTACCGGCATGGGGGTTTGCGCATGCTCGCGCTCTCATAATCAGCCGCTATTAGCGGCGTCAAGGGTGCACGGAAGCGCTAATACCACCATGCCGGTAATGACTGCGTTTTTTGCGCAATTCTCATAATGAGGCCCAATGACTCCATGCAACCATAATGTGTTGCCTATACTGGCTTTCGTGTTCTAGGAATGTCAGTCCTTCTTTCTCTCGCAAACCTAAGAGAAAAACAACCTTAGTTTTGGATTATCTATTTACCTGTCAAGATTAATTTACACATTCTATTACTGGCCTCTTACCTATACGTGTTACAGCACCAAATTCTCGAAGTGGACTAATCCTGTGTGCAGAAGAACAGATTCTGCTTAACATGTACCCCGAACCTATGGAGAAACAAAAAAAGGGAACACGTACTCAGCACCATGGTTTCCTTGAACCCCATAAAATGGATTTAAAATGCAGGAACGACCTCTTGATCTACTTACTTGGATGTCTACTAATAGTTAGCCCAGGGGGTCCTCTCGTTCTCAGATGGTTGCGTAGTCTTGCTAAATAACACTGCAGCAACTCTGAAATATCCATAAAGGCTGTAGTTAATATTAGAAATTGTGCACCCCTGCTAATCTAGGTGGGAACAATGAGGGGGTGTATTACAGTCCCTATTCCTTACCTCATTGGGGTGACAGTCAGTCAGCCTAATGCCCGTTCCTTTCCTTGTGGGTTTCCTACCATTCCGAGATGGCCGCTATTTGTAATATATGCGTGCTGACATCATCGCGCAAAAACGTGATGATGTCATTGTCGCACCCATTGAATGGCTGCGGTCTATCACTCTACAGGCCGAGAGTGGACATACTCCTATGATATATCAACAGCTGATCTATCGTATGGTCCGCTATTGATGTCATTACTACATTTGTGCAGCATTTTCTTATTTAAGGGACACCACAGTTAATCCCCGCTGATATTGAGCCCATTAACCAAAAGCACTCTGACTGTCAATTTGGGTTTGGCACATGAATGGATGATTAATGAACATACTAACTGCAATACTGATAATGTCATTTACTTGATTACATGTTCGTGTATTTGTATATATATATATTGGCAAAACAAACAGAAAGCTCAATACCAGGATGTTTGAGCACAGGAGTTGCATCAAAAAACAAATAGAACAAGCCCCAATGGTGAAGCATTTTATTGCCAAAGGACATACTCATAATGACTTTGGTAATTCTGAAGCACATCAAAGGTATATCACAGGAAGCAATTAATAAAATATTGAAATTGGAGCAAAACAAATTTTTATGACCAAGAATCAAATACAGGGTCTCAATGAGACGGTATAGTGGCATAATGCCACATGATGGCTACCCTGTATGTGTCACCCAGGTTGAGCACTTTAAAGAAGACGAGTCACAAGCAAGTAAATGTGTTTTTTTTATAACCACCGGATGTTGATATCTATCGCTGTTTGTACGAAAAATGTATCTGTTACATACTATAATTGCAATTTTGATGAGCACATTGGGCTACACATTCTTTCACGCTTTCAGTGTCTAGGGATTAACTGTGGTGTCCCTTAAATAAGAAAGGGAAAAACAACAAATCTACGACCATATTTATATTGCAGTGCAATCATGTATACATTGTGATACTTATCTGCGGGCAAAAGGTAGTAGGAATGTAGTAATGACATCAATAGCAGGAATAATTGGGGTGTCGCGAAAACAAGAATAGGAAAAAGAATAAAAGAACCGTTATGTTTACAGTGCAGTGGTGTAATGTAGACATCAGGATACTTATGTGCGGGCAAAATGCCACACAAATGTAGTAATTACCTCAATAGTGGACCATATGATAGATCAGCTGTTGATATATCATAGGAGTATGTCCACTATCGGCCTGTAGAAGGATAAATCGCAGCCGTTCAATCGGCTAGTCAATGACATCCTCACATTTTGTGCAATGACGTCGGCACGTATATAATACAAATAATGGCCATCTTGAAATGGTAGGAAACCCGCGAGGAAAGGAACGGGGGGGGGGGAAGGCTGACTGACAAACTATTAGTAGACATCCAAGTAAGTGGATCGGGAGGTTGTTTCTGCATTTTAAATCCATGTTATGCGGTTCAGGGAAACTATGGTATTGAGTACGTGTTCCCTTTTTTTGTGTCTCCACAGGTTGGGGGTACATGTTAAGCGAAACTGTTCCTTTGCACACAGGATTAGTCCACCTCGAGAATTTGTTGCTGTAACACCTATAGGTAAGTGGCCAGTAATAGAATGTGTGAATTTATCTTGACAGGTAAATATGTAATCCACAACTAAGGTTGTTGTTCTCCAAGGTTAGCGAGAGGAAAAAGGACTGACATTCCTAGAACAAGGAAGCCAGTATACGCAACACATTATGGTTGCATGGAGTCATTGGAATGTATACCCAAGTGACCTGGTAGGTATTACATTTAAGGTTATATCTAAATACCCTAGGAGGCAGGGATTTTGTAGATCTAATTTAAAGATCTGTACAGTATATTTAAAAAAGTGTCCTTTATCCCAGTAGGCATTAACAGACAGATCACAAGGCCAAGGAACTGAATTACATCGCTGGGTCCCACATACCACACACATAAGTGGAAAAAGATGCCCCTGCTGAATGTCCAGAAATGTTTTTCTGCCGTGTTAGAACAGACACTTGTGCAAGTTGGGCTTTTTTATGTAATGAAAAAAGTATGAGCAACACCTGCTAGTGATTATAATCCAGTGGAGAGTTTGACACATGTTGTTTGCTGTACACTATATTAATTGTGTTCATATGTTTGTATTAACTTGTGGTTTGATAAATCATTTTTAATGTTTTAAAAAAAGTATGTCGTTTTGTGTGTAAAAAATTTAATAACATTGAAATAATTTTTATAAATGAATTAGGGAACCTGCCCAATGATATATAGGTTTTTCTGTCATTAGGAGGTAGGACACATACTTTGGAACCTTCCTTTTCGATATCTTAAACATTCCTTTTACACAACCAGGTTCAGCTTTGAAAACATCAGGGAACTTTTTTAGGAGGTCCATTAGATCGTCCTTTTGATTTTGAGCTGAATGAGCAGGAATCAGAATATTTGTATTGGTTTCATCAGACAACAAGCTTGTTAATACCAAGGTAGGGTTTTCAGTGGGGTCTTCTCTCCATTCCTTAAGAAGATTCACATGATAGATGTCAGTCTTGATCTTTCTGTCTGGTTGCAAGACCCTTGAATCAAAAGGCCCTGTCTGCTTTATTTTTTCGTAGGGGGCCATGACCCTTAGAGAGCATTTTGTTTTCAGATGAAGGAAGGAGAACTAGAACATTTTGCTTGATAGAAAAGAATCTTAGATTTTTATCATGATATCCTTTCTGATGTTCTTGGGTCTTAATCATGTTACCTTGTACTATAGATTTAACTGCCGCCATATGTTCTTTTGGTCTTTGGGCAGTTTGAGATAGCGGTAAACTAGCCTTCTCTTGTTCCTCCCAGCATGCAACATATCAAGGACATTTCGCGGTTCTCTTACATATAAAAGTTCAAATGGGGAGAATCCTTTTGAAGATTGTGGAGTCTTTTAAATGGCAAAAAGGGCCCATGGTGTCATTACATCACAATTATTTCCATAGGCTTCAACCAGTTTCTTTAAAATATCCTTTAAAGTCTTGTGGAACCATTCCACTAAAGCATCACTTTGAGGATGATACATATATATATATATTTTTTTCCCACTTAATTTAACTGTGTTTTACCAGTTTTTACAAGTTGAGTTTGGTCATGTTATGGCCTACATGCTTCCACTTTATCCATCCATTAAGCTTTAAAATAAGATAAAAAAAAAAGGTGGATATATATAAGTACACAAAGTTTTGATCTGGAGAATTTCCTTTAATTCTGACACAAGTTCAATCATAAAACGTACACCCTTGGTTGGTTAAGATCTCCTTCGGAAACCCAACTCTAAAAAATAAGTGCAATTAAATGCTTGGGAGTTTGTTGTGTTGTGTTATTTCATATAGGAAATGCTTCAGGGTAACAGGTTACATAGTCGAATATCGCCGGTATGTATCGGTTTCTCAACTTTGATGTCTCAAGGGGTCCAACTATATCCATACCTATGCGTGAAAAAGGTATTTCAAGAATGGGCAGGGGTTTTAAGGAAGCCAAAGGGGGCATTTGGATACTGGTCTTCTGAAATAGGGAACAAGTGAGCACAAAGTTCTTTACATCTGCAAAGTTCCTGGCCGAATAGAACCGGTTCAGGATCTGTACTTGAGTTTTTAGTTGGCCCTAGATATCTGTCTTGTGGGTGGGAATGAGCAATTTCTAGGACAATTTTCTTGTGGCTTTTGGGCACCATAATTTGTGATCCAGGGGTAGCATCTAGCCCACTATCTCCTCTATATAACAGCCCGGTTCTTATGAAAGTAAATGGTGGATGTCTCTTGCTCCACTGCTCTTTAGGTAAGACCTGAAGAAAAGGCTAAATCAGGGATACCTTCAGTCTCTTCCTCCGATACCTGAGGTGGGACTGCCTCTGGTGTCATGTGAGACGCTATGTCTGCCTCCCCAAAACCCTTGGACCCTCTTTCGGTTTTGTCAGAGGTCTTAACTTTTTGGGGTTTGGAAAACAGACCCTTTTCCAGAATCATTTGGCCTATTCTCTCCCCCGCTTTCACTTGATATGCCTCTTTGCCATTATTTTGCATCAAAATGTTTTTGTCCCCTCTATAGTCACGGTCTAGGATGCCTGCTAACACATCCAAGTCATGCTGCCAAGCTAAACCTGATTTAGAAGCATGTATAATGTAGGGTAAAGGATGGGGATTGAGGACTAAGTAATTAGGTAATAAAACTCGGTCCCCAGGTTGGATAGGTTCTTCCCTGCTTCTGCATAAGTCAAATCCGATAGAGTGTTCTGTAGCAATTGATGGATTGGGAGCTCAGTTACTGAGTTTTTCAGATTTAAGGGTGTCTTAGTTTATGTCAACTGATCCCGATCCGAAGCCTGGCGACATAGGTTAACTTCCCTTGGATTCTAGAAATGGGATGGCATTTTCTCTCTTACTAACAGTTCCTTTGTGTATCGCCTTGATTCAAAATGTTCCTGTTAGGCAACAAGTTCTGCAACAGTTTTTCGTCAACACAAGTATTTCCCTAAACTAGCAAAACACTATTCTTCGTAAGAATTCCTTGTAGCTTTGCATCTAGCCTGGTATACTCCCCTACCAAGACTCTTTATGCAAATCCAACTGCCTGGTGTACTCTCTTGCCAGGATTTCTCTTGTTGTTTCACTTGCCTGATATACTTCTCTGCCAGGACTTCGTATGCGTTTCAATTGCCTGGTATACTTCTTTTGTAAGGACTTCTTATGCGTTTCACAATTCCTCTGTATCAACAAAACTGCATATACCGTGGTTTGTTCAGTATATCTGTCTGGGGATTTGTTCAAACTTTGCCTCATGTATCTGTATTTTATTGGTGCTTTAGTATGTATTTTGCCTTTTCTGTATTCAAACAATCTTCTTATTAGGGCTTGAAACTGCACTTTCCCTTTTCTGAATTAAAACAAGCTAATGGCAGTTTCTGCATCAGCAATCTCATAACATTCAAATTGTCATTGGCACGGTTGCCGGAACGCCCCTTGAGGTCCCCACTTGCTTTGGATTGATTCACTGGTTCACTCAAGCGTCTCCGGACCTGCTCGCACTTCTGCAGCATGGCTCTGCCGCTCACTTCCCACTCTGGATGGTGTAGATGTCCTTCCGGCCTCCTTCGCGACTCCACGGTCACACGCCTGCTTAACTTCAGGTCCCGGTCTTCAGAATGCTGCTTCTCTGAGCTGCCAAATACCTGGGAACTCTCTTGCGGCTCCTCTTGTATCTCCACGGCACTTACAGCTCTTACTCTGTGCTTCTCCTTCTGCTTCTGTGGACGCCTCTGCTCTGTCACACCGGTACGTGTCGCCCGCACTCAAAAGCATTTTCATAGGAGCCGTTTTCATATCCTGCGCTGCCACACTCTGTAGTGCGATTGCATCTTTAAATGTCTCGCACACATGTATTTCTGTAGAAAAACTAGTCTGCACATTGCGTTTCTGTTACCTTGTACTAACTTGTTCATGCTCCTTATCTCAATACTTCATGGATTATGGGAGTTGGAGTCCATAGATGTCATCGGATATATAGCATTTAGGTAGTTTTTCTCAGTAGTTTTAAATGCGAGGACATATTTATATAAAGGTGTATTAGAAGCAAAAAGGGTTCTGTTGGAGCCTTGTGTGTTGAGGTCAAAGATGGGTTTTAGACATAAGGATTAGTGACACAAGGTTTCTTTACTCCCTCTACAAGGGGGAACCAACATCTGGCAATATGCCATTAAGGCTTTGGGTATTAGAGGGTCTTTCTCATGGGAAAGGGGGAGGGTACCGCGTCTTGTCCAATGAAGTCATGCCATCTCCTTGGTAGTTGTCTCCTCACATGTGATCCTCCCTCAAATAGCAGCCCCCACAGGGTCAGGATCAGGTAGTGGCTGCGGTCCCCTGGCCACATGGAAGGAGGTCACCTCCAGGGAATCTGCGATGACTCCATTGGATTCATCACAGGAAGTTCTTCTTGACACAGGACTTAATGTCCGAATCGAATATTTCCAGTCTCAAATCGATCTAGTGTCCAAATTCCTAAATTCCTTGAGTCCAAAAGGACCTAATGATCAAGTAGCAATGTTCCTGATAGGGAGTTCCCCGCCCTTCTCAAAAGACCCTTGCAGCTTAATTTCAAATGAGGTTGCATGATAAATGAGGGCGCAAAAGCAAGGATTAATGCATGCCTCCATTAATCATGCAACCAGTTCTCCATCTTGTGAGTGCGCCTCATTGTACTTCTGTATGACATTTTAATGCAGGCATACAGCAAATGGATGGAACTCCACCCGTCACTGGTCAATGTCCACCATTATTTCTGCATCATCATATCCCTGCAAACCAGCCAGCAATCTCTCGCCCTTTAGCTCACTTCAGTGCCCGTTGTGCTTACAGCAGTGGGCATGTGAGGGCTCGTGGCACCCCCGGGAACCAGTCCAGGGGGGGTGGGCAGACTCCCATCCCCCCGCTGAACCAAGGTAACACGGTTGATCCAATGTTGCCCCGGCAACCTCTCTGGTTTATAAGGTCAGTAATAACACTTATTCGTGATCACCATTACAATACTGAGTTATAAGGAGGGAAAAGGTATAGTTCGATCAGAACAAACGTTGTACTTTGAAAAACAGTTAGATTCTCCCAGAGGGATGTAGGCAGTCTTTTATATCAGCAATAATAGTGTTCAACAATTAAAACCTGTAAGGAAACAAGCACTGCCAAAGTCAATAGGTTCAGAAGGGGTACCTTAGGGAGCCAGGACAGCCAAAATGAATGGGCTAGTTCAAAGTTCTGATTCTCTCTTCTTAGAAAATGTTTTAGAAAAGTCAGTAGTTCAAATAGAAAAAAACAAAAGCTCAAGAGGAGCCACCTTGAAGAAGCACAAGCTGAAAGGCCAGTGGAAGTGAGATGAGGTCACCCCAAAAGAGGGTAAACTAGTACTCCCGAAGCTAGCATCACAATTGGCAAAATGGCACCCCAAACCCCACAGTACCTGTGAACTGAAGAATTTGTTCCAGCTGGATGCCTTCCTGTTGCAGTGTAGTAGACCCTGGTTCCTGGTCCTTAGTCGTGGTGATGAAAGGGAGGATGTCTGGTGGGCTTCTGCAGAAGCACTCAAGACTGAGGGGCTCTGCAGCAATGGATTCTCCTTGATTCAGTGGCCTTTTGTCATTTTGGCGCCTTTTTCTCAGCACCAAAGAAGAATGAACAGCTCCGGTTAGAGGTTACTTGATCCCTCGGTCCAGGACTCTGGTGAGGGGATGCTGGATGAAGATTTCCTGCTTCTGCAGGGTCATCTGGATGCCCAAGAAGTTTTGGCTGGATTCCCACTTCTGGAAATAGTACACTCGTTGATGGTCTGGGGTCCCCGAGCATTGGGATTCTGCAGCCTTGGAAAGTCACAACAAGTTAGATGAAGCTTGTCTCAAGGCTAGTTGGTCACACCAGCCAAAGGGAGGAAGTCATCCCGTATGGGTCTTCCCAGTTGAAATGAATACAGGGTCAGCAGAGCTGCAGGGCTTCACTGGGCACTTCGCGGTCCAGGTGTGTGCGGCTGGCATCTCTTCACATGTTCATTGGATGTTGTCCTCCAGTGGTCGACTCTGCCTTTAGTCCCAAATACCTCACCTTTTAAGCAAGTTTGCATTTATTCACAGCCCTAGTAGGCTGTGAATCACCCAGCAGGGTGGCTGTCCTGCAGGACAGCCAGCTTGCCAATCAGAACTGGTTTCACCCAGGCACACCTAGAGACAAAGGAAAGGGAAGTTTCAGGATGCTCCCTCACTTCCTGCCTTTCCAGACGCACTGGAGCCTGGATGGGCTTCAGGGCTGAAGCCTGCCAAAGGCAAAATGCACAAAGGACTCAAACCCAATTCAAACAACAGAGTGAAAGCCCAGTAGGAACTAACTAACAAGAAATGGCAAAAAGAGAAGACGGGGGCCATTTTGAGAAAATGGTCACCCTTTGGTGCTGTACTGCAGCTGAGGAATTGGCCTGTAGATACATGGCAAAAAAGCAACCAGTGCCATCAGCCACTCAAGTTAGTTAGTGTAACAGAATCTTATATAAGAAGTGGGATAAAGGCGCTACTATGCAAGCCCCCCTGCACTCCACATAGAGACACAGAGTGCTGTGTGCTGGATCCACAAACAAAAAGTTAAACAAGACAGGAGTCATCTTACTATTCTTGGGAACAGTAGTTTAGCCAGGAAAATGTAGTTAAACATTAAGAGAAGTCCAGGGGACTTTTCAGTGGCACTGCACAAAAGGTGCTGGGTCTCGATGCAAACATCAGATGCCTATGTAGTTCATCAAACTCCAATAAACAGTAAGAAACAGAAGAATCACAGTCAGACAAAACACACGAAAGCAAGAAATAGTCGCACTGACTCAGGAGTTAAAATTAACAAGCCCCAGGTCCAGCAGAAGAGCTGGGGGTCTCTAAGGTTAAAGGGAATTGGCACAGAAATGAAAATTCTCCCTAACATCAATCTCTTCTCTTATGATATGTCAGCAGGCGTCTGGTATCCGGTATGGCCTCAGATGGGTAATCTTCCAGGGGGAAGTATAGAGGTGATAAAAGAACCCGAACCCCACGGCTCGGACTGGCAGCTCCAAAAACACATCAAAGAAGTACTGTAGGAAATCCTCTAAGTCTTCTTAGCTGTTTGGAGTGAATATAAGTAACAAGGCACACACATTGATGTAAAATAACATGTTTATTGATTTTCACAGGAGTGTAGAAAAGCATATTACCAACATGCATGAATGGAAAACATGGATCCCACAAATTCCCCAACTCCTAACTTTGCCCCACCCTCCCCCTCCCACCCTCCAACCCCCAATCACAGAAGCACAACTGAGGGTATTCATCAACCTTTAGAACTGTCGCCTCAAAGACAATCATTGGTCCAGAGAGGTATTAAACGACAGTACAGCAATAACAAGGTATGTAACGCATTCCAACAGCAACCTACGGTGGGGTTAGTCGTCGCACCCAGGGTCTGGGTCTCACTTCAACCCGCACCTTCAAATCTGTTGTGAAATTGCAACCATTCCCCTTCAATCCCCGAACTTCCCCCGTTGATTGCCGCTATAATCCTCCCGATGAGATAAAGGTCTTTGGCCTTTGCGACCCACCCCTCCAAAGACGAAAGTTTCACCCTTTTCCAATGTCTAGCCAAGCAAACACTAGCCGCAAGCAACAAGAAACGTGCCAAATGAAGCAACGCACTCCAGTGCTCACCCCATTTCTCCAAGCCAAACAGTATCAACATCGGGTCCAGGCTACGGCTCCACCCACCCCCTCAATCTCCTTGATACACCCCAGGATTACGGCCCAATAAACCTGTACCTTCCAACACCCCCACCACATGTGCCAATAATCCGCCTTCTCCCTGCAACCATGCCAACACAGGGTGCTCACTGAGGGCAACATTTTAGAGAGCCGCACCGGGTCGTATTGCCATTGGTGCAGCAGCTTCACTCCACATAGTTTAAACTGACAGCCCACTGAGGTCTTAAATGCCCTCCTACGCATTAGGGTCCACAGGCGATCATCCAGATCCACCGCTAGGTTTCTTTCAGAACTTCGTCTGAGGCCTTCCACCAAACCCTTGTTGCCCTCACCAATGCTCCATAAAGCAGCGAAATGAGTGCCTTCATTTCCGTTTCCACGTCAGACCCAATAGGCAGCACTAATAGAGGCAAATCAGGTACTCACCAGATCACGGACCAGCGGACTGCAAACTGAACACTTAGTACATGCCGACATGCCGTGTTGCCTTTTTGTATGCACGGCTGGAAGGGGAGTTGTTAGCCAAGACGCCGGACCTCCAGTGATGATGAGTAGAACTCCAAAAGGGTACCACTTCTCCAGTCAATAATTCAACGTAAGGCAATAATCCACCAGTGTACAACACGTCAGCTTTTGGGCCGACCAGGTGTTCACCATCAAACACCATGTCCATGAGCTTGGTTTGAATGTTAAGCAAGAACCCTGAACTGTGGAGGTAAGCCAACCTCTGCAGTACTGTGGACATCCCATGGCACGGCCTACGCAATCTGCGGGGTCCAGTGCCCCCTTCAGTGCCTGACATGCCATCTTCTTGCCATCATCAATCAAATAAAAAATAAAAACATCCCTCACCTCCTTAGCTGAGAGGTGATCCGCAGCTTCCATTATAATCATCCACATCCTCTGGGAGTATTTAGCGATGGCGCATGAGGCATTGACTCCCTTCAGGGCAATGTTCCCTGATGCAAGGATTTTCTTGGCCAGGGCATCCGTTTTTCTGGACTCCCTGTATGTTGTGAGGTTGGAGGTGGATGTGGCTCGTCAAGAGCTCACTGTGGTAGCTTGAACTACCAGACCTTCTGGTGGAGGGTGAGACGGCAGAAAGGGTAAGTCTCCCCTTACCCGGTTTGTAATTTTTAATGAGTTCAGCATCCACAGCTTGCGTGGAACACGGTCTCTGCCAGAGAGCACTAACGGGGTCCGATATGGCCGCATTCAAGGGTAATGCCCTCTCAGTCTGTGGTCCTTAGTTGGAAATGTCTGAGTTTGTATGCTGCAAGTGGCTTGGGTGAGGTACCCAGGGCTAGGACCACCCTTTCTACTGTTTTTCTGTACGGGGCATTGAGGTGACCAAAGGGGGATACCTGTTGCAAATCGAGGTCAGGAGACATCTCAAGTCTACTTGCCCTGTCCCAACTTTGAGCCAGTGCTGGCAAATCTTCTTGGTTCATGATAAAATAGCTCCCCCAACTTCCCTGCTCATTGGCTCCATTCCCAAGGGGACATCATCCCCTCATCATTGTACATCAACGTCATGGAGTTGAAGAATGCCGAGCAAGACTCAGGGACAAAAGAACACTTGACCACTAGCACCGACGTCAATGTCGACGGGATTGTTCCAACAAGGCCTGTGGCAAACCTGAGGGTATTCTCACTCCTACTCCCCTTGGATCCTCTGTGCAGGTGGCCAGGGAAAGGCAATCTCTATTGGATCCGTACCCTGAGGGTGGAGAAGCGAGGTAGGATCACTTGTGTGGAGAGTCCTTGGGGATTGGGAGTGGGGTGCAAACAGGCAAGACATGGTATCCCCCTTTTCCCATTGATGATCATCTTAAGCTTTCCCCAAACTTTATGGGCTATTGTAAGTCAGCTCTCTTTATTTCCCCTCATGTGACACTTGACAAAGAAGATGCCTGTTAAGTGTTGGGAAGGTCAGGCATGTCCAATTAACCCCTTAACTGCCAAGGACGAGATTGTTCATCATAGGTGCATGGGAATCTTCATTTTGATCATTTGTCTTAGCAGTTAAGTAGTTTAATCATGGTCAGGCAAGTCAAATTGGAAAAGAATACCTGCAACCTGTTGGAGAGTCGCAGGTGTATAAAATGAAAAGGAGACAGCAACAAAGAGAGAGCAGGAGGGAGGCCGGTAAAAGCAGCAGGGAATATTGTCTGAAGAGAGCCCAACAGCTGGGGAAAACTACTATGGGTCGGTCAGCCGAGGGAAGCATGCCAAAATGCTGGGGACTGCAGTGAGAGGTGATCTGTGGAAGCATGAAGTGGGAGCTGAGGCTCCATGGAACAGACAAAACGTGGATAAGGGAGACGTACGGTAAGGCTATCTCTTACCCTTATGTGCAAGATGCTCCTTCTCCTGTGTTGAGACGCCCACACAGGAGTGTCTAAGGGGCAGAATCTGAAACCCTAACATCAAAAGCAGAAGGTTGTGTGATCTGCGCTTCTGCAAGAAATGTTAAAGCGACCAGTGAGTTTCTGGCCAGTGAGAAACCTGATGTGTGTGAGTGTTTGAACAGTTCTATTGTGAAGGAATACTTTGTGTCGGAGTGGTCGTGTGTCACAGAAGAGCATGCTTTCGAAAGTCTCTGGTGTAAACCATTGCAGATTGTTAAATTGCCAGGAACACTTTGTATCAGAGTGTTGCGTGTTTAAGGAAACTTGTTTTCTGAAGCTTCTGAGTGCTGGGTAAGTCATTTAAAGTAAATCTAATTAATTATGAACAACGGATTGAATTAAAAGCGAGTCACAGACAAAACCCATATTTATTGAATACCAAACTGAATAAAAGCTTTGCAAACAAACAGAACTATTACATGTTGAATCCAAAAGGGAACAGAACTTTAAATTCAAGTCAAGCCACTGCATGCTGAGTTCTGAAGTGAATGTATCTATAAAGAATAAGCAAAAACAAAAGTATAGCAAAGTTTGATTTAAAATGGAACTTTACAATTAAACCAAAGAGAGGAGTATTGGACACCAAATTATGTGAAATCTGCAAACTGCAGAAACGTCCATTTGAAAACAGAATTAACTGAACTTTGGAAAGACAAGAATATCTCTTTTTTTGTGGAAACAAAATTGAGTCTTGGGGAAGGGAATCCTTGAGACATGAGACATTTGTTGACTTGAGGACAGAGCCTCAAGGTTAGTTTATGTTTGAACGGTGTTACTTGGAACTTGGGGAACCCAGAGTATTGGTTAAAACTATATCACCTTGAATCCAAGGAAGGTGATTTTGAGACTTTTTGTGGAATTATTGAATACTTGGGGGAAGGGAGCTGAAAGGAAGCACATAACTTTATGTTGAACATTGTTTCTCTTGGTGGCTGACATCCCTACACAGTGTATAGATTTATTTGTGAGAGCAAGCATAGGTTTTTGACACAGACAGATTCTTAAGTTGAATTCTTTGACTCAGACTTCCTTTAGTTTCATTTAGGTAGGGAAATCCTGCCTTAGCATAGGGAAATTTAGACCTTTTTCCATACTGATATTTAAGTTTACAAAGTGTTTTATTCTGAACTCTGAATCTGTTGTCTGTGTCTTGCTTCATAAAGCCTTCACAAGCCTCTCTGCACTGATGCCTCGAGAGCCACCAGCAAAGGTATCGGCTTTGTAGTCACCGAGGTAATGCTTGAGGGCATATGACCTGATGTGATCACCTTGGCGCCGGAACCTATGGGTGCAACTGCTGCCTCACTGGCCTGTGGCATTGAGGCCACAGCCATACCTGCTGCAGCCTTTTGGAAGAGTTGGAGCATTTGCGCCTTAAAAGCCTCCCACTCTTCCCTCGGGGCATGCATAGCTGAACAGGACTTAGCCCCTCCGACGACGAGTTGGAGTTGTGTCTACACTGATGCCGTTTCTTTTTCTTATGGGAGGACGAGGAGGTCAAACGGTGAGACCCGCTTTCTGAGTGTAAGTGCTTCTTTGCTTTCTTGTGGTGTCTGTCCTCCTCGGGCATGGGGCCTTCGGGATCAGGTCCCGACGACCTAACGGTCAAACATTCTGCAGACTTTGATGGAGGTTGCAGAGTACTAGCTTCATCGACCGTTCCCTGATCGTCTTTGGGTTCATCTGCTCGCAGGAACAGACTGCTCAATGTCGTGTTCCTTCCCGAGACACCACATGCAGATACAATGCAGGTCCGTGATGGACATTTCTGAGCTGCAGTCTTGGAAGCGTTTCAATCCCAAAGTTTTAGGGCCCGACATATCGTCGATGAATTGACAACACATTTCTCGTGGAAGAGAACCGTTCCGAAAACAGCATGCGGAAAAAAGGAACTAAGGTACAGAGGCATAGTGACATGTTATATGCACTGCCCATGTCACGTCCATAGTTGAGGAGCGGCGCATCGAGATGGATAGACATCGACGAAGGTTCGTACTGCACCCCCTGTCAAAATCTTTCTGAGTAGCTGATGCTCGAAAGGACATCTCAGATGAGGAATCAGCGAGAGAATGTGATACATTGAAATTCAATCTGAGTAGCTCATAAGCATTTATCTGAGTAATCTTATCACAACATCCAAAGTGAGGTGTTGGCCTTGATAGCAAAAACACTACATAATGGCGTGGCAAGCAAGAAATTGAATTTATGTGAAATTGGGACTAGGGAGTTGCTCCCTTCTTGGGTTTTATTCCCTTTGGAGCAAAATCCAAAGAGTGCCAGATTATTGCTCCCTGCTATACCTTTCCAAATTGGATTTTGGTTGAGCAATACACCAAGGTAATTGCTACCACTATTCCACACTGTTGCCCCATTCTGATAAAAACTTGTATTTATCAGGGAATGGACATCATTTGGAATGGTTTATCACTTGGTGTGCAAATTGTACTATCCAAAATAATCACTGCCTGAATGATGCACTACAAGGTGCCTAAAGGTACTCGAAGGTCCCTCACCTGGAAGTAGTCGACATGGTGGCAATTCACGGTCATTGTGATAAAGAGAAGGACAGTGACAACTATTGTTTCTTAGTAACACAATTATCGTAGGAAAATAAATGTTACCACAGAGAGTACGCTCTGACAGAGCCCATCTGTGTTGGACTCATGTGTAGACAGACCACAATGTGTCGTGTTTTATCATGCAATTTTCAGTGTCCTATAGTCTGAGGTCTTATTAGGGTGTTAAACCTGGAGTTGTGGAACATGACAGAAACTAGAATAGATAAGTCAGGTCATAGCTAACATTTGAAAATGTTACATTGGTCACTACCAGTTTCTCATTTCTGCCTTCCAGGTGACTTCGGAGTACCTGAATTGTTTGTGACAGGGTAAGGGATGGGACCCTGTCAAAAGGAAGTGAGGGCAAAAAGGAACCTAGTCCTAACCCTTCAAGGTACTTGAGCATTTGCAGGAGGGCTTTCGGTGCCGCTGTCCCTGTTGCAATACCTGTAAACCTCTGTCCTAGCCAGGTCTCTTTCTAATTCTTCAGAACCACAACTCCCACAATTTCAATCCAAAGAAAGAGTATCAAGACCAGAAGTGGAATGGACTGGGATTTTCCATGCCCAAAAGGGATGAGACAGCCAACGCCCAACCTACCAACCACAGAATATCACCAGCACAGGAGAGGGGAGAGGCAGACGAAGAGCAATAAGAAAATGGCAAGGAGTGTGGAGAGGGAGCAATAGAGGGAGAGAGGCAAGTCCAGGCAGGAGAGGGAGCGATCAGTTGGAGGGTGGAGATAGGTGAAGCGAGAGAGACCAGTAAGACCAGAGGAGGGAGTGTGCAGAGAGGTAGGGAGAGACAGAGTGGCAGGGGGGTATGAGATTAAACGAGGACCACCAGGGGAGTTGACCATCTGAAGGAAAGAGACAAAGCCATCAGGAAGAACATCTCAAATACTGAGAAAGCCCCTGAGGGAGAGAGCTCGAGAAGGCCAAGGCCTTTAGGCCCCTCCCTTATGTTACAGGATGGACAAAGACAATACGGGTCACTTAGCTGTAATAAACAGAGATTGAAGATGCATTGCAGTTGAATCGAGAAGCCTGAGCTAGGGAGGTGGGAGCCTACTTCGAGATTGAGGGAAGAGGCAGGGACCACCACTAATCAGAGAACCGCAATTTATTTTGAATTGGAAAAATACCTGGTTCTTTTTATAGTAACAAAGTGGCAAGACGTTTAATGTGTGGTTTTTGGTGCGGAGACACATGTTCCAAAGGTGTAGCCGGAGATCTAGCACAGCAGAAAGCATTGTTCATCACAAGAGGTAAACAGCATCAGAGGATCGGGTATGGAATGGGGCAAATTATGTGGTTGCATCTTGCAATTTTCACAGGATTTCGTCACTAGATGACCGTTTACATCAGTTGGAAAAGGCAGTTAAATATTGAGTCAAACTTTGGTGAACTGCATATAATCTCTGCTTTCAGCACAGTCACCAAGGACCTCATGAAAAGTCTAATTTGAAGAGTCACAATGGCTGGTAAGGGGATGTAATGGGATACTGTCTGCACAGAAGTACAACATTTTCACAACATAAAGCCAATGACCGTTAGAAAAGATGTGCAACACCACCTCCTGAACTGTGGGTTTGGCTATAGAAATTCAGCAGATGGAATTCTATGACAAGACAGGAGGCGAGATTGTCTGTTGTAGTGCTCCTTTCAAGCTCATGGGCCCGTTGAAGGACTGTTGGCCCCTACCAGTCAGATACTTCTTGGTCCATGGGCAGGGTGCGTCAGGACCAGTATCATACATTGGGATGTGTTAAAGATCAAGATTGCAGAAAAGACTACCAGATTGGTGCTCAGTGCTCCAGATAATAGCCATTATCCAGATAAGTCTTGGAATGAATTGGCAATTGTGGCCACTCAAGCCACCCCACCTGCAATGCACCCGAAAAGTAGAACTAGGGCTGATATTGGTAGTGAGGGATGGTATACAATGTCAGGGGTTGGGTTGGGAGTACTTAGAAGGTACACAACTCTTTAGTGACAACAGTAGTGCTATATGAAAAGACGGGGCACACACGCTTACTGATTTGCTAATAGCCTTTAATGTAGACTTCAAGTAATACAGCAATAAAACCCCCACCCATCAGCCTGCACCTGTATCTCCAAATGCCTCTTCATACAAATCACAACACCTTCACATTCCAACAGAACCCGGTCCCTCTACATTCCACAACCCTGCTCAACATTCCAGATGGAGTCACATCACAACAATATAGTTGATCAAGTTGTGTTCCCTTCCGTGAAGTACATTTTATCTTACAAACATTTACTAGGAATCACGCTGTGCTTTGACCCGCTGAATGGAAAGACTGGTAAGCCTTGTTATGATATACTCTTCATCTGGTAAATTCTCATACCCCCATGATTTTCTGAATCCCTTCCAGAACATGTCCCAGGTCCAACACATTTCTGACATTAGGCAAACACACCTCGTGACAACCACTTTTAATGTTTAGAAAATAGCATTTCAAGTTGCAAGCCAAATATATCACCCTGTGCACTCTTTTGGATCGGTCCTTAGTGCGTACAGAAAGTGTCAGAGCTTCTTTCAAAATATTTCTCTTTATCTCAGCTGATAGAACAACATGGTGTTGCAGGTGTTATGCTAATAAAACAAATTGTAAATGTTTATACTGTGTACCAGGGGACCTCTGTCAAGAGTAATCCAAGGGAAGAAAAAAATCATCAAAAAAAGGAGGGTACACCAAGCAAGAAGTAACATAAATGTATTGGACCCAAACAGCTGGGATGCACGGTCAGACAGCCCTGTGGAACTGAACTGCATGAAGTGAGCTGTCCATGCAGCCCATTGTGGCTAAACTTTGTATATGAAATTTGTCAAATTATCATACAACATTTTAGTTATATTTTGAATGCAGGTCACCAGAACCGATTGGTGGGACTGCATCAGTCCCCTGTTTTGCAAATATATGTTAAACGATCCCAAATGGATGCTACAACATTTGGCCACAGTTACATTAACACCTCTCATGACATCACAACCCTTGCCACACCGCCCCTCAATTACGTGAGTGTGCTGAACAATCAAAAAACATTAGTTTGCCATAGGTTGGCAATGTCCGATATACAAAATAGCTTGAGATGGCAAGAGGAAAGCCGTTCACACCGAGGCGGACCAATGATGCACCCATGGGACACCCAAACCTCCTTCCGCTGAAAAGCTTCCCGTTCAGCGCCACATAGCCCCAACCCTAATTCTCTGCCCCCCAGCTCCCTTCGTACGCCCTGCTGCCAAGTGCAGTATACCATACCATAGCTGAAGTTTAATTAACAGTATTTAATTTCTATTTCTCTGCCAATTCTCCTTGTGCACCCAGGTGCCTAGTTCGTTTGCCTCGAAAGTTATTTTTTAGAAAACGTTGTCATGCCTGAGTTCCTCTGGGAAACTTTAGCCGTGCAACATTTCAGCACACTGTTTCTGCAGAATGTTCAAGAATTAACATTCTGCTTGTCACACAAGGGAATGCAGCTCCTTTCTTATGAGCCGTCTGTGAGAAATGCTTCTTTAACGTGGGCCTACAAAAATGGCTTCTATACTGTTCACATATTGCCCAAAGAAACCCCCCATTCCCTAATCCCCATCCAACATCTTGCACCCCCACCCTGTGCCCGCCCTATACAACTACACCATTCTGCACCTGCTTCTGTGTCACCCTATCCAAGCAGCGCCACATTAATTGACGTCCCCAACCCCAGTGTTAAACACCACGCCAACCTTGACGTCACCACCTTACTTGCTCAACTGGTACGTGAGCCACCCTTGGTAGCATTGAATCTAGATCTTTATGACAACTACGAGAGCACCTGAAACCCTCCAAAATTCCATGTTCTATTTTTGCAGAGAAGATGCTGAAACTGACGACGCACTCAGATTGCATGTTGATGGCCTGATGAAAATAAATGTCTTGTCAATGTATTAAAGGATTAATAAAGGTCAGTCTGAAATGGCCACATCCCATGAAACTTAATTACTGGTAACATGTCATAAATGTGATTTCCTGTTTTAATAAAGAGAGCGGTAGCACATAAACCACATAAGTGCGGATTTCAGGAATGTAATTTCACTTTATCGTTTTGTGTTTTTATTTTTGGAAGGCTTAAGCATTCTACAGTTTCTGTTTGTTCGTCCATGTGTTTATTATGAACATTTTGTTATTATAGGGCTGAATGAAGGTGAACAAATAGCACTACGAGACCACTGGTATTTGTATTTTTGGTAAATTCATGTGAGACCTGAGCCCATAAGGCTGATGGTATGCTATTATGAGGCCAAGCTGGTAGAGTTGTTGGCAAAATAAACTTCTGACTCTGCAGCAGGACATTGGCACTGGGAAGCAGTACAGGACAGGGCCTTATGAACAGTAGCAAATTATATAGATTTCATTATTTCAGAAATTATTATATTTCATAAAATGCAATACATAGGGCCTCATTACACGTTGTGCGCTAAAAATCGTAAATTAGCGGCATGGCGCAATTAACGTGTCCGCCCTCGCAAGAGGGCGCTAATTGCGTGACATTACGAGTACGCGGACACGAGCATTGTGCCATGCCGTTAATGACCCTACCGCCATGCCGCTAAAGTCACCAAAAAGTCCCGTACCGGCCTCCCCGAAGGTGCAGATAGCACCTCCGCCCTCGCGCAGCATGCAAATATCGGTGACCGCTAAAAAGCGGTGACTGCTAAAAAGCGGAAACGGAAATAGCGTCATCGCACAGGAACGGGAACGAGCGCGGCGGCCATCTTTAAAAACACAATCCATTGCCATCCTCTGCCCCCTGGACCTGTACGTGTTACCCTGCTGCCTGGAAACCATCGTCACACCCTTACCATGCCCAAGGCACTAAAGAAATCCACAGACAGGCAGCGAAAGGAGAAGTTCTCCACTGAGGAGTTAGTCATGCTAACTCAGACATTAGCAGACAATGCAGGAGTGGTCTTTGCTAATGACATGCGGAGGGAGACCCTCCTAAAGAAGAAGGCCATCTGGGAGGAAGTGTCAACCAGAGTGAGTGCCGTTGGCAGCAGCACGCGCACCGTACGCGACTGCCGAAAAAGATGGGACGACCTGAGACTCCGGGTCAGGATGATCCTGTCCGAGAATCACAAAACTGCCACTGCTGGAGGATCAGGGTCTCCCATCAAGTTGAAGGAGTGGGAAGAGACTTGTGCAAACCTCATCGGGGTAGAATGCATTGAGGGTGTCGGAAGGATGGAGCACGGCGTGCAAGACACATCTGATGGAGGTAAGTGCACTGATGCAAGCATGCAATGTGAATGTACAGGTCCCCACAAATGTCAGCCCGGGATCACTGCATGTTTGGCCCAGCACCCACACATGCATACATCAACAGAGCCAAGTGCCACACACAACACTGCATGGATGAGGCACTGAAATGACACCTCACCTGCATTCTCCACAATGATTTTGAAATGGGCCCAAATGTAATCATGATGTAGCCTGCATTGAGTAAATGCGACCATAACCAATGACATCCACCTTCTTGTCCCCGACAGGGTCGCATTCAGACAGCGAGAGAGCTACCCAGGCACCCCCTGTGCAAAAGAAGCGAAGGCCACAGCCCAGCGAGGATGCCACAATGACATCCAGGGGAAAAGGGCCAAGGCCCCGATTGCAGCCTCCACAACAGGACCTGCGCGCCACTGCCAGTGCCAAGCAACACCCTACTGCGCCGGCTCCAGAGGTCCACTCCCCCCCCAAATCCCCGCCACCGAGGGTCCACCCTCAGCTGCAGCCAGTTCGGCAGGGGAGGCTGCAGCAATTGGGCCATTGTCCGACGTGGATGAGCCCACGTATCTGGATCTGCCCATGCACACCCCAAGCCCTGCTGTAACCCCAGAGCAAACCCCCTCCCCCACACCTGGCTCACACGTCACTGCTGACGAGTCATTAGAGGCCTTCAGTAGCCCCCCAGAGGCGGCATCTGCAGACCGGCAGGCATCCAGATGCGCAGCAGACACACCACCACAGGCCGCCACTGCCCTTGACCTGGCCACCGTCATCCAGCGCCAGCAGGCTCTAACAGTGCTTGACGGTCAACATGTGGAGGAGGCTGCCCGTCTCAGGGCTGACCTCTCTGAGACATCCAGGCACTCCAGGGAGGGGATGGAGTCCTGCACGGACAGGCTGTGTGGCGAGCTAACACGCGTCCGGGAGGTGCTGACCCGCATCACAGATGCAATGGAGCGCCAATTCACACAAGGACAGTCTGCCACCTCTTCAACCTGCAGTTCGCGGCAGATGAGTCCACTGAGACGGTCTTCACGCACCACCAGGCGCACCTCCAGCCAGCCCCCAAATGCTGGCCCTGTTAATGAACAATAGGGCGTGAACGTCCATTGACCTCGGTGCATGCCAGAACACATGCATTGTTGAAGACTTATGAGGGACAGTTGTGGGGGGTCGGGGGAAGGGTGTGAAGGGACAGTTGTGGGGGGTGGGGGAAAGGGTGTGATGGGACAGTTGTGGGGGGTGGTGGGGAAGGGTGTGATGGGACAGTTGTGGGGGGTGGGGGGAAGGGTGTGATGGGACAGTTGTAAGGGTGGTGGGATGGATGGGGAGTTGCAAATTTTTCTGTTTCTGTTCATTAATACACAGTTGTTTGAGCAAAACACAGGCCTGGACTCCTTCATTGTGTATGATCAATTTATTGACGCCAAGGTCCATTGTGAGCTAACAAACCGACACCAGTGCCCCACCAGCCATATACAGGTGACAGTATGACTACATGTAACTCAGAACAATTGGTTGATCAAATGCTGTCTCACAGCGCGTCCCTCCTGGCCATCCCCTCTTGCATGACCTGCATCCCCTTCACCTCCATCCTCATCCCCATCATCATCCTCATCAGGTGCCTCCATTTCAACCTCAGGGGGCAGTGGTACATTCCGTCTCATACACATATTGTGCAGCATGACACATGCCGTGGTGATCTTTGCCACCTTCTCATGGCGATATAGGAGTGCGCCACCAGACCTGCTTATGCACCTAAACCGTGACTTCAGAAGTCCAAAAGTCTGCTCAATGACAAGGCGGGTACGGGTATGGGCACGATTGTATTCGTCTTCATGCCTGTTCTGTGGGTTCCGTACAGGTGTGAGGAGCCACCTCTTCAGGGGATAGCCGGCATCACCTATATGGGGGGAGGAATGGGTTCCTGTTACTTTTCGGCACATGTGTGGCCTGTTCATGTCACATACTTTGACCTATCATTGAGAATCATGTGCACATTCAACTGCATCAATGAATATGGTCTGTGTGACTGCTTTGTGCAAAGGTGAGCGCAAGCATGCAAGTAGACATGCCCCATTGATGCCTCCTACAGTAATTCCCATGTCCTGGGTGAGGCCAGGTAATTGGTGTCCCTGTGGCCAGGCAGATGTGGTACTACACTGGTGGTGTACAGTGCTTCCGACATTGATCTTGCCATGCTGAGAGGCAACGCCTCAGTGGTGCCATGTGTTTGTGGTGCATTGCCATGGCTAGGGGGATCCCAATGCATGCATCCAAGGGCACAATGAATTGTTGATGTTGTGCTGTAGGAATGCTGCATGACTATGTTGATGTCATGGATGTCATATGTGCATTCCATGGCGTGGAGTGTCGTGCAATGTGGATGAGGATTGGTCTTTAATGTCAATGGGTTTGGATTGGCAGCTGTGTCGTGTGCCATATACTTGCATGTCCGTTCATCCCAAGTACGTTGCTGCCCTCACAGATGCCCATTAGCATACATCTGTATGTGCATTTGTGCAACGGACTACAGGCCACACCCAGTTGGAGGATCTCTCTACCCCCCCATGCACACCCAGTTGGAGGATCTCTCTACCCCCCCATGCACACCCAGTTGGAGGATCTCTCTACCCCCCCATGCACACCCAGTTGGAGGATCTATCTACTCCCCCAATACCCATGCACACCCAGTTGGAGGATCTCTCTACCCCCCCCAATCACACTGCCATGTGCTTGCCCTGCTACTCATCAAGTAGCCACGAACGTTGTGCCGTTGGTCGCACCATGTAGCGGGGGATAGTTGAGTTCCGCAGGACCATGGAATCATGGGTAGATCCGGGAAATCTGGCACAGCAATGTGTGATTATATTGTTTGCGTCACATACCATTTGGACATTGATTGAGTGGAATTGCTTCCTGTTTCGGTACACTAATTAATTGTGATGTGGTACAACCAATTCTACATGTGTACAGTTGATGGCCCCAATGCAACTTGGAATGCCTGCCAGTGTATAGAAGCCAACTTTGGTGTTTGCAATCTCCTGGGCAGTCTGTGGCATGGATATGTGTTCGGGTGCATGCTTCAGGAGGGCATCGAGTACCTGGTTCAGTGTGCGTGAGAATACTGGTTGGGAGATGCCATGCATCTGCCCCACTGCATGCTGGTAGGTTCCTGTGGCCAGGAAGTGGAGCACTGACACCACCTTCAGTAGAGGGGGGATGGCAGTTCTGATGTCTATGAGGCTCACAATGTCGTCGTGTATCATGTCCACGATGCTGGTGATGGTGTCCCGGTCCAGACGGTATAGGGTGTGTATCTGCTCAGGTGTTAGGTTGAATGGTCTGGCTCTGATCCTGGGAATTGGTGGGTGCCTCTGTGGTATGAATAGGTGGCGCGGTGGTGCTTGCTGTGCCTGTCTGGCCCTCCTCCTCCTCCTGCGTCTCCTTTGTGCAACCTGTTGTTGTAGCAGCAGCACTGCAATGAGGTCCTCTAGGCCATGTAATGCTGCCAGTATTGGAACCATCTTGGTGTGGGAAGGGGTGTGGTGTGCTCCTTTTGAGCTGCCACAGTGTCCATTGCCTCCACCTGTGCTGATTGTGTCCACCTGTGGCAGGTGGGAACAATGCTCAGTTCTATTAACGGGTGGTTTGCGATGACGGTATTAGCATCATGGCGGTAAGGGGTTTGGGGGCCTTTACCATGCCGCTATTACCATGTCCGCTCGCCTTGTGATGGTGTGCTATTAGCGGCATGGCGTTATTTACGGGATGGAGGGACGCGCGCACGCGGCCTGCCCGGTATTAGTGGCACCGTACTTCGCGGTGCCGCTAATAGCGGTGAGCCAGGTCGTGACTGGCATGGGGATTTAACGTTACCGGCATTACGTTACCGGTAACGTTAAATCCCTACCGCCTACCGTGTAATGAGGCCCATAGTATTAAAAATGGTAGATTAAACAATCATAAAACAACAATTACAATAACAGAGATTGGGGCTCATTACAAGTTTGGTGGTATCTCAGCAGTAACACCACGAGATACCACCAAACGGCATTACCATTACAGCCACTTGGTCTGGCAGTATGGTATGGTATTTGGTATTTATATAGTACTCTATATATCATTGGTATGACCTCAAAGCGCTGGTAGATTTAACGCCCTCGGGAACCGTAGTCCAGGTCATTTGAGAGATTAAGTGTCATAGGGTACTTGGGTGCACCAATTATGTGCGCAGCCGATGCAATTGCCTGATGGTAGCTGCAGCCTACCATGAGGTGTGGTGGTATTGATATCAGTTGAATGTGTGCAGCCTGGAGGATAGACACTAAGACTGGGTTCTGGCTGCGTTAGGCCTTTGTAGGACGCGTATGTGTGTAGCTAGGCCAGTAGTCATGGGATGTAATTGCGTTTCATTAGAGTGATGAGGTGTTCATGGAGTAATGTTCATATGTGAGCAGTTAGGCCAAAATTGATTGTGTGTTGGTGTAGAGTAGAGAGTAGGCATAGTGATAAGGGAGTTGAGTGTTTGCGTGGAGTTATGATCTAAGGAGATCGCTATTATGGATTTCAAGCACACGTTTTCTTAATAGTGACTTAATAAGCGTATTCAGTGGCATCAATGCTCAGGATCTCATCGAGCATGTGTCATCGGGTTGCAGGTCTTAGTCGCCTCAGAAGGTCATAGTCGGCATTACGGAAAGAGCCACCTTTTTAGGGCTTTGCAGAAGGTCAGATGGTCTTGGGTGTGTCGAATATGAGGGGAGAGCGTATTCCACAGAGATGGGGCCAAAGTTGGATCCTCCGATCCTGATAGAGTTAGAGGTTAGAATCACTAGGAAGAGGGCAGTGCTTGATCTAGGGTGTGAGATGGGAGGTAGGGCATTATCTTCTCTTGTAGGTACGTTGGGCCGGTCTTGTGCACTGCTTGGTGGGTGATGCATAGGGTCTTGAAGGTGGCCCTTCATCCGACTGGGACCCAGTGGAGTGTTTGGAGAGCAGTGTAGATGTGGTCTCTTTGACCCAGGGTGAGGAGCAGTTTTGCGGCAGCGTTTTGGGCTCTTTGGAGTTTGTTGAGTTGGTATGCTGGTGCTCCCATATATAGGGAGTTGGCATAGTCCAGTCTCGACTTCACAATAGACATAACTGCGGCAAGTCTGTTCAAGTAGGAGAGGTGGGGGAAAATGCGCCGAGAAGCTTGAGGTGGTAGTGACAGCATTTTGATATGTTGTTGATCTGATGGGAGAGGGTTAGGCCCGAGTCCATAGTGCAGCTTAGGTTTACGACTATATCGGACTGGTTGGGGGGGTGAGGGAGGAGGGCCATGGGAGCGGATGTGGGAGAAGAGCAGCATTGCCGCACACCATGATTTCAGTTTTATCAGGGTTCAGCGCAGGTGGTTTTTTGTCATCCATCACTCAATCTCGCTGAGACAATCTTCAAGGTCGGGACGAGGGTTGGTGCTTGTCTTGGGGATTCTTAGGATATTTTGGTATCATCAGCATAGTTGTAACAGGAGAGCTTGTGCGAGCGGATGATTCCTGGTAGAGTGGTCATATAGAGGTTGAACAGGAGAGCAGATAGGCATGCGCCTTGGGGTACACCAGTGTTCACCGAGCGAGCAGTTGAGATAAAAAGGGGAGAGGATGGTTATTTGTTTCCTGTTGCTGAGGAAGGAGGCAATCCATTTGAGTGCAGTGCCACGGATTTCCAGGGAGTGAAGGCGGTCAAGGAGGATTGAGTGGTTAACTGTGTCAAAGGCTGCAGAGAGATGGAGGAGAATCAGTGCTGCACAGCCTTCAGAGTCTGCAGTGACCTTGAGGTCATCCCAGATCGAGATCAGAGTAGTCTCTGTTCCATGTCGTGGTCTGAAGCCAGATTGTGCGAGGTCAAGGAGACTGTTGGATTCTACAAAGGAGTTGAGCTGTGAGTATGCTCTCTGGTCAATGAGTTTTGCGAGAAATCTGGTGTTAGAGATCGGCCTGTAATTCTTGGGTTCAAGGGGGTCAAGGGATGACTTTTTTAGAAGTGGCTTGACATGCGCTATTTTGAAGGCTTCGGGGAAGATGCCAGAGGTGAGGGAGCCATTTAGTATGGCTCTTCCATGTTCTCCTGTGCAGGTAGAGGAAAATATTTCTTTCAGGACAAAGACGGGGCAGGGGTTGAGGGGTGACCCGGATGGTTTGCTGGCTGATAGTAGGTCACAGAACTCATCTCTGGAGATGGGTTTGAAGGAGTTGAAAGTAGGTAAAGTGGGCATCAGGGCAATGGGACCAGGGGATGTGCGGGGGGGGGGGCGGTGGACAAAAGACAGTTTGGTGTTAAGGGTTGCTGTCCTGTCAAGTGCGGTATATAGAAGTGTAGTGAGAGGGAGTCAGAGAGTGATTGTGTGAAGGTGCACGTAGGTTTCATGAATTCCGATATGATCATGTGGAGTTCTTTGCTGCGGTTACCACAGTTGAGAATTTGATTATTGTAGTAGGATTTTTTGGCCTTTTGGATTTCGGATTTGTAGTTACGGTGGTGCATGGCAAACACAGATCTGCTGAGATCGGTTTTAGATGCGCACCATTTGCGTTCAAGAGAGTCATTTTGTTTTTTGGTATTCCTCAGGTGGGGCGTGAAGCATTTGGGTGACAGTCCTTTTCGTGAGGATGCGGGGCACGAGGGGATGAGTGGAATTAGTGAGTCTTTAAGGCAGCAGTTAAAGGAATCAATGGTTAAGGGTTTATCATGGGGCAGTGTTGCAGGGGGACGTAGAAGCAGGGCTTCGGCTAAGTAGGGAAGGATCTTGACTTTGTTCCAGCATTTCAGATCAGGGGTGGCAGCCGGGGGCGCTGAAGGTGAAAGGGCGTGTGTGTGAATAGAGAAAGGGATGGCAAAGTGGTTGGTCCAGATGAGCGGTTTGGGACAGGGTATAGACCAGGTGATGGAAGCTGAAAATTGCATCAAGGATGTGCCCACCTGAATGCGTTGGACCAGTGGTATGTTGGGAGAGGTTGAGCGCATCAAGGCGGCCAACCAGCGGATGAGTCATGGGGTGGTTGGACATATCGAACCAGATATTGAAGTCTCCCAGGAGTGTCAGAGAGGGGCGATTTACCTGAATGTTAACTATTGAGTCGCATAGGTTGTTGGCGAAATGTCGGTCGTATCGAGCAGGTCTTTAGATAAATAGGAAACTGTGGGTGAAAGTCGATGGTAGCGAGAGTTTTACCAGAAAAGATTCACAGGAGGCATCGCATGTCTGGGATTCGATGAGTGAGACAGAGAAATGGGTTTGAAGAGGATTACCACTCTACCACCTCTGGCGGGTCTATTGTGGGCGATAAGCGAGTAGCCAGGGGGGAAGGCTTCATGTGATACTGGGGCAAAGTCATCAGAGAACCAGGTTTTGGTGATAAAGATGAGGTCAGGATTGTCAGAGGATAGGAGGACAAAGATGCTTTGTCTGTTTTCTGCTACAGAGCGGGCATTTAAAAGGATGCATGTGACTTAGTAAGGGGAGGTGTTTTTTGTGTTGCTCATCACAGTGGGAGCTTGGCGGACATGGGTGCCCTATGGGGTGGAGGGTGTGGTAGGATCTTTCAGGGTGGTTGAGACCGGTTGAGGAGGGGTAGAGGGGGGTTTGGGTGCCTGTGGACTTTGAGGGTTGGGTGAGGGGGTTACGTCTATGTGGGGCGGGAAGAGTAGGCGATGGAGGTAGGTAGGTATGTGAGAGACGAGGGGTGGGTTAAGGGGGGTTGGGAGGGTGGTGAGTGGATTAATAGAGGTGTGCGGGATGAGGCAGGGTGTTTTTGGATTGAGTCTGGAGGGCACTGGGGGTTTAGGTGTACTGGATGGGAAGTCAAGGGAAAGGGGTTGGAAACTGGGAGAAGTGAGAGGGGAGTGTCTGAGGGTAGGGGAGGGAGAGGCTGCAGGTTGGACTGAAGCAGAGTGGTGTGCTGTGGTGGGTCGAGGGAGAGGACCAGTCACTTTTTCGGCATTCTGTGGGTTTTGGTGCCATAGGGGTGTGAGAGAGGGTGGGGGGGATCAGAGGGAGAGGGCAATGAGGCTACCGTTCTAGCAAGGGTGAGACAAGCTACATTTAGAGAAGGTAAGGGATATGAAGGGGGGGTCTGTTGGCGGGGTCGAGTAGGGGTTAAGGGAGTGGGAGAGGGTAGCATGGGAGGTATGAGGGGCGGGTGGTGAGTTCCCCAGTGGGCCAAGTGGGAGGGAGAGGGCAGCATGGGAGGTAGGTTGGGGGGATGGGGAGTTCATCAGTGGGCACAAAGATGCTGTGGTGGTGGAGGTGGATTTGCACTGTTTGCGCTATTCCTTAAACAGTGTTGCTTCCTCTGTGAAACAGTCGCCATTTAAGTCTCCCCACATCACAATGCAATGTCTAGGTTGAACCAACTGCCCAGGCATTCATCTATTATATCTAAGATGATTTTCGTAAAGCCAACTGATTTGAGGTCTCCCACGTCTCAGTACAAGTTTAGTAACATCACACTCCTGGCTTTGCCATCATGTGTAGTCCCAGTTTTTAATATTAGAGCCTGAATCAGTGGTGTGGGATGTTTCACTGAGATCACTCTAAGGTCGTTTGAGTTTTTTATTGCGACCCAAAGGTCCGCCATAGGGCGACCGCTAAGTCCCTTCACAGCCGGATTAAGATGCACTATGACGCCCGCTAATAGTGGGGACTCTCGCAGTCATGTTTCTTGTAGGCATATCACGTCATAATGGTCAAAGTTTAAATCCCCTTTCCCAAACAAATGTGAAAAGCTCTCGTAATCCAGCTGCCTATTACCGTTTGCAGGGGCTGCAGTCTTTCTTCCGACTCCTCGTCCAGCTGTAGACATTATGATCGTGAGTTACCAGCCGCTAGAACACCTGCTAACCAGCTCCAGCTTTCTTCTTCATGTCCTGGTTGTCAACCCTGTATGAAGCTGCTCTCGTCTTTTGATGTTTTTGTACTTTCCACCACAATCCACAGTTGTTGGTTTTTCCCAATCCTAGTACGTTTGAAATGGGTGGGTTCCCATTGTTGCCCCCCACTTCACCCAATGGCTGTGATTCCAACTTCTCGGTGTAGTTATTTCCGGGGATGACCTCTTTCTCTCCCCCCTCCCCCCTTTGGTCTCTCTGGGGGCTTTCATCTCTTAGCTCGTATTTTGACAATGAAAAGCCCATGGGTAGTAGATTCTCTACCTCCGTGAGTAGTAAGTGTTTTATCTCAGGTGAAGATAGACAAATCACTGCTCTATCTAGCTGACCCTCTTCTGGGAATTCAATCAAGTGTAGATCCTTTGACTTGATCCCTCTTAGTTTGACATTGCAATGAAGGAGTCGCAGGATTTAGGATTCGATCATCATTTATGTAGAGAATCCGTTCCTACAGAGGTCTAAAAGTATCTGGCTCCATTTGTTCGTAATTTTCTAGATCCTTCCTCCCCTTCCTGCAAGTATTTTGCAGTGCAGTTTGTCACTCCCTTTGGCCCTCGATTGGCTAGCCAAATCATTTCTCCTTTGTTCCATGGTTTTAAAGAATCATACCCTTGGTGTCACTCGTTTTTTTACCTTCGCAAATGGATAGAAGTTACCAAGTGTGATAAGGGGGTATTCCAACTGGTGGCGTTACTGCCGGATTACAAGTGGTGGGTTGGCGGTGTAAATTCCAATTTTATGGAGTGCATAGGGTTCCATTGGGGATTTTGGCATTTACTTGCACGGAATTCCAGGGTGGTAATGCTGCCTATTTTTGGAGGTAAACTGGAGGTTCCACTTTAACCTACAAAATTTGGACTTCATAAAATGGGGATTTACACTGCCAAAATGCCACTTGCGATCCGGTGGAGGCAATACTGCCAGACCAAGTGGCAGTAAAAGTAATACCGTTTGGTGGTATCTCAGTGGTATTATTGCTGAGATACCACCAAACTCGTAATGAGCCCCATTGACTGTTACAGTACAAAAAAAGAAAAGAATGTTAAGATAAAATAAGTTTGTAGAAAAACTCATATTGTCGGTCCAGAAATAACAACGTACCGGCACCCTTTCCGGACCGCCACGCTACTAGTCTGCCTGCAGGGGCCATTGTGTCCCGCAGGTCTGACCTCCCGGGGCAACGGTCCCAGCAGGCAGACTTGTCACGGAAGCACCGGTGACAGTGCTTCCGTGTCCCCATTCCCATAGAGTCCTATGGGGGGACTTACACTTTCCGGCTGATATCCCGGGCCGCCAAACTCGTAATGAGGCCCATCATTTCATATATTTGAGTCCGTAGTACCATGCAGCATTTATAAAGTTAAACACCATTGGTTATAAACATGTTTCAAGAAAATGATTACTGCTTCTGTAAACCCAAAGTCCCTTCTCCTTAAAAATACATAGTCCATTTCTTTCTGAGATGACCATTATGAGGACACAAGAGTGCAAAATGGGAATTGACTCTAAACCTTTGGAGCAAACTGGGCAGTTCTCGTAATTACCTGGCTACCATTTAATTATTTGTATCCCCAAAGGTAGAAGATGTAGGAGAAATTTCCTAAAATGGGAACACTTATAGGGGTTTATAATCCAGTTCAAGTCATTTTTAAATTGCCAATTATTTGTCACTGTCAAATATGCAATTAACGTCATACGAAGCGGTGACATGGAAAGGAAATGGGACCAAGCCCATTCTTCATGGGCAGATCTTTAATCATCCGTTTCCTTTTGAGAGGAGCTGGCATTTTCCTGCCAGAGATGCCCAAAGCTAAACTCAATTAGCAACAGTTTAACAGGCCTGGCCAATCTCAAGTGTTTACCTTCATGGTTTGCCAACATATCCCAGATGATCTTCCTACAGATCGACAAATCTGCAGTTCAATGAATTCTGAGCCAGAACAAAACTGGTTCAATAACACATTGTAAAATAGTTGTGGACAGCCTAGTTCCTGGTTAGCTGGAATAGAAGGTGTCAGGAATACCTCACCTTACCATCAATGGCTTTAGGCTCAAAACAGAATCTGTGAGGTAACCCAGCCCACCTCAATACCCGCCTCTCCAGAATCTCAATGTTATGAAGTGGTAGACAAATGGTGGGAGGAAGAAAGAGTACTGATGCCACAAACCCCCAGGCTGTAAGAAAGAAGATGTCAGTACATATGCAAAAGCAAGGGTAGGCTAGAACTACTCATAAACACATCCACCCACCTAGGGTTAAGATGTAGAGGAGGTCCCAGATATGGCCTGCACTCCAGCCACCCATTTTGAAGTACCAGGAACGTACACACCGAGATATGTGACGTATGATGAGCAAATAAACCAGCAGAGAGACGCACTAGGGCTCTGCCCAGTGCCCATCAGAAGAGCAATACCTGTTGAAGTGCCAATAATCACACAACCATGGGCAGTACGGTATCCATTGAGACAACCATACCAGCAGCTGACACGAAATGAAGACTACTTGCAAACTGTCCCAGAAGGGACATAAAGGGCCATTGAAGGCGAATGGGGATGACACAAGGGCCCGGACAGACTCACAGATGAAAGAAATGACAACCAAAAAGGTGATAAACAAAGACGAAATGTAACGAATAATGACATAATGGACCTAGAAGAAGGGACGGTCGAAATAACAAAAGCAACGTAACTATAAAGCAGGATGAAAATATGCAACTAAGCTAACGCCTGTAAATAGGCTTGGAACGCAAGAAGCTAAGGAAACAGTACTGCTTGCTATGCTTAGTAGAAGAATAGAGCGGCAAGCGCCAACTATATATCTACCTGAATGAACCACATTATATAAGTGCAAAAGCCACTTTATAGAAAAGCAGAATTAACCCAGGTTGCTAAGGGTCAAACAGGCCAGGATTCATATGCCAGCACAAATCCAGACGAAAGAGCGGAATAGAAACTTAGCAAGAAGCAGCTCATGCCTGGGAGTTCGAGGTCACCCCAAGGAAGGGAGGAGAGCGGCAACTCTGAAGAATCAAAACTTAAGAGCATAGCAGGCTGCCCTGTGAAGATCAAGATAAGGAGGCCCACCCAGGCAGGTGGCAAGGCCGAAGGGAGAATCAAATACGCAAATAGAAGAAAAATGAAGCAGATTCACGGTGTACTAACACGTGACCAGCCAGGCGCAGAGAGGTACCAACGTCTGATGCCACCCAAAACCAGAGGATGCCATAACTTTTCCAGATAAGAAGCTACAGTTTTGAGGCCATCCTCTGCCAACTAATTGACACATAGCCCTAAAGTACTGATTGATGGAAGGGAGGCAGGGTGAATCTTGGGGCATACCGCATCTAGGTGATCATTCTGCATGCTGCTAATTAAAGTGGAGATTTATACCTAGGGGTGTAACCGACCCAATCACAATGGACCAAATAATCTAGGGTCCTATAGCTAGTAGAACCAATGAGACGTTGTACTTTTAGTGACTTCTGGCACGAGTGATGTAGAGGGATGGGTGTAGATGCCTAGCCGATAAGAGTTATCCAATCCTCACACTCTGTTACCATATACAAATATAGCAACTGTATTAAAGTTACCTTTTCCTAACCAATAGAATTGCATGTTAACTTTGAGTGTTACACGTCAACGATAACGAGTTTTGGGTATAAAAGTTACTGTTTGCATGAAGTTCGGGGAGTTGAAGTGAAACGGGCGATCGCATCACTGTTGATTTCCATGTTTCCCCTTTTTTTGTACTTGTCATTAAACAGACTTCCTTTTGCCAAACCATTGAGTTGTCCTTATTGATTGGTGTTGGAGTAAGAGAATCCTGCATCCCATTCACCTCAAGGTGCAGCTATCTCGTCCTAAAGTACTTGAGGGTGAGCTCTGATCCTATGGGCCCGTCAGAGGTCACTCCACCCTTCTGTACAAAGAGACAGTCCACTGCCAACCTAGTTGGCGGACTGGTTCCTGCACTGAGCCGATGGGTCAGGGAATCCACACAGACGGCACGAGAAATGACAAAAAAGTCAAAGTACATGCAAGGACATGTCCCGACGACACAAGGACGAACTACTTGGAACAATAGGGGAGAAGGTAATCAATTATCAGATAGGCAAAGCACAGAACAAACAGAAGTACCAGGATATCTAGGGCTAAATCGTAATCCAACAAACAATCCAACAGGCAGACCGGGTTCATAACATTGTGAGCAATAGCAAACCATCCAGATTCAAACACCATCCAAAAGGCAAAGTCCAGAAGGCAGGCGAGTGTCAAAATAGTAAATCAGGCACTAGAAGGTAGAACAAGGATCAGATATACCGGGGGAAACAGGAACGTAGTATAAGGAGGGAGACAGACACACAGAGGTACGGGTGGGGTAGGAGTCACAGGAACAGAACAGGGACTGCCAGGCAAGGTAGCGTGGAAGTGCAAAAGCTGAGCACTTATTCAGTGAATAGCGATGCAGTCTGTGTGTCGTAGCTTCTAATGATATAGAACGGTGCTGTTATGCATCGAACAGATCGCAGCGCGCAAGTGGCCCAACGTGTCAGCAGACTGATGTGAGGATGCATGCCGGCGTCTAAGCAAGGATTGCTGGGAAATGAAGTCCTGCCATGCCCCGAGCCTCCAGGGAAGAATGCTGTGCCGTTGCTGTTCAGAAAACTTGACAGAAAGTGCCTTCCTAGGCAAGAGTACTAATCTCATAAAGAATCCTCTTTCTGTAGAGTGTAAAGTTGTGGATGATCGTTACCCACACAGTTCAGAAACATTAAGGCTACAGAATGAGCTTGTGCCGGATACAATTTTAGAACTAGAGAAAGTACTCTGGTATTAGTTTGAGTATCCAGCACAGAGATTACACCTATTCTCTGTTTGAAAGATACATGACATCGATAAACATGAGATGACCAGATGCCTTTTGATGATATCCTAATCCCAATGTAATCAAAAGAAGAACATTGTTGAATGGGTTCATTATTAAACTTAAATACACAAGTCATGATTCGGGATCTATGTAGGCTGTGGCAATTGTTGTTACAGTGTTAACTTCCAAACAACGGTCCATACAAAAGCTCTCCAGAGCTGCTAGTTGTTTCGTAATACTTATTGGTGTTTTGGAAATTAAGAGTACCAAATGTCCTTTCTGCAATTAGCAAAGCATCACATTCCACGCTCTTGATAACAAATTGTTAATTATGTGAGAAACCTGAAGGTACTCTCACATCTACTCCCCAGGGATCTTCTGTTCAGGTGGCCAGGGAAAGGCCATAGCTTTTGCATCCCAACCCGGGGTGTGGACAAGTGAGGATCACCTGAGTGTAGGGTACTTGGGTATTGGAGAGAGGGTACCCGAAGACGAGGCATGGCATCCCCCCTTCCCTGATATTGATCTACCCTTCTCTTCCTTAGTCTTTATGGGCTAGTGCCAATCTCATCCCATCCTCCCCTATAGTTTTCTCTTAAGCACTGAGAAGAAGAAGAGGGAACTAGGAGTAGTGCAGATTTCCTATTATAAACACCACTCTGGTTCTGAGATGAAGAAGAGTGGTCTGAAGGCATGTGGCAATGAAGGTCAGGCATGTCACACTAATAGATGATTCAAAGAGGGTCTGGCAATTGAGGATACATCATTTCACCTGCAGCCTGTTAGTAATAGAGGAGAGTATAAAAAGGTGGAATCCAGAAGCACATGTGAGGTGCAATCACAGAAGGAAAAGAGAATCGAAGAACTGCCGTGCTGAGGAGCGAGGAGCCTTTACGCCAACGAAGATCCTGAGAGTCTTGCTGAGGTTGGCTGTGCAGGACTGGGAGCCCCTGTGAGGGAGGGCATACAGCAGGAACTGCTAGGGAGCAGAGGCAGAGCCAAGCATGAAAGCCAGCGTGTGCTGAAGTAACTGGCGAACTGACTAGTTGGTTTTCCCCCTCAGGGAGAAGCCGCCAAACAGAGCTAGAGAGACCCGGTAAGTGTTGGGAAACACTAAGAACGCCAGATCATTTCCAGGGACTTTGGAATTGGTATTGAAAACTGCATTTATTGAATATTGAACTGCTTTAAAGGTACTGCATAAGTGCACACACGTGAAAACTCCATTTATTGAATACCAAACTGCATGAAAAGTGCTGCTTAAGCCCAAAAAAGTCTGAACAATGGCTTTAGGGAAAACCTACGGTTGCGTGACCTTTGATGGGTGGACCGTGTGGTCTGATAACTGCACCTAGACCAGAAACCACTACATCTTTGAAAAGCAGCAAATAAGTGTGTGTCCTTGGTGAAGCTAACCAAATGACTGATCAATCGAACCAGGTATTCGCTTATGAACTTGTGAACAGAGGAAGCAAGTTAACATGTTCACTGTAAATCTTGGGGAAAGGAACCCTGAGAACCAAAGAACTGGAGAGTGTTTATCTTGGGGAAGGGAGTCCCAAGATCATAGTGTTGTATGAACTTGATATACATTTGAACTTGGGGAAGGGAAACCCAAGGCCTTCTTTTGATGCGAACTGTGAAGTTACATTGGAACTGTATTGAACTTGAACACGTATATTTGGTTGAGAACATTTCCCAACTCGATTTTTTTTTGTTGTGAGGACATGCATAGATTTTGACACAGACAAACCTTTGGACTTATAGACATTGACTATACTTAGATTTCTTTAGGCAGGGAACATCCCACCATAGCATAGGGTTAGCTAGGTGTTACACCATCCTGATTATTAATAAAGCTTTGTTTAGAAATATATCTGTTGCCTGTGTCATCTCTCTTGATACCATGCCCGTCTCACAATATACAATAACAAAGGGGCGTGGCAAGTACGCATCATTGCCTAATCCCACTAGTTACTATAAACCAGTAGGTGCACTCTTCACCCTGTCCAAAAAGAACCCTTGCAGAGTTGGAACAACTATAGCATTTACCAGGTTGAATGGACTGCCAATGTATGCAACACCTTCCAAAGTTGTCTCCTTTTCACACTGCTGGAAGCTGTTTTAAAGACAATGAACAAAAAGTAACAGAAACGCTTTGCGGCTCCAAACAAACTTTTATAGAATATCACTGATAATGTTTGATTTTGCCCCATTTGTTTCAGAATCCACCTGGAAGGTTCTATAACATTATTATCAGCGGCCCACTCTTCTAATCTTATTAATAACACCTTTCCATAGACCTTGGCCGAACTATCTGAAAGTGAAAATGGGCAGTAGTTTCCTGGACAACACTTGATCACCTTTCTGGTAAATTTCTACTATTTCGGCTGCACAGCAACTAGATGGAACAGTATTTTTTCGGTTAATGGTATTAAAATACGTGGTTAGCACTGGGGACCAGATTATGGGTGCTGATGAGAAAATATCAACGTGAATTATACCGGGGCTGGGTGTTTGGGAACCGTGGTCTCAAAGAGTTCTCTAGGGGATGTGTCTATATAAGACTTGGTCTCTGCTATACAACTCAGCGATTTTATTTAATCTAACAACGTTCTCCAAATTGATTTTTTACTCACGCAGTGGAAATTCTCTCCCAAGGTGATTACAGGAATTTTTACCACAGTTTCTCTCCAGGTGCTAAACTAGGGTAATTACATTAGGCAGTTCACCAGTTCTTCTTTTGGAGGCTTTCTCCCGTGTTTGAGGATTCAATGATCTACAGACTTGGGGATGTTTTAGAGGGTGTGTGGTTAGATCTTTCGCAACCACTGTGTTAGCCATCGTTTTAGAAAATCCAAATAGGAGTTGGCGCTTTAGGCCAGAGGCTGCGTGCTATTTTTAGTCAGCATAGATTTCAGGGACCCAATTTCAGAAGATAAAGTCAATACTAAGGTACATAAAACAGTGCAATTGTTAGCAAAAGGTCTGGATCCGTTTTGCAACTTCCTTGCAGTTAGGACATAAAGTAGGATGAGCATGCTTAATAGAATGAGTAGAGCTTGCTTTTTTCTGAGCGGTGTGTGAGAATCTGGAACTTGGGATCTAGTGCCTCTCCTGCGAGCAACGCAAGTGGACCAAAATAATGTGAGATCGCTACGCCTACCGCTATGATTGAATTTGGCAGCTGGGGGACTCACTCGCAGTCCTATGGTTTTTGTATTGCACGGCAATGTAATAAGGAGACTCTGTTCCTTGGTCGAAACATAGGATTCACTTAAAAGCTCTGTGCATCGTCCACGAAGCCTTCTGGTGCAGCGGGAGGAAGTGCCAAAACAGAAGGAAGACCATAGTCACCAGGTGGGTAATTCTTAACTTGACCGCAACAGGTTAAGCATGTCTCAAGGGCATAAGATGGAAGAAGGACAGAGGCCGGCATCCACCACCCAGGCAGTCCTCACTCAGCCTCTCTGCATCTCTCTCTGCCGAACGGTCACCTCCAGAACACTCACTCTCAAGCCCCATGTCAGTAGTCCATGCTGACATCACCACACTGCAGGTGCCCAGTAACCATGCTGACATCACACATACTGCAGGTGCCCACTACACACCTTCTCCCTTAACATTCATAAATAGTGAAAAGGGAAAGTGCCATAAAATGTTAAATAGACAATTAACAGACTTTTGACACCCCGAGAAAAGACACCGTTCAACATAAAACATTGCAATGAATAAAATTGTAATGCAGACTACGAACCCTAACGAGGAACACATGACCCCAAAATGGCATGAAATATGATATGCAACAATTGCAATAATAGAGCTAATACTGGGGTCATTATGAGGTTGGAGGTAAGGGGTTAACGGTGCCAGTAAAGGGGCTAGTGCCGTTAACCCCTTACCGCCACATTACGAGGTCCTTTAGCGGGTCCCGCTAAGGGCGACTGGTTTTACCAGCCGCCCTTAGCTCGATTGGGAATGGGGATGTTCAGGGTCTGGGTTCCTTGAATGAGGAATTACTGGGTCCTCTAAGGTCGGAATGGCCTGGTAATTCCTCATTTGAGGAACCCGGACCCCGTATGCGGTAAGGGGGTAGCCATGGTTCTAATAGCACCATGGCTACCTCCAACCTTGTAATGACCCCAATGTCTCTCCAACACTTCATCCTTTAATTCACACTATGTGACTCATCACACCAAACCATTCATGTACATTCCAGTTTTCGAATCTCTGGAAAGTTCACACCCTTGTCACAATGAAACACAGACCCCACTCACTCCCTTCAACAGCAAGGCCATGAAAAACATAAAAAACGGACTAGGGATGAGACACAACATCCAATTACCCCTCTAAGCGTGACAAAGATTTCCTAACATAACAAAACCATCCATACACAAGAAAAACATTAACAATTGACTGACACTGAGCCAACGGCCTCTCTAGTTGGGCAAGAACCAGAAGCCCAAGGAAAACAAACAACTTCCCCAGCAGACACTGAAACATAGTGCAGAGACAGGGGGTAAACACACTCAATCCCAGTTAATGAGAACCCGAAGGTCACTACCTTACAACGCACACAGACAGCCAACCAGCAGAATCCAAAGGTCACCCCTGCACAATCCACACAGCATAACACTCTGAACCCGAAGGTCACAAATTTTAAAATGCGGAGAGCGTAATAATAAAATCCTGCTGGTCACAAAAAGTAGTACATGCCCTCTCCACCCACTAATTCCCCAACACATTTGTACCCTTTGCAGCTGACAACTAAAAAGCTGCAACACTTTGCCAATGTCAAAACATAACTCCAACACATGTGTAAGGTACTTCAAACATGGCCCCACATGAACATTGTCATGACCTACAGAACATGCCCCTTTTGGACTTCCTGGTCCTTGTCTCAACGGGGCTTACACTCCCTTGTACTCCCAACATGGCCGTCCACTGTGAAACACCTTTCTCGCTCTACACGTTGGACGTAGCGTGTTCTATTAATAGACCACGCCTCCCGCAGCTCCACGCGTCTCAATGCTATTGCGAAGTAGCGGCCAGACGTGTGCTCCGTAGCTTGCGGTATTGTTTTCCTTGGTTCTTTCCCAGCCAACCCCATTCCTAGTCCCTTTCCTTCCTTTCTTGATTCCTGGACTCGTGTGCTGAGTAGCGCACTCTGTAAATTTCCCGGATTCCTGGATCTTTGCATCCCAGAACGTTGAACGCACGCTGGAGTCGGAAGAGACTCGTGCAGCCTTATTCAAGACCCGATCCGTCCGCAAGAAGGCATCAACCAAGAAATCCAGCAAAGATCGAAATCAGGTGAGAAGGGGGGGAACTCCTTGACAAACATGTGCTATACCCAACCACAAGTCCATGTTCCAGAAACTCCCGTTCAGCCACGCCATTATGGTCATGTACCAAACACCACAACCTACACCAGGGTATAGCCCCCATAACACAGCAGGGTTTAGTTCCCCAATGACACAGCAGGGTTTAGTTCCCCAGGGGGTTTAGTGCCCCATAACACAGCGGGTTTAGTTCCCCAAAAACCTCAGTGGGTTTTAGTGCCCCAATAACACAGAAGGGTTTAGTATCCAAACAACTCAGTGCAGTCTAGTTCCCCAAAAGCTCAGCAGGGTTTAATCCCCCCCCCCCCCAACAACACGCAACGTTCCCCATGGGCAAAACATAGGATAACCCCTGTTTTATATGGTCCCCTTGGGGAACAAAAAAAATGCGTGATAAGTCCCCACGGCAACAGCACAATGAATACCCTATCACAAGAGATGACGGAAAACATCTTGTCAATCTCTATGTAACCAATAACCGAACAATATGAACAGTATCTCAACACCATGATGCTTGCATACCAAAGGAAACAGCTATGCTCACCTTACATCCACACACGTCTCCAAAATACTCAACCGCTCTGTAAGCCAGTCAACATGTGCAATCAGGTACACGTGAAGTATAGCGTAGTGGCACTTGTCAGTATATACTCATCTCATCTTAAAGGAATACCTCAAAGAAATCATGAGTCCATATCCTGCTAAAATAAAGAATGAGCGCTTGCAGTCGTTTCACATGTCGCTCTTATAACTCTGAAACCAGAACAGACGGCTTAAACAGATCTGCACACAGATCTGCACACTACCGAACATTTTCATCGTTATGCAGTTTTCTTGAATAAAGCAACAAACTCTGGATCTAAATCACTTAATAGAAGAAGATAATCATCACTGGCAATCTTCAGCCCCTTTCCACACATGAGACAACGTCCCATATTGATGGCAGCCTGCTCTTCTCAGGTTAAAGGGCTGTTACAGTACCAACCAAACTACTGATCAACTTCCTCCCTTCTCCTGCTACTCCTACTAGCAACTCTCTGGCTCCTCTGCCACCTCCTCCTCCTTCTCCTGCCTCTCTGGCACCTTCGTCCTCCTCTCCGGCTACTATGCCACCTCCTTCTACCACTCCTGCCCACTCTCTGGCCCCTCCACCACTTTCGCTGGGTATATCTCAAGCCTGTACCCCACCCTGGAAGTCTTTCAAATGTGGCAACCTGCTCCACGTCGCTACTCTCAACTCTCGCTTTGCTGTCAAACACTCCTCTGACATCTGCCTCCTCCTCGAAAGAACTTGACCTGGATGTCCTTTCACTCACCGAAACATGGTTCACAGCCAGCTCTATCACGGGTTTTGACACTCGCCTCCCTGAAGGCTACAAGATCCTCTCCCAGCCCAGAGCCAACCGACCCAGAGGTAGAGTTGCTCTGATCTTTCCTGAGGTGGTCCCTGCTTCTGTCATTCCTATGCAGGCCTACTCTTCCTTTGAATGCCTAGTCTTCAGGCTCTCTATCTCTCCTGGCTTCTCTCTGACTGTGGCCACCATCTACAGGCCACCATCTTCAGGCCAGGAGACTCTCTTCCTCTCAGAGTGGGCTGACCTCTCCTCTTCTCTCCTTGCCTCTACCTCTCAACATCCACCTGGATGCTTCTAATCCCTCCTCTGAGCTTTTCAGCAACCTCTGTGACATTCTTTCTCCATTCTACCCTACGGTCTGACACACTCTGCCGGACACACCCTGGTTCTCATCTCCTCAGACATCCCCCTCTCCAGAGGCGCTGCTGAGGGGGGCTTAAGAGGCTATAGCCCTGGGTCTTTTGGTTGTAGCCCCGGACAGAATCTCAGGGGCTACAACCAAAAGGCTAGTTAGCCCCAGTCCCGAAATGAGTATAGCTCAGGGTCTTTTCTAGACCTAACAACACTCCTGCCCCTCTGAAACCCTCTCACCACATTTCTCTCTTGGACTGACCACTTTCTGCTTTCCTCTCATCTGAAACTCTCCATCCCTCAGGCTAAGCACACCCCAGCACTGCCACCTCCCTTCTCGGTCATCCGGCCCATGAAGCGCGTCTCAGTGGATGCCTTTGCCTCTATTTTCTCTGTTGCTCCCACTCCTGCGCTGACTCACACTGACACCGCCCTCCCTATCCTGCATCTTGCGATCTCCAACACTCTGGACATCCTTGCCCCTGTCATGAGAAACTGCCTTGAGCCTACTTCCAAGTGCAACTCTTGCTATGAATCTGACCTCGCCGCCGCCCTAAAACGCACGTGCAGGGTGGCTGAGAGGAAGTGGAGGGCTTTGGGCGCGTCCTCTGACAAACCGGCCTGCCGCCTGCTCCAAAGGCATTACAGACTCTCTGTCCTGTCCAAGAAGAGAGTCCACATCCAAGCCTGCGTTCCTGCGGCCTGTAACAGCACAGCCAAACTCTTTCAAATCTGCAAGGAGCTGTCCAATCCTTCTGAAGTCGCCACCTCTCCTGTTCCCTCCCAGTCCCTCTGTACAGCTCTGGCATCTCACTTCATCTATATTTGTATAATGTGCTGTTTATTTGATTTTGTAAAGGTTGAAATACATTTTAACCAATAAAAAAATTAAAAATTTCAAAACTTCCCTGGTTGGTGGCCAACTATCTCATTTTCGGAAGGGACCAACAAAACACTAGCCCTAACCCACAAATGTATTCACGGCCTCGCCCGCAGATACCTCACGCAAAGGATCTCCAGACAAACAGCCTCCAGACCTGCAAGAACTGCTTTTGCTAACCGCATCACAGTACCTCACTCAAGCAGAGTGCGTGCTGGAGGATCTAGCTTCCCAACTATGGCCGCCACTCTTTGGAACAAAGTACCAGACCAGATTAGATCTATCGAGTCCCATTCCGCCTTCCGCAAGGCCCTAAAAACAAGGCTCTTTGTCTAAAGAGGCTAGTCTTCTTGTATAATGTCTCAACTACTGTTATAACTTGAACTCGTCATACTCTGTATTGTAGAACATTGTACTCAGTAACTCAACTGTATAAATAACTGTATGTTGCAAAGCTTCACACATTGGGCCGCTTATTGTAACCCACAAGCAAGCCTCCTTAAGTATACTTATAGCGCCTCGTTGCCTAGAGGGCTGCAGTGCGCTTTACAAATCCCAAAAAATAAAAAAAATAAAAAAAATAATGCAGCTATGATGAAGCTTACCTGTTCACCCCCACACTCATCCCCCCGGCCCCTCCCGAACGCTCAGTTTCACCCCACCAGACCTTGGGCTCTACCCTCCAAATAAACAAGATTGATGCTTTTGCTTACTCCTATGGACATTCTGTCAGTAATTTTGTTTCGGTGAAGAGACAGGGCGGTTCAATGTAAGGTGTTTGCGGGGCAGTGTTTTTGCCCTTGCGACTCTCCATTCAGGCAAAACTGGGACATGTGGTTTTGAATGTTGTTAGGTTTGCCCTGGCAACCATAGCGAAACGTTGTCATTAATATTCCAATCACGCCGAGACCGCACTGGAGCTGGCTTGTATGTTCAAGGAGTATACACTGAAACGTGTATTCATTGCATGTTCGAAATATTAGCAGTGAATATCTAGCTAACATTCGTGTACACATTTTGGGTTAGGGAGACTCCCTGGAAGTTCACGGAGACTGGCGCTTCCTTGGAGACTTGGGAGTGAGGGCTGCCCGCCCCCGGACTTTGCACACACCCTGCCAGCCGGCTGCCCCCTCCCTCCCACCAGAGCACTCAGGCAACAGCAGCCAAAACAAAGTGAACCTGCGCTGTTTTCCATCTGGATTCGCAAATAGCATCGCAGCGAGGCGTGGAAAGGGGGGAGAACCCCAGACAGGAGGAGGAGGGTGGGGAAGATGGCTGCATCGAGCAGGGGCTTCCAGGCGGCGGGCCCCCGTCTCCCGCGGGAGGCATGGTGAACCCGCACCGCATCAGTCCCGGGCAGCAGCCCCAGCCGGGACCGGAGGAGGCTGAGGAGGAGAGGCAGCGGCGCAGACTTCGGCGGGGGCGGCTGGCCGCTGAGAGGGCGGCGGGTGGAAGCCTCCCTTCTCCGGGGGCCCGAGAGCAAGACCCAGCCGCGGGCATGGAGCTGGAAATGGAAAGTATCCGCCACGACCGACCGCTCTTCCCCGCTGCCGGCACCCCGTCCCCGCCATCCTCGGGGTCCCGGCAGGCGTGGAGCAGAGACAACCCGGGATTTGAGCCGGAGGAGGTCGAGGAAGAGGAGGGCATGGTGGTGGAAATGGATGTGGAGTGGGGCCCCTCGGCTGGGCCGGGCCGGCGCTCCGGCTCCTTGGCCTCTTCTTGCAGCAGCAGCGGGGGAGTAGGGGGAGCGGGCTACCCTTCGGGGTCGCTGCCCGTTCGCGGCCGCCGAGGGGGCCCGGGACAAGGGTGTGCCACAGGCGCCAGCGTAGATATCCTGCCACAGGACCAGGGAAGTCCCGGAGGCGCAAGAAGGGTCCTGTACCTCCTAAAAGGTAAGTCAGGGGGCTCTGCAGCCAGCACCTTCATTATATTGGAACGTTAACGTCACAACACCACATGTATTCTTTTTTCAAAGTTTCCAAACTTGCTTATGCCGATCGATCCACCAGTAAAAAGTATTCTTGGCGTGTCCCCACCAAACGCTAGAACCTCTTTTGTTTTCTATTAAGAGCAGTTCCACCCTCCTTTTCTAAAAGGGCTTCATGCCTCCATGGACATCCTAAGGGGCCCGTGAGGTAATAGAAGGAAGACCTACAGTTTGAAGACCGTTGACCTAGCCCCCCTCCCCTCAATATATTGGAGTAGGCATCCTCTGCAATTCCCTCATGGGTCCTCAACCTCTGACTTCACTTCCCATGATAACTGGCTATTGCCTATGCTGCTTAGAGACGATGGGTTGTGTAGTCCAAAACATCTGTAGAACCAAAGGTTGCAGATCCCCCCCCCCCTTCTAGTGTGTGGCATTCGGCAAACTGTCACATGGGCCTACATTCCTTCTTGCCCCAGTGAAGTGGTTGACCCAGTGACCATGTATTTCACGGTTGTCTTCGTTTAGGATGGGAACAATGCTCTTATGCTGAATTGACCAAGTGTTTTTTTTTTTTTGTAGCAGTGAGGAACTTTAAAACAAAAGAGTCCCGGCTGTAATTCCTAGATATGGATCATTACAGGAATGCCATCAATACTGTAGAGCCCTCGTCGCAACTGGTTAGGTTAATATTTTTCTATGGAAAGTCTTCCTGCAGTTTTGTTGCAATGGTAGATGGGGCTTTTCCAAGCAGAGTGCGCACGTTCCTGAGATGGAGAGAAAAGTGAGGTACTCCTTTTCACCACAGAGTGCCTGCAGGCTTTCACGGAACGTAAACAAAAAAGGCCCCTTTCCTTTCCCATGGCCAACATTTGCTGTGCGTGCTCTCCAACAGTAGTCCTACTTCCAGGTTCGGACTGGGGCATAGTCTCTGGGGCACCAATGAAAAAGTGGCCCACAGTTGCAAATGGCAAGTCATTCTTTTTTGTGGCACTGTTTGAATAGTTACCAAAGGGAGAGGTTTTTGCTAAAATGTGATGCAAATTGTGCATTTTAAAGAATATTCAGTAACACCGGTCAAAAGACGGTCTTGCAACCGGCACCAAAAGCAAGTTGGCGACCACCATCGGGTGGTCTAATTGTGGCAGTACATGGCTGATTGCACACATTTTTTGGCAACGGCTCGATGACAACCTTGAAGAAATTCTAGGGAAGTTGTCTTGAGTTGTTCGGGGCATTGGATGCCATTTATCCAGGAGGGCAGATTATGGTCGCTGCGGATCTAAATTCCTATTGTGGAGAGTTTCAGTCTGCAGGAGGAGTAGATCGGGGAACTAGGACCACGCATCACAAGGCTTAGTAAAACTAAGTGAGGTGTGTCCTGGAGAGAGTTAATGGAGGACTGGGGCCTGTTTTTGCTCAATGAAGCATGTGCGGATTTGGTTTGTTCTCTAACTTGGCTTAGAGGCTCCTCCTCTTCTGTCATAGACTAAATGTTTGTGACTAAAATGCTTTTGGAGTTATGTTTAGATTTCCATACAAAAGAAACTAGCCTCAGCCGTCATGATATGCTTGTCGCCACCTTTACTATGTAGACCAAAGGAAATAGTTTAGGAAGTGAAATAGGGCCCTTAGTGGTGAATTGTAGTGGCAATAGATTAAAAAGGAGTGATAGAAATGTGCCATTTTTTAATAAGAATATTTAAATTTACTGTTGTTAATACTACATTTGAACACACAATGCAATTATACTCTGTAAATGATATTAGTAATTCCATCCAACAATCTATTGTGTCTTTGATTAGAGTCCCAGTGGCTAGGCATCATATTCACAAGTTTGACAAAAATGTGAAGGAAAAGAAAAGGGAAAGTAGGAAAATTATGCAAGAAATAGAACGGCTAGGGATTGTTTAATTATGAAAGAAAAACAACGGTGAAGGAATTGGTCTAAAGCCAATCGATGTCAGCTTGAGCAACAAGTTGGGGCGGCTATGCTTGCCATTATAGCAGGGAAGCATGATGCCAATTTGTGGTCTGCAATTAATGCCTTGGAAGTGAGACAAGAGGAGATGCAGACAAATCCCATTCCAGAGAAGATATGGATACAATACTTCTCTGCTCTGTATGGACAGGTAGGAGATGCTTTGACGACAACAACGATTGTGGAGGTAGCGGAATGGTATTTGGAGTTCTCAGTTGATGATATTGAGAGAAATATTAGGCAGTCTAGTGGATCGAGAGCTGGGGGTCCTAAAAAAAAAAAGGCAAATGCAATTTTTAAACAAGCCCCTGAAACTTGGGCGATTATTTTATATATGTTGTTTACAGATGTTATCATTGTGATGCTGGAAATGCATCGGAGGGACAGGGCCTCCGTATCCTTGTCCTTTTTCTGTGCTTATCGTGTGTTCTGTCGTGTTTTCCGCGCAGAAGTCCATGCGGGACTCCTGGCGGTGCAGCTCTCTCTTTTGGTTTGGTGAACAGACCCATGGGATACCCTTATGGCACCCATGGGTAGGGGTGCAACCCTGTGCCCCTAGTGTATGTTTTTGGGCACCCGTGGGTGGCCCACAGAGCTGGGTATGGGCTGGTGGCAGCTACATGCTGAATTTGACAGGTGCGCTGGGTATCCGCCATTTTGGGGTACCCCGGCCCTGCCATTGGAATCAGTTGATTCCTGATAGGAAACAAGATGGCCCCGGTGGCCTCTTGCTTTCTATCGCCTGGTACCTTGTTTTCCCAAAGTCCTGGGAAGCCCTGACTCTGTCCCTTCCCCCTGACTGGCTGTTGGGTGGAAGTTCCGTATATGGTGTTGTTGTGAAGGCCCAGCTAGACTTACTGGAGCCTTCCCGCTGACTGTATGTTGTGGGTACCGCCTGTGGGTGGGACCTGGGTGAATGGGGAGTGTGACCAATATGCACTCCGTGTTGTGGCTGTCTGGTTTCTGCCATGAGAGACAAAGACTGAGACAGCCCTGCCCGAAACTGGACTGAATGCAGTATGTAGAGTTGAATGGCTGAGTACTTGTCTCAATCCACATTCCTTGTTGTGAGTGTCTGAGCGGGAGAAGAGTGGCCTGAATGCCCTGCGTGCCTGATTGGCTGACCGACTGCATGAATGCCCTTCTGTACGATTGGCTGCTGAGTGTGTGCCAGCAGTGTGGATGAGAGACCAAATAGTATATCTGGGGACCTCTCACCACTGGAAATTGTTCAGAAGCTGAAGTCCACTACGACGAGTAACTGGAGTAACTGACGCTTGACCTTGAGGCCCTGCTGGAAGAGAAGGATTGCCGTGGCTCTCCTTCACGATCTAAAGGCTGCTGTGTCTCCAAGGACTGACCCAGAGAGGACCTGGTAAGGCGCCCTCTTCCCGAGCTACGAGGGACCATCGTGCACAGCTGACCTTTGCCAACGCTCCCTGGTAGACAGACCTACGACAGGCTGCCGACCCGATACGGGGACTGCTGAGGAATCCCAAAGCGAAGCACCCGGACTGTTGTCCGCCACTGTCGACGACCGCCGTCGCCGACCGGAGCCGCCGTGCTCCCGTTTGCCTAAGAACTTTAACTTGATCAACGGACGCTCTCGTCTGCCTCGCCGTGCCGTCTCCTGTGGGAGAAGGCCTGACCGTCGACGCGCCGAGGAGTATCCACCGGTGGGTTTCCCGCCACCCAAAGACCGCAGAGACGCCGACGACTCGACGCCCTTGCTGGGCCACAGTTCTTCCTCATCTCTTTGCGGTCCAGAACTATCGTCACCGAGGTGCCCCGCACGCCTCTTCCTTGCAGGACGCCAACGCTCTGTCGTCGACGAGCACCGCTCGGATCAAAGCCTGCTGCCTCATCGACGTCGTTCTACCCGGTTCACGGTCGGACGTTCGGCGCCCCGTGTCTCCCGCTTGAAAGGGGCGACATTCAAGAAGGGCCGCCGATTCCCCGACACCGAACCCCGAGTCCGCGACGCCTCTCGACGATCCGTGGCTCCTGCCTTAAAGGGAGTCACTCCAGAAGGATCGGTTGACGCCTCGCCGACGAACTCTACTCCACCAGGTACATTGGGGGGGTAAAACATTGTGGGAGAGAACGAGACTCTTGAACAATATATGGACTGGGCTTGTTTTATATATCGTTATTTTACAGGTTGCCCAGGTGGGGGGATCTCCACTCAGAGCTGAGTCCAGTAGCGAGGACCAGTCGTCTGCCTATTGTTTCATCCGTCTGCTTTCTCTCTTCTCTCTATTGCTGGTTTTATTGCTATTGATCCGTGTGGCATTTTCACAGCCTGGTTGAATGCACTCTAATCGAATATTAGTGGTACCACTGTAGAATTGTAGATATTTACCATTGTTGATTTTCCGGAGCACAAAGTGCGTTATTGTGATAAGTGTACATAACCTTTGAATATTAATTATATAAAGACTGTGTTTTCAGTAATCCAGTGTGTGGACATTCCTTTGTGGGGGCTTGGGGATACACTGTACTTAAGAACCAGCCCGCATCACCTCCTGAGAAGCTAGGCCTTGATTGCTCGACCAGCGTTACCATATCAGAGAATCTCGGCTGGGGTCCTCTGTGCCTTTCCTCTGCCATATAGAGAGCGGAAGTACAGACCCCCCCACCTCGTCCTGACAAGCTTGGTGGCAGCGGTGGGATGCTTATGGTTTTAAGAATCAGTGTATAACCGTGCCACTTACAAAATATCTGCACTTTATTGAATTAAGGTTTAGGTGTGTTCCAAATAACTGCATTACAAGCAATGGAGACCATTGCGAATGGTAAATTGACTCGGATGAGCTTAGAGGCTCTCCAGAGTGCTTGTGAAGCCAGGGAGTTAGACTTTGTGGATAAGTCTAGGGCTGAGCTGATAGCTGCCCTGGTGGACTACCAGACTGATGGTGAAACTCTTGATGAAGGGGGGGATGCAACCAGTGAGGACTCTGCCCCTGGGGTTGTCGCTGAATCTGTTTCTGGGAATGCCGCCATTCCTGCTGCCTCTGTTCCGAACCCCAGCAATTCCATGGAACTTGAGTTATTAAGGATGAAGTTAGCCTTTGAATATCGCAAGTTGGAAATCGATGCTGAACTTAAGAAAGAGGAGCTGGCACAGCAAGTGGAGCTCAAGAATAGAGATCTTGAACTCAAAAATAAGGATCTTGCGCTCAAAGATAAGGACACTGAATGTCAGAGAATCCAGTTAGAGAAAGCTCGAGTGGAGACTTCAGCTAAACCAATTGAGAGTGGCAGGTCCCCAGCCACCAAGTTTATGAAAGATTTGGTTGGTGTGTTTTTGGAGGGTTCAGATATCCTCCAATGGATTGAAGCGTTTGAAATGGCGTGTGCGATTCATGATGTCGATAAAAGAGATTGGGCTAAGTGTTTGTTAAGCAGAGTGCCTCAAACTGGATATGACTGTATTCTGAAACTGAGTGTGGAAGAAAGGGGTCAGTATGAGTGTATGAAGTCTGCTTTAATTGCCAAGTTTGGCAAGACACCTACCCAATATCTTAAAAGGTTCAGGGATTTTAAGAAACGAGAGAATGTGTCTTGGGTTGACTGGGTGAGTGCGGCGCACATGAACATGATGGGGTGGATTGATGGGTACAAGGTGAAAACTTTTGCTGACTTATCCCACCTGTTGTTTTTTGAGCATTTTTCTGAAGCCTGTTCGCCAGAGCTGCGTCAGTATGTTGCTGACCAGAACATTTTGGACCCCTTTAAGCTGGCTAGGTTGGCTGACAAGTGGGTCTCCCACCGGGTGTCCCCTAAGGACCCCAGTGGGAAGGACAAGGATAAAGAGAAGGGGGCCTCTCAGAAAGCTGAGGAGTCCCCCAAGCAGTCACAGTCGAATAAAACAAAACCTTCCTTTCCTAAGAACCAAAAATCTAGTGGGGATAAGTCCTCTGTGGGTGGGAATAAGAGTAGTGGTCCACCTGCTGCAAAGCAGGCTCCCAGTGGTTCCAGTACCGTACCTCGCACTCCTAGCACTTGTTGGGATTGTGGGGCTCTGGATCACCGAAGGGGTGACTCCAAGTGTAAAGGTAAGGCACTTGGAGTACAGGCTGTCAGCCTGACCTACCCTTACCCCGTGTCTGAGGTGGAGGCCACCGTCCTCCCCTCCTCTACCGGAATCACATTTGGTGCTCCAGTAGAGATTTCCTTAGTGTCCCTTGGGGCCTGGGACCAGTACGCAGAAGTACTGGCGACTATCCCGCAGAACACCCGTAGGTTTTTGAGAAGTGTCCTCTTGAATGGCCAGCCTTCTACTGGTTTGAGAGACACTGGGGCAAGCATGACAGTGGTGGACAGGACCCTGCTCAAGCCAGAGGACTATGTAAGTGCTCCTCTGAGAACCACCAGGTTAGCTGGTGGGCCTCCCAAATTATCGCCTGTAGCCTTAGTCACACTCATGATTGGAGACAAGACAGCAAAGCTTCCTGTCCTGGTTCAGGACAATGTCCCTGCTAACATTCTGTTAGGTAATGATCTAGTAGAGTTGGGGTTGATCTCGGATGGTCTTCCCATGACTGCTGCTGCGGTCACTAGGTCACAGGTGACACCGGGTCTGGCTGTGAGTCAGGTACCCGAGCCAAAGGCGAGGCCTAAGGCAAGAAGGCGGAAGACCAAGAAGGCCACCTCTGTGGAGGGAACACCTTCTCTTCCTGCTGCACCCATTGGGATCCATGCTCCGGACGGGCTGGGTCCAGTGGAAAACCCGGACTCAACTCCTGTGGGAGAAGAGACAGAAGACTCTCCTGTGGGAGAGGTTCTCAACCCGGAGGATCATCCCGACCTTCAATGCTTGTTAGCTGAAGGGGGACCCTCCCGGGCGGACTTCTGTAAAGGGCAGAGAGAGTGTCCCTCTCTCGAGGGTCTGCGGACGCAGGCCCTGTCCCAGGCACAAGGTGAAGTGCCTAGGACATTCAAGATTTATTGGGAGGGTGAGCTCCTTGTTAGTGAGCCCACTAAGCCTGAACCTGGTGCCCTCAAGAGGTTGGTGGTACCCCAGGTTTACAGGCCCTTCCTACTGCAGTTGGCGCATGAGGTGCCCTTGGCTGGTCATCTTGGTACCAAGAAGACTAAGCAGAGGCTCTCTGCCCACTTCTACTGGCCTCGGATGGGAGTGGAAGTGGAGTCCCACTGCCGGACCTGCCCCACTTGTCAGTTATCTGGCAAGACTGGAGGCAGGGTCATTGCCCCACTGCAGCCATTGCCAGTGGTCGGCACACCGTTTGAGAGGGTGGGCATCGACATTGTCGGTCCCCTGGACCCTCCCACTTCAGGTGGACATCGGTTCATCCTGGTCTTGGTTGATCATGCCACCAGGTACCCTGAGGCTATACCCCTTCGGACTATTACTGCCAAGGTGGTGGCCCGGGCTCTCCTGGGCATTTTTACCCGTGTTGGATTCCCCAAGGAAGTTGTCTCCGACCGAGGATCCAACTTCATGTCGAGTTACATGAAGACCATGTGGAAAGAGTGCGGGGTAACCTACAAGTTCTCCACCTCTTACCACCCTCAGACCAATGGTCTGGTTGAGAGGTTTAACAAAACTCTCAAGGGCATGCTAGGTGCTTTGGAAGAGCCCCTACGGAGGAAATGGGATCTCCTCCTGCCATGCCTGCTGTTTGCTTACAGAGAGGTACCTCAAGAGGGTGTTGGTTTCAGCCCCTTTGAGTTACTCTTTGGACATCCCGTGAGGGGGCCCCTCGCCTTGATCCGAGAAGGCTTGGAAGCCACACCTCCGGGTCCCGCCAAGCAAGTGGGGGACTATGTGTTAGGCCTCAGACGGAGGATGACACAGATGATGGGTCAGGCAACAGCAAATCTCAAGGCCAGCCAGGAATTGAATAAGTATTGGCATGACCTTAAAGCGTCGCAAGTGGATTGGACTCCGGGACAGGAAATCCTTGTGATGGAGCCTACCAAGCCTAGAGCTTTGGCAGACAAGTGGACTGGACCCTTCAGGATCATCTCCAAGATGGGCGAAGTCAATTATCTGGTTGACATGGGAGCCTCTGGGGTAGCCCCCCAGGTATTCCATGTCAACAGGCTCAAGCCTTTCCACCGGCGAGCAGAGGTCTCATGTCTCTTGCTAGCTTCAGGGCAAGAAGAGGATGAGAGTGAGCCCCTTCCTGATTTGCTGCATAGCAACCCTCAGGACGGCTCAGTGGAGGGAGTACAGCTCTCTCCCAATTTGACAACAGAGCAGCAGAGGGCCTGCAGGGCTTTGCTCCAGCAGTATGCCTCTCTGTTTTCACTGACACCGGGCCTTACACCGTGGTGTAAGCACGAAATTGACACTGGTGACAGTGTACCTGTCAAAAGCAGGTGCTACCGTATGTCAGATACCGTTAAGAACCACATCCAGGCTGAGGTCGCCAAGATGTTGGATCTGGGTGTAATTGAACCCTCAACCAGTCCCTGGTCCAGTCCAGTGGTCCTTGTCCCCAAGGCAAGTTCCCAGGCGGGTACCAAAGATTGGAGGTTCTGTGTGGACTACCGAGGAGTCAATGCCGTCACCAAAACTGACGCGCACCCATTGCCCAGGGCTGATGAGCTCGTGGACACCATAGGTGCTGCCAAGTTTGTGAGCACCTTTGACCTCACCTCAGGCTATTGGCAAATAGCTCTGACGGACCATGCCAAGGAAAAGACGGCATTCTCCACACCAGAGGGACTCTACCAGTTTAGGGTCATGCCTTTTGGGTTGAAGAATGCCCCTGCCACTTTCCAGAGGTTGGTCAATCATGCGCTCAGTGGGCTGGAGGCCTTTTGTGTGGCCTATCTAGACGACATTGCCGTCTACAGTTCCACCTGGGAAGCGCATTTGACACACCTGGATAAAGTGTTGCAGGCCTTGAAAAGGGCTAACCTCACTATCAAGGCTACCAAGTGCCAGATAGCTCAGGGGAAAGTTACCTATCTTGGTCATGAGGTAGGAGGGGGTCAAATCCAGCCTCTTTCCAGTAAGGTATAGGACGTACAGAGCTGGGAGACTCCCACTACTCAAACCCAGGTGAGAGCCTTTTTGGGCCTCACTGGGTATTATCGCAATTTCATGGCGGACTATGGGACCATAGCCGCACCACTGACAGCTCTGACTTCACCCAAACAGCCTAGGAAGGTTAATTGGACTGAAGACTGTCAGAGGGCCTTTGATGGCTTGAAAGAAAGTCTGTGCAGGGCACCCGTGTTGTGTGCACCTGACTACAGCCGACCCTTTATCGTCCAGACGGATGCCTGCGACACCGGAATTGGAGCTGTCTTGTCCCAGTTAGATGACAAAGGGAGAGAACATCCTATCATATTCATCAGTAGACAACTCAAGGGTAGAGAACTTAGGTGGGCTACTGTTGAAAAGGAATGTTTTAGTATAGTTTGGAGCCTTAGGCGTTTTAGGCCCTACCTTACGGGGTCCACCTTCAAGGTCCAAACAGATCATAAGCCCCTGAAATGGCTTATGCAGATGAAGGGTGAAAACCCGAAACTGCTCAGGTGGTCCATTAGCCTGCAAGGGCTAGACTTCACCATAGAGCACAGACCAGGGAAGAGTCACGATAATGCAGATGGCCTTTCCAGAAGGTATGTTGACCGTCTGGATGAGGGTGTCTATCCCGTGGGAGATTAGGCACCCTAACCTCAGTCTGGGGGGGGCGACTGTGATGCTGGAAATGCATCGGAGGGACAGGGCCTCCGTATCCTTGTCCTTTTTCTGTGCTTATTGTGTGTTCTGTCGTGTTTTCCGCGCAGAAGTCCATGCGGGACTCCTGGCGGTGCAGCTCTCTCTTTTGGTTTGGTGAACAGACCCATGGGATACCCTTATGGCACCCATGGGTAGGGGTGCAACCCTGTGCCCCTAGTGTATGTTTTTGGGCACCCGTGGGTGGCCCACAGAGCTGGGTATGGGCTGGTGGCAGCTACATGCTGAATTTGACAGGTGCGCTGGGTATCCGCCATTTTGGGGTACCCCGGCCCTGCCATTGGAATCAGTTGATTCCTGATAGGAAACAAGATGGCCCCGGTGGCCTCTTGCTTTCTATCGCCTGGTACCTTGTTTTCCCAAAGTCCTGGGAAGCCCTGACTCTGTCCCTTCCCCCTGACTGGCTGTTGGGTGGAAGTTCCGTATATGGTGTTGTTGTGAAGGCCCAGCTAGACTTACTGGAGCCTTCCCGCTGACTGTATGTTGTGGGTACCGCCTGTGGGTGGGACCTGGGTGAATGGGGAGTGTGACCAATATGCACTCCGTGTTGTGGCTGTCTGGTTTCTGCCATGAGAGACAAAGACTGAGACAGCCCTGCCCGAAACTGGACTGAATGCAGTATGTAGAGTTGAATGGCTGAGTACTTGTCTCAATCCACATTCCTTGTTGTGAGTGTCTGAGCGGGAGAAGAGTGGCCTGAATGCCCTGCGTGCCTGATTGGCTGACCGACTGCATGAATGCCCTTCTGTACGATTGGCTGCTGAGTGTGTGCCAGCAGTGTGGATGAGAGACCAAATAGTATATCTGGGGACCTCTCACCACTGGAAATTGTTCAGAAGCTGAAGTCCACTACGACGAGTAACTGGAGTAACTGACGCTTGACCTTGAGGCCCTGCTGGAAGAGAAGGATTGCCGTGGCTCTCCTTCACGATCTAAAGGCTGCTGTGTCTCCAAGGACTGACCCAGAGAGGACCTGGTAAGGCGCCCTCTTCCCGAGCTACGAGGGACCATCGTGCACAGCTGACCTTTGCCAATGCTCCCTGGTAGACAGACCTACGACAGGCTGCCGACCCGATACGGGGACTGCTGAGGAATCCCAAAGCGAAGCACCCGGACTGTTGTCCGCCACTGTCGACGACCGCCGTCGCCGACCGGAGCCGCCGTGCTCCCGTTTGCCTAAGAACTTTAACTTGATCAACGGACGCTCTCGTCTGCCTCGCCGTGCCGTCTCCTGTGGGAGAAGGCCTGACCGTCGACGCGCCGAGGAGTATCCACCGGTGGGTTTCCCGCCACCCAAAGACCGCAGAGACGCCGACGACTCGACGCCCTTGCTGGGCCACAGTTCTTCCTCATCTCTTTGCGGTCCAGAACTATCGTCACCGAGGTGCCCCGCACGCCTCTTCCTTGCAGGACGCCAACGCTCTGTCGTCGACGAGCACCGCTCGGATCAAAGCCTGCTGCCTCATCGACGTCGTTCTACCCGGTTCACGGTCGGACGTTCGGCGCCCCGTGTCTCCCGCTTGAAAGGGGCGACATTCAAGAAGGGCCGCCGATTCCCCGACACCGAACCCCGAGTCCGCGACGCCTCTCGACGATCCGTGGCTCCTGCCTTAAAGGGAGTCACTCCAGAAGGATCGGTCGACGCCTCGCCGACGAACTCTACTCCACCAGGTACATTGGGGGGGTAAAACATTGTGGGAGAGAACGAGACTCTTGAACAATATATGGACTGGGCTTGTTTTATATATCGTTATTTTACAGGTTGCCCAGGTGGGGGGATCTCCACTCAGAGCTGAGTCCAGTAGCGAGGACCAGTCGTCTGCCTATTGTTTCATCCGTCTGCTTTCTCTCTTCTCTCTATTGCTGGTTTCATTGCTATTGATCCGTGTGGCATTTTCACAGCCTGGTTGAATGCACTCTAATCGAATATTAGTGGTACCACTGTAGAATTGTAGATATTTACCATTGTTGATTTTCCGGAGCACAAAGTGCGTTATTGTGATAAGTGTACATAACCTTTGAATATTAATTATATAAAGACTGTGTTTTCAGTAATCCAGTGTGTGGACATTCCTTTGTGGGGGCTTGGGGATACACTGTACTTAAGAACCAGCCCGCATCACCTCCTGAGAAGCTAGGCCTTGATTGCTCGACCAGCGTTACCATATCAGAGAATCTCGGCTGGGGTCCTCTGTGCCTTTCCTCTGCCATATAGAGAGCGGAAGTACAGACCCCCCCACCTCGTCCTGACAATCATTAAGCAAAGGACATCAGTTTCCTGTAAGAGCGCATACGTCATTCCTATTTTTAAAAAAAGGTCATCACGGAATTACTACAGATCAATAATAATTGTTGAGGCACACTGTCAAATATTCTCAGCTTTGATTTTAGGACATTTGGAGCAATCAATGGATGAAAAGGGAATTTTAAATAAACTCCAAAATGTTATTCGTAGAAATATGGGCATTGATTGTAATGGAATTTTAATGAATTGTATACAAAAGCTAGACTGGACTAAAAATGCAGTTCTCATATATGCTGCATTGTTAGATCTCACCACTGCGTTTGCTTTGGTAGATAGAACTCGAACTGACAAGGCCTGAGATGAACATTTTAAGTACGAGAAAATAACCTGCAACTTTAAAAAAAAAAATTGGGAACTTAACCTGAGGACAAAGACAAAACACAGTTTCAGGAAACGAAACACAAATATTTTATGCTGGAGTGTTTTGGGGGAAAATGTCAAATCAGGGAGAGCAGGAAAATGTACATTTTAAAAGCTGAAAGTGGGAATGGGGCCCCATTAAAGGAAGCCAGAACTGAACTCTTTACATGTCAATTCTGCTCATGCTACCTTCCCCAAAATGAGATTTGAAAACAAATACATGCTTTCTCACAGACAGGGAACAATTAATTGAGGTTGAGCCATAAAGATAACGACGAGCCTGCCACTTAGTCATGAAGAGGCCGAAATGGAAATCCATCCTGAGCCGGCGTTTCTACGGGTTGCATCTGTGTCTGGTGGGTTTAAGATGATGAAGAGGCCTCTCTTGAAAGAAGGCATGTTGATACTTGGAAAAATAAAGTTTATCTGAAAATCTAACAAACCCGGGAACGGTCCATGGCGGCAGTACGGAAGTCGTGAAAACTGCAAGGGATGTTGCCATCTGTCCTAAATACCTTGCTGCTTTGCATTCACAGCATATACAATAGATACCAGGCAGAAAAACTAAAGCTGCTAAGATTTTGTATATTAAAAAAATACAACATGGGATTCACTGTTTTGCCCATAATTCTTGTACAGAACCTTGTTAAAACTTATGTTTTTGTGTGAAATGTTTAGTTTGGGAGGATCTATTTAGGACTACCAAAAAGGATTTAGCCAATGTGAGTTTTAATTATGCAGATTATGCAAATTTTCATCTTGCGGCATAGAATGGTGCATGGCAGGAAATTATATATTCTAGCATCCGCTGTGATGAGCCCGTCACTGAGATGGGAAAATATTTGAATATAAATGTAGAAGTAAGTTGAATGGAAATACATCTATAATTTCATTATCTATCTATTATTGACTGATGGAGGTAAAGAAGAATTGATAACAGAAAGGAGTAGTAATCGTGTGAAGGCATCATGAAGTAGACACAGACAACGGATGTAAAATTGGTTCTCAAAAGTTTTATTAACTTAAAAATCAGGATGGAGTAAGCATAACCTGCCCTATGTGAAGGTGGGAGTTGCCTACCTAAAGAAAACTAAGGATAGTCTGTGTCAGAAAGTCCAAATTAAATGTCTATCTGTGACCAAAACCTATACTTGCCCTCACAATTAACTGTATACACTGTGCAGGGATGTCGGCATCAAAATGAATAGTGTTCAAAGTTCAAAAGAAAGCTCAGCACTTCTCCCAGCTCTTGGCTTACGATCAGCTTCCCCTTCCCCAAGTTCAAAACAGTTCACAAAATATCTGTGTTCCCTTCCCCAAGAGTTCAAATCGCACAGTTCCTTGGGACACTTCCTAGCTCCTCGGATATCAATACCTTTAACCAGTTCACATAGGCAGTTCTGTTTCTTGATTTCTAAATCATATACATCTTTCACAATGGGCCTTTCAATGCTCCTCGGTCTGCTTTCGGGCTTCCCCCAGCTTCACCTTTCCCTCACGGCAGCCACAGAGAGCACTGCTTGCTCGCCTGCTTTCCCGCGGTGGATGGGGTTTGTGGGAGGGCCACAGCTCTTGCTGCACAGACTCAATAAGGAGGGTAGCAGGACCTACAGACCCCATCGCGGGCAACCTCATCATCTCTCTCTCCTGCTTGACACAGCTCCTGGCACCTGCGTCTCCAGCTCCCTTCCGATCCCCTTGCCTGCCTGTGGTGAGCATCTTGAAATCCATTAGAAGTGTTACGTGATCTCAGGTAAGGGTCATTAAGCCCAATTGCCTGGCTATGGTGTCTCACTTTGAGTGGACATCCCTGGTCGTTCTGCCTGTATACCTCCAGAGTCTTCTTCTTCATCTCAGTACCAGAGTGTTGTTTGGGGATATTCGATTTAACAAAAGCAGTATGTATTGTTGCTGCTGATATGTGTGTGTCTCAATCCAATGAGGTGTCCTCCTAGTTGGTCTCTTCCTCTTCCAAGTATTGTAGTGGTGTTTCTGGGGGACATTGAGGGAGGAAGAAAAGGGAAAGGGCTGACAGTAGCCTACAAAGGTTTGAGGGATAGAGGGTTCACTGTGAAAAGGGAAAGGGGGATACCATGCCTCATGTAAGGATGCCATCACGCCACTCCCCAAGTTCCCTCCACCCAGATGACCCTCCCTCGCATATCCACTTCCACGGTCGGGATCTAAAAGCAATAGCCTTTCCCTGGCCACCTGAGAGGAGGATCCAGAGGGAAAAGAAGTGAGGGTGCCCCCAGGTTCCTCACAATAGACTGCTCTTCTATTGGACCCATTGATGGATTATTAACAGAGACTGTAAGTGAGGCCTAGCAGGAGTGAACGCCCCATGCCTCCTTCAGTGGAAAGTAGAGAGGTGGTGGAGGAAAGCTTATCTCATTGTGCTGACTGATGCCCACCTGTTCCTAGAGCGGCAAATTAAACCGGTGTTTAAGAGGGAGCCCACCTGACTGTGATTAAGCAAAAATAAATTAATATGTCAGTATGATCTAAAGCGGAAATAAACCTGAGGGGAGAGATACTAAAAAAAGAATTAGATTAAATCCTGGCCCTGTTCATTTGTTAGAATTGAGGGGTGGGAATATATATATAAATTGATTGTGCATCCCAAGAAGTTGGGGAACATTTCAGATCTTTATCTGCTTCTGGAAAAACATATATATACTAGGCCCATAGTGTGTAGATAGCGAGATACCCTGATTCCTTCTCTGTGCACAGAAGAGCATAGGACATCTCACTGTGTGCATACCTAGACAAATAAAATAGTTACTTCCTGGATCCACCATCGATTAGAATACTGTTGTTAAAGATATGTTGTTGCAGACCAAGTCGAGAGGGTCATAATTTGCTACCCATTCTCTCGCTGTTTAAAGTTTCCCATTGAAAATGAGAAAGGTGCGCTTTTAAAGAAGAATTAAATAGAAACATCACGGAAGGGAATTTAGCTTACACACATGTTGAACATGCTTTCCTTTCTATAAGCCCCCTATGTACATGAAGGTCTAAAAAAAAAAATATTATATTAGTCTGTTGCAAGTCTAAATGCTATTGAAATTCTGGCATGTCTATTGAATAAGGGGGGTGGTATATATTTTGAATAGGGGAAGTAACGAAAATTGGACAGGCAGGGATATTCTAAACTAATTTGTTTTTCAGAAAGTAAAGATTCCTCCTGGACTCCATGCACTCAATCCATGGTGCCTGCATGCTCAGGGGGAATTAAATGCATAGATTCCTATGGTGAAGTGTCTGTTACTGAAGTCTCTTTGAACTGTGGCGTTGAACACTGAAGTGACTAGTGTGTTTTTCTTATCATTGGTCTTTTCTGAAGAAACAATTTGTTTTATCTGTAAAAATGTTCACATATTTCTATTTATGATAGGTTATTTATAACGCGGTTTATTTATTTCTTTTATTATTATTATTATTTGTGTTTAATCCATTTTGGATTTTTACAAAAGGACATTTTTTGAGCCGAGTTTTTCTTTCAAACTTTGAAACTTTTTAAAGTCCGGACATCATTTTCATAGACTGTTCGAGGATTTTTACTAGTGCGATTTGCCAGGTTGTTCTGTCTCTGGCGATCGTTCTGAACCACCATTTTTCTTCTTGCGGCTGGCGGTTCTAGGACAGAAATTGACTGAGATAAGCAGATCTGATCACCTGATTTTTTTTTTTTTTTTTTTTTTTTTTTTTTTTGGGCAGGACAGAAGCAAATGGCGAATCGTCTCATTTTCTGAGCCGCATAAACGGCATTCGCTGGTCGTATAAAGGACTTAATACCCATAGGTTTCTAAGCGTGTGACTGGGAATCAAACCTGTGTTGCTCTGTGTCGTCTTGCTTCCAAGGCGAGCACGTTGCCGCTGAGCTATCCTCCCATACTGTCTGTGCAACCCTGTCTGTTTGTTGTCCCGAAAGGGGCGCAAAACTCTAAGTAATCAATGTTATTAAATTTGGGGTCCCAGATTCATAAAAAGAACTTGATTAAATAAAGGAAAATTGTGTGTGCCTGGCTTGGAGTGGGTGGAAAGTTTCCCTTAATTATATGTCGACCGATTAAAACATCCTACAGGTTTGTTGTTGGACCGTCTTTAAGATTGGTCCAGTTTCGTGTGGGTTATTCCGGCATAGGAGTTGTATAGTAGATATATATATTTTTTAAAGGGGCCATTGAAGGCGCTGTAATTTAGAAGTTAATAATATTGAGCCACAGCTGGATTTGGACTTTAACCATTACATGTCTGGGGTGAACGCAGAGCGGTGCAGTAGTTAGTCGGTTATGATAGGGTTATGTGTGATGTTAACAGTGCTCCAAGTGGGCGGCAGGCATGCTCTTCTACTTTTTAAAAATGCTTTACTGATCCAATACTTTTATTTTAAAAAGAAATCGTTCTGGAATGGTTTCGTTTTAAAATAAAGTGTAGGAAGAAGTTGAAGCTTGCACTTCAGTGCACTGCACTGAACATTCCCTTAAATAGCAGGTGTGTTTGGCGGTTTGGATTGCGTGTGGTATGGCCCGTGGCAATGGGGTTTGTGGGGAGCGGTGCCAGACCAGTAGGGAACATTGTTCCACTACTTTTTGGTGCGAACATAGGAATCTTGCATCTAGTGTGAGGCAGCAGAGTGAAAATCGCTTTAGTTACAGTTGATGTTGTCTGTGGTGCTAATGATTGCAGTGGACACTTGCAGTAAATTTGGCCCAGGGTCGGACCGGGCCCTTTAATTGTTCCAGGCACCAATTAAATCGCGGCCCACAGGCACAAATGTCAATTCATTCCTTTTGTGACTAAGTTTGAATATTAACCAAGGTGGAGTTTTTTGATAGTGTGCCGCAAATTGTGCATTTTAAAGAATATTTATTCCGTAACAATGGTCAAAACTATTAGCCGCTGAGTGAATTAACTCATGAAACTGGCACAAATTGGCCACTTTGACCAGAAAAACTGGCCCACGCCAGCATTTTGTGTTTTGACTTTTCTCCATCAGGCAGAGACAGCAAGCTAACAGAGAAGGGCAACGGAGAAAAACAACGGTGGCAGTGGACACGCCACGCAAGAACAAACGTCCATAAACGGAACATATTTTAGGTCGTGTTTGTTTAACTGTGTTCTTTTTCAGGAACAGGAGTCTCGTAGCGTTGTGGCTTTCTGCTTCAAATTTCCTTTAGTTTCTCAAAATGTCCGCGGAACAGCTTCAGACTGCAGCCACCATTTCCCAGTCAGTCTCTGTGTTTCCAAAGTTTTCCATTCGAGCACATGGTGCCTGGAACCACTTCAGACCAATAACGCATGACCTCATTGCTGCTCCGCTGAGCTGCTTACCGAGGTGGAGGCATGGGGCCTCTGTATCGGCTTGCTATGGCCACAGGTTTGGAAACGCGCCTGGCTTACTTACACACGCGGTAAAATATTGCCTATTTAGAAGCCTAAAAGATTAATAAATGCCTAACATTCTTGGGAGCTGTCCGAGAACTATGCAACGTTTTCTGTGAGCCCACACTGAGTGCACATTACATCCAACACTGACATAGCCGATAGATGTGGCTGAGGTACAGGAATTTCCAGCTGAAGTCCTCTGCCGCCCCATGTTTATTCTGGGTATGCGCTCTGACATGTTTATCAGTTTTCCGCAGCCAGTCCCACTACACAATAGTTGGAAGGGACGGGGATGTGGCTCCAGAAGGGGATGCGACTGGCATCCATGCTCTTCTTCCCTATGTCTCATCGTGGGCCCCTACCTCATGCACTTTTGTGGTTATTGTTTGTCTCACTATGTGGGAGAGGGTATGTCCAGGTGTGGGTCCCTTGCTCGCTGTCCCAAAGGGAACCAATCTGCACCTCACTGGGGAGGCCCAACAAGGCTGAAACATGTTTGGGGTTTGTGTTTCTATGCAGAGGGGAACTGGCCTAGAGCCACCTTTGGTGGCTGTGCCTGACTGATCTGTATATGGCTGGACCCCTTTTGCAATGGCGCAGACGGGCTAAACAATGGCAGTGTGGAAGGTTTCACAGAGCAATGCCAGTGGTTAAGATTCATTCAAAACCTCCCACCCATCACTTTTGTGGTTATAGTTTCTCACTACGTGCAAGAGGGTATGCCCAGATGTGGTTGCCTTGCTTGCTTCCCCATAGGGATCCAAGCTGCACCTCACTGAGGAGGCCCAACAAGGCAGAAACATGTCTGGGGTTGCTTGTGTTTCTATGCAGAGGGGACCTGGTCTAGCAGTTTGGGCTGGGCTGCTACCATTGGTGGCAGTACCTGACTGATTTGCATATGGCTGGACACCTTTCGCAGTGGCGCAGACGGGCTAACAAACAATGATGTGGAAGGTTGCCCACAGCAATGCCAGTGGTTCAGATCCATTCAAAAACTTCCACCCATTACTACTTTTGTGGTTATCATATATACACTCACAACATCCAATGCTGCGTGTGTGCTTTTATATTGCACTACTAATCATGCAGAAGGATACACACACCATGGAATGCAACACCGTCCTTGGTGTCAACTCTCTACTGGGAACTAGTGCTGCTCAGCCTCCAATCAACACATTCTAATACAAAATTCAAACGTAAACAAATGTGCATGGGGCAAGTGCAACATCTCAACACGTGCAATTAAACCGATCAATCTTAATTTGCAGCACCCAGCGCTGGTTATGCAGTCTGGCCCCTTGAACAAATACACTTTTGAACGTTGGCCTTAGCAGAGCAATGACCTATGCAAAAATCCTCACTGGAAACTCATGTGGCTGCTTTTTGAGTTGGTTACTTGAGTTCCTCTGTCTCATCGTCTGTTTTTATAAAAAAAATGTCATTAATAGACAACCCAAGTGCACACATATATGAGAGAAATCAAGCCACCAGACAGTGACTCTTTTTAGTTTGGGCTATTATCTGTTGCTTGCGACACCTATAAGCCGAAATTATTGCATTAGAGTACATATAGAAATGGCATATTTTATTTATTTATTTATTTGTTAGGCTCCGGAAGCTTGCAGACACCAGGGCGCCATGACATTCTCACAAACAAGGGCGACCATCAAAGACAGGATCAAAAGTAGAGGGAGGAGATCAGTGGGGGGTGTGGGTGGGTGGGAGGGTTTACTCGAATAGATACGTTTTTAGGGCTTTTCTAAAGGTTGCAAGGGCTGCCCCTGATCTCAGGACAATAGGAGGAGAGTTCCAGAAGGATGCTGCCTTGACAGGGAAGGATCTTCCCAGTCCATTAGTGCACTTATGCTCAGGACAGGTGATCTGCCGTTTATTAGAGGAGCAGAGGGTCCAGGAGGGGCAATACGGTGGGATAGAAGATTTCAAGTAAGCGGGGACTTGTCCAAAAATGCATTTGTGAACCAAAGGTCCCATCTTCAACAAAATTCTTTCCTTGATGAGGAGGGACACACAGTTTGCAGGTGTTGTTTGGGTTCGGGAGAATTCTCATAAATGGCTGATTTCCCTTACCTAATGAGTCCCACAGCAGCTTTGCTGGATTTCAAGCAATTATTTTTTTCACCTGGTAAGAGTGTGAGCCTTTTTTCCCACTCTTGCATGTGTTTTGCTGTGTGTGTTTTCACTTTTTATGTGATCTTGAGCACTGGAGCCTCACCTACTGCATGGCCTCCTATTTTTATGTGTGTTACACAACACCTGCAGTGCAGTGAGGGTTGTCTTTGAGACTTCCCACCGACTCAATTTTCTGGGGCTGACTACTGTCCCTCAGAAAAGGGTAAAGTTGCCATTAACTTTACCTTAGTCACTTTAAACCACAGACCCAGTAGACCCCATCTTACATGGAGTATTGGAAAGGGTTAACTCTTATCCCTTTTTGTCTGTGCCTCTTGGAGCAGTGTTTCACTCCCTTTACATTAAGACTTGGCTGGTGGCAGTGGTATCTACCCTAACTTTTCTACCGCGATTATCTTATATAAACCAGGTATTGTTTTAGGCTATTATATTAGCCTCAAACATAAACCTGCGTGACCAAATACTTTTTATTTTGGCTCCGGCTGGGTTTATTCGCCATTTCTTTTTGTTAAAGTCTTTCTCGTGTTTTTCTCTGCGCACCAAACTGGGGGTGACTCCTTTGCTGTCTTTTTGCGGGCCTGTGCACAGACGCCCTCCTTAAGGCACCTGAAAGTCTAGGTAGGCAGGATGTGAGGGAGGGATCTTTGGACCCCTTCCATGGGTTCCCTTGGTAACCCAAGTCGCACTCCTGTTTGATTGGCTTAAGGGACTGTCCTTGCCAGGACAGCCACCCAGCTGTGTGATTGAGAGCCATGCTGTATGAATAGGGGGAAAACTGCATAAAAAGCAGGTCTCTGGGACTGGAAAGGCAGGGTCGCCACTGGAACGAAAGAACCAACGAGGAACTGGCAGAAGAGGACCCCTACAATGACTGAACCGCCCGGTGAAGCCCTGCTGCAGGTCCGAATCTCCAGAATCTGACAACACAGAAGATCCTTCAGGAAACTTCTTCCCTTGAGCTGGTGGGACCAACCAGTTAGCTCAAACTACAAGCCAGGACCCCTCCTCTAGTCGAATTCGCTGTACAGAGCTACAGTGCGCCGGATAGCCAGGAAGGTCGGACCCTGCTTTGGTTTTAAGGAGCGCACCTTTTTTTTGTTGCTTTGCTCTGCTGCTGTTTTCTTCCCTGGGTAGTGCAGGACCCTCCAGTCTTCCTACTTCTTGTCAGTCTGACAGTTGCTTCAGGAACCATGAGCCTGCAGGAACTACCAGGAACGTCCACCTCAGCTACAGCGCCCTCTCCGTTTTAAGGTACTGTGCATATCCGGTTGTCCGTTTCGTTCGAACGCGGTGAAAGTGTTTAAAATCTTTCTCCAATCTGAGGGCTTGTCCTTCTCTTCTCTTTGAACTAACTTTTGTATCAACCAACCTCGTCCAGAAACCGTGCCACAAACTTTACCGTGAACTATTCTCAACTGTGTGATCTTGAGCAAAAGACTTTTGACCCATTGACCTTGGCCCTAAACCTTTTCTACCTGATTCTCTCTGTAGTTCCTCCTGTTCAATTACACTGAGTACTTACCTGTTGGTTTGACCTAATTTATAATAACTTTGTTTTTCCCTCCCTTTTAAATTGCTGGAGTGCCGTTTTGCTCCCACTTCATTTTGTGAGCTTAACTTGTCTGGAATTTAAGGGAAGTGGTGTGGTGTATTAAGAGTGTGATTTTTAGACTGCTTATGTAATGTTAAACAACTGAAGAGTGACATAAATGTATATTCTTTTACTTGAAAACCTCGAGTCAGTGTTTGCCTGAATCATAGTAATTGCTCTCCTTTGTGTAACTATCTGATACTGCTCGCTTATTCTTGAGATACGTCTGGCTGCTCCTCTACAGCTACCACTATAACTGTGTAGTACAGGCTTGTACCAAAGGTGAAATTGTACTGTCACTTGTAGTCTTAATTGTGTGTGGTGTTCCCAAAGGGTACTGCATATAATTCTGCCTAACAGTTTGGTTAATTGCTCACCCGTTGTCTACCCCTGGCCACGCTAATCCCTATGGCTATTCCCACCCAGTGCCTGCCGCCCTCCCGCCCCCACTCCCAAAACTCCTCCTCAAGGGAGCTCTTTGAGCTAACTTCACAGGCCTTACCATCAAACTTTGCACTCAAAGTGACTGCCAGTGTTTTTTCAAAGCTGTCTTCTGAGACTTGTTGTGAACCCGCTACTGCAGGTCTCCCTTCAGCCACTTGATTTATAAGAACTATGCATGTCATTCACTGAAGTCCTGTTAAAAACAAGCGCAAAGCCAGCGTTTTGATTTGTGTATATGTTTTAGCCATTTGCCAGAGACTGCTATTAGATGTCCAGGTACCCACAGGTATTTTGCACTGGCTACCACCAATGAACAGTTAATACCACTATGGCTGTGCCTGGCAAGTGCCTTTCCCATGCCTACACAAAAGCCCAAACTGTTGGCATTACCAAATCTTATTTTATGGTGCGTTTTGTTTCCTTTTTTGAAATGGCAGCAACTGTTAGGTTTTCATCAGTTACGAGCTAAGGGAAATCTTGGCTAGAGTTGTGCCCCGCCAGCACATTCAGCGGGTGCTGGAAGCACATCATGTAATGGGATTCTTGATGAAAAATGAACTAAGGCTTTCCAATAAACCAGGACATAACGGGAGATTTGTGCCGGTTGGTGCTGTATTTCTTCTGGTTTGTTGGTTTCTGTTAAGACGTATTTCTGAACTCTGACCTGGTGGCCAGGGATTCAGAAGGCCAGCCTAGTTTCTTGGAACAGGGTAACCTTCTGGACAAGCCAGACCGGTCAAGACTAGGTCTCAGGAGGGGTGAGGGTGACTAAAAGACCTCAATGAGCACACAGAGTAAAGGACACTTACAAATCACTCCCAGTCAGGTGTATATATATTAAAAATACAAATACATTTATTTCAAGCCCTTTGAGGTTCCACGCACAATAATAATCACAGTAATACTTCTAAGCCAATACAATACTATCAGAACACACGTATACAAGACCAAAGGGGCCTAAAGGGTTACTGCATGAAATGGGTCCACAACCTAGAAAGGGAAGGAAGCAGGTAGTGCAAATAGTGTTTAGGTAGTTCTGCATCAAACACAATCCTAACTGAAAGGCAGTCCAATCCCTAAGATGAGAGGAGCCTAGTGCTCAAATGTACTGGCGCACAAAGTAGTGCAGATGGCGAAACAGGGTCTGTTGAAGGGGTTGTAGCAGCTCAGCAAGGTGGGTGAGGTGATGCAGAATAGGTGTGCACTGTTCGTGGAGGGTCTACCCTTGAGGGCAGAGCAGGTTCCAAGAGTTGGAAATAGTTGACCCTAGCAGTGGAAAGGAGAGAGGCCCTCAGGGGCCACTTGTGCGTAAAAATGGATGGATGATCTAGGAGCCATTGGTAAGGGTTGCAATTACTCACCGACCGCTGGCGCACTCCGGATCAAACTTCGGCAGTCAAGTCCACTTCGGTTGCAGGTTCAAATGCAGCAATCTCGCAGCTCTGGGGCTTTCAGCGACAAAGTTACAGCATTGATTCCCAAATGGGACAGTGGTGATTTCTCTGCTCCTGGTGGATGGTTCATGCCAGTTCCACTGTAGCAGGCTTCAGGACACAGCTGCAATGAACTTGCGAAGTTCGTCACCACGGGTGGGTGACACGGTTAACCTTGTGTACTCTGGTTTGGGTGCTCTCTTTTCTCCAGACCTGGGAACGCCAAGCATACGAAATTCGGTGCGAGTGCGCCGTGAACACAGAGCATGCGATATACCAAGTTTCAAGGGCCTCCTTGAAACGGCAGTGGTATCAGAGCAAAGGTCTTACGCAAGCTGGTCAGCCCACTGGTTGGCCCAGGGACACTTCGAGAAGGCTTACTTGCAGGGTTTGATGAAGGTGCCGAGAATAGTTGGTCCCAATATTCCAATGGGTCGAAACGTCTTCGCAGACCTTCTAGAACGACCAGATGCAGAGGGGTTCAGCGGGACGACAGCGGGCTCAGGGTGCCAAACCTTCCAGTGGGTCACCAGCGGTTCCTTGACTTGGCTTTTTAGTTTCAGGATACTTGGATCCTATCCTTCGTTCAGTGGGAACTTCAGAGATCAACATGGTATGGGTGTTTGTAGCCTTCTCTTATCCAAAATCTCCTTTGCGCCAAATCCAAGAGGACCCAATGGGAGATCTTACGTGGGCCAATAATGGACCACGGTGGTCCTAGGCATTCACAGCACACCAGACTCTCTGGCACCCAGGACGTGTATTGGAACCAGACAGTCCAGCTCACATCCTGGAAGCACACACACAAGTCATGCAGAAGCCCCCAAAAGCTTGGCGTTTCACGGGAAAATGCATGCCCAAATAAGGACTGACCCGGGTCAGCTCGACCTGGGGAAGCTGAAGGGGCAAAATGGCCAAAGGACAGGACAAAGAACCAAATGGCATGGCCATTTTGGAGCCAGGCCACCTATTCGTGCCAAACGCGGTAACCACGGTTTACCTGGCATGAAAGGGTTAAAAATATATGAAAAGATGATTACACCTGCACTTCTCCTAAAAAATCCTTTGAGATTATCTAGGGCCTTTAGAAATGACAGGAAGACCCAAGTGCACTATACTGGAAGGTACATTGTGCACTTGCAACATGTTGCAGAAAAGTTGCAACATTGGCAAGGACTAAGGGAAACAAAGTCTCCCAGTACTGACTGTCTTTAAGGGCATGTCAGTTTCCCCATAATAAAGTGAGCGAAAAGCCCAGGGGAGTGCAGCTGAAGGCTGTGCTCCTCTGGCAAAAAGACTATGGTGTTTTACAGCAGCAAAATGTTGGGTGGTACACAGCTGGAGGGAAAATTACACATGAAATGGAAATCTTTCCTAACAGTTTCTGGTTTCTGAAGGCCTGGCATGGGATATTGAAAATAGAGGGCATGTCTTTTCTGTGTTGGTCAGTATGGGTAACAGTGCTTCTTCCTCTGCCTGCCCTGGTAAGAACCATTTATCTATGAATGAGTCCTCCTCTCACCCCGCACCCCTTTCAAAAATGCTGCCTGTGGTCACAAAGCCCCTGTGGAGTCCCACCTTTGTGGCCTCTGCTCCGTGTTAATCAGACTAACGCATGTATTTCTTTTCGGCATTTCTGCATAAAGAGGCCTGCATAGTCTAGAACATGGTCGAGCACCTTCACAGAATGACAGTGTGCATTGTGGGAAATGCAGTCCTGTGCTGCCAACGCACATATTGAACGAGCAAGCCTTCTGACCTGCATTTTGGGCCCACGGTGCATGATGGCCATGTTATTGGGGCATGCGCCTAACCTGGACGGCTGTATGTGGCTTATGAGCAGCACCTCCAGGATATATAATGGCTCTATCCAGCACCAAAGGTTACGACTGGGCATAGACTGACTGCGTATGGCTGTATTTGGCTACAGCTGAGTAACTAATGCTGCAACTGTCATACCTTGCCATATGATGCTGCAAATTAACATATTCTGTTATTTATATCACACTTTACGGCAGCTGTGCGTCGGCATGTGATGGATCTAGCTGGGCATATAAGACTGCTCTTGGCAATAAATAAAGCAGTGCCTATTGCCTGTGTCAAAGGTGATTTAGGATTGTCACTGTACCGAGCTCCGAATTTGTTTCTTCACCCTTGTGGAGTGGTTTTCCTCTTTTTTTTTTTTTGGGTTCCACGTGAATATCTTGCCTGCAAAATGTCGTCAGGGAGGCGAATTTATTTTTTTTTCGTATTTTTTTTTTTTTCCTGATCCCTAAACCACTTTTCCCAAATATTCTAGGAGGGGTGTCATTTACTATTCTAAATTCCAATCCTAGAATACTTGGGGAAAGTGCTTGATTTTAATCAGGGTGCACATTTGCGGAAATGTTGCCCCCTGGCAACATTTTGATTGATATGATTTTCACTTGATACCCTTTTTTGATGGCTTTCTCTTGTAATGCTGACTTTTATATACAGATGCATACTCCAGATTCATTCCATATGCACAAAATAGTTTGCAGCATTCCGTGTTCATTTGTTTGCAATTTATTACATTTTTTAAAATTTTTAAATACGTTTTTAGTAAGCATTTATAATGAATGAGAACAAAAAGTTAAATTCAGCAGTTAAGATCGTTATAAATATAATCTTAGCAAATCTTAAATACACTGGCTTTAACAATTTAGAAGAGTCAAAGTGGTCTATCAAGGTTATAAATAAAAATGAAACATTACATTGGTAAGACGATAAAATTAATTGCAGAAGCAATTCGCGTTAATAAAAGTGATTGGCACGAAGTATATGGCCATTGAAACCAAAGGAATTTAAAGGAACTACAACATAAAGGACAATGAGAGACACAGAAAGAGGTGTGGGGGGCGGAGGGTACATGTGGTAATCTGATATATTAAAGAAGTTACATTGAAGAGGTATTAAGATATTCAGTAACAGGATTCTATTTATGATTATAATTACGAACATCTCCAATAGTAACGGCACAACCCTTTTCAATCCTGTGAATATAACAAAGATAATTCCACCGTGAAGCATAGGACAGGCGTTCAAAGCTCTTCCAAATAGGAGACATTCGATAAAAGCCAACGGTAACACATACGTGAAATAAGTTGGGAGAGGAAAGAGAGACTAAATCTGAGTTGCTATGTGTTCCAACAATTAGGTTATCGAGATTGAATTGAGTGAGTCAAAATATGTTTTGCAATGTTACCCAAATCCTCTCCCAAAATGAATACAAATTTACAATAAAAGATACATTTTTTAGGAATATTCTAATAAAACCTTTTAAACAAACAGAAAAAAATAAGAATTGGGGAATTGGGTGTACAAATTAATTAAAGCGATTTGAAGGTGAGGTTTTACAATGTATTACTGTTGATGTATTGGTAAAGCAAGCACCAATCATACTTTATAAATGCATGTGGCATATTCCCTGCTTTGCGAGTAGTTGTTTTGATTCATCTAGACTAGTAAAAGCTCTTCAGTTTCTGAACACTCTTACTAGATGCCTTAAAAACAGAAGTTGCAATTGAGATGAGATTGATCATGATGCCACTATCTAGCCATAGAGCGTCTATGGAAGATGTGGGTCCTGGTACGTTTTGTACCCTGAGACAGGATTGCAGCTGCATTGTCTTTGTGTTAAATCTTCAACTTTTTTTTAGGATTCTTATTAGCTGTATCGCCCCAATTTGTAAGAATTCTATCCTAATCTTAAAAGGCCGATTGTAAAACCACTGTCTACTTCAGTACTGGTCTGAGATCGAACCGCACCATGGCATTTTAAAATTGAATTTAAACTTTAAAATTTTTTCCCAGTGTGTATACGCCAGCCACACGCTGCTCTTCTCTACCATCGCTTTAACACAGCTGCCCCCGATCCTACCCTCAAATCTAATTTCTGTCCTCCAGCCCCACAAGAGCTTTGTTATCACACTTGGATTATATTACATACATATAGAGACTTGGATTTTAATGGCAGATACAAGCCACCAGGTTTACCTTGTCTTGTTGTCTGGTCTGTGCATGCTGTTAATTTAGAGAACTCTGTTGTTTAAATACAGAATATGTGTGTGTGTGTGTGTGTGTATACTCAAACATTCACAGTGTGTGGAGGCCTACATGGGATGCACAGAAGACTGAACATGGGAGGGAGTATTGACAGTTCTTTATTCATTCAAGTGGATCATCAAAAATAAATGTTAAGTTATGTTAAAGGTTCTTATAATGCACACTGTTGCCAATTCCGTGGTCTCTTGGCACTCTGCCGGATCTGTAGTGTAAGGAGAGTGTGGAGGTGGTTAGTAGGATTGAGGAGGAAAAAGAGCAAGAGAGCTGTGATGTGCTGTTGGCAGCTTCAGTTCGAATACACTGTTCACTGAGCGTAGGTCAATAACTAAGTCCTTCACGTTGGGTGTGATATTGACTCGACTGCAGTGATGCTGCAGGTTTTCCAGTGTTTCCTAAACCCTTTATTTTGAGCTCGTTCCTCAAGGATGATGAGTCTTTCTGCCAGTTTTACAATATCTCAAACCAGTGGGTTGTACAGTTGCAGTGTCTGGTGGGGAGGTCGAGGGGTCACTGGTATCCGCTGCTTATGCTTCAGTGCTAATCCACCCTGGGATCCTTTTTTTTCCTAGTCTTTGGGTCCCCTTGTCCCCTCAACTGGACTACTCCGTCCTCCCAGTCAGGGTCTCGTTCCACCTCGTGCCTCCTAAACCTTACTTTGGCCAACCCAAGCCCCTTGTACTTCCGCCTCTCTCTATTTATCTAAGGGGTTCACCACCTCCTTCCACACATTCACACATTTGTTATTTCCACTCTGTGCCCTTTCTCTTCTGAAACCACCTCCTTCTCTTCTACTGCCTACTCCTCTTCTTCTGATGTTACAACCACCTCTTCCTCCATGGTTGTTACAACCACTAATTCTTCACCTGGTGTTAAAACCGCCTCTTTCTCTGGTATTACTGCCACTTCCTCCTCTTTCTTCTCCCCATCTCACCTCTAACACCTCATAAATGGGTGTTTTATAGTGCATTCCCTCCTTCCCATGGGTAGGTCTGCACCTCTGGTTAGTAATTGGGTTAGGGATGTAATTGGCAGTCTTTCATATGGGCACTTGTGGATACTTAGGACAATATAGATTTGCCAAGTCTCTAGTACCTATGTGCCATTTTGTGTGCCCAGGGCACAGTGCCCTGTACTTTGCCCTTGGAAGAAACCTCACCCAGAACCCAAGAACCGTCAGCCTTCAACCTTGCCTCCCTTCCAGTTTCTGCAGCCGTCTGCCAGCACCTCCCAACGAGTTAGGTGCCGGGCTATAAGTCTTATTTTGGGCCCCGGAAGGGAGAGGCCATTGATAATTGTACACACAGCGCCCTGCCCAAAATAATCCATGCTGACTGCACTGATATTTCTCTGCTTAATTTCTTCAAAAGCATTTTGATATGCGTCTGTCCCAATGAAATCCGAATCCTGTTTGCTGAGGGAGTTCAGCATGTCAAATGAGAAATTATATTGTGCCTCCTATTGCAATGAATATATGTATATTGGCCTACTGCAAGCTGCTTATAAGTCACTTCGAAGAAATCCGTGTTGCAAGGTCCTGACCTTAAAATCGACGTAAACTGCCATTTTAGGATCATCCGCCATTTTAGGTTCGCTTTGTAAAGTCACCCTGTGAGTTAAAATGGTGGACGATGTCATTCCAAAATACAACATGGCCGTCTTGACCTCTGTATGTAGCTAATATGTAACTTGCCAGCAGGCCACTTGTTGAGGTTGTGAACTGAGACCTTGTCCTTCGTTGACCTGTGTGTAAAGGATTACTCATGCAAAGAAACTAATCCGCGAGCATATGTTGAGAACAATGTATTCAAATACTGAACATAGTACACTTGTTTAACTACATTGTATTAATGTTTGAGAAGATCTGCATGGGAAATCCAAGAACACACAGTTGCCGTGTAGGCTTGTTGATATATGTATTAAAAGCAAACCAGTTACATGTGGATATGCGAACTAGGCATGAACCCTAGATTAGTAATGTATTAGAGGAATATTAACCCGAAGAAGGGTTGGACATCGTGTTCGCAAAAAGTATAAAAGAGTCATGAATTCTAATGCACAGCGTCTCTCACTGAACACACTGAACCACGCTGGAGTTCGCTGTGCTGCACTGAGGGCCGATAGCTATCTGATTTTGCTCTGTTCTTCGTAACTGTATTCAGTATAAAATAAAGTGTTTTGTATGTTCCTTTTGTAACCCGTGTTCGGTGTATTTCCTTTGGGGTACTCGGCCTCGATATTTTGATTTTGTTTTCACAGTTGACGCCGGAATAGAGACCCTCAAGATTGATGCCGGATTGTCGAAGGTTGACGCAGGCTATCGGACCGGGATCGGACAGTGTGACAAAAAAGGGGCCCCACTGAACGAGATGCGACACCTCCGCAGCACTGCACGACCCAATCCCTGGACGATTAGCTTGTGGTCCGAGACGGCATCTTGACGAGGGTCCACTTATCGAGGCGGACAGATTTGCCGAAATCACCATACACGATTAGTTAGGTAAGATTCTTTGAAATCCGATCGGACCTCTTTAGGCTTCATCAGGTGAGTCATGACCCGACTCTTAATTTAACCCTGATAATTTGATTTTGGCGTATTGTATCTGCAGACACAATTATTGACCAGGTAACACCAATAATTTGATATGCCTGGGAAATTGTCTACCTGCTTCAGGGCGTTGTTCCGCAGAGATAGACAATCTTTGGAATTTAGCCATCGGGCACCACAGGAGGGGTCGCCGGCATGTACTATGTACTGTAAGCATGGCATTGGAAGTATAGTATTTAATGACATTTGGCACTGACAAACCAGGCATGCCTCCGAGCTTCAGTGGCCAATCAATGGTAGTTTTGAAATCCCTCGTATTGAGTATTTAGAGTCAATTCTATTAAAGAAAAAGGCTAGACCTGCAGCATTTGATGCTTTGCAGAATTGGAAAAAAGAAGCGTTGCAGCAACTTAAAAGTAAAGAAAAACATGCCCGCCGTCATAAGACGAATGCCAAAAAAGCATTATTGTATGACCAAGATAAACATTCTGAATCGACTAGGAATATGGATAGGGCTTTCTCACTTGGAATTCGGAAAATCTATCCTTCCAAAGACCTCCATGCTTCCTATTAATTCATAGACAAATTGTTAAATGAACGAAGGCCTGGTGCCCCTGCGCCACCTCTGTATGTTCCTCTTCCTGCTGCTTTGCCTCTTCCTCCTGCTATTCCTGGTCTACCTGCTGTTGTTCCCGTTGTTCCTGCTCCTCCCAATGTTCCTCTTCCTCCAGCTCCTCCACCTCTTCTTATCGCACCTGTAACAGTACCTACATTGAATTTGCCTGCCCCCTCTCTTCCAAGTGGTCCTGAGCCGCTTGTAGTCGATTGAGGTGCAGGATCGAAGGTTGTCACTCGCAATACTGTACCACCAGAGAAGAAACGTGATTTGATTGCATGGGCTAAGCATTGTATGGAGAGGGATGATCAAGCTAATGTTTTTGCCACACTTTGTAATATGGACAATTTTCCTGAGAAAAATGTTTTTATTGAAGGTTTAGGGATTCATTTATGTGTAATGTGGGGTAAATTAAATAATGCAGATCTCCCGCAAGGGTTAAGGGATCTAAATACTTTAGTGTTTTCTAGAGACACTGTGGAGAAAGTTAATGAGCATGTCCAGAGTTTATTTGGGTATAGAAAGGAGTTAGAAAGGTTACAGAATGAGGATGACTCCAGTTGAAGTATATGACACATATAGTCAGTATACGCCAGAAATGCAGAGGAAAGTGATACAGGTAATGATAGAGTACCTACAGGATGATTGTGTAAAAAGAAAGATTAGTTGTCCCACAGAGTTATTGAGTATTTATAAGAGAGCTTTTCACTTGACCCTTCTTTGCCTGCTTTAGTGCTCAACCTAGCTCTGTTGCTTAGTAAGCGTTCAGAGTCACCTACTTCTCAGTTGCCTATGAGAGAGGTTCCTCCGACATTTGTCCCGAGGGTTGAGATTGCGGCCGATGCTGCACGGGGTATAGACGCTGTGGACATTCCTGCACATTATGTATCGCAGTTTGTTCACGTCCCGTTCTCAAGACAGGAAGTGAATACTATTAGGCAATCTATTCCTGACATTAGGAAAAATCCGACGGTCCTCAGTGTTCACCTTAGCAGATAATGATCTGTTATTTCCTGTACTCCTGCCCGTAGATTTGTGGAAACAAGTTAGAACTATAGACGACGTGCCAGGGTTGGGAGATACATGTGCGAATATAACTAGACTCGATGGAGAAAGGCCAGCTGGTGAAAGACCGCCTCAGGTGATACTAACTTTGCCTGATAGAATCATTGCAAAATTGAAAACTATAATTCCAGAGAAAATAATTATTTGGGACAAACTTACTGTGTCCAAGGGAAATCTGAGGGTGCTACTGAGTTCTTTAATCGGTTCGAATAGGTATTCTCGGATTTCAGCGGACAAGACCTAGGCACAGAGTCTGGGAAAAGGTTATTTGTGGACAAATTTGTGCGTGGTTTGCTGCCTGACATCCAGACACAAATTATGTCTTCTGAGAGCGCTTGGCAGGCGAAGTCCCAATCAGAAGTGCTGCATATATGGCTCAGTACTACGAGAACCGTGTCAATAATGAAAAAGATAGAGTTGAAAAACGAAAAGGTGATTTGAAGACTAAAGTGCTATTACAGCAAATTGTTAGAGGCCCCAGAGGGGGTAGTTCGCAGATTAGAGGTCAGTATGTCCCGCAAGGGAATGTGCCCTTGGGTCCTGTGAACATTAACCAGTGCGCCTATTGTCGTCAAGAGGGTAATTGGCGTGCACAATGCCCCATCCCTCGACAAAGGTTGAATAACACATTTGGGAATATGGGTAGACGATCCAGAGGTCGCCCGGGTGTAGGGGGCCCTGGTAGAGGTCAATTTACAAAGGATCCTCAGGAACCTTTTTCACAGGATAATCAGACTCCGAGTGTGGATACTAGGAACATATTTGATCATCCTTCTGCTGTATATTTATCTGAAGAGCTTCCTTTTTGTTTCGTTAGGATTGCCCGAAGCAGGGTTTGGAACCTACACCTATTCCCGTCAATCAGAAAGGTCCCTACGTTGAAATGGTGGTGGGAAATAGGAAACATCAGTTTTTGATAGATACTGGAGCACAGAAGTCTTCCATTGATCATTCACGGGTTCCAAACATTCCACTGTCAGGGCAAACCAAATGTTTCAGTAGGGTATTCTGGCATGCCAGTTGTTTGTCCGGTTTCTTCGTCGGTGCCCATTTCTTTGGGTCCCTTTACGGACCACTGTCCATTTCTGTTGACTTCGAATTGTGGAGAGAATTTGCTGGGGTTGAACCTGTTAAAAGAATTAAATGCAGTGATTTATTGTTCTTCTGATGGAGTGCGCTTGACGATTTCACCACAGCAATTTTCTGTCTCGCAATTCTTGACTAGACCTTTGCCGCCAGAATTCATTAATGTACCAGAGAGCTTATGGGCTGCTGACGACAATGATGTCCGTGTTTTACAGATTGAGCCTGTTAAGATAGTTTTGAAACATGGAATTGAGCTGCCACGCATTCCCCAGTATAAGATTTCAGTTGAGGGCGAGCGAGCTTTGAAATGCATTGTTTCCGATTTTGTGCATCACGGGGTGATTGAAGAAATTTCAGGAAGTTTGTGTAATAGTCAGATTTTACCCGTGTACAAGAAAGGCGATAATGCAATTCCATTCCGTTTTATAATTGATTTACGTGCCGTTAATAAAGTCGTCGCTCCACAATTTCCAATTTTGCCTGATGTGACAACAATATTAACCATGATTCCAGCTACAGCTACTTACTTTAGTGTTGTGGATCTAAAGAATGCTTTCTTTAGTATTCCTATACACAGGGATAGTAGATACTTGTTCGCGTTCACCTTAGGGGGACGCTCGTTCACATTTACTCGTGCACCTCAAGGGTACACAGAGAGTCCTAGCATCTATAGTAGGGCTTTGAAAGAACAGCTTGATACCCTTGAATTGCCCTCTACTTGTACATTGCTTCAGTATGTTGATGACTTGCTTTTAGCTGCTGACTCTGAGAGCGCCTGTAAGGAGGGCACTGTGTTATTGCTTATCCATCTAGCTAAGCATGTTCCCAAAGCTTTGCTTAAAAAGTTTCAATATTGTTGCCAGGAGGTCACCTATTTAATCTATCACCTGTCAAAGGAGGGAAGAAGATTGACACCTGAACGTATAAAACACTTTTCTGGCATGTCTGTCCCAAATACACAGAAGGAAGTTGAGCCTTGATAGGTATGGCTTCTTACTGTAGCTTGTGGATACCAAATTTTTCACTAGTGATCAAACCGATGTTGGCTTTGACAAAGAAGGGCATTTCTTCGCCATTGCCGTGGAACGCGGAACACCAGCAATCGTTTGACTTGCTCAAGACTGCATTATGCTCTGCACCAGTTTGGGGCACACCAAACTATGAAAAGGCCTTTGTGTTGTTTGTGCATGAATGTAATGGATGTGCTTTGGCTGTATTAACGCAGGAACATGGAGGGAAGAATAGGCTGTGCAGTTACTTTTCTTCCGCCCTTGATCCTGTAGCATGCGCTTTGCCAAGATGTTTGCGAGCTGTCGCTGATCCTACTGCGTCTGTGAAACAGAGTGAGGGAGTGGTCCTAGGCCATGATCTAACCCTGATGGTGCCTCACTCTGTAGATGTTCTACTGAACCGAACCCAAACGCAACACCTTACTTCTGCACGGTTTACGAGATATGAATTGATCTTGTTCCTCACATTCAAATGAAGAGGTGTTGTGTTCTTAATCTGGCTGAACTCCTACCTTTCCCGCAAGGCACTACTTGCGGCGATGAAGAGTCACATGACTGTCTGTATACTACAGAACAAGAGACAAAGGGTAGAATTGATTTGAAAGACACTCCTTTGGATAATCCGCAAGGAGAGCTCTTTTGTGATGGCTCCTGCTTCAAACTTCCAGATGGTACATCCTCAGCTGCTTATGCAATCACCACTTTAAGCATGGTTGAGGAAACCAAGAGAATCACGCATAACTCTGCACAGGCCGCAGAGATTATAGCATTGACCCGAGCTTGTGAACTTTCCGAAGGGCTTGCAGTAAACATATATACTGATAGTAAGTATGGCTTTGGGGTGGTTCACAACTTTGGGAGACTTTGGTCAGAGAGAGGGTTCTTAACTTCACATGGCACTAAAATTCAACTTGGCTCCCTAATAGTACAACTACTCTCAGCGCTTGCGCTCCCTACTCAGTTAGCTGTCATGAAATGTGCAGCACATCGAAAGATTACAGATGACATAGGGAAAGGGAATTCTTTCGCTGATCAGATAGCTAGACAAACTGCTACTGATCCCCTTACGGCGATGTATGTTTCAAGGGAGACTGTAAATGCTTATGCATTGGATGAGGGTGTTGGGTCTGTACGGGATATCCAAGCTGATGCCACGTTAGAAGAATCCAAGAGGTGGGCTGAAGGCTGGGGGAAACTTGATGATGACGGGTGTTGGGTGGACATAGCTGAAGGGAAATGGCTACTCCCTGACGCGTATATAATGATGATGGTCATCATGGCCCATTGTCCTACGCATGTATGTGTCCAGAAAATGACAAAAATGTTAGAGAAAGTTTGGGCGAATGACAAAATCTCAACAAAAATTGCCCAGCGCTACATCCAGGATTGCATGATTTGCCTACAACACAATGTGGGAAAGGGGATAGCAACTCCAAGGGGAAGTTTTGGGCCACCCTCTGTCCCCTTTGAAGTCATCCACTTTGATGTTATTGAAATGGAGTGGTGCAACAATATGAAATACGTGCTGGTGGTCATCTGTGCTTTTAGAAAATGGGTTGAGGCTTTCCCCGTTAAAGATGCTACAGCCATGACTACTGCGAAAACCATGTTAAAGGAATATTTTCCACGGTTCGGGCTACCTAGAGTTATCTGGTCGGATAATGGTCCACATTTTGTCGCTGCTGTAATTCTGCAGATATGTGCGGCATTACAGATCGACAAACGGTTCCATTCGGCCAGACATGCTCAGAGCGCCGGACTAGTGGAAAGAGACAATGGTATCAAGAACAAGCTTGCTAAGACATGTGCCGCCACTAAATTAAAATGGCCGGACGCCTTACCGATCGTGTTATTATCCATGCGTACAACCCTTCAAACTAAGACTGGGCTCTCTCCATTTGAGGTGGTAATGGGGAGACCTGGCAATATCTGGAACCTTCTTAAATATAGCTTGTTAAGTAAAGTTAACAATGTACAACTTTCAGATTATTGGAGCCAGTTGACTGAAAACCTGTATTTGATTCATCACCAGGTACGAGAGGCTTTACCTGTGCGATACGAGAGCCCGGGCCACAGCATACGGCCTGGGAGATGGGTGCTCATCAAGGCATTTGAGCGCTCTTCCTGCCTTGCACCTCGCTGGCGGGGCCAGTTCCAAGTTCTGTTGGTCACCCAAACAGCGGTGCGGGTTTCTGAAAGAAAGAATTGGACCCACGCGTCCCACGTCAAGAAACGTCCTCACCCTGTGCCACACGATAGAGAAGAAACAGAACCCCTCGCTAACGCTGCAACCAACGATCCCAAAGCAGTAAATAGCGCCGAGAGTGTGTCGGAGAATCTTTCTGAGCCCGTGAGGCTTGGGGAAACAGCCATTTTGTCTCCACACTCTCCAAAAGTTTTGCATCCGAAACTGTTGATTCAAATTCGGCATCTTCACTTGTCTCTGATACGTTGCTTCCAACGGGAAGTGATGACACATTGTTTCCGGATCAATCAGTAAGTACCGGGAAAAGCAAGGTACAATCTGCGTCCAAGAAAATAGACTTCCGGCACGGTTTTGCTGTGCATCTGAATGACTTACGGCATGGTTCGGCTGCGCAGTCGGAAAAGGAAAGGATCATCGAGGGCTTGTTTGTTGCCCAAATTTGTGAAAGGGGATTCTGTTGGCTAGGGTTGTGGAAGGACGTGACCGGGAGGTCGTCAGCAACAAACATTGAGGTTTCCATTTGAAGACTACAATGCCTGCCACCGCTACCGCTCGTATGGGACTTGTAAACGATGGGGTGACTAACCGGGACAATGGGCAATATATCTGGGCCCCGAAAACGTATTGCTGTGTTTTTATAATGATATTTGTGTTTTTAATAGTCACTGTTTAGGATTGTGGTACCTTGAGGAAACGCATCCTTTAGAATACTTGTTGCCCACTGAAAATGTGCCTACTGTTCCTACTCCTTTTGTACATTGTTTATACTCCGTCCCCTAGGGACTCTCAGCATAGACAAAGGTACCACAATAATACTCTGCTACTCATCATGAATGCTACGCATGCCATTTTTAATAAGTCTAACTGCTGGGTCTGCTCACATTTGCCGCAACATGGGGATAAGAGGCTAGGTTGGTATATTCAGCCTTTGCCTTTGACAACTGCTTGTTATGCTTCTCTTAGAGCACTGTTCTTTGGCCGTTGGAATGATAGCATCTCGGGGAACTTTGACGGCACTAATTTGAATAGTTTTGAGAAACGTGTTTTGACTCCCCTGGGATGCTTGCTTTTCGCAAACAGGAGTAAACCTAACGTTGCTTCTATTAGGCCTTCTGATAGACTGTCTCGTCCTTTCCAATCTTTGATTTCCTTTAAGATGGCTCCGATAGGTAATAAGGTTGCCATGCCTCCTTCTTATACTGTTAACCATAGCCCCGATTCAGTTTCTTTTTGCATACAGAGGAATGAAACTCAGTCAATGGGCGATTTTCTAGGTTGTGCCAACGTTGCAAATTTGACTGGTGAAAACAGACCTTTGTATGTAGGCGAACCTGTCTACTTCGTCTGCGGTAATGTAGCATTCCCATGGTTGCCCAGGGATTGGCAGAGAACCTGTTATTTAGGGATCCTGTTACCTGGGGTGTTTATAGCTAGTACAATAGAAGTTTCAAAGGCTCGTTTACGGCGGGACGAGAATGGTGACACTCCAGCACAAATCTTGGGCGATATAGCAAAATCACTTGTGCCATTTTGGGGGCAGATAGCGAATTCCGAAGATATCACAAGACTAGCGAGAGTACTGGAGAGAACCATCAACCGGACCACGGACATACTGTATAATATGATATTAGAACAGAAGGCGATGAGACTAGTAGCGCTTCAGAACCGGATGGCATTAAATGTCATTCTGGCTGTACGTGGTGGAGTGTGTAAATTAGTGGGGTCCGCTTGCTGTGTTTTCATACCAGATTCCTCCCCAACCATCTTAAAGGCAATACAGAATCTGCACGTCCTTAGTTCAGAAGTGCATGTTCCCGAGTGAAACTGGGATCTTCGCGCTTGGTTCTGGGACTTCTTGCGATCTTGGGGTTGGAAGGTACTTTCGGTCTTGCTAATTATTTTGGGAATGCTGTTGTTTCTTTTTTGCTGTATTCAGTGTCTACCTAGTATGTGTTCGATGCTAGGGGGATGTTGCGCACAAGTGATAGGTACAATAGGACATAAAGTGTATGCCCCAGATAAAACTTCTAAAGAATATGTGTTGAAAGAAATGTCAGCGAATGACCTAATGGCAATAGATATTTCCGACAGCGATTCAGGTGCATGGATGATGATGCATGGAGTTATTTATAAGGAGATCAGAAGTAGTTTAGCACTTGGCATAGGCCAAAAGGAAGGTTTGTCAAATGAGAAATTAAATTGTGCCTCCTATTGCAATGAATACATGTATATTGGCCTACGCCAAGCTGCTTATAAGTCACTTGCGAAGAAATCCGTGTTGAAAGGTCCTGACCTTAAAATCAACGTAAGCCGTCATTTTAGGATCATCCGCCATTTTAGGTTTGCTTTGTAAAGTCGCCCTGTGAGTTAAAATGGTGGACGATGTCATTCCGAAATACAACATGGCTGTCTTGACCTCTGTATGTAACTAATATGTAACTTGCCTGCAGGCCACTTGTTGAGGGCGTGAACTGAGACCTTGTCCTTCGTTGACCTGTGTATAGATGATTACTCATGCAAAGAAACTAATCCGCGATCATATGTTGAGAACAATGTATTCAAATACTGAACATAGAACACTTGTTTAACTACATTGTATTAATGTTTGAGAAGATCTGCATGGGAAATCCAAGAACACACAGTTGCCGTGTTGGCTTGTTGAAATATTTATTAAAAGCAGACCTGTTACATGTGGATATGCGAACTAGGCATGAACCCTAGATCAGTAATGTATTAGAGGAAGATTAACCCGAAGAAGGGTTGGACATCGTGTTCGCAAAAAATATAAAAGAGTCATGAATTCTAATGTACAGCGTCTCTCACTGACACACTGAACCACGCTGGAGGTCCCTGTGTTGCACTGAGGGCCGATAGCTATCTGATTTTGCTCTGTTCTTCGTAACTGGATTCAGTATAAAATAAAGTACTTTGTTTGTTCCTTTGTAACCTGTGTTCGGTGTATTTCCTTTTGGGGTACTCGGCCTCGATATTTTGATTTTGTTTTCACAAGCAGTGTGGTGATGGATGCAAAACCCCAAATGTTGCATGTGCAGTAGCTCACCATCCCAAAGAACGGCTGCATGGTTGACGTGTTGTGGTGCTACTGCTAACTTGTGAGTTAAGTGATAGAGTGGGCACCGCTGTTTATACTTACAATCTATATTCTGTTCAGTATATATTTAGGTAGTTATTTGGTCCTGTAGCCAGAAAAAAGCTCCACTTGCACAGTGGAGTACAATTTATATCTAGAAATATTGTCTGGGTTGAGTTACCCAAAAGTCTGGCAGGACCTGTGGGAATGTTTCACTTAAAGTTTATATATATGCATTTCATTCATTCCATTTCTTTTCATTTGCAATAATACATCCTTTACAAAAGGCAAGGATGCACATTAAAAACTGAAGTATTTATTTTCCAGAGATATAGGCTTTTCCTAGGGTGTCCAATGCATTTCGGTCCTAATGACCGTCTTCACGGACCAGTTTCAGCTTATTTTCTAACTTCTGCAGACAGTTATTTTCTTGTGTCAATTTCTGTAGGATTCACTTCATATCAGTTTCTTTCTATGACCATGGCACCTGGTGTGACATCTTGTCCTGATGCTGGTATAGAAATTCTATCTGGGTTCTCATCCTGGTGTTTCTTGTTTTCTCGTGGAATCGGCAATACAATACATCAGGATTGCTACTGCTGACTTGAGCACCTGTACTTCCTCTGGCCCTGGCTTCTTTCTATCTTTGGAGAATATGTGGCAAAAAACTTTCAACTTATGTTTGCTGAATCAGCATATCCCCCTATTGAGTGTTACTTTGACCTCTTCTTGTACCATACAGAATTTCTTCTGCGTTTCATCGGGTGTCTTTTGTGTACTACCGACATTAGAATATCATCACTCTAATTGAAACAATTCATAATGCAATGAATTACATTGAGTGTTGGTCCTGAAGTATTTGGGCAGCCTATAAGACGCTAACGCTTAATCATTTACATAGGGACAGATCTAGATGAGTGGAAGTGTTCTGTATCTAGGTGAATGTTCAAAAACATGTGATAACTTTTGCAAAATTATAGCTTGGTTTGGTAGGTACATGTCCATACAAATGCAAATAAAGTTCTTCACTGCCCTTTTTTGGTATTGGCACAAAGACCGAACCCTAGGGTGTGTGCACTGTCGCTGGCTAGTCATCTTAATCCAGCAGTCAATGTAGCTCATCTTCAACTTGCTTCTAGTTGTCTAAAGGAATGCCTTCCTACTGATTTTACAGATTCATCAATGTATATACTAACCTGTCGGCTTTCGTGGTGCTTCCTCGCTTCCACTTCTCTAACGTGTCCCTCAAGGTTCTGTACTTGGTCCTCTCCTTCTCTCTCTCTCTCTACAATGCCCGACTCTCTGCTCTTATTTCTTGATGTAATCTTTCATCTGCACGCAGCTGATAGACACATCTTTCTCTCTTTTTCTTTCTTTGACTATATTCTGCACTCCACTGTACTAACTTGTCTTTCTACTATCCAAAACTGGATGTCATCACATTTTTTACACCTCAATCCTTCTAAGACTGAGGTTTAGTTTTTTTCGGCTTCAACCATTCCGTCTACTCGTCCTTCTGTCTCTCTTATTTCCTCCTTCCTCTCTGCCCTTTTCCTCTTCTGCATGCAATTTGGATGCTATCTTTGACCCCTCTCTTTCCTTTAAACTGCATATCTCTTCTATTGTATGCATTGCCTTTTTTAACATGCGTTGTGCTCGCCCCCATCTCTCATTTCATGCTACTAAACTACTTCTGTTCTGCCTGGTCTTTTCTTGTATTGACTAGTGCTCTTCTCTTCTTCTTGGCCTTTCCTGCCTCACATCTTTTTCCTCTCCGATCTGTTTATAATTCTTCAGTTCCTCTTCTCTTCTCTTTACCTTTTCACGCCTCTATTATATCATCTTCTTTACTGTTTATTTCCCTGCTTCCCTTTGAATCACTTCTTCTCTACCATTTTCCTTGTATTGTTTTTAAATGTACTCACGGCTTGGCTCCTCCTCATCTTTCCTCACTATTCTCGCTCTGACTGTCCGATCAAAGAATCTGTTTCTTCTCACTGTCCCGAAAACCTCCTTGTTCTTCTTCCTGTTTCCGATCTTTTTATCAGGTTTGTCAGAAATGCTATCTGGTTGGTTGGTAATATCTTCCTCTTCACTCAGAAAATGGAGTTCACCCCCCCCTCCTTCATCCTCACCTGAGGTGGTAGAAGAATAATCCAATTTCTTCCTTCGTGACCGCCGGGCTTCTGCCTTTCTTTTTTTTTGTGCAGATATGGTCTGCCTCCGAAGGAAGCCACCGTGATTCCAGTCCTGCGAATCTCCAGTGACTCCTCTCCGCAACAGCCAGAGCGATGAAGGGGGAAAAAGCCTCAGGCATAAAAAACCCCAAAGATCTGCACGAGCGATGGCACAGTAAGTCGGTATTGATGGAAGAAGACCAGGAAAGCCGTTTGGATAATGTAGACAGGAATAGAATAATCACCGCAGGAGACCGGGAGGAAATCCGGAATGCATAACTCTGCTAAAAGAACGGTAGAGAACAAAATAGGAAGCTCCAAAATAACTACGAAGGAAAGCAACAAGAAATAAAACAAAATATAGACAGAACAGGGGAAACAGAAAGAAGAAAAGAAACCCAGAAGATCAAAGGAAAACAGGCTAAATTGATACAAGTGGAGAGACTGAGAAGGTGGCAGAGCGAGGTTACAAACGGAAAGCAGTAGAGTGGGCGGAACGCCGCCAAGGGAAATTACGTGGAGCACAGGCAACAAGGAGAAATCCAAAAAGTTGCAACGCGCCGAGCCGCCGAACACTGGACAGGAAATAGAATTTGGCGGCGGCCATGATGAAAAGGACTAGACCGCTGCGGTGCGTTGTGAACCAGCGAAACGACACACTCTAATGGCGGCCGCATTTCCATTTATTCCATACACGCCAGTTACCCTAGTTCATGATAGTATGCCTCCTTCGAAGGCCTTGCCCTCCCTGATAACCCGGGTGCAGACAATGGTACTTTCTCACCAAACGAGGGGCCTGAATATTTGAACAAGGTTCCCAGGTATCCTCAGAAGTAGGGTACCCTTTCCAGTGAACCAAATATTCTAGGCGGCCTCTGTGATACCGGGAGTTCCAGATCTGAAGGCCTCGTACTCTTCGGAAGTGGAACTAGGAAAGACCTGTAGCTTGGGAGCAGGCTATGTTCGGGTACCAGGCAAATAAGGTCGCAAAAGAGAGGAATGAAAGACTGGATGCACCCACCTCAGGGTATTAGGTAACCTAAGGCGGTAGGCTACAGGATTGATTTTGGAATGTATCTCGTAGGGACCGATGTAACGGGGAGACAATTTGGAAGAATGGACCCAGCGAGGTAAGAACTTCGTAGAAAGCATAACCTTGGTGCCTTTCCCCCATTCTGGTACCTGTCTGCAATGCCTATCAGCTTGTTGTTTATAACGACTGCATGCCTCTTGAAGACTCTGACTAGCAGTATGGTGGGCTTCTTTGATTCTCCCAAGGGTAGTCTCTATGGATGGGGTGTGTGAGTCTACAGAAAACATAGGCACTATGGATTGAGGATGTATACCATAGGTACAGTAAAAGGGGCTGATCCCCAGTGCAGAATGTACTGAGTTGTTGTATGCAAACTCTGCGGTGGGGAGTAAAGACACCCAGTTGTCTTGTTGTTGATATATAAAGCATCTGAGGTACTGTTCCAGTGTTACATTCAGCCTCTCTGTCTGTCCATTGGTTTGGGGATGGAACCCAGAGGAGAGAGCCCTTTCGATACCCAATTTCTTACGCAACGCTGCCCAGAACTTGGAGGTGTACTGACTACCCCGATCAGATACAATTTTCAAGGGAAGACCATGTAACCTAAAGATATCCTTCAAGAAGACATCCGCCATAACGGAAGCGGAAGGTATTCCGATCAGGGGGAAAATGCACTAACTTGGAGAAGGAGTCCACAGTTACCATGATACAGGAGCAATCTAGGGAGACGGGTAAGTCCCCTATAAAGTCGGTTGAGATGTGCTTCCGAGGAGGAGGTGGAATTGGCTCTTGTTGAAGAAGTCCCAAAGGCTTCTGTGTAAGGTGTTTACTCTGTAGACAAACAAGACAGGTTTGAACATACTCCTGAGTATCTGATCTCATGTTGGGCCAATAGAAAGACCTCTGGAGTAATTCCAGAGTACCGCGTATGCCTCTATGGCCGGCCACTTTGGAGTCATGGCACCATCGGAGAACCTTTTGGCTGAGATCGTGGGATGGAATGATCAATTTCCCGTGGGCAAAATATAGCCCTCCTCTTCTTACCACCGGCTGCTTCATGAGGGCTGAAGTAGGCTCTTCCATGCTGAGGGAGGCCCCTTGAACCTGTTGCAAAAAGGATGTCATTGGAGAAACAATCCTGGTATGCGGGAACATAAGTTCCTTGCATTGCGTAGGGTTCTTATCGGTGTCTTCTTTGCATGACAAAGCATCAGCAATCAGGTTTTGATAACCAGGTATGTAAGTAATTCTGAAATGGAATTGAGCAAAAAAGTGAGCCCATCTGGCTTGGCGTCTATTATACCATTCTTGTTGTTTGAGTACCTGCAGATTTTTGTGGTCTGTTCTTATTTGGAAGGGATGTAGACTTCCTTGATGTAAGTGTCTCTACTCCAGACAGGCTAATTTCATGGCCAACAGCTCACGTTCAATAACGGAATAATTCCGTTGGCTCTGGCTCAAGGTCTTGGAAAAGTAAGCAATGGAATGTTCTAACCCTTGGTTTGATTGAAGGAGAACAGCACACACCGCAGCGGCGGAAGCATCGGTTTCCAAAATAAAGGGCTGTAGTTGGTCGGGCTGTCTTAGGACAGGAGCTGTACATAACCTTTGTTTCAAGTTGAAAAATCTGTCGTCAGCTTCTTTAGACCAGGTGAAGGGATCGGAAGACTTCTTCAGTAGAGAGGTAATTGGAAGAGTGAGCTGGGAGAACTCGGGATGAATTTTCGATAAAAGTTGGCTAGTCCAAGAAATCGTTGAATCTCCTTAAGCGAAGAAGGTGGTGGCCACGCCAATATAGCCTCTACTTTCTTTGGATCCATGGTGATCCATTGGCTGGATAGAATAAATCCTAAGTAGGATATTGAGGACTGTGAGAAAGCACACTTTTCCGGTTTAGCCAGAAGGTGGTTCAACTGGAGCCGGTGTAATACCTCCTTTTTTTAAAAAATTTTTTTTTGTTTAAGCATTTATTTATTGATGGTCTCAGCAGTTACATTGGCACCCAATTAACACAGTTTACAGTCACATATGCAACAATATTACCATTGAGTGTTTAACAATCTGTCATTTACATGGTGGTTTCGTTGTCTGAAAGCATGTCACAGAGGTATGCCCTGAAGGGGCCCCAGATGTCCTTTGGCCTGCTCATACTTGATTGAGTCAGTACATACTACTCCTCGCATTCATTAATGTAGGTTAACTCATGCAGGAAAGTGTCCATGGTGGGGGTGTTCGGGCTCTTCCACGCTTTCAGTATACAACTCTTGGCTATGACACATGACACATTGAACAGCCTTCTGATTTTCTCAGAACATTTACCAATATCGCCAAACGGATATTTTTGTGGGGTCAAGTGTGGGGGGGATCTGTGTAGTTTCAGTTAGCATATGCAACTCTCTCCCAGAACCGTGTGACAGCTGGACACTCCCAATACATATGATAGGATCCCGCTGCCGGGGACCCACACTTAGGGCAGTTGCCTGGGTCGTCAGGCGTAAATGTAGCGATCCTGGCGGGGGTATAGTGCAGTCTGTTAAGGATTTTAAACTGTATTTGGCACAGTCCCGCATTAAGGGACGCTCTCTTCGTGAGTGTGCAGTATCTTGCCCACTTATCTTCGGGTATTGGCATTTTCATATCTGCTTCCCATTTCTCCTTCATCTGATTGGTCGTAGAGGAGTGTATTATCTTGTAAAGTTTGGAAATTCCCAGTCCACCCTGTGTTGTGACCAGCTGTATGCACGGGTGGGAAGGGGGTTCATCAGGGAAGGATGGCCAGCGTGCTTGATATGCGGACCTCATTCGGTAGTACTGTAGTGTCCGGAGTTGCCCACCTCCCATACCCCTCGTGAACACAGCCAGGGTCGCAAATTTTCCCTCTATGTACATGTCTCCCACTTTCATCTCTGTGTTCGGGTCCCAAGCTTCCTGTACACTAGTGTCAAATGTGGGGGGGAGGTTGCGGTATTTCCACAGGGGGATGTCGGGGTTATATGGGATCTCAATTTTCAGTTTTTTATATATAGCTCCCCAGGCCTTTACCGTGCAGCTCACAGGGTCAAATTCACAAGAGTCCTTATGTCGGGTGCTGAAGATGACCGACCTAATGTCGGTGGGCATCGTGGTGCATTCTTCTATTTGCGTGTGAGGTGAGTTGTCTGATTCATCGTACCAGTATCTTGCAAACTGTGCCTGTGCCACCGTGTAATAAAGTTCAAAGTCTGGTGCAGCTATACCCCCCGTTTCATATGGTTCTGTCATTCTCTCCCAGCTGGTCCTAGCCGTCTTCCCGTTCCAAAGAAACAACACCACCATGGATCGAAGCCTGGAGAAGAACTCCCTCCCCGGCCATATAGGGATATTTACAAATAGATATAGCAATTTTGGAAGTACAATCATTTTAAGAATGGCAATCCTGCCGTGTAATGAAAGTGGGATATGCCTCCAAACCTGCAGTTTAGTGTTAAGTGTTTGTAGTGCCCGATCATGATTATCAGCGTATAAGGTTTGTTTATTGCTAGAAACCAGTACCCCGAGGTATCTAATGTGGTGTTCAGACCATTTGAGGCTGCACATTTGAGCTGGGCATTTTGTGGAGGGGGTGAGTGGGAATACTTCTGATTTGGCACTGTTAACCGTATATCCCGAATACTCTGCAAATTCGTTGATGTCTGTCATGATAGGGACAATATTTTTGTCGGGTTCATGGACATAAAGCAGCGTATCATCCGCGTATAATGATATTATTTGGGTGGCTCCTCTCAGCGTTATGCCTCTGTTGTTATGTCTTAACTGTATTGCCGCTGCCATGGGTTCAATTGTCAGGGCAAATAGGATAGGGGAGAAGGGACACCGCTGCCTGGTACCCCTGCCTAGCTTGAACAATTCAGATATAGTCCTGTTTGTGCATACTTTCGCACATGGAGCTGTATAAAGCAGTTTGACATATTGGATGAAATGCGGGCCCACCCCGAACGCCTCCAATACCAGAAAAAGGTACTCCCAGGCGACCGAGTCAAACGCTTTCTCGGCGTCAAGAGATATTGCTACTGCTTGCTTATTTGGATTAATCTGTGACATTATGCCGAATAGCCTGCGTAGGTTTAAGGCAGTGGATCTTTGGGGAATAAACCCGCTTTGATCTGTGTGTACTAGTATTGGCGTTACGGGTAGCATGCGGTGCGCCAGTACTTTCGCAAAAATCTTGGCATCATCATTTATCAAGGACAGGGGTCTGTAGGATGACATATCCTGTGACGGGCGTCGGGGTTTGGGCAGCACTGTAATTATGGCCTCGCGCATCTATTGTGGCAAAATTTGTTTACCCAGGGCCTCTCCCCACACTTCCAGCAAATTCTTCCGGAATTCCTTATAAAATTCCACTCCAAGGCCGTCCGAGCCCGGCACTTTGCCAGACGCAAGCCCCTTGATTGCCTCGGTGAGCTCCTCTGCCGTGACAGGTTGCTCCAATATTAGTTTATTTTCTTCTGTAAGTTTAGGGAGGTCCAATGTAGCAAGGTAGTTTTCGATCTTATCTGGGGATTTCCTATCTTTATTCGCGTATAGTGTTTTGGAAAAATCAACAAATTCATCATTTATTCCCTGCTCGCTTGTTATTATCACGTTTTGTGTCGTGTGAATTGATGCGATCGGGGCCATTTGTTTTTCATGCTTAACCAAATTGGCCAGCATTTTCCCTGCTTTATTCCCTTCCCCATATCTGCGAGCCCTTGCAGGGGCTGCTATATATTGTACTTCCCTTACTGCCAGTCGGTCAAATTCCCTAAGAGATTTGTGTATTTGAGCCGGGGTGTCTCCACCGTGCGTCCGGCTGTAAACTTCCTCTAGTACGTTCAGTTCCTTCTCCACCCTCTCCAGGTCCCGTCGTACCTCCTTTAGAAGGCCTGTAGTTTTAGATATCAGGGTCCCTCTCGCCCAGACTTTAAATGCTTCCCAAACCGACGAGATGTTGTCAACAGACCCGATGTTGTCTGCAAAGAAACTGGCAATTTCTGTGTGCAGGGTTTCAGCAACGTTTAGGTCTTTTAATATATCTCTAGGCATTCTCCATCTCCCAGTCGACCTAGGGGCATCTTCCAGAGTGATTTCCAGTGTCACCGGGGAATGATCAGATAGTGTGGGGGGAAGGATTTCGCAATTATGTAGGGCGTGTGTTGTATTTGAGGGGACGAACCAATAGTCTATGCGCGACTCGCTGTCATGTACGGAAGAGTAGAACGTGTATTGCTTGCTTGTTGGGTGGAGCACTCTCCAGGCATCCAGCATGGATAGTTGCTGGATGATCTGTTTCAAAGCTAGCGCCGTCTTGGAAGGCGGCCTGATTGCCTTGGTGGATCTGTCCAGAGGCTGGTCGAGCACCACATTAAAGTCCCCTCCCCATAGCATAGTTGCCGTTTCGTGCTTAACAAGGATCTCAAGTATGTGTAAGTAGAAGTCCGGGTCATCGAGATTGGGGCCATAGGTGTTCACCAGGGTCATGTGTTCCCCCGCAATTTCCCCCCAGACCAATACATATCTGCCCATCGGGTCCACAAGGTGGCCCTTGTCGATGAAACCTAGTGATTTGTGAATAAGAGTGCATACCTCTCGGGACTGCGAGGAATAATTCGTGTAGTAGCGCTGTTTGCCCCATTTTGCCAGTATTTTCTTATTAACCGAGCCCTGTGCATGCGTTTCTTGCAACATTAAAATGTGGGGCCCATGTCTGGTGACATAATTACCAACCTTCCTGGCCTTCATTGGTTATTTAGGCCTCGAACATTCTATGACATTAGTTTAATCTTCAACCCGTCACCCATTTCCTATGTATACACGTTGCAATGTATTATAACAACCATAAATGCACGAGTGACCAGAACTAGGGTAGCGCCAGTACCTGAGAGACCTTATTTCAACAAACCAATAACCTTCAACAGTGCAAGCTCTCCTCCCATACTTAAACTCGTCCGGTTGGTTATCACAACAAAAAAACTCCCCCCCTTCGCCTTGTCCCACCTGCCACCCACATCATCTGCCCCAACTTGACGATGGACCCAGATAACTGATTGGAACATTCCTGAGGGTGCTTCATTGCCGTCCGATGACCAGCCATCTGGTCGCCCACATGGGAGACTCTACGGCCCGATAACATCGGATCTTAGTCCAGTACAGCTGTGTTGACTTTGAGGAAAGAAAAGCATGTTACTGCTGCAAAGGAGGCGCAATTCATCCATCTATCGGATCTCCTCTGCCTCCACCCGGGCCGGGTCTTACATTTGGGTCCTTTATGCGATCTCTGGGGGGCAGTGGAATGGAGGCCTCCACGTATGCCATTGCCTCTGTAGGGTTTTCAAAAAAATGGGCCCTGCCTCCATGTTGGATTCTCATTTTCGCAGGGAAAATTAACGCATAAGGCGTATTGCGCAGACCCTCCAGTTTATAGTGATTTTGTGATCCCGCAAAATGCAGCGAAAACGGACGTTTTGCGCAAAATGCTGCAAAAACGGCTGTTTTGTGCAAAAACATTATCGTTAAAAAAAGTTTTTACAATTTTTTTTTTTTTTTTTTTTTTTTTTTGTTTTTTTTTTTTTTTTAAGTAACCTGCTAAAATTACTGTTAAAAAAAAAAATAATACTCAGGGTGCCAGGTTCTGAACTTTTTTTTTTACACAAGAAATGAAATGGGTTAACACATCTCATCACTTGCGCCCCAAAAAAGTACATTTTATATGCGCGCCCATTCAGATGGCCTCACCTCCTTGATCAAATAAAGTGGCGTTTCTATCAATTTAAAAGCACATCCCTCATTTCCAAGCAAGATGCACTTTTAAATGTGCAGAAATTGTAGGCAACCCTACGCGCACGAGATGTGGGGCTGCCACTGCATGACAGGGTCTTTCCTGACCCTGTCATGCATTTCTTTTAAGGTATGAACCGCTGCTGTGTTGCTTGCATTTCTGTTCCTCAAACAGGATAAAAATGCATTTTTTGGGTCGCATTTTACAGCGGCAGGCACCTGGAAGACCTGTCCCTGTGAAAGGCGCTGGGAGCTTGCAGAACACTGTCGGGAAAGTGATTCTATTCAAAGTACTGTCCATTTTGATGACAAAAATCTATCGAATGTTACAGTTTGACCTATTTCGTCCAGTACTATTCGATCGATTTTCATAAATACTGAACATGTGTTGCGGGGGTGTCACCCGCTCCCCATGTTCAGTATTTTTTTTTTTAGGGTGGTTGCAGAAGTGTTTTCCCCTTTTTCCTCAAAATTGGAGGCGGGACAGAAAAAAAAGAAAATAACCAAAACGGAACCCTGCGGAGTCAGATCCGACCCGCGTTAGAGGGATGGATCTTGTGGGATGTTTTCACCCACGCATCCAAGCCCTACAACATCACCGTGCATTACTGGCAGCGGAAACATCATAATGGCCGCCGGAAAGCATGCTGCTCACCAGAAATCATCCCAAAATGCGCAGTAAAAATCTGAAAGATAGGTTGCCATCTTCTTTTGCCTCTGTCAGTGTTAATACAGGAGACCATTGCCAGACCCCATCCTTCGGCTGCACACAGAGCAAAATCAGTGCAAAGGAATATAGAGCTGTTCAAAATCCGTTTTATTTGATGTAAAAAATTGCTAAAATCATGGCTCACCAAAACCAATAAAAAGGTCCCACCTCCTTGTTGGGGGGTCAACATCATTCTCCCACAAGAATCTACATGAATCTGAGGTCCACAGAAGTGTATCTATATTTGAACAAAGTATATTTTGAGGATTGCTTACTGGTAAGACAGCTGTCAAAAATAGGTGCAGTACCGGTGCTCACCAACGACCGGCACTGGTGATCTAAATTCTAACAGGAGACCTGTGTTCAGAGGCTAGATATGCCAAGCGAGAGAATTCCATCAGAACGCCATATAGAGTGCCACACATTGATTTGATTAAAGATATGTTGCTTATTTTCAGTTAATAATGTTATTGTCATGATCACTGCTTCCAAGGAGCTAGGACCAGCCCAACGTCCTTGGAAGCAGGCCCCTAACCTTCATCCTAGGCACCAGCCGGTCCCCACTGGGACCTTTTGGACCTTGTCCTGGCGCCGGTGGCACCAGGCTCATCAAAGTCACTGGTCCCGGCACTGGAAGCGCCGGGCTCATAATTTGTATGAAGATGCTTGGGTGGACTTACCTGCAGCAGACCATGCTGCTTACTTACCAGCCACATAGGAATCCTCTGTGAGCCGGGACTACTTTCTTACCTGGGTGGGGCAGCTCCACTCCCTGGATAAATCACTGGAACTCTTCTGGAAGCAGGAACTCTTTTCTTACCTAGGCGGGGCCGTGGAAGGAGATGCCTCATCACTCCTAGGCTATTTAAACCACACCCGATTGATGAAATGTGCTTCGCGTTATTCTGCATCTGCAGCAGAACGCTCACTGAGTCTGTTCCAGCCTTTCTTCTTTGGATCCTGAACCTGCAAGAATTATACTTACCATTCCTGTACCCGATCAACATCAGCACCTGCAAAAGACCAGAAACAACAGGTTAGCAGAACGAACTTTAACACGCAGTGTTTACTTACCTGATCCATCGGCAGCGGCCGTGTCTCACGCTGCATCTTCACCTGCAAAGATAAACAGCATTATTCTACTTACCGGCACGCTGTGCATTCCGGATTCTTCACGCTGCATCTTCACCTGCAAAGATAAACAGCATTATTCTACTTACCGGCACGCTGTGCATTCCGGATTCCTCACGCTGCATCTTCATAGACCACAGCAGTGTTACACTTACCGGCACGCGGCGAATTCCGGATTTCTTCATTCTGCATCGTCGCCTGCAAAGACAAAGAAAGAGACAGTAAGAGCGCTTGCCATACTTACGCAATTCCAGGCGCTTCACCGCCACGCATAAAAAGACTATAAAGAGTAAAGGTGTCCAGAAACTTACCGGTCGTGCAGACGACGACGGTACCCATCCTCTAAAGTCAAGAGGCCAACGTTTCACCAGTGAAGGAACTGGCAACGGCACCCTGCACTAGACGCAGATGGAGAGCCCAGCATTCACCTATCTAAGGTGAGCACGTTGACCTGGGAGGGGGGCTCAACAGTCAGGCTGAGAGGAGAGAGATAGGGACATTCACAACCCAGACCTTTAACCCCCATATTATTTCACCTGCAGAAACCTCACCCTTCGAGTCCGACACACAGTGCGGAGAGGTTCGACCCCAGAAGCCAACCGAATCCTGCACATCACGTTTCGTGTTACAGACACCTTCCTGCCAAGACCCGCGCCTCCGTGTGAATCAGGTGAGCGTTACAGAATGCAAAGCCCACCACAAAACTCCTACCCAGGCGCAATGGAAACCTCAGATACTGATCAACTAGCCCAGTTGCTTGGGGAATTAAGAGCAGAAGTACATGCAGCTCGCCAGGAAACGAGCTCTCTAAGAAGAGAACTGATCATTTCTAAGGAGCGAACAGAGGACCTTGCTAGGCAGTTGTTACAAACGCAGGCAGGACAGACACCTTTGCCCGTTCCAGGAGGGAGTTATCCTTCTGCATCAGCTTCAAATCCAGTGCAAATCAATCTGCCCGGTAATGTGCCCTTTGCTGGTGATCCAAAGAAATTTGCAGTGTTCATCAACCAGTGCCGCCTGCACTTCTTATGTCGACCAGCTGCATTCCCAACAGACCAGGCCAAGGTGGCTTTCGTGCTTTTTTATCTCAGTGGCAGCGCTGCAGATTGGTCGATCCCTTTAGTCACCCAGGATGATCCGGTTTTACACGATTTTCAAGCCTTCCAGTACAGCATGGAGAAACTGTTCGCAAGACATGCACAAGGGCAGGCCTTGGACAATGAACTTCTCTCATTACGACAGGGTAACCAAGACCTCTTGACTTATATAGCCTCTTTCAATAGACTCATAGTGGAAACACAATGGCCCGAGGACAAGAGAATAACGCTTTTCTACAGAGGCCTGCGTGGAGAGCTCAAGGATGTGCTAGCGCAAGTTGTGAATCCTCCACAAGAATGTTCGGACTATATTGACTTAGTTGTCCAACTGGACCATAGACTACAGAACAGGAAGGCAGATCGTTCCAGATTTGATACCCGAGTGTTTTCTAAACCACAGACCTCGAATAAGGGAGCTGACACTGTGGAACCCATGCAAATAGGGGGCATGAGAGGACCTTTAACCCAGAAAGAGCGGGAAAGAAGAAGGCAGCTGCAATTATGCCTCTATTGCGGTAATTCAGGACACTTTCTTCGGGACTGTCCCGTGAAACCAGCTAAGAAGACTGTAGGAGCCGCGGATACCTGTACCACAAATTCTGAGCAGGGAAACGACCTCGCCCGACAAGAGTAGAGGTCCTCTTGCCGAGCGTTAAGATCTGTCCCGTGACCTCGCATTTCGTGATACCCATGGTCCTCATTAGTCCTGAACGTCCGGATCGTTTGCATGCAATTGAAGCTTACATTGACAGCGGAGCAATCGGTAACTATGTGGACCGTGAAATGGTATCAAGGATGAATCTACCCCTTGTCCCTAAGGCAGTAAAAGACGGCATCACTACTGTGGATGGCACGGAGATAGCCTCCGGACCAGTAACGCATGCCACCCAAGAAGTGACGTTGTTGAGTCACAATGGACACCGGGAGAGAATAGTGTTCGATGTAATCAAGGCCCCTCAGTTCCAGATCATTCTGGGAATCCCTTGGTTAGAGAAGCACAATCCTCAGATTGATTGGCGAGCAAAGACGGTTCAGTTTCCAGAGTGTTCTACCACTTGTTATCCTCGACCTGATGTTTCATTAGCGACGATCTCTTCTGAGGAGATTCTCAAATTACCTCCCGAATACCAGGAGTTCCAAGACGTCTTCCAGAAGGATCAAGCTAACACTCTACCTCCTCATATGTCTTACGACTGTCAAATAGATCTGATACCTGGAACAACTCCTCCTTGCAGCAGGATCTATGCCCTCACCGAGCCAGAGAACCTTCACCTCAGGCAGTACCTGGACCAATACCTAGCTAACGGGTTTATCCGTCCTTCAAAATCTCCAGCTTCATCGGCTTTGTTCTTCGTTCCGAAAAAGGAAGGAGACCTTAGGACTTGCATAGATTACCGCGCCCTGAATCAGATCACTGTTAAAAACAGAGACCCGTTAACTTTGATCCCTGAACTCCTGGACCAAGTCAAAGATGCATGTATATACACAAAGCTGGATCTCAGAGGAGCCTACCACTTGGTACGGATCAAAGAGGGCGATGAATGGAAAACGGCCTTCCGCACCAAGTACGGGCTATTCGAATATCAAGTGATGCCCTTTGGACTGTGTAATGCTCCTGCTGCTTTCCAATATTTTATGAACGATGTCCTTAGAGAGCTCATTGACGTGTGTGTAGTTGTCTACATTGACGACATCCTCGTATATTCATCATCTGAAGAAGAACATCAGAGACACATTAAAAAGGTTCTCGAGAGATTGCGTCAACATAGTCTTTTTGCTAAGCTTGAGAAATGCGTTTTCAACGCAACGGAAGTCGAGTTCCTGGGATTCATATTGTCACCTAACGGAGTCCATATGGATTCAAAGAAAGTTGATGCAATTATCAAGTGGCCATCACCAACCTCTGTAAAAGGAGTTCAAAGCATGTTAGGATTCGCTAACTTTTACCGCAGATTCATTCCTGAATTTTCCTGGATAGTCCAGCCCATCACCGCTCTGTTGAAAAAGAACAAACGTTTTGAGTGGTCTTCTGAAGCGGAACAAGCTTTTCAAGACTTAAAAGCTAAATTCATTTCTGCACCTGTTTTAAAACATCCTCGCCCAGAACTTCCTTACATCATGGAAACGGATGCTTCTAGTCTTGCTATGGGAGCAGTGTTATCACAAAGAGATTCGGTCACAAACCAACTACATCCGGTTGCCTTTTGGTCCCGCAAGTTTTCGCCTCCTGAGATCAACTATTCAATTACAGACAAGGAACTTTTGGCCATCAGATCGGCCTTTAAAGCCTGGCGGCATTATCTTCTTGGAGCCAGACACACAGTCACCGTAATGACTGACCACCGCAATTTACAATATCTAAAGACAGCCAAAGCTCAGTCTTCCAGACAGCTTCGCTGGGCTCTGTTCCTAGCAGAATTTGACTTTATAATTACTTATCGACCAGGTAGTAAGAACGGAAAGGCGGATGCCCTCTCCCGGATGGGAGTAGATGAACATTTGATCAATCCAGATCCAATACCCATAATCCCAGAACAAAGGATTTTGGGTTTGGTCAGCACTCAATCTTTTGAAGACATCAAGACTTCAGTCAAGTCACTCCTAACTCCGGCCGATTTGCAGGACTGGCAATTAAAGGGAAAAGAATTCTCAGTAGATCAAGACCTACCATATTTCCGAGGACGATTGCATTTGCCCTGTGAGAAACTACAAAAACAAGTAATCTCCGGTTATCATGATTCTCTAATGGAGGGGCACCCTGGCATTACCAAAACCATGGAAAAGATTAAAAGACATTTCTGGTGCCCATCGTGGAAAAGGGATATTAGAGACTTTGTAATCTCCTGCGGTGTGTGTGCCCAGAATAAAAGTCAAAAGCAAAAACCAGCCGGCCTATTACAGCCACTTGACATTCCTCCCTGTCCATGGCATACCCTGTCCATGGATTTTATCACGGATTTACCTCCATGCTTGGGATATACTACCATCTTAGTAGTCGTGGATCTATTCTCGAAAATGGCTCACTTCATACCCTTGAAGGGTCTGCCTTCAGCCTCAGTATTGGCCCGGGAATTCTTGGCAAACATCGTTTGCTTACACGGTTTTCCTTTGGTTTTAGTCTCCGATAGGGGAAGTGAATTCATCTCCCACTTCTGGCGCAGTTGCTGTCGTCTAGCCCAAGTTGATGTAAGACTTTCGACCAGTCACCATCCCCAAACTGACGGACAAACCGAAAGGACAAACCAGACATTAGAACAATATCTACGCTGCATGCTCCAACAAACAGAAAAACCCTCGAAGGACATTCTTTGAATCGCTGAATACGCTTACAACAATTCGACTCATTCTGGAACCGGGAAGACTCCTTTTTTCCTATTATATGGACACCATCCTAGAACCTCCAACCTGGATCCTCCCCAAGAAATTGAAGCACCTGCTGTGCATCACTTGCATTCGGAGATCACCTGTGCCTTTAAGGAAGCCACTGCCCATCTGCAAAGAGCTAAAGCTCAATTCAAAAAGGCAGCCGATCGGCACCGTAAAGAGGCCCCTCACTACGCTGTAGGAGATCAAGTCTGGTTATCCACTAAGCACCTGCCTTTAAAAGGACCCCGCACTTTCATCCCGAGATACCTTGGGCCCTACCTCATATCTGCCATAATTAATCCGGTGGCTGCCAAATTGGAATTACCTACGCATATGAAAATACATCCAGTATTCCATGTCTCCTTATTAAAACCAGTACAACCAGAAACCCGATTGACTAAACTCCCAGAACCCGTTTTGGTAGACGGAGAACTCGAATTCGAAGTGAAGAACATCCTAGACTCCAAAATTTCCAGGTCTTAATTATACTATCTGGTTGATTGGAAAGGATATGGTCCCCAGGAAAGGTCTTGGGAACCCTCAGAACATGTCCACGCACCTCGTCTGGTCAAGAGATTCCATCTGAATCACCCCGACAAGCCAAAGCCCCCGGGAAAGACACACTTAGGAGGGGCCTTGAGGGGGGATACTGTCATGATCACTGCTTCCAAGGAGTCAGGACCAGCCCAACGTCCTTGGAAGCAGGCCCCTAACCCTGATCCTAGGCACCAGCCGGTCCCCACAGGGACCTTTTGGACCTTGTCCTGGCGCCGGTGGCACCAGGCTCATCAGAAGCATCGGTCCCGGCACTGGAAGCGCCGGGCTCATCATTGGTGTGAAGGTGCTTGGGTGGACTTACCTGTGGCAGACCATGCTGCTTACTTACCAGACAAGTCCTCCGTGAACTGGGACTACTTTCTTACCTGGGTGGGGCAGCTCCACTCCCTGGATACAGCACTGGAACTCTTCTGGAAGCAGGAACTCTTTTCTTACCTAGGCGGGGCCATGGAAGGAGACGCCTCATCACTCCTAGGCTATTTAAACCACACCCGATTGATGAAATGTGCTTCGCGTTATTCTGCATCTACAGCAGAACGCTCACCGAGTCTGTTCCAGCCTTTCTTCTTTGGATCCTGAACCTGCAAGAATTATACTTACCATTCCTGTACCCGATCAACATCAGCACCTGCAAAAGACCAGAAACAACAGGTTAGCAGAACGAACTTTAACACGCAGTGTTTACTTACCTGATCCATCGGCAGCGGCCGTGTCTCACGCTGCATCTTCACCTGCAAAGATAAACAGCATTATTCTACTTACCGGCACGCTGTGCATTCCGGATTCTTCACGCTGCATCTTCACCTGCAAAGATAAACAGCATTATTCTACTTACCGGCACGCTGTGCATTCCGGATTCCTCACGCTGCATCTTCATAGACCACAGCAGTGTTACACTTACCGGCACGCGGCGAATTCCGGATTTCTTCATTCTGCATCGTCGCCTGCAAAGACAAAGAAAGAGACAGTAAGAGCGCTTGCCATACTTACGCAATTCCAGGCGCTTCACCGCCACGCATAAAAAGACTATAAAGAGTAAAGGTGTCCAGAAACTTACCGGTCGTGCAGACAACGACGGTACCCATCCTCTGAAGTCAAGAGGCCAACGTTTCACCAGTGAAGGAACTGGCAACGGCACCCTGCACTAGACGCAGATGGAGAGCCCAGCATTCACCTATCTAAGGTGAGCACATTGACCTGGGAGGGGGGCTCAACAGTCAGGCTGAGAGGAGAGAGATAGGGACATTCACAACCCAGACCTTTAACCCCCATATTATTTCACCTGCAGAAACCTCACCCTTCGAGTCCGACACACAGTGCGGAGAGGTTCGACCCAAGAAGCCAACCGAATCCTGCACATCACGTTTCGTGTTACAGACACCTTCCTGCCAAGACCCGCGCCTCCGTGGGAATCAGGTGAGCGTTACAGGAAGGCCGTCTTCCATTCATCACCGCCTCTAATGCGGAGCAGGTGATAGGCGTTCCGGAGACCGAGCTTTGTGAACACGACAGAGCCTTGGACAGACTCTAAAACTTCTGTAATGATGGGCATAGGGTAACGATCCTTAATGGTTAGCTTGTTTAGACCCATGTAGTCAATACACGGCCTTAATTCTTTAGTCTCTTTTTGGAATGAAAAATAAAGAGGCCCCAGCTGGAGACCGAGAAGGTTTGATAAGGCCATCAGCGAGATTGTCATCTAGATAGTGCTTAAGAACCTCCTTTTCAGACACTGAGAGTGGAAACATCCGGCCAATGGGAACCACAGCTTGAGGAACTAGGTCGATTCTACAATCTTATGGTCGATGTGGAGGTAGTTTACGAGGCGATTGCTCCTTGAAGACATCAGAAAACTCAGTTAAATAACTAGGTATGCAATGAATTACACAGGTCTCGGTAGAACATAGTCTTAACAGTTTCAAACAAAGGTTCGGGTAGACACTCCTCTTTACAGTGCTTGGAGTGAAAACTCAAAAGATTGTTGGTCCAGTTAATGGTAGGATTGTATTTTCTGAGCCACCCTATACCCAGTATAACCGGGAAGTGGGCTACACAAATGATGTCAAAGCTCATTACTTCTGAGTGCTGTTGGATGAAGACCTTAACTTCCTCAGTGGTATGAGTAATAAGTCCGGAACACAGGGGTGTTCCATCCACTCCTTCCACCTTTTTATCTTCCGTCTTGGCGATTCTCATTAGGCCCACCTTGTCTGCCCATAAGGTGTCCAAGACGTTTCCGGCAGCTCCACAGTCCAGCAGGGCCTGTGTGTCAACTTCTCTCCCTCTGAACTGTATCTTAACAGCTACTACCATTAGACGTGAATCTTATGATGTCTTGGAGGAGGTCACAGAAAGGGTTGTGCAGGGACTGGGGTTCGCCGCTCGATAGTCCGCCCTATTAACCATCGAGGGCGTTCGTTTCCCGGTCTCCTAGGAGGAACGTCTGGACAGTCTCAACAGGTGGGTGGACGCACCACAGTACATACAGAGGCTTCCTTCTCTTCTTCGCTTTCTCTCTTCTGGGGTTAACGGCGCCCGGGTAGTTCCAATTTGCATAGGTTCATCTCGGAAGGGACGCGTAGCAGGAGAGGAAGGTAAGGGGTTTGCTTCAGGATAGGATACTGTAATAAGGAAGCATACACTGTAGGTGAGTGAAGATCCTTTATTGCTAACCAGCCTGAGCCAGCAGTACTCAGCCACACAGCACCTCTTCACTTCAGCTTCTAACGACTCTTCATGGAATCTCCCCTCTGAACAGAAGTAAACGTGACATCCGAGAAAGAGTGGAATTCTACGAGGTAGAATTCCACTCAAGAGCAAAAGACACTTTACAACACTTCTCCCCCCTTTACCCACAACTGACGGCAAAACAACTACACACACACAGCTAAACACGCTACCGCAACACACACAACAGCCAACACACACATTCAACACACACATAATGAGAGCCAGAATGCAGGTAGAGGAGGGAAAGAAAGATAAGGACCAGAACAAGGACCTTAATGTAGCTTAAAGGAGGGAAAACCTATGAACTAGAAAAGTGCTAACGAACTTTGGCACCCAAAACATAATCATTGTACTTAGAAGGAACCTTCCTCACCCTGACAGGATGAGAATGACCCTAAACAGAGACAGACGGCCCAGTAAGGGAGGACGCCCCCTCATCCCGTTCACACACCGGAACAAGAGCATTCTCACAATTGTGAGAAGGGGCCCAGCATAGGAGGCACCTTATCAGCAGCCTCCCCATATGTAGAAGGGCATAGCAAGGGACACTCAACCATCGCCCCAGCAGTGCCTGCAGTGCATTCGGGCTCCCCCCACGCACCACCAGCAGAATCCATTTTGACCTTGTCCACCACAACCACAAGCCTGAGACTCCATCTGGAGCCATCTTCAAGCTTGACGGAACCACGACCACACTTGACAACTAAACGTGGTTTCATATACTTGCTAAATCCCTTCGCTGCAAACCTGGGATTCTTAATCTGGACCCAATCACCCACCTTGACCGACAAGGGCCAGTTGTTCCTGCAGAAACTGCTGCTGCCTGCACCGTACTCGATCTAAGACTTCTTGCATATCCACTTGTGATTGAACCCCGCCACCCAGGGCAGGAACTCTCAATTTGGAGCCAGGTTTCCTCCCTCGCATCAACTCGAAGCCTGCAAATGATTGGCTCTGTCGCAGGCATTCTATGATTGACCTATGGCAGGGCACCCACCCGCATGCAGATAGTGACAGCATCATTTCATAGTCATATTTCATTTTGAGTGTGTCAGTCACCTTGCATATGATTGCCTGTAACGGCTTTGCCTACTTTGATCCATCAATTACTCCTACCGGTAGACCTGCCGCCTTGGCACTAAAGGCCGGGAGTAGGATTTCCTTGATGTTGTGTTGCTTTTGTAAGAGCTTTCTTTGAAACGAGGATGGTTTGCATCCACTGTTGAATTGAAACGGGAGTACTTCGTTTCTCGAGTACTTGCGATAGCTAGCCATTGCTTAATTCTGGCTTTGAGCTGCATGGCAACGTTCTCCATGGTTTTACCTTTTCTTGGATAGTGTCGTGGAACACATAGCATTTGTGAACGACGTTACAGTGGAATTAAATGTTCTGCTAAACTGGCATTTTGGACCATGAAATGTGTTGGGCATGTCTTCTGGAAAATCAAAGATGTCTTGAGCATCAGGGCAACCACATTGCATTGGTAGACGTCTCATAATTTCATAATTCAGGCCTATGGCAACTAGCAACACAGTCTCTTGACCACCTCACCCAACGCTGGACTACGTTTCTAGAGCAGGAATCTGAAACCATTGGTTTGCCAGATGTTTTGAACTACTACCTCCTGTAATCACTCCCCATTGACTGTGGTGTCTAGGGCTGATGAGAGATGTAGTCGAAAACATCTGGAGACCCAACAGTTGCAGGCCCCTGTACCAGAGCCTTTGATGATCAAATGGAGGAGAATTGCCTAGCTAGTCAATAGCAGAGTCTGCAGCATGAGAAGATGACATTCTGGTCGTGCTGGCGGAGTGGGATGTATCAGTCTGTGAGGATGATGATCCTGCATGTATGATGAAGAAGCAGAACACCCCACCCCCCCAGCCACCTCTGCTAGATCCCTTGTTTCTGATTGGTATCGCACCCGAGTGGATGAGTGCTTTGATACCAGCTTGATCAAAACATGTGGTGTTTGGGGGCGTGCTGGAGCTGGGGGCAGTAGTAAAAACCGGTATGTCAGTTACTCTCAAAACATCAAGCAGCAGGCACTACAATCTGGGCATGACCTCCTTCCCACATCCACACCTAGGGATGCATGTATTTGGCAAGGGAGTGGTGAGCACTAGTGTGCATCGACACATGGCACCTCTGTGCAAGGACTACTGGGAGAAAGACTGGTCTACCAGGTTTAGAGTATGTCTGCCTCAAAAAAACGTAATGCTATCAATCATTCGCAGCAGGCTACTCTGGTTTAGGAGAAAATGGGCCCACGACTGGTGCCTTGTCTTCTTTTGTGGGGGGGGGGGGTTCACCCAATGAAAACGGGGGTAGAAGGGTTAGGGAAAACGATCCTCATTATTTCACTGCGTATGTAGTGTGATCTCTTTTTGGTGGCTCCCTGGCAGTTCCGGTGTTCGACCCACCCAGCCCTGTCTGTGCTCACATAACAATGTGGACAGGCAAACAACCGCTGCATGGCACCTGTTGCATTGATTTCTAAGAAATGCTGTTGCGGAGCAAAGGGTGAGTCGAAGCAATCTGTCTGTTCTGATAGAAAATGTTGGGTTGAGAAAAAAGAGAGCAGAATGGGAGTAGTCTGTGAATATACTTGAACATGAACATGCACAAGACCTGCTGATTTAGGAAGTACTGATTTTGTTTTTTCTAAAACAACACATTTAGAGCTAAAGACCAATCGAAACATTTCTTTTGATTCTGGGATGGAAGAGGAAGAGGCCCAGCAAGAGAGCGTGGTAGAGTACAGACAGCCAGGGAAAGTGGTCTTTCAAGAGTTTCTCGCGAGAAAGGGCATCCACCAACGGTTCCATTCACAATAACTTTCTGCTTTCCCAGACAGGAATGGAAAATGGGTGGCCTCACTTCAACCACGATGCCTCGTCTGTCGCGGATTGGTGTAAAAGAGTGTGGTTGAAAGCTAGACTGTCCTGATGTTTATAGGTCACTAGATTTACTCTGCACCATAACGGGCGTTTTGTCCATGGAAGGCCTGAGCCCTCCTTCGCCTCCAGAGACCCTTTACAGAAATCCTGTGACCCGATCAGCAAAAAAAAAAACCAAAAGAATTCTTTTGGTAAGCCGTAGTCTGAAAGGGTTCCATTTTCTCTCTGCCTTGCTTAGCAATGACAGTGCCATTTGCAGCCTGAAAGAGGCCGGGCAATTGATGTTAATGATCTGAAAAACAAAAGATCCATCAAAGAACGTTGTCCACTGCATTGGTCTCCTAAAAACCATTGTGATTTGTGACCTGAAAAGCACAAACCTTAAACTTCTTTATTCCACTTAATTAATTTAAGGAAAATAGAAAGCCCTCGAGTATTTTCAAATCTCCAACACACATCCTGTGACTTTGAAAGGGAGCATCCTTCAAAATTGTACATATTCTAGGTTAGACTTCCAACTCCAGATTGCACTTTAAAACTTTCATCCTTTAATGTATGTGTGTGTGTGTGTGTGTGTGTCTCGAAAAGTGGGTCATCTGTGGTTTTAGGGCACATTACAAGTTGGGATTTCACTTCTGCTTGCATGTAGTGTACCAATAGTCCTGAATTTGGGGAAGATTCATGTTTTGTCCAACTGTGCTTTCAGGCTTTTGCATTTAATTTTTTAGAAAACCTTATTCAAATCGGTCTTTTCACACTTCTAGTTGACATTGTTCTTCAGTATAAACTTCTGGTTATTCATTGATATGCGTATAATAATGAATACTGTTGTAGTGTGGACTTAGCTGTTTTAATGGTGATGTTGCTACAGCATAGTATTTATTTATTTATTTATTGTGCATTTGTAAGGCGCTTATACATCAAGAAATTGTGTTTCAAATCACCCACAAGATAAACTGGGAGGGAGGAAGGGACCTAAAGGCAAATGGAATAAAACGGATGAACAGGAAAGAGGCGGTCTTACTTGGCCTTGTGAGCATTCTCAACGTACAAGTGCAGAGAGTGGGATGGGTGGAAAGTGCTAGGAGCTCCACCGAGGGAAGTGCCAGTGAGTCAGTTGCGAGGAACATTGTGCCAGTGAGTCAGTTGCGAGCAACATTTAAGTGCCTAGCAGAGATCACTAGGTGAGGAGTAATCACCTGCCAATGCAATAAGTGCAGGCCTGTGAGACAACATAGCCCAGTGGGTGCCCAAAGGCAAGTGCTGGGCGCGGGCGGAAGGCAGAGAACGATTGGGCAGGCGGGCCAGGACCCAGAAGGACACATAAGGGCTCAGGCCACCAATCTCAGCGACTGTGGGGTTTTAGCAAGTGGGGGTGTAGCCTTCCTGGAGGACTGTGAGCCTTCCTGGAGGACTGTGAGCCTTATCGCCTTTGCACAGAGACTCACGTTTGAGTCCACACCAGGACTTTCCCTTAGTTTTAGGGTTGCAAAATGCACGTTGTATCTAAACATGGCTGGACTCGCTTAAACTGCCTCTAGCCTTTGTCCCACTTGTCTCATCCTAACATTCAGTTCTCCCACGTGGCCCAATGCCTACAGGAGGCGAACAAGTGAAGCCATATCACTGTCAAGGAAAATCACTCTGTCTCTAGAGTTGTGTGTGTAAAGTATGTCTGTAGTCTTCATATAGCCTAAAATGCAAGAAGTGACAAGACTTCAGGATCTTCTCCTTAGCATCTGCCACCTAAGAGCAAGTCAAAGTGAAATTAGTATAACCATGTTATGATGGGTTCTACGCCCAGTGGAGCAGAACATAAACTGGCTTCACTATTTGATAGGCACCACAAATGGTGCAGCTCCATCCACCTCATGTTCAGTGCCCTACGATGTCTCTGTGGTGTTCACTTTCTTTTATGTTTCAGACTGGTGTTGTCCATATGATTAAATAGCATGTGAATTTTTGGAGTGTGACTTGGGGCAAAAGCACAGGGGTCAGCTCAGAAACGGGAGCCAACCAGGACCCACTAGAGTTCACCATTGTACCCTGTGAAGTATAGGATTTCCATAGAGGCTTTCCATCAGATGCCGCCCGAAGCTCACATTATGGGAAGCAGTATTTTCTGTAATTGGCACCGGGGGAGATGTGCTGGCCAATCAGGCCATGACCGAGGACATACATCAGCAATCCCTGCCCGCATCCCATCCTACCTCCCCCACCTCTCCGACCATCTGTTTTCTCCTACCAACCCTGAGCCCTGCTTTCCCACTTCTCTTCCTCTTTGCCCCACATCTATCTTACTCCATTGTGTCACACTCTGACCCCACGTTCTAGTTCACCTTTACTGCTGCTTCTGTGCAATCCTACCAGCCTCCATTCATGTCCATAGAGAAAGTTAAAGGACTACCGATGTTTGCTGTTTCTAGCGTGGCCATCTTTGTTTGTAGTTTGTGCAAAGGAAATGCGAGACATATGGACCTGTTCTGTTTTAGTGTCCAGAATAGCACACACTTCAAACTCCTCAGAACCGTCCACCATCAGCGGAGCCGGAGGAACACATATCCTGGTACCAGACAGGTAGGGCCTTAGCAAGGAGACATGGAATACCAAATGTATACGTCAATGAGCAGGGAGGTCCAAGCGGACGACCACAGGGTTCAGGACCTGAGAAATAGCATGGCGACTGACATAGTGAGGTAATAGCTTTTTCTTCCCCGACAGTCTCAAGTGCTTAGTTGAAAGCTACACGTTCGCCCCCACATTATACTCAGTAGCAGGGGTGCGATGAGCATCCACACACTTCTTGACCCATTCTTTTGCCCGTGACAGTTGTTCCCTTTCACCCATATGCAATGAAGCTAGGTCACTGACCCAATCGTCAGCAGCAGGATTGTCCACAGGCAGGGACGGATCCAGAGGAATGGATCTACGATGCTGACCATAAAGAGCATAGAAAGGAGAAGATTGGGACGCAAGGAGATATTATAAACCAGTTCAGCAATGTACAGGACAAAATCCAACTGTTTTGATGTTGAAAACAAAGACAACAGAGATACTGTTCAATGGTGCATTCAGTCGCTCCGTCTGTCCATCAGTCTGTGGATAGTAAGCGCTAGAATATCAGTCCTCGATACCAAGAGAGGTCATCAGGGCAGAACAGAAATGAGACATAAATTGGGATCCCCTGTTGGAAACAATGATAGATGGCAGTCCAAAATATCGGAAAACGTGCTTGGAAAACAAATCCGCCAAAACCGGAGCTGATGAGATCCCCTGACAGGGAATTAATACGGCCATCTTTGTGAAATAATCGATGACAGACCAAATAGTGTCATAGCCCTGTACATGGGAGTTCCACGATAAAGTCCATGGAAACCATATATCAGGGTCTATGAGGAATTGGCAGAGGGCATAAAAGGCGTATAGGTTTTGCAGACCTGCCTTTGCACTGGACACACACAGAGCATGTGGAAACATATTCAAAGACACCACGTGACATAGAGGGCCACCAACACCATCTGCTTAGTAGATCCAATGTCTTTTGCCTGCCTGGATGTACCGCCAGCTGTGAGTCATGACACCAATGGAGCACGCTCCTTCTAGTCTCTTCGGTAGGGATCGAGATGTTTTCCTGTATGTAAGGGAGCCCGTTGATGATATTGGCATTCAGGTCTTTGAGTGCTTGCAGAGACTTGAAGACCCAGGCCTGAAGCTATTCCCTAAGCGAAGACTGTGGTGTGCAGCCGCAGGCTACCTGGTGAGGCATCTTGAAATATGTGTCCTCTCTGGGTGGCTCTGCAGGGACACCTAAATGAGAGAGAGCATCCGCTTTAGAGTGAGGGGTGGCTGGCCGATAGGTGACAACAAAATCAAACAAAGAAAACAAAGAACGAGCCTGTCGGGCAGACAGGAAATTTAGGGTTTTGAGTGCCAACAGGTTGTGGTGATCAGTATAAATGGTAACCATGTGTCGCACCCCTAGCAGATGGTGTCTATACTCGACAAAGGCAGCCTTGATTGCCAACAGTTTACGTTTAGTGATGGTGTAGATCCTCTTGGTAGGAGTCAATTTCTGGGAGAAAAAGGCAACCGGATGGAACCGACCCATGCCCTGGCACGTCTGAGACAAGACAGCACCAACCACGACCCCTGAAACATCAGCCTCAACCACAAATATCTGCAAAGGATCAGGATGCTGCAACACCGGAGCAGTGGTGAAAGCCGATTTAAGGGCATCAAAGACGTGTTGGTGCGCCGAGGTCCACGAAAAAGGTGATTTGATGCTTATAAGAGATGTCAAAGGGGAAGCAATGAAGGAAAAGGAATGAACACATCTTCTATAAAAGTTAGCAAAACCCAAAAACGACTGCAATGACTTGACAGAAGTCAGGATGGGCCATTCCAATATAGCTTTAACTTTGGATTTGTTCATTTTTACAACCTGGTCCATTAGATCCTAACCCAAGAACTCAATCATATTGGTATTACAAACGTGCTTCTCAGGCATGGTGTATAGATTCTCTGTAGGACCGAATGGAAGAACCCATGGGCCAAAGAATCTTGAATGTATTCGCTGAGTACCTCATCCTCCTTAAGCATAAGGGAGTACACTCGACCAGAAGGGACTGTAGAACCCGGGACCAGGTCAATTGGGCAATCATACAGGCGACGGGGAGGTAGTCATTCAGCCTTTTTTTGTCAAATACATCAGAGTACTCCAGGTATTCGTTTGGTGTTCTGCTATCAGTGTTCTTGAAAACGGCACCCACTGCGTAGAGTGAAATGAGTATGGCTTTAGAGGGAGATGTAGGGCTGGAAAAACCGTTAAAGTGAGAACCACAGAAGTCAGAAAGGAAGACCACCTGCTGTGTTACCCAATTGATTTGAGGATTGTGGGTGTGTAACCAAGGTATCCCAGCATAACCCCATACTGCGGTGTTGTGATGAGATCAAAAGCAATTTTCTCATGATGTCAGGAATTAGTGGACATGTGTAGCAGTTCAGTTCGTTCCATTACAAAACTGGATTTGAGAGTGGTGCCATCGACTGCGTTAACAACCTCAGGCTTGCTTTTGGGTAGGATGGGAATCCCTGCTTGTTGAGCAAATCGCAAGTGGCACCTGAGTCAATTACGGCACAGTCATTCATAGGTATCTCACGGCTGTCTACAAATGTTTCGGACAAGTAAATCCGTGACAGATCAGGGTCTACTTGGGAGTCCAAAGGGCAACCACTCAGCAGGGGGGCTCCTTTTACTGATGAGCTTTGTAATTTCCCCACTTCCTAAACGGCTTTTTGGGGCAACTGCGTAGTAAATGGTCAGCAGAGCAAGAGTCCATGCATAAGTTCGCCATACATTGATGTTCTGTTTCGGCACTAGACAACGGGCCACGTATTGTCCCTATTTGTATAGTTTCGGCATCAGTATGCCTTACTGCGGTATCCGAAGGTTTAACAACCGTCCGAACGTGGGTCCTTCGTTCCCCTGTTCTTTCGGCACGCCTGGCATCGATCTGCAGAATCAGATCCAATAGTTCAGGAAAACCAATGGGTACTACATTAACAGTAGCGAGAGTATCCTTAAACTCTTCGGTTAAGCCTTTGTAGAACACGGCAGCCTTCTTGTCCTCAGGCCACCCGGTTTCAAAAGCCAATTGATTGAACCTAGCCAAATAACAAAGCAAGGGAGTGTTACCCTGGACAAGACTAAGGAACTCAAGATCTGTGGCTTGCGTCTTGTACCTAGTATCAAAAACGCGGTTCATAGCCCTGTTTAAGGCGTCGTCCAAGTATTCTCCAACTTCAGGAGACTCGTCATCTCCTGGAGACTCAGCAAGAACTAATTATCCTCTCCACATAAACAACTGAATGATTTCCATCCGACTACCCTATAACTGCCTTATCTACATGTACCGCCTATGCCTGTAAATTCCTACTTGTAACTGCTTTTTAATGCTTATGTATATAACTACATTGCCTATACTGTACTGTAACTTTTTACTTGTCTTAAAAGCGCCCAGATACCCCTAGGTCAGGTGCGCTATATAAATAAAATAAACAAACAAACCAATCATACACCATATAGCTATTTGTCTCCAAAAAGGGGTTAGCCCATGCAGCCGCCGCCCCCTCTCCCCCCACCGAGAATACAAAAGTACAAATGTTGCCTTGGTTGTGGAGTCAGGGAACAAGGTGGAGCAACATAGAAAGTGTCCTTTACACTGATTTATGAAGGTCCTATAAGCCTTTGGCTCGCCGTTGAATCTTTCAGGAGGGGCCAGAGGGAATTGAGAGGACATCAGCACCAGTACGGGTGTTTGGCCTGAGACAGGGTAAGAAGGCCTAGACATATAAGTACCAGCTTGGGCGGCATCCTGAATACCAGAGCGTGAAGCACCCTGGAGAGCGTCCATGCAATGACAAAGATTGTCATGAGCAGTGATCGTGTCGCCTCGCAATTCCACCACCGACTGGGTGACGGCGGCTAGGGAATCTGCGGACTCCATGTAGTCTTCTGATTCTGTTGTGGTCACAATACTGAATCAGATACTTGCAAGACTTCAGAATTCAGAATCACGTTAGTCCCTTACTGCAAACCCCATAGACCAGGGTCTGCTGAATAAGAGTGACAGTTTCCCTAAACACCCTTCTATCTGTTTGAAAGTACAGACAAAAATGTGGTTAGGTCAAAAGAGCAATTCATACCGCCTTGGTATGCACCAGGCTGTAAAGAATGGATTTAGTGTCTATACATAGGAAAAGAGTATATGCCTCTATAGAGTTAAAGGGACAAACCTGATTAATATGAAGGTTGAGCCTGCATCCTATTGATGGGATGTATTGCACTATGGGAATCCTTCTTAATGTGCTGAGACCAGAATCCCAAATGATGAACCCAAGAAATAACAATTCCAAGTGCTCCTTTTTCTGAGAATGAAAGTGTCTGCCGCAAATCCAGGAAAGAAGTAAACAAATCAGCTGGGCAAAGGTAAATGCATAGGAAGTCCAGAAAAAAATCCTGTGAGCGATCCGAGGTCAGTTCATGGAGGAAGAGATGTCCAAGAATATCCAGTGAGCGTTCCGAGGTCAAGCAGGGGAAGGAGACATCCTCACAATCAAGCCAGACAGATTTGTAAAAACCAGAGCAAGAAAGCAATACTCTGTTCATGCGCCAAAGCAGCAATCAAGTGAGGAAGTAGATGGAACTTTACGGATAGGAATCCGTTTGTTGACGCCAACAAGGTTCGAAAAAAAGATGATGCAAAGGTATCGAGCCGGTAACTAGTTGCGCCTCAACTTTAATCAGAAGTGCCGGCTCCCCGAAAGGCTTTCCCTTTAATGTGTGTGAAACCCTGCGTCATTACGGTGACAGCGCACATCGGGGTAACCATGGCAACAAACGGGTTACCCGACGCAAGTCAGATCGTCTGCGTTCGTGAAGCTGTTGTAGGCGCCACAGTAACCGCCATCTATAAAGTAGAGAAAGCGGGCGCCAACGCCAACTGCCATGCCTACCTACCTTAGCACAGCAGATTGTGACACATAAACTGAACGCCAGTTTATTTGTTTCCCACAGATATTGAAGACCGATTTTGTGTTCTGCAATGCAAATAAAGGGGCCCCACACATCTTTTGCTGTTAAGGGCTTGTAAATCCTAGGGCCAAACCTGTTTGGAGGCCCGGAAGCTAGCTTCCTTAACATATTTTTCTAATGGATTTTCAGAGGGCAATAGACTTGTAAACCCGACACCAGTCTTGCACCCAGTTTACTTATCTTATAATTGCACCATCACCAGGTATGGTATATGATGCTTGCAGAACATGCTTCATATATTCTGCATGCCTACATGTGGAGAAATCCCTGGTTTGAGCTGATTATCCTGGGTTTGAGCTTTGCACACAGAAAGTGACACTCCCTCTGCGATTCCTGAAACTAGTGGTTTCAGGGGCAATGTTAGAGGAGCAGAGGAGTAGTTTGGGGCAGCAGCTCAAATGACCTCCCTGGATACTTCCTCATCACTGAAGATAGTAGAGTGTGGACTACTGAGAGGGCATTCTTCTATAAATGATGGCCTGCCTTGGACCAGACAGGCACAAAACAGTTTGTTTGTTTGTTTATTTATTTGGTAATGCGCACCAAACCCTTAGGTAGCTGGGCGCAAACAGGACAAGTATACTTAGAGCTTAGTTACAGCAAGTGCAGTGGGTACAGGGATACATAGATAACATGCTACCACTTGTTACATTGATGGCGTGGTGCAATAGGTTACATATACATAATACAGTCCAGTAATGCAATAGGTAACAGGTACAGTAGGTGTGGTGGAACCGTAGGTCGAGACTGTCCAGAGGCAGCCAGACAGCAGTGGAACAGAGATAGGGTGGCAGATATCTAGAGCAGTACTAGTGAGGTGGGGTGAATGTTAGCATTCATTTGTATGTAACCAATTCAGCATGTTTCATCTGAATTTAGGGTATGGTTGTTCAGTTCTAATGTCTAGAGATAGAGCATTCCATGATAGGGCTGCTTTGACCGGGAAGCTAGAACCACCAGCTGTGGCTAGTTTGAATCTAGGAATCTCTAGGAGGTGGGCATTGGCAGATCTAGTTGCTCGTGTTGAGGTTCTCCTGATTATTCTATCTGAGAGATATGGTAGTGCTATATTGTTCAGGCACTTAGATGTAAGTGAAGCTGTTTTGAGAAGGATCCTATCCTTTATATTTATATTTAACCAATGGGCATTTCTTCTGAATTTGGTAATATGCTCTCTATTGGGGATATTTAGGACAGCTCTTAGGGCATTGTTTTGCAGCCTTTGGATTTTATCAGTGATATATTTGTTGGCGCCTGAGTACAAGGCATTACAATAATACAGTCTGGACATTATGAGTGCATTAGCCAGGGTGATGCAGCTGGTTTCGGAAAGAAAGGGTCTGCTGGCCCGGATAAGCTTCCAAGTGTAAGCAGTTGAGGATGCTAATAAGTTAACTTGTTTCTTAAAGGTTGGTGTGGAATCAAGGTAGAAGCCTAACGTTTTAACTACGGGCACCACCTTGATAGAGTTGCAGTCAATGTTGAATGAGGCATAACTAGGGCTATGTTTTTTTTAGGTTAATCTCTGAGCCTAGGATCAGTATCTCAGTTTTGTCGTCATTCAGGCAGAGGCCATGGAATGCCATCCATGCCTGAATGAGGAGGTATATCTTGTTTACCAAGGCCGTGTCCTCGAGAAAGTTGCCCGGAAGGGGAATGAGGATCTGGGTATCATCTGCATAATTAGTGTAGGTGACACCCAGTCTGTCCTACTTGTCGAATAGGGGCTTAGTAAAGATGTTATATATAGTAGGTGAGCTGCAGGATCCCTGTGGAACGCTGCATGACGTTTGTTTATGGTCAGCGGATGCTGAAGGGGAAAAGACTTTTATCGTGCATTTTGCTAGGAAGGACTGGACCCATGTTATGGCATCACTTGAGAAATGGGCAGCCGATCTGAGGTGATTGCATAAGATTCCGTGATCCACCAGGTCGAAGACTGCAGATAGGTCAAGGAGGAGTAGCATAGCTGTCTTCCCATTATCCTTCAACTCGTCGATTTGAGTCTTGAGGTCTATTAAGGTTGTTTCTGTTCCATTTAGAGGGCGGAAGCCAGATTGACTTGATCCTAATAGGTGGTTGGCTTCAAGGTAATCCTGGATTTGAAGGTAAGCTACTCTATCGATTATTTTTAGTAAGAAGAGGACAGTGGTAATGGGTCTGTAGTAGTCGGGATAGAGGGGTCCAGTGTTTCTTTAGCAGTGGGAGAACCCAGGATTCTTTAAGGTTGTTGGGCACTGTGTTTGTCTTGAAGGAGGCATTGATGAGCTTGGAGATGAAGGGGGCTAGGTCTCTAGCTGCATCCTTTGGGCCAGGCAACTATCTCCCTTGTAGAGAGTTATATATAGTAGATAGTCCAATAAACACTATCCCTGTGTTGTTTTAGGAGCGGCTCTACCGACACTGAAATGGAATGAGGGCAGGACCTTGAAGCGGGAGAGCAATCTCCACATCGCATAGCAGACTGGGGCCTGAAAAGGGTGGACTGGGTAAACATATGTTTGAGGTGAGCAACGATAACCTGAGCAGCACAAGCGGCCTAATAAGGACACCAAAACTACAGGACAAGAGAGGCCTGCTAGGCATAAACAATGAACCCCGTGCCCTGGACTCCTGACCATTTGTCTGTGTAAAAGGAGGTATGTAGAGTCCGGACCCATGCTGTCCCACTTTCAGATCGCATGGTTGGTGATGCTGATTACAGCGACACAAAGAGACACTAGTAAGGAACGCACAGCACATACAAGGAAATCATTGTGGTGAGGAGATGTGTGCAGCAGGACACTGCTTCCAGTTGGACCCTTTCACGCTTTAGAGATGGAATTTGCTCTTCCAGTGAACAGCAATTGTAATATAATATGTCCTCACTGCCAGGGTCGATAGGCCTATAGGGAACTGTGGAGATGTACTGGTAGGCCTCTGCAGCCTGGGCCTCTTTTGTGTGATTTTCCAAATGTTCCTACAGGAAAAGGGTTTGGCTTGCTCAAAATGCATAATAAGGGGCCACTTTGAAAAGTATTTCCAAGGCGTCTTTTGGCTACACAACTGAACGTTTCAGAATCATTTTCAGCAGCACAGTTGCAACATAAGAGTTTTTGTGCATTGAACCAAACTTCTTACTGCATTTTGCCAAAGGTTGTATGTTTTGTGAGTGTATCTCAATGTTGATTAAAAAAAGCAAGGCTTCATTTAACATTTAGTTTTTTGCAGTGCAGTTCATTGCAGGCAATCATAAGAACATGTGAGCTAGAAGGCCCCAAAACAAAGCCTCGACCACCATACTTTCTCCGATCAGGATTCCTGAGTCATGCTCCACAAAACTATGCAATGACAACAGGCACACAATCGCACCATCCTGCTTCTTTGACAAATGCTTGCCTTTGCACATAACACGAAAAGTGTGCCGAAAAAAGTAGTGGAACTGTGATCTTGACAGAGGAGAGGGTAGGCGGAAGCATAGTGCAACATGCGACAAGGTGTTGTGCCCGGGGCATTGAAATAGTATAAGTGACTAGTAACTAAGGCTCCTATTACAACTTGCACAGAGACATGAATGGACAAATCCTCTATAAAGAATGGTGAATTTGGTTAAGTAGAGGTATGGTAAACAGACAAAAATAAAAGTAGTTGAACACCATTCCCATTCATTTCGATCACTGCTTATAGCGCACGCAAACCTGTGTGGTGTGAGGAACTCATAGTGGCAACAAGTAAAACCGACATAAATGATCACAGTTCTAGGATGTTTAACTGTATGCAGGGTGGAAAAACGCCCAAGATGGGAACAAGCATCGACCATCAAATGAAAAACAAGACAGTCCCTGTGGCTTTGTGTCAAATAATAAGGGCCTATACTAAGAAACCTATTGCCAAATCTCACAACTAATACAAAAAAGGTGTGGGATAGTTTTTAAGAAAAGAAAGAAGTTTTTGTAAATAATATGTCAGGATGCGGTAGCTTGGAACTCCCTTCCCCACCTATGAAGCACAAGTAAGATGGGAGCTTGGAGCACAGCACACACTCAAGCTTTCCCAGCATGAGTTAAAAGTTCCAATGGCAGCAATCAGGACCGTTAATGGTCAAGTCTAGTTTCTCTTCAAAGTCTCTTGCCTTTGAGAGCCTGATGTATTCACAAAACAAACACACACAAAGTTCTCTTTGCAGTTCACGTCAGGTGATGGTTTCACCCTCGGTTCCCCCCTTCTCGTGCTGACCCCTCAAAACTGTTCCTGTTCTTAGTGGATTTTGGGTGATGACTTCACCCCTGAATCTCCTTTGTTCGGGCTCGGACCCATTTCGACTGTTTGCCACCCTCCGCCGGGTTCCTTATGGCTTTCAACAAGTCTTTCTGCTTTTGTTCATACAAAAAAAAGAAAATCTGTTCAACAGTTCGCTGTGAACCTTCCTTGCTTGGGTTCACGTTATTGCTTTATGTATTTTCAGAGTGTTAGCCGTCCACCCCTGGATCTCCCTTGTTCGGGCTCGGACCCTCTGTGACAAGAGGGACAATGTACTTCTCCTGTCCTACGGTGTCTCTTGGTTTCTCCTAGGTCGGGCTCGGATTCCAAACAACCAGTGGGACAGTGTACTTCTTTTGTCCCCTCCTCAGCGTCTCAGTCTTTTCAAACAGTGCATAGTGTGCATTCCTTGCCTTTGTCAACACACTGTTACTCAGGACTTTAGACTTTGCAGTTTCTCGTTAGGCCCCCTCTTCTGGGTTTACTCTTGCCACCTTCACATTCACATTCACTTTCACTTGTAATGCTCATGGGATTCACTTTCCCCTTTTACTTTCACCATGCGGGATTCACTTCACTTCACTATTACTTTCACAATTTTGTAGATCAAAATCTTTCGACTGTAGGAGGATTTTACTAGACCTCCAGTATGACCACTTTGACCTCTTCTGGCGGCTCTCCTATGCCTTCGTGGTTTCTTTAGTTTCACTTAAACCAACGGGTTCGACCAGAGTCTCTCGGAGTGACGCCCATGTGGTGTCTGTTCCCTCTGCAGCTGGTCTCCCCTCAACACTTTTACAGTTCTTTCACAGTTCATTGAAGCTAAGTTCAAACATGCCACTTTGCGTTCCATTCATCACAGCCCTGCTCTTATGGTTCTCTCCTCGACTCACCGGCTGTAATGAACCGCTTGGCTTTCTGCTTTACTGGAGTCCAGGCCGGTACCACTGTAGCGGGAGTTTCCCTCACTCCCGCTTATCATCGTCACCATGCTCTGTGTACCATTGACATCTTCTGCAAGAGACTTGTGCTATTGTTCGCAGTCTTGGGCTCTCCTCCATGAAAGTTCTGCGGTCTATGACGAAAAGGGCAAGGTCACTTCTGTTCTCGCCACCATCTGGTTTCGCGCTGCCTTACTCCTCCTCTTGAACTGCCGCGCCTGCTTAGCCGTTTTGTCATGCTGTCTATCATGCTCGTAGTGTGCTCTCTTGCTCCACCTTTTATCCCTGTGGTGAAAAGAAAGGGCTGTCAGGTGTGTGTGTGGTTATCGCCAGTAATTACCTGCCTCTGCCTGACCCCTGGGTTGGGACATGTCAGGTGAACAGTTTCATTATTAGTCAGTTTTTTTATCACAGTACCAAAAAGTATTTGTATTGGAAAAAGAGGGTGTTAGAGGTTTCAAGTGTCCTACGGGGTAGGGTGGGAAAGGTTTGACCGGGATGCAGAACAGAACATGGGGGGGTTGTGGGACCGGTAGTATTCTGTCCTAGGAGGTTGGTGTTTCCAAAGATGACAATCGGAGGGATACTATTGGCAGCGTTTGCTGGGTAAGCGGAAATAGCAGGGTTTGTGACATGATCAAAGGGGATTGTGGAAATCGTAGCGTTTTGTCCGATCAGGTTGTGAATGTGGAAAATGATAATCAGAGGGACGGGAAGAAGAAGGATGGGGAGTCTTCGAATGGAGACTGGTGAAACAACGATTCTGGGAGTTATTCTTTCTGGGTGTAACCAGTTTTGGGACCTTAGAGGATTGATTACGTACAGAGGGGATGTTGGATCGGGGCAGGAGCGTTCTAATGGGAGGAAGAGAGGCAGATGCAATACAGCCCATGAAAGCCTCAGATATCTCGCCCTCCTCTCCTCTGCCAAGATACCGCGTCTCCCTTTGGGCATTCTAATGAGCCTAACCTTGGGCTCCCCTACCCAGGTGATCTTTTGCCGCTTGTCTGCCTTCCGGGTCGGGATAAGAGAAGGTCCTCCCTTTCTTGGCCACCTGAATAAGGGGCTCTTGAGGTTTGCCAAGTGAAATACCATCAGGTATTTCACAGTGGTGATACTCCCTTACCAATGCCGCCCCTGTACTATTACAGCTGTAGAGCTGCAACTAAGTGCAGAAAGGACTGATGTTTCTATTTTGTAAATATGCTGTTTATTTTAAGACCCAATCTTTATGCTCTGCTCTGCTCTGTTCTGTTGCAAGGTCATTTCATACCATCTTATCCTGTTCTCTGTTTGTCTATTTTGGTTCTGTTATGCAAAGTGGTTATACTATGTAAGATTGCTATGTGTGTAATCAGTGCTCCAGATAAGATTTGGAAGTGGGAGCATTTTACTTCCAATTTTTTTAAGTTGGGAGTAAAATTCTTTTTTAGGGAGTAAAAAAGTAAGTCACATTCTCAATAGGAATATTTTATAAGCTCATGAAAACATGTTTTAACTGGAAAACTGAAATATTTTTGCAATATTTATTCCTTTGCACCAAGTTATTCATGCACGTTAAAAAAAATACATGTTTACCTCTTCGCAATAGTCAGTAAAAATAGTAGATACTTCCTACGGATTCTGCGTGCACTACTGGTCCAAACACACCAATGAAGCCGTGTGGGTGAAAGCAGCGAAGCAAGGTCCTATGTGTGTTTCCTATTTTTTGTTGGGAGTATTTTTACTGCCTATTTTTATTTTTGGACAAAATGTGCCTATTTTTAGGCAGCAAAAATGGCTGCTACAACCCTTATCTGTAGGGCTGTGTGTAATGCTGTAACGTGACCTGTTGTTATTTTATACTATATGCAATGTGCATTGTTATGAAATGACATTGCTCATCAGGCAGACAAGTGTTTTCACTTGGCGGCAAGTCAGCCTTTAGTGCTTTACCACACACCTAAATGACCCAAATAAATAAATAAAAGCCTGTAGGGGCCACGCGGAGTTTGTGAATATTGATCGTTGGGTGCATGTTTAAATGGCAAATGTTGTTTCTTGTCATATATGCAATACATAGAACCTAGATTAATATCCTTGCTTTGTTTGAAAAATTGGTTTGTTTCGTTAATGCCTAGTTCTGATCCTTCATGATTGGCTGCAAGTTTAGTTGTGTGATGCCTTAGTCAGCGACCTGATTGCGCGCTTGGTTTTAGGGATAAATAACGATCTTATCGGTATGGCTTCTTTTTTGCCAGGTCTCTGGGGTACCCGGCTCATGGAGGACAACACGACAAGCAGAGAGAAATACCTGAAGACCGTTTTAAGAGAGTTGATCACGTATTTATTTTTTCTCCTGGTCTTGTGTTTTTGTAAGTATGATTCGCTGTTAGCCACCAAATATGACGGCTGTCTTTCCCTTTTCATTTTGGGGACTTGGTTTGTATGTACATGCAGAACATGTTCTTTCCAAATTGATGTTTAAGCTTGTACTGGTAATGGCCAGTGGTAGAAGTGTACCGAAATAAGTAGTGTGACCTGACTGTGGTCTCGGCAGGGGAGAGGGTAGGCAGAAGCATAGTGCAACACGTGACAAGTGTTGCTGCCGGGCGATCCAGTAGTCATTATGATACACGCGTTCTCTGTACAGTAGCTACTTGTTTCTTTTTCTCAGTGGAGTATCTTTGCTGATAGTTCGGGCCCTCCCAAATGCAAATTCAGCAATCGAAAGATTGCATCCAGGATCAGGCCTAGAATAAACAGATCCACATGCTCCCATCGTACAGATGAGCCATCTGGAATAATGCAAGCATTGGTTACTTGGGTGAAAATGTAGGCGCATACTCAATCTAGAAATTGGACTATATGCACCAAATCACCTAAGAACCTAATATTAATAACATTATATGAATGTGCTCGGAGACGTTTCACTGATACATTTAAAAAAAAAAAAAAAAATTCTTCTGTACTACTGATGACTTAAGCCATATTTTGGAAATGTGTTTGCGTGTCTGTAAACTTTTTTTTAACGCAGTTCATAAAAAAGCCTTTGGCACATTATGGTACAGTTTACTGTTGCGACTAGGACAAAACACTTAGCATAGCAACAGCAACAGCAGACAAACTCAAAGGTGAAGATGGGATCCCATGTTCACAACAATGCAGTCATTTGTTTGACAAAGGAATAAGAGAGGGTTCATCACGAGAGTCCAGGAAGGAGCAGACCGAGTGGTCAAGAGATAACTGTATAGCAATAATTAGCACATTGCCAAGTCACCAAGATTGAGAAAAGTCGATTGCAGGTACTGTAGCAAAATGTTAACCAATACTTGTAAAGTAAAAATACACAAGTAGGATTTTTTAAAACTTTTTTTTATTTTTTTACTGTGCATTGTGGTTTATTACAAACACCCAAGGCTATTTTCCAAGACACCTAGAACAGTAAGTGGACTACCTAGTTGGGCATGGCGCTGCTGATGTTGCGGAGCTTGACGCATCACCAGAGTAGCACCGATTCAATCAGGGGCAGGATTTTCCCCTCACTGTGTTGTTGCTTGGAACCTCGCGACTCTTCTGTTGTAAAATGTGGGCGTTGTATTGCGGAGCACATGCATTCCCCATATCTGGAATCCTTGTTGGAGTTCATTTTCACTTTCCTGAGAACAGTAACATTGATTTTTCAAAATTAACTTCTAAATCCCGAAAACGCCATGCTGCTAAGTATGATAATGTGTGCACGAGGAGTACACTGTAGATAATACATGTCCCCTCATGGTTTCCATTGGTGTGAAGAATGCAGCTCAACCCCCCATCCCCAATGCATTAATTAGTATGTACTGTTTTGTTACATTTGATGTGTTTTCCCTGTAAAAGTACATTTAGCATAATCCAAAAGTTAGATCCTCACATCCCTCTTCTAAATATCGGGACAACATGCTGCACACCTATTATAATACAGTCTTGTACCTTTCAATACCTACATGAAGCCCCTGCATGACCTGTTCAAGGAAGGAGTGTCGTTCCACAATTATTTTGCCTGTGCTCCCCCGCATATCAACTCGGAAAGCTCCAACCGGTCCAAAACACCTCAGCAAGGCTCCTCCTGGCCCTTGGCCCCATAGCGCACATCACACCCACCCTCTGTGTCCTCCTCTGGCTCCCTGTCGGGCGACAGCCCTCTTTCAAAGCCATGCATATCACACACCATGCGCTCCACAAGACAGGCCCAGAATACCTTCAACAGAAACTCGCCCGCTACCAACACAATAGGAACCTGCAATGAGGCTCTGCACTCCTCCTTGTGACCCCTCCCTTCAATTCGACAAGAATAGCGGGATCATCTGTTTCCATCCTAGTCCCCTCAATCTGGAACTTATTCCCCATAGCGTCTGATGCATAGAGAGTCACCTTGCCTTCCAGAGGACCCTCAAGACCTGGCTTTTCTTCCCTGCATCCTGACAAACCCATGCCACTCTTCCGGTTATTTATCCACCTTTCAAGTATGCCGAGGCAGCAATGGACCTGCCACAAAATGTACTGAGCGATAGAGGGAATAAACTCCAGCAGTCCACAGGACAGAATTCATACTACATTTATGAAACGAAGAAACCATTCAGAACATACAGGTACGTATCACGCTCCATGCCTTTGGATGATAGCCGTAGGCAAGGCCATCCACCAGCACACACCTTCTATCATACACCATTTTTAAGATACAACGCACAACACCGCTGCCATAAGAATGCAGCTATCCCCCACGACAAAAGTTCTGTCTAGCTGGACACACAATGAGCCCCCTGCACTCACATTCTCTCCAGACGACCTCACAGCACCCCTCCACATGCCAGCTCGATAGGGGTAGCTAGTAGGGACTGGGCCACCCATACCCACCTTCGTACTGGCTCAAATGCACACACGCATTCTAAACTCCTCTGACAAATTTGCCATACCTTGGAATTCGGTACCCTGAGGGCGTTCACCTACAGCGCTTTGAGACCATACCAGTTGACCTACAGCGCTTTGAGACCATACCAATTGGAAAAGGCATTATACAAATGACAAATTACATCACCATTACATTGCATGGCCAGCACTCTAGTATTATTTAGTCTTCATTATGAACTCACTGATAATGTAAACTATATTAATTCAAAGATTGTTTGGTATAATTGGAGGATGGATGATAGACAGCTGGCTTAGATTTAATCAATCTAAAACTGTAGTTCTTCTTTGTGCCACTCACCTTTTGAATTAAGAAATGAAAGACTGTTATCTCTGCGTCCTCCTCCCTGACTTGAATCAATGCACGCATGAAAAGGTGCAGTCTCTAAGGGTTCTTTTATTACTCCATCCTCTGCATCCCAGTGGGTTCTAACTCTGTCATCAGTTCATCCAATTTACACCTCATGCTATTAGGTGAGATGCAGCGGTTATTCCGGAAGCCAACTGTGCCACAATAGCCCGAATTATCAATGGTGCAAAACCTGACTACTTAATTCTCCTGTTTCAAGGGCGCAACCAGAGGACTAAACCTCACCTTCAGGTTCTGCAAAATCGAACTTCAAGAATAGTCCCAAACATCCATTGATGGGCTCACATTTCCCCAGTCTTGAAAAAATAGCACTAGTTTCTGGTAAAGGCTTGTATCACATTTAAAGCACTCACTGCAGTTTGTAAGGTTTTTATGGGCCTACACCTACTTATCTTGAAAAAGAAAGTAGAAAGGCATTGCCGTCGTTGTCATATATACTGGGTAGCAGGCAGGGGCAAGATGGTTAGGGACTGACACACTAGACACGCCTTGCAGGCATCCACTGCTCCCATTCCACCCTCTCACAATAAGGTACACTTTACAACTGGCCCAGGCCCCCTTACATTAGCCTGATTGGTTCAGCCACACTTCCTGTACATCCAATATGGCCCCTGGCAGCCTTTCAGTGAATCTTGCAGCACACTCTAGCCTCTGGGCGTGGTTGGCTTTATAAGCCACGCCCAAAGGCAGATCCGTGCTTCGTGTTGCATCTGTAGCTTCAAGCAACATGCTCACTGCGATCCAGCCCCCTCCAGCCCTCGAGTGAGCCTCCTTGAAATTCTGCTACCTCTATCTGCATTCAGCTCCGGAACCGCCGCACGCACTCTCCTGGACTCTGCACCTAAGAGAAAAGGAAAGACGAAAAGACAATACCTGTAAGTGCTGTCACGTTGATCCGACTCTTGGCTCATCCTCGCAAGCGCATACGCAAGCTGTAGCACAACTTACTCGCACTCCTTGGTGAATCCCGAGCAGCATTGTGAGTTTCGCGAACTTCTTTCTCTCAGCAAACTCTTCTGAGAAACCTGTGGAGAGAGAACAAGGGTTAGACTTGCATCAGCAACTCTTTTTCTCACGCGGGCTGGCATGCAGAACTCCCCATAACCTAAGAATACGGCGCGGCCGCTCTGAGTTGCCTGAAACACTTACCTTCAGATACTCACCTATCTACGAACTGGGAAAAGCACCGGATACAGTGAAGTAACTGGAAATCCGAACTTGCCTACAACAGCACGCTCAAAATCCGTTGGGTGAAGAAACTCAGTGAGTGGCAGAACAGTGATACCAGACCCAGGGTTAAGTGGAGTAACTGATCCGTGGGTTCAAGAGACATAGCGCCCTTGCCTTGTTCAGGATGGAGAGGTTGTCTAATTAATCCCTAAGGTGAGCCAAACTCCACCACAGCACACTACAGGGGGACGGAGAAGGAGGGCTCAAGGTCCCAATCTTGGCAGTCTAAGCATCTTACCTCTCTATTGGCAGGTGGTCTGCGGTCCAACGCTAGGGGTCCCAAGGAAGATGGGAAGGGTCTAGAAGGCTTCATCGCTCCCGCACAGACCCAGGTGAGTGTGACAGTCGTAGAGACCTCCACTCCAAAGACCACAGTTGGGATGCCAATGCCCCATTTAAATCAGACAAAGCTCAACCTCTAGGTTGTTCCTTAATGTTTATGGTGGCAAAATGATGGCACTCTCTCCCCGAGGAAGTTTGTCGCATTGAATATCTTATGACATTCCAAAAGAGGGTAAACCCCTCCTCTTTCACCAGCTCTCTTTTACTGGTTCTCTTATTGTAATCGTGGCACAGTAATGCCAGCACGTCTTTTTGTGGTACTTATAGCGGCATAAAGTAAATAAAACATGAACATCTTTAAGATGACTGTAATATTTGTGCAGTTTGTGAATGATGTGAAATTAATTTCAAAGTTAAAAACAACCTTTTTTCTGTCCTTGAAATCTATTCACTTGAACAGGTAGCTGGCTTCCAAAACCTATCCAAGAGCTGTGAGGTAGACTTTCCAAACAGGCAAATGGATAATCCTTCCATGAAAATTCTGTGAATCATGCATATATCCGCGTCCTCGGGTTCCTGCATGCTGACCACCACAGCCAAGGATGCAGTTCAGATCCTTCAGTGCGAATAATCCATCTCAAAAGGGTCATCACCAGGAAGATGCAAAAAGTCGGAAGGATCTTCCATGTCAATCAGCAGCTTTAACCAACTAGCCACAGTAACACTAAGACACTCCACCTGAAAAGAGAGTTGAAAATCCACAAAAGCTAATACAGCCAAGAGATTTGCTAGACTGCTGTTCACAGAAGTCCCTCGCCTTTGGAGCCATCGTCACCAGGCCTGAAAAAGCTTTGTAGATTCATCAGCTTCAGGAGGCAAGTGAAACTCAAAGTCATGGTTCTTGCCATCACCTAAGACTAGGAAACGGCCATTCAGTGCCTTCCATATCATGTAAGTCCTCTAGAAACTAAAGTGTGCCCAGTTTGTTTCTTCATTGGAATCTGTTTGAACTTTCTCTGTACAACTGCACTTAGTTTCAGTAATGGTAGACCAGCATCTATTTGTGAATGTTAGTATCACCATCTTATACTTTTTATTTAGATTTCTCATTTATAAATAAAATACGCCATATACAATGAATACTTTTTACTTTTATAATCTTTTATTCGGCTATTAAGCCAGAAAAGAGTGTCCTCTCATTACATCATTACGTGTCAATAAAACGGTTAAACATTTGTATATCGAAAAGAAATAGCATTCAATTCATCTAAAATTGTAAAACAAATCGGTTATAAAATCTGATGAAACAATGTCTCAAGGGGAGAGATTCCACTTACATATCAAATTGTTTAATACTCGCAGCCCCCCAAAAGAGCAAATGGAGATAGTACTAAAAAGAAAAACAGGATCCACAACAACATTCCTTGTTTCGCTACCCCCAACATTTCCTTTTATAGGACATAGCAAGACATGGAGTCGTGAGGAGAAAATTGACCAATAATGGGTCATAAAATCGAAAGCTCACAGCCTCCCTAACTTTTAATACAGGATCGACACTTAATGATAAGAACAACATATCACACCTTAAGCCTCTGCAACCAAGCCCTGCGTATACATTTCGATACTTTGTAAACCCTTCCCGGATCGTCTGTTGTCTTACATAGCTCCAAGGCTTCAATTACTGTGTGTACATCAGCAGGTCCTACTATGGAATTTAGGTATACATTTCTCAGTCCCTGGGTACAGAGCACAAAAACATAAAATGTATGACAGTTTCCTCACTTGCTTTTCACAGGGGCACTCACTCGTGCTTTCTGGCCTCCATGAGATGGTGAGTTTTGCCACCTTCAATGACCCCAATTTAAAGTTAATAAAGAGTGCACGGGCAAACAGAGGTTTGATCCAGTCCATATATTTTTATCCCAAAATCTGTCTTGACCAATACTTTGTCAGGTGCAGACTTTAGGTTCCTGCATGCTGCGACCATACTTCCTCTACATAATTCCTCACACATCTTTGCCTTGATGCATTTTGACTTTCATTTAGTAATCGACTGGGGATGGGTCCATGCTTCCTGCTCATTTAGACCATAAAGGCTTTTTCTGACATGCGCCAACTTTGGCAGTTTCATCGCTCCCTCCAGGCTCAACAGGTTGATCATGTCTGCCCTATAAGAATCAAGTTTGGGCGTCCTTCAACGCCCGAGCCAATAAAAAAATTGGTTTAGCTGCAGCCATTACATCAATCAATTGGGCATAAGTCGAGTTCGAGACGCAAAAGCACATTAGGCATAGATAAAGGGAGACACAATACTCTTGAGAAACTTATTTTCCACTGTTCTCAGTGACTTCAGGCCTACAAACCCCCATAGTTCTTCCCCCGAACAGGGCGGCTGCTGTGACCTGCTTCTTACATAGATCCAGGGCTGGGCAAACTGCACCCCTGCCGTGATTATTGGAAAAAGCATGGGTGCCACCGCTATACCTTTGTCGCGCGACTGTGGCTCTGGCAATTTGACTTGACCAATTACCATTATTGGAGATTTGTGTGCCAGGTAGTCGGAATGTCTTACTTGTTCTGATGGCGCCCCTCCTCCACTAACACCAAAGTTCACTATTTTACCAAAGCTGGGTCTAAAAACCATTGTTTTTGTTTCCTCTGTGTTCATAGATAGTTTTAGTTCCTCATACTTTACAAGGAAAACTGACAATGACTGCGTTAATCCCTGGGGAGTGGTTGACAAAATCACATCATCGTCTGCAAAGAACAAACCAGGATATCTTAAGTAGCCCAACTTTGGGATATATTTACCATCGGCCAGCAACTGTTTTACCACTTCCTCTATATAGATACAAAACAAGCGAGGAGCCAAGGGGCAGCCCTGTCTTACTCCTTTGGTGATGTAAAATTTGTCAGTGACCTTGCCCCGCAAGCTTACTCTGACTATGGCATTGTTCCCTTTATAAACGGATTTGATGGCCCTTAGTAATCCCTTTGGCAATCCTCTTTTTTGTAAAATTTCCCATAGACGATTTCGTGGGCCGCCCTGAAGTTCACAAAAGTGGCATAAAGTCTCATCTTCCTGAGCAGGGACGTCATTTGGGGGTTGCCAGGGGTCGCACGCGACCTCTGTGGTCTCCCTTGGTACCCCTGTGGTCTCCCTTGTCTCCCTTGCAAATATATATATATTTATTTTAATGTAGGTTCCTGGGCTTGCTGTGGCCAGTGCCATGTGGATCTTTGTTTCTGGAGTGGCTGGCTTTCTTGTTCAGGCCCCTTAATAAACAGGGGGTTATACTAGTGTGACACTTTGAGTAGTGACCCTAAATAAGAATAAATAGGAATAACAAATAATTTGTCTTTCTGGAATTCTGTACAATAATTGCTATACTCATTAAAGGTTTATTTCAGGCACACTTCAGGGGGTGAGTCCCTGATTTAGCCTGTTCTTAAACACCTCAACTAAGCCTTTCATCCTTCTGCGGTCGATAAATGAGTACCAACACTGGTTGGGTGATATTGTATGTATATTTGTGCTATATAAAGCGCTTAAGTGTGCTTTATAATAACACATCATTATCATTTGACCTTGGATGTCATCTTGCATTCACAGTAATTTGGTAATATGGGCCTATACACACTGATATTAACAATACATATGGTGATCGATTCTTATATGAAATGTATATCACATTATAGTGATATCTTAACCATATATTTCATTGTGTACATAGGAACAATGCTATGTGATGCCCCTTCCTGTTTTATCAAGGGTCGAAAGGTTGTGTTCCTTCGCTTCCTGTGATCTCACTTGGGGGTTGGGTCAAATGACATCACTTCCCATGATGTCATCAGAGATCAAGGGTCGTGTGATGTCACTTCTACTACCCCAGGCGTTTTGGTGAAATGACTTCCCTGTTCCTGAGGATGGTTTATTTTCTAATGATATTGTAGAGGCGGAAGCTCTGCTCTACTGTGCCCTTCCTCCTCTGGAAGCCCGCCTGAAGCGTGCTCATAATCTGGTTTTCTGAGGCCCATGCCTGTACTTGCCCTAATAGTACCTTGGCAAAAAAAAAGAAATCCTGTACTATCTAACAGGGAAATTGGGCGGTAGTTTACAGGGCACTCTTTCCCCCCTTTCTTATAAATGGGCACATGTTTGCCATCCTCCACGAATCGGCAACAGAACCAGTAATAATGCACGCTTCAAAGAGTTTCCAGGATCAAGGCCCAAATAGCTGGTTCTTCTTTGCATAAATCCATTAGCGCTTTATCAGGGCCTGACACCTTCCCTTGTCACATCATTAATACGTTGGTCTAAACAAAATAATGGACCGAGATCAAAGGGTGGTGAACAAAAACGAAAAAAATCCTAACCAAGAATAATCAGAAAAATATACATATATTTTCATAGTGTTTCTACTCAGTAATAGTGTTCCGAATAATACATTTACAATAAAACCTAAACATCTAATACATCCGTAATGACTCAAACTCCATTTACTCTATTCCATCAGGCGTACTCATTCATACATACAATCAAAATACTTGTTAACTATAAATTCCCTATACCAGCCTTATAACATACATGGACTCTTAACTATCATTCAACATTTCATACACCCCATGTGTCTACTGGTGTGTCTTCCTATTAAGCAACAAATGTTGTCAAATGTTGTTGTCACCTGTTTCAGCCTGAATCGGCAGCCCTTCATACTGTGGCCCTTAATTCTCTGCAACCTTCTTCGGGACAGAAATGGGTGCCTTGCAGTACCCCACTCTTACGCCTTATGGAGTTGGTGTCTCGTCCCCTGTGAATTCTGGATGAAAGTTCGAGACCGTGCGATCACTCCCGAATGCTCACGCGACTCAAACACTTCTGGCGGAGCTCCAGTGCTGTCAAGTAGATGAATCTATACCAGATGTGGTCCCCTTTGCTTCATCCTTACTAGTCAACAATGCCAATAGACATGATTTCTGTCTTTCTCTCTACTCGATGCACACTATGGAAATCTACAATAACTGGATAAAAAATAAATCCACTACCCCCCCTCCCCTCCTCCAACCCCCAAACCAAAGATTGTTTGTGCAAATGAGTCAAATAATATACTTGTACTCTTCTCCAACTTGTTTCGATGGAGAAATGTTAGTATTATCTTTTATTAGACGCACAAGCTCGCTCTAAATCTACTTTCAAAAGATCCAAAATGGCTGAGGCTTGTTTTATAGGTGGTGTAGCAACATCAGTATGTGCAGCAACAGCAATCTCTAGGGGAAACACTGGATTGATATGTTCATACTAAGAGTCCTGTAGACGACAACATTTGGATTTTACATCTAAATAAATGTCTATCCCTTTTCGTGCTAAACTCTCTCTGCACTGGATTAGGCAAGCACAGAAATGTGGATTACTAAAAAAGAAACGAGCATTACAGCCTCCACAGTACATACAATCTGACAATATCCTGATTGCACTAATATCCTGATTGCACTAAAATTTCTAAAAGAGACCTCCATTAATCCTAATGTTTCTTGAATGGCAGCTATTAATGTGCGTTTATAGGCATTCTTATTGCCAAGGGTTCCCCCTTTTAAGGTACATATTAGGTTCTGGTTTCTCCAATCCTTCAGGGGATCCTTTTCCTCATCCCTTGTCCCAGGGCTTCCCTCATATTCCATTTGTGTATTATCTGCGGCTGTTGCCCCTGTTTTAAAGGCAGCACTAATATGAGCATCTGCGTGTCTTAGCTTGTTTATCCAGGGCAATTTACCAGCCACTTCAGCTGAACCCTTATTTGCAGCTGTTCAACCATTATTTTCATGCATAACTCTGTTCTTGTGGTTTCCATTTATGGATCCAATTCTATGCCTATACCTGGATGCTAATCTCTCCATGACTAAGCACATCCGTAGCCTCTCGTCTACCACATCTTACACAGCGAAACTAATTTAGCTAAGTAGACAATTCCTCACCCCTGCTAACCCTGCTAACTGTGTTACTCTGGCTAGAGCCTTAATTCTCTCACGACTTGACTATTGTAATGTATTACTACTAGGTACCTCGAAATCCAATTTAAAAAAACTACAACTTATACAAAATAAAGCCCCAAGAGCGGCCCTCGGCATCAGGAAATCAGATCACATATCTAAGATCAGAAGAGATCCCCACTGGCTACCAGTTGTAGAGAGGATCATCTTTAAAACTATATGTATAACCTACAAATGACAACAGGACACAGCTCCTAAGTATTTAAATAAAGTACTTCAAAACAAGTATTCATAAGAACACTAAGATCCAACAACCACAGACTACTAGAGATACCACGCTAGAAGAATACTAAAGCAGGGGGTAGTAGCTTCCAATACTTATCCCACAAACATTGGAACTCCCTTCCCAACAGTATCAAAGAAGAGGGCTCCTTTTCAGGATTCAAAAAATCACTAAAAACATGGCTTTTTAACTAAAATGAAGGATAACTGTCTTGAGTGGCTGTAAATATGTTTTTTTCAATATGTACCTTTCATTCTTGCGTAATAGAACGTAATTTTGTTTCTTGAATGTCTGCCTATAACCAATCTGTTAATCCCCCTTGTGCAATATGTGAATAATCTTTGTGTAATTGTGAATAATCTTTCTGCAACCTCGCCGTGATACCTATGGGTCTGGGCGTGTAACAGATGTAATAAATAAATATGCAGATTAGTTCCCTGGTTTACGTCCTCCTTATTGATAATGAAGGTTCCTACTACTCCCTCTATGGGAGTGGGCACCTGGCCTTGCTCTTGGTTACTTCTTCTGGTCCTGTTGCTCTCCTTAAGAACACCCAGGTTTCAACAAAGGGTATTACAAGTGTTGTCTTCATGCTTGCACCCTGCCGTCTGAGTTAGATTATCACATTTCCCCAGTTATTTACTAAAGCATTGTCTGTCTAGTGTGAGGAACCTGAGGGTATTCTCCCAGGTAGACCTCAGGAGACCCTTATTCAGGTGGCCAGGGAAGGGCTGGCGATCTCAGATCCCAACCCTGGGGGTGGATGAGCGAGGGGGGGATCACCTGGGTAGGGGAACCCGGGGCTTTGTTTTGTGGACATACAGCAGATGAGACGCGGTATTGTACCGAAGGAGAGGAGGACGAGATACCTAAGGCCTTTGTAGGCTGTAATACGTCTATCACCCTTCCTGTCGTCAAACATATAATAAATATAACAAATCCCCTAGAATCCCAAACCCAGTTAAATCCAGAAACCACCTCTCAGAATTCCTGCTTTTCCCTGTTCTACCCGAATACACACCATGACGATCTTCGATTTATTTTAGAAATGCATGCGCCTAATGTGTTTTGTATTACGGAAACATGGTTCAATGCATACTCTGGCCCTGACATTGTCTGGCTTTTGCCAGCTAATTATGCTATAGTGCAACTTAATCGACCACCTCCCAAAAGTGTAGGTGTCTTTTCGCTGATAGTGGATAAACTCTGCAATTGCCAGACTGTACCTTTTGTGCATAATCTCCGTTGCAAACTGCTTCTTACCAAACTGCAGGACTCTCCAGAATGCATTTCTTGGTGGTGTATCGCCCTCCAGGCTATGTCTCCTACCAGTTTGTGTGCAAATTTTTGCGGATCTTGCCTTAATTTACTCTAAACTAGTGCTGTTAGGAGATTTTAATCTCCACTTACTACAGTCTTCCGACCCTCATGCACAGAGCCTTGTTGCCTCTCTTGCAGACTCTGGTTTCTCTCTCTGCAACCATAATTGTACTCATATTGGGGGTAACCAATTGGACCTAATCTGTTCAAATATTCATGGTACGCAGGTGTTTTGACTCCTTGCCACTTTTACGTTGCCTTATCTTCTGCCTAAAGCCAAGGCCCCTCCCCTCATGAAACTTCAACGGCGATGGTCTAAGGTCTCAGTTGAGGCTATTTCTCACGCCAACATTGATTCTGCTCAGCAAAATAGGAATAAGGGTTTGAACATCTGCAATGCGTTGGTTACCACCCTTAAGGATTCAGCAAATGCCCTTGCTCCTCTCCAGCTACTTCCCATGCGTACTGCACCTTCAGCCCATTGGTATTCTCCAGATCTGAGGGCATTGAAACACAAATGCCGTCGCATGGAGCAGAAATGGCACTCACTTTCTGATCCCGAATCTAAGTTGGCTTATATACTAGCAAGGAATCATTATCAAGATTCTGTTAAAGCAGCTAAAACCCAGAACTATGCTGATCATTTCCTTAATGCCTCGTGCTCTTCTAAGGAGCTTTTCTCGGTTTCCAAGGAGCTCACCCCTGCAGTTCAAGCTTCTTCCCTGGCCACTCGCTCACAATCTCATTACAACCTTATTGCTTCTTTCTTCCATAACAAAATTTGTACTGTCAGAGAGCAGATTTGGCTTGAGAGAGTTACTTATCCTAGCACTGCTATTTCTTTGCACTGCCCTGTTGTCAAATGTTCCAGCACGTTTAGTTTTGTTACTATTACAGATAGCATGGTATCAGACGTGCTACTTAAGTTAAAATCTGCTTCGCCCGTGGATCCAATCCCCTTGTACATATTGCAGGATCCGTCCTTGAATCTAGTTCCACTACTGACCAAGGCGCTTCAACATTCATTCACCACCGGACTCATTGCCCCCCTCTCTTAAGCATGCTGTTGTGTCTCTGCTGCTTAAGAAGCGCCATTTGGATCCTACAGTGGCAGAAAAACTATTGCCCAATTAAGCATTTCCATGCTATGTCCAAAGTGTTGGAATCCATTGTTACTTCTCAGCTCTCTACTTATTTTGAGGCTAACTACATCCTCCACCCTTTCCAGGCGGGTTTCCGTCCTGGAATGGGCACAGAATCATTTATGGTCGCACTTCACGACGACATTGCACTGGCATTAGACCGCAGAGATACGAGTGCTCTTATCTTACTCGATCTCTCTGCGGCCTTCGATACCGTCGACCACCAGAGATTTTTACAGTGCCTTTCTGACGCTGGCATTTTAGGATTGCCCTTAAAATGGTTCTCCCCTTTTCTTTCTCGTCGCACCCAAGTGGTGTCACTTCTTCTTTTCACTTCTCCTCTCATGGCGGTTAAAAGTTGAGTCCTCAGGGCTCTGCACTCTCTCCTCTACTCTTAAATTTATATATGGCTGCCCTTGCTAGCCTAATTTCTAGCTTCTGTGTGTATTTTTTCATCTATGCGAACAACACTCACATTTTATTCCATCTCAACTCTTCTAAGGAAAGCCCTTTTAAACTTCTGAGAGCCTGTCTCTCAGCCGCGTGCCAGTGGATGTCCAAAACTGGATGACTGACAAGCGGTAGAAGTACAACTAGAGTGTCTAATGAAGAGGGGTAAATACCCCCTCTCTCCAGTGATAGAAAGGTGAATATCTCATTCAGGACATCTGCCCACCCTCCTGTCCAATATTGTAAAAGTCAGAAGCATTGTCCATTGAGGCAGCCAGGCTGCCCTTCTTATAGGTAGGTACATTAGTAAATTGAAGATGACAAGGTGACCATGCACACATTTATTTAGGACAACACAAACTATAAAGAAATGGTTACATTGCACACAACATCATTAACACAGAATATAGATTTCTGATATAGAATATAGGTCAGCAAAAGGCAGCCATTTTTCCCAAAATGAATGTCACATCATGCATTACAGATGGCTATAGGCCTTACCGCTCATGGAAAATCAAATGTGCTGAAAGCACAGAAAATGCAAAGTCGCCAGAAGTTCAAACTAAGGTTATTGGTTGGTGCCTGGACAGAAACCAAGGTGCAGTGAAAAAGCAGTTTTAAATGGTGGGAATATACACTTTTTAACAGTGCTGTTTGTAAATGAAACTGGCATACAAGTCAGGGAAGAATAAGCTAGGCGAGGTAACCAATAAGAAACCAGACAGCTAATCTATGACCTTGAAGGACTGTCTGGAGTGTGCGTGATCCCAGAACTGCTGTTATTTTAGTTTTAAATGTTGCAACATATGTCTTGTGTTTTATAAAGGTGGAGAACAATCAGTCATTCTAATTAGCATAAAACAAGGCCATTGTGACAGGAAATCATCATGTCTTTCAGGAAGTGTTTCTGCCCAATGAAAACAGGCCATGCACTTTGCTTATAGACATCTGTCCTATCGTATTGTAAGGTACATTTCCAGAACAGAATTGTTGCATAATTATCTTAATTCTATAAAAGCATGTTGTAGGCAGAATAAAAGTGAGATATTATTTTTTCAGCTTGTAAGACAGCTGATTAAACAAGATCCTCCCAGCTGGCTGTCTTTGTTTCTCTTCCTTGCACAGTGTGTATTTACTTTCCAGTATGGCTGGCAGCAAAGAATTGTCTGACAGACATTTTCTTAATGGCACCAAATGGGATGCTTTAAATCTTTAAAAGCGACAAGTGGCTACGATCCTCTGATGTGCAGCACTATCAGGTATGAAGAATTTGCAGAAGAAGACCGAGAGGCATAAGCAAATGCTGCAGTATGACCCAATATTTCAAAGCATGACCTTGTGACTGGCAGTGCTACGCAGACAGTGAATTTCAAGAAGAGGAGCTGACATCCATAAAATATGGGTGGCATATACACTGTGTGAGAAATAAAAACTAACGGGTAGATATATGTGGGGATAACTGGAGTAAAGTGAGCCATTGTATTGTGCACATATATATCACGAAAAAAAGGAAGGAATCCAAACCGCACTCCAGGCGAGAAGCAATCTCCACTATGTTGATTCAGAAAATGAAGAAAACCCCGACTCACATCGTAATAAATAACGAGTTTTTATTATTAAAAAAATATTTGTCAAGCAGTTGGACAGCAACAAAAACAACAGAGGCAGGATGCCCTGGGTCATATCCTACTCAACACGACGCGTTTCACGCTCCACTTGGCGCTTGTTCACATGTAAGGCATCAGAATAGACAGCAGTGTTAAAAGGACCAGCAGTAGTTCTAATACTTTGTCCACTGCTAACAACAACAGAGAGGTTCCAGTGTAGGCAATTCGGCAGACATCTTTGACCGGAAGACAACAGTATGGTATAGTACCAATTGAAAACACAGTGCAAAATACAATACAAACAATTAAATGTTCTGTTTGAGTGATGATACTCATAAAACATAAAATGTATTTCAAACCAAACCCTTCTGTGCACTGCGTTAACAAGCTGAACATTCACGTTTATCCAATTATGTCAGTCCCAGCTCAGAGCCCTAAGCAATCACAGCCCGGCATCAAATTCATATGGGTATCCAAATATATCTGTAAACTTGTGTTAATTGCGGAAAGCAGCATTTAAAAAATAAAGTGCATATTTGTTAGTGTTTTGGGACTAGCAGCATACATGGTAAAGTGCAGCATAGTACATCAGTACATTGCAGAGAACAGCATTTCAAGTATAAAGTGCAAATTTGTTACCGTGTTTTAGAACTAGCAGCATACATGGTAAAGTACAGCATAGTACATTAGTGCAATCATAGCTTTTAAAACACAATATTATTAAAAAAATGAAGGGTAGAATGATAAAGTGTGCAGTGCATAATAACATCAGACCACTAGCAGCATTCAAAATAAGGTGAAAAACCATATACGATCTGAAATAGTATATAGCAGCATTGAAAAAGTGGCAGCATATTCAATTATTGCACAATTAGGAAAGACAGGAAATGACTAGCATTTGACTTTAAAAATGAAAGCGCATCACAATTGAGCAAATCCATAATCAAATGCAAGATATCATAATAAAAAATTGTTTAAAATGATATATACCCAAGTCAAAAAGACAAACTGACATGCAAGTGCATACAGTTAAATGTACCTCTCAGTAATGCCTAAAGAGTGCATCAAGTTAATTCACTGAGGTGCTAATCGCTGCTCCACAAATTTTCACAATTTCTACTAAGGTTTACAGAATGATAAATGATGTTAAAAACAAACCCCATCATTGACAATGTATGTACTGCATCACAGAAATGCTCCAGGAACAAAACGCATGCTTATAGAAAGTCAAACACAAAGAAGAAGAGAGTGCAACAATGTAAACTTCAACCTACAAAAGTTGGAAAATAAAACAAAGATCCCACACAAAGCTGAGCAGTAATGGAAAGAAACGTGATCTTTCCTTAGTAAAAAGTGAAAAAACATGCAGCGGCCAAAGCAAACCCAAAGAAAAGGGGAACAAGGAACAAACCCCAATGTAAAGGTCATGAAATACAGGATGGACCTAATTATATAAGACATCAGTGAGACAAAAGCAAGTATCTATATTCCAAGAAAGGTATAGAGCTTCTCATCTATATCATGACCATTAGGAGTTTTGGTGTCAAAATCAAGAATAAGCTTAGTTTCTAACTGCCTTCAAAGTCCGGTCACTGCCTCTTTGATGAATGGGAATATATGCCACTCCAAAAAAGGTAAAAAGACAGAAATCATTGCTGTGGTCTTGCTTAAAATATTTTGCCATAGGATACGTAGGGTCAGAATTCTTTATAGCTCCCAAATGCTGGAGAATTCTCCATTTGAGTTTACATGTAGTACTGCCTACGTACCATTTCGAGTACGGACATGAAAGTACATAAACTACAAATGTAGTGTTGCAATTAATAGAATATTTGATTTTATAGGTGACATCAGTAATTGAATGTATGAAAGACTTTTGCACCATTGCATGAGCATCCTTACATTTATAGCACTTGGTAAAGCCTAACGGAACACCAGACATCCACTTAGAAAAATAATTATTTTGTAAGGGAGGCAAGAAAATTGAAACCAATCTGTCTTTGAGAGAGGGTACTCGCTTGTAAGTTAATGTTGGACGTGCAGAAAGCAGAGGACAGAGATCTTTGTCCAAGGTGAGTACACGCCAATGCTTCTGGACAATTCTGCGAACGTTCGAAGAGGCATTATCATAGGTCACAATAAAACAAAGATCATCATTGTTTGTAGATTTGTTGGATCTTGTGCCATATAAAAGTTTATCCCTAGAGAGACTGAGTGCCCTCATATAGGCAGATTCAATGATTTTGTTATCATAGCCTTGTATTAAAAAGTCCATGGCAGCCAGAGAACAGTACCTGTCATATTGTTTAATATCTGTGCAATTGCGGCGAAAGCAAATAAATTTGCCATATGGAATCCTCTTTTTGCAAGATGGTGGGTGGCAGCTGCTGGCATGCAGTAGAAGGCCAGTGTTCGAGGATTTTTTATACAGGGATGCATGGATACCCATAGTATCAAGGGTGACAATGACATTGAGATATACAATTTCATGATAACTATTGCATTCCGTGAACTTCAAATTAACCAAATTATTGTTGATACTTGTGACAAATGATAACCAGTCAACTTCAGTGCCCTTCCAAATTATAAAGACATCGTCGATGTACCGCCACCATGCCACAATCTGTGTGGGAAAACTCAAAGAAATTAAATCAGACAGAGAGGTTTCCTCCCACCACCCCATTGTCAAATTAGCATAAAAGGGAGCAAAGATACTACCTATCGCAGTACCTCTCACCTGTCAAAGAAAGGAACCTTCAAACAAGAAAACATTATTGATCAAACAAAAAAGCTGTATTTCAAGGATCATGGAACTGTGGCCCAATAAATTCAATGATTGGGTATCCAGGAAATGTTTACAAGCTGCCATGCCCACATTATCATCAATCGAGGTATACAGAGAAACCACATCAAGTGTGGCCAAGATGAAACCATCCTCCCATGGTGTATCAGTGATATGATGTAAAAAATCTTTGGTATCCCGCAGGTAGGAAGGTAACACTGAGACAAATAAGATCAGAGTCTCATTGATGAACTGTGCCAAATGCTCTAACAGTGAGATATATATAGGAAACATAACGGGATTTCAGTTAAAAAGAAGGAAAAAGATACCTCCGTTTCGCGTTCCAAGGAACCCAAGGACACACACTACACTCCAATTGGGGTCAATTTAGGGATGAATATCTGAGGCAAGACCCAAGATGAAGATTGAGTGTCACACGCCAAGATGGGGTACAATTCGAGATGAATTACCTCAATAAACAGGGAATGGGAGATGAGGGTGATGAAAATATGTGCACATTTCTTCTTTGGGGGCATATCTGTGTCAATTTGAAATATGTAAATATCCTTGAAGTGTGTGTTGTGTTTTGTCATGTGCCTGCAAAGGCTGGCTTATTATATGTGTTCTGTGGTGCATCATTTTCATTTTGTGTTGAGCTCGAAGGCAGGGATTTCATTTTTATTTTTAAAATAAAGAAATTTGATCCTGGGCTGCATTTGTAAAAATAACAGTCATATTCTTTTGAAAAGTAAAGGCAGCTCCAGCTTGAACATGGCTTGGCTTGCTTGAAAAGGGAAATAGAGCTGTTGTTTTGTGGTAGCTATGAGCTAAAAAGCAAATTTGTACAAATTGAATTTTATTAAGGCCTAAGCATGTGAACATCATATAATGTGTTGCCTAAATATTCCCCTTCTAGAGTCTTACACTCCACTAATTCCAACGCTCTGACTGTCAACCATTTATCTAAGCAGAGAGTGGGGGGCAGATATCTCTCCCCAGATGGTGCCTCACTTTGGAACAGCCTCCCTGTCCCCCTCAGATTTGAGCCGGTCGGTCCTCTGTAAGTTCCGAAAACTGCTCAAATCTTTGCTCTTCTCATCTTCTTTCCCTCTTTCCCTTCCTTGCTAATCACCCAACTGCTGATGTGACCGGTGGCCTAATCCTCATTAACCCCACAGTCTCTCAGGCCCTTCCTCCCAGTCATTACCAGCAACCCCCCACCACTCTGCATGGTCCTACGGGGCATTGCCAGATGGCTCCACATACCACAATTGAGAGCTCCCTGTACTAGCGCTTAGCCTAAGGTGCTCCTCCAGGCTCTACTCCAGCACGTGTCCACTCCTCTGCTCCCCCTTTCAATTCCCCTCCCCTGCACTTCTCATCAATGCACTTTCATGGCCAAATGCCCCAAGGCCTAGTGGGACCACGACTGTATAAATATTATCATGGCTTTTGGTTTCTTTCCAGTGTTATCTGCCCTGTTTCCTTCCCATATTGTCTTGTGGCACTTTGACACACCATTATGTTGTATTAAGCACTTTACAAATGATCAATAAAATAAAAATAAAATACATTTTACGCAAGTAGCGACAGATTTTTAGAAGACGTACATGCAGTGTTTTGCTATGCGCAGTGATAGATGTATGGCTGTTTCCAGAGATAACATTCCTATGGGCTAATAGCACACTTAAAACAAAGAGGGGTAATGGGCTTTTTTATGGCAGAAACAGACAAGCTGCATTCCTTAAGAAATACAAGAGAAGAACAGAGGCTGAACTGAATAGCTCAGTTGGTATTAGCAGTGGGCGCTTAGCTCCACACATTGAAGGAGTAACATGCAGTTACGCAGTTTTAACAACATTAAAATAAGGTTGAAAGTCTTTAGGAAGCATGAGGTTGTATTGGGTGCTAACAAGTGGATGTTTATGGTTCAATAGGGCTGAGGTAAGTTACAGTTGAATATTTATGAAGAATCTTGGAGAAATACTGGGAATTGTTTGGATTTTTAGAAGCTGGGTGGGCTGCAGCGATAATAGTAATATCCGTGAAAAAGTGCCTTGGATTTAAGGAGCAATGTAAATACATGAGTGCATATATACACTGAGTTATGCAGAAATGCAATATAAAAGAAATGCATTTTCTTTAAACTTGTAATTGGTTGATAATTTGGATATGGAAATGAGATGACAAGTTTTGAAATGGTGGTTTGAGAAACAGTATACATAATGGGAATGACATAGAGCAGGTGTGTAAAATATGGACCTTTAATGAAGTAAAGAGTGGTTTGATATTCTGTGAATACAAGAGGGCAATGTCAATGCCATGAACTACTATATTAATGGCAAGAATACTACTGCATTCATGTAACTCTGTAACTTTACCATTGCTTGATGCCAAGAACAGCAACTTCGGGCTTGATGCGCTATGCACATTGCGAAATAAATAAATACAAAGGCAATGAAGTAGGTTAATTTAAAAAGGATGAATCCCTTTAAGTGGTGTGATCTGAGTCATATGAAAATGTGTCCGTGTGAAAAATAGTTTGGAAAATATGGGATTTCAATTAGAATGAATATGAATGAGTAGGGCTAGAGATTGTATACATGTGGGCATGCATATAATTAGTGTAGATTGTGAATAAAGACAGATTTTCAAGATTTGTAATTTTTAGTTTTTAGAATGAGGTAATATGTTGTACATAATTGCAAAGTAATGTTGCTCTGACATTGGCCCTCATTACAACCCAGGCGTTAAGGGGTTCATGGCGCCATAAAAGGTGGCGGCGCTGTTAAACCCTTAACGCCTGATTACGAGGTCCCTTTGCGGTTTGGAGAATTTAACGCCTGCTTTTTGCAGGCGTTAAAAACCAACCCGCAAAGGGACCTTGGTGCTAAGTACAGATATATGATATTATATGATATGATATGGCATTTATAACGCGCATATCAACAAGTGTTTCGAGATGCGACGAGGCAAGCGAGGGGGAAACGGGGAAGACAGACCACGATCTTACTAGGCCAGGTGTCATTCAGATCGCGCAAGTGCATGGGAAGGGGGAAAGGGAAAAGTGCGAGGGGGGGGGAGAGGAGGGGGGAAAGTGCAGTACATGGGATAGTAGAATAATAAGATAAATAAAATGGCCAGATGGTGGCAAGTGCAAGGTAAGAGCAAACAAGTGCTGGTAAGGGGACTTTAGGGATACAGAAAAACAGTCCCCAGGTGCGGGGGTTGCTAGGGAGGCAGTGCAGGTGTGCAATTGGTGGGGCCTCTGAGATCAGAAAGGGTGGCCAGGTAGCCAGTGCAGTTTCAGCCAGGAAGTCAACAGAGGAGAGGGGGAGAGGGGGAGAGGGGAGAGAGAAGGCAGAAGCAAAGAGGAGGGTTTTGAGGTGCTTCTGGAACCAGAGATGGTTCTCCTCAAGTTTCAGGGAGGCAGGAAGGCTGTTCCAGATGGAGGCCCCTGCCGAAGAGAGAGATCTACCACCAACTCGTTGCTTGGAGAAGCGACTGACCTTGAGGGGTTTGGAGGAGGATGAGCGAAGAGATTGTGAAGGAAGATATTTGGGTAGAGAGAGAGTTGAAGGTATTGCAGCCCCAGAAGGCTTTGTGGACAATGCAGAGGGTTTTGAACTTAATCCTTGCAGCCACTGGGAGCCAGTGCAGAGATTTCAGTCCTGGAGAGATACGATCCCTGGGGTTGAGGCCAAGGACAGGTCTCGCAGTCCTGTTCTGGATAAGTTGAAGAGGGCGGAGAGTAGAGGCAGGAAGATTTAGACAGAGGCTGTTGCAATAGTCCAGCTTAGAGAGAACCAGGGCTCTGGTGACGGTGAGCTTCTGGGGGAAGGGGAGGAAAGGAAGAATACATCTGAAGAGGTGTAGCTGGTAGTGTGACTTCTTAGAGACGTCAGAGATGTAAGGAGAGTGTGGAGTCGAAGATGACCCAAAGGTTTTTGGCCTTGCAGGTGGGAGCAGGAAGAGGGCCACAAGAGGCCGGCTCCAGCTTAGAGAGAACCAGGGCTCTGGAGATGTGAGCTTCTGGGGGAAGGAGAGGAAAGGAAGAATCCCTCTGAGGAGGTGTAGATTGTAGTGTGAAATGAGCACATGAACAGTGTGTTGAAGTTGGCAAGAGTGAACCCGGCGGAGGGATGCTACAGAAAGGGGGCAAAGTCTAAAAGTCCCACAGCAAATTGTTTGGTAAAAGTTGACAAGAGTACACCCGGCAGAGGGTTGCTAACGGAAAGGGGTGAAGTCCGAAGAACTGTTTAAAAAGACATTAAGATTTGTGAAAGTAGAAAAAGCCACAGTGAACCAGAAGGAGGGAGGCCAATGTCTAAAAGTGGTCCGAGCACGAAAGAGGGAGATCCGGGGTGGAAAGTTATCACCCAAAGTTCATTGAAAAAGGAACTGTTTTGTTGATTTTGTGGAATACAATTTGTGAAGGGTCAACGCCCGGAAGAGGGGGCTCCAGGTGTGAAGCCATCACCCAAAGTTGCATACATCAGGCCTCAAGAGCAATAGACTTTTGTTAAAAGAGACTTAACCATCGAAGAACCTGAGCCGGAACTGTCGGCTTGTGCTGAGAAAGCTTGAGCTTGTTCTGCGCTAGCTGGAACGGAACTGTCGGCTCGTGCTGAGAAAGCTCGAGCGTGTGCTGTGCTCCAAGGTTCCACCTTGTCCTGTGCTGAAAATGTGTGGAAGGGAGACCCTTGGCAATCCTATCCTGACCTATTATTTGGAACACTACTTTTCTTTATTGAAACCCTATCCCACACTCTTCCTATAATTAGTTGTAAGAAATTGGCAGTAGATTTTTCTCTAGTATAGACCTTTTTTATTTTAACACGACACCACAAGGACTGTCTTATTTTTCATGTGATGGTCGGCGCTTGATCCCATCTTAGATTTAGGTTGGGCGTTTTTCTACCCTGCATTTATAGTTCAATAAACACTGTTGAACTGTGATCACTTGTGTCTGTCTTTACTGTTGCCACCATGAGTTCCCTACACCAGCCATGATTCTTTTCTTTACGTCTGTACCAGCTTCTTGAGGTCTGTGATTTCTTCTTTTAAACTAGCTATATGGTGCCACAATGCATCCTTCATTAGGGGAGACACTGGGTTAATTATAGGGTGAGAAAGTTCTTTGCCATGGCCAGTAAATACATGCTTGTTATTTGTCACAATCTTGACATGGGGCTGAATGGTTCCCTTCTCTTAACCTGCAGTCCAAAACAGGAGCTAGAGCTAACGAGGGGTCATGTCCATTCACTTGGGAGGGATTCTCAGTAATAGTAATTGAATAGTTTGACCCTTTTTGAAGATTGCCTCTCTGTTCCGCTGGCTCTGTAATGACTAGGTTGTTGGCTAGAATGGGGTCAAACACTCTACTCCTGCCCTGACTAGCTAGATCCAGCACTGGTCCAGGTGCCATTTGCGGCTTGTATTACTGGTCATACTCTGTATACCAACAAATGCTTTCATGCAAGTATTTCCACACTAATGGTGAGACTGACATGTTGAGTGACAGATGGTAATACATCAGATAGTAAACCAAACATTTACTAATGCTTTTACTGCAAGCGCCTTTGCGCACTCAGTTTGCTTCATGAGCTGATCGGTGATTATTGAGTGGAACGTACGTTTATATTTATATAGTCACACAAGACCTTTTCCTAAGATCATATCACACGTTCATAAACACGTAACAAATTTAGGATTCATGAGCACTTTGTCAACTTATTTTCAGGCACAAGAGTGACTGCGTATCTGGAAAGTCACTATCCACGAAACGATTCTATTTGCCATTCTAATTTGGCCATAGTATTAATTTACACAAGAGTCCGCGGTCACGGGGGACGTCGGACATGTTCTGCGCATCATGTGATGGTGACGTAATTCAAAATGTTGGTACGGGATGGGAGGCTGTTTCCATAGCCGCCTCACTGTTCCTGTATCGAGCATTTACTAATCTGAAGCGAGGTAAGACATTGAATGCTCACTGCACACGGAGCAGCAAGAAATTGAATTTTAGCAAAAGAAAGGTGAGCCTCTGCAATTGGTTAAAATCTTCATGTTTGGTTTACAGAGATAACAGGTGAGAGAGAGATTGATTCGGCGTCTAGAACCTGGTAGACAGCCTACATCCAGGATTCAAACCTTCTTGAAACAGATTAGTTTTGTAGTCATATTGCGATAAGTGTAGTTCCCAGACACGTTACATACATATTGAGAGGTATCTGCAGAAAGTGAGAGACTATGTTCATAGGTCTTTCAGCTCATCATATATTTGCGGAGTTAATGAACGGACCGGTCAGTACAAGACCAGACATGTCAGTACTCTGGCTTTGAGGATGATTAGAATTGACATCAGAGTGACAATGCATTAAGCTGATGGATATTTTTTCTTTTATATTCTGTATAGATCACAAGAATAGATAACAATTGCACCTGAAGAAGGGACAATTTTGTCCCGAAACGCGTAGTGTGGTGTGAACGTGAAGCGTCCCATTGAGAAAACTTAGTTTGGCTGATGTGGAACTGCTTGGTTTGTACACAGAACTGTTATCTATATCCTTAAATAAACGTCCAGACTTTGTCAGTGAAAGCTAGGAGGGATATGACATTCTCTGTTTGATGATCTCTCCTCTGCATATTGAATCGAGAAGAGTGATGGTTCTTATTGATTTAAATTTTGTTTTTGTGAAGAAGACAGCAATCAGCTGTTTTCTATGAATTATTGATCTTGTATAAATTATTTGTGTATGTTGATAAAATGAAAGTATTTTTTGTTTGTTCAACATAAATTGCATAACAATGCAAAGGAAGGGGTTATTTTTGACCTCGTGAGAGTGACTGGGTTATTCATCAGGGAGTCTGATGAATTGCGATTACTTTCAGACTCTCTCCCTTGTCAGCTCCTCCTCTGATTCTGACTCTAGGCCTGGGACAGGCTCGGGTTCGTTATCTCCCACTTTCTGCCTGAGACAGTTCTCTTAATATAACCTGTGGATGGAGTGTTCCAGGGCTTCTAGAATCGATCTGTCCGACATTGGCTCTGAAGGGCTTTTGAAAACCTCCACTGTATCCTCGTAGGAACCGGAACCAGAAGCATTGGGGGTAAGGAGTCGCTAGTGCCTGGCTCCCAGCTCCAGGCTGGGCAGAGTCTTCCCTTGGCATATGTATATCATGGACCATCGAGAGCAGTTGAAAGTTAGATGTTGAGCTGGACAGAGCAGGATGTTCAAACGCAGGATCGTCTATGCTGCTTAAATGTTTCTCTGGGGGTTTCTCTTGGATTATGGGTAAGCCTCCTCGGTACGCTCCATTCAGTCTCCTCTCTCTCGTCTGACTGCGCAATGCCCACCTAATAGAGGTTTGAGCTGGGTGCTTTTGGGTCATTTTTGGCATGTTACTATTGTTTCCCACAATGTTTGCCCCATTTTGCCTCCCTGTTTTACCTGTCCCCATTTTGCCCCGGCTTCCCTCCCCAAGTTCCTTCTGCAGAGTCCTTCTGCATGTGGGTGTGGGGCTTATTCCATCTTACCTGGTGGAATTTCAGTGACTTGGAACCTAGGATTCCTGGGTGTTCTCTTGGTGACGGTTGGGTCAATCGGAATGGGGAGCTGTTCCCAAATGGACCGACTTACCCCGCCCTCCTGTTTACTAGTACCTGTAACGGAATAAATACTTCACCTTTTATACTTACCGGCTCCAGTGTCCTTCCTGTGCCTTACCTGTGTATCCTGCAAGTCCCGGACACTACAGGGCTGTGAAAGTAACCCAAACAAAAATCCCTTCTGAAACGTGTACACTAGAAACCCCATGATTGGTTGCTTCTGTAAAGTCGGATTACACCGTTTCATGGTCCAGAAATAGAACATTTTAATATTCTCACTTCGTTTGTAGTTGCAGGGAAGAGTTTCACATCCATTATACGTTGGTTAACGAAAGGGGGTTTGCAGTATCACCCTCTTTTCTACTCTTTATAGCGCCAAAGTGACTATCCTGGGAAATGCTTGCGCTTTAAAAGACGCCTGCATAATCTTTACATGCATATTATTTTGTGTCGGTTTGCCATTCACGCTCCATGTGATTTAGTGTGGGTGGTTGTATATTTGCCTGCTTCCAGCCCCCGACTGGTAATTCGTAGAATTTAGGAGGAGTTTTTCCCAAGTGAAAGCGCAGACTCCGTTGCCCCAGCTGGAGCAGGCCAAGCTGTTAGTAGAACTTATGAAGCTGAGGTTGAGCAAACCTTTGCAGGGGAGCTGTTTTTTCCTCATTGCGGGGTCTGCGGTTTGCTCCCCCACAGAGTTGATCTTGGGAGCTGCAAATATTAACCGATCAGTCAGCTGGATAACTTCAGCGCGCAATCACATTCTTGCAGCCTGCCGCCTGCCACCTGCCACTGCATTTTCATCTCGGCTTCCATCTTCTCTCTTTAGCGGATTTGCGCGTTATCGTTTTTTTCCCGCGGTATACAGAAACGGCTGTTGTGGGAGGGGGATTAGTACGGCTTTGAAATCATCCAGACAAGTATGAAATGCATCAAAATGTTTCGCACTTTTAACTGTACACAAACCTACTTTTTCCATCCATACCAATCCCTCCTTTTTGCTGGCTCGTTCTGTTGTTCGGGTCTTGTAGGTTTCTCTGAGGCTGTAGGCCATATCAAGGCTTCATGACACCGACCCCTTTGCATCCTCTTAATGTTTTGTGGTGTTCAATAAAAACTGTATTTACCGCAACTCTGGACTTGATTATTACAAGTGTGTTTTGTAGGAATTGGGAGTATGTTGTGCAGCAAAGCCAGCATTAAAGTAACTCTCTGCATATTGCTCCATTCTCCCACTCACTGCACATTGGTGACTGATGAGTGTGTTGTTAACCTCAAAAGACTAGGATATCAAGTGCCTTCTTTCCATCCCACCGTGAATATCAGGGCAAGTCCATCGTTTTCCTATTTGTTGGCCATTTTCCTCGTTCTCTTGGATGGCCTCAACTCTGGCTCTCCACGCCGGCATTCTGGAGCTGTGCCTAAAATCGAGCTGTTATGCACATGCTGGCTGCCTGCTCATGTTTCTGCCAGCTTCATGCGTTTCTTTTTCTGTATCCATGCTTGCTACATGTGATGTTCCTTTGTTATTCACAGACATTTTTCACAGATACGTTCCTCATTCTATGGTTGTCTGGCCTTTCAGCTTTCTGTCAGAGTATGGCCACACAGTCCCGTTTTGGGATGGCTACATTTTGAGTAGTTTTGTCTTTCACATTATTTGTCTTTCAATTACGTAAGTTTTCACTGCATGATTTGTACACCTGTTTCCTCTTTTGCTATTGATGCTTAATTTTATATCAGGTATCAGGTATATTGAATATTGACATCCCCATCTATCACAACATTTGTTGAAACCAAGATGGCGTTAGCCTGCAGTTAGACCATCGTCCACTCATTCATTTAAATTGGGTTACTCATGTCCCCTATTGACCAGAACGCCTTTCTTGTTTGATGCTGGAGCCAGTTGCAGTGCTCCTTGTATAAAACCATTGGCTCCCTCCAATTGCCCATTGGCTTGAGGGTGGTTCTGTGCAGCTCATGTGGTAATTAATCATGTGATGCCAGTTAGTTTTCAGGGGTATGCTTCCTACCTAAACCTGTCCTACAAAGTCTCGATGATGAAATATCTGGTTTGAAATATGTGCGACACAGACCAGGGGACAGTCTGTCAGCCCCATGGATCGTCTCTGCGGACACCAAGGTCCACTGAAGTCAAGGAGAAAAAAGAGAAGGCAAAAAACATAATTTGTGGGATCCTGGAGTTCTCTCCAGCCAGACCTAAATCAACTTCAAGGGAATCAAATGGTTCCTTTCCCTTTAAAGAAATACATGTCCAGAGTTCTGCCTTCTCTAGCAGGTGTTCGGGTAGGTTTATAGTGATAATGTCGAAAAACATAATCTCGAAAGTCAAAATGTCGAAAACATAATGTAAAAAAAAAACGAGTGTCTTTTCTTTCTTTGTTTTTTGTTTGAAATGGGGGCCAAACCCCCTTTTTTAAAAAAAATGTCTGTTTTAACCTTTTTTTTTACTTGCGGAACCCAAAAATAAATGTAAATTAAAAAAAGAAAGCATTCGAAAAAAATAAATAAATTCCGACATTATTTTTTCTACATTTTTGTAATTCGACCAAATGTTTTCGACATTATAACTGCACACCATTCAGGTACATTTTTCTTTGACATTCTTGCCGTAGAGATCAAAAGGGGATGTTTGCTAGACCCACAACTATCGCAGGAATCCCACAAATAATTTTTGCACTGTAAGAATCCATTCAAGGGAAGAAACAGTTTAGCATCTCACACTTTAGGGTTAAAAAAAACATGCATTGGTTTCAAACTCCATCAAGCGTTGAGAGATGCAGTGTTACTGTTCCTACAAGGCAAAGGCTTGCTAGGACACACAAACTCTTCCTCAAGGTTTTTCTGAGTACTGTTAAAAACACTCGAGATACAGGGGGACTGCACTTGGAACAGGCAACCTCAGAAAACATTCCAGGGGGAGGCCAGGAGAATAATTGCACAATCAGTGCCATTAAGAACTAGAAAATGACTGCTAAAATTGGGTGTAACCTCAGGCCAGTTCCCTTGCAGACCACATGGCCTCAGGCACATGGCACCACTATAGGCCAGCCCAACCCACATAACCCAGATGCAAATGTATCACCCTAGCCAGGGCTCTGATCCTGTCCAAGTTGGACTATTGTAACGCACTCTATGTAGGATGCAACAAATATATTAAGAACAAAATTCAGATCCTTCAAAATAACGCCCTAAGAGCAACCCTCAGTATTCCAAAGAAAGCCCACATCTCTGATTCTAGAAGGTCTGTCAACTGGCTTTCTACCAAAGACAAAATATTCCTCAAATCGGTTTCCCTGACCCACAATTCCTCCACCAAGCAGCCCCTCAATACCTTATCACTAGATTCACCAGACCTACTTCCTCTCGCCCCTCTAGAATGGCCAACTCCAATCCCGTCCTGGTGCCCAGGTTTAAACGCTCTTTGTCGGGTGGGAACAGCTTTCCTGTTAAAGCAGCACAATACTGGAACTCCCTTCCACCTCCTTGCAGGGAGGACCTCCCCTACCGCCTATTCAGAACTAACACCATCCATTGGCTTAAGATTCACGACACATAACGACCTCTTGCTCTCTTGCTGCCCACCACTATGATTGTAAATGTGGACATTTAGGTTGTCAACTGCTCAGTGTAGATACCTTGTCATGAGACAACCGATTTATTGTATATAGTATTGCTTATATTGTATATTTCTGTAACCCACGCCTCATTGGCATGCACCGTTTCTTTTTGACGCGTCCAGCACTGTAACCACGGCTGGACTTCATTCCTTGTATGTAACTAAGCTTTGCAATCCTCTTGTTGCCTCTGCGCCTAGCCCTCTAGGGGTTAGGTGCGCAATATAAATAAAAATAAAATAAGAGCCACACAAGGGCATGGGACGCAATTCTTTAACTTGCAGCCAGCACAATCCGAGGCAAGCCTTGAGAGAGATGGCAAGATAATAGCCAACCCCAGGAGACCCCTGACCTGAAGACACCATACCACAAGAGAGAGATGGCAGAGACAATGAGCGCATACTGGTTTATGGTGTATAGAGGAGGGAGGGATTGGGTTGGAGGTAGACATTGTGGTGTTAAAGATGGGGAGTAACAGTTGTGTGGAGCTGGAGGATGGATCTAGTTTCATCAGAAAGTGGAATTGCTTGAGAGCAGCGACAGGCAGGCCTCCAGGCAAAGGTTTTACCAGGCCTTTTTAAGCATGAAAATCATGTAATTACGACTGCTTTATTATTTTTCTGCGTACATTTACACACAAGTTTAGAGCGGAGGGCAGTGCAAAGGTCAGGTTACTTGACAGAAACCAGAACGCCTCTTTTGATTTTTATCTACATTTATCTACATTGGAGAAAAGCCTCTGAAACAGAATGCATTTCTCTGAAGCCTTTCCAAAAAGCAAACTGCATACTGTGTTAAAAGGAATGGTTTCTTTCCATTCAGCTTGTGCTGCGTTGTGTGTGTTGTCATGGATCAAACAGAAGCACTGTGCATAGCATTTTAGGATTGTATAATTAATAAGATGGAAAACTAAGTTGCAATTGAGAATAATCTTTTGTAACAAATTATGCTTTTTTCCAGTGAAAGTATTGCATATTGTATTTATCAGAGTTCTTGTGCTGTGCGCATAATCATGCAGAGGCAGATAATTTGTACACTTATAATTTAATTGACACTCTAATTATTAAAACCGAGTATAAAATGAAGAGTATATACAGTCTAGTTTACATCTATTCAACCTTGCAGTCAATGGAGTACGTTATTATAAATGGTCAGTGGCAGCAGAGTCTTTGCTCAAGGGTGAGTGATTGTCAATACACCAATCAGAGGTGTTATAGCTTCTCAAATCTTCACTACAATTAAAATATCCAAAACCTGACTCTCCAGAAAGGGCAAGCACCGTTTAGAAACAAACAAATAAAAATTGCATTTGTAATTGAAATAGAAACTCTACAAAACCTGTCCCTGTGAAAATCCAGACAGGTATTTAACTTTATGTAGCGCTTCATACATGGTTTGTCCAACATCTAGGCACTGTGATTTTTAAACCTCGGTCGATACTCAGTTTACCCACCTCTGAAGGATGTTAGCCAATAAGATAACTCAGCAAGTTGAGCGCTCGTTGCTGCGATCTGTGGGTGATATGTAGGTTGCAGGTTAGAATCCCGGCAAGGCCAACTTTGTCTTTCATCCTTTCGACGTCGATAAAGGAGTACCAATTCCAGTTTGGTGATAATTGTGATAAATATGTTCTATGTACAGCACTTTGCCATAAGTGCTATAAAAAAAACTATTTGACCATGAGCTTAGGTATAGAATTTAGCATGGGGTCCTTGCCTCTCTGCACTGTTGTATCATAACATTGGCATACCATTAGGCAGTAATTTGACATCTTGCATTACAAGGAAACATTGTATAATGACAGAATATTAAATGACTGGAAAAACACAATAAAAGAAATACTTCAAGCGGCAGAGATTTCCATCGAAATGTTGCTCCAGCATCCACAGCATGCAAAGAAAAAACAAATCCTGTTAAATGACTGGATAACGACGCTACAATTTAAAGCACAGTACCAAATGGACCTCAAATGTGAATCTGATATATGAGCTATCAACCAATTACTAGCATACCTTGCACTTTTCCCAGATCAACAGATTCGAGACAGCTTCCTGCGACTACTTTTGAACTTACTCCCAACATGGGAATTGCTAACAAACACAAGCAGATTCCTAATACGCTAAAATTCTGTAGATTTTGTAACCAAACTGAATTAGTAGAATTCTTATTCCATATTATAATGGAATGCTCTGCACTATCCGAGAAGAGTAATCTGTTTAGAGAAATGTTTCTAAAAGACAATACACAGATGAAACCGAAAGAACGGTGGGCATACATTTTGTAGGGTGATGACAAGAAAATGGTCTATACCATCATCCAATTTTGGGATCATGTCAGTGGAAATTTTTGTTAAAAAAATGGATAGTGAATGACTACAAATCTGATTATGAATGATTATCAATGTACCTTCTTATATGAATTATGAATTTTGTAAGAGTAAATGAAAAGTTTAGAAACTAAATTATATCATAAAAAAAAAAGTAATAGCTTCCGGAAATGAGGACTTCCATTAAGCATCAAAAGACAATTCTATGGAACCGCAAAAACGCAATACATTTCGTGTTTGATTTACTGTGTAATTGGCTAGGTTTTGAGTTTTCAACATTTAAATATATACAGGCGAGATCAAATGGCCAGACCATAGAGCAATAATGAAAGGTGTAGTCTGTCACAATGCAGAAAGCTGCTGCATGGTAATGATTTCCATACAGTTTTTGCACACGTCGGCTGGATGTCGCATTACTCTCTTGCAAAGGAGAAAAGTCATTTTGACTCTCTTGAAATCACACTTGCTCTCAAAGTTTAAAAATAGGGAGTTAAATACTCCAACCTCAAAGTTTTATGTGGAGAATTGGAGACAGGGGTATACCCGTTGTAGGCGAGTGTGTGTTGTTGTCGTACGTGCAGTTCACACCCTCCAGCTAACCACAGAAGCTGCATGCACACGACCCTCCAACCTTATTGGCATGTGAATGAGATGCCTTTTTGACTTCCACAGGCAACCAATGGGGGGGGAAGAGGGTTAGGAAGAGATTATGGACGGCAGCAGAGAGAGGGAAACACCAGAGAGAGGGTTAGGGAAGAGTAGTGGATAAGTAGGGGGGGATAAAGGGGAAAACGCACTCTAATCTGTATTCTCAAACATTGATTACCCACTCCACATAGAATCTTCCTGGACATTCAAATAACACATGACTTTTTCAATGAGATTCTAAAAACGCATATAACGTTTCATACATGTTTCAAAACTTTGAACCAAAGTCACTTAATACCCCACTGTGTACATATCCTGACTCTTTCTCATAACACGCCTTGGAAACAACTTCTTGCTTCGCAGTCTTGTGCACTGTTCAGAAACTGTGACACAATTATTATACTGATATTACATGAGCTTCTGTGCCTGCCAAACCACATCATATCCACATTTCACAGCGATCCAATGAAACATCATTGCAGTGAAAAAGTCTCTTCACAGTTCATGTCCCAGTAGACTTCCACTGAAACAAACAAAGCAATTGTTTGTTACATCACACACTAGCGTGTTACTTTAAACGGCTAATATTCAGGCCAAGTTGTATTCGAGCATTTATCTGATGCCCCTAGACGCGTGTGCCGAGTCTAGATGCTGAAGGTCACTCAACTTGTGAGGCGAACAGCACCCGCCGAGTTCAGGCACGCTTAACCCACACCCCCAAATTTCTGGGCTGTCGCAGCAAAATAAATGCTCCGTCTCTCCAGCTCTCCTCCGCAAACCAGCCTAAGCAGAACCGACTCACTCCTCCATGGAATTCCTCCTGCAAAGTTCTGAACGCGCTAATCACAAGCACCTGTGAATAGCTGTTACTCCCTTTTAACTGCATGCGAACATGTGCACGCTCTAATGCAGCTGGGAATTTCAGTTGCATGTCGGAGTTGGAGCTTTTTTTCCCCCTCCACACAACTCTGACGCAGGCTTTGACCGTGGCTTTCCCTCTGGAATTCCTGACAGTTGTTCCCTCTGGAAGAAGGAGGAGAGGAATATTGTGCAGGAGAGAAACGCCATTTCTAAGGCGACCGGTAGTGGAGATTGCTGTGTTGAATGAGATCAAATTGAAGATTTTTATCCTGGGGAGCAGGAGGAGAGTTGTCATTTAGGAAGAGAGGAGAAAGATGAAGACTGGGGGGCAAGAGAAGATTATAGTTAGAAGGAGCGGTACCTGCTTAGAAGGGAGTGTTTTTTGCAGAACGAAGAAAAGGAAAACGACCAGGAAAGAGAAGAACAGACTGAACAGCTTGAGAGGGGAGTGTAGCCAGACCATCTTAGGCAGGGGAGAGAATGGGAAATCACCACCTTTGGGAGCAAGAATAGGAGGTTCTGGAGGACCACAATGCTACATTGGCGAGCAAAGAGGCAGAAACGAGATGCCACAACTATGCTGAGGAACAGGAAGGATAACCCAGGAGAAATCATGGTTGAAAAGCGATCGACGGATAACTGAATGAGGAGTTGGTAGAAGGTTAGAGTGGGACAGTGCTTCACCACCAAAGCCCGACAGGGACTACCAGTCCTATCCGGAGGCGTCAACCTTGGGCCCAGCCTGGCCTTTGCCAGCCTACCAGAAGAGTGCCCTTAAGGTACCCCAAAGAGGCAGTGATCCAGACGGCCCAAAAAGTTTGACTGCTTGAGAGCCGTGGCTCTACAACTGGGAAAAGTCTGTGCTGCAACCCAATGGTCAGATGACTGGATGGCTTCCATTGGCCCTACACCAGGAGGGGGGGCGACTGCAACCCCCTCAATGTGTGAACCATTGGATTACCCTTTACCTTCTGCTGGACTTCAATGAACCTCTGGAAAACATTGCTTTGCACCCTTCCCCTTGCTTGGAATGTTTTGGTTTGATTTTTGGAATTTGGCGAGCCCGAACTTTTCCCTGATGGACTCCCTTTGGAGAAAGTGATGGGGAATCCTGTTCTCTTGGCCCATTGTTGAGATAGGCTGGTCCTTCCCTCACATTCCACTACGATTCTTGGAGACCCCATCATCTTGTTTATTGAGTTGCCATCATCCGGACACATTCTAATTAGTTTATATAAAAAGTTAAATAAAATCACTGCAATCATACTTGGTGTCTGACTATCATTTCTGGAAATATGGTGACTGGCCGTCATTCAAGCAGTCTTTCACATGATGTTCCACTTTCTTAACTAGTTTTTCCACCACATTCGTATTGTTTGCCCAGCCATCCAATGTACCTATAAAGTAAAGCCACAGGATGTCCCATATACTAGAGTGCTCGATGCTATGTAAAGGGAAGGAGATGTGGACAGCCTCTTGCCACAATCCTACAGCAGTATCAACATCATTGTCATAATGGGCCACCAATATGTTTCTCAAATTTGGTTCTTGGTGAGCATCTCCTTAGATGACCCTGGAATCATGTGGTGGAATTGTGTGATCATTACTAAGCTGAAGATCACCTTTCATGACTGCCATCTGCCACTTTACCATACGGTTGTAATGAATGGACAATGTTGATCAAGGCAGTCTGTTGTAGCACATTCCGTGATTCTGTTCATTGTGATATTTCCCAACCAGTCTGCTTCCTTTGCCTGTAAAACGTCATCAAGTGTGGCCCCCGCACATGCATCATGCAGACATGTGTCCAGTGTACCCTGGTCATTCGGAAAGCATGATGGGTGGTCTTTCATGGATGTTTTCTAGTCTTGAACACAAATTCCTGTCATTTCTCTGCCAATTGCACGAGTCTTAGGGTTCAGGACTTTGTGCCACTGGGGTGCAGTATGTGGATGCGTTGCGTATTATCCATGAGCAGGACAGATCTATGGCCCCAGGTGTACATTCAAAAGTGAGTGGCAATCCAGGCACATTCACAAATCTCTCTTCTGATGACTGAGTAATAAGCTACCAAGGGAAACATCACAATCGGCATAGTACGTTTTGCATGAGAGTGGACCCTATGCCATATGCATGGGCATTAACCGTGAGGTGGTGTATTCAGGAGTTGTCGAATGGTCTGTGGCATGGTGAATGAGCAGTGCCACGTTTCATCTCATCCGATGCTGCATATAGCTGTGCACCCCACTGAAATTCTTGCCCTTTCTTTAAAAGGCACTGCAGAGGTTGGTCTTACTGGAGGAGTTGCACACAAACAATGTGTAATACTCTGGAATCCCCTTGAAGAATTTCAGCTGATCTCTGGATTCTGGATGTGGTGCATTGTGATTGCCGTTTACCACACCTGCCTTAGGTTAGATTCCGTCACCAGATATGGTGTACACAATGAACAGTCCGTTTACATATACCTGCATTCCGCATTTTGAACCCTGCCACCGGGAGTTTGGACAGAACTTCAAGAGCGCTGCCATGGCTGTCTTCAGTCATGCTGTAAATTAAGATGCAATCCTGAAAACATGCAACCTGCTTCACCTGTTATGTTAGTGCATTTCTAAAGCGCCAAAGCCGAAGGCACTTCAATGAGCATGTGGTGGCATCCTAAGACAAGAGTCTTAACTATTGTTTTGAAGACTCCAGTCTATATTGATCCAGCCAGTCCTGGAGATGTGCTGCTGCAAGCATGACTCACCTAGACTGACTGATACAGAACTAGGAAGTATATGGTTACATCAGTGTAGTTTGTGTGAAGGCATCATGAAGCAGACACAGACAACTGGTTCAAGTTTGGTTCACAAGATGTATTAACTCAAAAGACAGGATGGGAGTGATGCCTAACCTGCCCTATGCTAAGGTGGGATTTTCCCTACCTAAAGAAAACTAAGGATAGTCTTTGTCGGGAAGTCCAAAGCAAATGTCTGCCTCTGTCCAAAACCTATACTTTCTCTCACAACTAACTGTATACATTGTGTAGGGATGTCAGCATTAAAATAGGTAGTGTTCAAAATAAAGTTTGGAGCTTCCAGCTCCTGGCTTGTAATCAGCTTCCCCTTCCCCAAGTTCAAAACAGTTCATAAAGCTCAGGGGTTCCCTTCCTCAATGTGATGCTGGAATTGCATCGGAGGGACAGGGCCTCCATATCCTTGTCCTTTACTGCCTTTTTATTGTGTGTTCTGTCGTGTTTTCCGCGCAGGAGTTCATGTGGGACTCCTGGCGGTGCAGCTCTCTCTCTTTTGGTTTGGTGAACAGACCCGTGGGATACCCTTACGGCACCCATGGGTGGGGGTACAACCCTGTGCCCCTAGTGTATGTTTTTGGGCACCTGTGGGTGGCCCGCAGAGCAGGGTATGGGCTGGTGGCAGATCCATGCTGACTTTGACAGGTGCGCTGAGTATCCGCCATTTTGGGATCCCCAGGCCCTGCCATTGTAATCGGTTGATTCCTGATGGAAAACAAGATGGCCCCTGTGGCCTCTTGCTTTCTATTACCTATTACCTTGTTTTCCCAAAGTCCTGGGAAGCCCTGACTCTGTCCCTTCCCCCTTACTGGCTGTTGGGTGGAAGTTCCATATATGGTGTTGTTGTGAAGTCCAGTCCAGACTGACTGGAGCCTTCCCAGTGACTGTATGTTGTGGGTACGCCCTGTGGGTGGGACCTGGGTGAATGGAGTGTGTGACCAATATGCACTTCTTGTTGTGGCTGTCTGGTTTCTGGTATGAGAGACAAAGACTGAGACAGCCCTGCCCGAAACTGGCCTGAATGCAGTGTGTAGTGTTGAATGGCTGAGTACTTGTCCCAATCCACATTCCTTGTTGTGAGTGTCTGAGAGGGAGGAGGATTGCCTGAATGCACTGTGTGCCTGATTGGCTGACTGACTGCATGAATGCCCTTCTGGATGATTGGCTGCTGAGAGTGACCCAGCAGTGTGGATGAGAGACAAGATAGTATATCTGGGAAATTGTTCAGAAGCTGTGTCTACACTTTAAGAGTAACTGGAACTGCTGATCCTCGACGCCCAGCTGGAAGACGAAGACTTGCTGTTGCATTTGCTTCGACCTGATCTGAAAGCTGCCGAACTCGTCAAGGACTGATCCGAGAGAGGACCTGGTAAGGCGCCCTCTTCCCGTGCTCTGAGGGACCATCGAGCACCACTAATCTTCGCCGAAGCTCCCTGGAAGTCAGACCCTCGAAAGGCTGCCGACCCGAGATGGGACCGCTGAGGAGAACGAAGCAAAGCATCCCGGACTTCACCGCTGTCGAAGTCTATTGCCGTCGACCAGGGTTCGCAGGTTTGTGTAACCGCTGGAGGCCCGTTGAAGTTGTGTTGCCCAGCCGTGGGGACCACTTGATGCTGTGCCGCCGACGACCGGAGCCGCCCGCATCCTTTGCCTAAGAACATTTGAATCCAAGGACTCCTTTGTCCGCAACGTCGACTGCTTTGTCCCGCCGGAGAAAGTCGAGGACGACCAACGCACCGATGAGAATCTGCCGGTGGGTTTCCCGCCACCTGAAGGCCACAAAAGTCTTTGACGACTCGACGCCCTTGTTGGGCCACAGTTCTTCTGAAACTCTTTGCGGTCCTGAACAATCCATTGCCGAGGTGCCCCCACACCTCATCCTCGCAGGACGTCGCTGATGAGCACCGCCTGGATCGACATCGGTGTCTCGGCACCCTTGAACTTCTCATTGCTTCCATCGACGTCAAGTTCACCATCTTCGACGCCTGTCAACGATCCGTGGCTCCTGCTTTAAAGGGAGTCACTCAAGTAGGATCCTTCGACGTGTCTTCGAAGAACTCTACTCCACCAGGTACATTGGGGGGGTAAAACATTAATAGGACGAAATAAGGCTATTGAACAATATATGGACTGGGCTTGTGCTATATATCTTTATTTTACAGGTTGCCCAGGTGGGGGGATCTCCACACAGAACTGTGTCTATCGGTATAGGCCCGCATTATGCCTATTGTTTCAACCATCCTACGTTCCTTCCTATCTCTATTGCTGGCGTCCTCATTATTGATCTGTGTGACATTTTAACCGTACAGTTGATGCACTTTAATGAGATTCGATAACATTGGTGGTACCACTTTAGAATTGTATATATTTATCATTGTTGATTTCCGAGTACAAAGTGCGTTATTGTGATCGTGTACGTACCTTTTGAATATTAATTATATAAAGACTGTGTTTTCAGTAATAGTGTGTGGACATTCCTTTGTGGGGGTTTGGGGACTACACTGTACTTAAGAACCAGCCTGCATCACCTCCTGAGAAGCTAGGCCTTGATTGCTCGACTACATTACAAATAATAGAGAATCTTGGCTGGGGTCCTCTGTGCCTCTCCTCTACCATATAGAGAGCGGAGTACAGACACCCCCCTCCAGTCTTTACACTCAAGAGTTCAAAGCTTCCAGCTTTTCAAAACACAATTCCAGGGAATACTTCCCAGCTCTTATGATATTGTTACTTTTCACTAGTTCACATAGGCGGTTCAGTTTCTTGACTTCAGAATTACATAAGAGGGTGTTGTAAAACACAAGCTTCTTTATGGGTGCTTTCAGAGGCTTTTCCATTCAGGGGGCACTCAGTCTAGGGGCAGTAGTCAGACCACACTGTCCACCCATTACAGATCACGCAACCGATACCCCTTCTTGCCTGCTTTTTCATCAACCCTAGGCCACTGCTTCAACTTAACAGTGATGCTTGATTTATTCACCCGTGTCACACTCTCCTGACACTGTACTGTGGCTTGGTTGGCCACTATGAACTCGTTACACTTCCTTGAATTACCTTGGCTTTGGCCAGTGCTTGGTTTCTAATACCATACAACTCTTTGTATTCTCTTGGCTTTTGCCAGTGCTTGTTTCTCAGGTAGTACAGTTCATTATATCAGCCAGATTCACAAACTTTCTTTCACTCCGTTCAATATTCAAGAGTGCTCAAACCTTGCTTACGTTCCGTTCAGTATTCAAAAGTACTTATATTTGCTTTCAGTCAAATTGGTATTCATATCAATGCGTGCTGCCATTCAAATCAATGTTCATTACTTGTTTTGCATGTTCGCCGGCCAGCCTGGTATTCCCCCTTCTTGGCACACTGACTGGTCGGAGCTTACTGATTCCTGCAAGGTCCTCTGCCGCCATGTGTTTTCCCCTCAGTAAAACTGCCATTAAAAGAATTCCTAGCCTATCAAAGCTCTTGCCCTGCTTACCTACTCCCGCCCCTTGCAATTCTTCACCCCCCATCTCCTGATAACTCATGCAATGCAGACATGTATGTGCCCTGCTAACCACTAAAAACTAAAATATCACAATTCTACTTTCTTCGTACCACATGAAGATCATTTGCATAGTTTCTCCTGCAGTTGTTCACGGCTGATATCACTCATTGTATCAAGAACACACACCCACCTCAAGATGAACAAACGTGTATTCCATGAACAGCTAGAATTAACTGCATCGCAGAAAAGGATGCAAAAAGGTGGTTTATGCAGATCATTATCTGAAGGGGCTAGCCTGAACCATTAGGGCCAGTCTCTCACAATGCTTTAGTCACCATTTCGAAGCTTCTAAATTAAGGGGATTGGAACTACGAAGAGCCGTTTCTTATGGTTTATGATGCCACTGGCAGCAACACATCATGCGCTTTAGCAAAATATGAAAATCCTACTGCCCTAGTGACTGGATGTGCAGAGAGGCTATTTGCATTTGTAACATAAATGACCATCTCTTTGATCTGAGCCAAAAACATCCCAATGAAGAGATTAAACTGCCAGAGCCAAATGGTGAGCTGAGGCTGAGCAATAGAGCCAGACATAGATTGGGAGATGACCTCCTGTGTAAGGAAACAATTATGAGAAACAAAAAAGATAGAACGAGAGGAGAGACGAAGAGATAAGAATGAGTTGGGGAGGAAGAGAGTAGGGACTCTGAGAAGCAGCATGGGACAGAAAGCAATCTTTTCATCCCCATCAATGCTTACAATACATTTCTTGACCCTTATCCCTTTTGGACTCTTGTATTGTCTCCAGCTAGCTTTCTATCCTTGGGTCACACATTTACCACTCCTTGGACTTAACAAACTGACCTTCACCTGCTTTAAGGTATTCACAACCACTGGGACGAGTATGATTAGACCCCCCAGGCTCTTCTTGCTATGTTTCCCTCCCGTGTCCACCGCCGCTCCAGTTACCTCTATTCTGATGGATTGGCATCCCTGTTTTTCCTGTGGGGTCGGCTGCCTCTCGTATCTTGTGCGTGTTTACCATGTCTTCTCTATTTTGGCTCATGTGTGTGGCTCCGCTGAGCCTTTCTAGTTGTGGTCTTGGCATTGTTTGAGTCTATCTCTTCTCATTCTTGGGGATACACAGTTTGGCTCTCTTCCCTTTACGTGTTTCTTCCACCTTTTGGTTGCTGACATTATCTCGACCGAGGACTTCCCGTGGCTCTCTGGTTTCTCTCTCTCGCCAGCTTTGAACCTCCCTGGTTCCTGCAACAACATACGTTGGCCCGTCTTCTGTTTTCATGGGGAAGTGCTGGTCCCTCCCCAGCGTAGAATGACAGGTCTTTGTCTCTCTGTCTCTCATGAGCTCTCTTCCTCACTCGCTCAATCTTCTAAGTCCCAGTATGTTTGGCTGACAATCATTGGGTAATCTTTATTTCTGGTATCTTCTTTTTTTCCCTCTCAATATTTTTGTTTGTCTTATGGTGAGTTGGTGTGGCATTGCAATAACAACATTGACTTGTGGAGGAGGTTTCTCTTGAAGCCATGATGGTTATTCATAGTGGGTTTTAGTGACTTCCTTGACGGAACGGGGATCCTTATCCTCAATAGTCAAGTCTCTCCCTGCGAGGTCTCGCTTAAAGAGACACTCCTAGGGGGGGAATGTTACCTAGAGGGCTCACATCCCTAGCCTCAAATGGAAGGGCTCCCCTCTGGGGAGCAGTAACAAGATCCCTTGAATCATCACAGTAGGCTTCAGCAGCAGTCACGTTTTCTAGCACTAGTTTAGAGCTCAATGACTTTGGCTAACTAAAATGTTGGGCAAACTAAAGGTAAACATGGCTTCTCTGTAGCCTCCATTGTTTCCCAGGATTCCCCTCCCTTCTTGGGGAAAAGGTTTTTGAACAAGAGAACATCTTATAGCAAAGTCTCGGGGTTCAGGACGTTTCTTCTTTTGAGTTCTTTGGTGATTCCTGGTGAGTTCTGGTTTCACAGGGGTGTCACATCTTTCTTCATCCTTCTCTTCTGTAACCTGTTTTTTCTGTTCTGCTCTCTGCATTTTTCTTCAGAACCGCTACTGCCTTGTTCCTCATAATGGTTTCCCCCAGTGAAATCCTTAGGCTCCCATATCAAAGAAAAATTGTCCTGTACACAAGCATGGATCCTCCCACAAACCTGGGAGCCAACTTGGCAAAATGAGAGGATGGACAACCACTCTTTCCGTGGCTCTTTTTGCTAAAATCTCATCCCAGAGGCACACAAATTGCTTTGTCTGCCCCTCCTTAATACATTCTCCTGCTTCCTTGGCTGCCCCCTTTAATCATCGACCAGCTAAGATTCCCTTTTTCATTTTTCTCAGTTCAACATATCAATCTCCTCAATCGTTCTGCAAAAACTCAGTCTCTCTCCAAGTTATCTCTTTTTTTTGTAATCATATGTTATATGTATACTCGTCTAGCCAATCCCAGATCTTTAAGTCACATTCCTCAACTCTTTGGGCAATGTATTTCTTCTAGTCTTTATTTCAAAGTCTCTACATTCTGACCCGCCTTCTTCACCCCTTTGAGTACTTCTTCATGCCTCTGTGCACCACTCTTTCCCTTTGTATTTTCAACCTTTCAACTTCTTCACCACTTTTTGCCTCTTTTCCACTGCTATGAACATCTGCAGCTTTCTTACTACATTTGCCCTCTTCTTCTTCTTCACCTCTTTGTCATTGCACGTCTCCTGGTTTCTTCCAATCTCCCCTTAACTCCTTTAAGCACCAACATCCTGCATTCCTTCAATTTCACATTCAAGGATTTCTAGACCTCTTCTAGCTTCTTCATCTCACTCACATGTCTTTCGCCCCTTTGGACACCAACCTCTTCCCCTCTACTTTCCAGCTCAGTGGTTTCTAAATTTCTCCCACCTTCTCCACCCCTCAGGGTATCACTTTATTTCTCAATAATGTCACCCCCTTTGACCAACACTCTCCCACCCCTTGCCTTTTGCTCCAGCTCTCTTGACCTATTGGTAAGTTCTCCCAGCACTCTCCTTAAGCTCCAAGGTTACAGTATTGCCCAGCCTCCTGCACCGCTCCTCCAGTTTCCTGTTTCTTGCTCAATCTCGTTCGCTCTCTACCAACTTTCACCAAACATACTCCTGCCTCCATACGTATGTCTTAGGCACCTACTCCGAACCCCCACATTGGTAGATCGAGCTTTTGAGCTTCTATAGGGCTTAGGTCCCACTTTCCAGCCTCCCTGGTGAAAGAAAAATGAGGTGCATTAGCTGGGTTGGGGGACTGGCTGTTGGGCTCCACTCCTTGGGCTGGCTTACAACTCTGATGTGGGATCTAGGATTGGTTCCTCCCTGCCCTTGGGCTGTCTTCTCTCTGTATGCCACACCCCAGTCCTCTCTTTTGTCCTCTCTCTCTCTGGGGATAGGGACCTCTTCTGTGTAGGGATTGTCTGTTGGGTCATTCCCCTGAGTATGGTTTCCATTTGTGATGTGGAACTTGTTTGGCTAGTTCCTCCACTTGGCAGACTCCATCTCTGCTTAGCTGGCCCTCCCCCAGGTGTGGACGCCTTTGCTTATCTGCTCTTAACTGTTTAATAGGGGAGGCCTTGCCTTGTGCTATGGATGGATGACTGCCTGGCTGTCGAGTTTCCCGGCCTAATTCAGGTCTCTCTTTCCCTATGTAGTTTTATATGGGATTCCTTCACCCGTCCCGAGCATTCAGCCATTGGTGGTTCTTTTTAATTGATTCCCTTAAAACAGAAGCAGTGTCTGCGGTCGCAATATGACTGCCTCGTTCCCTGAGATGGGAACTGAGGGTGACCAGGGCCCCATCATCCACTGTCTTGGAGAGATACCCATCCCCTTGATCACCCTAGTGGATTTTTCCAGAGCGAGTTCATTATCAGCCAAAAGAAATGAGGATCACCAAATCAGCCTGCGTGCCCCATGATATTTCTTATGTTATTTATTTTTTGGACTATGTAAGTGGCCATTGCAGCCTTTTCTATCAAGGTGCTCATGCCTTGTGAGTGAACATGAATACAGATGCCTGTGTGAGAGTGAGTAGAGTGTGCTAGACAGAGGGGAGAGAGAAGACAGGTTATGAGAGAAGGCTGTGCGAGAAATGTGTCTGAGTGTAGGGCGAGAGTCGAGGAGTGCGAGAATGTGTAGGGTTTATGACAGAAAATGGAGACGGGGTGGTCAAAAGTAAGCGTAAGTAAGTGAGCGAATGAGAGGAGGATGTGTGAGTGGTAAATGTACAAATGCAATTGTGCAAGAGAAAGTTTAAGAAAGGATAAGAATGTGTGTGTGGGAGGTGGAGATTGAGACATACAGATGGGGGATGGAAGAAGGCAAGGAGGGGATGGGGAAGCAGGAGAAGAGTTTATAACGAGAGGAGGATAGAAACTAAACCGGGAAGGAGGGCGATTGGGGGGGGGGGCGGTTGGGAGGGAGAACATATAGAACTTAACTAGATGGGTGGGACAGCAGGTTGTGAATTGAGAGACCAAATGAGTGAGGGGAAAGCGGAAGGGCGAGGAAAGCGGAAGGGCAGGGGAAAGCAGAAGGGGACAACTAAGCAAGATAAAGAAAACGCCCTGACGGTGAGGAGGGAAAACAAATCAAGAAAGAGCGGGAAGGGTAAGAGAAAAGAGACAGCAGAAAATGAAAACTTTTAGGGAAGCAAGCATATTTGGAAATAGTTTGTCTTGAAAAAGCACTGATTGGTGGTAGGGGTCTCTAGATTGTACAGACTGCATAGTCAGCCACCATGAATTGAGGAGCATTTGCTGAGGTTTCTTATTTGACCACCATATGAAATAATCATGATGGCTTATCAACATGTGCCTCGAACCTCCTCCATGACACGGTTTGCTGGACCGACGAGCACTGTGGATCGCCACCCAACAAAGCATACACATAAATGGTTTCTCAACAACGTTTACTATGGGGTATTACCATCACCTGATGCATGTTACGTTTGTTAGCCGCTTGCCTTTATTACATGCTCACACTTTTAGAGTGAAATATTGTTACATGCTAATGTTTTTGTTTCTTCCATCTGTCTTTCACAGTGACCTATGGTATGGTGAGTTCCAACATGTACTACTATACAAAGGTGATGTCGCACCTCTTCCTGGAGACGCCCATATCAAAGAGAGAGGCTGCCAACTTCAAAACAATGTCGACTATGGATGACTTTTGGAAGGTATTTACGTTTGTGTGCACCTTGCTGAACCGAGCAGTGTCTAGTAGACAATCATTGTGGTCCTGTTCAATCAAACTTCATGTGGCCTGTCCAGAAAAAGGAACAGTGAGCACCATTATCTTTGACTGGAGGTTTTTAATTCTGTACTTATCTTTTAGCCTAATAAATGACACACCTTTCCACTTACTATTTGATGTACTTCCGGGTTATGGTTGTGTATCCTTATGCATTCTAAAGCCCCAAGGCTGCTTCTATCATGCCTCATTGCTGTGATTTGAGTGGTGTTCTCTTAAGAGAGAGCCTTGGATTCCCGACCGTTTCATATTGTTGAATCGCAGCTGATCTGGCCCTGGCTCCAGTTAAGACTTTGAATTGGCAGTAATTTACTACGTATTTTCCTATTTTTTTAAGTTGTGAAGAAAAAGTTTTTCTTGGTCGCTGTATTTCTATGAAAGATGTGTAGTGGTAGGTGTAGTCATTGATTACCATCCCAAACATGCTTATCTCTCCTTTTGTATTATAGATATATATATCCAAAGAGCATTGGGGTGCAGTTTAATGTACATGCCATTGATGCTAAGCTGTACTTAAGTTGGAGGGATAACTATTACCAAGATCTGGCAAATCTTTGAGACAGTCTACAATGATATTCTAGATAAAGGTCTCTTGGCTCAACTTAAATGCTTTTAATTGAGTTTTTGAAGGAGGCTCCATGGTACATGGGGCAGCTTAAAATCCTCTTCACCCTCCCAACCAAGCCTTTCAGTGGGATATCCTGGCACGTGGCTTGAGGAGTACATCACGGTTGTGAGCTCGCTATGAGACGTTGAATGCATGCTTTGGACTGCTCCCGTTATCCTCTCCTTTTATTCGGCTGCAGTATGTATGGGCAGCGGTGTATACATGTGTAATGGTAGGTGGAAAAGGGGAGTATTTGAGTTGGGAAAAGAATCCTGAGCTGAAGGTATTTATCACTTCAACGAGTCTGGACTGCCATTGGTTTTGTTCCAATGATGTGTCTGGAAGTGGACATGGATTAATCATCAGACAGCATCAAGTAATCCTCATAATAGGGTTTTCAACATGTATTCAGGCTTATTTGTCTGGGAGATGTGGGGTGTCCCGGTCTACTGCGCTGCAGGTGGGGAAGTGAATAGCAAAGTGGTGAGTCGCACTGGGGACAGTAAAAAGGGTGTGCGTCTCCCTGACACACCTGTTAACAAAGGAAGGTAGTGGGAGCACACATCCACACGTAGCGCTTCACAAACAAAAAGCAATAATAATGACTTGAATTCTAATGTGGTACCTTTGTGCAAATTGTGTTTATATATTTATATATATATATATATATTATTTGGAGAAAACAAAGCATGGTTAAATGCACGGAAAAACAATATCAATGAATGATGGGGGTGAATGATACACAATAACATGGGGCTGCTCAACATTTGATGTAATTAGCAATTTTAAACTAAGAAATGGCATGTGGTATGCCAAATTGATTTATTGAACTTGCGTGCCCAGCCGACATGTGTTTCGAGCAACCGCTCTTCTTCAGGGCTGTGCTGAGTGGGTGAATACTTCAAGTATCAGGGAATGACTAGTGATCTGATTTGCACTAGTATGTAACGATAATGCCTGTTGGGCTTGTTGTTCACAAGCAGCTACATATATTTAAAGCCTTAGAAGTGTCATGGAAGGTAAGTCGCTAGACTCACCCACTTTGTGTCGCTGTAGTCGGTGCGGCGTACAGGGCGAATACACTGAAGGGCTCCTGCGATCTGCTCCTTTAGGAGTTGCGATGCAGGCTTGAAGGATGTGAGCTTTCATCACCTTTTGGAGGGGATATGTTCCCAGGGGGGGCATATGGACTTTCACTGGAATGAGGCTAAAGATTACAAACTGTAATTCCCAAGGTCTCTAAATGATAGTATGCTGGTGTTGTGGAGTCTTGGAGGGATTTTCCTCTAGCTCTGGCCGAGGGGTTCTCTTGCTAACATCTAACTTCCCTTTCAGGATGTCCTCCTCCCACCCCCGTAATTAAAATGTTTGGGGTACCCTCCTGACTCTGTAGTGTGTGTGTGGTACCTTTCCCCTTTGGCTCAGCAGGGTAGTGAACTGCCTTTCCTCTCCACTCCCCCGCAGCCCCATCCTCTCCTATCCTATTTTCCCATGTTGTTGTGCCATCACCAGCTCCTCCGCTTGCTATCCTCTCCACTGTTCCCTCTTACCACCTCCTTCTGTAGGTGTATGACTACTTTCTCTGTTGCCTTGCCCCCCCCTTTTCCTGATCTTCCATGCCTCCTTTTGATACCTCTCTTTCTGCTCCTGAAGTATTTCTGTGCCACCCAATCTCCTTGCAAATTTTTACCACCACCTTCTGTTCCCACAACTCCACCTGTTCTCTCACCACCTCCCCCTCTTTCTCTCTGCTACTCCACATTGACTGAGTCATTCAACACCTCTCCCCTTAACTTATTACTCCTCCTTTACCTAGTTGTTGTCCACCTTCTCCTCCCTCTACCCATACCAACCCTTTTGTTCTCCTCCAAGCCACCTCCTCCTCTTACCCACTGCCAGTCATCTCTAGCCCTCCAGCCCTCCAAATCAGTCTCCTTTTCTCCTCTCCCCTCCAACAGCACGCCTTTCTCCCTACCTTCAGGGACCCCATACTTCCACATCTGATTGCCAAACCTGGCCTTCTTTATAGAGGCCTCACTCCCCTACCTCCTGGCCAGGACCGCTGCGCTTCAATCTATAACAGATGTGCAGCATAATAATTTGTTATATTGGATTGCTAGACTTTAACATGTGGCAGTGTTAGGAACGATTTCCCTTAGGTGCGATTTGCCCTCCATTTGTGAACCCCCCAAACTTTTTGCTTTTGTTTGGCTACCTAACCTGACATTTTCCAGTTGAGCACAGTCTTCCGCTGCACTCCCCTGGGATTTTGCTAATTTGTTATGGGGAAACTGACACCTCCTTCAGGCGGTCAGTACTGGGAAACTATGTTTTCCTTCGTCTTCGACTATGTTGCCATTTCTTGAAACTTTTTATCTTTGTGCCAAGTACCTTACAGTACCGCACATAGGGGTCCTTTTGTTTTATGGCCCCTGGCACCCTCTAAGGATTCTTTGGTTTGTGTACAAGTGTGCCTAGGACGAACTGGTCGCAGTAGTTACTTTTAAAAGTTTTTTTACTTGTTTTTTATGGACCATACCGCGTTTACCGCATTTGAGACAAGACTATGGCTAGTGCCACAACGTCTTTTGTTCTGTCCTTTGGCATTTTGTTCCTTTGCCTTCCCCCAGGTCGAGAGCCCCATGTATTCCTTATTTGGGCATGCAGCCTCCCGCGAAAACCGCATCTTTCGCAGGCTCCTGCATGTCACATGTGCTAGTGCCCAGGAAGAGGGTTGGGACTGTCTGGTCCCAATCCACACTACTGGTGCCAGTATGTCTGGTAGGTCGGAATGACTGGAACCACTGTGGGCCATGACTGGCCCATGCCTGGCGTGCATGAATGCAAGCAGATCTTCCATTGGCTATCTGAGATTTGGGTGCAAACGGATCTTGGATAAGAGAAGGGGCTCTGCATCCATTCCAGGTCAATCAACTGAAGTTCACACCGAACTACAGAAGGAGACAAGTATCCTTAAGGAAGGTTTGGCACCCTGGCCCTGCTATTGTCCTGCTTTTGCATCATACCAAGAAGGCTTGCAAGGGTGGTTTCACCCCTTTTGGAGTAGTGGGAACAACTCCTCACGGCATCTCCTGCTTACCCTTGCAAAGAGCCCCTTCAGAAGTATTCCTGGGCCATCCAGTGAACTGTCCAGCTCGAAACCGGGGTACCGCACAGGAACGCCACCATCCCGAGTTGAGACTCAAGACTTTGGGAATCGCTTACTTGTGGTCCTTGGTCCTCTCCAGCCAAAACTTGTTGTCCTATTTCCTCTGGGTCACAGTTTATGAGACTGCGCCACGCCATGAGCATTTGCGGTGTGTCCCCCCCCCCCTGTGGTGACTGTTGCTGTAAGTGCCTGCCGACCTGCCCCACCGTGTCCCGAGGCATGTTGCACCAGAACTATCCTTCTATTTTCTGTGAGAGCTGAGAAAAGGCTACTGTCCCACCATGGATGATCGTCCTGTCCCGCAGCTGCTGAGAGCCAGAGCGTCCTGTAACTGCATGGGTGAAACCTCGAGGGTCAGTGAGTACTTTCATCACATACCAGTGGCCCCTTGCACATCCATCTATTTTTACGCACGAGAATCCCTTAAGATACTCACCTTGGCTGGGCTAGCCTGCTCTCCCCAGCGATTCCCGAACTCTGAATGTTGCTCTGTCTGCAAGGGTAGACCCTTCTCAAGGAGTAGGACTTTATTCTTCAACGCCTCAAGCCCCTTCCTGAGCAGCTCCAGCTCCCTGAAGAGAACCCACTTTTCGCTTTATGCACGACCGCATGTTTTTCACGCGTTGCTTTACTTTGAGCACAAGGCTCCTCACTTCTTAGGGCCGGACTACATAGGTTAGGGATTGACTACGAAGAACTGCCTAATGCGATATCTGTGTTGAACTTACCCCTTTCTGTTGCAGGCTGTGGTTATTTTCTCCCCTTTCATCATCATTAGGCTAAACGCATTTTGTATATATGTTACATAGTGAATAAGCGTTTGTGGTAACTATTTTCGTGATACTGTGGTTTAATCGTGTTTTGTTATAAAGGCCTATAACAAATGTATTTTTATATACATCTGTCTTAGAGGAATCTTTGGAGTTTTACTGTGTGTGCTTATTGCGGCCTTCTGATCACTGTCACCCCTCCTGAGACTTTGTCTTGACTGCCTGCTAAGCTAACGCAGATTGGTCTGGTTTGTTCAGTAGGTCTCCCTGTTCCACTGAACTAGGGTGGCCTCCTAAATGTCTCCCCACCAGGTCAGAGTTTATAAATCCATCTTAACCGGCGGCACTCAACCTGTTCTCTATACCAGTGGACCGAGCCACGTCTTTAGTGGTCACCATGTTGCCTGCAGTATTCACACATGCATGCTGTGGGCTCCAGAAATGTGCACGCTTCGTGGCCTTTCTGCGTTTGCAAATCAATGTGCACACATAGAATGCTTGTCTGTGTGTGTGGCTCACACATTTGTGTGTAAGCATGTGATGGGCTTTCTCTTTCCCTTGAGGTGTATCCTCCTAGCTGCTTCAGACTTTGGGCATCTCTTCCCAGGTTTCTGAAAGAGGCAATGCTGGTTGCTGAAACAGTGTGATAAGTCGCTTCCAAGCATGTAGAAGAGGGCGCGGTGGACCAGAGCTCCCTCCCCAAACGAGCCCTGAGCTCTGTGACACATAGGCAGTGGCTGTACCTGACCTCCATGGTCACCTCATCTGTAGCCCTTAGATGAAGTAAGGGCATTTTGTCACAGATAGTAGTGGGAAGGGTGGCATTTTGAGGGTGTTAATTTTCTTTGGCACTGCATAGGCATGTGCTTGTGGCGTGGTTGTTGCGTGTCATGTCCGTGATCAACCCACAGGCATGGGTTGATCCCAGTAGCAGGACCAACCTAGTAGTGTCCGGCTAAAAGGGTGGGCATTACCGTGATGTAGCTCTGCAAGGGAGGACTTCCAAGTCTGTGTCCAATGTGGAGGGATCTGATGTGATAACACACTGTGTATTTCCGCCATGCTATAGATGTCCTTGGCATGCCTGGACCTTGCTCCAGGGTGATTCTTTTTTATGTTCACTGAGTTCAATGAAGGACGAGTGGGGGAAACTGACCCAAATGAGTCCAGCTTCAGGATTGCTTGTGTTTGTGATGTTGAGGTCAAGGAGAGGTCTTGGTGTCTAGAGTCTGTTGAGGGTTGTATGAGTGAGACTTAACTGATTGGGTCTGGCCCTCCAAGTGCATGTATCAATGCCCTTTCGTTTACTGTGGCATGTTGAACAGCCAGGTTTTAAGGGATGTATTCTCGTACATGTTTTCTTTCAAGGTCTAGAGATGGAGCAAATTCCCTCAATTTGTCACAGTCCACATGAGATGGCATCATCTGCATGCTTGAAGAAATGAAAGTGGGTCAGGGTCACCTCCCATCACCTGCATTGGGCATGTTTGGAGCCCCATCCTACACCATCACACCAGACACTCTTGCTGATTTACAGATGTTCACAAGCCCTATTGACAAACTGGGCCTCATTATGACTGTGCTGATTCAGTAACAACAGTGCCGGTAAGCCTACTGGCACTGTTACCGAACCGGCACAGTACGACTCTGCGGGCGGGTGCTGTCCAGGGTCAGACCTGGCGGGCAGAACGGCATCCGCCCACACAGTTTCATGGATGCCCCGGCACCGTTGTTAACGGTGCCGGTGCTCCTGTGTCCCCATTCCCATGGACTCCTATTGGACTCCATGGGAATGGGGACTTAAGAAATTACTGGCGTCTGACTTCCCGGCTGCCGGGTTCGTATACGCCGGTGTTACCGGGAAGTCGGGCGCCAGTAATTTTTTTCGGGTCAGGCGGCTACTGTCTTTGCCTGCAGACCTCGCAACACACAGCCAACTTATTACCCCTCAATGCACTGGCCCACCATTATTAAGGCGTTTGATCATGTCACAAAATATCACAAAAGACTCGAACAAGGACTACCTTTCTGCAATGTGGGCAATCGATGTATGGCTCTATTCCTGTGGAAAACCACTGATTTAGACAGCTCCTTCGATTAGGTGATCCCCTAAATTCCAAGACAGCACTCGATCTTCAGTAGAATGCCTCCAAGACCATGTGATGAAAGCAGTGGGAATGTCACTGCATCACTGTGAGTGTAAGAAAGTCCACCTAGCAATGGCGATGTGGACCGGTGCTTAAGGCACAGATTTCATGGCGATGTTTGGACACAATCACCTTCCTCCATACCTCTCTTCAGCAGAGCACAGGACAGCAGCTGCCAAATGTAATTTGCCAGCAGACCAGCTGCGTATGCAAGGGTTTGATAAGCGGGTCTCACGTAGGGAGACAGTAAAGGAGGTTGTGGCCCATTGGCTCACTCTTGCTGGTTTACAAGTAGGCTGTGTGGTAGCTGACAATCTAATATTGTAGCTGCCCTGTAGTGGGCAAAACCATGAATATGCTCTGCTTTTTCAATGTTCTCCATTGTGTGGTGGCCCACTTGAAAAACCTTTACCCGCCACTAAATGAGATGGGAAGTATGGCCCAGAAGATCTGTGTTCAGCAGCCGCTCGTACGGTGCCTAAGCTGCAATTATGCCACTTGTGGTCTTACAACGAGCTGAAAACTGAAATCCTGACTAGGTGGAATTCAACCCTCCACGTGCATTTGCAAGAAAAGTGCAATGCAATGGCCAACTACTGCAATAGGCAATGCATGCAACCTGCTGCCTTCTACTTAACACCAATACAGTGGCACACGTTGGACACTGTTCAAGCTTAGCTGCAGCTAGGCCACATAGTGACATCACTCAGCGATGTGCTGCCAGTGGTACATCTGTTGGAATTAGATGTATCCAACACAGTGTATTAACATGAACTCACTTGTGATGCGGAAGCAAGGTTACTGGCTATGAATCTGCTCTTAACCTTCCCACTGGATCCACGTATTGTTGGTAAGTGACAGGGACATGGAGTACCTTCTGCCATTTTCTTTTCTTGATCCAGGGTTCATAGTCAAGGTGGCATCTTTGAAATTGTATGTGTCTTAGGATGAGCAACATGCACCAGGTGACAGGTCATGTGAAGGGGAAGTGCTAGCCATGTGTATGGATGCACTACAAAGCTGTTCAGAAGCCTGGCTGGATCAAGAGGGAACAAAGGCCAACTATCATCGACCCAGTGCAGGATTCCACCTTGATGAAGATGCAGCAGGTGTGAGCCAGCTACAGTCAGATGGATGGATGGATCTTCATGAGGAAAGGTTGTGGAGACTTAGGCTGTGAGGGTAGTGGTCCAGTGCATTGCAAAAGGAAATATTTAGCCTTCACATCACCCTATATTTATTTAGATCTACCAGAGGAGCCACTTTGAGTCCAAGCACCAAGCTCACAAATGGGAGGTTTGATTGGCCTCAATTCATTTGGCTCTACCCACCATCTGAGACATTGGCCCTCATTACGAGTTTGGCGGTAGCCATGGAACTATTAGCTCCATGGCTGCCACCAAACCGGGCTCATTTACCGGGTTCTTGCAATGGGGACTTACCGGGTCATTCTGACATAGGAGGACCCGGTAAGTCCTCCTTGCAGAACTATTCCCCATTCCCATTTGAGCCCCCATAGGGCTCAATGGGAATGGGGATGGAGGTAACAACGGGCACATTATGAGTGTCCCGTTGTTACCTCCCTCTTCCCCTCGCGGGACCCGGAAAGACACCTGGTTTTACCAGGCGTCCGATTCGGGTCCCGCAAAGGGAAGCTCATAATCGGCGCTCCCGTAATGAAGGAGGGCCAGTCCCGTACCGGCCCCCTTCATTCAGGGAGCACCAGGGTCCTAATGAGCCCCATTGTGTATTTTCAAGCTCTCACAGTGCAGAATATACTGCATTTGTAGTACCCCCTTACCTGCTCACCTAAAAGGGAGCAAGATGGAGCAGTGCTTCTCCATGGCATCCACCATCAGCTCATTGTCCAGCTTTACATCAACTGACCAAGGTCGGGCAATGCATGCAGTGTGTGCCTGAATTCCTCATTGTTCTGTCTCGCATGTTCTGCCCAAATGGCACCACACCCTGAATTCTACCACTACCAACAGGAATCTGCTAGTGGTGATAAAGTGGCACTGCTAGTCGATGGTGCCCCTGGGGTCCTTATACACATCACTGTGCCACAGCCTGACGAGCTTGCACAGCGAGGAATTGTCAGAGTTGTAGACAAACCAACCTACTCTGAATTGACAGCCATATACTCCTCAACCAGTATGCCTCCTCCTCAACCACTACCTCACTCCTCAAACACCATCTCTCCCTCAACAACTGTCTCCCCCTCCTCACTCACCATCTTCCTCTCATCTGCACGACCTTCCCCTCCTCGCTCAGCACTTCAATCTCCGTCCATCTTCTTTGCGCTACTTCTCTACCTCAACTTCTGACATGAAGCTTGGGGAGTCCAGCTCCTCATCTTCTACCCTGCCTCTTTCCCCAAATAAAAATGAAATGTTTCTCATGATCACAATGTTCAAAACCCAAATGTGCCTAATGTGCCGATGTGCAAAACGCTAAACCAGACTGACAAAGACAAAGGGATTCTTACAATACTCATAGAAGGGGACAGAGACACACACTGCAGGGAATGTGACTGAGCACAGCACTGGGCTGCTTATTTGGTTCACACACAAACGTTTCTTTACAAACACATAAAAGTAAAGGTGTTATTTAAATAAATAAAAAATCCTAAAAAGGAGTAAGGGTAAAAAGGGAAGGTTCGAGGGGAAGCATAAAAGCACAGACAAACAAAAGCGGATAAAACCGGTATCAAGACGCGCCAAAACACAGATAACCAGCAAATTCCTCCAAAACTCTCCTAAACCTGCCAAAAGCATTCCAAAAGTCTTATAAAACGCACAAAGGAAGCAGGAATCAAGCTGGGCACAATCCTGTTTTAGAAAGGCCCAGAGGCTCTGATTGGCTAGGCAGATTCCCCTCTTAAATCTCAGACCATGGAATTGGATGGCTTGCCTGAAACGCCTCAGGACAGGGTTCAACCCTCTGTAAATCCTGCAAGAATACCAATGAGTTGATCGAACCCTCCCAGAACAGCTCGACTTTCCCTCAGGGCTCTTTTTCGGAAGTTCAAGCAACCCTAATAGAGAGCTGGCTTGTGCATTGCAGCTAACAGGCTGCTTAGTTTAGTTTATTATTTGTATAGCGCAGCCTAACCCTGAGGTATGGGGGGGGCATTAAACATGGAGCCTAGGTTACAAATACAGAGCACAGGATGCTTGGTGACATTTGAGAGAATGGTTACAATAATGATACAGTGTGCACAAATGCACGGACATTGTGAAGACCAGTTTACAAATGGTCATGGCAACAGGCATCTAAATATTACAAATGCGGTAATTAAACCCGACAGGCAAATCTTAGTCCAGCTACGCAGATGCAATTCTGAGAGGTGGAGAGTTGGGGTTGTGTGTGTGTGTGCTGCTGCTGCTGCTGCTGATTGTGTCTGTGTTTGGTCCCCTCACAGGTCATCTCCATGGCATTGTTCCTAATTTAGTAGATGACCAGATGGGAGAAATAGGTTACACGCAATAAGAGGCAGAATTAATATTTTTATTTGGTATGGCAGTACGCCGAACTTCCATGAAGTATGTTTGTAGTTTTTGCGATACCTATTTAACAATGACCAGAAGTAACCACATTGCAATCATGAGTGGTACTATTGAAAGCAGAAACACTGATAGTGATTAAAGTATGTGGACACTCCATCATATGTGCATTTGGCAAACGCGTGCTTGTAGTTGGTCCTCTGGGGTATGGAAACTCCAAAATATCTCACTATTTTTAGTCGCAATTTTAACGAATGCAACTGGTTCCACCCTACATGTCTCTGCATTCTGCAGCCTCTATTCATAAAGAAAATTTGAGGAGGAGTAAAAGTATTTTTTGATTGACGTTATTCAGCCCCTATGAACTGAATGCAGTCTCAATTTGCGCTTCGCTTTAAAGTTGATCCCACCAGTACTTCAGACCCTAAATGCCCTTTAACGCACTGCTCAATTTGTATTCTTACCTCTTTGCGTCTGGTATTTTGATCTCACCTCCTAGTATGTGTGCATTACTTCCTCCAGTCTTCGATTTGGCTAGGTGGGGAATGTCTGACTTATTTTGCCTTCACGTGTGTAGGATTCTACATTAGGATTTTGGTTCACATGGGTGGCCAAGAGTTTGTTGCAGTTTTGAAGTCAATGTGCCATTATTTATGAATAGCTACAGAACCCCTACAGGTGGTTTGTGTGTTGTACGATGCTACATACTGGCAATCATGTGTCGGTCCATACTAGTCATGTAGAGCCTTGTCTGGCTTCCAGTGGCGATGCAAGCAATGTTGTTTTTCCGCAAATTGTAGTTAATAAAGCTGTTTTTTATTTTTAGTACACAGAGGGTCCTCTGTTAGACGGCCTCTACTGGGATGTTTGGTACAACAACAAGACCATGGCAGAAAATCAAAGTTTTATCTACTACGAGAACCTGCTACTGGGGGTGCCTCGCATCCGGCAGCTGAAAGTGAGGAATGGCTCCTGTTCCATCCCAGAAGACCTTCAGGACGAGATCAAAGATTGTTACGACGTGTACTCGCCCAGCAATGAAGACACTGCCCCGTTTGGATTGCAGAGTGGAACAGCGTATGTATGCCTTCATAGAAGCAGGGCTCAAGTCGAAGGTACTCGCGGGTGGACGGAGTCCATCCACTTTTTTCAGTCAGTGGACTCAGTCCCCCCAGCTAAAATGAGAAACATTGAGTGTCTTCTTTGAATTTATGAAATAACACCAACCTCGGGGCTCGAACCACTGTCTTTAGTTTGGCAGGGCAGACACTTCACCACTGCACTATACAATCTGATGACAAATAACAAACAACTAAAGGTGATATGTCTCGTTTCTGTACTGCATGTTCCATGGAAAACATTGGTTTTGATTCTTGGAGTTTGAAACATGCACACCGTTTACACGTTTGCAAAAACACTGTTACAAGAAAATAGCCTCTATTAGTTGTGTGTGTGTGTTGATTTTTTATGAAAGGCAAATGACATGTGTCTGATGCATTTGGGTGCTTATGCAAAGCCAAAATTGTGCATATTTCACCTTGACATGCTAATTTCTGGTGACATCACACACCATTGTGCTTGTCAATGAGTGCCCCCACTTCTTTTTTCAGGATTTTACCCCTGCGTAGTAGTATTTTCCCAAGCCAAGAGTAGGGAACCTGTTCCACAGATAAGCCTGTTTCGATGTTGAGCAAACTGAGCTTTAATATACTACATTCTTCATTTGACTAAAAAATCAAGGCCACAGAAACATTCCCGTGATGATCTATGCACATACCCTACTCGCTGCAGCCCTTTCTCAAGGGACCTGAACCCAATGTCCAGTATGGGCAGACATTGTAGGAATGCATATTTCACCCATGAACACCTGAGCTTTAATGTTTCAAACCAAAACCCAAGAATATCCCCACCATCTAAAGGCAGCACCACCTCAAATGTGACATTATTATTTTTTTTGCCAAAGATGAACATCTCTCAAAAACATTAACACTAATAATTTGTGTGACGTGCAGTGTGATGTAGTTGACATGCTTTGGGAGTATAAAGGAGCAGCAGCCGTTTCTAGTACCAATCTCTGAGTATTTCACAAGTAAACCATGGGGGGGGGGATTGAGGGGCAACTATACCGTGCAGAATAACAGAAACAATAAATGGATGATCTACACACTTAATATCTGAATACAAGGCCCATTAGAAGGACTAGGCATGCGCATTCGCGTAGGTTTTCTGCTCTACTCCGCAGATCAATGGGTACATACTTGTTTCGGCTTGCCCCCTTATTCGAGTTGTTTGGTGTTAGCCACACCTACGCATTTCTTATCACAACATTCTATAAAACTTTATGAATTTGGCCCGTTTGCAAATTGCGTATCTCACTGTTGTCCGATGGCAACGAAAGTAACCATTCCCTCTCTGAGTCTTACCACATGACGAGTGAGGTAGACCTTTTTTTCAGATTTATTTTTGCATCTAGTTGACTGATATTAATTTATTTTCCTTTTTTATATTTTAATGTTCTTTTTTAAAGATACAGCTTTTGTATTTCCTCTACCTTAATTTTCTTTTTTCTTCTGTGGTATTGCTCTAATTGCTCTTCTTCCATATATTAATTTCATCTTTTCTTTTACTTGCACTTTTTTTCCCACTACGTTTCTCGGTTTCCCTCCCCCGTAGTTTGTACTTTTCTCTGTCTCATTTGACTTTTTCTTACTTTCCCTTTTACTTTTCCTATTCCTCTTCATGTTGCATTTCTTCTTTCTTAGCCCTTTTTTCTTTCTTTTCGTCTACTCTTTAGTATTGTTCTTGTTTTCCTATTTGAGTAATTTTCATTTAATTTGATTTCCATTTACCGATTTCCTGCTTTTATCTTGTATTTTAATTTTTCATCTTGTTGATTGTTTCTTTGATTCCTCCGTCGCTTTGCTTTCTGACTTTTTCGGTTGTTTTTCATTATTATGCTTTCTCCTTTCTTTTTCTTTCCTCGACTGCTTTTCTTTGTTGATCTTTGTTCTTAATTTTGTTTATTTTTCTTCATTTTCTGATGAGGCTAGATACAGCACCCTGCAGAAGAGAGTTGACGTTTCACTCATGTTCTTTTCCCCTGCCCTAGGGTAGACAGTCTGCTTGCTGTGTAGAGTCTCAATTCAGGGTTCAGCACCAAAAGGTTTCCTAATAATGGTCCAGGAAACTGGGTAGCACTGTGATTGCCAATTACATGCGTAGACCTGCGTTGGTCTTATTGTATAATATTCAAGAAATACTTTAATAAAACATTTTTCTCAAATCAACTTGTATAATAAGCAGTCTCAATACAATGTGGCTTTTATTGCACACATAAAAATCTAATATTTGTTAAAGAATAAACCAGTGTTAAAATAATTGTCCAATGTATTGTATGTGTTGTGGAGTATATTTTTAAGCAAACATGCACTCAAACAAATCAGGAGTGAGTGAAGCCTGCACCACTTTCTTTTTTTGTTTTTTTGTTTTAGGCTTTTAAGTTGAGGCTTCGTACACCTGTTGACCTATATCCAAGAGAGGGCAACCAATCACCTGGGTTTTAAGATGGAGTGGAAGAGACGGGGAGGGAAATGAATGCTTGAACATTTGTGAGGAGTATATAGCTGCAGATAAACAGAATTATAGGTGCACATTAGTATAATGTCTCTACCTGCCAGTTCTCATTGTGGGCAGGAGCTGCAATTTTCTCCCAGTAACACTGAACAGCGCACACATTCTCTCATGAATATTTAACATGTGTAAGGAAACACAAATGTCTTCTTTAAAAGAACCTGAACATTTATTTCATTCAGGCATCCAGCTCTGGCTACCACGGTTACCGTATAAATAAGGTGCGCCTACTATGTACATGGTACTAAATCAAGGTGCTCGAAATTCATTTTCAAAACAGGGAATTTGTCCCATGATAGGAATAACAGAAATTAAAACACTCTGATACAGCCATGTTGTAGGTAGAAACCATCAGTGGGCTTGAGCAAGGGATCCTGGAACTTTTTAAGGTGACTCTAAGTAACATGTTGGCAATGCTTTCTACCCACTACCCTTGCAAACACATTCTAAACTAGGAACACCTGTGCAGATGCTGGCAGGTATGCTGATTCTATCTACTCTTCATGCTGCAATCAATGCGAAAGGAACTGCTGCGGGTGCTCCTGCCGCAACATGCAGAGACGACGAAAAAATCAGTCTATCTTAGAGCGCCCATAAGGCACTGCTAAATCTCTACACCCCCAAGCTTTCCATAGGAAACCTGCCACTACTTTGTATTTTGGAGCACCTGTGCTGTTCTCACAGAGGCAATAACGACCCCTAGAAGGGATCAGTTCCTGTTAAAAGTGTAAGTGAACACCCTATTTGGTGGTTTTGCGATAGTGGCCTTCTGTCACAAGGAAGCACAAATTGGCATGTCAGTAGACCGAATGCCGTCCTTTTGCCGACAGGAATTCTTTTGAAGTACTTTACTTCGAAAGAATTCCATCCACAAAACAAATCGAAATATATCGGGGGAGTAATGGGGTAAAAGGAGTGGGGATGGTCCTGGGGAAAGGGGACAAGTGTATGGAAATGGAAGGCCTGGAGGTGGCAGGGCCACCCAAATAAATAAATAAAAAAATTGGATGTCTTTTGTTGGCAGAATTCCGACAGTTATGTACTTCCAAGGAATTTCTGTCAGCAAAACGACATGGAACCCAGTAGGTAATAAAACCTGATTACTCAGATAAAATCCTCCTTTTGTTACTAGTAGTTTCAAAAAGAACATCAAATACAACCCTAGGGTCCCTGTCACTGAACTATATATTTTCCATGTGATAACATGTGCTGGGCTCTGGCAATAAGAGAAATCGTACTCACTGCCCATTAGTGTCCAAGGCTCTCTAGGGATTGTGCTCTGCCAGCTGCTGAGGCATTGCTCTTGTTGAAGAAGGTCTTAATGTTCACTGAGCTATACAAAGCCACCATTCAAACACCAGAAATAGTATGTTTGCTAGCCCGCCTTCCATACCTAAGAGGAGGGGGATACCCTGGAGTTTAAGAACATAATAGTCCTAACCCTGGGACTTTTTTGTGGGGGCACTTAGTAAAAGCACCTTTCCTGCAGCCGCCTTATCTCTTCTCCTCTGAGAACAAACTCCTAACAGAGCTAACTGTCCAAATGATATGATATGTTATTTATAACGTGCTTAATACCCAGAGGTTTCTAAGGGCGGAACTGGGGATCGAACCTGTGTTGCTCCGTGTCGTCTTGCTTTCAAGGCAAGCACGTTGCCCCTGAGCTATCCTCCAGAGATGCTTCTATCTCATTGTTCACTGAACCACTGTCCCAGATTACCTGGTGTCACAAGGTAAACCACTGCTATTGAAAGGGAAAAGTGCTCCCCCTCCCTCGCCCACTCTGCAGTACATCAGCTGACCCCAAAACTGGTTACTGGAGGTAATAGCTCTGTCCATCATGAGAAACAGAGAGATGAATGCCCTGCGTGCCAGGATGCAGCACTGGGGTGATCGTCGAGGGGCGGGGGGGGGGGACAAAAATGCTTCCCGAGGCACATTTTGAACGGAGGGCTAGATGTGCATTTATTGAGATTGAGAGTTTAACAAAAAGTCTAGTGCTCTCCCGGAACCAACAAACATAGAAACCCCGTCAGTCAGTGTGCATCCATCACAATAAACGGGGCAACAACATATGTCAACTCCTATTAAATTCCCCCCAAAAATGATTAGGTATGATTTAGTTAGTTAAACACTTTATATTATTATGCATTAAGGTGTCTGGGAGCAACAATAGTAATGAACAACATTGTATATCAAATCACACTTTTTAACAGTACTAAAAAAAAAACTAAAAAAAAAAAAGGTTGAAGACAGATATAATATGCAACACATGATTCAAAAATGAATATAGAGACACAGCACAACATGTTTTAATCCCTAATAATGGTATGGTATCTTCCTCAGGTGCAAAAGGAACACTAAAACAGTGTTTACATGTGTGCATGAGCTATGCTCCTTTGATCAGAATTCTAAAAACTAATTGTATTATAAGGGGAATGCGAAGGGGTTATGGACAGCATATTGCTTGAAAAAGAGAGCGCGTGGGGGGAAGTTAAAAGATTACTTTTCCTGGACAAACTTAGTATATTTATAGTGAAAGGAGAAAAAATAACTTCCCACTCACCTTAAACAAGTGAGGATACATACACACTATGTATCACATTATTTGTGTACCCTGTCTCATGTGTAGACAAGGACCCGAAGTATGAGGAAATATTACAGATCACAAAAGATCACTTAAATGCATATAGTTTTAGATTCATTACAGGGCGAGAGATGCAAGAGATCTCAAGAAATCTCAAAAAATGTCATCTAGGGAAATTTCCTAAACATGTGAACATATTGTTGTAACTTGCACAGTGATATACATTCTGTCAAACCATAGGTAAAACGATCAAAACAGAACAGACTGTTTCCAATTTTTTCACAACATAGATTCTGGTAACAGCGTGAAAGATACATACTACCAAGTTGCTTACTACACAAATTAATATGTAGGATGCCTGGGGAGTTGAATGCCACACTGATTTCTTCCAAAGACATGGCATGCAGCAGGCATGCATTATTTAATGGCTAGAACTATAACGGGACATAACCATCACTTTTGGGGGAGCTGTAAAGAAGCCATATTGAAGGTAATGAACTGTAAGCAAGAGCTAAACTGCTAAAGCATGGCTGAGCTGGAAGAGTAGGGGTTCATATTGCCGGTCATCTTTACCATCTTGCAGGATTACTATTAATGCATATATTAAATCGGAAACTAAATATTTTTCAACATAATTGCACATTAAAGCATTGGGCATCAATATCCTATGATGTTAGAACAGTTTGGGACAATGCACTAGACCACTTGCGCCACATCTTTCAAGATATTAGTATATTTTTTAAAAAACAGACAAATCAGTTGTTTATACAATTATTCTTTTACTGATATGCCAATGGTTTGCCAACACGTGTTTCGCTCTTCACAATGAGGTCGTCATCAGGGTTACACTGCCAAATGAACAAATCCACATTTTACAAAAATAGTTATCGAAAGTTACGCAAACAAGTAGTGGTATTTTTTCCATATCCGCATCATGAATATTCGAAAAAAATAATGCATACAAATAAAAAGACCTGTAATGTATTTATACAAATTGAAAAAAGTAACCACACGACATATTTGCAATAATCAAACACACTTATGCTAAATTTTAAAAACGTACGAAACAAAATGCTGAATCACACGTAGGTTTAGGTAAAGGAAAAAACAAACAGTTACAACTTGATTACTCCTCAATCAAAATAACCACTTATGTGGTTAGTCAGCACCTCAACCTTACCGCCCCATCTTGTTCCCTATTGTGTGTTAAGACACATTTTCACCAAAACAAGCATGTGACCACCACCAAAAAAGCCAATAAATGTGGACTTTCTCCAGTGTCATCCCCTAATGTTGAATATTAGTATAATAATACCCTACTCACACCACATTACAAACAACCTCATGGATATATTAAGACCTGCAAAGACAGACCCAACTCTTGGATCTTGTCTAATAATGACCTTACATCTTCTGTGGATGTCAATTGTTTGCAGTTGCTCTGCCTGAATATTTCAATCAAGTGTACATTTCATAGGTGTTTGGTCTCTGCAAAATTATATATTCAACCACTAAGTATCTTTTTAATCTAAAACATCTCATTTAGCAATATGATTATTAAATTGAAAGCTTACTGTTAGGGTAATTTCTGGGGCTGGCAGAGCTGTGCCAAGGGTGCGCGGACCCCCAGCTCACGGAAGGCCCTAACTCCTTCCCTGGTCCCAAAGAAGTCGAGGTCCACACAAGGAACAAGAGTTACTGTGGTTTATTATGCAAAAGCACAGGGGTCAATGCTCGGAGCGATCCAGACACCTCATCGCATTCAGGCTCGCAGGCCAGTTTTGTACATTTGTGATGACATAATCTTAGTCACTCAACAGACTCCCTCCCAAAACCTATCAGGGCCCAGGATTGACTCCTGGTTTGTAGGTTCAGTATAGGAACCTACAGAGGAAAATTATTATTGGACGTTACTGTGTCAGGTGGTGTACTTGGATCATCCTGAAAGTTGCTACTTCTAAAATGTTACAATAAGGAAGCCCAGTGATTGGTTGCTAGGCCCTGCCACCTGCCCCCAGACTCCAGTGCCCTGATTGGTCAGGCTGCGGGCCCCCAATCCTGGGACTAACTCCGTTCCCAGCCCGTGAGACACCTGTTCCCACTACATGTCTACTATGTCTCAGCAAATTGCAACTATGTGTCTGTGTATTACAATAGTGTGTAGACGATAAATGCCATGAGAGCGTTCCATTCTCATCGTGCAAGGTGGCTGGAGATAACAAACATGTTGCGAGCCACTGTCGGGCCGTGGGGCGAGTGCTCGATCTCAGCCTCTGAGTCTTGGCCAGTTTCCAGCTCGGCCGAGTCACGTGGCTGGAGACCACTCTTGCAAGCTCAATTGCCTCGAATTAACATGTATTTTGCAGGGAATATTCCTTGCTGCAGCTGATGTCACCTTGGCTTGGGAGGTGGAATGTCGCTTCACAACATGGTGGCCTTGGCAGCCTGTTGCTCTCGCCAGGGCTTGTTCTGCTAACACAGCACCTTGCGGTTTGAGATTTCTCTGAGACCATTACGGCCTACTGTATTTTCCTATGGCCTGCTCTGGCTTCTATGGAGTTCTCATAGTGTCCATAGGTCTTAGAAGTTTTACAGTTGGTCAGGTCCCTTGGGTGCTCCTGTCCTTCCATAAGGTTAATTGCATATAAGCATCTGCAAGCATATACACAAGCTCTTCTTTGCTTCTTGCGTTTCAGAGGTGCTATAGCGAGTGTGCATGTTTCACCGTCCTTTATCTCTTCGAACTGTACGTGTTCTACGTGTACATTGGTGCGTGTGTGTCCCAATTGCGTAGATTGCACGTGTGCTTTATATCTAACGTGACTATGTCATCGGGATGTCTCTAACGACCTGCAGCATGGTGTTTGGTTTGATGCCTTTAGTCAAGTCTGTCCATGCAGTTTTCGCCAGCTCTGTCCTGTGTCGCTTCATCCACTCATCATAGCAGGAGCATATGATTGGCCATTCGGGTACCTTTTGCGGTTATTGTCCATATCTGGAGCAGTAGGGATTGGCATGAGCTCATAGGATCGGCAGCCATGTTGTTGCTGGTGCTTCTTCCGGTTAGGGGGTCGTCCTGGACTGAGGGTCTGTTCTGATTTCCGACTTGTCGACCACAACATTATGGTTTCTTCTGTCATCCATCAAATGCCATACTTTGGATATTCCGCCCAAGTGTCCGTAGTGGTTGACATGATCTTCAAATGACTAGTACGTGTAGACACAGCCACCTCCAGGCTTGCAATATACCCACTTCCCTACGTACTTTCTTGGATTGCACAGGTTTTCTAATTTCATTGTAGGGGGATATACATCCACCTCAGTTATCGGTTGTATCTGCCGTTCTTTCTTTTATTACTTCGTCCATATGTTTGATGACATCCTAGATACCTTTGGAATCCAAACTTCGTCTGTATTGGGCTAAGTTTGCCACAGTTGCTCTTTATGGCACTGAAGACTGGGGCTATGACATGGCCTAATCCACCCCAATTGCGGAAAATCATGTCCTACATTTTCCTCCCTGGCCTAGCTCCAGTCTCTGTTGCATTCCCAATGAACTTAGAAACCGGCTTGGCTACTATTTATGACTTAATCAACTAGAGCCCACTGAGATATTGGATTTGCCTCAGGAAATAAAGAGTACCAGAATCGTATCCATGCTATCATCAGAGACATAAATTCTTTGGATGTCTGCATGAGTAGTTGACAGTTGTGGTATGTTAAATGCAAGTTCACAGCTCCAGGTTATTGCCTGGTATGTCTAGATATGCTGAGTGCTGTAATGTTGCAAGTACAAGTCATTAATTAGTGGTTGATAATTCCCACCAAAGCCCAAGCTCCACCAGAGAAGCCACAGTGCTGGAGAAATCCTCAGCACAATGTTACCTCCCGTTTGGGACATCATGTGAGGGGTAATTCTCTTGGTTTAGACATCCTCATCAGAAGGTTATCCTGATAAACATGTGGAGAAATAGCTTGCCTTTGTCCGGCATGATTAAAATGTTAAACCATTCTTTTATCCCTTGAGGACAAATGTTTTTGTGATAGGGTCGCGAGGGACGATCTTATGCATTTCCTTTTGTTTGCTTTGCTCAGGTTTTCTTGAGGAAAAAGTATCTCCTTAATATTCTAAAATGTGCTTGCATTAGGCAGGCACCTGCAGCTTATTTTTGGTCTATTGTCTTCCCAAGTAGGTGCCTAAAATTTGCTTTGTATCAGTTTAATGAGCAACCACACCTATGTAGGAAACATAATTTGAATCAGTTATTTTTGTAATTTCTTTTATTTGTCGTGTAGCTTAAATGAATAGACCTTCACACAAAACAATACATACATGACAATATTCACCATTTCTAATAATATAATTTCATCATATAATGACATAAGATATTCAATTTTAGAATCCCAACTTCTTCAGATAGCAATATAAAGCAATTAGTAAGGATCTAGAACAATAATCAAAATAAAATTGCTCGCATAAAAATTCCCATGGATTTAATCTAATCCCCAAGGTAAAACGTCCAAACATTTCATTTCTCAGATTAGCTAGTTGTGGGCAATCAAACAGAAAGTCTCTTAAAGATTCAGAATATAAATTGCAGCAACAGTAATTAGGACTGCTCCGTTCTTTATCCTTCCATTCAAACCTAATTTCCATAGTTGGCAAAACATTCAAACTGAATCGCAGAATGGTTCCTGCGAACTTCATTGATGAATACAATTGTAAACCTGAAAGGCAACAGCCCAATTTGCAATTACTCATATTTATATCTTTTATAACAACTTAATTTATTACATCTTTGAACCCAATCCTTGTGGCACAATTTCTTTTTCACCAGCAGAGTGTTATTTGGAGCATCTTCCATACTACATGAACAATTATTTAAAAGTATCCTCTCAGGATTAAACAAAATAATTCTCGACCCCTGCCTTGTTTCTCCGCATCTGTTCATAGATGGAGTTTGGTGGCAGCAGATTGAACTTCAAACAAAGTTGGATTTTCTTCCATGACACCTTCGTATGTAAGGAAAGCATACCCAACTCATGTTTTATAATATTCATTGGTACAGCTTTATAAAAACTCAGTGTGCCTTTCCACAATGGGCCTTCAATATAATCAAATTGTACTCATTCAGCTGGCGATGCACTTCTAGTCTGCAATAAATTACTGCAATCACTTTGTATTCAGAGAATTTCACTAATGGATTGATGGAAAGCTGTCCATAACGGCTATGAAGAGACTTCATTAGGCAAAGCATATGTTTAGCCTTTATAATATGTTCAATTAATTGCATCTTCATCTGTTATACATCGTATGATAAGTTTTAGCGTTGTTTTGGATAAACGTGAGCCTGGCATAAACGTGAGCCTGGCATAAAAGCAATGTTAAATCATTCACAGCAACTCTGGTGCCATTACTCTGTTCATTGGAAATTATTTTACAGTAACTCTCTTCCTATCTGACCAACAGGACTTTAGGGAGAAGCATGATGGCAGGGGGCGTATTAAGGACCAGTAATTGGGGTGCATATACGAGAGACTATGCATCCCTAAGTCGCACACCATCTACTTCAATACATGTTCTAGTCCGGCTGCTAAGTAGTAGAGGTTTTTGGGAAGGTCAATCTGAAGGACTTTTGGGTTATCCCCCTGTTAAAAAAACCCACATTAGACCCAGAGATATGTTCCAACTATAGATCCATCACCATGGTCCCATTCCTTCTAAAAATGTTAGATCGAGCAGTGTACCTACAGATACAGAACTATCTTGAAACTAATAATCTCCTCGGCACAAGACAATCTGGTTTTAGACCCAAGCACGGGACAGAAATGGCCCTCCTAGATCTTAGAACCCAAATTGAGGATCTAAAAGACAACAGCAAATTGGCACTCCTTCTTCTTCTGGACCTCTCGGCAGCTTTCGATCTGGTCAATCACCAAATCCTCTGCCAGCATTTCAAATCAGCTTCCCACTTTTCCGATAATGCCACTAATTGAATTAGCTCTTTTTTTCGACAATAGATACATGAGAGTTTTCTCACTTACCTCTTCGGCGGACCCTACCCCAGTCCCATGTGGAGTCCCTCAAGGGTCCTGTGTATCTCCCACACTCTACAATGTATTTACCAAACCTACTATTTGACGTGCTTGACTATCTGGGTGTCACCTACACTAATTACGCTGATGACACCCAGATACTCATCCCTATCACTGGTGACTACATTGTTGATTCCAAAGCACTGAATGACATCTACCAAGTCATTCGAGTTTGGATGGCCCAAAATGAGCTCTGTCTCAATGACGACAAGACAGAGCTCCTCATCCTGGGCACGCAACAAAGACTCAATAAACGGAACCCTTTGTTCAGCTCTTTTAACATCGATGGTAATTCCATGAAAGTATCCAAAGATACCAAAACCTTGGGCATCTACCTGGACTCTACACTCTCCTTAAATAGACATATGAACGCTGTCGTTGCTGCCTCAGCCTACACATGCAAGTTGATCACAGCCTGCCGCCCTTTCCTTTCAACCCAGAACTGTATCACCCTTGCCAGGACATAAGTTATGTCCAAACTTGATTATTGCAACGCACTTTATCAAGGCACTAACCAACGCAACCTCAACAAACTCCAGATCACCCAAAACACTGCTATTAGAGCAGCCCTCAACATTCCTACATCTGCACATATTTCTGAAACTAGGAAAAGCGTACATTGGCTTTCAGTCGCCAAAAGGATATCTCTGAAATCCCTGTCCCTTACTTACAAATGTGTAAACTACCAGGCCCCCATCTATCTAGCCTTGCGATTCGCTCAGCATGCTGAACTCGGTCACTTAGATCCGCCCAAGAACACTGCCTCTCGATCCCCAGATACCAGCTTCAGACAGCCGGAGGTGCTAGCTTCCCAGTTCTGGCGGCCAAACTCTGGAACACACTGCCTCTTACCATTAGAACCTTACCCTCACTTAACTTATTCAAACATAAAGCGAAGCTCTGGTTAGCTACTGCATCTGACCAACTGTCTCAGGCCATTTGATCGCTGCCACCTCTGTATGCATACTGTTATATCCAGCCTTCTTGCACTATTCCTGTATTCTTGCCTCTGCTTTTACAAATGACTGAGTGTTACTATTAACCGTATCCTCGCCATTCTTTTTGTACCACCTGAAGATCTGGTTCATTGTAACTGTAACCCTGTATGTATGTACTGTCTGAAGATATGCGCCCGGTTGCCCTCGAGCCTGGTGCGCTATACAAATAAAATAAATACAAATACAAGAAGAGGGCCTGACCGACTAAGGGTATCTAAGTTGCTAAGTGTGAGTAACATGTCTTCCTTACCGCAGCAAAAATAGCTCCGTTTTAAGCACTCGCTCTATAGATGTGGAATAAACCTGCAGGAGAAGGGCTCCAGATAAGAATTTGAAGTAGAAGTATTTTACTCCCTATTTTTCGAAGATGGGAGTGTAAAATGATTTTTTAGAGAGTAAAAATAGAACACCCATTCCTAGTGGGGTTATGTTTAGGCAAGTGGAAATACATTTGACCCCTAAAGCAGATCTGTATTCGTAATTCACACTTCTCAGCATCTACTAATTTGTGTAAATTATAAGATGCAATTTTACCAGAGAGTTCCATTTTAGATCAGGCAGTAATGATTCTGGAGCTCCTTTCTGGGCCTGCTCTGCTGGTAGACTGGTCTGAGCATATCTGTGGATCTATATGGATAGAAGCAGGATGCAGGTTCCAACATGTACATTTTTTTCTATTTTTGTCGGGAGTATTTTTACTCCCTATTATTTTCCTGTTGCGACTAGTTGTCTATTGTTAGGAAGTAAAGTGGTCAGTGCACCGCTTATCTGTTGGGCTCCCTGCAGGTCTGTCTGAATCTCGCATTGCTGACTGTTCATAATTTTGAAGTTGGTAAAGCGACTAACGTTGGGCAGGTAATAGTAACATTTGTCAGTGGAAACATAAGCAATTGGCACCACTGCCGTAGCAAATGCTATACAAAAACATGTTTTTATTGATACGGTTTTGTAACATATGAAAAAACCTAGCTATTTAATTTCTAACCATGGTTGTGAAATTTCAATTCTAATCTCCAATTAGAGTCTTTCTGTCCTCAAACTCCGGCCTGACACCTTCTCACCTTCCTGGTGGTGTCCCATCAGCCCCACCAAGCATCTGCAGCCCGCTTCAAGCCATCTGACCCTGTCTGTCTAGTGCTCGGAGCAAAAGTACCTTACCCTGTGCAAGACGCTATGGTTTCTTGTTTGCCCCTTTTGGTTTCCCATCAACTGATATATTTTTAGTTCTGAAAAACCATTATGGAATATATCTGACCTTTAACTCCTGGTTTTGTTTCTGAGGTACACTTGAAGCATACATTGTCTGATGCCAAAACCATACCATGTTCATTCTAGTCATTGTGTCAGTCCACACATCACACAACGTGCTTCATAAAGTTAATATCTCAGATAATAGGATATAAATTAATTGACTCTGTAATTTAGACATGGCCACTTACCATGGAGCATAACTGCCACAAGGGGAACATTTGTCACAAGCATGCTGTATGCCATCTCAATAAGCAACAAAACTAGTGCTCATTTTGGAGAGCGGGCAGATGTCTTTAGGTGCTGTCTTCTGAAGCACAGGCGGTTTGATGTGTGATGAACTTCGTTGGCAGGGATAATGAGTTTTGTAGATGATGCAATATGTTTGTATTTTTATGCCTTCTGGGCGATGTGAATTCAGAGAATACATGTATCGCCTTTACGTATGGAGCTTGCACTGTGGCATTATGTGGTGAGGATGGGGGAACAGAAGCTAAAACCTATGTCCTCCTTGGGTAGGAGTTTGCTGTATGACTTTGCTTTCGAGGTGGATCACGTTTTTGATCTATGTTTTCCCCCGATTACATTTATGTTTATGCATTCATTGTAATGTTTTGTTGATTGTGTATATCTTAATAAAAAAAAAGATTTCATGTAAGAAAAAAAGAGAATAGGATATAAGCTCTCCAAAACTGAATGCACAATTACTGTATTAACACCCACTGTACACTTATCCGCAGAAAATACATGTTTATGCTGTTCTGTACAGTACACTCTATCCACAGGTATCACATGGCCTCTGTGAGGAAGGGATGGTATCAATAGTAGGCACAGGCACAATGGATTCATGTTTCGAAAACCTTTATTTACACTTTTGACTGGCACAGTAGAATTTCTAACTGGCCCGAACTCTAAAATGGGAGTAATCTCGACCACTAAACAATAACAAAACCCGTCCAAGGCAGTCTGGTCAATATAAAAAAAAAAGGCCTGTACAAAGAAAACCTAACCTTGCCCTCCTTGTTAGAATAACAAATGTGTTAGGGGAATACAAAATGAAAATATTGTCTCAAAAGGAAATGTCAGAATGGCTTCAGCTCCAACTCCCTTCCCCAGGTTCAACCCCACAGGGTCTGGAAAATTTCTCAAAACACAGGATGGGTGGATGGCACAGTTCTGTCCGTTTTTTGGCTTACTGGTACAATGGAACAGTTCTCTCTTAGGCTTTCAACTTCTGGTCGCTCAATCACTTCTTGAGGCTTCGCCCACCTTGCCATCAATACTCAGTTCATGTATTCTCAATTTCTCACAGTTCTGCCCTGGTTTCCCTCTGCCGGGCTGAAGCCTATTTTGGTTTTCACTTTAGCACACAATTTCTCACAGTTCTGCACAGGCTCGAGTCTGTCTTGCTTTTATGGGGGTTCCCTTCCCCACCTTTCTATCTTGCATATCTTTCTCACTGTCGTAGACTTTTGAGATTGCAAGGAATTAACTTAGACCTCTGCATGACCACTTCAACTTCTCTTTCAACAATCCTTCAATTTGTAATTTTCTCTGGTAGCACCAATGCCTCTTGGTACTTGTAGTTCTATTCTCTTTCACTTGCCTTCTTGGTCTTTCTCCACAGTTCTTATTGTTTACTTTTCCCTCTTGGCATATTTAATAGTTCACAAATATTACGTTCCTCTTATTCAATCTTCTTTCTTTATTGCGGTTTCCTTTCCCTCTGCTTTCAATATCTTTCAAATTCCATATACAAATCACAGAGACTTTCGAATGTGCAACTTTCTCTCGCAGGACCACTCTGCTACTTTGTATATTTGTCTTTTAACAATTGTCCTGTTCATTCAAGTTTTATTGGCACACGCACAACCTTCAACTTTGCAAATGACAGTCACTTTCCCTTTAACATCAACCAGACGTTTGTTTGTCTCGATAACTCAATGGCTATGTTAACTGGATTTCTTTCATCTCATTTTTGCAGCTCAAGGCCATTACCAATGCCTCTACTGCTCTTCTCCAACTCCGCCATTCAGCAGGGAGGGTGGATGGTCACTTGCTGACAACTGGAAGGTTTCTTTCCTCTGCTCGCTCGGCTTTGCTTTTTGAACGCTCGTTGCCTCCCAAAAGCATGAAAATCTTGCCTGGCTTTCTCTTGATCCATTCCACTGCGGATCCGCCCTTTGGCCTTCCACCTTCCACAGCCTGGTTCACAACAGCCTCCGAGGAGCTGTTCCTTCTCGTCCCCAGCCTCACTCAAAGTGTGCTTGTGTGGGCCACCTTTCATCTTCACTGGGAGTGCTAATAAGTGACAGGTTTACATCTTTAGGATTTAAATGCCTGACTCTGCCTGGCCTCAATACAGGGACAGCGTAAGGCAGGGGAGGCAATCCTTCTAACCTCATTCCTCATCTTCTTTGATGCAGTACATTTGTCAGGGAGAAGTGGGGAGGAATTATGGGATTTGCATTTTCCCATAATATAAGTGGCAATAGGGATTAGATTGATGGTGTAAAAAGGGGTATACCATGTCTCGCCATTGGGTGTTTCTCCCCCACTACTAGAGGGTCTTCCCCATGCCACCTGAGTATGGGATCCCCGGGGACTAGGTTGTGAAACACCCCCTCAATTTCCAAACCTTCTAAAATGAAGACACTTACCAACCTACAGGTGCAACAACATAGACATTTGGGACATGGCACCAACACATGCCAATGAAAGCCACAGTAAATGTGTTTTATGTGTGTATTTATGTCCAAAACCATGCTTGAATTGGCAAATACCTATGCGCATGTCTGAAAGTGCACAACGTGAATTCTGCAGAAAGCATTATGATGTCAGGGTAGCTAAAGTGAGGAACGTTGCTTCCCGAATCTTCCATATTCATCTATGGAAAATGTTTTTTAACTAGAATTGGCCTGGGGAATTGTGAGGCTTGCATACACTGTGGTGTGTGCTGCAAAGTGGAATACTCCAATGTCTTTCTTGCCCCTACAGGTGGGTGTATACGAGCGAGAATCAGCTGAATGGGAGCAGTCACTGGGGCTTCATTGCGACGTACAGTGGGGCGGGCTACTACCTGGATCTTGCCAAAACAAGAGAAGAAACGGCAGCGCAGATCGCCTCCCTCAAGAAGAACTTGTGGCTGGACAGAGGGACCAGAGCCGTCTTCTTTGACTTCTCAGTGTACAATGCCAACATCAACCTGTTTTGTATCATCAGGTAAATAAAGATGTGGGAGTGAGGTGTGGGGCAACGTTTGAGTCCTGCAGGGGTGGGGAAGAGTGGTGTTATGTAGACTGTACTGTACCTTCTGCTAAGTGAGGGTAATTTGATCTTTGTACTTAAAGGTGTGGTGGGAATTGGCAGGGGAATTGATAGAAGAGGAATGGATGTTTTTTAAGTCGAAGTAGAAAACTGCCATGTACAAAACTTGGAGGTCCAAATAGGTCGGTCTTAAAATTGTTGGATGGTAAAATATTCCTGTGGAAAACTTGCAGATGTTTCATAAACATGACAAGCCGCTTGCGCCCTTCATCCTGGACCTGGACGTATTGGACTCCAGAAATGAACACAATATTCCATATGACACATCACTGTTTTGTCCACTTCTTTTTCAACATTGATGTGGATACAGCTTTCCTCGTCACACTGCTGCTCTTCTCGGTGTGGTCAGGGTCGTTTTTTGTAGTAGTAGCGTCAACAGACTACTGGCTTACAAAAATTAGACACCAGGTACATTAATCCGTACCGATTAATGCTCCTATATTTCCTCCATCTCTGAGGTATTTTTACACTGCTATTGACACCATACAATGTAATACGATTAGTGAAGGGCTGTATACCAGTTCTAGCCATTGAAAACAGTTTGTCCGGCGCCCGCCTGATGTCAGTAATGGAACATAAAGAAATCAGCCATTCGCTTCTTAGAGCAGACAGCACATGTATTCAGAACGTGCACAGCATAGGCCGAGGGAAAATGTTTACAACTCCTTCTTACGAAATAGTAATTACTGTGTGGGAAGATTGGTTCTTTCGAAGACTTCTTTGTGAAAAACATCTTTTCAAGAATGATCTGAATTTGCTGGTTGTGTATAAGGTAATCTCTTTTTCTCTTTGCAGTTTATGGGGGGTTATCCCCATGCTTCTCAGCTTTACCCCATCCTGTTCCCTCCTTGACAGTTATAACCCGTTTTTATTTGCTTAATGAATTTTATTAGGTCGTCCTTACATTATCCACTTTGTCACAAAAGACGTTTTTGGAAAGATATTTTGACAGATTACTGAGATTCAGCCGCTGCCTACAAACTGATGTCATGCTATAAAATGGGTTCTTGTTTACTTTTCCACAGGCTGTTAGTTGAGTTCCCAGCCACAGGCGGCCTGGTCACGTCCTGGCAGTTCCAGACCGTCCGGTTAATCCACTATATCTCCCCCTTTGACATCGTCATGGCAATCTGTGAAGTTGTGTTCTGCCTCTTCGTTGTGTACTACATAGTGGAAGAGATCCTGGAAATCCACATCCACCAGCTGCATTACTTCCGGGGCTTGTGGAATTGTTTGGATGTGGTTATTGTTGTGGTGAGTAGCTGCTTCACTGGTGCTAAGAACAATGATCTGAGTTGGTGTGTCCTGGATGAATGAATCAAAATGCACCATAAATTAAACTATGGCTGGTGGCCTTCTAGAAAGAAGTGCACAAAAGGTATGGTCGATCTTGATCTAGTGCTTGCTGTGTAATTATTCTGTCCATTGTGAGTTTTTGGGAGCCGACGGACTAATTGATGGTAACTGAAAAAGTGTCAGCGTAGCCGGTCAGCGCATGGATGGAGTATGGGCATTTAAGAGAATATGATCTTTGAGAAATGCGGGGCTCATTGAAGTAGAGCGGTCCATTCCACATGCAACCAATTTTACACACCCCGAGCCACCTTACTGCCTTTTTCTTACCTACTTCTTAATGTGAGTCTGGAGAACTGGGGGTCGTTAATGAGACAGTGCGCTAGTTGGTACCACAATAGTAAAGGGGTATGGCCTGCTGCAATGATACACTTCCACTGGCATCCCCTCGTAAGCACCAGTACAGGTAAGCATGTAGATAATTAGGGAAGTATAGGTTCAATGCGCAGATCCCCAAAATGATTGTACAAAATCCCTATGTCAAGTGAATCTGGCTTCAAATTCCATTTGAATGGTTACTAGACAGCCGACACGTGTTTCGACGCTTCAGGCCGTTCTCAAGGCTGTATATCAATCCAAAAATTATTATATCATCAAATATGCAATACAGAATCATGAGCCGAAAACAAAAATTGTAAATAAAACATCCCAATTGCAACAGAATCATGGAAAATAATGTTGAATAAAAAATAACCTACCAGTAATGAGTACATGGTTGGAGTCCATAGAAAAAGAAAAGAAATAGAAAAACAGCAAGTTATAACATATACAGTTGATATACATCTGGTGATCTACAAAAATAAAATATCACAAGTCTAAGTGATGTTGTATATTGTAGGTGGCTTAAGAGAAGATATAATTCAGGAAAAATACTCTACCTGAGGCTGAAATAGCAGGTACGTGTTCAGGGGTCGAATCCCCACGATATTTCGTAAGCAAATAGTCCACACTGGCGCCGTTGGGCATAACCAGTGTAAATGGCGGTAAGACGAGTGACGCACATGCACAAACTATTCTTAAGGACACATACCCACTGGAGGGTGAGTTAATTACACTTTCTACTGATACTGACCTTGATTTTTCTCAATACAATCCCTAAGCCATTTGCATTTATCCGTGGATTTACCCAGATGGGCTCTCTCATTACCATTACAGGTAATAACTGATTGCGAAAAATACCAAACTGTTCACCTTACACTCTGAATCACAGTATGTAGCAACTTCCCACATGCTCATCACTAGCATTTATGTCAATTTATGACACTCATAGCTAAGATGCTTAGCCCATGCTAATTCGGATTTTCTTTCTTTTGTATATGTCATAAGTTTCTGTTTTTTTATTTCTTTTTCTATTGACTCCAACCATGTACTCATTATTTATTATTCAACATTATTTTCCATGATTCTGTTGCAATTGGGATGTTTTATTTACAATTTTTGTTTTCGGCTCATGATTCTGTATTGCATATTTGATATTATAATTTTTGGATTGATGTACAGCCTTAAAAACGACCTGAAGGGTCGAAACACGTGTCGGCTGTCTAGTAACCATTAAATTGGATTTGAAGCCAGATTCATTTTGTCATATGGACTTTGTACAAGAATTTTGGGGATCTGCGCATTGAACCTATACTTCCCTCATCTTCATACTTCTTAATGTGGACGCCCTGTTCCCAATTCCTACAACTTCCTCTCTGCCCACCCCTCATCTTTCCAACACATAGCAAGCTCTGGGAACCCGGGACTAGCAGCACTCGGCAATATCCACTATGACAAGCATCCATGCTGCAAGACCATTACAGAGGTAGCAGGCCCAGTAGAACTGCCTGTTTCGTTACATTTGCAAATTGTGTTGCAAGGCATAGCTCCTTCTCGGAGTAAACGATTATCCAGTTGAAACATTGAAAAAAGATGTTTTGGTGCTGTTATTTTCTTTCATGTTTCAGCATGAAAATTAAGCATTATGACAAAACAGAATTATTTTGTAAATGTATCTTGAAGCAGTTGGAAGCCATGCTGCTCCACCATTGGAGGAGGCGATCAAGAACAGCGCCCATAGAGATTTGCTGGGTTCAGTGATCTTCTTTTGACATTTTGAAGTCCAGATATCGCATTCAGATTGTAAAATATTCTATCTCTGAAATTGTGTTTATGCTTGATCTCGTGCTGAGAAAAGATGAAATTGGAATTCTATCTGGGAACGGAGCAGGCCATGACTCATATTGTATTCCTTTCATTGATAAATGGTATTTATACAAGGCACTGTACATATATTATAATCGGTAGCGTTTGACCTTGTTGACCACTCCATACTGGCGGACAGGCTTATGTCGGTAGCTAATTGCTCACTGGCCGCCACCAAATGGCTTCTCTCATTCTTATCTAATCATTCTTATCTAATAGATCTAGTTGGGTGTGTGCCAACGAGGCAAAGGCTCCGGCTATTCAGGTACTCTTTGGAGTCCCTCAGGGAGCCAGTCTTTCTCCTTGTATCTATAATATCTTCATGGCTCCTTTCTTCGCTCATCTCACTCAAGAGGGCATACTCTTTTCTAACTAGGCAGATGACACACAATGTGTCATCCCCCTCGCAGGCCAGCACAACCGGGACGAGAGCGAACTCAATCGCACTTTCTCCATTATTGAAAAATGGTTGATGCTGAATAACCTGGCACTTAATCGTACTAAGATCAAACTCATGGTGGTGGGATCAGAAGACATCCTAGCCAAACTTGACTCAGCCTATAATACTTCCAGCTGGGGGAAACTCAAATCGCCACCCTCCCTAAAGTTAAAATCTTGGGAGTGGTCCTGGATCAGTCGTTCAATATGAATTCTTACGTAGCCAGTACAGTCGCTTCCGCTACTTACTATATTAAGCTACTAGCCCACCTGAGACCACTTATTTCTAAACAGAATGCTGAGTCTATTGCCAGAGCCATTGTAGGAGCTAAGCTTGAATATTGCTGCAGTTTTCTGGCTGGCTCTAGCAAAGCTACTATTAATCGTCTTCAGGTAGTTCAGAATGGGGCGGTTAGAGTCGTAGCATGGGTATAGGGCCCATGTTTCGGAAGCGCGTCGAGCCCTGCATTGCCTCCCTGTGGAGGCTCGAATATCCTTCAGACTTTCGGTTATCATCTTCAAATGCCTCATGAGTACTATGCCACCTTACTTACAAAGGTACATAGAAAAAAAAACATGCCTTAGAAAGTTGCGCTCCAACAACCAAAATCTTCTCTGTCAGCCAACATTTAAAACCAAAAAAGCGCAACTGGGTGCCTTTGTGTTCATGGCCCCGGCACTTTAGAATGCTCTACCCAGCCAGTTGAGAAGCTCTTCAGTTTTGAGCATCTTCAAAAAGGGTCTTAAAACCTTCCTCTTTAATTAGCTCTCCAGCTGATTGCCTACCTTATGCAACCTTTCCTGTCCCAGGACAGCCTTTGATTGTCTCTCTGTCAGGTTCGTCTTTTTGTCCGCGCCCTCAGACCCATGGGTCTATGGATGCCCATTATAAATGTAATAAAGTAAAAGTAAAGTAAAAAGTACATTGTTTTCCAAAAATATACAATTTACATGTATGAATAGTTTACAGATGGAATTGTGCAACAAAATGGCGAGCCGTGATGAAGAGTGAATTTGAAGTTGATTTTGAAGACAGTCAAAGTTGGTGTGAGATATGGAAACAATAAGAGTATTCCATAGTTGGGGGGGGGGGGGGCGTTGAGGTTGAAGGAGCATAGTGTGGAAATAGTTGTTTTGCTGAGTGTTTTTCACATCCAGTTGGTTAAATGGATGCGATAATAGCGAATAGATAGGGCACTGCAAGCGAATGAAGTACATTGTAATGGAGACTTTGAGCCAGTGAACATAAGCAAGACAGGGAAAAATGGGCTAGATCATGAGATTTGAACGCCCGAGATGAGTCCTACAGATTGAAAAGGCAGGAGAGCATATAAAGGAAGTTCAGCATTCAGTGAAGCCAGGTGGATTAGAGAGAAGTGGGTCAAAGTTTTACAAAATTTTGCTAGAGGAACTAAAACATAGGGCAATATTTTTAATTAGTTGAAGACAAGATCGTTTGATGGCAAAATTCTGTTCCCTGAATGCAAACAATGGGACATGCGAGCAAACACGCCCACGACTCTTTAATGTGATCCTCTTTCCTCAGTGCAGTTCCCATTCGCAGTAATGTGCACCTCACACCAGGAAACACTGCCTCATAGATACCTTATGAACCTACTTTCATTACCGTCCTCTGTTAGAGTCATCGGTGGGCCGTACTCTTCGTCACTTGTCCTGCTGCCTTGGATGTACCTCAAACCCTTTCTCTTTAGAGATCACTGTACTTCTGAGTCTGGGTTTTTAAATGAAGAGTACTACGCCAAGTTCCCCAACCAGAATCTGCAAGCTGTGGTCTTGGATGTGGGGGATTGATAATCGTGCTCAGATGTCTTTGCCTTTGCTTCATCCTCTGCTTCTGGATTCACCTTCCATGGATGTGCTCCACGCATCCATGGATTCAACTCCACCTGGTAGAGCCCTACACTCTTTAGTAAATCCCTTTACTACCCAGAATAGTGGCCTCAGAAATACCACACCCTCTTTCACCTCTGTCAGTTCTAACTGAAAACATAACTGGTGTTGTGTTCTGTTGAGGGGTGTGGGAGGAGACTATCCCTCTCTTCATGTTGGGGTTTGAGGGCAACAGCTTTGTAGATGATGCAACAGGATTCAAAGGTGATACATGCTTTCATCAAGTGCCAGTGCAGCTCGATGAAGGTTGTGTGGTGTGGCTGAATTTGCTGAGTCCTTTGATGATCTGTGCTGCGTGATGTAGGAGACATCTGAGGAGTGCCAAAGTGGTCGCCGGTAGGCCTTCCAGGATGGCACTGTCACCCTCCAGGTGGGAGAGGACAAGCCTTGGACAGTATATCTGGCATTGTTTGCATGGTTGAACGGTTTGATTTTAAGCAGGCTGACTGCAAAAGGCACTTATAAAAACATGTGTGGACTTAAAATGAAACCAAGAAGTCACACTGAATGAGAGACAAGATTGAAACAGTGGAAACCTACATAAACTAGAAGGCTTCAGTATCCATAGTTATATCTAAGTAGTGCGATTTTGAAACGATGGTCAATTTTGAAATGGACATGCTTGCCATATCTGTTGCTTCAACCATCATTTAATAACCGAAGGATGTGAATTAGGAATATTTTCAAAGGTCTTGCAGATTAAAAGAAAGGAATATTGAGACTGAGAGAAGTTCAGAGAGGGCGGACATACTATGCTAGGGTGATGGTCCCTCGGGTTGTGAATCCCTTGGATGCGAGACGCATGGATAGCACACTGGATTCTGCCCATTGAGATTGGTTTTGCCAAGAGTGTCAATGCTTGGCTTCTTCCTCCTGCTTCCAGGCCCCTTGGTATTGGATATATACCTTTGGCGCTGTGTTGTCTCGAAGAACTCAAAAATGGCCCTCAGCTCCCTCAATTTAGATAATTTCTGAGACTGTTAGTCACTTTATCTCATATGTGCTGATAAGCTGACATATGTGGCCCCACATCTGAAGTGAAGGTTTTGGTGAATTCTTATCGCCTGAATTGTACCATAGATTATTTACCAGCTAAGGAAAGTTGTGGCCCTTCTATTGATTCTTAAGGAGCATATGCCTTTTTAGATCCCAGCTCCTCCGGAACTTCCTGTATTTGGTTACAACAGAGGGACGAAAATATTTTGGGCAGCGTTTGAACAAAGATTGGTGTATTAATATTTAACTGGGTTTCCGGTCCCAAGAATGCCGGAATTCGTTATTTTCTCGTGGTATGTATGTATTGCTTTCACATGTAAGTGCCTGTAATTTTTTGACATACAGAATATTGTTATCTTGTACTAGATTTTAATTTTGTACATTGGACATGTTAAAGTATTTTTGTATAATTTTGATATTTGTTGAGCAAGGCAATTTATTCAGGACTGTTCTCTATGATTCGCAACAGAGGTAGTCTGCAAAGTCTAAAGACTTGGGACGTGTCTTTCCTTTAATCTGATGCCATGTCATATGGGGCTGTCCGTCAATGGTTGCTTAGTCTTCACAGTTCCTTGGATGTCACAAAAATGGTAACTCCTTTCCAATGCGCTTGATCACTGGAATCCTGTCCTTGGGAGCTACAAATGATAAATGATGGGTGCCTTTACTAGAAGAGGAAGCTTTGCTTCCGGCTTTGTGTAAAACCAAGTCCAGTATGCAATGAGCTCACAACCCAGCTTCCCCACCCCAGAATATAAGCTACAGCCCCTTTGTCATGCTAGATTGTCTTCCTTGACTTTGCTGATGCCTTCTGTTGGAGGGGATTCTCAGAGTTCCGATATTCAACTTCAACACTACCCTACCCCCTCCCTTGGTTGCAGAAGAAAAACCTTGGTGATGTTGGTAGTGAAATGTTCTCTTTCCTATTAAGCAAAGATTTTGGAAAGGCTGTTGAGAAGATTTCTGTGGTTTCACCACTAGCTTGAGATCTTGGAGGAGATTGCAAAATTGGGCAGCATCTGCTTAAAGCCTGCCTTCCGTTGGGGCATGATAATCAATAATCCAGGAACCGATGGAACATCATCCCTTTTCATGTAGCATTCCAACAATCTGAACTGTTGCCTGGTGAATATTTCGAGAGGTGGGACAATGAACAAAAGCTATTTCTTGTGCTTCTGAACCATATGTTGAGATTCCTGTAGTCCATCAGAAGACTAAGGCCCTCATTATGAATGATCCGATCCAGAAAAAAGTACCAGTAACAACGATGCTGCAGGTACGGACTGTGAACTACTGGCAGGCCTGACCGGCAGAAAAATCGCCGGAGCACCGGCACTGTTACCAACGGTGCTTCAGTGTTTGCATTGGGGCCTTCCTGTTCTGCCGCCGCCCGCAATATCCCGGCATTTCCGGGGTATCGGGCGGTGGAAACGGTAAGCTGAGTTTGCTGGTAGGCACTGGCGGCCTACCGGCAACCTCATTATGAGGGCCTGCATATTTGAGAGGATTCCTCACATGGAGCACTCTGAAATGCAATCTTATGCTACTCATAGAATGGCGCAAGAGCCGTTGCTCGGTTTAGCAGCTATTCCGACATGCTCTGCTGCAGTGGCCCTATGGGTTACAGATTTGCAAGAGTGTGCGTCCAAATCATACTCATCCATAGTGGGCGGGGGATTTAATATGCCCTTTCCACCAGGAGACACAACCTTTTGTCTGGACCTGCCATCTGTGTTAAAAGTACCACATATGCCCAGCCATTGTGAGAGCTGCTAGGCCCCGCACTGTCACACATTCCCCAATGCTGAGGTTGGGATTCGCAGGTTGAGGGATAAGGTCTGGAACTGGTTGTGGAATTAAAAGAAGCTTGAGGACAAACATGGAGGGTCATGCGTCATACGTTCGATCGGGTCTTTATTAAGAATGAAAAATATTTTTATGTATATTACCATATATATGATTTCATTTTTCCTTTCTTGCTAATTATTTGTTTTGCCCTTTATTTTTAAATAATGGGGAGTTAAACTCCCCTGTCCCCAGTCCATTCCACATCCCTCCCCTTCTCTGACATTTGCATCTCTCCACCCCTTCTTTTCACTTTATGCACCTTCCTAAATTGCACATACATTCCATTTCCCAACGCCCCTTCTCAATGGCGAGGTCACGCTGCTGGGTGCCTAATGGATTTTTCGAATTATAGACTGTGCACTGTATGACATTATGTGCCATTGTTTATTTACGGGGAGCGCAGTAGTGGCCAGGTATTTCGGTTGACGTTTTGTGGGCAGTTTGGCTGCCCTATTAGTTCCATAGTAGTTCTATGTTGGTGCAGATTGCCAGCCTTTGGCTAGCAAGTTTGTGGTATTTTATTTTTAACTAGATTTATGTAATTTCCTCCCGCTCATATGAAGCCTTTCGGTTTCATAGTTGTATTTTGGAGTATAGTGCCAGCCTTTGGCAACCAATTTTGTGGTATTTTATGAACTAGATTTATGTAATTTCCTTACCCCCATGTCAAGTATTTTGGGTCCATTTTTGTAACTTGGCTGCATCAGCAAGAAGCATTGTGGGCACAAATAATGTAGCGCCATCTTTTTTCGTTTAGTAGTTACCTAAATTGTATGCAATATCAGCGTTTAAAATATTTGTAGGCTATACAGCTCCACAGCAGCGAGGCTTCTATTTATTGATGGTTCTTGATCATTTCTAGTACGATCAAAGGGTTCCATGTGTTAATATCCCTGCAATACAAAAATATCACCATATTTTTGCAGCGATATGAAGCCATGGAACCTGTGGGGGACACCCACGCAGACCCCATAATTTTTTTACTGGAGCGTGGGACATCCCTGCAACCCCCAGTCCCAATAACCCCATAAATTATCCCCTCTAATAATATCCCCTATGGCCTTATCCCACGACCATATATATGGCTATAGTATTGGTGGGGAAAATATTGCCTGATAACGATCGAAGTGAGTGTTAGTAATGCTGGATGTTTTTTTTTTTTTGTTGTTCTACTGTATAGTGCTTCGCCCGCACAGGCTTCCACCAGACAGATTCCGCTGGTATGGTGGACGCGGTCTACTGCTCCCTCAGGCGGGCATGACTGAGTGGAGAAGAGAATTGCCTAGCACAGCTCATCATCTCCCCTGACCACTGTTTGATCCCCGGATTTGATAATTTAGTATTGCCTCCTCAGGACCGTGGAAACAAAATGCTGTCCCTCCAGTATGTATGTATGTATGTAGTCGATTGGTGTAGTGCAGAGGAAGCACTGGTGCACTGCATTTGGCACACACGTTACCTCTGCATTAAAAAACGACAATAAAATAACTATAGGGCCTGTTCTGACCAATGGAATGTTGATTCTCTATTGCCTTCATTTGATGGCCATTATTTATATGGTTAAATACAAGTCTACAGATTTTGTGCTGTCTTTTTCCTGGGTCCCAGGTCCACCTGCTCATGGCTTGATTGACCTTGCTTGATCTACAGGCGATCGGTGCGATGCTCCCATGATGTAACTCCTCTGGGACCACCCTCGTGGAGTAGCGCATGAGAAGTCAGGGATGTTGTCCCTTTCATCGTCTGCCTGGCATTTTAACGTGCATATTACAATGAATATGCTCATCGAATTTTTTAGGGGGGTGGGAAAGGGCAGATAAGCGTTTGGGCGGGTAGGCAATAGCCAAAAATAAGTGTGGGAGGGCCCCAAAAAAAGATGAGCATTTTCGTTGGAATGTACACGTTAAAATGACAGGGAATGAAATTGCAGGTGATTAAATGACATGGAACCGTCTCCAACATGAAGGTGTTCTGTTCAGGGTGTCATTGCACAGTTACAACCTTGAGAGCATATCTATTCCCCAAATGCAAAATGTCTTGATTGGACCAATGGCTAAGCTCTTGTTCGTTCTCTTTAATGTTTCTTCCCACCTCAGCTATCCGTTGCTGCCATAGCAATTAACATCTACCGCGTGTCGACCGTTGATGGGCTGCTGAAAGATCTGCTGGAGGAACAGAGCACCTTTCCCAACTTTGAGCCCTTGGCGTATTGGCAGCTGCAGTTCAACAATGTTGCGGCGGTGACTGTGTTTTTTGCCTGGGTGAAGGTATGGACATTTCTTTTTTGGGCAGGGCTTACCCATTTGTGAATTCCTTTCTCACCTAACTGTCTGTAATGTAATGTAATGTAATGTAATATGCTTGCAGTCCATCTTCTCTCTGCTTTCTGTTTCGGGGATCTTGCTCAACTGGGCGTGGACCACCCATGCTTGCCCTCCTTTGCGTAGCAGTTGGCAATGGTTGATGTGGTAGCGGAGCACAGTGTAAAGGACACTACTCGCAAGCTATGCAATGAAGTTGCATTCATTCAACCTACATTTTTCGTTGTCTGACCTTAATTGGATGACTACTCCTGTCACTGTTTTCATAACACAGCCTTTGGTTCCCTCCTTGTCCCTGCCCCGTACTGAGGGGGGGAGTGCACATTTATACTGAATAATCAGGGTTGTCTGATTGGGCTATTTGCAGCCTTCCAAAAATCTTGCTGCGCAGGAAAATCTGACTTTGTGCTGCTTTTGGCATTCATTTCCCATTGCATCCAGTTGTGCAGCAAATAGTGCCGTGTTGCCCTTGCTGCAGAGGTGGGGGAATGGTAAAGGCATGCAGCCGAGGGGCGGGGCAAGATGATGTTCATCTGAAATGGGCGCAGTAGGCAGATTGCCCATTAACCAAAGCCGACTGAACTATAACCTCCAAGCTCACAGGGGAGGCCTGCTGCTAGTTAAGGCCTGCCTTGTTGCATGGGGTCCCTACCTTGTAACAGAACCATTTTAGCAATGGGCGTAGAAGTTTTCTTTTTCTGGGGCAGTGCTTCTGAGTGGCGAGGCATTCGCAGTGGTGTTGGAGGCCTGCAGGGGGAATTTATTTAGCAATATACTAATTCGGCTTTTCACAAAATAGGAATATGGTATTGTAAAAGTTCAAGCACTTCCAGCCTAATGTGCTCGTTTTCATGGCGAATTGGGCGTGTGCAGATTTTTCGAATTGTTCCATATCGGTTCCATTTGCGAATGCAGTCCTGGTTTTTGCTCTGCATTCTGGGACGTGTAGTGCTTGGTTTATAATTGTCAGATGGTGCAAACGGGGAAGCAGGACTGAATGGGCTACCTACACCTTATGGGGGCACGTTCAGAGCTCTGCACATGCCAGTCCCCTGGGATTGTTTTGGGAATAAAACAGAGATACTACTTTGTGTTCTATACTGCTATATTTTCTGAAATACAGCACTTCATATTTACTTTGCTGTCACTGATTGTAAATTGTGTTGCCTTTCTACCAGATTTCTCTCAAATATTGTGCTGTATCATGTACCATATTCGCCCATTATTCTTTTGCTTTTTTAATTCTGCAGGGACTTCCCCAGATGCTCCTTCGTGAAAGTTTCATTAGGGCCCCATTAAGGCCTGGTGGAGTTTGTGGGTGAAATATCACTAGCAGTAATTGGTACCATTACCAGAGGGATTTAGAAAACTCTGATCAATCACTAAAGTGGCACTTACCCAGGAATAACAGTAGAGGCCATTTTCTTTTTTAATTAAACAGTGGTATTGCAGAAACACCACTTGCTGTAATTCTATCTATCCATTTTCAGTAAATTAATAATGGTGGTAATGGATAGTGTTTAGTAGTTGTTCCTACCACTACTGTAAACCTGTTTCCAATGTGGGGTACATTTTGAGGGCATCAGAGATTGCCACTTTCTCTCCTCCTTCCAATGTTCCAATGATAGCAGTCTTTTTGCTATATTGAATAGAAGTGCTTGCACTTCTATTTTGTGCTGTAACGAAACTTTAAAACAATTGTCTGGACACCGTACAATGCTGGCATGTATTGTGGGTGCAGATGCAGCATCATGGAAGCTTTACAGTGGCAATGGTGATGTACACTGTGTGCACAAGTTTCATGAACATATTTAGCAGTTGCAATGCTGGCATTTATCATGAGCACAGTCCTCATGAACGTTCTTTACAGGGTAAATGGTGCTCTCTATCGTGGGTGCAACATCATGAAAGTTTTACACTGAGATTGCTTCCGGGTATTGTGGGCACATAATAAGCATTTTACAATGGCAATGCTGGTATATATTGTGGACACGTGCATCATGAACATGTTGTTGACCTGTCTATTGATTTATTTGCATGTGTTAACCTACTGAACAGTTAGTAAGTTGTATGGCCTGTTACTGAATTTATTTCACAAATTGTGCGATAACGTTTACCATTTCAACTCATTATTTTAAAAACATTCTCACAGGGAATCACGCAGCCCCCTGTTGCATTACTTGTAGGTCCATCACTACACTCAGTCCCTCGTGCTGATTCGGAAGAAATTCTAATGCCCATCCACAGTGTACAGGAGAAGTCAAATACCCCTACCCGTAGCTCCTCCCCCATGTTGCCTATATGTTGAGAGCCGGAAATTGCGACATGAGTAGTACCAGTGAGCATGCCTATACCGCAAAGAATCCTCGAGAAAATGTATCCACTGAGAAAACTCTATATGCTTTCAAGAAGGAGAAATGGCCTTCTGGGAAAAGTCCCCGGAGAAGTATGAAAATGAATGAGAAAAAAGACTGACGTCACATTAAACAGAACTGATGGATCGAGAAAAACACAAATAAAGAATATAGACATTCTATAGGATCTGAGGATGAGGTGTTGAAGAAAAAGCAACATTTCGGGATCAAAATGAAGATGCTGCTGCATAGAAACACTGGAAAAAATGCAAAGTCATTTTACAATTGTACAGATGCTTTAATGTAAGTAGACAAAATAATCCTGAGGCAGGCTACGTAGTGAATAGATTGCGGCAATGTGCCAATATATATATACATAGGAATGTATAGAATATGGATGTTCCACAATGCACTTTAGCAAATTTGGACCCCGTGAATAGAAAGGGCTTGAAGTGTGGTGCAGTTGAAAATAGCTGATGGCGAAGGAGAATTCAAGAAAGGCTGGCTGGTCCAGCACCAAGAGTCGGGTCATGATTCATTCTGTACCCTGATCTGTTCCCTTTTCAGATTTGGAGTCCCTCTCTTGATGTTGAGTCTCAGACAAATTCTTGAACCATTCACAGGACAAGAAGATTTTGGACTATCAATTTACATGAATATGTGCTGAAAGCTATCACAATTGTTGTTGTGTGCTTGTTATTTTTATCTTGTATGACTCTGCAATAATTTGATTGTAGGTGTTATTAGGTGATCTGTACACTCACTAATATTATTAGTGGGTTAAAAGAAATTTTGGTTTTGGTAGACGGCAGACTACCCCTGATGAATTTCTGTTTACTTTGCCTACACACACGTTCAGAAACAAACATGTTGGGGAATTGATGAATGAATGAATGAGTATGTCTGAAACTTGAATTAGAATGAATGTAGTGAGCGATTAGGTTGATTCTGGTGACATCTGCACAACACTACCCCAGAGTGATATCAATTTCCTTTCACTCCTGGTTTTCACACTGCTTATTATTTCTTGGCATCTGTGGTGATTACTCTATATATTTTTTTGTTTATTCTGCTGTTTTACTTCCTAATTGTGAAGAGGTACATGTTACCAACATTTACACTCTATACCAGTTGTCTGGTTATTGAAGTCTTTTAAATGTTTGACTATGAACTAACTCATAGTTTCTTAATGATGCTGAAAAATTAATAAATGACATATATATTTTTTTAAAAACTTGTTTGGAATGTAATCATTAACTAGTGACTAATGCTGCAAGCATTGGGACGCTATTTGAAAAGGGATCAAATCAAGCCCCTTGGCACTGTTTTGTGTGTTGTTTTAGGCTTCGCCTACAAAGTATAGAGGTTGTGCCAAAAAGAGGGCTCATTAATCCTCTTACCTCCCCATAGGTGTTTGTTTGTCGGGTCACCGTGAGCCTGATTGCCTGTCAAAGAAGCTACATGAATGTGAGAAAGAAACAAACTTCTGTTTGAGGTGAAATGGAAAAAGACTGAAGGTGCCAAGCGTTCATCATTTAATAGTATTTTATGCAACGAAAAGCTCAAACGTGGTCTCCAGCCACATGGTCAGATAGACCTAGACTTTGGGTCGGGCTACACCAAAACCAGAAGATAAGACCATGACACACTCCCTTTTATTCTCAGCCACAGTGAGCCTCTACAAGGCCAAGTTCAAAGCCTAATTGAATGACACACCGCAGGAGTGATGATAGATGTTGGGCTAATTGGGTGGGGAGGCATGACCAGGCCAACCCTCCCAGCACATGGGGTAACAAGCTTGCGTGCTGCTAGCAAGTGGAATATTCCAGAAGGGTACAAGTGTGCCAACCAATTATAGAGGGCCACGTATCAAAGAGCCCTATAGTTTGTGTAACCAATAGGGTGTGAGTAGTAGTATGACACGGAAGATGACTTGCATTTGGAATGGGCTAAGTTGTCCACCTGATCTTGGAGACCCAATCCCAACCCCCGCCAGTATGGAACGTATACCTAGATGTGCCCTTTAAGCCTATATCATCCCCTAGTAGGGTTTTCTTATTTGCCACGTAGGATGACGTCAGTAGTGACATATTTCTAGTACAAGAATGTTGTTTTTTCATGAAATGCTTAAAGGGCGAGAAATCAAGTTGATGTCCATTGTAACTCCCTGTTTTAGATAATTGTTAATAAAACTGTACTAAGTTTTTCCAACTTCCTAAATCCGTTTGATTATTGATGTATGAGTAAGTTCTGCATCCCCATCCATCTCTAAGTATTGCTACCTCGTCTTAAAGGGCCCCAGTTCCCGGTGTTCAACTGAAAAAGTTCACCAGCTGCCACTGACCCGCAATTATTTAAAATGTTGATGCCACCTCAAAAGCCATCCGCCCACACTGGCATAAGAATGTGTAGGACACAGCAGTCTCAACTGTGCACCTGCGAGGCCAGGGCAGCAGGTAGAATGTACTGCTGAATCACATCCAGCTCTCCCTCCTAAACCTCAGACTGGAATCCAGCACGGCAAGCTACTGCTGAAAGAACTTCACACATCGTGCCATGTTCTGGGCTTTCATTACGTTAAAGCATGTGCTGCCATGCTTGGCCGCTCATATGCATGTTTGAACTTCCTGGTCGCTGCCCAATGAACAGTGGTGGGGGTGTCTGGTGATGCAGCCCTGCAGTTGCTTTTGCACTGCTATTCTAAGTCAATCACCCATCCTCACGGATTTGCCAATCTTGTTCCTTTCCTGCAGTCAATTCTTTAGGGTTTTTGTCAAACTTGATGGGCTTTTGAGCCGCCTATGCCTCTTTCCTATTGCCATGCTTCCTCAGACATGTCTTTTAAAAGTAACCTGCCTTGTGTGGGTCCTGGAGAAGCGTATTATCTGTGTCAGATCATCAAAGAGACTATATGCGTTGCCGGCCTTGTGCAACTGCTCTCAACGTTATTCTTTTCAAGTTATGGTTCTTTCCTCGGAGCTGTAGCCCATAAGCAAGTGAGACTTTCGGCACTAAGAATACTACATCCATCAAAGGTATCCCAACTATCTAGATAATACATTTCTGGTGCCAACAGCTATATGCATATCATTTGGAGCTGCTTCTCACTGTAACAAGGTTTCCATCCCAAAGACTTTGCATTTTTCTACTGGCTATTAGTGGAGCTCCCATCTACTCTGAACACATATCCAGGACTGCAAGAGTGCTCACCTGGCATCTGAAAACCGATTGCATCTCCACATATTTCCAAGGCCTTCAATGCCTGGTAGGGAGACTACTGTACTCACCCAAAGCATTTTCTGAGGCGTAGGCTATATTATAATATGTCATAGGTTATCTATAATGTGCCTAATACCCAGAGGTTTCTAATCGCGGACCCGGGGATCGAACCTGTGGTGCTCAGTGTCGTCTTGCTTCCAAGGCGAGCATGTTAGTCCTGAGCTATCCTCCAGAGACGATGCAGTCTCTTAGAGAATATTACTGATTCTCTTTTAGAAAAAACTTGAACCTTAGTGCAGGGTACTTTGTCTCCAGCTGGACCCGCTAATAAGCCCAATTGCACAGGCTTTTGGCAAGGATTCTGTCCCTTCAAGGTATTTCACAATAACATAGCATAGGGAACGAACAAACAAACGATTATATGGGAAAGAAAGAGTCGGAGAATTCACCACTGCCAATGAGGTTCCTTGCTACTATTGTGGGCAATAAAGAGTGCCAAACACTTACAATCATTATAATTATAATTGGCTTTTTATAATGCGCTTAATTATGAAGAGGTCTCTAAGTGGGTACCCAGGATTCAAACCTGTTGTTGTTGTGAGTTGTCTTGCTTCCAAGACAAGCATGTTGCCACTGAGCTATGCTACCAGTACCAGTACCCGTACTCGTATATGATTGTGATATAGCAATGCGATAGTTAACCTAACTCAAATCATTGTAAATGAATTGGTCCTAATAGCCGTGGCCAAACACATTAACAACATGCAATGTAGCCAGCTGCAGTAAGTTGTCACCTTTCCACCTTTGCCAAAACAAATGAGGTGATGGCTGGACGGTTTAGAATGAATCTTAAGCCTCTGGTAATTGCTCTGCGTAACCCTCCTGACCATCGTTCCTCCGCCTGACAAGCCATTAAAGAAAGGGGGAAGACCATAGGCAAATCGGGCTTGGTCCCACCCCAAATCTCGTGCTCCAAATCTTCTGCATGAGACCACGAGCAACCCCAGACATGTTTAGGCCTTATTGGGTGTCATTAGTGAGGTATAGCCTGGCCAATCACCATTGCAGCAGTCTAAGGTAGCAAAGGCTCTGGGATGAGGAGACGGAATAGGTCGGCAGCCCTTCTTCTCCACAGGTATAGCGGACATGCAGTGTGACAAGCTTGGAGAGAGATTGTATCAGAATTCAAGCATGTCCTTAAATCTAGATGAGTACAGAAAATCATAACATGTGTGCAGATCTGAGAAATGTTCACCAAGCTTAACAGACAAGAAGTGCTGAACTAGTAGTGTAGTTAAAGAAGACCCATCCATTGCCTGGGAGTAAATGCAATCTACACGAAGCTTGGGGGCGCACGGCTGGTAGAGGAATGGTTTCTGTTTACAATCTAAGGAGGCAAGCTGGTTTCTATTCAACTTAGGTGTCATCCCTGAGAGAGAGGGTGTATATTGCCCTTCAACTTTGCGAAGTAACAAAGTTTTCACAGTCAACTTCCATGGGCACTCTTGTTTCCCTGATCACAGATCTATAGGCTGAAGCTATGTTTTTAACATAGGGCCTCCACGTAAAATGGGGCGGAGGCACCCGCAGCAATAGGACCGGGATCCAGTTCAGCCGATCAAAAGCATGTCCGCCTCCCCCATTCATTCCTGTAGTAGAGCTGATATGAATCATGAGGTGCACCTGTAGTTCTGATGGCCAAACTTGTTTCTCGAAGTGCCTGTTTAACATTGGACATTTCAGGTAACATTGATTGGGTTGCAACCTTTGAATACTCAAATATCTAACCTACCGAATAGGTTACTTACCTGTAAACTACAATACATTCTTCCTACCTTTAGACAGGATAAAGTACTGTTTTCATAACATCTTTTCATAGTCATTCCTCTATTGAATATTATATTAAACGGTTTCTTAAACTGCTCTTCACATCGCCAAAGAGTTTCTCTGTTCTGTGCAACCATCATCGCTAACACTAGGTCTGCCAAGGATTCTTTGAAGGAAACCTTTTGTCTAGTTGTAGGTCATTGTCTCTCAGCCCTGAGAACAGAGATGAGAGAATCGTTCCAAACATCTTATGCGACGGACGAGTTCAGATTTGGGTCCTGTTGTTTATCCTTCTGTCTGGGGGAAGATCTCAGCCAGCTTCCAAAGGAAAGGCTAGGTTCAAGACTTTCTCTGCCATTTAGTTGCATGATTTCAGGTATTTTATGGGACTGCAGGTGCTCTGGAGGCTGGGTGCTGCCACCTGCTACTTGATAGGTCTGGAGGAGGGAAAGGGTGAGAGTGCCAGGTTCCTGAGCCATCATCAGCCAAAAATCTAACGTGGCAGTCAAGCCTCAGAGAACTCAAGGGCTGGCTGAGGGGAGCAGGAATAATGAGCCGGAATATGGAGAGAAACCTGAGCAGAAAGGACAACATCCAAGTCATGAGGGTTAAGGACCCATGGCAGGGGAACCCTCCCATGATTCAAGAAAAGCCCAGATCTAAAGCAGGCTTTCTGTTACCCAAATAATTTCCAGGACAACAGGAGATACTGTTTGCCCTGACATTCAGAGCCCCCCTGGAAAATTTTGCGCATCAATTATAATGATGCCTGTGTCCCAAGACTACTCCACCCCCTGAGAATTACCAGTCACAGCGATTACTATGTTTACAAGCAGGAGATCAACATGTTTACAAGCAGAAATACCAAGGACTGCATGAATGCCTGGCCGGCCTCTCGGGACATGTCCTTTCCTGGTTTGCATTCTTCTTGGCAGACAGGAGCCAGACGCTACCTATACTTCCTTTCTATTCTTCTCCTACTCTGCTTCCCTGTGGGGTTTCCCAGGAATCTGCTCGGTCTCCCTCTTTGTTTAACATCTACATTCAGCCTCTTGTTTTGCTCATCCACTCCCATGGTTTCCGCTGCTATTCTTTGATGATATAGAAATCCTCATCCGGCTGGACGTGGCTCAGCTGGACACAGCGTCTCAGCTCAGGGGTTGCCTGGCAGCAAGGGGCAGATGGATGGGCAGCAATTGGCGCAAGTTAAATGGAGACAAGATGGAGGTAATAGTGGTTAATCCCCCCCACCTCACGGCCCTAACTCTGGCTTTCCTTCTTCCACCTCAGTCTGGTCCTCCGGTTAATGGCCCTCAGAACTTGGCCCCTGTCCATTACCGATATATGAGGTAAAAAGCATTAGCTTCAAATTCGCGCCGTCTTTGTCCATTGTCTATTGCAGCCCATTTTGTTGCTGTTTACAAGGCTGGCTATTTCCTGCGAAGAGTTCTCTGAAAGGGTCTCCCCTTTCTTCCTATCCTTCTGCGCCCCTTGGTGGTTGCCTCTCTTGCTCTCAGCCGTCTAGATTATTGCAACGCTCTATTCCTTGCCCAACCTTTGTATCTACTCCACCATCTACAATTGCCCCAAAACGTATTGCCACTGACACTCTGTATGGTGCTCACACCTCACCTGTCCACTGCACGCTCCATTGGCTGCCCGTGCAACAGCAGGTCTCCTTTAAATCCCTCTCTATTCTCCACTGGTGTTTTTATGGCCTGAGGGCAGGTATGCAGTGATTTTGTTGAATACAAAATAACAAATTGAATTTTTTACTAACCCAAAACGTCTAAAAAAAAAAGAATATTTGTCAAACTTTATATATGTGATTGGTAATGGGAATAGTAGTGGTTCGTTAAAAATTCATTTGTTGTTTTGTGATTCGTTAAAATCACATGTAACCCTGAGGGCAGAGTATCTACAGGAAAGTTTCAACCATATGTCCCTGCGCGTCCATTGCACTCCCAGGTTGCTCATCTTGTCCCGGACCCTCGCTACCATTTGAACACGACAGGGGCGCTCCTTTTCCATCATGGCAGCTAGGCCATGGAATTCATTGCCCTCGAAACTTCGAGACATAGAATACCATCTGGCCTTCTGCTGTACCATGAATACCCATCTGTTCTAGGTTACTCTCTGCCTCTGTTCGCATTATCTAGCATCAAAATGGCCACGGCGAACGTGCGCTTTATAAAAAATTTAAATCAAATCAATCAATGTCCCATTTTCTACACCATGGGAGTCACCAGGGGCATGAGTTAGGAAAGGGGCTAGTCATGGCACGATGCTGTGAGAAGGACCGTGACAGCAGAGTCCCCTTGTGAGAAACTCCTCTGTATTGCTCAGTGGTTCAAGATCAGGACGTCATTAGGGAACCTCCTGTGGTGATGGAGTGAGAATGTGGAGGACTGCCCGTGGAGTTGGGCAAGCAGCATGGGTGGTTCCATGGGAGGCACCAGTCATGTGTTGGGCAAGATGGGGTATCCTCTGTGATGACTTATCCCATGGCAGTTAAATGGAGCCAATCCTGGTGAATAAAGGACCAAACCCCACAGCAGATCTGCGTTGGCTGTTTGTATGCCTTGGTCACAGGTCCGCGACTCCACAAAAAGCGCCCAGAGAACAGATGTGATGTTGGTGGTGACTGGTGATGCAAGGTAGTCAGAAGCAGACTGAAGAGCACAGCGGCGGCAGAGCAGAGCACGAAAGACAGCAGAGTGAACAGGAAGGCGGAAGAAGAGAGGGGCGGTAGAGAGAAAAGGGAAATGGTATCTAAGAAGAAGGCTGCTAAAGATAGCCAGGAGGCTCTAGAAAGAGTGCATCTGTTCCACCTCCGACGACAATGGTTGGGCAGAGTTGCGCTGTGCATTCTAGGGTGCACCCTCAAAGCTCTGTCTGCCAATGCGCTCCAGAGAAGCATTACACAAGTGTCAATACCGGATAGAAGTCCTGACCCTACGACTAGCAGTATGGGAGGTGCACCTAACGAACGCTCTAGATCCTGAAACCGCACTGACTTCAGGAAAGGCCCAAACCAATTACAAAAGTGCATGGTACACTTTAAACCCCATTGACTGTGAGTGATTGACCGAGTAGGGATGTAACGGTATTACGGTATACCGTTAAAGATACTGTGAACCACTTAATCGAACAATAATAACCGTCACATTGTTTATTCCGATATACCGTTCATACCGTTAAGTGTGCTTTTCAATATAATTTGGAAAGGCTGCAGTAAGCAAGTGCTGCACAGTCTTGGTCTTGCACTGTTGGATGTGCCGTCTGCCAAGTAGTTTCAGTTGGAGCAGTTTTTAATGCCATTCCATAAACCACACGTGCCTGACACAAAATCAATATGTTAGCAATAGGAAGGATAAATACAGTGCCAAGAAGGAAGAGGGTTTATTTTGGGTTGCCGGCTTTGGGGTTTACATATTTATAATGGATAATGTTTTCTAAACATATGACAATGGGGGATTTCCCTGGTTCTATCATTGAATTTACTTCTAATTAGTCTCTGCAGTGTCTGTGGGTATTCCCTGCTGCCATACCAAAGGGTAACATGTCCGTGATTACTGAACACCTTTTCACCCACAAGTAAACTTAAGGCTGTAACAAAGAGCGTGCGTGTGTGTATGCGCACAAGCGTATACTACCATCAGCCTCCATTGATCTGTGGCATGCAGGTTATCAAGATGGCAACATGTTCATCTTCACCAGTAGCCAGTGGGGGAGCTAAAAGCCTAAATGACCACTTAAGAAAAGCTATTCAGTTTGCTTTGCCAGTCGCAGCAGTGCTGCCCCCTGCTCCCCTCCTCTCCACACGTGTGTTTGGTGGAAGCAAGGGGTGGCATTTCAGTGGAAAGTATGTTGAAAAGCCCAGTTCCGGGTCTGGTTGCCTGGTTTTGTTTGTGATGATAAATCTGACAATTTATGACCTTTTAGAAAATATTTGTTAAGATTAGTTAGCTCCACCTGCTATACCGCGATAACCATGATATACCGTCATTTGGCAAGAAGGTTATTGTACCGTCATAAAACTAATACCGTGACACCCCTATGACCGAGTACGGCCCTCAAGCAAGTTGTAATGGCTCATTTTTAGTTTCCCTTTTGAAAATTCCTTGTCCCTTTCCCAATGCACACTAACCCTGGGATATTTGTGTTGTAGAGCCCTTTTTCCTGAGTCCAGAGTGGTTTGTTAATTCCTCAGCCATGGCACGCTTCATGCAGTGCTTTTAATATTCTTGCTTCCTAAAATGGTACCCTATAGCTGTAGGAACGTGTTACCCTGAAGACATTTAGTAGCGAACATGGACAAAAAAGGTGACTGTAGAACATAATGCGACGGCATATGGCTTGCGTCTTTCAAGCATTAGGACCCTTCTTTAACACGGCATCTTGTTGGAACTGCTTTTCAGGATAAGACAAATTGTACTATCTCAATATATCAGGTGATGGGCGTGTGGGTGGGGTTGGGGTGAGTTTGGGTGTGTGTTTGGGTTTCTCTGTGTGTGTGTATGTATAAAGGAGTGTAAAATAGCCATTTGATCATACCTTTGAGTGATTGGTTGATTGATTATTTATTATTCGCTTATGCACAAGTGTTTCAAAGCACAACCATTCATGCGGGGGGGGGGAAGACATAGGGAACACAAGACAAACAATGTTACTAAGCATGTTACATTCAGATTATGCAAGTGAACAGAAACCGGAAGGGCGTGGGGGGGGCGGAGGGGGCAATAGGGACCAAGTGCTCCCAGTCCCTTCAGAACATGGGTTAAGTGCAGAGAGATACCACTCTCATGGCTTGTAACTGAAGTGCAGTAGTGCTGCAGCAAGTGCAAGGCCTGGGGGCAAGTGCAGGAGACTGGCGAGGAAGCTTGGGACCTGTGAGGCTCTGAAGGTGCACTAGGCAACCAGGCAGCGAAACTGACGAGAGGAGAGCGAGAGAGCAGAAAGAGGTGGTTAGCAGCGGAGGGGGAGAGTGAAGGAGGAGGCAAAGAGGAAAGTTTTTCCGGAACTTAAGGAGGTGCAGCTCAAGACCGTGAGAGGCAGGGAGGCTGTTCCAGTGGGAGGCACCTGCAGTGGATAAAGATCTCCCCCGCAAGTCTCTGCTTGGAGAAGCGGCTCACCCCCAGAGAGTTGGAGGAAGGCGAGTGGAGGGCTCGGGAAGGTGAGTATTTAGGAAGAGAGCCTTGCAGATAGTGGGCCCAGGCCCCAGAAAGACCTGGGGACAATGCAAAGGGTCTTGCACTTAATCCTTGCAGCCACAGGGAGCCAGTGAAGGGATTTCAGCGCCGGAGAGATGCGGTCCATGGGCTTGTGGCCAAGGATAAGTCTTGAGGTTCTGTTCAGATGAGTTGAAGAGGACGGAGCGTAGAAGAGGATAGGTTGAGAAAGAGGCTGTTGCAGTAGTCCAGCCTAGATAGGACCAGGACTCTGGAAATGGTGAGCCTCTGGGGGAAGATGAGAAAAGGTAGAATATATCTGCAAAGGTGCAGTTGGTAGTGGGACTTTTTTCAGAGATGTCCATGATGTGACACGAGAAGGATAGAGTGGAGTCAAAGATGATCCCCAGATTTTTTGCCTCATTGGTAGGTAGAGGCACAGGGCCAAGGGAAGCTAGCGAAACAGGGAAGATGGCAGTAGGTGTGCCGATGAGGACAATACGTTTTACTGGCATTGAGGCAGAGGTCGCTTGCAGCACACAATGACTGAATTGCAGACAGACAGTCAGGTATGAGTGAGGAAGAGGAAGAGGCCGAGGGTAGCCTGAAGGAGAGCTGTGTGTCATCTGCATAACACTGAAAGTTTTTGGTAACGGTGGCTAGCATACAGGCCAAGTAGGCCATGTAGTCATTGAAAAACCAGTGGGATAGGTTAGATCCCTGGGGGAAACTGCATGTAGAGAGAGTGATAGCGGAGAGGAAGGACCCCAATTCCACCTGGGATGGGCGGTCAGAGAGAAAGGAGGTTAGCCACACCAGGGCCTGATCAGTGATGCCCAGGGTATCACAGAGTCATGCAATCAGCGTGTTGTGGTTCACTGTATCGAAGGCAAAGGAGAGGTCGAGTAGAATGAGGACAGAGGGAGCTTTAGAATCAAGGTTTGAGAGCAGATCTTCACGGGTGCTCAGAAAAGCAGTTTCTGTGCCTCTGGATGCTCTAAAGCCAGAATGGTGGTCATGGAAGCAACCAACAGATTAATTGTGGAGGGGGTAAGCTGAGAAATAGCCAACTTCTCCAAGAGTTTGCACAGGAAAGGAGTGATAGAGATCAGGCGATAGTTTGCTGGAGTGGAAGGGTCAGCAGAAGGTTTTGTGAGGGCAGTGTGCACAAGAGAGTGCTTAAGAGCAGTGGGGAAAACTCCAGTGGCGAAGGAGAGGTTGTAGAGGTCGGCCAAGGCTGGGGCAAGAGACTTGCATACTTTAAAAGGTTTGCCCGTGTTATTGTATGCCGCGGGGATGAATAAAGACTTTTTTTTTTTGGGAGCGGATGCAGAGTCAATACTGCCTTTGAAGGAGGCGGCAGGCCAGTTTGTTAGAGGGTGCGCATGAGGAATCCCATTTCCTTTCGGCTGCCCTGCACTTGCGTTGAAGAGCAGCCAGTTTGGAGTTGTACCAAGAGTTGCACTTTTTGGTAGGCTTCAGTCATACCCTCATGACAGGGGCAAGAATATCAAGAGTGTTGGAAATTGAGAGGTTAAGGTTAGGGAGGGCTGTGTCGGGTTGCCGATACAAGGTGACCAGGAGGAGTGAAGAGCTAGGAGAGACCAGGCACTCAAAGGATGAATAATCCTGAGTGGGAATGACAGACACAGGGATCTACTCAGGGAAGACCATTGCTACTCCCCAACCTGGTCTGTTTGGTCTAGGCAGAGAGATTATCTTGTAGCCTTCTGGGAGAAGTGTGTCAAAACTAGTGACAGTTCTATCCTTCAGCCATGTTTCAGTGAGAGCAAGATCATCAAGATCCAGAAGTTCAATAAGGATGCAGATGTCAGAAGAATGTTTGACAGCTGAGCGAGTGTTAAGCAGTTTATAGTCTTTCTAACGAAAAAAATCAATCGAAAAAGAAATCCATCGAATGAAAACCACCGAAAGTAAATGCATCGAAATACTATATTTTACATTACAATGTACCTATCCATCGAAACATGTCCATCGAAAGGTTAACAAACAGCACCATCTATTGGACTAAAAATATCACGGTTGAAAGAACACTTAATTTATATTATTTTTAATAGCTATTGCAAATACAGTTAACTTATTACAAAATTATTGTTTAATGGGGGGGTCCCCCCTAACCCTAATTCTAACCCTTACCCTAACCTAAAATCCATCTAAATACATTGAAATTCATTCAGTGAATATGCTTTTCGATGGAAAAGCATTTCAATTAATACATTTCGATGGATATAAATTTGATGGATATAAATTCAATGGAAAGACCAGATGCTGTGTTAAGCGTGGCGATCTGGAGCAGATTGCCTTCAGTGAAAGATTTACGGGGTGGGGGTGCAGGGGACCATGATCCTCCCTGTAAGTGGCGAGAGTGCCGGAGGGACAGAGGTAGAAGGGGGATGAGGAGCCAAGGCCAGCAAGGAAACCGGGACTGCAGTGGTTGAGACTGGAGCCAGTGCAGGATAGGCCGCAGAGGGCAAGAGAGCCCCAGATATGGTGTTAGTGGGTAGCAGGTTCACCAAAGAGGAGGTGGCTGACAAGGTTGTCAATGTGTGGGGTGGTGGCAAGGAGGCCGTGGCGAGTGTAGAAGGTTGGTTAGGAGGCAGCAAGGGAGCCAAGGTGGGCACAGCTGGCAGGAGAGCCAGGGATGCTGAAGGAGATGGTGCAGAAGGAGAAGGAAGGTTGATAAGGCGGGGGAGGAGCCTATCAAAGAGTAGAAGGTTGGGTTGAGGACCCTGTACCATGATGGTACCATTGCGGTCGGTAGACATTGATGATGACGCTGGGGGTGGAGAAGTGGGCAAGAAGGACCTCCTAGCTGGTGCCACCATTGATGGGTGAGGAAGAGAAAGGAGAGAGAAGAGCAATCATATGGAGAATCCATAGGTCGGGTGAGGGAACGACAAAGAGGATGTCGGTGAGAGTCTCTCTTGAAGAGGCAGTGACATAGGTGTCTGCAATCGGAAGGCCTGGGTGAGAGCCCAGTGTGTCCTCCTTGTGTTTCTTCCTGCCAGGCTTAGTAAGGGTTGAAGGATAAGAGAGAGAGAAGCAGTCTGAGAAGATAGGAAGGATAGAGAGCACCATAGCAAACTGCAGAGAATGGGGTGCACTTAAGCAGGCTGAGGCCACAGAGGTGTGGGGAGAGGAGTAGGTAGGAGGTGTGGGGCGGGTGGTTCAACAGGGAACAAGAGTGGGAGAAGAACACTGGGAACTGTGGGAGGTAAAATGCACAGAAAACAGTGAACATGCAGAGGAAACGGGATAGCAGATGTAGGGCTAAAGGAAATAACACAGAGAGGCAGTGCAAACTAAGGGGGGTGAGGGAACAGATAACAAACCGGAGTATGGTCATGAAGGAGACCCTGCATGCAGAAACCATGGCAACCTGTGGTTTACAGAGCAGGATATGGAAAGCAACGCTTTCATTTGCTGCCCACTCAAGAGCCCACATCAGCAAGTTGCAAGCATTACATTAATCTACATTATACACTGGTGTTTTAAAAGAAAAACATGTTTTGAGTCCTTAGGACTCTTCATTCTGAAATTATTCTCGAATTTACACAATTAAAACATAAGCAGATCCAACTTTACCACAGACATCCGACTTAAAGCCGAGACCATGCGCTATCCACTTTTAATATATGAAGATGTCTGAAATGTACCTTGATGGTTGGAATGACGTTTCATCTTTCACACCTTGGGACAATGCCCCTTTCTGGATTCCAGGGCGCGCTTGAATAGCCGAATGTTCTCTAGGAGATTAGAATGCTACTTTATCCAACACATGGACGGGACCTCCCAGCCGGCGAGCACCCTTGCCCTCTCTGACCAAGCTAAAGCAGTGTCGGGAGCTTTCAGCAGTATGTGGCTACTCAGCCACCCAGGTTACCTCACATGATCTAGGCAAACACTTCTCACTGGACACAATCTTTCAAGCTATTGCTGATATTGGGCAGAAGGCTTTCTGAGATCACCCTGGCGTAGTCTGTATTGACTATCCCAACTTCCTTCCTAAGTTTATTTGCTGACGTCCACAGATGAAATAGAGTCGAAGGGCATGAGAAAAAGATGTAGTCACCTGTGTAGTAACCTATATTAGCACATGCATTTTTGACCTCCTTGCAGCCAATCGTAACACTTGGAATGCAGTGAATAACGACTGATATTGACTATTACGTGCATTCTGACTTCAGGAGTAGATGGCAAAAACACAAACCAAGCAGCGCAATTTTCCAGCTGGATTTTTTTTCAACAAGATACTCTCTCTGTGAGGATATTATTTTCCCTGCATGTCCAAGGTAACCGGCAACATCCGTTTTAATGCACCAACGTGAAACCTAAAACATGGAGCAATGCTCTCACTTTTGTATAGGGAAGGCATTCACTTTTAGACTGCAGGTAATGCAGACTCGTGCTAGAACGGTTCCAGTTCAACCAAATTTGCAGTTAAAACACTTTGCTTATAAAGATAACCTTGTTATTGAAATCTTACAATATAAAACCACACTTCATTTAATAGTAACTTTTATCTATGTATTCACTTGTGAAATAACGTTTTCTACTTCACCAGCACAACTCCAACACGCATAAACATTGCACTTGCCACTGTCTGACAATGACCTTATAAACCCAGGAAGGGGTCTTTATCACTTGGGATACTAACGCTATAAATTGGGGGTGGGGGCATTATCCCACAATAGTGACCCCTTCCTTGTATTCTCTTTGTCCTTAAGCTCCCTTAACTCATTCCGACCCACCTCGTTCCCTTACTTGAGTAAGACAATGCGAGTCCCACTGGTGAATAGATGGAATTGTGAGGTCTAGAGGTCAGAATGTAACCCAGCGAGAAGTACATTGGTTGGAGGGTTTGTGCGTTTAGGATGACATGTTTCATGCATTGATTAGTTACCAGCATGCATTGAATACTCTATTGGGGGACAGGTATGTACAGCGATGATTGTACATCAGTGTGCATTTGCAAGGATGTCAAAACGTCAGTACAGGTTTTTCGTGCACACTCGAAATAGATGACACAGGGGAAGGGATATAGAAAAAAAGGAGGCCTTTGGGGGTTGGTTCCCCCTGTGTGTGCAGGGAAAAGCCGATCCACCAAAACCGATGCGATTACATTATTGCAAGTGCATGGCGATGTCAATGCAGCGTTGCAAAGACATGGAGCCCGATATTCTGGCGCATCAGACTAGTGTTTAGTCTTTAGGTCATTGATTTAACATAATGTCTTGGCATTAGGAGACCCCGAAAGTGTAGCGTTTTGTGAAATACTGTAATCTACTTTGGCCTGGATTTGGCAAGCGCAATGCATTTGGCATGCCCCTTATGCAGGCAAGACTGGATTTGCAGCCAACCTCTTGACAGACCACATTGTTATTTGAAGATGGATTTGGAAGTAATGCATTCACTTGGTGTCCTCCATTTCCACTGCACATGCGGTAATGATCAGGAACTGGGCCCATGCCTCCAGCTCGCACAAGTGCGGCAGGCAGCTAGAAACTATCTTATCGAAGCCAAATGTTGGGGTGGTTTGCACAGTCGCTCGAAAGACGGCTGCTGCGATGAGCTGCAAGTGGCCAGGAATACCCAGACCATTGCTGCTGCTTCCTAAAATTGCTTTCTGTGAGCAATGTTCTGGGCTCATTACAAGTATGGCGTTGCGGCAACAAATTGGCAAGAATGGAGTAACCGCCACTTTTCCCGCACCGACATCCTACGAGTAGGGCCCTATCCTCCCACTTTACGCCAAAAATCGGCGGAATTACTGCAGCGGTAATTCTACCAAAAATTCCCCACACAGTCCAATAGACTCTCAAAAAATGGGGTTTAACTCTGCCACCCTGCTGGTATTCCGGCAGTAATTTCGCCGGACCAAGTGGCGGTCATGATTATTCCGTAGGGCAGTAATCCACCGGAATACTGCCCCACTCGGAATGAGGCCAAATTCTGATATTTGACTTCTATGCTTTATATGCCGTGGGTGTGGTGGACAAAGGGCTCCTTGATCAAAAGAGGAAACTGTTGACTCCATTCCTGTTGCACTTCGTCATTTCAGGACATGCCCTTTGGTGTAAATGAAAGTCTTGGATTTCAGTGAATTCCAGTCTGTGAGAGATAATGTTGCTTTTCTCTGTCAGCTCTTCAAGTTCATCAACTTCAACCGAACCATGAGCCAGCTGTCCACCACCATGTCCCGCTGCGCCAAAGACGTCCTGGGCTTCGCCATCATGTTCTTCATCATCTTCTTGGCCTATGCCCAGCTCGCCTACCTGGTGTTTGGCACTCAGATTGATGACTTCAGCACCTTCCAGGATTGTATGTAAGCATCCTGGCAGCCGCGTGGACACATGTCATGCAAAGCGTCTGTTGTGGTATGTTGACCTCGGCCTTGATTGCCGAAAAGCGTGTGCAAGCCTGCCCTGCATAACTTCATTGCTTTGTCCTGAGATGCTATGTGACTTTATTAACATTAATATTATTTGTCTATGATTAAATAATTAATTTAAAAATGTAATTCATCTTTCAGAGCATGCTTAATAAATAAATTGCTCTGAGTTGTCTTTCTTCCAAGGCAAATGCGTTGCCCCTGAGCTATCCTGTCTTTTACCCTTTGGCTACAGTTTGAATAAGCCAGGATCCATTTTTTTGTGTGATTACTTTAAGCAATGGGGTAGCCCCGGCTTTGTTTAGTAGATTTGAAATGGGAGAAATGGACGTGATCATGAACAATCCAACACGTGCTTTCTTTCGCCTTTACTTCACTTCACAATAATAGTGTCCTTCTGTTCGTGTGCAACAATGACACCAGAAATTGTTTTGCAACTCCAAGTTTTGTTTGTATGTGAGTTGATTTTATTATGTTTTTGCTTTTTCTTTTAGTTTTACTCAGTTCCGCATCATTTTGGGGGATTTCAATTTTACAGAAGTTGAAGAAGCCAATCGAATTTTGGGACCAATTTATTTTACTTCTTTTGTGTTCTTTATGTTCTTCATTCTTTTGGTATGTACATCATTCTTTAGTTATTTTCTTTTCGTTTAGTGCCTCTTCTGTTCATCTTTTCTTATTGTTTGGCTAATGAACCTTACTGTTTTTCTTCACAGTTGAAGTCTGTTGTTGATGTAATCTCGGCATTTGGCCACTTAAGCTTCTTGGTTTACGGCAGTAAAATTATTTCAAATGTATTGACTATAATACAGATAATTTGTATTCCATATTGCTTGCACTTTAATTTTTTTAAGACTTTGAAGAGGCAGTCGAGGGTTTTACTGACTCATTAATGGTGGCCTTGTGGTCTGCTAGCACAAGTTGATGAGCCCCCTTCAACATGGGTGAAAGGGAATTAGCAGTCGGGTCTGCCTACCTGGGGCCAGATTACAGAAACCTTGCACCGGTGTAAGTGCAAAGTTTCCACGGTATTAGCACTAGGGCAAAGTTTGCCCAATTTTTAAAAACACTGGGACACATTAAAACACCATTGTACCTCGACAAGTGCAGTTTAGCATATTAGAAGCACTGGGGCAAAAATTGCTGTAGTGCTAAAAGGATACATTTTTGATGCCTTCTTGCACCAGGGCAAAGTTTCGCCTGGTGCAAATATGTAGTGAAAATTAATCTTTTTTGCACTAGGGCAATTTTTCCCAAACTGCACTTATCGAGGTGCAATGGTTTTTTAATGTGTCCCAGTGTTTTTAAAAAATAGGGCAAACTTTGCCCCAGTGCTAATACCATTCAAAATGTGCAATTGCACCGGTGCACAGTGTCTGTAATCTGGCCCCTGGTGCCAATTAAGACAATCAGTGCAAGGGTGAAGAGATAACGTTTCAAAAGACGAGGAGGGAGAGAAAGGCGGGACATGGCCAAGAGGTTTCTTCACGGAGTGCAGGGCGGGGGGCACCTCTGCTCTGGGAAGTGGGCCCGCCAGAGAATGTGGTAACAGCGAAGAGGAGAGGTTGAGTGATGAGAGCACTAGATGACACTGACCACCAAACTGACCTGAAAGGGCACAGCACTTGGGGAGAGAATACCAGAGCAAGAAAGAAAGATGGCGGCAAGCATGGAAGACCTCAAAGCAGGCTGCCCACCTTCCCTGCTCGCCGGTTGTTTATGGCACATCACGAGGGTTCTAATAACGACTTCACGTTCACAATCCTGGTCTGCACTGGTGCATGTGACGGCTTTGTCTGCATTATAGTGTATTTCGAGTTAATCGAGCCTGTCTTTTTATGGTTTGAGGGGCTTACTGCGGCTGACAAATATATAAAAGCGGCAGGGATTTACTGAAATATCTTAGTAGGATATGAACATCTTATCTTTAGGGCGTCTCCCCGACTGACTCGGCCAAGCTGTAACTTTTGATTTAGAAGGCATTTTGAATTTGCAATTGGTTGATTCCGGGTCCAAGCCATTTCATATTTGTGAGCAAGATAGGGATGCGGGTGCTGAAATGCAGACCAGGACAGAATGGTAACATATGTTTTGAGGGTTACTCAGAGGCTGGTTAAAGGTGTGTTTGGACCTAGCAAACCTACTCACAAAAAGGTGAAGGGACTAGAAAACTGCTGTTGTTTGATCCACTTTGTCAAGGAAGTGATAACAAAATTTTTTCAAAAATGTATGTTTTTTGTTTTGGCTCATCTCGATGGTGCTTTAGTGTCATCTCTACCAGAGCAAAAAGTATTGCTATTGATCTGTTGGCATATCTCAGACGGATATAGTTCCTGGATGTTGTTGTCATTTTTCTCGGTTAGCAGCCATTTTTGGGTCAGGCATTTTTAAATCATTGTATCGTAGACTGCAGACTCCGTTTTTAGGGAAAAGGCAGTACCTCAACGGTGGACAGATGTCAATTTGCTATGTCTATTAGTCATGCTATGAGTGCAACCAATAACTTGAACATATTTGGACATTATAAAATAACTGGATCTATGGGCCTGTTTCAGAAACTATTGCGACTTTGCAATCCCTTTGAAGATGGTGAGTTCCATCTCAAAACGTGCCGTGAAGTAACCACAGTTGAATGGGCCATAGATGCCCAGTAATGACTTTAAAAATCCCCAAAAAGGGGCAACTTAGTGTTTCCACTTTATATCTTCACTAATGGACATGGTAAAAAGAGTATTAGAGCCACGGCTGTTGCATTTCCAATCCTTGTTCGTGAGAAACCTTTAAAAGTTATTACTCTTATGTGTGCAATTGACTACTTATGTACAATGTGTTATGTTTCAATAAAAAAGAAGTGGAAATGGCCATGTTGGTGACAGGCTTAGCCTTGCTTCGCTCTAAAACAATTTTGGTCAAAGGATTGTTATACTATCAGCACAGGAGCTGATAGCCATTCGTCTATTGTCCGTACACAACATTTTATGTTCAGATCTGATCAATTACTTTTTTGGGACAACATACAGTATTCAGGAAAAAATAACTGGTTCTAATTGAGACAATAGCAGCTATAATTGAAGTCACTATAGATGTCCAGATCATACCATGTAACTATGGCAACACTTTTGTCATCCCAGGCTTTCATTTGGCTAGCTAACCCATCCTGGAATTTGGATTTTGGTTCAAGATGAATTGAAAGATGTTCTAAAATGAAAACCATAGACTGGGCAATCGGGGAATAGGGACATTCAGGTCCTGTCTGCCAAGTTCATGAGCACTGAAACCCGAACATTGACTTATCAATGCTGGTTTACTAAACAGTGACTCTGAGGGTAAAGTAGAATTTTATCAGAGCAACTCCTTGCAGGGAATTGTCCGTGTGCACATATTTACGTATTTAAATCACAACTTCACAATTGGAGTCCCCACTTTGCCATGTTATGTCTCTAAAGTAACTAGCCTCTGATGTATATAGCTCAGAAACCTATCAAATTATCATCTGGGGAACGCCGGCAGCAAATTAGCTGTGAGGAATGTAGGCTCTTCTCACTGATGCAAAGCCTGTATTCTATGCTCTTGCCTGCCTCTTCCACTGTGTGCCCTGTGTTGGTCTCCCGCTGCTTCCTTCCACCGCCCCACCACCTTGGGCTCCAGAAGGCTACTCTCTGGCGGCTCCCTCAACCAGCCGCAGGTGGCCTCTTCCACCATGATGCCACCTCCGCCCACAACATGGCTCTATGAAGGATTGCCGAATACTTTCTACCTTCTTACACTTTTCACCGAATTTCTTTTTTAAACTGAATGTTCTACTATTGTACCGCAAAATGTGGGGTAGACTCCCTGCACCCTCCCTTTCTATGCCCCCCATCCCCCTATATACCTTACTGCAACGTACCATCTGCATTTTCTGAAAAACAATTGATAAAAATGCGTAAAAATGCGTTCGGCAAAGGTGTAGGAAAGCTGAAGTGGGCTAGACCCAGAACCTGCCTCGGGAATGGAAGAGGGAAGCACTCAGAGCCCCAAGGTCCATTTCCATGACGGCTGTTTTTTTAGTTTTTTAATTATACGCTTACTCTATGGGCTCCGTGCTTTCCGCAGCACAAGCTACTTGGAAAAATGTCTCATTCCCACAGCACCTCTGTGCTTCACTCGCGCCTTTTAACTTAGGTTTTTCTGGAACGACTGAACTGCGAGCACCACTGTTGAGCATAGAAGGGCGTGCATTGTGGGGGAAAACAGCAAACAAGGTGTTGCAGAGCAGAGAGCCCAAACTGGCTGGGAAGGAGGAACAGGGTTGTAAAGATAGGGAGGAACAGACCAATGAAAAGGTCGTAATACGGACGTTAAGATGGTGACATTGAAAATGACACTGTGGCATTCAACTAGGACTAAAGCAGACTGTTTTTATTTTTATGACTAGAACATGTTTTTGGCCATCATCAATGATACCTACTCTGAGGTCAAGACTGACATGGCACAGCAGAAGCATGAAATGGAGTTGTCTGACCTCATAAGAAAGGTAAGAAGCGTTGGGGCTTTTGTGAGCTTACAATTCCCTGTTGGACAAACTAAGCAATGCAAAATAATATGTAAAATATGTCTGTGATCTAGTCGTTAATGTGCTTGTAAAGCAGAAATGAATTGCACCTGGATTGTCCTATTTATAAATGCTTGAGTGGGTCTGCTTGCTGCCATTGTGATTGAAATATTACCTTTAGTTGGGATTTGGGGTCCTGGGAGCCTTGCAAATTGGTTAACTCGCAGCCGGACTACAGTACCTTGAAATGATCTGAAGATGTTTAAGTGCGATGACACAGCCATGCGGTTTGAGCCTGCTTACATGCTTGTCTCTCTTTTCCCGGTAAGCCATTACATTCCTGCACAGATTTGGCCTCTGCAAGGTTATGCAAATCCCCATCTCCCTCGCCATGGGGCAGGGAAGTGCAAGGAACACAGAGTGCCTCTGTGCAATTCAAGTCTGGGTCTTGCGCTCTGCAGCTCTCCCTCTGTCAAGTTCAGGCCTGAAGAAGCCACCTTGTCTTTTCAGTGCAGGTTCCAATGGCCCAAAACCATTCGTCGTCTGTAATGGGTTGGCCGTTATGTCAAGAGCACAGTGGAGGGTCGCATGGTTTATTTACAAAGAAGGTGAAGAAGATCAATAGAAACACGAACAATGATGAAACCAAGACTCTCACACGGTTTGTGAGGCTGCCTCACCTCCCAGTGACATTGTGGGTTTTCCAGGGGGTTGTGAACCCTGTTGCAGGTCCTGGTTCCTGTTTTCTCCTCAACTAATTGATGATATTGGTGTAACTTCTCTGTTGAAAGGATGTGGAGCCAGGAGCTGCCACCTCACACTCTTTGTACTGAGGGCATGCCCCCCTCTTTCTACAAATCTCAGGGTCTCCCACCATTGATTGCCTCATCTATGCCTTCTCCGGCCTCCTTGCCTGTGTCTCGCTCCTATCTTGAGCCTCTTCATTCCTTTCCTTTCTGTTTTCTTAGGGATTTCCCCCCTCCCCCTCCTCCTTCTCACCACCTGGTCTGGACTGCTCTTTAGTGCATCCTTCGAGGGGATTGGGTCCTCCGACATATTCCATATCTATGACAGTAATCACAACAGCTGTGCTGCTTCGGAAAATCTTTCGGCGTCTGCGTCCTGCGTTGATGACGTCTATACGCTGTCCTCGAGGGCCTCCGTCGAGCCAACGTCACCGGATGTTATAAGTAGGATGCACGATGCCCGTAGCCTCAGTTCCGTTTTTTCTGCGAACGTGTTCACTTCGGAGATCTTGGCGCACCTCGGTTCTTCTGAGTTCTGTTCTTTCGGTTCTTCGAACCTGTTCGTTGTGAAGATTTCCATTATGTCTTCGTCTTCCACCCCGCGGCCGGGTTTTAAGAAGTGTCGGGACTGCAGGTTCAAGATGTCGTTGACGGATTCGCATGACGCCTGCCTCTGGTGCCTCGGTGAGGACCACGACACGGATGACTGTGTAGACTGCCAGTCGCTTACATCGAAGGCCTTGCAGGAGCGTAAGAAGAAGCTTTCTGTAGGTAAGGTGGCCAAGCACCGGAAGTCGAGATCCACTGGGCTTTCGACTGATGATTCGAGGGGCGACTCTCCTCATCATCGGCGTAAATCCAGGGGGGTCTCGGTCCAGGAGTAGGTCTCGCCAATCCTCTGCCTCTTCAAGGCACTCACAGAAGCGGCGGCATCAGTCGCCTTCCCCGTCCTCGTCCGAGGACTCCGCCCGTCGGCGGGTGGCTTGTCCTAACAAGTACTCCACTACTGTGGAATGGGATTCATTCCGGCAGGAGATGTTGCCGATTTTTCAGTCACAGGGCTCCATTCCGTCCACGCCGTCGAAAGACGCCAGCCGTGACCGTGCTAGACACACCACTCGCATGCCTTCGGGCTCGAGCGGTCGTCGTGATCGCCGGGCACCTTCGAGGACCTGGTTGGACAAGGATGGTCGCTCTAGACATGCCCGCTCCAGGTCCCGGTCCTTGACACCCTCGAGACTGTCGGAGCCTGTGAGGTCTTCGAAGAAGACATCGATGCCTTCGGTGCCTAGGTCGTCGAGGGACTGTCTCGAGGCTCCGCCTCCGAGGAAGCTGTCGACGCCATCAGCGGCCAGGCTGTCGAAGGACACGCTCGGGGCTCTGCCCTTGAGGACTGTGTCAAAGCCGTCAGCGCCACGCTCGACGTCGACGCCGATTCCATCGATGTCCTCGATGCCTTTCGAGGCTGCTTTGTCAGAGGTACGCCGTGGCACGGGGGAACCCCCTAGAAAGGCTCTGGCCAAGGCTAAAAATGTCTTTGTCCCTTTTTCTGTGCCCTCATTCCAGCCTCTGGATTATATTTCTCAGGTGGTTGAAGGGTCTGAGGAAGGTATGGTTCCTGAGGAGGTACCTGACGAGATTTTGTCTGGTCATAGCCAGATTGAAGACCTGCGTCAGTCGTTGCACGATGCCAGTGGTCTGGACACCTCTGCGGAGGTGGAGTTCTGTAGGCCTGAGCCTGGCACCCATGCCGAGTCCTCTTACCGGTGCCTTAAGTCGAGGGTCACAGAATACTTGGGGTGGTCGGCGCCACCAGTGGATTTTCTGCAGGATGACCTGACGGATATGCTCGACCAAGATCCACCAACTGACTCGGTACTTCCATTCCATATGGGCTTGCAGAGAAGGGTGGCGGCGGCCTGGACTGCTCCGGAGAGTCTCCCGGGAGTGAGCAGGTCTTTGCCACGAAAATACCGCCCAGCCAGTAGAGACCCTTGCTACTTGACCACGCACCAAACTCCGGAGAGTTTCGTGGTGCAGGCGGCTACAGCCCCAGCAAAGCAGGCGTCGTACCCTACCATCCCTCCTGATAAGGATGACCAGCATTTTCATGGCTGCGTGAAGAAAGTGTTTTCTTCAGGGGGTATGGCTTTACAGGCAGCCAACTCAGTGTGTGCCTTGTCACGTTTCACGCATACTCTATGGAACTGTATTTCGTTAGCGGCTGATCGTATTCCCGAAGGGGAGGAACAGGATGGTTTTCTTGCTATTGTGCAGGATGGCAAGGATGCCATGTGTGAGTCCGTTTTCTGTCGGGGCTGGACATGGCAGATTGTGTCAGCCGGCCCATGGCGGCGAGCACCGTTCTACGCAGGTTTGCGTGGTTGCGGAAGTCTGGGTTTGCTCCGGATGTGCAAACCCGGCTCCTCAACATGCCCTTTGATGGTGAACATCTTTTTGGCAGCAAGGCTCACGAGAGCCTTGAGAGGTTGCAGACCTCCAAAGCTGCAGCGAAGTTGTTGAGCGCTGCAGTTCGCCAACCTCTGCCTTTTCGTCCTAGGGGACAGCAATGGAGGGGAGGTTCCTTTCGATATTACTCATCCTTTGGTAAATCGAGAGGAGCTGCAAGTCGAAGGGGCCACCGTAGGAGTACCAGAGGTGGAAAACAGGGTACTCAAGGTGCCAAGGCCGCTCGGGCAGTTGCCTCTTTGCTCTTAGGCACTGCCGCAGCCACTTCAGCTCAGTCATGAGGCCATGCCCCATGGTTCGCCGGTTGGGGGAAGGCTGGCGCAGCATCTTGTAGAGTGGGTGCCATTACTTCAGATGTGTGGGATCTGGAGATCATAGCCCACGGCTACTGTCTTCCTTTCCGGCAGAGGCCTCACGACAATCCACCAGGGAATCTCTCTTTGAAAAGACCAGGTCTGCTCCTTGCGCAGCAAATAAAATCCCTGCTGGAGAAAGGCACCATAGAGCTGGTGCCTGTAGCAGAGAGGAACAAGGGATGGTATTCCCCTTATTTTTTTATTTCGAAGAAAGACGGGGGATTTAGACCCATCATGGACTTGCGTGGTTTGAACAAGCTCAAGTTCAAGATGGTTACTATTTCTCAAGTCCTCCAGGCCCTTCAACTCCACGACTGGTTGGTATCTCTCGACCTCAAGGACGCTTACTTTCATGTGCCGATCCATCCCAAGCACAAGAAGTACCTGAGGTTAGCAGTTGGCGACTCGCACTTTCAGTTTCAGGTCCTGCCATTAGGATTGACCTCGACCTCAAGGGTTTTCACCAAGCTCATGGTGGTGGTGGCAGCGTATCTTAGGATTCACGTCCACCCCTACCTGGACGATTGGTTGATCAGGGCGTGCTCTCCCGAGCAAGTCCTGAATCATCTGTCCGTCACCTGCCACTCCCTTCACAAGACGGGCTTCTCCCTCACTTAAAGAAGTCCCACTTGACGCCAGCTCAGCGGCTCCAGTACATCGGAGCAGTGCTCGACACGTCCCTGGGGCAGTGTTTCCCTCCCCAGGTGAGGGCTCATCACATTCTGCAGATGGTGGACCAGTTTCAATGTGCCCAGAGTCTCCCGGCATTCGAGTTCTTGAGGTTGCTCGGCCTCATGGCATCCTGCATTCTTCTGGGGCCAAAGGCCAGGTTACGGATGAGATCTCTGCAATGGGCCCTCAAGATGCAGTGGTCACAGTCCTCCGGCAGGATGTCAGACCCCGTTCAGGTGCCGCCCTCGGTCGCCCAGGACCTCCTGTGGTGGGCCGTTAAAGGCAATCTGATGAAGGGGGCTCCATTTTGGCTGCCCTGGCCGGAGGTGACGATTGTGACGGACGCATCCCTCATGGGATGGGGGAGCTCATGCCAACGAGTTGACAGCGGTCGTTGGTCTCAGTCGGAGTACAGACCCCCTATCAATCTGTTGGAGCTGAGGGCCGTCAGGCTTGCCCTGAAGGCTTTTCTGCCGACTGTGTGCGAGGGAAAAATGTCCTGATTCTGACGGACAACATAGTGGCCATGCACTACCTCAACAAAAAGGGGGGGGGGCAAGGTCACTTCCTCTGTGCAGGGAGGCGATGCAGCTCTGGTTCTGGGCCATCCAGCAGGAAACTTCGATCTCGGCAGTGCATCTGGCCGGAGATGAAACGAGACGGCGTACGCTCTGAGCAGGCAGAGCGTGATCTCTCATGAGTGGGAGCTGGCTGAGGAGATTCTCTTGGAGATCTTCACCCTTTGGGGGACCCCACAAGTGGATCTCTTCGCCTCCAGTGTCAACTGGAAGTGCAACATTTCTGCTTGCGGGAATTTCCTCCAAGAGGATCCTTGGGGGATGCGTTTCTAGTGGAGTGGTCCTTCCCACTGCTGTACGCGTTTCCTTCAGTCCCCGTCATCCCGCAAGTGCTGCGGAGGTTACGGAGGTTTGGTTCCCGGATGATCCTCATTGCTCCGGCATAGGCCCGGAGAACGTGGTACCTGGACCTTCTCGACTTGTTCATCTGCCCTCCATGTCGTCTTCCCTATCGAGACAATCTGCTCTCACGGGAGGGGGGTCAGGTTCTCCATCCAGAGGTCAGATCCCTCAACCTTCACGCTTGGCTTCTGTAAGGTTCAGGTATAAGGATTGGGTCCTCCCTGAAGACGTGATGGAGGTGTTGCTTTCGGCCAGACTGCCTGCAACCAAGTCTTTGTACCGTTGCCAGTTAGAGAAAGTTCTGCGACTGGTGCAGGGTTAAGAATGTGGATCCTTTTTCATGTAACATTCCTGTGGTTCTGTCTTTTTTTGCTTTCATTACCCCACAAGGGCCTGCAAGTGGGTACCATTAAAGGTTACCTGGCGGCGCGGTGTACATTTAAGCGCTCGTCTGAGGAGTGTTCTTATTTCAAGATTCCTTTAATTTCTCAGTTTCTCAAAGGACTCACTAAGGTGTTTCCACCGTCACCTTTCCAGGTGCCCAGTTGGGATTTGATCCTTGTTCTGAAATTCCTAAAGGGTGCTCCATTTGAGCCTTTACATTCTTGTCCTTTCAGACTGTTAACCCTTAAAACTGTTTTTTTGGTTGTGGTCACTTCCGCTCGTAGAGTAAGTGAGTTGCAGGCACTGTCTGTTAAGCCACCCTTCACAGTGTTTTATAAGGACAGGGTTGTCCTTAGAGTTCGTCTTTCCTTTCTTCCGAAGGTTGTCTCGGAATGTCATTTAAGCCAGAAGGTCATTCTTCCGGCATTTTATCCTCCTCCGCATCCTGGCAAGGAAGAGGAGAGGCTCCATAGGTTGGATCCTAGGAGAGCTTTAAGTTTCTACATTTCACGCATGTCCCGGGTCAGAGTGGATGATCAGCTCTTTATAGGTTATGCTGGAAGACGTTTGGGACAAGCTGTTATTAAGCAGACTTTGTCTGGATGGATTATCCTGGCAATTTCTGAATGTTACCGCTTGGCGGGTAAGGACCCTCCGGTAGGCTTACGGGCCCATTCTACTAGGGGTATGGCTGCCTCTACTGCCCTGCAGAGGGGTGTTCCTATCCGTAACATCTGTGAAGCAACCACATGGGCTTCGGTCCATACTTTAGTAAGACACTACTACCTAGATTCTATCCATGGGCAGGATCTGGCCTTTGGCAAGGTGGTCCTTTACTCTGCAATTTAATTGGGCATTCTAAATTTCTGTATTCTAAATTCTTTTCCCTCCATACGTTGGTACTGCTTTGGGAGTCTGTCGTAGATATGGAATACATCGGAGGACCCAATCCCCTCGAAGAACAAGTTACTTTCTTACCTGGTAACGTCATTTCGATGGTATGGTGCGACGACGTATTCCATATCTCTCTCTCCCTCCCTACCTGCCCCGCTACAGAATTTCTTATGCGATTGCAGCTTACGTTTCCGCAAGGCTTTCTGTGGTCATACTGGCAGAAGATTGGTGCCACATGTTCTGGGAAAAAAGTATAACTGAGGCTAGGGGTGTCGTGCGCCCTACATAGAACATCTGGTGACGTCGGCTCGACGGAGGACCTCGAGGACAGCGTATCGACGTCATCGATGCAGGACGCAGATGCCAAAAGATCACAGCTGTGGTGATTACTGTCATAGATATGGAATACGTCGTCAGACCATCCCATCGAAAGAACGTTATCATGTAAGAAAGTAACTTGTTCTTCTCCTCTGAATGTTATTACTGCATCCTCCTCTATACCACATTCTCCTACTAATTTTCCCACCTCCTCATACTCCTTCTGCCCACTCTAGTCCCAAGAACAACCTTAATGCTCCTTATGTTGCTCTCTAATGCTCTCCAACTGCCGGCCACACCCTCCTAAACCAAGCCACATTGGTAGAACGAGATCTCTGCTTTATACAGGGCTCTCTCCTGACCACTCTTGGTTGGACTCTGTGAGTGTCTGCACCTGCACTTGAGGGGACCCTTCTGCCTCTGCAGGTCGGAGGGCTGTTTCTCTAATGGGAAATAGCTGCTTCAGTGTGAGTGGGTTAGTTCCCTTTGGACGAGGGGGCCTTTCTGCCTCTGCAGGTCCGAGGGCCGTTTCTCTAATGGGAAATAGCTGCCGATTTCGATATCCCATTAGGCTCATTCCCTGTAAACATCCCAGCTCCCCCCACAACTCTGCCTGTCCATACATTCTAGTTATTCGTTATATCCATTGCCCCACAGTCTGCCTCTTGTTCTTCATCTTGCATAGCGACTTTGCCTATGTCCGTATTGAATAGGGTCACTGTCCGAGCAATTCATTGTTGGATGTCCGTGCCCAGTTCTTGTTTCTGTTCCTTTAGCGCCCTTTCCCATACTCCAGTTTCTGCTTCTGACCATTTCTTTAAGTCATCCCACCATCTGGCCACACTCGGTCCCTTTGAATCCTTGCACCTCATGGCTATGCTGCGTTTAGCTAGTATATACATTAAATCTTTAAGCTTGTTCAATGATTTATTCTTCGCATTCCTCTTGTATCTACCGAGCATGCATACCTCTGAAGATTGTATGTCCAGATCTATACCTCCTTGGGCAGCTTTACGCGCCACCCCCTCGCAAAACTCCTGTACCACTGGGCATCCCAGAACATATGTATCAGCCCTGCCTCCGCTTCTCTACATCTAGGACATTCTTGTTTGCTTGCTCCCTTGAATTTTTCAATTGCTGCTCATGTGAGGTATGCCCTGTGTGTGATGTAGAGTTGTATCAATTGCAGTGTGGTGTTTCTGGAGACCTTTTTATGATATAGTATTATGGCACTCTCCTTTGCCCAATTCAGTTCCCCATCCTCCCTTGCATTTCAATTCTGCCCTTGATTCCCGCTCTATCAATACTTCATAGATCCTTGAAATAGCATGTCCACCCTCTGATACACTGAGCAGGTTCTCTATCTCCTCGCTTCCTATTATTTCATCATTAATGCATAGCCACCTCCCCTTCATCACCCTTAACACCGCACTATGTAGCAGGAATTGCCCCGTGTGTATGCCCGTAAGCTCTTGTAATTCAGCGAATGTCAACAACCCTTTTTCGTTGCATAGGTCCCAATCGTGGCAATACTGCATGGTTCCCATTTGGTTCTCACCCTAGTACCACTCCCTGGCATATCTGCCATTATTGCCACTATGGGGGTCTGTGGCGAGATCAGGTCTACCAGTCCCATGATTTTGGAGGTTCTTTTCCAAATTTGGATTCCCAGTTTCACTAGGTAGGTTTGACGCTTTTGCTTTCCCCTGGGGGTCCAAATCAGGTCCCTGAGGTATGCATTTCTTATGGCTGGCTGCAAGAGAGTCGTCTCCGTCGCGGACTCGTCTGCCATCCATTGTACCACATAATGCAACTGGCACACCAGAAAGTACAACTCGAAGTTCGGTATTTTCCATCTCCCCTGCTCATAGGACCTTTGTAATATATTCAGCACCACTCAATGCCTCCCACCCTGCCATAGGAAGCTTCTCTAGGTCTCGAAAGAATTGCCTCAGGATGTTATACAGGACATTACTAAAGCAGTGCATAAGCCTCGGCAGTGCCACCATTTTCAATAGTGCTGCCCTCCCCACCTTGGACAGGGGTAGCCTACCCCAAAACTCCATTGATTTCTCCAACCCTTCTTTGGCTCCTGATGTATTGAAGGCATGTTCTGATTTGGGGTTGTGGTATATGTTCACTCCTAAGTATCTGAAGGATTTTGTGCTCCGCGGCAAGGGACGTACCGACAAGTCCTCCTTCTCCACTGTCGCAGTCTTGGCCAATGGGAATAGACATGACTTATTTTTATCGGGATCCCCGTCAGTGTACTAAACTTGTCAAGTACCTCTAGCACATATGGCAAGTTGACCAGCGGGTTACTCAGATACAGTAACGTTTCATCTGTGCACATGGACACTATGGGCCTCATTATGACTCTGCCGGTCCGGAAACAACGGTGGCGGTAAATCCACCACCACTGTTGTTTCCAGACCGGCTGATTCCGAGTTCTGCAGGTGGGAGGTGTCTCTCCCACCAGGTCTGACCTGACTGGAGTAACGCCACCTGCCAGCAGGCGGAAGTGGAAACACTGGTTCCATCATAAACAGAACCAGTGTTTCCATTGTACCCATTCCCATGGAGTCCTTTTCGACTCCATGGGAATGGAGATTTACGGAATTCCACCTCCGGAATTACCGGGTCACCAGGGTTGTAATGCCCCGGTGATTCCGGCAATCATGGAGGCAGAATGGTATTTCGGGTCTGGCGGCAGCCTGACGGTTTTTCTGGCACGGCTACCGCCGGACTCGTAATGAGGCCCAAAGCGTTTTACTCTATTTATTTCAATTCCAGCGTCTCCATATTCCTGTCTCAGATATGCAGCTATAGGTTCTGCAGCGATATTATATAACATAGGGGACAGCGGGCATCCCTGCCCTGTGCCCCTGAGTAGCTGCCACCTATCGGAGTACATGTTCCCTGTCCTGACCCTGGCCATCGGTTCTGTGTATATTAGCCATACCCACTTCATGTAATCCGGCCAAATTCCCAACTTGACCATAGTGGCATACAACCAGTTCCAAGGACAGAGTCGAATGCCTTGGTCTTGTCTAGTGATGCAATAGCACATTGCGAACGCTATCCTTTGTGCTATAAATGACATGGTGTAGTCTACACAGATTCTCTGTGATGCTTCTAACCGGGACATATCATGTTTAGTCTTGGTTGATTAGCAGTGGGATCACCTTCCTAAGTCTGTTTGCCAGGATTGTGGTTAGGATCTTGCTGTCTTGGTTTAACAGGGACAGTGGTCTGTACAATCCGCAGTCCGTTCGCTCTCTTTATTTGGTAGATTGTATCATTGTTAAACCTGAGGTTGGGAAACCGCAAACCAGCAACATTGTTTTCTAACACAGGATTTGGGATCTTGTGGAACATCTCTCTGGGGGTTTTAACTGAATTCCCTACTACCGCAGATTCACTGGTGACGGTAGCAGGACCAATCCCAATAATGTCATGTGGGTGAAGCTGACTATTTCTGAAGTGAACGGTTTGTTTTCTTTCTAGGAATTAGTAGTTGCCTAGAGAGGCGCAGGCTTTCTCTGTTAGAGAGACGGTCCACTGCAGGGGTTCTGTGACAACCTCCTGCCATGCGATTAGGACCAAGGAATGGTGACAAGGCATCTGACCAGTAGATCCCCAGGGCCAATCATTCACTAGCTTGGGGAGGTATCCTGGTCCCTCAGTGACCACCTTTGTGGTTCCTCGAACCAGGCATGAGGACTCCATCATACTGGCATTATAAACCCTTATTACTCAGCATCAATGGCAGCAACCTGACCCCTATTAGGGGGAACACGCATGGATTGGCAGGGTGGCCCTGTAGCTAAGGTTCTGGTGGGTAATATTTCTCCCATTACCTTCTGCAGGTGCCACATATAAAAATGGGGCATATTAATCCCCTACCTTGTCCCTTATGATGTTGATTGCATAGGGATCCAGGGTCCTAGCAGGTGTTCGGGGCATTGAGGGTGCCAGACACTTGCCTAAAAGGGGTCCTGATGTGAATTTTTATCTTGAGGTAGGTGATGGGATAGGAGCCTGGAGATCTGTCTCTCCTCCGGGCCGTGCTCCCCCAGGGTCACCCCAGTCAACTCACCCAGTCTCCAACATGGGACTTTGTCACAGCAATCAGAGCTCTCCAGCAGGTACAATTGTTTTTGAAATGTAATTGCAGTCCCTGAAATTATGCACTTGTTGCTCCTGATTGCTCATATGTGAAATGGACAGTGAAAAGCAGGTGACAGAAACCATGTATTTGGGGGTTTCTTTTGGACCTGTATCCTTAGTCACATTTCTGATGAAACTTTTGGAGTCCCTAATATCTCATATACTTAGGAAGTTCTGAGAAGACTCTTGCCTTTTTGTTTAGTTTCAGTCAGGGTTTCCCCTAGGTTGTGGCACCAAAAGAGTGCTTACCTCTGTGGTAGACGGCTTGGCATGTCTTTCTGATCAGGGTGGAGTGGGGATTCTGATTTGATTAGACCTGTCAGCGGCCTTTGATACCATCGACCACTCCACCCTGCTCAGTTGTCTATCTGGGGCCGGCATATCTGGTATGGGTTTGTCATCCACCCCTTCCTTTCTGATCGTGTGCATTGTTTATCTCTACCACCTTTTCATTCTTCGCAAACTCCTTTGACTTGAGGTGTCCCACAGGGTTCTACTCTTTCCCTTACGCTGTTTAACATTTATAAACAGCCTCTGGTTGCACTCATCCACTCTCACAGGCTCTGTTGCTATTGATACACTCATGATAAGCAAATTATAATGCGTCTAAATTTGCTTCATCAAGACAATGCATCTCAGTTAAGAGATTGTCTCGGGCCGTGAGAGGCTGGATGAGCGACAACTGGCTTAAATTCAATGTGGAGAAATCTGAGGTGATGGTGGTGGGTTCTTCATCATTGACTTCTCTTTGGACTTCTTCTCTTTGGTCTTCTACTATTAGTCCTCTCCCCGTCCCGTTTCCCTTGGTAAAATAAAAAATCTGGTTGTTAAACCATATGCTTCTCTTTCTTTGGCTGCACAGATTGGTGCAGTTTGCCAGTCTCGCCATTTTCAGCTGAAGATCCTGAGGAAAATGTTTTATTTTCTTCCTCAGCGCCATCATGCTCCAGTGGTTGTGGTTCTAGTGTTAAGACGGATTGATTATTGTAATTCCTTGTACTTGACCCAGCTTGCTTTTTTGATCAAGTGATTGCAGATTCTTCAGAATTCTGCTGCTCAGCTGGCCACTGGTACTCCTTTTAGAGACCACGGGCCTCATAACAAGGTTGGAGGTAGCCTTGCCAGTAAAACCGACAAGGCTACCTCCAAACTTGCAAGAAAGTCCGGCACCCAGGAATGGGCAATTCCCGGGGTATTCCTGCCCCGCAGGACCCGGTAATTGCCCTTTCGTGGGTGCCAGAATCAAATGAACCCCATTCCCACTGAGCCCTATAGGGCTCAGTGGGAATGGGGATGCCTGTAGCACCGGCACGGTTCATTACCATGCCGGTGCTACAGGCAAGCTGTGCTCGCGGGTGCCTTTCATTCCGCCAGGTCAAACTTGGCAGAATGAAAGGCACTCCCGAGCACAACTATGAGTTTGCCGGTCCGGATACAACGCTACCAGTAAGATTACCGGTACCATTGTAGTCGGACCGGCAAACTCTTAATGAGGGCCCATATCTCTATGGTCTTGGCGACTCTTCATTGGCTTTCTGTAACTAAGTGTGTCGATTTTAAATCCCTGTGCTTGGTTCATTGGGCTTTTCATGGTGTTGGAGCAGAGTAATTTGCAGCTCAAATTTCGCCCCTATGTCCCTTATCGTCTTTTGTGCTGAAAGGACAGATTTTGTATCCTAGTCCTGAGATTCCGATATGCTCGGATTGGGGGGCGGGCTTTTTCAGTTGCTGCTGTAAAACTTTGGAACACTCTTGTGCTGGCCTTGCGGTCTACTATAGACCATTTGTCATTTCGTCGTTTTAGTGCCAAGATGCCCCTGGGTGAATGTTGCGCTGTACAAAATGTACAAAACAGATAACACACATGGTGTAAGTCATTCCAGGCTTGCGACAGAACTCTCCTGTTCCCAATCCATCCAGGGAACAGTAACTCTGAGTTATTGCTGGATGCAGACATGCATCTGACATGGTGCCAGACACCTATGCACAATGTTTCTTTTGGCAAGGTAAAACATGCTCTAAGCAAATTTAGGGTTTAAAAGAAACATGTAACTGGGATGAACTGTGTTTGCAATATGCATTGATCGTGTCGGAACAGTCACGAATAGTATCCATGGTAAAAAGTAACGTGTCTCTTTAGGGATGGTCATCCATTTCTAAAGTATTGTCACTGAGAGTGAATTCCGTGCCGTGTTCCACACTGATGGCTACCCTCCGACACAGGGGCATTATGACAAGGAAATTAAGAACGGATTAGGAATATAAATGGAACTACTTGTCCATGATGTTTTGACTATGTACCTTCACCATTAGGACCAGTTAATAAGCACTATAAGAGAGTTTGTTACACTTAATTTAATACATTTGATTGATAACCAATCACAGCCTTGAAAAAGCCTGGTTGAGCAAAACACGTAGCCATGGAGTCAGCTAGCATCTGGTCAGCATAGGTCTGAAATCTTGTTTTATGCAATATCTTACTCTTGTGACACCAATTTGTAGTTGACATCTTTTAGCCAATGGGCTAACACGACATTGCTTAAGTCCAGGTTTACTAGGGTCACTAGGTTTATATAATGATAGCATAATTATAGCACATATCTGATTCCTCAGGTTATGTAATACTAGGCGAATGTGTTTCTAATACTGATGGGATATTCTTGGCCACTGGTCGAACATAATGTTCAATATTATCGAGAATATGACAAATGAAACATGATCATGAATATGGCAATTGGTACAAACAATTCAATAATCAAATAATGACAGTTTCATGAATAATGGGCAATGAATTGTGTACATTGATTGGAGGTTTTTTTCAATTACTATCATTTTCGTTATATATGGGTTTTCATGGAAATTATTTTTTTATATGCTACCAGACGAAATATAATGAACTACTATGTGATTTACACTGGGTAGAGCGCACCTGCTTGGAATCCTAATTTTTTCCTTTGGGTTATAGAGGAATTGGACTTTTGCCGGTCGGTTTGGCTAAGGGAGCACAGTTTGGTCCGTTCCGTATTTGCTCTTTAGAAGTCCAGTATCCACGGACAGTGGCCGAGCTGCGCCATCAGACTGGTCTTGAAAAGATGCAGTAGCGGAGCACCCTTTGGTTGTAATTTGCGTTAGCGTTGCCATCTTCTGCAGAACTCCTCTCGTAGTTAAGCAAACTAAGAGTGCGGACTCCAAAGGTAGATAGGAACATTTGTAGCCGTGTTCAGAACCTGCTTCCAATCAGGAAGGTGCACCATTTCAAACATTTGGAGATCACTCAATCACTGGTGGTTGGTTGCCACATCCAGACATTCCCATGCGTTCACTGAAAGCCTGGATCCGGCACAGGGATCCCAGATATCTTTCAGGTATCCCGACTAGTTCATCTTTTTGCTACGCTGCCATAGCACATCCGAGGCAGGCTGACCATGTACGGCTTTATCCTTTCACACAAAGCAAGCAAAGTATAGCTGAGGAACTATGTGAAGAAATCCGATACTGGCCAAATGAAGTACAGCGAAGAGCACAAGTGTTGATGTTCTATGACCTGATTTGTACTGCAGCTTGGCTCATGAGTTTTTCAGTAGCAAAGGTAAAACGGAGGGAAAGGAAATTGTATCCTTCTTTTGCCTCCGTATTGGTAGCATGGGCCAATGCTAGGCTCTGCTCTGCTCTCCGGAAATGTGGGTATGCAGCAGAAAATTCTAAATCGTGGTTACATGTGATTTTATCAAATGATAAAACAAAGAATGATTTTTGAACAAAGAAAAAATATCTTAACAAAGACCTATAACTACTATTCCCATTCCCAACCACATATATATAGTTTTTCCAAAATTCGTTATTTTTTTAGACGTTTTGGGTTTGTTTAAAATGCATTCTGTTTTTTATTCGATAACATCACTGCGTACCCTAAATACGTTGGTAAGCACCGAAATAAAAGGCAAGGTCCGAGCAAGGCTTTACTAAAAACATGCCATCATTAAACACAATTAGTGGCAGCTGGTGAATTTTTTAATTGGATGGGCGTAAATGTTTCCCTCGAATATGCGCGAGTGACCGAACTTTGCAAGGAATCCCAAACCAACCAAGTGGTGTTTGTGGGGTCCCATCCTGCACCCGAGATTGGTTTGAACTTTGTGTCAAACCCCAGAGTTAGTAAATGGTTTTGCAGCGTAACACATGAGAAAATCCAATAGATGAAAGTCACAACAGTGAACAGTAGCAATTTCCAACTCATTTTCATGATGCCTTAGCAGACAGTGTATGCCAGCATAAAAAAACATGTTCACGCTGGCTGTGCCTATACATGCCCATGTATGCACACCAATATATGGCAGTATTTCCATATAAGAACATACTCCTGTCGGCTTTACTGAGACTAAACGCCATGACACAGTAAGAACATATGTCCAGGTTGGCAGCACCAGTGTAGCTGAGTCTAGCCAGGTAATAACACTTATCATGTTTGCTTTACCGTTGATGTTTGGTAATAAATGCCATGCAAGTAAGGAGTTTCTGGTCTGAAGAAAGTCACTCTGCAGTCATTTACATCATCAAGATTCTATGACTACCTTTTGATGCCATACACTGGACCGCCTCTGTGCCTCCAATGAGAAAACTACAGACGCCTCCCTTCTTGACCCCTTAGATCTTCTTTTGCCAGTGTGTTAGCAGTGCCTACACACGTTGTAAAAACCAGGGTGTGGGGGAGGAGCTTTTCGCTCTATAAACCAAACCTCTGGAAAATATGCCATTCTCACTAAGGTCCAGTCCATTCCTCGTGCGAGTGAGTGCCTCACTCAACACCTTCCTGTTTCCACCCCATTGAACACAGTAAATATTGTGCACTCCCAAGCCCCGTGTTGCCAGCATCATCCCAATTCTGTACCATTACCCAGTGGCGTAACACAAAATGTGGGGGCCCCCCTGCGAGCCATGCTGAGGGGGCCCCCCAACTCGGCAACAAATCACAGGTTGCACCACACTCTGGGCCGGCCTAGACTGTCACGCTAGCACAATACGCATGAACGTGCTGCTGAAGGGGTATGCCGCACACTGCACTAAGAAAAAGATATAAATATGTGTTTTAATGCAATATACAGCACACTTTCTGAGATAAATTGGCTATAAAGCCAGAGTGTTTGCAATTGTTTTGTAGGGTAACACAATCCAATACATGCAAGTCACCAACAGTGCACAGGAACATTAATGCTTCCAACTGGCTGCACAATGTAGACCAGTGTAAACACGTAATAACATTATAGTACAGAATGCCAGGCCACATTTAGACATACCTAGACTGTTTTCAGCAAAATGCCAGTCAAAGCAATAACACTCATCAAGAAGAGAGCACACAATAAAGCATGTGTCTCCATGGCCTCGAACAACACGGCCAAACTCTTTAAAATCTGCAAGGAACTGGTCAATCCTGTTGTGGTCTATACCTCTTCTGTTCCCTCCCATGCCCTCTGTACAGCTCTGGCCTCTCATTTCTCTGCTAAATCTCAGGACATCCTGTCCTCGATGTCCTCTTCCTCTCTCGGCCCATTTTGGCCATCTCTTCTCTCCTCCTCCTTTTTCCTCTTTCTCTCTGACAACACCTGACGAGGTTTCTAGACAAGTCCGATCTATGAAAGTGTCGTCCAAACAGGTGCTCCGCTGCTCCTCCAGAACCATCAAAGCCCATATTGACACCCTCGCTCCAGCCTTGGCCGATTTCTGTAATCACTCTTTCGCCACTGCAATGTTCCCCTCTCGCTTTGAGCACTCCCTTGTGCACCCACTCAAGAAGCAGTCTGCTGATCCTACCTGCCCGGAAAACTATCGCTCAATCTCCACCTTTCCTGAGCAAACTCTTGGAAAAGCTTGCTATCTCCCAGCTTACTCTCCACACTGAATCTGTTGGTTGTCTCCATGACCATCAGTCTGGCTTCAGAGCTGCCAGAGGCATGGAAACTGCTCTCCTTAACACCTGTGCTGCTCTCTAACCTTGATTCCAGCATTCCTTCTATTCTCATCCTTCATCTTTCCTCTGCTTTCGACAGGGTCAACATCGCCATCCTGATCAATCGACTCTGTGAGAACCTGGGCATCACAGATCAGACCCTAGAGTGAATGAGCTACTTCCACTTGGACCGCCACTCCGCTCCCAGGTCGATCGTGGTCCCATTCTCTCCGCCACCTCTCTCTACCTGTGGCATTCCCCAGGGCTCTATCCTCTCACGCTGGTTTTTCAACCTCTACTTGGCCACTTTGGCCTCCCTGATCTCTACCTTATCCTCTAACTTTCAGTGTTGTGCGGATGACTCAGCTTTCCTTCAGGCTCCCCTCATTCTCCTCTCCTCTCCTGCTCATTCCTGACTGTCTATCCACGATTCAGGATTGGTGCGCCTCCAATGATCTCTGCCTTAATGCCAGTAAGACAGAGATCCTTCTCATTGGGACCCTTGCCACTGCGTTTCCTCTCTCACTATAGCAGACCACCTTGGGCCCTCTTCCTTTGCCTTCCTGCGAGGCAAAAAACCTTGGTGTCATCTTCAACGCCACACTCTCTTTCTCTCCTAACATCTCGGACATCACCAAGAAGTCCCACTACCAGCTGCTTCTCCTCAAAGGGACTCTTCCCTTTCTCACTCTCCACCAGAAGCTCACTGTCTCTAGGCTGGACTACTGCAACAGCCACTTTCTCAATCTGTCTTCCTCTAGTCTCCGTCATCTGCAAATAATCCAGAACAGGACTGCAAGACTTAGCCTTGGCCTCAAGCCCTGGGATTGTATTTCTCCAGCCCTGAAATCTCTCCACTGGCTGCAAGGATCAAGTTCAAGAACCTTTGCATTGCCCACAAGGCTTTCTGGGGCCAGTGCCCACATTAAATCCAATGCTCTCTTCCAAAATACCTTCTTTCTCTAACCCTTCACTCAGCTACCTCCAACTCTCTAAGGCTTAGACATTTCTCCAGGCAGAGAGTGGGGGTAGACCTCTCTCCTCTGCTGGTGCCTCCAACTGGAATGGCCTCCCTGCCCCTCTCAAACTTGAGGCGGACAACCTGAAGTTTCGGAAGCAGCTAAAAGATTTCCTGTTCTCTGCTGCTTTCGCTCTCTCTCCCCCCCTGCTGACCTACCTGACCTACCTGTCTGCTGTACTGACTGGCTGCTTGGCTACCCTCAGAGTCTCTCTGAGTTCAGGCTCTTTCTTGATTGGTCACCCTTGCACTGCCGCCGGGCCTACCATGCACTTAGGGGCTGTAACTGTAACCCTGCAGTCCATTGTTCTCCTTGCACAACCAATAGCTGCTCTGCACTGGCTGCACTTACTGAGAGCATTGCTGCCCTGTTTTCCCCTCCCCTCTCACTTGCACTTTCCTGCTCCCTTTTCCCTTGCACTTCTCGTTCTCGCAATGACACAAGGCCTAGTGAGATCGTTTGTCTTGTCCTCCCTCTATCATCCCTCCCTTGTGTACACTTGTGTACAGGCGCGTTATAAATGACTTGAATTACATCATATCATTTTATCACAGATGCCCAGAAAAATATACAATGCCGCAGTAAGAAATGGCTAGACTGGCAGCACCCAAATGCCAATCTAGCCAGGTAATTAAAGTTAGCAGGACTACTTTATCAGAAATGTCCAGTTAAAAGAAAGTCATACCAAACTGAGGAATGACTAGACTGGCTGCATCAAAATGCCTCTCTAGCCACTAATACCACATATCATGCCTGCTTAGCCTGGACATGGACAACCATTATGATTTATCACACAATCCTGCCCCCCCACACATCCACTCTCCCTCCCACCCACTACCCCAACCTCCACAATCAGCTCCTTGGCCCAGAATTACCTCTGCGTCCCTCTTCCTTGTCCCAGAGCTTACGTATGAGGCTCCTTGCCTCATAGGTAAGTACTGGGATGAGGAACAGTGGGACTAGGAGTGATGAAGATTACAGGTAGCTAAATCAGGCATTACCTCCATGTACCTCTACCTCTTCCCAGTACTTTTGTATGAGGCAGAGTGCCTCAAACACACGTACTGCCTCGTATATAAGTACTGGGACGAGGAAGAATAGGACTAGGAGTAAGCAAGGCATTAAACACAAGTAGTAGCGCAACACCATTGAGTTAACTGGGCTTCAGCACTACCCCCTCTGACATTTTGGGCTATATTGACTCAACTTGGCTAACCTTTAGAGCAGTTGCCAGACCGAACAGGACACAGATTTTAAACGGCACCTGGTTTTTGCTGTTAACAAGAACCCAGCAATTACCAACGTAAAGCATTTCACTGTTAGTACTTGCATTCAAATGCCACATTGTTTAGGCAATTGAAATCGTGATGTGGGTTTAGTACTTGCATGCCAGGGGAGTGATTGGAAGGGTAGAGAGGGAACAGGAGACTTATAAGAGAGAGTTAACTGCTTGTAACATTGAATCTGCACTAGAATAGTCTCATTAAAATGCGTAAATAATTTGGATGCGCCCACACAAATAAGTTTCCCCCTCCCCACCGCATGTGAAGTTAGCGCCTCTCCCAACATTTGAAGAGTTAGCTCCCCCGAAATGAAGGTTTTCTTGTGCCCCTGTACACAAGCACACACACCATTCACCTTATACACACCCAGTCATCCACACATTTAAGTGTGCACCCTTTCACCATACACTCACACAGGTAGCCACCTATACATTTAAGTGTACACCCTTTCACCATGCAGGCACACCCACACAGCCACCCATACATTTAAGTGTGCACCCTTTCACCATACACACACAGGCAGCCAGCTATACATTTGAGTGTGCACCGTTTCACCATAGACTAATACACGCACACCTCATGGAGTTGAGGGGGGCCCTATTACTTAAAAAAGAAATTGGGGCTCATTACGGGTCCAGCGGTAACCGTACCGGTGCTACCGGCGGGTTGCCGCCGGACCCATAAAAAATTACTATGGCCTGACTTCCCGGTGCCACCGTGCTATTTCAAGTCCGGCGGCTGGGAAATCAGGTGCTGGTAATTTCGTTAAACCCCAGACTCCACGGGAATGGGGACACAGAAGCACCTGCACCATTGTTAACGGTGCCGGTGCTTCCGTGACGGGTCTGCCTACCGTGGCTGCTGTGCCTGGCAGGGTCAGACCTGTCGGGCACGGCAGCCCCACCAGGCAGACCTGTAATATGCCGGTCCGGAAACAACAGTGCCTGTAAGCTTACCAGCACCGTTGTTTCCGGACCGGCATGGTCAGAATGAGCCCCATTGTTTCTTTTTTAAGTCACTATAACTTCATTAAGAAATTATTTCAGTTAAGGACCGAACCATAATCAAAATAATTTCTTTATGATGGCTGAGTGGCTTCAAAAACAAACAATTTCTTTTTGAAGGCATAGGGCTCCTCCCCCACCCCATGACATGGAGGCCTCCAGCCTAGGGTCTTCCATGTCATGGGGTACGGGGGCCCTCAGACTTCAAAAAGAAAGTTTCTTTTTGTAGTCACTCTGCCTTCATAAAGAAATTATTTCTGTTACAGAAATGTTCTTTATGAATGCAGAGTGAATTTCAAAAGAACATTTTTTTTTTTTTTTTTTTTTTTTTTTTTTTTTACTGGGGCCCCCTCCCAGCCATGTGCTGGTGGGGCCCCCCACACCGCGGGCCCCCCCGCACCGCAGGGGCTGCGGGGGCCCCTGTTACACCAGTGCCATTACCCTGCGTTGTGCCCCACTGGTAGAACTGTAATCCCTTGCATCATTTCCCAAACACTGTTAACCTGCCCCCTCTCCTGTGTAGCAGTTTTTATTACACATCTGCATTCGTATCATTCAAGGAGAGCACTGCAACCCTTACTGGTGTCCCCTGTGTAGTCTTTGCCTAGTAACCCCAATCTCCCCTGTGTCCACTTTCATTCCACTGCTGTATCCAAATCCTGTGCCTTCATTTGATTGACACCTAAAACCTCGGTCTTATCAGCTTATCTGTTGTTCTTTATGCCTTGTTCACCGAGCAGCTCTGCAATCGCAAAACACATGCTGAATGCAGAGCACCAAGATGTGCTCGCTCTATAAATATATAAATACAATCATTTGCATGCAGCCCTACTAACCTAACTCTACCTTGAAAGAGAACAGTGTAAATATGAATGGACAAAGACACAGAAATAGTTATGCCAAACATCTTTCCAGCAGTTTGTTATATTTTACACTTTAGTGCCTTTTTTAGAGGGTTAATGCCTGATAAACATTTGATTAACAAAAAAGTGAAGGCATCACAAAATCAAGGCTGTTTGCACATAAATGACCGACCTGTTCGATGCACATGGCCATCTTGAATTCCAAAGTGCCATGATAATGTGCAGGCAGACATTATTTGTTTTAAAGGCTAGATAGCCTTATCTGGGAAATATTTGTGCATTGTCAAAAAGACAGCAGTGGAAATGTGTGTAGCCTTATTTTTTTCTCCTTCACTATATTCCTCGATGGACAGTCTGTGAAGTGTAGAATATTCTTGACCCTGGCCATTGATGGTCGTGAATACATCCATATATGTTATCTTACATGAATTTATACAGCATGCGTTCGCCCGAAGGCATATTGGCGCTAAACCAGAACAGGGATACTGGGAGGCTGATATCAAAGTTAGAACAACAAGGTTTTCAATGAGCGGCGGAACTATTAGTGGTTTTCATTGCCCCTAAGAGCAGACGGCAAGTTGTTCAACAACTTAGCAGCAGAGATCGAAAAGGCACATCTACCAGCCCTGGACAGCTGGAACTGTGGGACGGGGACTACAATCAAACGAGCATCCATAGAGCAAAGGGAACGTTTTGGACTATAAGGAACACATTTGTCATGTAAATATTGCACCCTTTGCCCTTAGAAGGCCCGGTGGACAATGCACAAAGATTTGAACTCAACCCTTTTGGCGACAAGGAGCCAGTGGAGAGACTGTAACACCGGGAAAATGTGTGCACCATAGGGTGACCCTGGAGCCACACAGGCTGATGAATTCTGAAGAAGTTGAAGCCGGTGTGTAAGAAAAAGAGGTTGAGCCAAGGAGAGCATTGCTGTGGCCAATACTGCTAAGCACCATAGTGGCAACCACCCGCACCCTCAATTGAGTCAGGAGGTAAACCGGGACTTTACAAAGAAATCTGAAGTGGTAGTGACCAGTCTGAAAGATATGACTAACCTGTACCTCCATAGACAGAGACTTAGAAATCTTAACGCAGAGATTTTTTACTACAACTGGCACATGAGGATTCCCTAGTGAGGGTGGTCTACAGGGAGGAAGTCCACAGGGAAGAGGTAGACAGAAAATAGGAGGGTCGACCACCGGGACCTCCATCTTATCTACATTGAGGTTAACCCAGTTATCACCTATCCAGCGGCCCAGGGCCACCAAGCACTCCTGGAAGCACAATGACACCTCAGATTGGGACAGATCTAGCTGAACAATAATCTGGGTGTCCTCTGCATACGAATAGCATTGGAGGCCATAGGAGTTTGAGATTAACAAGTAGCTGTATATAGACATTAAAAAGTATAGGACCCCACAGGAAAGAGAATGAGATGAAGAGCAATAGGATGACCGAGAAAGGGATTGAGATCTGTCAGTCAGAAACAAGGCAAACCAAGATAGTACTGAGCCAGAAAGCCCTGCCACGGCCAGTCGGTGCAACAGGAGCGAGTGATAAACTGTGTTGAAAGCTGCTGACAAGTCCAATTGGATCAGCACTTCCATTCCTTCTTGATTGGCCAGCCAAGATGTATCGTCCATCACTGACATTAACACGCTCTTTGTACCCCAACCCTGGCCAAAAGCATGACTGATGAGTATCGGGAAAGTTGGTAGTCTCCAAGAAGGTGTTGAGAATAGGTGAGGATAATGATACAAGGAGTTTCATGAAGACGGGGAGATGTGAAATTGGATGGAAATTAGCTGGAATCTTGGAGTCGAGTAAAGGTTTCTTGAGAAGTGGAATAACAAGTGCCTCCTTCAAGTCAGCAGGAATAGCGCCAGCGGAACAAGAAATGTTCACAGCTTGAGACACTCCATTGACAATCTGCAGTATAATCTCTTTTAGCACACAGAGGGATGGAATCAAGTAGGAACACAGATTTAAGGCGATGATATTGCCTCTGAAGTGAACACCGGAAAATATGACCAGGAAAGAGGATAGGGGATCTCCTGTGTGATCATGGTAGAACAAACGTGAGGACCGAATAGTACTTCATATAGCCTCGATCATGGAAATGAAGAAATCAGACAAGGAGCGACCACACCAGGGGAAAAAAGTTCCTTGAGGTGGTTCAGATCATCTTTGACCTTGTTGGTATAGAATGTACATTTGGCTAGATGGGTAGCCTGATGATGTAACTTAGAAGCTGTAGGTAGCAATACCTTATCTCCTTGCTCATAATTAGTGCACAATTTGTGCTCGGTCTGCCTTCTTTTAAGTCGAAGAACTCTGAGGTCATCCATCTAGCATTGCTCTGAGGGGCATATCGGTGAGACCTACTAGCTTTTAGTGGGGCAAAAATATTGGCTGCAGACCTAAATACCCGAGACAGCAGAGAAATATCTACTTGATGTATATCATCGCATTTGTCATGCACATAGGAAGCAATGGAATCGGGATTAGCTAAACCACAATTCAGTTTGAGTCTCATGAATCAGAGGAACAGCACGCTTTTCCTGTGACACAATACAGAATGGCACAACTAGGTGGTCAGACCATAGAACCCGTAAGGTAGGGGCAACTGAGATAAGGGAGTCTGTTGAAAAGATGAGGTCTAAGGTGTTACCTAATTGGTGGGTAGGTTCAGCAACATGTTGCTTCAGTCCAAAATCCAACATGTTCTCGAAAAAATTGAGCAGCAGCATTAGAAGTAGGGGCAATGAATATAATATTGAAGTCACCCAAAAGGATCATATTGGAGAACTTATTATGAAGACTAGTCTGTGAACTATTCACTAAATTTGGAGTCCTTACCAGGGCGTGTGATATACGATAAATATCTGCATGGTGCACATGGCTGACATGTTAAAACGAACAAGAAGGGCCTCCATTTTAATGTCATGCGCTACAGGGATTGATGAAATTGACAGGTTAGATTGAAGGATAACAGTGACTCCTCCGCCAGCATGGACCGCACTGCAAGCAAAATGAAGGATGTCGTAGTTATATGGGAGGGCCTGAACCTTCGACGGGCCCGAGGAGTCTCTGAACTACGTCTCTGTCAAACAGAGAATGTGAAACGCTTAGTCCGACAGCAAGTCAAAACAAGAAGTTGCATGGGCAATCAGAAATAGATGGCATTATTGAGGACACTCGCATGTCCAGGCAGTTTTAAAGCGAAGGGGAACACTGTTTCTGGGGGAGCCCTACGTAGGATGTCATCCGTGGACAGCTTTGGTATTTTTGACGATCTGAAAGGCAATATAATGCGCCCTGCCTGCGCACGAATGAGCACAGACAGACAGGCTGGACTTTGGCGCAACTTTGGAATGCACAAGGCGAGCCTGCTGCGCTTCCGATGAGTAGTGTCTGTTAAGACACATAATATCGCTGTGAGAGACCTGTGTGCGGGTCAGAAATGAAAAGCCTGATGTTCGGGAACAAGACCCTAAAGTCACAGGAGACCAGGGACCCTCCGCCTGACTAGATTGGGCTACAAGGAATATAAAATAATACAAAATAAATATTATGGAACAGAAAATAAAATGAAATGAAAATGCATGTAATTGTGGTAAAAAGGCGACGTCCAGTCGCACGCCGGCCACAAGCCTTAAAGGAAATCAATTTTAAAAGTAAAAATAAACTCATGAAATGAATGAAGTAAAGCAAGTAAAATCAGGTCATAACCTGAACACAAAACAGCATGAATAAATGCCCATCTATGATTTTACCATCTGCTCTCAAGAGGTTCCTTCACATATTCGTTTCTTAATGGTGAGTTGGAAGCTTCTGTGACTCTTACTCTAAAGCTGCGCAGTCTGGTTGAGTTGACTGAATAAAGATGGAATATTATGCCGCAGGATCTGTGATTCCCGAATACTGCAAATTAATGGAGCAGAGCAAGATTCTGACTTTTTGTTGGATTGGTAGAAATAGCACCCCACAACACACCTGATTCCAAACAGGCGGCTTGACCAGCAGATTGCTTTCAATGTTATTATTGTGACACAGTCCCCTGCCTCACTCCAGGGACCTGCAGTGAAAGTGACCAAGGAAACCAAATATGTCCTCAAACTAGCTAGAGCCCTGGGGTGGAGTGGGGACGATCCACTGGTCACCCTCGCCTGGTCCCTGTTGAGGGCAGGGTCCAGTCACATGGCACCAGCTAGGGCAAAACCTATTTAAGCAGCACAGACCGTACCCTACAAAAGGGAAGCAAGACCCTTTGAGATCTGGGAAATTAGGCTGTCACGAATCCCCAAAAACAGTGTTTGCGCTTCTGCTGAAGCTGGTGATCCTGCAATAATGTGTCCTTTAAGGGAATCGACGGATGGTGGTCCATGCTTCCTTGCATGGACCACCATCCATGCACGGATCGACGGATGGTGGCATGCTTCCCTCGCACAGGTACAGAAATGCAATCAACAGAGAAACATAGCAGATCCTCAATTGTGAAGGGAAATTCACTAGTCAACTAGACTTGCATCGGTAAGCCCTCCACTGTCCTACCGTTAGCAATGATGATGATTTGTTATTTATATAACACTTTCACCAAAGCACTGTACATAGAATATATTTACATTCAATTATCACACAACCGAGGTTGGTACTCATTTATCAACCTTTTAATGATGAAAGGCTAAGTTGGCCTTGCCAGGATTCAAACCTGTGTCCTTCAGATCACACACAGATCACAGCATCGGGTGCTCCACCAGCTGTGCTATCTTACTGACAACAATTGTAACAGGTAGACTCAGCAAGACATCAAGGGGGACAGCTGACACATTTGAATCCACATTCACCGCAGGGAGGCTGGCAGGCAGGTCTACAGGCTTATAACAGAAAGACAAAGGTTCAGTCTGAGTATGGAAGTGGGGGAAGAAATAGCTGGAGACCAGAGGAAGAAGACAGGGATTTATCTGGAGAAGAATGATCCCAGCCCAGGTCGTTTAAACAGCGATTCAGACGGCTGGGCCATACTGGAGCCTGGAAACTTGAGCAGAGCCCAGACTGGAGAGCCAACAGAACTCGGACTGCTAGTGGAGAGTGAGGGAGTGGTTGCCAAAGAGTAAAGGTGTTCAGGGGATAGGGAGTTGCCAAAAGGGATGAAACGGGTAATAGGGGAATAAACTTGCAGAGTGAGAAGTGTTGTACCCAAAGGGGTGAAATATGCGATTGCGAAACAGACCTGGTGAGTGAGGAAAGTTATGCCCAGAGGGGTGAAGAAGGCAAGAGAAATAGAAAGTGCAATGTGGTCACAGAACTGCCCGCAGAAGTGGTGCAGATTATGGGTGAGATATTTAAAGAGTGGGAAAAGGTGTGCCAAAAGAGATGAAGAAGGTACTAGAGAGGAGGATCTGGCAAGCAGAGGCAGCTAGGCCCAAAGGGATGAAGAAGGTGATGGTGGCAGAGATCTGGATCAGGGAGGTAGCTCTGACCCAAAGAGGTGGAGAAAGAAGAGGACAAAGGGTCTGAGTAGAAGACGAATACAGGCCACAAGAGGGAAGAACGTGACAGAGTACATAGAAGTTGAGAGAAGAGATGGTTAGAAAAGGAGAGATTTCAGGAAAGAGGATATTTGAATTTTTCAAATAGTTGGCTCAGAGAGATCGACAGTTTGATAATGAGGACAGTAGCAGGTGAAGCTAGAGAACTCAGGGCAGAATAGGAATCGCTATTGGCCACCTCTGCACCCTTCCAATCTTCCCTGAGGTACATCCATGACTCTAGAAAGTGCCAAGATTGATGAACAAGCCCCTGCCTCCCCTGGTTGGGAGAGCAAAGACTTCCAAAGGAGAGACTACATTGAAGACCACATCCAGAGGATTGCTGTGGCGCTGCACCCACTACAAGCCAGCAAGGAAAAGTGACGTATGTAAGGAACTCATGGTGGCAACAGTAAAGACACACAAGTGGTCCCAGTTCAAGGGTGTTTAGTAAACATTATAATGGTTGAGGTAAATGCCTAATCTAAACCTAAATCTAAGATGGGAGCAAGCTACGACCATCAAATAATAAGGCATTCCTAGTGGCATCTTGTCAAATCAAAAGGGCCTATACTAAACAAAAAACGATTGCCAATCCTTACAACTAAATTACAAAATGAGTGTGGGATAATGTTGACCAGAAAAGAAAGAAGTGTTCACAAAATAAGTCAGGATGGTATGGCTGGGTCTCCCTTCCCCACGTATCAAGCATGTGACAAGGCGTAACTCCTAAGCACAGCACACTCCTGGCCCTCTCTAGCACAAGACTCACATTTCAGTTCCACTATATCAAACCCCCTTCAGGGGCTAAGTCTCTTTCCTGCAAAAGTCTCTTGCCTTAGAAGGTTTGCTGATTCAAAGTAACAAACAAACAAAAGTTCTCTCAGTGATCTTGCACCTTGGGCGATTGGTCTTCGCCTCTCGGACCTCCCTCGGTGGGGCTTGTGTCCTCTTTGTCAACTGGACCTCTCTCCGTTGGGTTCACTATGGCCTCTCAAATTATTCTTCAGTCCTTTTCTTAAAACGGTAAACAAATAAAAAAACAAAAGTTCTCCTTGGGTGATTGCTCTTCGCCCCTCGGATTTCCCTCTGCCGGGCTCAGATCCTTCTGGCAGTTTGGGTCTTCCTTCGTCTGGTTCACTGCGGCCTTTCTTCAACACAGTTCATGTATTCCTAATACAGTGCATGTATTCCTCAATTTGATCAGAAAGCAGGATTTCTTTCTCCTAGCTTTCTCTCGGCATCCCTCTCTCGGGTTCACATTTGCCAAGGATCACAATTCACAATCATAGTGGAAAGCGGGGTCCCTTCACCTAGCTTTCCTCTGGCAAGGGGTCTGAGACTTTCGATTGACCACAGAATTTTCCATAACCCTTGTAGGACCTCTCTGGCATCTCACGCCACCCTTTCCTAGGGCCTTCTGGTTCTTTTAGTTTCAAAAACAGATCCCGGTCAGAGCCTTTCGAATGTGCACCCACGTGATGACGGACCCCTCTGCACCTGGACCTCAACTGTGCTTTCTTTCCAGTTCAAATATACACACAGGTTCTTCTTGCAAATTCCTTTGCGTTCAACATGTTGCTACTTGAAACCTTGGGTTCAACACAGTTCAGTTTGCGATCAGCTTCCTCCGACTCAGCATCTGTGCTGAACCCGTTGGCTTCTATGATCTCTGGAGTCAAGGATAGTACCACAGTAGCCAGCTTGCGCCTCTGCCTGAGTTATCAATGCTGGAGGCCCCCGTGTGCCATTGACATCTGTTGCCTCGCATGACAGCTGTAACTCCCTGCCTGATGATTTCCCTTTCGGAGGCTTTGTGGGTCTGAGTTGAAAAGGGCAAGGGCAATTCCCCCTTCATCGTCCTTCCAGGTCTCGCCGCCTTTCTCCTCTGTTTGAACTGCTGGTTTGGTGTAGCTGTCTCCTCATACGTTCAGCCTTGCTCGAAGTGTGCTTTCGTGGTCCACCTTTTATCCCTGTGGGGAAGGTAAAGGGACGTCAGGTGTGCATGGTTATTGTCAATTGCCTGACTCTGCCTGACCCATGTGTTGGGGACATGGCAGGTAAACTGCTCTGGTGTCAGTCCATTATCTGTTACAGTATAACAAAGTGTTTGTGTCGGAAAAGGGGGCTAGAGTTTTTATGTTTCCTACAGGGTTGATGGTAAAAAGGTATTACAGGGAATGGGGTACCGCCTCTCGCCCGTCGGTGTCCCACGTCCACTCCCCGAAGACACCCCCCATCCAGGTTATCCTCCCCCACTGGTTCACCCCCAGGAACTGGATCCAATAGTGATGGCCGTGTTCTAGCCATCTGGATGACAGATCCTCAGGGAATAGTAAGTGAGACACCTTTGGGTTTCTCACACAAAGAAGCAGGCAAAAGAACCTTGCAACGTTCCTGTGGAGCCAGTTATTACTTCAGGCATGAGGAACCCAGAAGAAGGCCTGTCCTGGATACCCAGAGAACTAGAGTTATCTTTTTGTGAAAGACATTTCTTTGTACACCATTTTCCTGAAACCTTAGCGAGAAATCTCTAGGTAGCCTGACATTTTTTTCAATTGCACTTTATGCCGTACACGTTTATTTTGCTCCCACACTCGTACTGCCCAAATACACCACTGTCAATTTGTTTTTTGTGTTGGTCTCTCTCGTCTGTCATCCCTGACACCTTTGTTACAATGGGACATTACACATTTGTAAGGTTTTACATTGCAGTGCATTAATAAGATGCACAATTTTGCAAATGGTGCCACCCATCAGCCTTACATATGATATGGTTCTTCTTTTGTAATATTCATAAAGGAGATTTTTGTTGTTTTTTGTTGTTCCTTCCGAAGCTTCCTTTTGTGCTTAAAGAGAAAAAAAGCTCTGCCTCTCTCGTTATTTCTGAGTATACAGCTATATATCCTGTTTGAAGTAAACATAAACCAAAGAAAAGAAGCACGCTCTCAGTTTATCATGACAGTGAATAAGGTATGACAATTGGCTTTGCATCCTCAGGGCTGCAGCAAAGCCATGGTCAAACTGAAATTGAAGAAGACGACCGTTGATGACATAACAGAAAGCCTGCGGCAGGGAGGGGGCAAGTTAAACTTTGACGAATTGCGCCAAGACTTGAAAGGGTAAGTAGCAAATCTGCAAAGGCCCACACTTGCACAGTGTCTTGTTGGATTATTCCCATCAGTTAATTTGGGTATTTTTTTTGTTCTTGGCAACTCCTTTTTCTTCGTTATTTCTTGAGGCTTGTGATGAAGGGGTTTCCTTTGCCTTGGGCTCTGGGTTTTCATTTAGTGTCTTTCAGGATCTACGTTGAAAAACGAATCCTGAAAGATGAGTTACAAAATTGTGAAGCCCACTTGTTCGCGTTTTATTTCTTGAGCTTTTGTGATTTTGGTGTTTGTCCCCCGCTGTGTATTTAATGTATGCGGGGACACTCCTGCAATCCCCACTGCCCATAATACCGAACTAGGGGAGCCGGTGGACACCCCCGTTCCTCCTGTTTGGTACTATGGGCATTCAGCTTTTTTTCCCCGACCTTTTCGACCGAAACGCTTTGTCTGCACATACAGGATTATGTTAAAACATGTTTACCTGGAACAGAAGGTGTACGCTTGGTATCCAGTGATGAATTCGCCTCAGAAATGGCCGCCAGGGTGTGACACTTCCCATAAAAGGCAGCCTCAGTAAAATCAAACACTTCCCCAAATATTTTATATATGGAGTTTATAATATTAAATTATACTTCTCCTAGAATATTTGAGGAAAGTATTTTATGGGTCAGGGAAAAAAAAGTCACCTACTTTGGGGTGACATTATCCCATCGAACTATACGCTTGAGGGTGTCCTCATAATGCAATTTACAGTTTTGGGAGCACCATGCTTAGACTGATTTTATTAGTTCTATGGAAGGAGGCAAAGCATGACCTGTACCCACAATAGAATAATCCTCCAAGTCTGACCCCTGTTGAAGACCTGATAAAATCACAAGGCTGCTGGCCTTCAAAGACACGGCAGCGTGTGCGAACAGAATCCTACTGTCCACAAAGAGGACTCCATTTTAAGCATTCTTCTGCTGTCCCATGTATGATAAGTTCCTTGCTTTTCTTTTTTTTCAAGCCATTAGCACAAATGTTTTCTGTGCCTGGAAATTGACGTGCAGTTAGATGTTCTTGCACCATAAGTGTCGGATAAATGCTGGTCGTTTCATCTTTGTTTTTCAAGGAAAGGACACACTGATGCAGAGATAGAAGCCATTTTTGCCAAGTACGATCAGGATGGTGACCAGGAACTGACCGAGCATGAGCACCAACAGATGAGAGATGACCTTGAGAAGGAAAGGGTAAGCTATGTTCTGCTCAAGACTTATGGGTGCCTCGTTCGTTTAACCAATGACTAGCCTCGATCAGTGTTCGGAGGTACACAGTAACTAAAGGCGTTTGTTACTGCATTATGTGGGCAATAGCTTCAGCTCGTTTGCATGCTAGATCCATCATTTTAGTGTTGCACATTGACTCTGCAAGAATGGAGGGTGCCCAATAACAAGCGGCTGGGTGTGGCTTGCTTATTGTGCTGCTGTGGAGGAGACGCTAACAAGCCAATGAAGCTTCTATACATCCATCTTTCAGCTGAATTGAAGTCTGCACCAGCAGCAATAAAGGAATTCAGCTCAAGCATTGACATTGCCTTTGACTATGTACAGTGAATTTAGCTGGACATGTGAAACAGAATTACAAGTATTCCCCACCATTAATGAAATATAACCGGTTGGGGAGTTGAGAGTTAAATTAACTCAATTGCATTTTAAAAAAAAGGGTTCAGCCGTGTCTTTTATATGGAAGTGGAAATGAGAAGACTACTTCTGCCCAATTACAGAGATTGGAGAGAAAAATATTGCCGAAGACACTTCAAAACGATTATCTGGACATGAACAAAAGTGGACACATATCTTTTAATTATAATGTTTAATCTTCCTCTTTCAGCCTTTCTCCTTCGTTTCACTATCAACCACTTGTGGGTCATTCTTGTTGCCCCCATCATCTTTCTCTCTTACATGCTTCTCCCATGTTCTACATGCTTCTCCCCTCTGCTGTGTTCCTCTCTGTCTTCTGTCGTCATCCTTCGTACACCAGTCTCCTGCACAGTTGCAGGGGCAGCCACTGGCTTGGAGGGCATATGCCCTCCAAATTAAGTAAATTGAAGGCAAAAGGCAGAACTGTGCCAAGCCTAGGGCACCGGGGAGGGGGAAGAGCAGTGGGTTAATGCAGCGATTGCAACAATCTATGTGTAACCTGCAGGCAAAAAACATCTAGTTCCTAGAGTGGATTTCTAAACTCTGTCCTAATGGACAGATGTTTAGGAGGCCACCCTAGTTTAGTGCAACAGGGAAACTTCTGGACAAGCACACCAATCACGTTAGCTTGGCAGGCGATCAAGACTAAGTCTCAGAAGGTGTGAGAGTGATCAGAAGCCCACAATGAGCACACACAGTAAGGATAACACAGAATACTCTTAGAAAGGTGTATATCAAACATACATATACATTTATTTTAGGCCCAATAAAACAACACGAATAACCAAACTAATAAATGAACAGTTACCACACAAGCATATCACTATCACTCCAATCCGGACCAAAGTATGCCAGTTTAGTCGAGGTCATCTGAGGTTGTAAATTCTGCCTTTGCCATCTGATCTGGCTCTCAGGTGCTGCGGGGCGGGACAGTAGTCTGTGCTGGGACAGTAGCCACAACTCTGCCCATGAAGGGAAGAAGAAGAAGAAAATGCTGGTGCAGCAGGACTCTGGGCACAGCAGAGAAGGTGGGAAAGTCACCCACAAGGACCATCACAACAACACAGTGAGGCAGGGACCGCAAAGGCTTGCAGCGTGATGCACTCAACTAATTTGCAACCCAGAGGAGTTAGGCCTATGAAATTTGGTGGGAGAGTGCTGAGAACCACAAGCTAGGGATTCCCAGAGTTTTGAGCCCCAATCCGAAACGGCGGCGCTCCTATGCAATGTCCATGGGCAGAGCTGGCCAGTTCACTGGATGACCCAGGAGCACTTCCAAGAAATCAGGAGACGCAGAGAGTAGTTGCTCCCACTACTAAAAAATGGTTGAAGTGCCCTTGCATGCCTTCTAAAGTCGAGAACAAAGCAGGGATCCAACGGGACAGCAGCGCACTCAGGTTGCCATCTCTGGCGAGTCCTCGGGTCTGCTTCAGCTCACAGGATACTTGGCTCCTTCTGTAGTTCAAGATGAACCACTGTAGATCGACCTGGAATGGATGCAAGGCACCTTTACATGATCGGATCTGGAAAACCAATAGAAGATATGCCCCCTTACATGCACGTCAGTCGTGGTCCACGGTGGTCCTCATATTCATGCATACCAGAGATCCTGGTACCAGTAGTGTGGATTGGGATCAGACAGTCAGAACCCTCTTCCTGGGCACTAGCACACGTGACATGCAGGAGCCTGCGAAAGATGCGGTTTTCGCGGGAGACTGCATGCCCAAATAAGGAAGTCACAGGTCAGGTCGACCTGTGGAGAGGCCAAGGGACAAGGTGGCCAAGGGACAGAACAAAAGCCTTTGTGGCACAGCAATTTTTTCGGCACTGGCCCACATTCATGAGCCATCCACGGTAAACGCGGTATGGGTTGTTCAAAAGAAGTAAAAATACAATTTACAGTAAACTGCTGCTACCAGTTTGTGGTAGGCAGATTTGTACATTCACCAAAAATTCCTTAGAGGGTGTCTAGGGCCCTAAAACAAAAGGACCCCAGTGCGCGGCACAGTAATGAGGAAAGTTACCAATAAATGGCAACAAAGTAAAAGATTAAAAGTAAAAGATTAAGTGAAACATAGTGTCCCAGTACTGACAGTCTGAAGGACGTGTCAGTTTCCCAATAACAAATTAGCAAAAGCCTGGGGCAGTTTACCTGAAGGCTGTGCTCCACTTGAAAAAGTCAGGATAGGATAGTCAAAGGATAGACAAAAGCAAAATGTTTGGGGTTCCATAATATGGAGGGAAAATTGCATTCAGAGAAATCTTTCCTAACGATACTGAAGCAGGTTTTCTTGCTATGCTGAGACCTGCAGTTCCCGAACATCACCCCAACAAGGTGTCTTGGTTAATTCCCAGCGCAAGTGGCTTATCAACGCTGACCCCCTATGCTGCACTAGTTTTTTTCAGGACATTTGGGAGCAGAGACAGATTATGTATAAATGTTACTGAAGCCAGAGTGCACAAAGCAAAGCCCCACACAACTAATAGAGGGCGTGCAGGTGCTTAGAGGGGCATTGGGTGTGGGGTGATAACAAGTGGCTTTACTCGTGACCCATTTTCTTAAACTGTTCTCCAGCCCCCAGAAACATTTTGATGCTGGCTTCTGCCTGGTCGGTCGTTTCCCTCTTCCCTTCTTTTCTCTCCATCTCTCAGCTCCTTCCAATATGCGCTTTTCCTTCATTGTCCTTAATTGTCTTTTGCCTGCTTACATCACTCTCCGCTCTTTTCAACTCTGCGCCCATCTACCCATTTTCCCCTGACCCTTCTCTTTTCCACCATTTTAATTGCGCTGTTTCCACTGGCCCCCATCTCTTCTTGGTCTTTCCAGCCACTGCCCTCTCCGTTGTTTCCAATACCTACCCCTTTTTTTAACATCCCGACACAACTTTCTCTGCCATCCTTATTCTTCTCTACTATGCTCATTCCTCACACTCCTTCCCCCAACTCAAAATACACACAAGAGGATTCTCACCCAAATGCACAGGTCACTCGCAAGCAGCGCTCAGTCGCACATCAGTGTTTAAATCAATGTATGGAAAAGCATTGGCAAAACCAACAGTTTTAGCTTGTGTACAAGCATTAGATATTCATTTGCCAGGGGCTGCTCTCATGTACCCAGTACTCACACTGTTTGCCATCTGTTGTCGTGGTTTGGCCCAGGTAGTACGATTATGACATGATATGAAGTCATTTATAACGCGCTGTGGAAGTGCCTGTCAAATGCCTATCCCATGACTTCACAAAAGCCAAAATGTTTGGCTTTTCCAATTCCTGTTGCTATTGGCACATGTCCAACCTTTACAAACAGAACTCTCCAGTGTGTGAGGACCTTCATTGAGAGTCTTTAAGCTGTATCAATAAGTCAGTCAGGGTTTGTGGATATTGTGTTGATGGTACCGCGTGCACGCTCAAGCCCATAGTGCTATACAGGCATTTAGTCCAGGAGCTGACGATTTGCATCAGATGTCCAACTGTATTTCAAGAACAACTTGAAATGCATATTTCAAAAGTTGGTTCAACAGGAGCCAACATTCACTGTGTTACAGGAGAAATCTTCATTTTTAAAACACTTGGGTAGCCAGCAGAGGGGTTAATCTTCAAATTTAACAGACCTGAGCCTACAAGCGCAGATGATTCTCCAAGAAAAATGACATTTACCATGTAGATAGACACTAGCAAGGTGTGTAACTACCAATAACCAACCAAAAACACCAACACAATTAAATGGTTGTTAACCTGTTATAATTGCAGAGTCAGTTGACACTGGTGCTTGTAAGTCAAAAACTGATGTGTTGCTTCAGTCCATGGGACTTTGTTCCGTCCCATGTTGCATCATGTGAACGTGGATCAAGATTGTTGTTGGACATTTACAAAATAAAATCCCCTTTAGCAAATGGAAATGTGATGGAAACATTAGGTGGGCATATATATGTGTGGAAAATACCCCAAGGATGGTATGATAAAGGCTTGGTAATTCAGCGCATGGAAAGGTGTGAATCTCTAGTATGGTTTTACTGTGACTTCTTGCTATATTCTATACGTAGCATGGTGCCTCACTGTCAAAACAGCTGGCTTCTTCTCCCTACTGACTACTTCGCAGTGTTGGGAGTTAGTTTGATTTAGATTAATTGTTTAGCAATTGGCCTTTTCTGTAGTGATAGTTAGATTCCATCGCAGGATTTTCCATCCAGGGAGAGATCATCAAAGTTTTTTCAACTAATTATACTGCAAATGCATGTGGGGGGGATGTGTTAGGGTAATAAACAAGGTAGATGGGATAGGGAGGCTTCAGAGGGTAATATGACCTTTTAACATACAAATGACTGTGCTATGGGTGTGGACATGGCAAAATGTGGTAAATCAGACATGGGAGACGGAGAAGAAGACATGTTTCAAAGTGTGTCCGTTTTATTAAAGTAAAGAAAATGCCTAGTTTATCTACGATGAGGGTTCCCTATTCTATATGGGTGCTTGTTCGTACGTCTTAAACAAATAATCGTTGTCCTCTGTCAAAAGCGAGTCTATCCCGCGTACTGGCTCTACCAATAACAACAAGGAAAACAGAACTTAGCTTGGAGGAGTGTTTTTTTTTCCCGACTTCTTGGCTTATGCTGGTTGGTGCCTGACCCCTCAACCCCCTCCCAAGTGTCCCTCAATTTCTCCTTTTAGTTTTTCAGGCCTTGGCCGGTTCATGCCATTCAAACAAGTCTCTTAATTTTCTATACAAATAAATAGTACTTCTGATCCTGTAAGGAAGGCATGGTATCAACAGTAAAACGGACACAAGTGACCACAGTTCAAGGGTGTTTATTGAACTTTCAGAAGGGTGAGATAAATGCCTATCTAAACCTAAATCTACAGATGGGAGCAAGGTACAACCATCAAATAATAAATACTGCAGTCCTAGTAGTGTCTTGTCAACATAAAAGGGCCTATACTAAAAAAACAAAAAAAGGATTGCCAATCCTTACTACTAATTTACAAATAATGTGCAGTGAAGTTCATGAAAAAAGAAAGAAGTGTTCACAAAATGATGAGTCGGGATGATTGGGCTGTTGGCCTCCCTTCCCCACGTTTTCAGCACGGGACAAGGCGCTTCACTCAAACCGTGCACACACTCTGACTTCTGCAGCACGTGAATACAGTTCTATTATCACAGTTTAGCACCTCCTGTGCCCAAGTCTCTTTGCTTCGTGCAAGTCTCTTGACCCAGAGGGCATGATGCACACAAAACAACATGTAAACGATATTTTCTTTGGATCACCCTCAGCCAGGCTCATATCCCTTTCAAAAGTTCATCGTTGGATCCCCGTCTTCCAGGCTCAGATCCCTTTGTTCACTAATGTCCGAGAGTTGTTTCACGGGTGACTCACGGTTCACCCTGGGTCCCCCTCAGCCGGGCTCAGATCCCTTTCACTTAGTCAATTAGTTCCCCTCAGCTGGGCTCAGACCAATTACGATGTACTTTAAACTATCAAAGATTTTCGAATGTGCACAGGATTTAGCAAGACCCGTTGCATGACCACTTCGAACTCAATATTCCTTTTCTCACACTCGGCATCAGTTGGATACCTAACAGAGACCTTTAAATGAGTGGGCGCGTGGCGCCGGACCACTCTATGCACAGTATCTTTTCTCCCAAGTTCAATCACAAAGTTCAATAACTTCTTTGGTTCCAATTATATTTGCGTAGCTCATCGTCAGCGCCTCACACACTGTTCACTTTATACAAAGTTGCTGCTTGCAACGTTGGTTCAAAACACAAGCCTGTTTGGTATCAGTCTCTCCGACTCACCGGCTGCAATATATTTTCTGATGCTGCTTGCTTGTAGGAGCCAAGGACAGTACCATGGCGGCATTCGTTCCTCCTCGCCTTGGTTATCGACGCAGGAGAGCCCCGGGTACCTCAAACACACTGTGCAGGTTTGATCAGCCTTAGTTCCTTGTCTTCGGTTTCTTACTTTCCAAGGCTCATGAAAGTAACAGTATTTAGAGGTCATGGGTACTTCCCTCCTTGCGACTTTCTCCTGTCTCGCCGTCTTTCTCCTCATATTAAACAGCCATCTTGGAACTGCTGTATCCTCCTGTGGTTGGCCTCCCTCTGAGTGTGCTTTCATGCTCTGCCTTTTATCTGTGTGTTGAAGTGTGATGGAAGTCGGGTGTGTGCAACAATCTGTAATTGCCTGGTCTAGACTGTCCATGGTGTTTGGACATGTCAGGTGTTAGGCTCTGGTGTTAGTCCGTTGTCGCTCACGGTGAACTGACCGTGAGAAAGTGTTTGTGTCGGGAAAGGGGGGGGTGGTGCTTGAGTTACTAAATATCCTACCCGGTAACCTGGTATCCAGCGCCTTGATGCCTCCAGGCCATAGTTTGCACTTTCTAAATCATAAATAAATGCATTGGATGGGGAAAAGTTATTGGGAAGGGGATACCGCGTCCCACTTCCACTCCTCAAGGGCCCCTCATCCTGGTGATCCTCCCGCACTGGTTCATTCCCAGGAACTAGATCAGAAAGTGATGGTCGTGACATGGCCACCTCGATGCCATATCCCCAGGGACTAGCGTGTGAGACACCTTCAGGTTTCTCACAATTCCCTCACCAATGTCCTGCTTAAGTTAGAACGTTTGTTCTTAAATGAGACACTTGAATCTGTAAACCCTCCAATTTTGTAAGCTGTGTCTCTTGCTCACCCCTCCAGGGTATTTAAGTTCTTTTGAAGCAGCAGACTTTGTTGGTCCAGCATAGATCTCTGACTCTACTGGCAGTCTTGACTTAACATGGTACCCACCATCTGCGAGTGGCTTGGGTTCTTGCCCTGGACTGTGCTCTTCGGCCATTCGGACCTTTGAATTCTCTGGTGGCTTTTACCCCTTCACAGGGTCCTGGTTTCAGGTTCACCCTTTATGGCTGTATCTTTCTCTCAGGTTTCTGGTACGCCCTTGTGGGGTCTTGGTTTCTGGTTCACCCCACCTGGGTGTTTCTTTTTCTCTTGAAAGGGGCCCCTAGGGGACCCTGATGTCTATGGAAACAAGGCGAGTCACCACACACGAAAGATACGCCAGACACGAGGTTGTATTCCCAAAGTTAGGGTTTATTGCAAAGCAAAAGTCTCAGTTGGCCAACTCGGTCTCACGCCCCGCGACGTGTATCTCTAGACCTCGAGGGACGCAAGAGAGTGAATTACGTATATCAGTCACATATATACAAAATGCATATCAAACAATCAGCTATGACATGTTTAACACCCCCCTTTAATGGGTTTCTTTGAACTTGGTGTGATGATGGACATCTCTGACTACTATGACACCTTCAAACATCTATTCTAGTAACAATTTGCAATTTGTGAGGGCGAAGGCATTTTTCAGTTGTTGAATAGAACACAGCGCTTCTGTTCTTGGAAGCAAGCTACATACGGGGGGGGGAGAGTTGCATTCTGGACCTTGCTATCTATTAGGTGCTATACGTGTCCTGTGAGCCGACACGCTCTAGCGGGCTCAGCAAAGGGGGGCCGTAAGAAAAGCATAATTCAAGCCTTTAGCAGTATTATTCTAACATATTCTACCATATAACGAGACTGTCTGGCAGCTGCGAAATGATTAAATGCCCTGCAGCTCTGCTTCAAGGCTACATTCGGGAGGGAGCCGGGCATTCTTCCTGGCGCTGCCTACGTTTGTGTTTCAGCAAACTATTGTTATTCTCTCGGCTTAGCGGCCTTGTCCTTTTCACATATGGACAACAATGTTTTACAGTCGAGCAGTGTAAGCGGAAAATATACTGCGAAGCAATAGGAACAGAAAGCAATGAGCAATGGTTAGAAAACAAAATGGTGATTCTTGTTACATCAAAATGGCCGCTCATTGGCAAACTCGAAAACCTATATTCTGTCATATCGTGCATGAGACGGTTGGCCCACGGCCACCAAAATACATTTGCGGTCACAAAGTAGAGGTATCCATTTTTCTAGACTGACACTCTCAGGTCTCTGGTAGCCCCATTTGGGCGCTGTGGCTCTTTAGCCTGTCTTGTATTATGGATGGTGTCCTGTGTCTGCGGTTGTTTGGTTTCTCTCTGCTGGAAACCTGGGTGCATGGGTCTCGCTGCCCTCTTGGATTCAGCAAAATTCCGCAGGCTCATGGATTCCTCCCTCACCACGTATGCGACATGGACCTGCCTCCAGGCTGGATTGGCTTGGCACCACAGCGTGGGCTTCCACTGTGTGCAGCCACTCCTAGGCTAAGTCTCTCGCAGGTAAGGGTCTCAGCCCCTTTACGTTCTTCTTTGCAACGAGATATGCAACACCATTAGTTCTGTGTTTCTGGCATCATGGTGGGGTCAGCAGCCAAACCAAGCACCTTTGAAGGTCCTTGTACATTATCAGCCCCCATGTATCCAAACAAAAAATTGGGATACTGGTGTTAAGGAAGATGTTAGACACGTTTCATCTACGGATTCCTTGTCCCCTAAGCGGGGGATCACCCTGATGGAGATCCCACTTGCCCTATCCTCTGGGGAGTTTTTTTGCATAGGGGGGCTCACCTTAGTCCCAAAGGGGGTGGCTCCTCCTTGAGGAGAAGGGACATATTCCCTGGATTCGTCACACAAACAACACTTGCACACTCTGTGTCCTGGTTTCTCTTCTTATGCCAATAGTTCTGGCTTGTAGGTGGTGCTAGGGCACCACCTAAAAAGCCAAGATGAAAACATTTCAGCTACGCAGCATACCCAAATGCATACTCCTTTATAACCTCCATAACAGGATGGGCATGTACTAGCACACAAACCCCTCACTGAAACCCAGTAAGCACACACACTGCAATCACCTTGCTTAGCGCCATATCACTCCATTTGTGTAAAAAAGAAAGACAAAAGAGTATCATGACATCCCTCCCACACAGACTCTCACTCTCTCTTGCACATTAATAAAAACAGAAATCATGTAATCTCATGAGTTGTGTAATCATAGGGAAATTACTATCATGTACCCATTCTTAAAATTAAATATTAAGGCTCTTTGTATTTCTTCATTACTTGTTCATCCTTCTAAATTGTGGTTCCTGTACATTTCTATTCTTTTTATTCTTATTGGCTTTGATTTTCAGAATTGGGATGAAGTTTGTAGACTGAGTGGCCCTGGCAATGTTAGACTCTTCTTTGTTTTGAAACTACCTCAGTTGAGTGCTCTGGTAATTGCTCTGAGGTCATGCAGTGTATACCTGAATTGCATGTTCATGTCAAATCTTCAAATCTAGAGGTGGGGATCCCCTTCCTCATGGGCATCTGGGGTTAGAGCTATCAAATGCAAGCCTAGGATGATGCCACATGGAACAAGTATTTTACCTCATTTACTTACTTTCTACATGATAGAATTCCATACAGGAGTACTCGGGTTCAGGGCAGTGTATGGCAAATGAAACATGAACCATTTTATCAACAACATTTTTCATTTTATTAAACATATTCTAATATAAAAACATCAAATACAAATATATAATTTAATATAGCATAGTTTCAGCATAAAAAGGTTTAAATATACATTCAAGCTTCTATTTTCACTTGATTTTCATGTAAACATAATACATATATCTCGGCTATGCCTCAAATCATCTCTTCTTCAAACAACATAGAGAAACATCTAATTGTGCAAAATGTCCATGTGCAAAATAACACAGACAGTGTAAAAAACACTAAAGTGTTAGGCGCCTATTTAGAATACAAGAAACACAAACTTCATTCCCCTACTGCAGGAGGTAGGTCCATTAGGCCTAACCACTCAATGAATAGTCAACTAAAGGTGTCTATAGAGGATGATATCGAAGTTCCTCTCTATCTTCTTGTGAGACTTCCCTTATCTGCTAGTTTCGACGATGTGTAATGTAGCTATCTCCTAACGGGCGCTGATATCCGTCTTCTTCAGGACTTTGAAAACGTTGGCCGCGTGTTCTTTCCAAATTGCGGCTTAGAAGTTACTAAAAAACAAGTAAAAACATAGTACTGTTAAAATTCATAACACTGAGCCACTAACCCTTGTTTTCCGCAGCAGAGGGATTCATTCTATCATTTGGGTGAAGAGGAGCCAATTACCTATTTATTGCTCTACTCAAACATATGGGCGATTCTTCATTTTTTTCAATCCATCTCCATTCCTGCAATGGCTGTATAAATTGCTACGGAAAAAAAACAAAAACAAAAAGGAAAAATTCAATTATTCCCTTTCCCGGGACATTGTAAACAAAGCCAAATAAGGCAACAGAAATGGCTGTTGGGTCATCAAGGCTGGCAGATTTCCAGTCTTTAACATTAAACATAATCTAGTCATACATAACAAAACTCACTTATAGTGTATCAATATGTGTTGGCCGATGGTCAGCCAAACTCTCATACTATCATTTAGAGTAGGCACTATTTCGTGTTATTTTAATAGGCTCTAAATGATTTATCAACACTTTAAGTCCACCCGCTATTTTTTCATACCTTAATATTCAACAGGAACCTTCTAATCAGATTCCATGTATAGATACAACGCCTCTCATAAGGAAACGTAAATTGAACGTCATAGGCCTTTCTTATTTTTACTCATAGGGATCGGCTTCCTTCCTCATGTGACAAATGGAAAGTATCCTGTAAGAATAAAAAACGGCCTTTACGTTAAAGCCGCTTTAATTTACGTTTCCTTATGAGAGGCGTTGCATCTTTACATGGATTCTGATTGAAGATCGTGCCGTATAGGAGCGACATGCTAGGGTTTGATGTAGTCGGCAGTAGGCTTTTGCTAGTAGTTATGACTGAGACTTTGTCGAAGGCTGGGAAGATGCATTTGAGAGAGAAGTTCAATAGTGTGAATTGGTGGACAAAGGTGACCGGTGCATATGCAGGGTAGTTTGGCACAGCAAAGGATGGGTAGGAGTGGAGTTGAAGAGGTGGAGAAGTGAGATAGTGTGGAGAGTGTGGGGCGATTACAAAGTAAGGAGTAGTGCGGGGGAGAAAAGGTGGACAAGGTGTTTTGGTATTTTAAAGGAGAGTAAAGATCATCTGCTGAGAGAGAGGGGAGGATATAGTGCATGTCTTGGTGGTGGGGAGAGTGAGCATGACTTGGAAGTTCAGTAACTGAGGAGATAGATACATGAGCAGGTGAAGGGAGACGGCAAGGGTAGATGAGAATAGTGTGTGAGGAGGGGAGAGAAGAACAGCCAGGGTGGTGGTAAGAAGAGAGTGAAAATGGGGATAGGACTATGAGCGGAGTGCAGAGCAGGGAGAGTGGAGAGATGAGAGCAGGGCATTGGAGAAAGAGGGAAAGAACAGTGAGGTGGAGGAGTAGGTTTAATAAGGTCATGATAAACCGAGAGCAGTAGGGAGAGAGTGTAGGGGTGTGTTGCCCCGAAGGAGCACATGAGACAGTGGGGAGAGTAGTGGAGGTATAGGTTTGTGCTCTTGGTGTTCTGGAGCAGATTGGAGCTGGACGGACTGCCCCTTTGGCAGTTAAATGCAAGGCTGTAGGTGAGAACATTGATCACAGGCGGGCCATTGGTAGTTGAGATCAGGTGCTGACACAACTGCAGGATACAATAAGGGTCAGTAGTGGAGTATCCAAGAGTCCTTTAGGCTTTAGAAATAACAAACTCACATTGTGGTTTGCAGTAGTTTTGAAGGGTGGCCGAGGAGAAGCAGAGGAGGGGGAGGCAGCAGTGTATGCGACGGTAGATGGGATGGGTGATGGGGAAGAGGTAATGGACCTAGGTCCTTACAGGGACAAACAGTGTATCCTCTTCCTATCCGTGCATTTCACCGAATACATTTTCACCGAATGTGAAATCTTCAACAACAAAAAATGTGTCGAATTTGGATACATTTAAAAACATAGATGGGGGGCTTAGTAAGGGTTTAGGATAAGGTAGGGGAAAGTGGGGAGGGGGCGGGGCTCTCACCCGCATAATAATAATAATAAGTAATCGAAGAAACAAAATCGATGATTTCACTTTTAGGTAAAGTAAATTCGGTGAAATCAAATACATCCTATGCCCTTAGCCTATTCATCCTTTGTGGACACCTGATGATGGGACTCTTAAAGTATTCACTGTGGAGGTGAGGCTGGAGGCTCATATAGGTTTAGGCATCCTGATCTCTTTATGCCCCCTTCGAATTGGAGTGACAGATAATAATAAGAAAAGCTAGGAAAAGAACCCTTGGTTCAGAGCTATTTGAGTGATAAACATCTGGATGTAGTGGGATATTTAGGCAGCGCTCACCTCCGTAGAGTTAAGTGTGCAGTATGTGCAATTTTGACTTTGCTCGATTTCTCATGCCCCAGTCTCCAATACCTGGCATATCCAGAACCATGCATTGGCGAAGTGCTTCTGCCCAGAGGTGATGGTGGACCCCTTTCTGTTTCTGTGCCCATTGCACGAAGACCTACAAGGGCTTGACACACTGTGTAGGAATATGTATCTGTCGCTGGTGCAATTAACAGTGGCACATCATATATAGAGGGAATGGCGGCAGCACAGATCGGCTCGAGGGCCGGCAACATGCCGGATTTTCAGGATACCCATCATTAATATATATTGTTTGTTTCTATTGAGGTTTGTTTCTTTCCATGAGGCCTCCTAAGCAGTGACCGAAGTGAGCAAGAACGGTCGTGAACGGTGTTCCACTACTTATATTTTTTCCGTTTACCATTCCTCTACTTTTCACGACCATATTCACCATTCTATAGAGAGGATTTTTCCATTCATGTCCTTGTGCAAGTGTAAAGTTGTAATAGGAGTTACTAGTCTCTTAAACTATTGCAATGCCCCGGGAAGAACAGCTTGTCGCATGTTGCACTGTGCTTCCGCCTACCCTCTCCCTTGCCGAGACCACAGTTCCACTACTTTTTTCAGTACACTTCTACCATTGCTCCTGAGGAAAGAAGCCTTTTAGAATAGCTAGGATTTGGGAGATTGGGGTGGTTAATTCTGTGCTCAAATGATGGTGGTGGCTTTCCACAAGCGGGAGGCATGATACATCTGCCTGTCACCTGTCTGTCGGGGAAGGCCCACACCCTGCATAAAACTCACTGCATGACCCAAGTGTGTATGTGCTGATGGGCGGCATCGCCAGGCCTAATAGGCTAATGAATGTATAGATGTTGAACATGCAGAACAGAAGCTTGTCTAAGCACTTTAATAAATGTGTGTAATCAGAGGTCAAAATTCCAAGTTGCCAGCTACTAGCCAGCCATAAAACATCACGTGCCAACTCATTTCTACACATACACACAGCACACCATTTCTTACTTGCCAAAAGTCAAATATCACCACCAATGGCTAGTTGCGAGTGCACATTTTTTACCCTGTGTATACAATAAGCTGCATAAATAAGGCCTGCGTGAAATGCTTCATATTATTTCAATTTAAAAAATGTACAGTGAAAAATATTTTGTCATTTTACATTTGTAAATGTAATTTGTATATCTGTCATGTTAGAAAAAAATCAGTGGTCAAACAAGAATTCTTGATCATCTACTCTAACCAAACCTGACTTTGCGTAGATAGTATGGTGATGGAAAGAGGCAATTAGTTTAATACTTACTATACTCTGTGCTTTTCTGTAAAATGGTCCTCCATTGGGTGTTTTTCTTTGTTTTTCCGAAGGAGGATCTTGATCTGGATCGCACCTCGTTACCGCGACCAATGAGTGGCCGCAGCTTCCCCCGCAGCTTGGATGACTCCGAGGAGGACGATGATGAGGACAGTGGGCACAGCTCCCGGAGACGGGGTAGCAGCTCCAGTGGTGTGTCCTACGAAGAGTTCCAAGTGTAAGTCTTTTAACATTGATAGGCTTCCTATAGGGCAGGTTTAGCTTGATTTGACGTGCAGCCTGAATTGAGCCAAAATGGCTTCTGTCCTGCTCCTGATAGACGCAGCCCTGATGCGCAGGATATCACACGTTTGCAATATAGTTGTTTGAGCCTATGCACAAATTTCATAGCCAACAATCCTATCGCTCTAATTCACAATAGAATATTTTGCTCTCTAATAAAAGGCACTTACCAATGTAAGATGCCCCTGAAACCTTTGGTGTGCCCAAAATGTGAATGAGCGCAACAAGGAAGACAAAGAAGTGGTTAAACAGAGGAGTCAGTGGTATGCAAATGCGATTGCACAAAGCAAGGTCAGGAGCAGGTGCTTCAGATGAGGAACACCGCCATAGGCCACACACAAAGCATGCCAATTCAGAAAAGTGGAGTAAGGGATTTGCTCCAGTTTTCCCTCTGATCAGCAGTAGTCCCTTTTTTGAAGGAGGCACACACCTACAAATGTTCTGGACAAATTAATACAGGCTTAACTTTAATGTTGGGTCATACTGACGCATACACCCCAGGCAATGAGCGCATCAAAATTGGGGGAGACCAGTCAATGGAAATATATCTGCAGGGATATCATTGTGTTTATTTAATTACAAGGACAAGGAGCAACTTGCACCTGTGACTGTGCGCAAAATATTCATTTCTCCTACTTTACATAGATTTACATGAAAATCCTGTGCTATGGGATTCTTTAAAACAAAAAAAGGGTCTATAGGAGCTTCAACGCTCACCCATATCTCTAAACATTTGAACACAAAAAAGATGGACGTTTTTAAATTCCACTGGTTGCTTTATCAAGTGGTCTAAAGCTCACTACATATCACCCTCACAAAAACAACTAACTATACCTAAGATGCTGTCTTTCTCTGGCGTTGGTGTGCCACTTATGTAGGTAAAGGGATAGAGAGAAGGTTAGTCCTAATTTCTCAATCTACCATCTAGATCTTGTATATCAATTTCATTGGACTGAACCCTATCTATAAAGATACTAGGCATAACGATTTTTTTTAAACCCCTCACATTTGCATCAAGGCTTAGGACACTGGGGGAGATACAGTATTGTTTTACTACTCCCTCTTGTGTATCTAAAAAACACAGTTATATCTGTGGTGTGTGAAAAAACATGAACATTTATGTTCTTGCATCCACTGGTTATCTGGATGTCCAAAGGTGTTCCATGGATAAACCCTGTGTAGAGGAGGTCCCAGATATGACCTGCACCCCTGCCCCCCATTGCGAGTTGCCAGTAAGGTACTCGCCGTGGTATGTGACGTACGAGGAGCAGCTGAACCAACAAAGAGCGGCAATGGGCCGCTGCCCTGTGTACATTGGAAAATCAATACCTGTTGAAATTCCCATAACCAGGCAACCTTGGGCAGCACAGTACCCTATCAGACAACCGTACCTACCATTGGTACGAAACAACGAGTATTTACAGACTGTCCACAAGGAAACCTCGAAGGCCTTAGGGGAATGCAATGGAAATAGACTAAGGGCCTAGGCAGCCCCGAGAACAACCAGAAGAGCCTACTGAAAGCTAGGCATGCCAGTATCGACAACTGCAAGGAGAATTGTAATGGACGAAGGGGAGAGACACTGTGAAAACGTATGAGAATGGTGCCATAAGACAAGATGGAAGCAACCGCCTTATTGAACGTGTGTAAATAAGCTTGAAACGCAAGATGCTAAGTAATCGATACCGCCTTCAATGCTTAAGTAGAAGAATAGAGCGGAATGAGCCAACTATATGTCTACCTCAATACAGCACAATGTACACGTGCGACTCCATTTTGTTTGAGCAGAAGGATGCCCAGGCGGCCCAGGCCCAACTGGCTGAGTTTCACATTCAGGTCCAAGCTGAGGAAAAGAGCGGGATCAAAACTTAACAAAGGATGGCTCATGCCGGGGAAATCGAGGTCAACCAGAGAAGGGGAGGTGAGCATGAGCTCACGAGGCTCCAACTTCAGAGCACGCCAGCCCGCCCGTGAAGGTCAAGATAAGAGAGGCCCATGCAGGTGGCCAAGCGAACACAGAATCAAATGCATGAAAATACTGAGAACTGAAGCAGATTCACGGTGGACCAACACGTGACCAGACAGGCGCGAAGATGTACCACCGCCTGATGTCATTCAGAACCAGAGGGTGCCATAACTTTTCCTGATAAGAGACTACAGATCTGAAGCCATACCCAGCCAACTAATTGACACATAGCCCTAAACCACTGATTGATGGAAGGGAGGCAGGGTGAATCTTGGGACACCAGGCACCAGGGTGTCTATTCTGCATGGTGCTAATTAAAGTGGAGATTTATGTTTAGCGGTGTAACTTGCCCAATCACAATGGTCCATGTAATCTAGGGTCCTATAGAGACTGTAACCAATAGGACATCCTACTTTTAATGACATCAATCACGTGTGTTGTAGAGGGATGGGCGTAGACCCCCACCCGATGAGTTATCCAATCCGTATGCTTTATTTTCATATACAGATATAACACCTATACTTAAGTTACCTTTCCCAACCAATTGTATTGCATGATGATTTTTTGTAGACTTAGACGTCAATGATGACGAAGTTTGCCCATAAAAGAGGCTGTTGTACTGAAGTTCGGGGAAGTCGGGGCGAGACACGTGATGCTGCTGATTTCCACAAGCTGATGTATGTATCATTAAACGGACTTCCCTTTGCCAATTTACTGAGTCCATAGTATTGATTTGTGCTGGAGTAAGTAAGTCCTGCACCCTGTCCTCACACGGTGCAGCTATCTTGTATTACAAGTTTTCGAGGGTGAGTGCTGACCAATGGGCCCATCAGTAAATACCTCTCCTCGTCAACACCTGTATTCCATTGGTTGACTGGTTTCAGCAAAGGAAATACCTTGCTCCACTTTAGAAACTAGGTCTCCTGAAGAAAGCCCTCCTAAATAAACTTTATCTGCTGGAACCGGTCGACCAACGGAGTACAGGGTTTATACCTGGTACTTGTTTGGACATCCAGATAACCAGTGGATGCCAGAATATACATTTAAATATTTTGTTTAACACAACATGGCTATATCTGTGTTTTTTAGACACAGAAAAGGGAGTAATAAAACAATACTGCACCCCTTAACACCAGTGTCCTAAGCCTTGATGCAACTGTGAAGGGTTTAAAAACAAAAACATTATTGTTATGCTTAGTATCTTAATAGATGGGGTACAGTCCAATTAAATTGAAATACAAGATCTAGAAGGTAGATTGAGAAATGAGGGCTAACTTTCTCTCTATCCCTTTACCTAGATAAGCACCACCCATGGAAAGACACAGCATCTCGGGGATAATTAGTTGTTTCCGTGAGGGTGACTGCGTGAGCTTTAGGCCACTTGATAAAGCAATTTATGGGATTATATGGCATGACAAAGAGGTTTCCTCTTATGCTTCAGTCTTTAATTTCAAAATAACAGAAAGAAAGTGCACAGACAAAATAAAATACAGTGCCCCTTCCCCAACTGAAATCCCCATTTCCTAGTCGTCCCTGGTGAATGATTCCTAAATCTAAATCCATCCTCAGCCATTTGATGCCCTCGCTCCTTCTGCTCCTCCTGTTTTCCTGCTGCTCTTCATGCAATCAGAAAGGTGTCCTTTCCTTCTATTATCTCCTACTTATGCAGTGACACCCATTTAGGAGTGGCATTGGGTTACTTCTACATACACACTGTTGGGGCAAAATGATATTGCTGTGTTTACAATATTGGGACTGTGCATAATGGGGGTCTATGTTGCGGTGACCTTCTGCCCCCCCCCCCTTGTTCTTCCATTACATTGTAGCAGCACACAGAGTTGTAGGGGCTCTGCTACATCCCTGCGTTCACGCTTTTGGCCCTTTCAAGGAAGGAGCCTTGCAGGGAGCCCCAGTTGGCATTGCAGTTCACCCATTCAATGGGTAGTGGGCGATCAGAGCTGCGGAGGGCCAGTTAAAGCAGTAGCGTGGGATCTCTGTATATGCTTTATCGTGTGTGCTGTAGGCAGCTGATGGAAGCAAGGGCAGGGGCTTGCTGGAGCCATCATGGCTAAGAAGGAGGTTGTTCAAGCCAATGACACCAGTCCTGATCCTGGGAATTGGTGGTCCCAATGTATGGACTTGGTAGACTCTTCTGTGTCCGGGGCAGCAGACAATGTATTTGACAGGAAACTGAAATCTCTATCAAAGACGTTTGATAGGGACTCAGACTGTTTCCCAGAATGTGTGCAGGTGGTCCTGCGGCCAGCGACTAGGGGTCTCTTTATATAAATCCCCCACCAAGAGGATGAAAGTAATATTAATCTGGTAATCTTTCTAGAAGAGCCCATCTGCTGGGGACACACATGGAATTAGTCCCATCTCTTATGTGCTGTTATCTGTATGTCATCAGGCTCAGATTACTTGCTCATTCTGTGATTCCACACTGCACACAGCACACTTGACCAACCAAGCCCGCCATGGCATATTCCTGCTACCCCTGGCAACACATGTCAAATCAACCTAGGCCTACTTCTCCTTTCCGTGCTATTGCCATCTATGGAGTTGTTTTCGCATATGGATGCTCGCTGACCTGTGTTACGACAGAATATAATTACATAATCGCAAGGCTTGTGACCTGGCTATAGTTAGACCAAGAGTGTTACTGTTATGCAAAGTGCCACCTGGACTCATGAGGCCACACTTCAGAGCTCCTTCTGGAAACTTCTGTGACTTGTTGTGATGCCCAAATCTCAGCTGACCATTTGTGCATCTGTATCTGTTTATCTTGTGCATAGTAAGAAACCTGTTTACACCTCAGCCTGGCTTCTTCGTGTATTATTCCCGTCTGGTCCTCCCCATTTCTCTGCCTCTCCTTTTAGGCCACGACAATGTGAAGGAGAACTATGATGATGATCTTGTGTATGATAATCTTACACTGTGGGTGTGTGGCATTGATGAGGATGGGATGCACTATGTGTTTTTTCTTTTCATTCCTGGGGATTGGGGTCTCTTCCAGATGGGATATCTGTGCCTCCCTCTTCGACAGTCTGCTTTCTGGATGTTTTTGTTGGAGGCCCGGTTCGTTTGCAGAGGCGGCGGAGTGCGCTAGGGCACCCTTTATGTGTTTCCTTCCTTTTAAAGGACAGCCAGAACATGGCTGCATGCTCATATCCAAAACGCCAACATAGTGTTAATTGCACTGTTGTGGCACTCTGAGACTTGGTGTACGGTGGCACTTGAGAAAAGGCGAGGTGTTCCAATTCCCAAACTTAAGTTCCAGGACCTGCTTCTGCGAGAGCAGTGGATCCCCATCCGATGGTTTTTATCAGATTCTGCTCCTCCCGTGATTTGGCCCATTACCCCAGTGCCTATTTCGTCACAGCTTCAGTGCTCATCTGTAAGTCAGGGGCTCTTAGCAGCCTTGGAGCTGACGATGTGGCATGTGGGAGGCTTGGGTTCAATGGTGCAATAGAAAGGGTGTGGATCTTGGTCATGCAGATGTTAGTTAGCTCGCTAGCTTCACTTCTGTTATTGCACAATTGTACAGACCGCCATTTTGTTTTCTTTTCCTGAGATGGCAGATTGTCAGCCTCCTGAGACTCACCCATTGCTCATTCTTACTTAAAATGGTTGGAGTCGCTATCGCATGTAGGCCCGGGTAAGCATGTCTTTCCTATGTCAATGTCCGGGGGTGGCTTGATAATGGTGGGCTTTTGCTGCAGGAGTAGTCAGCTAAGGTTGGCGTGGTTAATGTATCTGGTGACCCTCTGGACAAATAACAAATACGTATGACTATTCCTGATCTTTGCATTAGAGTATTTTATGAATACAAGAATGCCAGGAGGGCTTAGAATCTTGACCCATCAAAATAAAGATTTCCTGAGGAAACGGATTTTGAATAATTGTTGGTTGGCCTTCCTTTTAATCCCCCGTCCCCTCACCTGTTATTTATTTTCTTCTAGCTCAGCACCCCCACCTGACCCCCCCCATGCACTTTCCCCCTCTTCCTCTCCCCTGCCCTTGCGTGTTCTCAATGTCACTGGGCCTAGAACGATTGTTGTTTTTGTTCTCCGTTGTTCCCCTCCCTTGCTTTGTCGGACTCTGTTCGAATGTTGTCTGCAGTGTATTGTCGGGACTGCTGCCATTCTGGGTTTGCTGGGCTGCTGGATGGAAGCACACAGTTTCTGGCAGCTAGAAGCACTAGTCCTCTTTGGAGGGCGCTTTGCTGGTAAACAACTTGCTGCAGTTGAAAGACCCGTGCTTGGGTGAATGCCCTTGTCCTGATCTCTGCAGAGCTTTGGGCAGAGAACCTTGGTATGTGCTCTGCTGTGAGCAGCAGGCCAGCTGTGGCAGCGAGACTCTCCGTCTTGGGCGATGGCTTTGCCTCTGGTATGCGTGTGGAGGAGCGCTGGGTAGTGGAGTTGGTAGATGGTTTCGTCGTGAGCCATAGGCTCTTTCTGCCTTCCTTTGTTGGAGAAGGTTGTTTGTGGTGTATTGCTTGCTGCACCGCATCGTCACGGCCTCTACAGCCCCCTTTGCTTTTGTAGGCCGACGGGTAGTCTCTGCCCCTTCATTGGTTTTGCAATGGTTGGCGGGTCAGAGTACCCACGCAGCTGATGGCCATTGATGCGTCTGGAGGCTCCCCTTACCCCCACCCCCCAGGTAGCGTGTACCAGTCGGGTGCCAGATTAGGAGTTAGCACATGGGTGGCGATTTTGCCGCTAGCAGAGTCCTTGATGGTGCCGCGGGCGGGCAGCATTGCAATATGACTATAGAGAAATGCAGGATGTCGCTTACTACTTCGCCTGGATTAGCGGAACGTCCGATTGCTGTGTGAAATGTGGACCGCCAGACTGCCATGCATGCTTGGAGAGTGGCGGATTGCTTTGGGCAGAAAACCTCGGTATATGCTCTGTGGTGAGCAGCAGGTCAGCTGTGGCAGCGGGACTCTCCGTCTTGGGCGGTTGGCTTTGCCACTGGTGTGCGTGTGTGGAGGAGCGCTGGGTAGTGGAGTGGATAGATGGTTTCGTGGTGAGTCGTAGAGCGTGGGGTGGTGGAGGCTCTTGCTGTCTTCCTTTGTTGCAGCAGGTTTCAGTGGTTTATTGCATGCTGCACCAGATCATTGTGGCCTCTACACCCCCCTTTGCTTGCATGGGCCGGAGGGTAGTCACTGCCCCTTCACTGGTTGTGCAATGGTTGGCGGGTGCAAGTACCCACCTGGCTGATGACCATTGATGCGTCTGGAGGTGCCCCTTACCCCATCTTCCTCCCCCATGGGTAGCATGCACCTGTCAGGGGCCCGATCGGGAGTTGACATGTAGGTGGTGGATTTGTTATGTTATTTGGCATTTATATAGCGCTCTATATCATTGATATGACCTCAAAGCGCTGCTAGGTTGAACGTCCTCGGGGACCGCAGTCCAGGTCAGCAGAGAGATTAAGTGTCGTAGGGTGCGTGGGCGCACCAGTTATGTGTGCAGCTGATGTAATTGCATGATGGTAGCTGCATCCTAGCGTTAGGTGTGGTGGTGATGATATCAGTTGAATGTGTTGCGTCTGGTGGGTGGACACCCAGGCTGGGTTCTGGCTGCGTAAGGCCTGTAGGATGCTTATGTGTGCAGCTAGGCCGGTTTGTCATGGGATATAGCTGCATTTTATTAGAGTGATGATGTGTTCATTGGGTAGTGTTCTTATGTGAGCAGCTAGGCCGAATTTATCGAGGGGTATAGCTGTATTCTAATTGTGTGATGGTGTAGTGATATGATATGATGGTTCATCCACAAAGCGCCTAAGCATAATGCACTCCGAAAGCGCTAGATGACAAGGAAGAGAACGAGGGAGAATGCAGAGACACTCCCACAGGTCATGAGCAGCACGTAGGTGAAAACTAGCTACTGTACTCAGTCTAGAGCACCCAGACCGTGCACGTGCTAAGGCACAGACAGGAGTGCATGCCTGGGAATGGTACATCGGGACCGGAGGGGCTGGGTACACAGCGACATTGCAGGGGCCAGGGTAGGGGCAAACAACAAGTAAGAAGGGGCAAGAGGTACAGAGAGACGGCACTGGACCAGAGGTGCTGTGAGTATACAGCGGCATCAAGGGGACCAGAGGGCCTGGGCACACAGAGACTACATGAGACATTAGAGGGGCGTGGGGTACACTGCGATATCTTAGGGAACCTGGGGGCACATAGCGACATCGCGGGGAGCCAAGTGGCTGGCACAGTGGCATCATAGTGGACCGGCGGTTTGTGGCGCAGTGATGAGATGGTCTGGGCAACAGTAAAGCGTGGGAACCCAAGGGGTTGTGGGTACACACGCCCTCGGGGGCCGCAGGTCAGTAGAGAGAGTAAGTGGCGTAGGGTGCGTGGGTGAACCAGTTATGTGTGCAGCTGAAGTAATTACCTGATTGTAGCTGATCCTAACATTAGGTGTGGTGGTGAGGATATCTGGCTGCGTTAGGCCTTTAGGACGCTTATATGTGCAGCTAGGCCGGTTTGTCATGGGATATAGCTGTGTTTTATCAGAGGGATGAGGTGTTCTTGTGGTAATGTTCGTAAGTGAGCAGCTAGTCCGAATTATCGAGGGGTATAGCTGTACTCTAATTGTGTGATAGTGGAGAGTAGAGAGTAAGCGTAGTGATATTATATGATGGTTCATCCACAAAGCGCCTAAGCTCAATGTTCTTCGAAAGCACTCGATGACAAGGGAGGGAAAGAGGGAGAACGCAGACAACAAGGGAGGGAAAGAGGGAGTGCCCACAGGCCATGGGCAGCACAAATGTGATGACTAGCTATTGCACTCGGTCTAGAGACAGCCAGACTGTGCAGGTGCTATGTCACGGACAGGAGGGCATGCCTGGAATGGTACATGAGGACTGTAGGGGCTGGGTACACAGCAACATCACAGGGGACCGGGTAGGGGCAGACAGCAAGCATGCAGGGGCCAGAGGTACAGAGACACATCATAGGACCAGAGGAGCTGGGGGTATACAGCGACATCAAGGGGACCAGAGGGGGCTGGGGCACACAGCCACTACGTGGGTCACAAGAGGGGCTTGGGGTATACTGCAATAGCTTAAAGGACCAGGTGGAAAGCTGAGGGCGCATAGCAACACAGCAAGGGGCTGTGCACACAGTGGCATCTTAGTGGACCAGTGGTTAAGGGCGCAGTGACGAGATGGTCAGGGCAACAGTGAAACGTGTGGACCTAAGGAGTTGTGGGTACACATTGACATCGGTGGGAAATGAGGGCTGGGGTAAACAGCGGCATCACAGGGGACCAGAGGGGTGGGGTATGCATCGACAACACGGGAGCTGGAGGTGTAGGGGCACATAAGGACATCACAGGGACTAGCGGGCTGGGCATACACCGACAGGGGCCAGAGGGGTGCGCAGCAGAGGACCAGAGTGGGCAGGCATACGCAGCGACAACATGGGAGCTGGAGGGGGTAGGGGCGCTCAGAGACATCACAGGGACTAGAGGGGCTGGGCTTATAGCGACAGGACTGGGTGCCAGAGGGATACATAGCGACATCACTGGGAACAAGAGGGCAGGGGTACACAGCGACACACGGGCACAGAGGGGCACACAGCGACATCACTGAGACTAGAGGGGTGGGCATACAGAGGGATACATAGTGACATCAAGGGGAATAGGAGGGGAGGGGGTACAAAGTGACATGGGCACAAAGGGGCACACAGCAGCATCACGGGAAATAAAGGTGTTGTCAACAACCTAGTGGACTGGAGGTTTCGGGTGCAGTGACGGGATGGTCAGGGCAACAGTGAAACGTGGGGACGTAAGGGGTTGTGGGTACACAGTGACATTGAGGGGAAATGAGGGGCAGGGGTAAACCGCAACATCACGGGGGACCAGAGGGGCAGGGGTATGCATCAACAACACGGGGCGGGAGGGTTGGGGGCACATAGGGTCATCACAGGGACTAGCAGGCTGGGTACACAGCGACTGGGGCCAGAGGGGTACGCAGCGGGGGACAAGAGGTGGCAGGCGTATGCAGCGATAAAACAGGTGCTGGCGGGGGTGGGGCACTCATCGACATCACAGGGACTAGAGGGGGCTGGGCTTAGAGCGACAGGACGGGGGGCCAGAGGGATACATAGCGACATCGCAGGGAACAAGATGTCAGGGGTACATAGCGAGACACGGGCACAGAGTGCACACAGTGACATCACAGGACCTAGAGCTGTGTTCTCGAACAGCGACAGCATAGGGGACCAGAGGGGAACACTATGACTGCACGAGGAGCCAGAAGGTCGGGGAACAGAGCAACAGCACGGGGGAGCAAAGGGGCACAGAGGGGGTTGGGCATACATCAACATCACGGGGGGCCAGAGGAGTAACAATGAATACACTGGGAACCAGTGGGCAGGGGTACACAGTGACAACACGGGGGACAAGAGGGCTGGGGGGGTACATAGAGCCATGACGGGGCACAAGGGTACACAACAATATCACAGGGAATCCGGGGGTGGGGCACACACCGACATCACAGACTAAACGGGTTGGGGGACACGGCAGCATCATGTGAACTGCAAGGAGTCATGACCCAAGGAGATCATTATTCTGCATTTCAGGGCACGGTTGTTATTAGCCAAATGAAGGGGCGTATTCATTGATGGCATGGTTGGGAGTTCCATTTTGTATTTAGTCGTTGGGTTGTTAGAAATGTAATCTCTTCGGAAGGTTGGTGTTATGGAAAGAGCTATGTTTTTGGAGCTTTGCGCAATGTCATATAGTCTTGGGTGTCTTGAATATGTGGGGGAAGCAAATTCCAGAGTCGGCGTCAAGGCCGAGAAGGTGGATCCTCCGATCCTGACAGAGTTAGTGGTTGGGATCACTAAAAGGAGAGTGGTTCTTGATCTTAGGGTGCGGGGTGGGAGGTATGGTTTTACCTTTTCTTGGAGGAATAATGGGCCGGTCTTGTGCACTGCACGGTGAGTGATGCAGAGGGTCTTGAAAGAGGCCCTTCGTCCGACTGGGAGCCAGTGGAGGGTTCGGAGAGGTGTGGTCTCTTGGACCCAGGGCGAGCAGGTGTTTAGCAGTAGCGTTTTGCGCTCTTTGGAGTTTTATTAAGGTGGTATGCCAGGACTCCTAGGTATAGGGAGTTGGCATAGTCCAGTCTCGACATTGCAGTAGACATAACAGCGGCAAGTCTGTTCGGGAAGGAGAGGTAGGGAAAGATGCATCTGAGAAGTTTGAGATGGTAGTGACAACATTTACGCAAAACAAGAAGGTGATGATTGGAAGGTTATTAATTAGTCATAACCACAGGCACAGCTCTGGGCAACCCTCCAGACCATCATTTTTCAGCCTGCCAAGCCATTGCAGAAGGGGGAAAACCATATGCAAATCAGGCTTGGTCCTACCCCAAAAGGGGCAGTCCAGCCTGAACTGCTAGTTCACATCCCTTCTGCACGAGACCACAAGCATCTCCAGACATGTTTCAGCCTTGTTGGCCGTCATCAGTGAGGAGTAGCTTGGGTGTCTGTGCCTGGCAGACTCGGGACCCACGTCTGGGCATACCCGTCCCACTCGGGGTGAATTTTGCAAAACAAAAAGGTGATGACTGGGAGGTTTTTAATTAATCATAACCACAGGCACAGCTCTGGGCAACCATCCAGACCATCATTATTCAGCATGCCAAGCCATTGCAGAAGGGGAAAAACCATATTCAAATCAGGCTTGGTCCTACCCCAAAAGGGGCAGTCCAGCCTGAACTGCTAGTTCACCTCCCTTCTGCACAAGACCACAAGCATCCCCAGACATATTTCAGCCTTGTTGGGCGTCATCAGTGAGAAGTCGCTTGGGTGTCCAAGCCTGATTTGCAAATGATCTGTCCTCTTCTGCAATGGCTTGGCAGGCAAAGAACAATGATCTGGAGGGTTGCCCAGAGCAATGCCAGTGGTTAAGATTCATTCTAAACCTTCCAGCCATCACCTCTTTGTTTTTGCAGTGACAACATTTAGACATGTTGTTGATCTGACTGGAGAGGGTTAGGCCAGAGTGCATAGGGCAGCCTAGAATTTTTTACTGTGTTGAAGGGGAGTGGGGAGGTGAGGCCCAGGGACAGGGGCTAAGGGAGTAGATGAGGTAGAAGGGCAGTGTTGCCGTAAACCATGATTTCGTGGAATTTAAGAGGAGGTGGTTTATTGTCATCCATCGGTCAATATCTAGAAGACAGGCTTCGAGGTCAGGCTGGGGGTTGGTGTCCGAATTGTGGATTTTAAGGATGATTTGGGTATCATCAGCGTAGTTGTAGCACAAGATGTTGTGCAGGCGGATAATTCCAGGAAGGGTGGACATTTAGAGGTTGAATAGGAGAGCAGATAGACATGAACCTTGTGTTACTCCAGTATTAACCGAGCGAGCAGCTGAGAAAAAAGGGGAGAGGAGAGTTATTAGTTTCCTGTTGCTGAGAAAGGAGGCGATGCACTTGAGAGCAGTGCCACAGATTCCAAGGGAGTGGAGACGATCAAGGAGAATTGAGCGGTTAATCATGTCAAAGGCTGCAGAGAGGTCGAGGAGAATTAGTGCAGCGCATCCTTCAGAGTCTGCAGGATTTGCCACTAGCAGAGTTCTTGCTGGAGCGGCGGGCAGGCAGTCGTGCGTTATGACTATGGAGAAATGCAGGATGCCACTTACTACTTCGCCTGGATCAGCGGAATGTCAGACTGCCATGTGAAATGTGGACAGCGTACTGCTGTGCACCTTTGGAGAGTGGCGGATTGCCGTGCACTGAACTCCTGGACCGGCGGACTGTTGTGTAGTCTGTATCATCACTGGGTTCGTCTCTCTCTCTCTCTCTCTCTCTCTCTCTCTCACTTGGACGTCAGGATCTGCTTAGGGTGGACTGCCCTTTCCTAACTTCTCTGGACGCCGGTGTGGGCAGAGGCCGGATTGCCCTTTCCTAACATTTCTGTATGCCGGTTACGGCAGAGGGCATATTGCCCATTTTTTCTTTCCTTCTTGGAAGAGGCTGGACTTCCCTGAAGCAATATAATGACACGTGTGTGGGTCATTTCCCTTTGTTGCCAGTTGTTGTAGTCCTCTCTAGCTGGGCCACATGTTATGTATTAGACAGAGCGGGCTCTGTAGACAGCTCAGGCCAGGAACGAGACGGAGCTAATGTAGAATTACACCCTTCCTTGATTTTCCTCAACAGCATTCTGCCCCGGCTCTAGTAGTCCCTCCACTTCGCCCTTCTTCCCGCTTGGCATCTTAATGTCCTGCCTCGTTAAGGTCGTCTTTTCTTTTCCCATACACAACAGTCTGTCAGCCTGATTATTACCTGACCTAGAACGCGGAGTGCTTGAAAGGGGGTTGCCATGTCTACCAACTCCAAACCGAACTTATTTCAGGCTCAGGTGAAAGATCAACATTTGATTCGAATGTTGAACAGAAAACTTTATTTTCAAAGAAATACATTTAAAGCCTTAGAGCATTCACAGGTGGAGTCATTGATAGCAAACCTTTACTAAACCTACCATGTCTCGTATTGAGACTTTGAAAGTGATGAGCCATTACAACTGAACTTTTCTAAGCAATATTGTTTTATGGATAACACGTTGAGTAAAGGAAGGACGTGGGCATTGTTATTAACAAGGCTAGAAAAGTTGGCTAAATTAAACTGTACTGCCACCTACCGACCATTGGACAGACTGCCTTTTGAGTCCTCATTGAGATTTATTGGGACTGCAGTAAAATAGGACTGGATCTGCACAGAAGACATGTTTTCTAATGCCAATAACCTACTGGAACCTCGAAATTTGTTGATGTGGTTTTGCAACACCTTATTATGTACATCATGCTGATTGATTCACGAAGGACATGCCTGATTTTGTTGTTTACAAGCAATGGCATTGTGTTTCTAGATTTATTTAGGGACGATGTGAATAATTTCACTCTATAATCATATTCAACAGGCAGAAGCAATGGATGCCTTCAGACAGAAAACGATTGTAAATTAACTGGGTTAACTATGAGGTTTTGTTATTAATAGTAGGGGTAGTATTGAAAAAACATTTTTTTTGGTTACAAGCAATTATTTTTACAGATGAAAGGAATTTCGAAAGGGTCTCATCTAGCTCCTAATCTGGCTAATGTATTCATGCAGTATTTTGAAGAGAAACACATTTTAAGGTTTGAGGACTACGAATGATGTTTGCTATTCTATAAGCGGTATATTGATTATACTGTTCTGAACTGGTAGGGGGCAAAGTATATATATATGTGTCCATCAACATCCTCAATTTAAAAGATGCTATTACATTCACAGCCGGCCTATCCCCTGTGCTTTTCCTGTTCACTACCACCTCTAGGGAACATCATTTTCATGTTCTCTCCATAACAGCAGGAGAGAACACGCAAAGAAAGGAACACTCAGGGAAGAAATTGGTTGGAGCCGGCTGTATAGCGATTTATCTATTATCCTCTGCCACTCTGCCGCTCTCTGGTTGCATCGTCCCTCACCCCTTCTCCTCCTTGGGTGTGTCCGACATCATGGCGCATCCTCTCACAGCGCATGAATCCTGTGAAGGTAGGATGCAACGTCTTCTCCGGGTTTAACAAAGAACCTTCTGGAAGACCGTTTTAATTCTCCATCTTACTTTTGTTTTATGAATTGTATGGGCCTCTTAATTCTGGGTGGCTGGTACATTTCGCCACTCACAGGTTCTTCTTCCAATACTAATCATTTCACCATCACTGCCATTGGCACTTCATCTTCGTAACTCAATTCCTCATATTTTCTGAAGTGAGGTTCATTCTTTGTGATGACCCAATCGGGATTCCTGGCAGTGATCATGGAGCCCTTGACATGCGCAATGGTCATTGGCACCGGATCAATGAAGGCATCTGACTTCCTATCTTGTCTGCAGTGTGCCAATATTCCATCACCTCTTCAAATATTCCTTCATCTTGGCTTTTTGGCATTGATCATGTAAGAACATCTTTTTCAGATCCTTTTCGTCTTCTCCCCATAATCAATTCAGCCGGTCAGTTGCCTGTAGTACTGATCAGTGAGATTCAGTAATCCTGAAGCATGGTGCACATTGCCTAATTCAGGGGCATGGGTCCTTGCTCACATTGCTGAACCACTTTATTGATGCTACCCGTGAACCTCTGCACCGCAATGGTTATTTTACTGTGTTTTGCCCAATATAATGCATACATCTGCTAAATGCATGCCCACTAAATGGAGGCCCATATCTAATCTCAGAATGTATGGTATTCCCCACGCAGAGAAAATATATAGCATGGGTATAACTGCTGCGGCAGACATGGGTGAAGTCGCCTGGAGAATAGGAAATCAGGATTGGTTATCCCTCACTACTAACAGATATTTGCCATCTCTCAGTGGACCAAAGAAGTCAACTGCAACCTTTCTCCATGTAGTTTTACGTTAAGTCTGACATTTGCAATGGTTCAGGTTTTTCAGGTCCTGCTGTGTATTGACTTGCAAGACAGCCACTCAGCGTGCTCCACCATGGCATCAAGCATCAGGACCCACATTGTGTCTCTTATCTGTCGTTTAGGGCCACAATTCCCCGGTGACCTTAATGTACTGTGTTGACCTGTCTCAGATTGGACGTATTACCATGTATGGTCCTCCCAAGAGTGTACCTTGTTTAGATACAGACAGTTAATCTCCCACATGTTTGAAAGTGAGCACATCAGTCAGTACGATACCCTCTGCAAGATTGCTCTGTTTTGAAATTAAACACCTTCTCCAGATGTAATGAGTTATTTTACTTTACATAGAGTAGGATCCTTGAAAGTGCGTTCCCTGATGATGGGTGTCGATACCGGTCCTGAAGGTAATGTCTGCGTACAAAAATGAATGTATTGCTCGGCTAGCGAGATATCCCGGGATGCAGTGCGTAGTGGGTGCCTTGACATGCCGTCTGCTGAATTAAATTCCTTTCCAGGCTTGTGAATTATACGGAAGTCATTTTTTGTAGGCGTAAGCGCCACCTCTCAATTCGTGGGAGCATTTTGCACTTTGGACTGCCTTAAACGGTGATTTGAGCTCGATGATAAGTCACTATAGTGTTGTAAGGGCTTGCCAATGAGGAACGTGTGAGAAGGTTTGCAGGCCCAAACTATTGCCAGTCCCTCCTTTTTGTGACTGTGAATGCGTGTGTTCTGCATCTGGGAGACTATTGCTAGCATATGCAATGACGTGCTGTTCTGAGTCCCGGACAGCTTTGTGTTCGGCGAGTATGGTGCTCAAGACAACTGTGCTGACATCAGCCATTCATTCCATGCCCAGAAAAGGATCAAGATACGAGCTATGAGCCGCTGACGCAATGGCATCTATCAGTTGACGATAGGCTATCTCACATTGAGGTGAGCATTGAAAGAGCACACCTTGCTTTTTGAATTCTTTCAGGGGAGTGCTTGTGGGTACACATTCTTGGATGTACCTACCACAGTAACTAGCCATCCCTAGAAATGAAAGAACATTGCCCACATCCTTGTGAGATGGAATGTCTGGGCCATGTTGCATTGCTTCATGTGAAAATGACCAAAGAACTTTAGATGTGATTTGTGAAACTCACACTTGGTTGTAATAAGGGTCATTCCTGCTCCCATGTGTCTTATGACTTTCCTGATGCTTTCTTGAAATATCTGGGCAGCAGAGGAGATAGCAAAACTCAGTTGTTTGTATCTGAAGACACCCAAATGAGTCAGAAATGTTATATATCTAAATTGAGGCTCAAGTTCTATTTTAAGGTATCCCTTGTTCAAGTCAAGCTTCAAAAATGCTCTAGCACTTATGAGGAAACTGATCATGTCATCTAGATACATGCCAGTGTGTCTTTCTCCCTCTATGGTTCTGTTTGCTTGTCTCATGTCTACGCAAATGCAGATATCACTCAAGTTCTTCTTTGGAACAGCATCAATGTGTAATGCCCATGGCTTTGGACCTGATGCAGGCTCAGCTATGTCATTTTGTAGCAGGGCGTTGATGTCTCCCTCAACTTGTGTTTGCAGATGAATAAGTGACTGTGATGTTGTGCCACTGGTGCTGCCGTTTCATCAACGTCCTAATACATTTCTTCCTGGCACCTCTTCTTGCAGAACATGCACTTCTTTATCTTGTACTTGAGGGTTGTTTGTAATTTTCTGTGATTAGGGACCGGACCTTTCGCCGCCCATGAGTACACTTGTGGTTCTAAGCTGTTTAAAGAAGCTTTTTGTGACAATTGTTTGACATTCAGAGATGCCCATGGTATTGCGTTTGGCACCAGTATCTATATTCGTCTTTGCCGGATGGTCACTGACTAGAATATCAAGGTCATTTTATGTGTTATTTGTTGATTGTGTCATCATGCATGTTATTTTCAGGATCACTGTCAGTGGTGGGTATAGGTGAGGGATATCTTGGTGTCATCATGCTAACTCGATTTACAGCGTCCTTTTTCTTGGAATCATGTTTTTGGGGGGGGGGGGCAGCTGAACACTCTTGTCTAGTGATTTTCTTTGTCACAGTTGCTTCAATGGTGTACGATTGGCAGACACGTTCGTCCATGTGGAATTGGGTGTCGACGTCTGTAGCATTAGCCATACGATGAACTCCTTTCTTGGTGTTTACGCTTGGGCTGTATTTACTTTTAGGTGTGTGTGAGATATGATAAAAACGAATTCAATTTGAACTTCTTGCGTTCTTCAATTTGTTAGGCCTGGGCTTCTTCCCTGGCTTCTGTTCACACCAAGGCAAGAATTGTGGTTAATGGAAATGACGACAGACATTCTCCAGTGATGCGAAGTAGAATTGCTTCTTCGGTGGTAAATCTGCAAAGGTCACGGTGAGTGACTAGCTTGAGTAGTCTTGTCACAAACATGTCCTTCGATTCTCCTTGAATCTGACATGAAGTAAAAAATGTGCGTCATTCTTGGTCAATGTTTCTTTGTGGGTCAAAGCACATGGTAAAACAATCTTTAAGACCTTCATATGATGGAATTTGTCCAGACGGTAGAGTGGGAATTAGATCTTCTACTTAATCACCTTCTAGATTGAGTAGCCACCTTTCCCATTTGGGATCAAGAGCCTGAGGGTCTGACATGTCAAATGTCAGTGGGCAGTGTAACACAGCTGCACCCAACTGTTCATTTCCATGCTGTTCTGTAGCTGACATGTTCATTTCAATGATGTATTCTCCTGACGAATGTTAAAGTCAATATGGCTGTTCCACTGCACAGATATTCCCCTTCTTTAAAGTTCTTCAAATGTCTGGCTTGTTACCTGTGCTAGCTTCATGGCGCTTGTTACCATTCTTTAATTTGTTCTGTTCACCTTTCTCATGGGAGTGGTAATTAGAAATATAGTAGGTTTCTTTTCTTTCAGGTGTGTAAGAAGGCTGCTTGTCGCTGCCAGGGGTTTCAGTTTTCACTATGTGGTGTGAGGTACGAAACGTGAATGTGCATATTCATGTGCTCGACATGCTTGCTCGCATGCTGGTTGTCACACACAAAGGATCCCACCCTCGTTGCCCTGTTTCCTGTTCCTCTGTAACAGCCGGAGAGAACACGCGTAGAAAGAACGAACACGCAAGGAAGAAAGAGCAAAGAGCGGGTTGTATAGGGACTGATCGCTTTATTGCCGTATTCCATTCTTCTGCGCTCTAGTTCTCGCCGTCGGTCTCAACCCCCCCCCCTCTTCTAATTGGTCAGACATCATGGTGCATCCTAACTATCACCGAGAATTAACCCTGGGATGGTAGGATGTGACGGGAGTTGACTGGTGAGTCGAGTCTGTCGGAAAGCAACAGACATATTGTGAGGTGTTAGAAACGTGAGGCGAACAACTTTTGGATGATTTCTCTAAATATGCCATTTTATTAAGGTATAAATTCCAATAAACGCCTCACTATCTCTACCCTGAAGATGATTTCCCTGCCTATCATAAACTAAAGTAAGCACTCTAACAAAAGCCATCTTATACATAAAATACATAAAAAAAATATATGGCCATTCAGAACAACATTAGCAACTGCATTCATAATGTATTCATAGTCTTTCCTTATAACCTGGGTGTACTCCTCTTCCCCAGGTTTTAGGTTAGGTTCAGTTATGATGCAAACAGGAAAGAACCTGTTGTGGAACACTCATAATTTTGGAACTGTAACCTGTGTACCTTTCACTATACCCTAACCCCTGCCTCTTTCTATCCGCTCCATCCCTACCTATACTTCCTTCTGCTCCTCCTTGAAATCACTCCTTCATTCCACTCCCTGACACCCTATTCCCCCTTTTTTACCCTTTCTCTCTCTCTCTCTCTCTCTAGTACCCCATCTTAGTTCTATTCATCTTCCCCCTTCTTTCCTATGACCTCTCTTCCTACTATTCCCTTTACTCCCTACTCTCTCTCTCCCTCCCTCATCCTTCCTTCCCCATCCTCCTCCTCCCATCGTTCTACTCATATGCAAATTGTTCTACATACTGTTTTTTGGTTTGATTCATGTATATTGTTTGCTTCTACTGTTTCATGTTTGATTTAATCTTGTTGTTAAACTGTAAAGCACCTTGGATTAAGGCGCTATATAAATACAATAAATACAAATACACTATAAGTAGATGTGAGGGCAATTGTAGGATTTTGATACAGACAAACATTTACTTTGGACTTCCTGACACAGTCTCTGCTTAGTTTTATTTAGGTAGGGAAGTTGGGCCTTTTCTCCAACCCTTTTTTTTAAATGTCAAATACAAGATTATGGCCCAAACTTGAGCTACGTTGTCCGTCTCCTTCAGGATGCCATCACACAACCAAACGTTTTACCACAGCTTTAGCAGTTTGTATTGTGTGACTTTTGAAGAAAGACAATATTCACATCAGCATGCCTCAAAACCTTGGCAAGGCACTCTTCCTCTGAACATTCACCTTGCAGAGGGGCAGCCTCTTTGCCACACCAATCTACTTTTCCTCGTTTGGGCCAAGGCAATGTGAGTTTTTAGATCAGCTTTGAGGGAACAATCAAAATCAACAAGCTTCACCCTTTTACAATCTTGCCTTCACCCCTTCTCTTCCTGCCAACCAGAGCAGCTCAGTTGTATACCTTGTTGTTAGTCTGTTTTGACTTTGAACAGTGCTTGTATAATTAATTCATTAGGCTTTGGCAATGCTTGCAACCTCATTGGCTTGCGATAATGCTTGCAGCGCTCTTGGTTTGGGATAATGCATGCACCACTCTTGACTCTGGGTAATGCTTGTTAGCTGCAAGTCACTTTGGTATAGTGCTACAATGTTCTTCTGCTTTACAAATGATCCTTCTGGTTAGCCTTCACTTTCAAGATCACTTTTTAAGCACATGCGATAGGTATTTCAGTCTCTTTCAATGGTTTAATATTCAATTCTTATTCAAACTTCCTGCTGACCCTCTTCCACCTTCCATGATGCCTGACTGCCTTTCTGCCATCCATGTCTGGTGCACTTCGAATGATCTCTGCCTCAATGGCAGCAAAACATAGATCCTTCCCATTGGGACCCCTGCTCCGGACTTCTTCCCTTCACTCTGGCCTTCATCCATGGACTCTCCCCCTGCCCCCTCCTCTGAAGGCAGAAACCTTGGTGTTATCTTCGACTTCTCTCTATCCTTCCTCCCTCACACTCAGGACATTGCCAAGAGGTCCCACTTTCCGCGCTTCCTTCTCAAAGTAATTCTACCTTTTCTCACCTTCCCCTAGAAGCTCAATGTTACCCGAGCCCTGGTTCTCTCTTGACTTGACTATTGTAATAGCCTCCTCCTTAATCTTCCTTCTTCCACTCTGCTTCCTCTCCAGCTAATCCACAATAGGGCAGCAAGACTTATCATCAGAGATGTGGGCAAAGAAGGAAAGTGTGGAGTCTAAGATGACCCTGAGGTCTTCGCCTCGCAGGTAGGGGTAGGAGGAGGGCCAAGGGAGGCTGGCCAGAGAGTGAAGGAAAGGAGGGTGAAGGTGTGACGATGAGGAGGATCTCTGTTTTGCTGGCGTTCAGGCAGAGATCATTGGCGGCACACCAATCCTGAATGGCAGATAGGCAATCAGAGATGAGAGAAGGATAAGAGTTGTCTGAGGGAAGCCTGAAAATGAGTGTCAATAGCGTAGCACTGAAAATTGGAGCAGAAAATGGCAATCCGGTGGGCGAGAGTTGCCGGTATTCGTTGAAAAGCCAGGGTGAGAGGTTAGACCCCTGGGGAACACTGCAGGTAGAAAGGGAGATAGATGAAAGGAAGGATCCAAGTTGGACACGGGAGGGTCGATCAAAGAGGAAAGCGGTCAGCCAGGCCAGAGCCTGATCAGTGATACCCAGGTTCTCACAGATGGTTGAGCAGGATGGTATGGTTGACCGTGTCAAAGGCAGAAGAGAGCTAGAGTAGGATGACGACAGAGGGGATGTTAGAGTAAAGGTTGGAGAGCAGATCTTCACAGATGTTCAGGAGAGCAGTTTCCATGCTTCTTGGAAATTCTAAAACTAGAGTGTCGGTCGTGAAGGCAACCAACAGAATCAGAGTGAAGGTTAAGCTTCGAGATGGCCAGCTTTTCCAGGAGTTTGCCCAGAAAAGGAGGGATGGAGATTGGGCGATAGTTACCCAGGCAAGAAGGGTCAGCAGTGGGTTTCTTGAGAAGAGGGTGCATAAGAGAGTGCTTCAGAGGGGAAAGGCTCCTGAGGCAAAGGAAAGGTTGAAGAAATCAGCAAGGGCATCAGCGAGGGTGTCAATGTGGTCCTTGATGGTTTTGGAAGAACAGGGAGAAACCTGTTTTGACGAGACTTTCATAGATCAGACTTGTCGAGAGACCTCGTCAGGGGAGAAAAGAGGAAAGGACAAGAATGAGGGTGGAGGAGCGTGGCTGAATGAGGGACAGAGTTCACAGAAGGAGAGGGGGGAAGACAGCAGTGACGAGAGAGTGGACAGGATATCCTGGGGCTTTGAGATGAAGTGAGAGGCAAGGGCTGTGAAAAGAGCCTTGGAGGCAACAGGAGAGGTAGAGACTGCAGCATGGTTGACCAGCTCCTTGCAGATTTTAAAGAGTTCAGCTGAGTTGTCAGATGCCGCAGAGACCCAGACTTGGATGCGGGCTCTCTTAGTGTGGAAAGAGAGTCGGTATTGCCTTTGGAGCAGGCGACATGCCAGTTTGTCAGAGGATGAACAAGAAGCCCTCCATCTCCTCTAAGCCACCCTACACTTAAGTTTAAGTGTAGCTAGGTCAGAGTCATACCAAGAATTGCACTTAGCTTTGGGCTTTAAACGGATCCTCATGACAGGGGCAAGAGCGTCAAGAGTATCGGAAATAGAGGAATAGAGCATAGACAGGGCTGTGTTCGGATGTGAGTCAGCCAGAGGTGGTGTGGGGGAAGGTGTGGGCAAAAGCCTCAACTGACACACACTTCATGGGCCAGATGTCCGAGAAGGTAAAGGTAGGTGGCAGTATTGGGGTAGCATTGTCCTGGGGGAAAGAGAGGGAAGGATGAGAGTAGAGGAGGGAGTGATCACTCCAGGAGAGGAGATTGGTCAGAGGGATCGAGAGGGGGGAGGTCAGATGAGATCAGGACATCAAGTGTGTCCCCTGCAGAGTGAGTCAGGCCAGAGGGGAGGATAGAAAGGGATAGGGAATTGCAGAGGTCACAGAGGAGTACAGAGGAGGAACAAGGAGAATCTAGATGGATATTGAGGTCACCAAGATGCAGGAGTTGAGTGGTTGAGGCCAGGGGGAGGAGGAGAGGTCCGCCCACTCAGAGAGAAATTAGGTTATCTGACCATGGGGCCGGTAGATACTAGCCTTGGTAAAAGAATGGCTAGGAGAGAGAGAGCGAGAGAGAGCCTGCAGACAAGGCATTTGAAAGAGGAGTATGCCTGCGTGGGAATGATAGAGGCAGGGATCCACTCAGGAAATATCAGGGCTACGCAGAGGATGGAAGAGAGGGCCAGGTAGCCAGGGGGGAGAAAGGGGACAGCAGGAGATGAAAGGAAATTGATGAGGCGAGGGAAGCGCCTATCAAAGAGGAGGAGATTGGCCTGAGGGCCTTGGAGCATGACAGTGCCATTAAGGTAGACATTAATGATGACTTTCGAGGAATTGAAGGGAGCCATGAGAACTTCCCAAAGAGTGCCACCATTAATGGGAGAGAAGGAGACAAGACAGAGTACAGAGATCATATGGAAAGAGTCCATAGATCTGGCGAAGGAACGACAAAGAGGATGTCAGTGAGGGTCTGTCTGAAGGAATCGCTGGAATAGGTGTCAGCGATAGGGAGACCAGGGTTGGAGTTTTGACTCTTAACCAAAATGCTAAACACAGCAAAGTTTGAAATTAACAATTGGCTTCAAATGCTAGCAAAGGGTGTAAATCTAATGTTAACATGGGACAAACAAGCAGAGAAGGACAGTGAAAGTCAAGAGGGTAGGAGTGAGTCCAGAAGGAGGAATCTAACCCATAGTGAAGGAGGTGGGAATGCCATGGTAGTCTGGCATTTTTGAAGACTAAGGTTCAGGTGCCGTGGTGCAGAAGTGAGCGAAAATAGCGTTCTGGTAGCGGACAGGGAGCAGACAGGGGTCCCGTCGTGGGCCTTAGGTGAATGGGCTGGCTCCTGGTTATATTGATTGGCTTAACAAGCCGTGAGCAACCAAGGGGAGGGGGAACAGGCCAGGCCAGGCAAGAACAGCTCAGATGGTAAAGAAAGTAAAGAGAGCCGCTATGTTGGAAGGCACAGAACAATGAGGCAAAGGCTGCAAGGATACTGGCAAAGGTTGAGGAATAGCCAGAAAGGACACACTCTGTCCTGCAAAAGGAATCCTTGCATTAAGTTACCAAAAACTAAAAATGGACATTGTGTCATTAAATATTGTTTGGCACACAGAGAGAAATACAGTCTGACTGGTTAGTTCAAATGCGGTGAATCAGAAGAGGACTGAATGTTTAGCTTCTTTTGGAGGAATAATCCTCCTGGAGAGTTTTAGATGTAAGAGCCTTTGAACTTTCTGCCAGATATTTCACGCCAGAGAGTGTTAGCTTTCATTTGTGGCGTACAACTAAGATGGGGCATGTTTGATTGAGTTTCCTTGCTTTAGTGACGTTCCCTCACAATGTGTTTTGAGATTTTTGAAGGTTTATGAGGACTGGGCAGCCATTCTGGGAATGTCCTATATCAACTGTTCATTGCCTTCCAGAAGCCACATCGTTTGGTTCCTCACCCGTTAGCCAGGTGGGATTTGTAGAGTATGTCTTGGCGGCCATTGATGTTTGAAGGCTTACTCAGTTAGGGGTGCCAGGGCGCCCAAGGCCTTTTGGTCAGGGGCATGGGTGGAAGACATTCTCAGGTAAATACATTGTGCCCAAGAACAAATATTTCACGTGTTACTCTGCAAGCACATTATTCATGTTGCTAATGTTGCTCCAAGCTTTTAAAGTTGCTTAATAGGAACCCGCCATACCATGCCATAGAATGTTTATTACTCCTTGTAAATTATGAAGGCGAGTCTGGATTCTATCAATGGCACAGAGGCAAGTATTGTACCACCTGATTTACCCTCCCTGCTGTTATCTTTTGGTTGTTAGGGGCTGTGATTGATTCATTCTGGGCAGCAGTTCTTTTTACTGGACCAGAGTGGAGGCAAGATGTTCTTTTGCTATCAGGCGTCTGATGGGCATTTTGACCTTTGTGCTGTTTCTGTCAAGGATTGTATCATGGAATGGACAGTTAAAAAAAAGCTTTGTTTTAGGAGAGCAACCATGAAAGGGTGGCGATGGATTTGGATTGGCTGTTTTTACAGGGCCCTTACAGAAGGACTATGAATGGATTATGGGACTTGTAGTTGGGGAAGGTAGACACCCTTTTTTTTTTTGTTGCTTGTACTTTGCTACATCTATTTTGAAATAAATAAAAAAGATTGATGCATAATACATGCCTCCGTGCTTTAAATAGAATTCCGACTCTCCTTTGTAAGTTACTCTGCACATTTAATATTTATGTGCACGGGTGGCAAATAAATGTTTGTGAATTATCAAAAGTGATCACCTTGCACAAAGGCAGATTTGTGTACCACACATTTTTCAAGAAATAAGTTTTGTTTTTTAAATCAGTCCTTCTGTGTATAACGGCTATTGATAAGCTAAAAAGTCTCAGAAAGATAGCTCAGGGGCAATTAGCTCAACTTCGATGCAAGCTGACGCGGAGCAACATAGGTGCGATCCCTGTGTCCCGCACTTATAAACCGCTGGGTAGTTAGTGCAATAATTATTTATTATTATAAATAAGGCCCCAAGCGTTACCTTTACAAATGTCCACATGAGTAGCACAATGGGTGAAAGACAAGCCGGGTAAACATAGTTTTTTTTAAAGAGCACTCAGTAACCTTTTATCTTGTGAATGGCGAAGACAGATTCCATAGTTAAGTGATGTCCAAATATTTGTACCTCTTTAAAGCACAATTATTGTCAATAAGGGAGCTTATATTAGAGGTTAACAACTAATGTAATAGATTTAGTTACTATAACACATTTGATAGTAGGAACTCTAATCCATAGGGTATAACTAGTCGGAATGGGCTTTGTGCTAATCTGATGAAAATATCTTGCTTGATTAGAATTGTTAGCTCGGTTATCTTGAGGGTATTCTTAACTGCAGCATGGGGTACAGAGTGACATGTATACCCAAATGCCAAACAGAAATCAATGCAAATATGTGTCTCGTCTCCCTATGGACACATGTTAAGTTTAGGAAAAATGCTGTATTTTTTAATGTATGGTTTATTTGAAGGTAATAACACTCTTAGGCCTACACGTGTTTCACTCAAACAGCTTCCGCAGGACTTTGGCAATATTGTGTATCTTTCACTTAACCATAATTTTACTTAGGTCTGTTGGGGACCAATAACTAGTAAGAAACGAACCTATCAGCCCTTGTGTGTGGTTGTATACAAAGCTGCAGACCGAAGAGAAACAATGAAAGCTGTTGTGCTTCCATACCATACCGAGAGGTACACAAGGGCAGGCATTCATCAAAATTGTTGTTTAAACTGGATACCTCCAATAGATGGGATACAGAGCATGCTAAAGTAGACCTTTGTAAACAATCACACACATTGACTCCCCCCATGGGCGTCTCTAACCTTTGCGACACATGTATCCGTGATAACAATAGGTATAGAGGAATAAAAGCTGAAAGATTTTTTTTTTATCATTTAACCAATGAACATGCAACTAAGACGGGTCATTTCTTACTACTTATTGACCACCAGCAGACATAAGTGAAATTCTGGTTAAGTGGAAGATACACAATGTTGCTAAGGCCCCGAGGGAATATCTTTGAGTGAAACGTGTATAGAACACTACCATATGTAGTGGACAGGTAGCAGAAGGGTTGGAATCGTATCTAACCTCCAGAGCAAACTTGGAATGGCGAACAGGGATCTGCAACCTTTAGCAATCCCGATGATTTGGACTACAACTCCAAACAGCCCTCGCCAGTAGAATCAATGATGAGGCATTGCAGGAGTCATAGTGCAAAACATCTGGAATGCCACAGGGGTGCAGACCTCTGATGTAGACGGTGGCTTCCAAAACTAACATTGAACCAAGTTTGAACTGTGGTAGTACTTCAGTGGAAAGCACTTTTCACTTTTTTGCTATTTTGCATGCAGTATGAATGAGGCAAGGTTCTTCCGCAAGATATCGGACCGCATAGTTTTGCCTATGTAGGGTTTCCTTAGCTGTCATACTGTCGACCCACAAATTATGTAACAATGTGAAAAAAGCTATTAAAATCAGGGCGTAAAACCAACATGCTACGGAGAGAAGCTCTAACGTGGTGAATGATTGCAGCAATCGGATACTGCTATAAAGCAAAATGATCCGATATTGCACATCTACAATGATTCATAACCCTATGTGTATTTTTAGGCTGCAATCCCAATATTTGCGAGATTGTGAAATACCTGTGACGTTGGCCAACGGATTGTCGCTTTGTGCTGGACACTTTTCATCTTTGTCCGGAAAGAAATGTTTTTGACTTCCTGAATACCAATCACATTTGATCAATATATCCTTTACGATTGTTTTTACAGTGACCAACATTGCAAGACGCCATGCAATGTATTTGTGAATGAGTATTACTCATGTAAATCTGAGAAAGATGAAAATATTGTCATTGTTGCTACAGTAAATCTGATGTAAATTGCAAATGTATAAACAAAGAGTGATTCCCTATGTACATTATGAGTTCATTTTATTTGTATTATTATTTTTTATTATTATCAGGGTATTTTCTGAGTGCGGACATAGCTACGGGAAGCAGCAGAGCGCTTTACAATCATAGGGGGAAAAACACATTGAGGGAAGTATAAAAAAAGGATCTAACGGTACAAGGAGGGCGGGAGTGGGCAATTGGCAACAAGGGATCTACAGGCAACCAGGGGAGGAAACAGTGGGGAGCAAATCAGAGTCTCGGGTATGGTGGCGAGTGTAGGACTTGTGGACCTACAAACCTTATAACTAATACAAAAAGGGTTTGGGATCATTTAATTTTCAAGAAAAGAAAGAAGAGTTCTCAAATAATATGTCAGGATGTGGTAGCTTGGGTCTCCCTTCTCCATGTTTTGAGCACGGGGTAAGATGCGAGCTTGGAGCACAGTACACTCTCGGGCCTGTCCAGCACGAGATGACAGTTCCATTTGCAGATCTCCGGACTTTCGATGGCTAAGTCTTGTTTTCTTTGAAAGTCTCTTGCCTTCGAGGGCCTGACGTGTTCAAATAACAAAAGTTCCTTTAACAAACAAATGAAGTTCAGGTTCCAGTGTTCATTGGGTGATGGGTTCACCCCAGGGTCATCCTCTTCCTGGCGCTGACCCCTCACTTGTTGTATTCCACAATTTATATATCAGTTATTTTTTCAATGAACTTTGGATGATACCTTCACCCCAGTATCTCCCTCAGACCGGCTCAGACCCCTTTTAACTGCCAATACTTGGGTGATGGCCTCACCCCTGGGTCTTCCTCAATCGGGCTCAGACCCCTCTCAAATCTCTGCCGGATGTCCATCGGTTGGGCTTGGATCCCTCATCCGCATCCCTCGGTCATGTTAATTCTTGCTAACTTCATGTTGACAATTGCTTGTGGGAATCACCTCCCTTTTTATAACGCAGTTTGTAGATCAACATTTTTCAATTGTACACATATTTTACTTGACCCTCAGTATGACCTCTTTGACCTATTTCGATGGCCCTCCTATGGCCTTCTGGTTTCTGTAGTTTCGCTCAGATGGGGATCGACCAGAGTCTCTTTAGTTAGCACCCACGTGGAGCCGGTTTCCCTCTGCCGCCGGTCTACCCTTAACACATTTACAGTTCTTTCACAGTTCATTGAACTTGGTTCAAACTGGCCAATTTGCGATCCTTAATTGACACAGCCGGTTCTTATCGGTTCTCCCACCTACCCCATGATGATCTGCTTGCCCTCTTCTTCATTGGAGTCTAGGCCGGTACCACGGTTGCAGGACCTTCCTTCATAACTGCTTATCGGTGTAGGCTTGCCTCGTGTACCATTGACATCTGCTGCAAGACACTTATTGTTTGCGGTCTTATGCCTTCTTTGCTGAAGGTTCCACGGGTCTGGGACGAAAAGGGCAAGGTCACTTCTCTCCTAGCCACCTTCTCACTTCCTGCCGCCTTTCTCCTTCTCTTGAACTGCCGCGCCTGATTAGCCGTCTCGTCGTGCTGTCTGCCATGCTCGCCTTGCTCTCTTGCTGCACCTTTTAACACTGTGGGGAAAAGGAAGGGCCATGAGGTGTGTGCGATTCAGGATAATTGCCTGACTTTGCCTTACGGTGGGTTTGGGACATGTCAGGTGAATAGGTTGTATGTTTGTCTGTTTGTGGTGTCCCAAAGTGTTGGTGTTGGAAAAGGGGAGTGGTAGAGTTTCTACATGTTCTGCATAGAAGATGTGGATGCAGAGTTATCAGAATTATAGTTTTTGTCCTAGGGGTGTAGGTGATGTCAGAGGGAAGTTTTTGGGGGGTTTAAGGGAACTGTAATTGTTGTTCACTTTCGACTGGGACTTCAGAAAGTGACAATCAGAGGGATGGGATTGGTAAAGTTTGTGGGCAAAACGAGACTAGCTGTGATCGTAAAAAAATCTGGGGGGATTCTGGGAATGGTAGTATTTTATTTGAGCTGGTTGAGAGAGTGGGAAATAATAATCAGAGGGACGTGGAAAAGAAGGATCGGGAGTATGCGGGTACGTAACAGGGAGACAGGGATTAGGGGAGTTTCCCATGGCACTGGGTTTTGGGTTCTTGCAGGGTTTCGGAAAGACATATGGTTTATTGGCTTTGGCTTCAGAAGATTTCTCGGGAGGAGGGGGTTTAGAATTGGAGTATCCTACACAGGTCTTAAGGATCTCATCTTCTTCTTGTTCCTGGGTAGGATACTGCGTCTCACCTGGGGCATTTCCTCGAGCACAACCCCGGGCTCCCCTACCTAGGTGATCCTCCCTCACTCGTCCACCCTCAGGTTTGGGATCTGAGATCACCAGCCATTGCCTGGCCCCCTGAATAAGGGATTTTCGAGGTCTTGCTGGGAGAATACCCTCCTGTTTCTCACATAAGCCATTTGTGTCTTCCTTGCTATGTTTGAATGTGAGGTGTCTGTCGATGTTGAATGTAAGGAACTTGACACAGGTGGCCAGCTGAGGTGTGAAGCCCTCAAGGTTGATAGCAGAGAGCCAAGTCTGGATGTCAGGGTGTTCCGTGTTGTTGGTCCGCAGTTTTCCTAAATCTAACATCTGGATGATTTTAAAGGTTTAATTAAAACATTGAAAACGTGTTTCTTTACAAAACGCTACAATATCCACTTCTATGCTGCAAATTAACAGAAGCAGTTGTAGAAATCATACCCTGCTCAAGAATCAATCAGGAGCGACGTTGACCGATCAGATCACATTTGACAAAATGACTCATGATAAATCTGTAACAATTACATAGCATCTTAAAAGGTGCTGGAAATGCAGACATGTTTTCTAGGCATCCTACCTTTGTGAGCTTTTAGACAAAAACAATTAGGACTTCCACAGATTTTATCCATTCATGATTATGTAACCAAAATGCGAGCTATTTCTGGAAATATATTTAATTGCATGCAACATCACGATAACGTGTTCAATGTAAATGCCTGAGGAATTACATTCACAGGAAGTCGTTCACATGTAAGAAGAGGTGTGAGCAAAGCTGACATTTCGAAAAAAGCCTGTTTTAGGATTTAATTTTAAATATCATGTTTTTTTCCCATCTCTTATAGCCTGGTAAGACGAGTGGATCGCATGGAGCATTCCATCGGCAGCATTGTGTCCAAAATAGATGCAGTGATTGTTAAATTAGAAGCAATGGAGAGAGCAAAGCTGAAAAGAAGGGATGTGCTGGGCAGGCTGCTGGATGGGGTGACAGAGGTGAGATCCTGGGTTTAGGTGGTAGACGCTAAGATCTGTGCGTAGGACATCAGTGATCGAAGTGATCAGGAACAGTCACGAGCGGTTTTCCACTCCCATTCATCTACTTTTTACGATCATATTCACCATTCTATATACAGGATTTGTCCATGTATGTCTCTGTGTTGGTGTAAAGTTGTATTTGGATCCCTAAGGTGTTAAGCTATTGCACTGCCCTGGCTACAACACCTTGTCACATGTTGCACTATGTTTCCGCCTACCCTCTCCCCTGCCGACACCACAGTTCCGCTACTTTTTTCAGTACACTTCTACCACTGGTGTAGGTTTGGGAAAACAGTAGTCTCTGTTTTACAGAATGCAAAAGAAAAGGACCCCTGTGATGATCTGAAGCCAAAGAGGACTTTGCATTATGAAAGTTCAAGTGATGTGCAGACAGCTGTTACCACCCAAGGTAGAAGCTTCGGACAATCAGTAGCCCAGGAAAATGAGAGGCATCCACATTCACTGCCTGCAATTTCTTCCGGCCTCCTGTGGCTCTCCCCATGGTCCACTCTCTTTTTTCCTTGCCACTGATGCACTGTGCCCTTACCTCCAGCCTCCTTAAACCATTTTCAGCCCCACCCCTCCGGTTTCCCTCCTTGCCGCTAGCACTCGTTCCCTCTTAAGAGCACCCACCTCTGGAGCATGAAAATTGAAAAGAAACCATGTCCCTATTTGCAATCACTGGTATTTTTGTTTGTAGTTTGTTTTTAAGGAAAGTAAGTGAGCAGAAGAGTCCTGCAGACTCTGCATCCCTAAAAAACAAATGTAGATAAAAAAGAAAATAGCTCTTCACCCATCAGGCCCTGAGGTGTTAATGGCTATCGCCTCCTTGTTTGGACGTGAGCGGCCATGTCCAGCCCTGAACGCAAGAGTGATAACTAAAATATCTTTCATGAGGCATTGACCACAAATTCACTTGGTTTTAAGCGCAATCTTTTATTTTTAATGATTCAATTTCTTGCTTTTAAAAGGATAAAATAATAGAACAGCATTCTTTTCCTATAATGGACGAACATAGCATATTTGTGGTGAGATGTCAGGAGAATGCACCTCTAACCCACATTATGGAATGCCTTCTCATTGTTGAGGGAGATGTTTGGTGCAATGAGGAGCCTGGCAGATCTGTTAGACCCAGAATCAATTAGGGAGACTCCCCTTTAGTTTTTCTCTGGGGAAGGATCAGAATCCATTTTTGGGAAGGCAACCATCATGGTGTCATATAAAATATATCTTGGTGTTTGTTGTCCAATATGGAAATTAATAGATGCAGGAGGGAAGGAGTTAGACGATCGATTAATGTGTTATACTACTTAGAAATGATGCCGTTTGCGCTAAGAGCTTTCCTTTTAATGAGGGATCAAATGCTGGGCCATATTTCATCAGCATATTTTCTCTAATTCAAGCAGTGGTCGAAGTCAGGGGGAGCAGTGCACCTCTTCTTTAAAAAGAAAATTAAAAAAAAGGTTTTACTCTTCCTATACTTTTATTTTTAAAGGAAACTGTTCGGGGATGGTTTACTTTTAAACTAAAAGTGTAGGAAGAAGATCAAACTTGGGCTCCAGTGCACTGCACTGAACATTCCCTACAACAGCAGGTCTGTTTGTTTGGGGGTTTGGATTGGGCGGGGGATGTGGCGTGGCAATGGGGTTTCTGGGGAGTAGGGACAGGCACTACTTCTTTTCGTAAACTTCGACCACTGAATTCAAGCCTCTTTCCTTTGCATTTGGTGAGCAAGTGCAAGTGAATCTAGGTCGCATGGTCTAAGCCCTGCCCACCTGTCAATCACTTTAAACTGTTGGCGCCTTCCTGTTTACCCACCCGTTTTCCCTACTTAAGCATCCCTCCAGCCTCTTCCCCTTGCATTTGGTGAGCAGGTGCAAGTGGATCTAGGTCACCTGGCATAAGCCCCACCCACCTTTTTAGCCCTGCCTCTTCCTTTCTGTTCTTAACTTTTAGATCAAGGGTGCCTCTCACCCGGGCATCTGAAGTGAAGGGCAGATGAAGAAAATTGCAATTCATGTTTGAACTTGATCGGACCAGGAGGACCTAGGGCCCGAACCCCTGCTCAGACAACAGGTGAGCTCTGACATGTGTTTTCTCTCTCAGTCCCCACAGGCCATCCCCACCATCACCAGGCAATGTCAATGGCATTGCCCCTCCTCTAAGTCATGGACTCTGCAATGCATCAACCCGGCCCACATCACCCTCTCGCCCATCAACACCCCCTCACTGTCCACAACATGGAAGTTGATGCTCGCCAATGTCTGTTGAGCTATCACTCATGCAGCAGACATCACAGACCTCATCACTACACACAACCTTGATGCCATCTTCGTTACTGATACTTGGCTGACACCCACTTCCACCCACATCCTAGACATCCGTGTCCCCAACTGATACAGCATCCAACACAGAGACTGCCCGAACAAGACAGACGGAGGCCTTGCAGTCATAGACAAGACTCTTTGGCCCTGCACCAGACTTGACGTCCATAACATTGGCTCCTTCAAAGTTCTCTCCTGCCACTTTCCACTCTCCCCGACAGACACAGTCACCTTGCATCGCATCTACAGACCATGCAAACCTCACACCGCCTTCATCAGAGACTTCACCGACCTGGTCACCAGCATGTCCCTCACGCACGCCAACAACATCATCTTCCTAGGCGAGATCAACCTCCCAGGCAACAAGGCTACTAAACCGATGAAGGAAGCCCTCCACAGCCTTCTCGACACACACTGCCCCACACAGCACACAAAAGACGCAACACACGAGAAAGGTGACATCCTCAACCTAATCTTCACCACACTTTCTTCCCTCCCCTACCGCTCTCCTCTCCCACTTCACTGGTCTGACCAACTAACCATGCCTTTCAGCATCCTGCACACCACCCCAGTCAAACACTCCCAGCAGACAAACCTTCAGGTTCTTTAAGACCTTCCCAGTTGGAGCCCACACAGAAGACCTCGCCAACCTACACCTTGCATGGATGGAACAACCCCTACTGAACTCCGACTCTCTTACTGGAAGCACTCAATGCCACCCTCTCAGCCTCCATCTGACAACATGTGCCTCTGAAACAACGAACCTGCAAACCAAAACTATCAGAACCCTGCTACACCAAGAACTCAACCTCAGCAAAAGAGTCAACAGGAAGCGAGAGAAAACCTGGCACCACTCCAGGACTGCGTCCAAACTGGCACTTCACAAGGAACTCAGAGCAACCCGCCAACAACTAATCAGTACAGCCAAGGACTCCTACTATCAGAATACCATAGCAGAAGCCGACAACAAAAGAAGAGCCCTCTAGATAATTCGGGAACTTCAAGGCCTATGAATGACTAGTGTATTACTTTGTTCCCTTCCCGCCTTTAAGCGCTTTGAAGCACTCTGCTTGTGTTTAAACTCTGTATACATAAACAATTACAATTGCAATTCAAAGCGGTCAAGCACTGCGTCAACCCTCTACCCAGCCATGCCATACCACACTCCATTGAAAATTCCACCGCCATCAACACCTTCTTCATCAACAAAGTCAGCAAGATTCGCCAGCACATAGATGCCTGCTTTGCATCCACAGACCACCTCACATCTCTCCTCACAATATCTCTATACCCTGGAAAACATTGAAGACACTCTCGACAGAGGGCCTGATAGAAACCCTGGCCGTCCTGAAAGCCACATCATATACAGATGACATCCTCCCAGCATCCATCCTCAAGACCCTCCCACAGAAGCTCTCCTTCCCTACCTCAAAATCATCAACAGCTCCCCAACTCAGGGCACCTTCCCATCGACCCTAAAAAAAGGACAAATCCTCCCTCTACTAAAGAAATACACTCTGGATACCGACAACTTAGTTAACTATCGCCCCATCACCCATCTTCCCTTCCTAGGGAAGATCATTGAGAAAGCGATAGCCGCACAACTGCAGCAACACATCGACACCAACAATCTCTTCCAAACCTACCAATCCAGATTGAGACCCAGATGCAGCACATAGATCGCAACCATACAGGTAGTCGCCGGCACCCTCAACATCCTTGATGATGGCCACCCCTGCCTCGTGGTTCTACTTGACCTCTCGGCTGCTTTCAACACAGTAGACCGCCCGGCACTTAGACACCCTACCTCAGCGCATCGGGATCAGCAACCTTGTCCTACACTGGTTCAAGTCTTTCCTCGCCAACCTTAAGCAGTTTGTTCAGATGGACTCCTCTAGATCACCAATGCTACCCATCACCTGTGGAGTCCTGCAGGGTTCCATCTTCTCCCCAGTGATCTTCAATCTATACATGGAGCCACTGCGTGCCCTCCTAGCCTCACACAACATACACATCCACCAATACGCCGACAACACACAGCTATACCTCAAGATCAGACCCTCAAGGACATGCATAGGCTCAAAACCTGCCTTTTGCTGATCCAGTCTTGGATGTCAAGTGTATACTTGAAGCTCAACCCCTCCAAGATCGAATTCCAACTCCTCACCAACAACACCGAACACCCAGACATACAGACCTGGCTATCAACCACGAACACCCAAGCTCACCTCCTGCGCCAAGTCCTTCGGGTTCCACATCGACAAACACCTCTCCTTCAAGGCACACATAGCTTAGAAACCTCAAACAGCTTGGTATCAGCTCTCCCTCTGCGAAAATAGTCAAGCCCTTCCTCCCGGCAGACAGCTTTAGATCCACCATTCACGCGCTGGTCCTATCCCACCTAGATTGGGGCAATGCACTCCTCAAAGGCCTCCCATCATCCTTCCTTGTGCCCCAGAGAAGTGTCCTACACATGGCCGCACGACTCATCAAGGGTCTATGCAGATATGACCAGATCACACTGGCCCCCATCGACCTTCACTGGCTCGCACTGCACACACATCACCTTCAAGTCTTGCTGCATCATCCACAAGGTAGCCGCCCTCTAGTCACTCAGCTACCTCACGGAGAAACTCTGCATCTCTGGCGGACAGCGCACCACCAGAAGCCAGGAAATCTGCCTCTGCAAAAAGGAAATGACCAGAAAACCAGCCTCCTCTGCCTATGCCCCAAGACTATGGAACCTCCTCCCCGTTGTTATCATACTCACCCTCACGCTCCTACAATTCAGAAAAGAACTCAAGACCCACCTCTTCAAGCAGTCTCTCCTCAACATCTAGGCCATCATGTCACCCCTCTACTCCCCGCCACTGGGTACAGCTGTACCCCTCCTCTGTCCTCTTCTGTATCCTACCGCCCGCTGTATATCTGTTCTGTTGAACACCTCTGTAAAGCTCTCCATTATGTATCTGTATTGGTGTATACCTCTGTAAAGTGCTCCGTTGCTTCTCGAAGCTAGGTCCACGCTCAATAAATACCATAATAATTTAAAAGCAGGCAGGGCTTGAGGCTATCCGAGGTCACCAGTCAGAAGAGTTCTGCAAGGCCATTCCTACATCTTTAGTGTGGGTTGCATAGCCCACTTGCTACAGTGTTTGAAAAACATACAGGAGATTTCATGTCTAGGTAGAGATCTAATAAGGGGTTGACATCTGCTTTGATTACCGGAGGAGATCGAGGTATTAGGTGGATTGAGAGATCTCATCACGGGTTACGGCAATTGCTTATGAGAGCATCGCCATTAACCATGGTTATATAATTCAAGTATTCAAGTTGAGCCAGGGCTGGTAGGGCAGAATTCCGTTTTTTTTTTGTTAAATTTATTATGATATAACCGCATTTGTTTTTTTTTTACACATTCTTTGTTTAAAATTAAACATGTTAAGAATGTATAAACATCGCAGTTACAAATTGTATCAAATTTATATAATATTCCCTTTATATAACATTTAAAACCAATTCATCACAGTCTTGCAATTTAACATGATTTGAATAGATGTTCCTTTCACATGAGTATCAAGGGTGACTGTAAAAAAAAAAAAAAAGACATTTTTTTTTTACCCCTCCATTCAAATAATCAATTACCAGTATTCTTGTGATATACAACCTGTGAATTGCAATACCCTTAAAATATTTAGAGTCAATTTAGAGCCTAACTGTGTGTGTGCCCTCATTTTTTATCTGGCTTTTGTTTTTTAACTTTACTTTCGTGTTCTGAAGGACCTCTAATGAGGTCCCCCTGCTAGACAACCCTTTTTGCTGTGCTGACCTATGGTAACCCATATGACTACCAAGACAAGTGTCCCTGTTATGCACTGAGTTGTGTGTTCTAAGGGTGGTTCTTTGAACCCACACAATGTGTTGAGGGGAGTAGGTTGGTGGCAGATGTACTCTTGTTTTGACTAAACCATGGTTATAGCACTACACCATGGTTGTAGCACATGTTACTGCATTGGCGAGAGAGTGAGCATGTGAGTGTTGACTGGCTGGATGGATTGGTGACAAAGTGTGTGGGTGGATGGTTGAATGCTTGGCTACCTAGATGTATTGGTGAGATAGAGCACATAAAGGGTGTAAAGTTTCAGGTTGAAAGCTACTAACCACAAATAAGAGTCACTCCCCCTTTTGTTTTGGAAACAGGGCAGTGCATGGCACACGTTCTAGCAATCCCAGTTCAGCCTTCTGCTCGATAGTGGCAAGTGCACATTTTGAGGTGTGATTGATGCATGCATTAGTAAATGAAGGAGTGGGTGGGAGAGGTAAGTGAAGCAAGGATTCATGGATTGATGAGTGAGGGAGTGAGTGAAAGGGCGAGGGATGGATGGATGGATTGGTGAGAGACTGAGGGAGATTGTGTGTTGAATGGTGGGGTGACATAGTGCGTGACTGTTATAACAAATATATATGTTTTTAAATATGTTTTATAATGCATTTTCATATAATCATCACTTTACAGTATTATGGTTGACATATTGTAGTGCTTTTCAACAATACTTCCCAATCCCGCTACCCCAACTCCAATGCCCTCCCCCCCCAATAACATGAACAAAAATTACAACAATGGTTTGCGATCTACTGAAAACGCCCAGGCAGGGCCTTGTCTTAGTGATGTGTCTAGCAGGACTCGTAACCGTCATTCCGTCTCCTGGATCCTTCCATTTATTTAGGGTCTCCAGGAGTTCAGGGGGGCTTGTCATCAGGTGAGGTGAACATTGCATGCATTAGGGCATTCCACCCTGTTATGTCCTCTGATCCTTCCTTCCTACCCATTCGAAGTGCATCGTACCACACTACCGCTTCTGCCATAGACCAGTGTTTTAAGTCCCCCCACCAGCTGTCTACGGTCAGACCCTCTCGCGACTTCCATGCCATGGCAATCCTTCTTTTTGCCAGGACCCAGGCGAAGTCTGTCATTCTGCTTTCCGGTTTAGCCTCCGGTGTCCATGTACATCTTGTTAAACTTCCCCTGCGTAGTCTCCGCGCTAGTTCCTGCCAGAAGACCTGGATCACTGGGCAGCTCCAGAACATTTGGACCATTCCCACACCGTATGTATCACATTTCAAGCACCCTTTTTCCTCTGTGGCGTAATATATGCCCTGTGGAGGACGTAGACTTGAGTCCGTTTTAGCCTGGTATTACGCGAGACTTTTTTGGGGTATTGTAGCTCTCTAGACCATTCTGCTGCCGTGAGTTCTTTTCCCACCTCTGAGTCCCAAATGCTCTCCCCTCTAGCTATATCCCTATGCAGTGCCTCTAAGAGTCCTTGGTGTAGTCTGGACACTCCATGCCCACCCTCTTAGACAGTAAATATTAGACCTAACACGCTGTCTTCTTCACTTATTCCTGGGATGTCCGGCCACCTCTTCATTATCTCCTGTAATATTCTGGGGGGTGTCATGAACAGCCCTCTGTGTATTCCAAACATTTCTCCTAGTTCCTGGAATGTCGGGAGTTTCTCTGAGGAGAACAAATCACCAATTGTCACCACCCCACACTTTCTCTATGCAACCTACATTTTGTTATCCCCATATATGGCTGCCAATGGTATTTGGGGGGAGTGGGGTTCTTTTACCTTCAGTATCTTTATGGTCCTGGCCCAGACCTTCCTACCCAGCTGCAAGAGACGGGAGGGACCCATGATCCTATCTTCCCACAACAGAGTACTTCTTTCAATAGGTATGGGGCTATTTCTGCGCTCAACAGGGTATGTTTGATTGTTTCTGAGTCTGCTTGCCACCCCGCCACATGCGGTATCTGTCCCGCTTAATAATACAGTTCAAAGTGGGTGAGGCACAATACACCGTCTGCTTATTCCCAATATAGAAATTCTAAGGCCACCCTGCGTCTGCCCGACCCCCGTACAAATCTTCCTACTATCTCCTTGAAAAAAGACCTCGGTATTAAGTATGGGATATTTACAAAGTGATAAAGCAGAAGGGGAAGGGCGACCATATTAAGGATTGTTTTCCTACTGATCACTGAGAGAGGCAGCTTCTCCCAAAATCTGATTGAGGTTTCGAGTTTAGACTTTGCCTTCACAGTGTTGTGCTGATAGGTATCTTTTGTGTTGTGATAAATATCGACTCCCAGGTATCTAAACTCCATCGGAGACCCTGACATGGAAGGCGGTTCTTCTCAACACCCACCCTGCAAGGGGAAATATGCATGACTTTGTCCTGCTAATTGAGATCCCGGACAGCTTGGTGAAGTTCTCCATCACCTCAAGGTATGACTCCCAAGTTATCTTCAGGGTGTTGCATGTACAGCAGCATGTCATCTGCATAGTGAGATTACATGATGGCTGCCCTCTACAAACAGCCCGGAATCCTTGAATTCCTATCTTCAAAATATCGCTAATGGTTCAAGAGCCAGGATATATAGCATGGGAGGCAGGGTGCACCCATGTTTCATGCCTCTCTGTATTGGGAACTGTTACGACACAAATTTACCGGCGCATACTCTGGCTGCCGGGCTGTAGTAGAGCATATGGACCCACTGCATGAACTTCTCGTACAGCCTGAAGCTTCTTAGAATGGAGTCAAAAGCCTCAATGGCGTCCAGTGCCACCACCGCACACCCCTCTCACCAGTTTTGGTCCTATAAGTGATTGCATGTAGCCTTTTCAGGTTTTTGGTTGTCGCCCTCCCGGGGTCATACCCAGTCTGATCCGGGTGAATCAGCGTCCAAATCACTCTTTTCAGTCTTTTGTCAAAAGCTGCTGTTAGGATTTTAGCGTCCTGATTAATTAATGATATTGGACGGTATGATTTGCATAATTCCCCCGTTTTACAGCGTTTTAGGATTGAGGTTATAGTAGACTCTTCCATGCTTTGGGGTAGTCTCCCCATCTCATATGCCTTTTCAAATGTATGAAGTAGTTTTGGGGCTATCCCGTCTATAAATTCCTTATAGAACTCCGCTGGGAGACCATATCTCCCTGGAGTCTTACTTGTGGGCAGCATGGCTATTACCTCTTGCAGCTCTTCTGTCCTAAGCAGTGTTTCTAGCATTCCTTTTTGTTCTATGCTCAGGGTGGGAAGACCAGTCTCAGCTAGGGTGTCTTGCATCCCCTGACCATTGGAATCCCCCCTGGTCCTCATACAGGCTTCTATAAAAAAAAAGGTCCTAAAAGTCTCATGAATTTATTTCTGTGACCGCCACTTTTCTCCACATTCATGTACTATTGCTACAATTCTCTCCTGGGCTTTCCGACTTTGCAAAGTTGTGTTGCCCCAACCTTTCCCATTGTTGTAAGCACTCTTGGCTAAGTGTAATGAGTTGCCTCTCTATCCCACTGTCTCCACCGGCAGAGCTTTCCAATTGCTTGATCTAAGCTTCTGTGTCTTCTAGCTTACATTGCAGCTCCTTCTGAATCCCCATTGACTGGGCAATGGCTGTGCCCCTCATCACCACCTTAAAAGCTTCCCAGATCACCCCGCTATCTCTGACACTCCCCTCATTGACGCTGAAATATTCTTCTATCTGTTGGGCCATAGTTTCCCTAAATGGGCATCTCGTAATGTCTCCACCCGCAACCTCCATGTGGGTATCGGAGCAGGCAGATAATGCGTGACTGGTTGCTGGATGGATGGATGGATGGATGGACTGATAACTGAGAAAGCAAAGATGAGGGTTGGATGGATTAGCAAGTGAGTGAGTAACATGGTGTGTATTAGATGGATGCATCAGTGCGTGAGGAAGCAAGTGAAATTGCGAATAATGGTGAATCATATGACTGAGTGTTGGATGAATGGATTTGGGATTGAGAAGGTGAGTGAGACAGTGACTGGTAGATTTATTTGTGAGTGAGATGATGCGTTGGATTAATTGATTGAAGAGTGAGAGAATAAATGAGTTTTTGTTGGACGGATTTGTGGGCGCTAGCTGCTAGGGCTGGTGATTATTAGATGAATATGTGAATATGAGTGAGAGAGTAAGTGTTGAGTGGATGGGTGGATTAGTGAGGGAGAGCAAGTGTATGATTAAATGGATTGGTGAGTCGGGGATGGATGGATGGATTGAGAATTAATGAGGGACAGAGGGGATGGATGGAGTGATAGTTGGTGAAAGGATGTGTGTATTGGGGAAAAAGAGAGGATGAGCGTTTGGATGGTATATGGATTTGTAAGTAAACGTGTGTGGGATGGATGGATGGACTGGTGAGTGTGAGGGTGAGTGTTGGATGGATACATTGGTGTGTTGGTGAATTGGTGACAGTGATTCTTGGTTATATGTATGCATTGATGAGAGGGTGAGTAATGGCTGGATAGATTGGTGAGGTGAGAGATTGAGTCAGACAGTGACTGGTGGGCTGATTTCTTAGTAATATAGTGAGGGGTTTGTTGGACGAATGGATTCTGCTCTAAATTCCCAAGTGTCATCTGACTAATAAAGGAAGAGGGCATGAAAAAAATAATACAGTTTCAGTTAGGCCACTTAAAGTAGGTGATATGATGGTGTGTGTATAGTACATTACTTTGAAGAAACATCGAAGCCCCCCACTACCAAACTCCCGAGATAATCACTGGGAACACACAATCATCCGGGAACAGGTGCCAATCCGTGCTGCACCAGTGATTCACATGAAAATCATGGAGTCAAATACAAAGATTATCACTGAAGCAGTACTCTACTAGTACATTTACACATCCAGCATCGGTGCAAGCCACGTGTGAAATCCAGAGGACATGTTTTAGCCTAGCCTAGTCTTGCTTTGCATTCTGGTATTTGAAGTCTTATTTTGGGGGAAACAAAGCTCATACTCTTTTTGCTCAACATAATTCTACCAGGAAATATATATATATTGGTTCGTTTTTTATTAATGAGTACTCTTGAAAGACAAAAAAACATATATTGCTATGAACTAAAGCTGGGAAATATGTGGTCAAGTGCCTAAATTGCAGGCTGGTCTCAAATCCCGGTTCCCCAACTTAACCAAACTGTTTCTGGGCAAACCATTTTACTCCCTGTCCCTAAACTCAGATCCACCAGTTACTCGGGTAAGGTTATAAGACACGCACGTGTAGCTGGTCAGATAGCAGAGCGAGTAGAGCGCTCGCTTTGACATCTGTGCAGAGCCCGCCGACGATGCTTCGAATCCCGGCAGCGCCAAACTCAGCCTTTCCTCCTTCTGAGGTCGATAAATGAGCACAACACACCGTGGGTAATAATAATAAGCAGCGCTCAGATGCCTGAGGGTTTCGTAGCGCTATATAAATGCGAAATTATTATTCATCATTAAGGATAGCGGGGCAGCGCTCTCATCTTGACTACACCGAGCAACACTGTTTCGGTACCCAATCCCGGTACTGCGCTTAGAGGGTGGAAACCATCACGAACAGCAATATAAGAAACTGATTTCATCTTTTTTAGCAATGTGGCAGAAAATATAATAATAATAATATTGCCTTACAAAGAAAACTGAGAAAGAAGGGCCACTTCAGTAACCGAATGCAGCCAGAAATATTAATTTCCACGCTTCTCTGCTACTCTTGAAATGTTGCCTCAAAGGTGAGCTGCTTGATAAACCACTTTCCCATTATGCAAAAGTCTCTGAAGGCTATTCTGAAACCTACCGTCTGGAGAGGTGGCATTCGAAGACTGGTCGTGGTTGGGTGGCTGGAGAAGTAAAGTTATAAGTAGGATATAGCAGGCAGGGCCAGCCCTAATATTTGCCTGGCCCGAGTCTAAAAAAGATGTGAGGTGCACCATAATTTGCGTATTAGTGGCATCACAGACAAAGACGTCACAGAATGAGACTTTGATACGCTTGACGATCATGGGAAGTTACATTAAAAGAAGCTGCCAGTAGCAAGCCCAGAGACAAATAAATGTTGTGATGCCCAGTATAGCAATGGCCAATGCTACTATTTCAAATGTGGCAATATCTAAAGTGAGGCTTTTTTTGGAGTATGGGACATTGTGACCTGGATCTGTGATAGGAACTTATAGGCGTTCACCCCTGCAGTGGCGGGGGGGGCGGGTCCGTGGGTGGTAACGTACCAGCCTGTGAGGGCCTCAGCGATGGTTCTGTGCCATGACCGGCCATGTCCACCAGCCACTGGGGGAGCGAAAGCCATTCGCATCCCGTGGTGCAAATGTTTTTTTCTTTTTTAAAAGATGGCCGCTGCCATAGGCAAAAGATGCTAAGTCCCTTTTCTGTTTTATATGATGGTCGGGAGACAGAGGGAGCGCTGGGACAGGAGCACAAAGCTGTGGTCCAGCAGTTAAGTGGGGAGAGGGAGAAAAGGTGGGGAAGGGGTTTGGTTATTTTGGGAGGTTGGGGAGGCAACAGGGAGAGGTTCCCGGTTGCTTCCCCACATTAAAAAAAAAACAAAAATGTTGCCACCCAGGCAAGAGCTTCGGGTGACTGGAACAGCGGGCACAGAATGTGTATTCTCTCCCGCTGTTCCAGCCGCCTGATTGGCTAAACTGTCGTCTCCGGGTGTGCGAATGGCAGATAAGATAGAGTTAGATAAAATGAGTTGCCCGGGGGCGCACACTTCGGTTAAGTGGTGAAGCCGGGATTTGAGGCCAGTCTTCATTTTAGAAACTTAAGCACACATGTTCCCAGTAGCAGATGGTGCAGGTCTTTTAGCAACTGTAGTTTGAAAACACCATCTGACTGTGGAATGCAGTGCAAAAGAATTGTGATGGTGTTTTGCTAACTGACGTAATCTCTTGTTTTTGCAGCAGTTCAAAGACTGTTTTTATTCTGCTTTTTATATTTGCCCATATTGTCCAAGTCAGCAAAATACTTTTGATTATTTTGACTGTCAAAAGAAATGACTCTCCAAGCAATGCTCTTATTATTTTTGAAACGTAAGGTGTGCAACATAAATAAAAAAAGGTCTCCTGCTGTGAACTCCGGTTTGAAGGACGTCCGGGCAGACATGGCAGAGTGCCTCTGCTGCAGGATTGCCTTATAGCATGATTGAAGCAAAACCTATTTACTGGGGAGGGCTTGAGGAGGCGAGAGTACGCAGTTTTACAGGTCTTCAGAAGTTCAGAAAATCAGCACAGGCCAGGACCAGGGAAAACAGCCCCTGCAGACTTACAGACAAGCAACATCTCTTCGAAAATCCTTGGGTCTGGTAACACAGCATGTCTCACATGCCCTCTCATCCATTCCCCAATACTCTGCATTAAATGGCCTCAAAAATACACAAATCCTAATCAAATACTGAGACAAATATGTCAATACTTGTACAAATATTTCAAGCAAGAAGAGCACAATTGTAGCAACATTTTCTCCACATCATGACGAGTAGACTACAAATACCACAATGCAATACAGGAGAAATCCTAAAACATGGCCTGTGGGTTCTATAAATGTACTTTCAAGAATTAAACAACTACTAATACAAATTATATGAGCAAAGATAATCTGGATGTTTTTCATTGTTTGACAAAAGCATGGTTCGCGTACGATGTGAGGAAAATGCGACAATCTACTAAAACAAACGCTTTTCGGTGTGTAAAATAACACATTTAAAATGTGTTTTGTGTGACATACTTCAATTGTTTTGGGAGAAGGCATAGATCTGGGCAGCTAACTGGTGCTTTGTGTGTGCTTTCAGAATAAAAAGGACCCTTTTGAAGTTGTAATCATTGAAAAGTTAAGAATGTCTTGCCCAAAAGAAGGTTGACTGAACGAATCCCCATTAATAAATAACTTTGACTTGAAATGCTCTGTCAAAAAAGAGGGTGATGAGTAGTTAAATATTTTAGAGGCCCCAGTGCGACCTGCTGTGCAGCATCTGTTGGGCCACCACGATCTGTCCTGTGGCAAGACTTGCGGTACAATCTAGAAACAGCCCTGCCGCACTCCGATTCTCAGGAAATGGTCAAATAATGCTGCAGAAAAATGTGTACATTTTATGGGCAGGGACTCCTGCCTCTACCTCCTTGTACATTACTTTAAATACAGTAGTTCAGAAAGTTTCGAATGGCCAATATTACAAAGATTTAACCGTCTGGTAGCTGTGGCGCTGCCCCGTGTGGGACAAGCACGCGGTGGCGTGACGTTGTACGTCGCCGCGTGCAAGTTAAATAAACAGGGCGTTCCCGGATGCCGCAGAGCGACCGGCGAGCCCGAACTGGACAGATGTGTGTCGTGTGTGGTCTGTTCAGTGTGGGGGCTCACGGGCACGCATGGGTGCCAGGACACACCCCAACAGTGGCGACGAGTGCAGACGGAAGCCCGGGCCCGGCGGTGAAAGGCATTCTGAGATTTTTCTCCATGATACAGAACGGTCGTGAGTGTTTCGTTTCACGCCGTGGCTGCGAACCGTACACGCGGCTGTCGGCCATTTTGTTTGAGGCCGTGGAACTTCACCAGGCTCCGGTTTGGCGGGTGAAAGCGATCCAGGTCCAATTTTTGGATAATCTGATTGCAGGCACCATAACCTGCATGCCCATGCCTGATTTGTGTATTTTACTCCAGTTTTGGGATTCCTACGTCGAGTGAAAGCTAGGGGAAGGACTAATATGGCTGGGCCGGATTAGTCCACTCCACCATTTCAGCTTAATTTTTGGGACATCCACACCACGGTGGCCTGCAGCAAGGTGGAGACACGGCTCTTCTTTGTTCCCTTTATCATCAGGACGCTGTGGCTTCTTCTTTGTCTCCTTCATCATCACGAGGTTGGCTGCAGTTTATGCTCTTCTTCTCGTCTGGTGGCTCGTGGTTGGAAGCGATCCCAGGTGAGCTTGGGGACGAGTCATCCTCACCTCTCCCCCAGTTTGGACTGCCATTGTGCCTGGAGAGGGGGAGGAGGTCTGTTGGTGTGGTGCTGAGGGGCAATTGAGTTGTGGCCCTCAGGACACAAGGTGGGGGTGCCTGTGCGCTCAAGCCCATGAGTGACTCTGATGATCAGGAGGGTGGGGCCGCCGCAGCTGCTGAAGATCCTCAAGACGGTGACCAGGTGGCACTGCCTCAGCAAGCCCTACAGCCTCCATTGCATTTAGGACAGCAACCAGCACCACAGCCTCAACAGGCCCCACAGCAGCCCCCGCAGTGTGGGGGTCAGGCGCCTGCACCCTAGGCTTTACCCGGGGCACAGTTAGGTGCTCCTCAAGGACCTCCCGTCATGGCTCAGGCTAGAGTCCAGGCTGCCCAAGCTGCCCTGCAGCCCATCCCTGAATTCGATGCATCGGGCCCACCTTCCAGCATGGGGCCTCGGTGGAGGAGGTGGGTTTCCCGCCTGGACATGTACTTCAGAGCTGCTCAGGTGACAGACAATGACAGCATGGTGGCCACAATGTTGTATTCGGCGGGACCTGCGGTCCAGGAGATCTTCCAGTCGCTCACCCCGGTGGACCAGTCTTATGATGCGGCCAAGGCAGTCCTGCTTGCTCACTTTCTGCCCCTTGCCAATGTGGACTACGAAAGGTTTGTCATGTTGTCGGCCAAGCAAAAGGACGATGAGTCTCTGGACACCTTTTATGGTCGCCTGCGCCGCCTCTCCCAAGGATGCGCATGGGGGGATGCGGAGGACATGATGCGCACAATGCTGATTCAGGCATGCTCCTCCGGCAAACTCAGGAGGCAGGTCCTGAGAGAGCCGGGCCTCACTCTACCCCGCATATTGGAACTAGGCCGGTGCCATGAGGTGGCCGAGGCTCGCACCAACAAGATGGAGGAGGTGTGTGCGGTCTGGCGGGGTGGCAGAGGAATAAGAAGACCTGGTGGAGGACCCCGGGACAGGGAAGGAAGATCAGGGGAGTCGTGCCAGAAGTGTGGCTATGACCTCCCCCACCCGACAGAGTGCCCGGCAGCGGGGAAGGTTTGTGGCTGGTGCGGCCTGCCGGACCACTTCTCACGAGTGTGTAGAGCGACTCTGCCAGAGTTGGTACCGAGAGGTCCGGCCCGGACGTGGACTCCGCGCCAGAGCCGACCACCAAATGTGGCCCTGGTAGACCAAGGCGAGGAGGAGGTCCAGGTGGATGAGGCAGAGGAAGCCGAGGAAGAGAACATTTTCTTTGTTTCGAGCGTGGGGATTCTGAAAGGGAAGAGCTGGGGGCAGCCAAGGTGTGTGGCGGAGGTAAACCACTCGCCGGTTCCGGTGCTAGTGGACACGGGGGCCTCAGTCAATGTCATGGCGAGGGGACACTACGATACCATGGACCCGCCACCAGACTTGGCCACACCGAGGGCCCACATATTTGCTTTTGGAGGGCTGGAGCCTATACCGCTGGACGGTGCATTTGTGGTGAAGGTGGAGCATGAGGGCTCGACGATCAAGGCTCGGTTCTATGTCACCCCTGTGAGTAACAACACGCTCCTGAGTTGTGCCGCTGCAGAGGCCCTGGGGATTGTCACCTTTGCGTACTCGGTGTACTTGGAGGACATCAATTACCTGCTAGATAAGTACACTGCCCTCTTTAACGGCATTGGGATGATGACTGGTGACCCGGTCAGGCTGCATATCGACGAGTCTGTACAACCCATTGCCCTAAAGCACCGGAGGGTGCCGTTTCATCTGAGGGAGCAGGTTGACAAAGAGCTAGACAACCTGGTGAATCTGGATATTATTGAGAAAGTCGAGGGCCCGACGCCGTGGGTATCCCCTATTGTTGTGGCAGGGAAACCGAAACAACCGGACTCTGTTCGTATTTGTGTGGACATGAGGCTGCCCAACAAGGCCATCAAGAGAGAGCGGCACCTCACCCCGACTATCGATGACATTATCGCCGAGGTGCAAGCGGCCTGATTTTTCTCCAAGCTAGATCTACGAGCAGGATACCATCAGGTTGTCCTCCACCCTGAATCCCGGTACATAACCACGTTCACCACCCACCGGGGGCTGTACAGGTACAAGAGGTTGAGCTTTGGGGTGTCATCGGCTGCGGAAGTATTTCAAAACATCATACGGGGCGCCCTCGCCGATCTGGAGGGTGTCCTCAACATTAGCGATGACATTCTGGTATTTGCCAAGACGGAGGTGGACCATCTGAGGAGGCTGGCAAAGACCTTTGAGAGGTTGCAGTTGCTGCGCCTCACCCTTCACAGGGACAAATGTGAGTTCCTGCGCCACTCCATTGAGTTCTTCGGGTTCGTGTTCAAGGGGGGGGGGGTGTCACCAGATCCAAGGAAGGTCCAGGACATTAAGAAGGCGCAGCCCCCGAAGTCGGTGTCGGACGTGAGAAGCTTCCTTGGCATGGTGACCTACTGCGGGCGCTTCATCCAAAATCTCGCCTCGAGGTCTGAGCCGCTCAGGGCGTTGACGAAGAAGGAGACAGTTTGGCATTGGGGCCCACTGGAGCAGTCGGCCTTTGAGGACATCAAGAGCGCACTAACAGCGGAAGACACCATGGCGTTCTTCGACCCGGCGCTGCCGTCGCAAATCATTGTGGACGCAAGTCCATTTGGCCTGGGGGCAGTTCTGAGTCAGGTGGACCGGGATGGGAGCGTTCGCCCAGTGGCGTATGCCAGTAAGGCGCTCTCGGACACGGAGCAAAGATGCTCCCAAATTGAGCGGGAGGCCCTGGCGGTCCTCTGGGGATGCAGACATTTTCGACTCTATGTCTTGGGGCGTACTGTGACCGTGGTGACTGACCACAAGCCACTGCTCCCGATTCTGGCTGGATCATCCTCGAAGCCCCCGGCCAGGATTGAGAGATGGATGCTCGCCCTGCTCGAGTATGGAGTCACCCTGGTGTACCGGCCGGGGGCCAACAATGCAGCAGACTACCTCTCCCGACATCCCGGAGTGCGCGGGGGAGAGGAGTATGTCACCTGTGCAGAGGAGGCCGATGACCATGTCCGGATGGTGGTGGAAGGGGCCACGCCAAATGCGATGCCCCTGGCGGAGCTGGAGGCTGCAGCGGCAGCAGATGAGTGTTTTCAGATCCTAAAGAACTCGATGCAGCACGGCTCCTGGAAATCCATCTTGGAGACTCTGGCAGGGCGGACCCAGGAGGCCCAGACTGGACTCGAGCAGTTGTGGAAGGTGAAGGACGAGTTGTCCTTCTCGACGTCGGGCTTGCTGCTCCGAGGTGATCGCATCGTGGTCCCCCAGTTCAAGGTACAGGAGGTGATCACTCTAGCCAACAAGGGACACCAGGGTGCCGCCAAGACCAAGGCGAGGCTGCGGCTGAAAGTTTGGTTCCCGGACATGGAAAGAAGGGTGGATGATTTTGTGGCGGCGTGTGTGTGGTGCCAGGCGGCTTCCCCCGTGCAGCGAGAGCCGACCATCGATGTGATGCCCCGGGGGACCCGCCCCTGGGAGGTCGTCCATGCGGACTTTGGGTCAACGGCCGTGGGAACCCACTTCATTGCAATTGTCGGAGTACTCACGGTACCTGGAGGTGGAGTTCGTGGAGTCGGTGGCTTTCGAGCATGTGGTCGTAGCGGTGGAAAAGATATTTGCGGCCCATGTGTTCCCTGTGACTCTGTGTTCGGACAATGGGTCGCCATTTCAAAGTGAGCGGTTCTCTGAGTTCATGGAGAGCTGCGGAGTGAAGCACAGGAAGATATCCCCGTTGTGGCCTCGCGCTAATGGAGACACTGAAAGGCTGATGCGGACCCTGAATAAGACTGTCAGGATTGCTCAGGGACAAGGGCAGCCCCTCCAACGCGCCCTTTATCAATTCCTGCGGGTGTACCGCACCACTCCACATGCCTCCACCGGGGTCGCTCCTGCGGGGGCTCTGTTCAGGCGATGCCCCAGGGGTCTACTGCCCAAGGTCCGGGAGAAGGAGCCCGGGGTGATCAACACTCAGCAGGTTGAGGCCGATAGGAGGACCAGGAGAACCTGCGAAGGGGTCTTCGCCCCCAGCGGCTGGAACCGGGGGACGAGGTGCTCATTCGAAACAGACACCCCCATGCCAAGCTCTCGTTCCCCTACGAACCCGAACTACTGGACGTGGTGGCTGTGAAAGGGTCCATGGTGACGGCATGGGCTTCTTCAAGAAGCTGGGTGACTCCCGAACTAAACCACCCCTGGACCCTGACATGGCGGAGGTGCCTGAGGACGTTGGAGTCCCTGTGAGCGCCCAGAGCTCTCCAGTCCGGGGAGCTGTGACGGATGGACTTCCCATGCCGGAGGTAAGCGAGAGGTACCCCCAGAGGGCTGGGCGAGGGAAACCCGCTTATCTCAGCGAATACGTGTTGGGACATGTGGAGAGTCAACCTGAGTGAGGGGATCCGGGCGGCTGACATTAAAGGGGCATGGGCTCATCATAATGGTGTTATTTTGTGTGTGTGGTTTGCAGTGGTTAATAAAAGCAATTGTGTTTCCTCCCGAAAAAGGAGGAGTGTGGCGCTGCCCCATGTGGGATGCGCACGCAGCGGCGTGACGTTGCACGTCGCCGCGTGCAAGTTAAATAAACGGGGCGTTCCCGGACGCCGCAGAGCGACCGGGGAGCCCGAACTGGACAAACGTGTGTGGTCTGTTCAGTGTGGGGGCTCACGGGCACGCATGTGGGCCAGGACACACCCCCAATAGTGGCGACAGTGCTCCAGTCATCACTTACAGAGGGCAAGACTTAAAGCAGCTACTTGTGCATATACGCATGTTAAATAAAATCTAATGTGTGATTAGAAAGCTAGCTACATATTATGCATCTATGCACATGGTATACAAAGTCAAACACAATAGGCTTAGTAAACATTTGCCAAAACAGGTGCATGAGATGGGGATAGTCAAGTTCAAAAAGCAGTTAACTAACTGACCCGCTGATGCGCGCGCACATGGGGAGAGGAGTCTCTGAAAGTACTAGACTAGTGACTCACTGTGGCACGGTTGAAATTGAAGAAAAAACAGTTTAAAGCATTTAATTACATCGAGGCACGCCGGCAAGCAGTTAGGGGTGAAAAGCACTAGGCCCCAAGCAACATCAGGCCTTCTTTCACAAAGTTTGCACAGCATTTTCAAAAAAGTACCTGTTCCGTTATCCACATTTCTTAGCAGGTTGAGGGTCAAAGGCCACTTCTGAAGGCAATTAGGAGGTGCAATGATAAGGAGCATCACAGCTGAACATGAAGGGCCTGTGCGAAACAAATGTCCATTAAAGCTTACTCAGTTTCTTCTCTTTGCAGGAAGTTGGCAAGTCAACGTGAATTCAGGAATTTTGGTACAGGAGGGGGCGGTCTGCTTGTCACGGCAGGGCTCCGTGTTTCTGGGGGTGGATATGGAGAATGGTGTAAGCCAGCCAAGGCCCAGACCGGACCGTGCCTCTGACGCGAGGGTGCATGGCTGTTCCCTAGGGGCTGCTTGGACCAGTCGTGCAATGGGCAAATTGAGTACACTGTCAGCATTAGGGCACATGTAAGGTAAGTAAAGAAGCACATTTAAAAAAAAAAAAAGCAATCAACAGTAACTCAGTAACATAGTTGTGTGGAAAAAGACATGCGTCCTCTGCATGGCAAAAGACATTTGCCCGCCATCCCCATTATGTGCCTCCTTATGCATCTCCCCTGCAAATGGCAGCGTGTCACCCCAGCTTGTGGGACTGCCTCTTTAAAAAGGGAATCCCTCTCACACAGGGTTAAGTGGCATCTGCGATTTTACCATGAACTCCATTGGCAGGCTACTTTTCCACATTCTCAAATGAAATGAAGAGTGTGCATCATTACATTAGGCTGAACAGCTTAGCTGTTGGCATGTAAAAATCAATTTTTAAGTCGGACACCAAGTTACATTATCTAAAAAAAAAAAATTATGCAGTGTATCAGTTTGAAAGATTTATGAACCCGTCATTCAGTTGTTGCTTGTTAGTTTACCTCATTGCCCCACTTTTTCCAATCACCCGTCTGTTGGAAAGCGGAATATGGCTATATTGTATGAAATGTACACAATTTCTGTAGGGGCAGCCCCCTACTTTACCTCAGCCCAAACCGAGGCCCAACACCTGAGAGTGCACGTTTTGCACTTAAAGCAAAGTTTATTGTACACAAATCCAGCGAGAAGTTGGATAGTCCTGTGGAACCAAACCAACTCAATTCTCAACAAATTACATCAATTGTTACATTATCATACAGTTTAGCAATAGTCTAAACACTCCCAGATATTTTATTCACTCCCACTCCTCAAACATGATTGTAAATGTTTTGTCCAAAGAACTTCCATCTTTTACAAATTCATTCTTTCTCATTGGTCATCGACAATCTTTACGACCATCTTCAGATCATATTCATGTTCCTTGGGATTGGTCCTTGGTAGGTCATGACATCGTGGTACAATGATACATTATGATATGAAATGATATTTTATTCATATTGCGCTCATACACAAGTGTTTCAGAGCGTGATCAAGCAAGGGAAGGGAACAAGGGAGAATAAAAACAATGATCTTACTAGGCCCAGTGACATTAAGAGTTCGAGAGTGCATCGAAAAGGGAAAGGGGGAGAGTGCGAGGAAGGGGGAGGAGTGGAAAGTGTGGCACAAAGGAGAGAACAGAGTAAATAATAAGTGCAGTTAATAAATAAATGCAATAAATAAAAATAAAATGAATACAGGCAATGGTAAGTGCTTAATTTGTCAGCTAGGGTATATCTGATAAGTGCAGAAGAAAAATGGGGGCCTGTATGGGTACAGAAACAGATCTTAGTGCAAGGGGTGGCTCAAGAGGCAGTGCAGGAGGGTGGGCAGGTACCTGTGCCCGAAGGACAAAGGGTGGCCAGGAGCATGATGCCAAGAGGGAAAATTGGTCAGTAGGGGAGAGGAGGGTCAAAGGCAAAAGCAAAGTGGAAGATCTTAAGGTGCTTCCGGAACCGGAGATGGTTCTCCTCAAATTTCAATGTGGCCGGGAGGCAACATAACATAACAACATAATTAATTATTTAGTAACAACTGGCCTAGAGCCTTTAACCTTAAGTATATTGTAGCAATACGAGGAAGGCCTGAACAAACAGTTTTCTTTGAACTATAGATTGCAATATCATCCGCCCCAGACTCCTTGCTTCTATTAAGAACTACTAATGTATGCTGGACACCATGGCCTCGAGCCCCATCTTTGTTGCCAGCCGAAGAAAATGTTCAACCCTCTCTATGCGACTTCAATGCAACAAGCAAGATTGCATCTGTCCCTTGTGGAACTGTTAAATCATAAACACTTGTCCTGCTCACAAGCTGACCTTTTACTGGATGACTCATTCTTCCTCCTTCAACCCCCCATGCCCGAAAACCCAGAATGTCCCAGCTGCCTAAAAATGCATTGTGCAACTCACAAAACCCCACTACATGCAGATGTATATAAACTCCTTATTAAACTTCTTCCATGTATTTCTATCTGTAACCAAAATACTCCTTATAAATATATCTCTCCATGTGTATTGTTTTATAAATGTTATTCATTCTTTACCGTGGGAAGTTAGGACAGGCCACACTCGGCATGCACATTGAAACCCTTTCCGTCGCCCAGGTTCCATGCACTTTCGAGCACCCCGTGTAATTAGTGTTCATGTTGTTGCATTTGCGTTTTTAACATTGTATCTTTCTACATGGGTGCAATTTTAATATGTATCAATTCTAAACAAGTAGTAACACTAAAAATTAACATATCCCCTACATAATTAACTACACTCGATACATATGTATTTGCAACATCGTGCTCAGTTCACTGCCACTCCCAGTCATTAATACTGCGCATGCAACAAGAACCCCTTGTAATCATGGGGACCCGTCCTGACCACCCCAACGTTTCTCTGATATTCCAGGCACCCTGGTTTTCCTAATATGCAGTAGGCAGAGCAACATTATTTTTTGTGTCCATTGTCCCTACCTGTCATACACTAGGCCTTTCTGAAGGGTGGGTTTGGGGGGGTATTAAGTAAGCTTGGTTTTCAGCCCAATCTAAACGTAAATGCACACCACTGGATTTATTTGATGAAACTTATATTGGCTGAATATTTTAAATCTCTGAAAGAGCTGCCTAAGCTCATGCCATGGGCTACCTGGATCAGAATGATGACATTTTCCAAATGCTTCTGCTCTACTGAACGGTTCCAATTGCTTATTTAAGCATTCTGATTTCCTCAACAAACACACCCAAGTACTAACTTTCTATGTAACACTATAGAATGTTTACAACTTTCAACATAGATGCCATTTGTTGTTAGAACAATGATGACTGCCTTTAATCATTTTAAAATAGGTCAGCCTGTTTGATGAAAGGTTGTTTGTCTTCTTGTTGCACTTCACTGAAATGTACATAACTCTTTAAATTCTAAAAGGCGGGAATTATTTGTTAAAACAGGATATGTGCACGTTTTTTTATTTAAAGTAATAAAAGTGTGCTAAATACCATTTGGGAGTATTAAACATATTTGCATATTATCAATAACGTGGATCATTTTACCAAAAGTGCATCACGTTCGGCTCCATATCAGGATTTCCATGGCAAATTGCCATTGCATTCACTGAAGTGAGATTTTCTTCACATTTTCTTTATTTTTAAAATGTTTTATTAATTCCTTATGGCTAAAATGTCTAGGTTTCTGCATTACTTATTACAAATATAAAAGTAACTATTTTCTTGAATATACAAATTATCTTATACATAAATGTACATATCATCAACATACCAATATTTTAAATTCATTAAAATATGAAAACGAGAATACACATACAAATCGTATATCAATTGCATCATTGTCCATGGCAGCAGCTTCACTCCTTAATAATTAATCTGTCACCGATTCTGCAACATTATTAATATCCGCTCCCAAATGTTCTTCGGTGCAGCGGTTATAACCAAAGACACTGCTGAGTAAAGAGTGGGCCAAAATTGGCCTGAGTGAACACTCTCCTTAGTAGAACTGAAACGACCATACCCCTTTACATATAAACCATTCAAGGGTTCGAAGCTAGTCAGTACATGTCTACTTGTCAGCTACAAATGCGTCACTGTTCCTACAGATGTTAGTCTGTCCAAATTATGTAGGAAATCTTCATCCCTCAGGATGTTTTAGTTACCATGCCTGTAAGATCTCCTTTGCACTATTACACAGCTTCTTAATATTTAGACCATCAGGAGGTGTCGTACACATTAAGGACTAAAGGGCATACTCTTTTGGTTAGAAAGTTGCTAATCTCAAGGCCCAAACCACACAAACGTTCTTGTCCCATACCCAATAATTGTGCTTCTAAAGGACATCTTAGGCCTATGCTCAGATGTCCCTTGGTTGATTTAGTAGCAGGCTGAGTAAATATTTTGTAGCCATCAAGAAAGAAATGTTTAAGCAACCAAGTCGCCTGCAATAAAAACCGGTAAACAGTACACAATGCATCAAGCCCTTCAATATGAGAAGTAAACAACCTATATCCCCGGTTTTCCAGAGATTATAGTCCACTGAATAAGTCCCCTTGTGCGTCAGTTCTGGGAATCATCCTGCACCGACCGCCAACACACTGCAGGTTGAAATACCAATATCTCATGTACCATCGCCTTGGTCTAGCCCTGTTTATAGTGAACGTAGAATTCCTTCTTCCTGTTGATGTCCCTTTTTTCCTCCATATTATACAGAGGGGAAGCAAAGCGAGTATCTGGAGCACTATACCATAGTGGGTTGTTGTAGCTGGATATCAAAACCTAAATTCCTGAATTCCTTAGCAAAGCATACCAGCCATTCTAAAATCACCAAGGAGACAGAGGTGAACACCGCCCAGTTTATTCTGACTGTACAGTGCGGGCAACGCAAAACTCTATATATCCTCTGCAGTGATTATCCTTAATTCATCAACCCATTAAAATAACTGCATTAGCTTGCCTCGGTTGATGAATGGGCTAGTGCCGTGGGGGAGATCTCCTCAATCCGTATACTGCAAGATCTGCTGCGACATAGACTTACCCACTTCTTACGTGGAGTATGCAAGGAAATGTTGAACAGATATTTCTGATGAATATTGTGGCATTAGTGCAGATTGATTAGGTTGCAGCCCCATAGGGGTGTTTACCCTCCCCTTCTGAATCCAACCGTCCAACCGGTTCTCCCATGGACTGTGGAGGGGGCTGCCGCATACCATCTGCTGAACTGTATAGAGGGGGTGAGCACTGCAGTCCACCAACATGCATTACCACAGTTGCCTTTTAGACAATGCAGCAATGCTCCTACTGTCCTGCGGGCTCACACTCTCATTGGGCTTTGTCAGATGTCGTGGTCCTGGAAACTGCAGCCATTTATCAAATGGTGTACCCTGATCTCAGTTCACTTTTAATTTGTTGTTTTGCTGTCATAGTATCGATCGTCCTGCATTGGGCCCTAGCTGATGTCTTCCAAAGCTCACGCATTAGGTGGGGGTCTACGCTTTGACTGAAACTTTGTCCTTTCTCCCCTCCTCGTCTCATATCATTTTTACAGCCTTCTCTGCTTCTGTGGCTTCATTCTCTTAATCTCAGATGACCTTGATGGAACTGTAATGTCATTGAAACGGGGGACTATGTGTGCCAGATAATCCACATTCTGTTCAATAGGCACTACAACTACCGGTCTAAATGTGGGCAAAGCAATACACAGTGATGAATTAAGCATACTAAATTAATTATCTGTGTCAACCTCGATCACTGTCGTACTATCCTCCAGGTTTGTAGATGGCCCATGGATTCAGGTTGTGTACTGCTGGCCAAAATAACATCCACAACTTTGGCTAGGATTTGTTTAATTGTTCTCTGTTCAGTGGTCAAGGTAGAACACAACCCAAAAATGACATCCACAGTGGCTGCAGTAGCATTGAGGCTAGTGTGTAAGAATTCTCATGCAAGTCCAAATTGTCATTCATAGTAATCCCTGTCAAGTCCATGCTCAGGGATTCTGTTTCCCTCATTACCCTTGCTGCAATACTCTCCAGAGTTGGACTGGCTGACAGATTCATATTGGGAAGTGTAAAGGATGTTCTGCAGTACCATTTTGACAGCCCAAAGACTGTCTCTGTAGATTTAAGCACATATTTAAAAGAGAATTAGTATTATCAATTGTGTTTGAGTAATGGCAAGCTCTCCTATTTCCGCAATCTATATGTGCAATGGCAGGAGGGTGAACCATGGTCGTCACCACCGGGAAGAAGTTAGTAATTTTTTTCCGACTCCCGAGGTGCTCTAGTTGCATCATGCCATGTATTATGAGTAACTCCAATTATCAAGACTGATGGCGGCTCCTCAACCACAGTGAAGCCCGGCCTTCTGCATGCATGTCACTGTGATTTACCAATTGGCACGACTGTGCAATGCATATGACGACGGAGTGGAGGCTTATTAGCCCTCTGCTTGTGCATAGTACAATCACTGAGAGTGTTGTGCTGCTAGCAAAAATCTGAGTTAGCGCAATTAAATTATACTGGTTTCGTCGCCATGTTTTTTAGAATTAACAGACTTGGTCCTCAGTAGGCGGGACTATTCTAATGTACGAAAAAGCACCTTAGCCGCTACCCGCATCTCAGCGGTGGACCACGGCAGGCCACCCCTGCCCAATTCTCTGTGCTGAGCTCTCCAATGGAGAAAGGGTTTTATGCAGTCATTAGCTCCTCTTGCAGGTATGCACCACCTTCAGGTAATGGTGGAAATGGTGAACAGACTCCAGCAAATAGGCCAGCAGATACGCCAGACCACTTCTGCCCACTTCCTCTTTCCCATTGAGAATTCTACTGAACAAAAAGAAAATCTTTCTTCCCAAAAGAGGATTTTACAGAGTACAACAATGGAAAAGAAATTCCCTTGATCTCACTGGTGGTTGGACCCCCTTCCTTCCTCACTGCTTGTTTGAGTGGAGGGTGCTTTAATTCGATTCATAGTCCCCCCCCCTTTAAGGATTGAGTCTAGTTCTTATTTCAGCCGGGCAGGTTTCAAAGTCTTACTGGGGCAAGTACAGAGGAAGGGTTAATACTTATCATCTTCAGTATCACAGCCTCATTAGCTTCTTTCCCAGCATGGCTTTCTTTAGTTTGTGTCAATTACCCCAAGAAAGTTCATCTACCCTAGTTGCTGCCACGGGGTATGCAGTACATTAGATCTTCCCTTTCATAAAAGTCTAGGATTCTGCCTCCGTCTCTGCAGGTCTTTATCCTTCACGTCTCACTTCGCCTCAGGCGGCTCTCCTCTAACGTTTGTATCGCTCACCTTCAACGGCCCCCTTTCCTGTGTTCGCAACCAATCTTCGGCGCTCCGGCCCCTCTCTCACTCCGGTCTCGCTGTGGATCAGCTGTTGTTTCTTCCTGAGCCACCTCGACACCGATTGGATCTGACGGTCTGTCCCTGTACGTCTATTACACAGGGGAGTCTTATGCCGCGTCTCCTCCTCCGCAAAGGTGGGGGTCAGGAGTGGAGCTGCGGACCGAACAGTGCCTGTCTCAGCAGCACAACGAGTCTTCTCGCCTTCGGATGTGATTCGTAATATTTTGATCTCGGATCTCGAAAGTCTCACGGCGCTTCAATTTGAGCGCAAACAAACTCAACAGGTTTATGAATATGTGGCACAACGGGTGCACTCCTGAACTCTCACTTTCACGGCCAGTGTTGCTTCAGTAAGCCCACTCATATATGACTTCTTCCTCCAGAGTAAGCCCTTCCTGAATCTCCTTTTCAAAATTCAACACAATAAACAAAAACATACAAAAAAAAACAGTATTAGAAATAAGCACCTCTCCTGTACAATAGCATTGTTTCTCATTGGTGTAACTAAGTGTCTTTCATAGCATAGCCGGTCCCTCCTTTATGACATCATACACTAACCCTTCCTGGTTTGATGAACACAGAAAAGGGGCTTGTTCTGGCTCTGATCTTCCTTTACTTCATCCGCCTTATCACACTCCTATACAACACTTTTGTTCTAGTACATCTGAAGGTAACTGGTTTGTATTATGAATCTATAGAAACGTCACAGGGGCTCAAACAACATGTTTTACCCACTTTGCTTTTTATCCCTATATATATATATATATATATATATATATATATATATATATATATATATATATATATATATATATATATATATATATATATATATATATATACAATGAAAAAACTTTGTTAAAGGTACGTTATGGTTAAAATAAAAAAAAACCTGAAATTCACCAGTTATGGTAAGCTAAGCAACCATAAATCGCGCCACCACCATGCACTGCTAAGACTAACACCCAGGACATCAAAGATGACATCACAAATATCATTGATGACATACATAAATAAATAAATAAGGGGGGGCTACGGACCATTATCGTCCATTGCAGCCCCTGAAATGGGGAATAAAGGCTGTTAAGATGGATTTCTGAACTCTGTCCTGGACGGGCAGAGGTTCAGAAGGCCAGCCTAGTTTCTTGGAACACTGTAACCTCTGGACAAGCCAGACCAATCAAGGTAGCGATTGCGGCGGTCAAGACTAGGTCTCAAGAGGAGTGAGGGTGACTAAAAGCCCGCAATGAGCACACAAAGCAAGGACACTTACAAATTACTCCAAGCGGGTGTTATATTAAAAATATAGACACTTTTATTACAAGGCCTCTGTAACATTGACCATAGTAAAGAATCACAGTAAAACTCAAGTAAACCAACACATCACAATCAAATACAATATATATACAATTACCGAAGGGTCTAAAGAGTTAGAAGCACGAAATATGCAGACCACCTAGATGGGGAGGAAAACAGGCAGTGCAAGTAATCGTTAGACCCAGTTCGCCTTCAGAGGCCACCTAACTAGAAGGAAGTCCGAGCCCTACGAAGAGTGGAGCCTTGTGCTCAAAAGTACCTGCACACGCTGGTGCCAACGGGCCAAGGGGAGTCTCTTCAAGGAAATCAGGCAGTTTAGAGCGGTGAAAAAACGAGGACGAACAGATCTCCGCTACTCAAGCGCAGCCTCCACTTGTGGGCAGAAGCAGAACGCGAGTGTGAAAAAGGCGTGCTGTTTAACACAGTGAGGAAAAGCTACAGGCTACTGCAGGAGGGCGACCGGTTCCTAGCGTTGCTACTCACCGGTCCCCGATGGAGGCAGACCCAGGATTCTCGGCGTCAGTTTCAGTGCTGGCAGGTTCAGGTACGAGCAGGGGATGTCTCGGCGTCGTGTAGATTCCGCGGCAGCAGAAGTTAGAGTTGAGGATGTCCCAAACGCAGTGAACCCGCACAGATTGTTACCACAGCAGGGCAACGAAGCGGCTGTGTGTATTTCAGCCCAATGTACACTTCTCACTTCAGACCTGGGAATGCCAAGTGTACGAATCGTGTGAGAGTGCTAAGGACTCGGAATACAACACAACCTGACGGCGGTAACAGAGCAAGACTCCTGTGTAGGCTGGTCAGTCCACTGGATGGCCCAGAGATGCTTCCAAAGGCTTACGTGCAGGAGATTATGAAGATACCGAGAATAGTTGTTCCCACTATTCCAAAGGGTCAAAGTACCAGTACAGGCCTTCTCGTTCGATCAGCGGCAGAATGGTTTCACCGGGCGACAGCAGTGCAGAGGAGCAGTCCTTAAGCGGGTCACCAGCAATTCCTGGGTTCAGCCTCTTAGTTGCAGGATACTTGGCTCCTGTATCCGTTGTTCGTGAGAACTCAGGAGATCGACATGGTAGTGGTGTTTCCAGCCTCCTCTTATCCAGAGTTCCCTTTGTGCCAAAACGGAGAGGACCCAATAGGAGATCTGCTCACAAAACATTCACACCATACGTGGACCTACAAAAAAGGTAGCAGGCGCCCCTCTCTCGAAAGAACAAGGCATGATAACCTGTTCAGTGGTCATTAACCACATTGAGAGTTCGCAGCCATTGCTTTTTGCTCACTGTACCTTCACAGATGGGAAATATCCATTTGCATATCAGTCTTTGTCCCGCCCACAAGGGCAGTCCAGCACCGAAATGCTATGGCAATTCCTCTCTGAACAAGAGTACCATCAGCAACCCCATACACGTGTTTCAGCCTTGTTGGGCATCATCAGTGAGGTGAAGCTGAGCCTCTCTAAGCACAGTGAGCAGGGACCACTGTGGTCCCAGGCATTCAAGACACACTAGACTCTCTGGCACCCAGGATGTGTATTGGGACCAGACATCCCCGCCCACATCCTGGAGGCTCACACCAGGCCTGTAGAAGCCCGCGAAAGCATCTGTGTTTCGCGGGAAAGTACATGCCCAAATAAGGAAGGCACTGGGTCGGCTCAACCTGGGGAAGGTGAAGGGGGCAAGACGGTCAGCGGGCAGGACAAAGAGCCTCGTGGTCTGGCCATTTTGGGAGCCAGGCCACCATTTTGGGCTAAGCGCGAGAAACACGCTTTAACAGCCAAAAGGAGCTCAAAACACAAAGAAACGATTGCTGCCACCAGTCCCGTCCGTGATTCACTTGCACCGTTCGTTAACAATCCAATGAGAGTTTCTAGGGCTGTAGAGTGACTAGAGACCCAAGAGAGCAGTAACATAACTTACAGTGCCCTCTTCTGTCATGTTGCACGAAAGCTGCAACATATGAGAAAGAACTAAGGAAAACAACGTTTCCCGGTACTGACTGTCTTAAGGGCATGTCAGTTTCCCCGTAAGAATGGAGCGAAAGCCCAGAGGAGTGCAGCAGGACGCCGTGCTTCTCTGGCAAAGTCTAGATCAGGGTGTAAAACAACAGCAAAAAGTTTGGGGGTTGCCACATGGAAGGAAAATTACCTACAGTATGAAATCTTTCCTAACACTCGCCCCTCCCAGACTATGGACAGGGGAACTAATCCACCCCTGGATGAGTCTCTTGTTCAGGTCGGTTAAGCATTCTGGACAACCCATCAGCATTGCTATGTTGGACACCTGGCCTGTGCTCAATAGTGAAGTCAAAGCCTTGTAGACCTATGGACCACCTAAGCAACTTTGGATTCTCTCCCTTCATGTTCATCAGCCACTTTAAGGGCTTATGGTCGGTTTGCACAGTGAAGTGGGTCCCACAGAGGTAGGGCCTCAGCTTCCATAGGGCCCACACAACAGAGAAGCATTCTTTCTCTACTGTGGCCCATCTGAGCTCTCTGTCCTTAATCTGGCGACTAATGAAACCAATAGGGTGTTCCTTACCCTTCTCATCTACTTGCGATAGTACAGCTCCTATCCCATTGTCAGAGGCGTCTGTCTGCACAATAAAAGGTCTTCGATAATCAGGGGCCCTGAGGACAGGGGCCTGGCACAAGGAGTCTTTAAAGCCGTTGACAGCCTTCTCACACTCGTCGGTCCAAGTTACCTTCTTGGGTTTCTTCAGAGTGGTGAGGGCAGTCAGAGGGGCAGCTATGGTGCCATAGTTTGCCATGAATTTGCGGTAATACCCCGTGAGTCCTAAGAAGGCTCTCACTTGGGTCTGTGTAGTGGGGGTAGGCCAGTCTTGTACTGCTTGTACTTTACTGGGTAGAGGCTGTATCCTCTCTCCACCTACTTCATGTCCAAGGTAAACCACTGAGCCTTGTCCAATCTGGCATTTACTAGCCTTTATGGTCAAGTGGGCTTTCTGAAGAGCCTGTAGCACAATCCAGAGGTGTTTCACATGGTCTTCCCAGGTGGCACTGAAAACTGCTATATCATCCAGATATGCAAGACAGAATTCATCCAACCCATTCAACACATGATTCACAAGCCTCTGGAAAGTGGAAGGTGCATTCTTCAACCCGAACGGCATTACCCTGAATTGGTAAAGGCCGTCTGGAGTGGAAAACGGTGTCTTCTCCTTGGCATGTTCTGCTAAGGCTATTTCCAAGGTGTCAAACCAGGCAACTGTGAAAACAGGGGGGAAAACTGCCTAAGCAAACCTTTCACCTCCGCCTGTTGATCAAAAGTCAGGTGAGGGGCCACTCAGACACCCTCAAAGGAGCTATCTGAAGGACCGCTTTGGAACAGGTCGGGAGAGGTTCAGACTCCTCTTCCTCAACATCTGAAGCCAGTAGCAGTGCTGTGATTCGACTCTTGGGACGAAAGCCTTCAGCCTATTTACGTGGAACACTTTTGGAGCCTGTCCAGGCCTTCCAAGGTCCACTAAATAGTTAACCCCACCCAGGGGCTCCACCACTGTGTAAGGGCCTGACCATTTGTCCTGTAAAGCTCTAGGCCTTATGGGATTCATGATCAGGACTTGCTGACCAGGTGTAAAGTTGATGAGGGAAGCTTTCTGGTCGTACCAATGTTTCACCAGCGCTTGTCCTGCCTTCAATTTATCACTAGCCAAGCCCATCAGAAGTACCATCCGTTTTCTGAGCCCCAGCACATAATCTACTACGTTGGTAGTAACAGGGGGAGTGGGCATCTCCCATCCCTCTTTGACAATGGCTAAGGGTCCCCGTACAGGATGACCAAACAGAAGCTCAAAGGGGCTGAAGCCAACACCCTCCTGTGGTACCTCTCTGTAGGCAAACAGTAAGCATGGTAAAAGAAGATCCCATTTTCTTCTCTGAGGTTCTTCCAGAGCCCCAATCATGCTCTTTAACGTTCTGTTGAAACATTACACCAGACCATTGGTCTGGGGGTGATATGCAGAAGAGAACTTGTAGGTGACCCCACATTCTTTCCACATAGCCTGCATATACTTTGACATAAAGTTGCTGCCTCTGTCAGACACAACATCTTTAGGGAAGCCAACCCTAGTAAAGATGCCAAGTAACGCTTTTGCAACTGACTTGGCAGTTGCAGTTTTAAATGGGATGGCCTCAGGATATCTGGTAGCATAGTCGACTAGCACTAGGATAAACCTATTGCCTGAGGATGTTTGCGGGTCAAGGGGACCAACAATGTCGATCCCTACCCTTTCGAATGGTATGCCCACAACATGGATCTGTACCAATGGAGCTTGGATTGTTGAGCCACTCTTACCAGATAACTGGCAGGAGGCACAACTCCTACAGTGACTTTCTACTTGCACCCCCATCTTGGGCCAGTAGAAGTGCATGGATAACCTTTGCTTGGTCCCCTTAATACCAAGGTGACCAGCAAGGGGCACTTCATGCGCCAGCTGCAGGAGGAAGGGTTTTACAGCAAGGGGAACCACCAACCTCCTATGGTCTCCTTCTGTAGACTCTGTGGGCTCACTATACAGGAGTCCACCTTCCCAATAAATCCGATGCTTCCCAGGAGGTTCACCCTCAAGCTGGGAACAGGCCTGTCTCCTTGGGCCTTCCAGAGATGGGCACTCACGTTGGCCTCTACTGAATTCTTCCCCGTCAGGACCACCTTCTACTAACAAGTCTTTTAGTTCAGGGTGGTCATTGGGGTCAAATACTTCAGGTATCGCCGCCTCCTCGCCAGGCCCAGGCGATTGACCAACTTCCTCCACGGCAGTGGTAGGTGAGTTCGGGGGAATATTTTCTTTCCCTCGTTTTGATTTTCTGACTCCTTTAGCCTTGGGTTTCCCCTTTGGCTGGGGCAGCGCATTGGTCTTGGCCAATGCTGCCCGTGTTTGAGACCGTGTGCAGGGTCTGTCAGCAGTGTCTCCTACGAGCCCTAAAGCTCTGAGATCGTTGCCCAACAAGACCTTTCCTGGGACGTTTCTCTGAATGCTCACTGGAATCCTGACTGCTGTACCATTTTAATGTAAGATTTACAGGTATTACTGGAAACATGCGAGGGGGGCCGTCAGCCAATTTAGGGGGCATCAGAGTAGCTCTGGCAACTTCCTCTGAGTCTACCAAGGTAGAATCCACTACAGTTCGACTGCACCCACTATCCCTAAGAGCTGGAGTATCTACTCCATTAATCAGCACACTGTCTTTAAAGTAGTGCTTGGTGTTATCTGGAATCCTAGCATAAGCCTCTGCGACTTTAGGCTCCCAGGAACCCAGGGAAACTAAAACTAACTCAGCTTCTATCCCACTGGGGAGGGAGTCTGAGGAGAAGGATGCTCCTGTAATCTCTTCTTCCTCATAGGAGGAGAAGGCCAGATTAGCGGAGTGGACCCCCAAAGGTTTAACCCTACACCGGGGATCCCCCTTCATGTGGTCAGTTGCTCCACAAGCAAAACAAGATCCATTGGGTCTGTTTACATAGGGAGGCTTACTATAACCCGAGTTCTGTTTGGGAGGCGGACCTCCACTACCCTGTGAGTTCTCTTGTGTCTTACCCTTATTGTTCTTTTTTTGGCCCTTTTGAGAAGAAGATTTATCAGATTCTCCACCCTCCTTATCTTTGGACTTTTTCCCTTCCTCCTGCTTACCAGGATGAGTTTTGTCCTTATGGGACACTCGATGTGACACCCATAAATCTGCTGCAATGGCAAGTTTCTTTGGATCTATCTCCTTAGAATCCGCCAAATGCTGCTTAAGCTTCGGGGAAGAAGATGCAAAAATATGTTCCAGCATGACAAGACTTATCATGCCTTCAAAGGTAGAAACCTTATAACCTTCGACCCAGCCAGTCAAGTTTTTTAAGGATTCGGTTACATAAGATACCCAAGTACCACCTTGTCTTTTCTTATGCTCTCGGAATCGTTTGAAATATTGGGCAGGAGTCTTTCCAAACTTTAAAATGAGAGTTTGCTTCAACATTGCAAAATCTTCTCGCTCAGCCTTTGACATTTCCATAATGGCACTGCAGCCAGAATGGGGCAGCCTGCTAAGTAACCAGGCAATTTTATCAGCATTGTCAACTTGTTGAACTTCACATGCATACTCAAATGTATTCAGCCAGTCCATAATGTCATTCTTTTCCTCATACACACTGAGCAGATCTTTTGGAAACCTTGGATGAGAGGAGGCCCCAGACCCATGTCCAGGACCCTTCGATCCATTTGCAACCTGAAGCTTGGCCAGTTCCAACTGGTGATCCCTGTCTTTCTGTTTTTCTGCCTGTTCGATTTTTAGTTTGGCCATATTGAATTCAAGCTCCTTCTGCCTAAACAGCAGTTCTTGCTTCTTGAATTCAAGCATGGCCTCCCCATCGACACTGGCAGAGGAAACATTAGACATCTCATCCTCCCTGTCCTCATGGTCGCTGGAGACCAGTGCGGCGGCAGAACCAACGGTTCTGCCAGTGAGAGCAGCCCCACCTCCTTCCGCACTGTCCTCAGAAGTTATAGCGCTAAGCTGCGCTTCTTGCCATGCCATGATTCTTTGGATCATATCCAATTTGGTGCCTTGAGAGGAGACACCTCTCTCGGCACACATCTTTTTCAATGTTTCGGATTTAGAAGCATTTAAAGTTAACAAGGTATTTGTTTCCATACTGTTAGATAGGACTATGACCTTTAAAAAGTTATACTACAGCAATTCACTACATGTCCTGGTAGGAATAACTTGAAATGCCTTCGCTTGTGCGCAACACTGGATACCTTCAGTCGTATCCCACCGCTGTACACCAATTTGTTAAGATGGATTTCTGAACTCTGTCCTGGAGGGGCAGAGAGAGGTTCAGAAGGCCAGCCTAGTTTCTTGGAACAGGGTAACCTCTGGACAAGCCAGGCCAATCAAGGTAGTGATCGCGGCGGTCAAGACTAGGTCTCAAGAGGAGTGAGGGTGACTGAAAGCCCGCAATGAGCACACAAAGCAAGGACACTTACAAATTACTCCAAGCAGGTGTTTTATTAAAAATATAGACACATTTACTACAAGGCCTCTGTAACATTGACCATAGTAAAGAATCACGGTAAAACTCAAGTAAACCAACACATCACAATCAAATACAATATATATAAAATGTTCTGAAGGGTCTAAAGAGTTAGAAGCACGAAATATGCAGACCACCTAGATGGGGAGGAAAACAGGCAGTGCAAGTAATCGTTAGACCCAGTTCGCCTTCCGAGGCCACCTAACTAGAAGGAAGTCCGAGTCCTACGAAGAGTGGAGCCTTGTGCTCAAAAGTACCTGCACACACTGGTGCCAACGGGCCAAGGGGAGTCTCTTCAAGGAAATCAGGCAGTTTACAGCGGTGAAAAAATGAGGACGAACAGATCTCTGCTACTCAAGCGCAGTCTCCACTTGTGGGCAGAAGCAGAGCACGAGTGCGAAAAAGGCGTGCTGTTTAACACAGCGAGGAAAATCTGCAGGCTACTGCAGGAGGGCGACCGGTTCCTAGCGTTGCTACTCACCGGTCCCCGATGCAGGCAGACCCAGGCTTCTCCGCGTCAGTTTCAGTGCTGGCAGGTTCAGGTACGAGCAGGGGACGTCTCGGCGTCGTGTAGATTCCGCAGCGGCAGAAGTTCGAGTTGAGGATGTCCCAAACGCAGTGAACCCGCACAGATTGTTACCACAGCAGGGCAACGAAGCGGCTGTGTGTATTTCAGCCCAATGTACACTTCTCACTTCAGACCTGGGAATGCCAAGTGTACAAATCGTGTGAGAGTGCTAAGGACTCAGAATACAACACAACCTGACGGCGGTAACAGAGCAAGACTCCTGTGTAGGCTGGTCAGTCCACTGGATGGCCCAGAGATGCTTCCAAAGGCTTACGTGCAGGAGATTATGAAGATACCGAGAATAGTTGTTCCCACTATTCCAAAGGGTCAAAGTACCAGTACAGGCCTTCTCGTTCGATCAGCGGCAGAATGGTTTCACCGGGCGACAGCAGTGCAGAGGAGCAGTCCTTCAGCGGGTCACCAGCGATTCTTCGGTTCAGCCTCTTAGTTGCAGGATACTTGTCTCCTGTATCTGTCGTCCGTGAGAACACAGGAGATCGACATGGTAGTGGTGTTTCTAGCCTCCTCTTATCCAGAGTTCCCTTCGCGCCAAATCGGAGAGGACCCAATGGGAGATCTGCTCACAAAACACTCACACCATACGTGGACCTATCACGGACCACTGTGGTCCCAGGCATTCAAGACACACTAGACTCTCTGGCACCCAGGATGTGTATTGGGACAAGACATCCCCGCCCACATCCTGGAGGCTCACACCAGGCCTGTAGAAGCCCGCGAAAGCATCTGTGTTTCGTGGGAAAGTACATGCCGAAATAAGGAAGGCCTCGGGTCGGCTCGACCTGGGGAAGGTGAAGGGGGCAAGACGGTCAGCGGGCAGGACAAAGAGCCTCGTGGTCTGGCCATTTTGGGAGCCAGGCCACCATTTTGGGCTAAGCGCGAGAAACGAGCTTAAACAGCCAAAAGGAGCTCAAAACACAAAGAAACGATTGCTGCCACCAGTCCCGTCCGTGATTCACTTGCATCGTTCGTTAACAATCCAATGAGAGTTTCTAGGGTCTGTAGAGTGACTAGAGACCCAAGAGAGCAGTAACTTAGCTTACAGTGCCCTCTTGTGTCATGTTGCGCGAAAGCTGCAACATGAGAGAAAGAACTACGGAAAACGTTTCTCGGTACTGACTGTCTTAAGGGCATGTCAGTTTCCCCGTAAGAATGGAGCGAAAGCCCAGAGGAGTGCGGCAGGAGGCCATGCTTCTCTGGCAAAGTCTAGATCAGGGTGTAAAACAACAGCAAAAAGTTTGGGGGTTGCCACATGGAAGGAAAATTACCTACAGTATGAAATCTTTCCTAACAAAGGCCATTAGCACCCCTGGTTCCCAAAGCGGGAAGATAAGAAGGAAGGATTATTCTTCCGACAGCCAACATGGAAAGAGAAGGCGGTGCTCCGTACACAGCCCCTCTTCCCTTGCCATGGCAGCCTGCAAAACCCTATGAACATATTACCACAAGCACTTTTTTTCCCTTTCAAACCTATCCTACCTTCAAATAACTTTACCACATAGCTGGTCCCAGGTAGACATAGCCACTTTAACACCATTTTTCGTCCCTAGTGGTCATGCCCAGTAGCTAGATTGTCCGTGTCATGACCTTAGGCCCTGTTCCAGACAATCTGGCTACTGCCCACGGCCACAGGCTATACCTCAGTCACCAAATGTATATGACTATTGTTTGTACCTACATTATTACACTAGTAAAAAAATAAAACATGGGCACATTTGCAAAACCATGCTTTAATGTCCTTGCCAATGCTCCCTACGAATTTGCTTGAAATCCGCCTATGTTTTATTTTTAAAGTGTCAAAATGTATGTACATACAATAGTCATATAACTTAGCCCCCACTTGACAAAATCCATTCAGTCTGTACACAAACATTGAAGGTTGGGTCTCTAATCTTTCTCAAAACTTTTGACCACATTCGTCAAATAGCAACAAAGTTATAAGCCATCTAAAAATGTTAAGACCCCCCCCCCCCTAATTTCACCCCCTCTTTAGAAAATCCCAACAGACTTTAGAAAACCATGTACATCTAGATCCAAAATCTTTTTGCCAAATGTTGTGCAGATTCGTCAAATGACACATTTATATGCTTTTACAATATTTTAGGACCCCACCTCTAATTTTGCTCCCTCCTGACAGAATCCCTCAAAACTTTGCAAAAACCATTCAGGATTAGTTCTAGAATAAAATTGCAAAATTACATGCAGTTTCATTGGATGGCGCAAAAGTTATAAGCTATCCAAAAACTGCTTTTCCTGTAATGCAGAAATAGGTACAGATGTCCTAGGACATCTGAAGTGTCCGCGAACACCACAGCACTGCCCCAGGACATCCTGAGTGTTTGCGGACTTTCGAGAGGTGAAACAATCCGTTTTTTGGCTTCTTATGGCCATATCCAATCCAATCCTCATCCCCACAGATTGTTTGTTGAGTTTTTGACAAGTGAAATGCTGCTCTTTAAAAAAGAAATTAACCGCGCTGTACGCGGACCCCAAAAAAGTCAGCGAATTCAAGATGGCGGGCGCTACAGGAAAACCAACACATTTCACGTTTTTTCACCAGCCAATCGGCAGCCACGTCCCGATGTCCGCGGACCACGTGAAAGTCAATGGATTTTCTGGCCAATCGGAGGCCAGCCGTGGACAGTGCAGCCAATCGGAGGCCAGTCCGCGGACCGAACAGTGAAGTGAGTTCACAGAGCGGACATAGATATCACTAATTTTTTTTCCTCACATTTGGTCATTTAAAAAAAAAATACTGGACAGATTTTCACCAAATTAACAAAAGCAAATTTGGTGAAAATCCGTCCAGCGGTTTGGGCTGTAGGCGTGAGAAAAGTTTTTTCCCATTATGTCTAGGGGGAAAAAAGACATTTTGGGACCCCCCTATAACTTTGCCCCCCTGGACCAAATCTCACCAAACTTTGCAAACAAATTCAGAGTGGGCCATATACATTCTTTGCAAAGTTTGGTGAGGATTCGTCCTGGGGGAGTGAAGTTAAAAGCCGAAAAGTGCTCTTCCTATGAGATGAGCAACTTAACCATAACTACATGGCCGCTACCGCAGGCCATGTGATATATATATATATATATATATATATATATATATATATATATATATATATATATAGATAGCTAACTTGGGCAAGTTTTGGAGATAAATTTCAAATTTTCTTCTAAAAATCGGTAGTGAACATGTCGGATATATGGCTTATGCAGATGAAGTTATCTTATTGGATTCCACTTTGACTCAACTCCAAATGAGTATTGAGGTGCTCCGCCCATATTCCAAGGAGAATCACCTGGACCTGAGCATTCCCAAAAGTAAGATGGTCTTTTTGGGCACGAAGAAAGATCCATCCTTGCGTTTGGAGAATTGGATACTTACCTGTCAAATTTGCAAATTCATTTTGTTACTTGGAGATCCTTTTTGGAATTGTAGAATAGCTTTGACATGTTATTGATAAGTTTATAGATATTTGTATTGCTGTGTATAATTTGTGTGAGAGATTGGTTTACAAACTATTGCACGTTAAAATTAATACAAAATAAGACCATGCATTGCCTTCATGTTCATTCGCAGCTGCAACTTTCTGTAGCATGTTGCTTTTGCATAATGGCACTGTACGTTTTATGTAGCTCAATTATGCAAACCTGTGCATTGAATTCAATTAGAATGATTAAATAGCATTCAGTAACCATGGTCCAGTAAACCCCTTTCCACATGAATGATTTGCACACCCCTATACATATTGCCATATAACTCTCCTCTATTTTACAGGATGAACGGTTGGGCCGTGATAACGAGATCCACCGGGACCAAATGGAGCGGCTGGTGAGAGAGGAGCTTGAACGCTGGGAATCAGATGACACAGCATCACAGATGAGTCACCGTTTGGGCACGCCGCTTGGAATCAATGGGCAGCCTCGTCCACGCAGTTCTCGCCCTTCCTCGTCCCAGTCCACAGAAGGCATTGACAGTGGAGGAGTGGGAGGAGTTGTGGGTGGCAATGTTGGAGGCAGCCATGTATAGTCAATAACATTTTGTTACGGGGAAAGGAAAACAAATTGGCTGATCTTCAGCTGTAAACACAGTATTTATATGTCCAAATAAGTCTTCTAATTGCAGTGCCCAAAGTTCAGCTCTCTATAATCCCTCCACCTTTTACATTATTTTATTTTCCAGTATCCCCCATCTTTTGGTCATAAAATCTTTGGATTTCTTTTCACCACACACATCTTTGTATGTCATGTGGTCATATGGACAAAACAACAACAATGGTCAAATCTTCAATCCAACAATTTTGAACACTTGCTAAAATGGAAAGCTTGGCCTTGGTTCTCTGGCTCAGTCGATTGTTATTGATTGGAAAGTATTAATGATTTGGTCATGCTCAATTTTGTATTGTGTACAAATAGGGCACAGCCTGACTGACCCAATGGTGTTATGGATTCTAGACTAGAATCAAGCTTGTTTCTTTATTTTTGGCAACTGAGGGCATAGGGAGCGTGGTTCCATCCCATTGGTCTGATTTAGTTTGTGCAGGCTGTTTCCGACCTCTGTGCTCACTGGTCGTTCGCCTAGATTGGCCTAAGACAGTAGACGTACCTGGAATTTTGCAAACCACTTAACACCACAAACCTCATTTAATTCCGAGTTATTTTATGCATGGAGAGCCTCATTGAATCAACATGCAATGCCAAAATGTACAACAAGAGGGTCCAGCTCTGAACAATGCACGCCGCTCTGAACCTATATCACTTGCTGCCTGGTCAGCTGGTTCCACCGGAGCGTGAGGGAGCGGAGAGTTGCAATGTAAAGGAGCACACATCCAGTCTTCTGTGCATGTTGGTGGGCAACGGCAGAGTTCACGTTAAGTGCTTTCCAAATTCAGAATGTTACATTGTCGGCAAAGTGCTGCGGAATTTGATTCTATTGGTTGTATTCCTACTCTAGCTCAGATCTCAGTGGCCATCTTTGTTGCATGCATGTATGGCCCGCTTTCAAATGTAGGAATGTTCTGCAGTCTGCTTAATGATACATACATTTCCACTTGGTGAGGGTCGTGAGGGTCGTGGGGGTGGGGGGTGAAGGCACCGTTGGGAGCAACTGATGAGCGTACAAATTATCTATCAGGGACTATGGCACTCTAATACCATAGGTTCAAAGCTCTATAAATAGCAGCAATACCAACTCTTGCAGCACAGCGTGTAGTGCAGTGAATTTCATATGAAACTGTAATTTACGCTTTGTGAAAATATTTGCACATGATGCATCAACACAAAAAGCTATCTTAACACGGTAGTCCTATGATGGTGCTATGTTAAATCATCTTTCTCCTTCCATTCTGAGATCAAGCCCAACACAGAAGCCTACACCAGGGTTAACTTTTCTAAACAAGGAAGGTGAACTGTCCAAGTTGCATTGGGTTCAGTCATCCTAGGTTGTATGAATGAAAAGGAAAAAGCAGACATTCCAATAATATTGCTTTCATATAGACTGTTGCACAGCCATGGTGAGTCAAGCCAATGGTTTGCTGTCAGGATGTTCATTTCCTTGGGTTCAAAATTCTTTGAGCAAACCTGACATCGCTGTATTATACTGAGCAAGCAGTGCTAGGGATTTAAGCTCCTTGCACTTCACCTTGATGAGTGGGTTACGATGGCGCAACACTTATTGGCACTGAGTTATGAGTCGCTTGCCTCTATGCGTGCTTGACACGCTGACTTTGGCCAGCGCTTGTACAGCGTACTGTGTGAAAGACTTAGGTGGTCTTAACACAGCGTATGGTGAGTGTGAGTAAGTAAGTTCCTAAATAACAAAATCAGCAGAAATTGTAGGGTCAGGAATGAAATAATTGGTTTGATTCTTTGTTGAAACGTTAAGGACTACAGGGACTAGCACATGGGGCCTGCTAAGGAAGCCCCGCTGATTCTGGTCATACATCACTGGTTACCTAGGGAACCAGTGTGAGGATAGTTTCCTTTACCACGTGGGAGGATGTGAGACAAGGGTGCCTTTGAGGAAGATGCATTGGTCCCAAGTTCTCTGCCAGCTGGCTCATCTCGAAAGTACTGGAAATACACTCTAAAAACATCAAATAAAATAACTACAGTGGTAGGCCTTTTGTATTCACCCATGTGAGTCCATTGCGGTCATTTATATAGTTTCTCTGATGGATGCCAATGCTGGCAGAACTAAAGTCTTATTGTGATTTTAAAAAAAATAATAGACAACAACAGTTTGCAGGGATTGAAGTAACGATTTGATGCCAGAGTTCAAAGTAATTGCTGGGCGTATCGGGCATCACATGGCGGGTATTACCCAGCACCAGGAAACATGGAGCTATCACAAAAAGCGACGATTTCTTACCTAATACATTAAATATAGACAGTGTAATCTCTGGCCAGTTGTATATAAAAGTAAAGGTCAGACCACGTTACACTTTAAAATGCCTTACAGTTCACTCTAAATGTGATACTGTGCCACGAAGTGGTATTTTACTAAGCGAGTTGCTAAAATTGTGCACAACTGAACCAAATTGAACAGGCGTCCACACTCTCTGGCCTAGAGCTGTAAATTGCAGTGCGTGACTTGCACTATTTTTTATACGAGGAATATATGTGCACGTAAAAGAGATCAAAATGCATATTTAGCCAGATTCCCAAGTACTAATACCAGATGTGACGTCACAGGGGTAGGTTTGCATAGCACTGTCTGTCTTTGGGATTGAAAAGTTATTGCTTGTCCTGAGAAATCCAGGTTTACCCTCTGGAATCCCTTATACTTTATGCAGAATTCGAATAGGAATCCCACTGCACATATTTTGGGGAACATGTCTCCCCCTTCTCTATACCAGGAAGTACACTTGGAAAAAACCTTTATTCTGCAGGATTGTTAGATGGTTTCACCAGTCCTATGCCCTGAAAATTCTGAATCATGGGGCGTGAGTCACTGGTCTTCAGCCGTGGAAGAGAGGATTGTATCAGAAACCTTCGGAGCTTCCGCCAGGACCAATCATTCAGGAATAGGTTACATAATAACCTTCATAATAAAAGTACTGACATGTTTTTAATGCAGAATTTGCTATCTAAACTGTTTACATTTTGTACCACTGTAATGTGTTCATATTTGCATCAGAAAAGTGGATAATGTTATGTAACATGTGAAAAGACTGCTATAGAGAGCAGTATCGGCCATGGAACAGGTAAAGGTTGCTTTTGTGGATGGTACAAAAAAGAACACAAAATTACCTGAAATCAATACGTAACTCAAGATTCGAATGATGCAGAAGCCCCCTCCCCCCCCCCCCCCCCCCCCCACCACCTTGTATAATGAAGAATGCAGGCCTGGTGAAAAGAGTGTACACAATATACTGGATGGGCTCAGAGTATATGCAAACTGAGTTTGCAGAACTTCGTCTTGAAATTCTGCAAAAAGCAATCCTTGCTTCGGTGTGAGCAAATGATAAAACATTGAAAGGGTCAAATACTGTGTCCCGTGCTGCTTGTGCTTCAAAATACGGTCATGTGAGACTGGAACCTTGTCAAACAACACAAGGGTACCCTGTACAGGGACCGGAGGGCAGGGACCTCAATCTAATAAAACACACATTCTCCTGAACATAAATAGGTATAAACAATCAATAAGTGCCACTTCCCAGTACACGCACAAATGTTTGTGTACCCACATATACGGTCCTTAGTATGTAGAGCAGAGAACACCCCAGAATACCCACTCAGGGAGACAAGAACCAATAACGCCCTTTGCAAATTCACCATGACAGAAAGAAAAGGTGAATTACAAAAATGTACTGCAAAAAGTCAGCTCATTCATTACAATAACTGAAGATTAAAGAATATTGAAGCGACAAACCTCAAACGTTGCATACACATAGTATAAGCAGTCCAATAGTGCGTGAAAATAGTCCATTATCGCATGTAAAACGAACAATTCATGTGTTCAAGCAATATATAATGGCTGCTGTTAATGCACTTGATCATTCGTTGATAAAGCTCGCCTAAGACCTATCCACACCTACAATATTGTGAACGCATATAATGCGGCAAACTAGATGCCCCAAAAGGCGCAGAAGAGTATACCCAGTCGAAAAAGGCCTATATTACTGGGCAGTCCACTAGGCAGAACATGGCAATATATGCTTCTAGTTTCGACCACCACAAACAGTCTTCCTCAGGGCCAGAATGTCAGCAGGAGACTTTAGTCAATGGGAAAACGCCATCCAACCTTGGACTCCCAAGTTCAATAGCTGAAAAATGATCAGTGTTCATCCAGCATAGAAATGACCGATCTTCCTTTGAAATGGGGATTCAATCTCCTGCATCTCTAACTATGGCATTTATTTGTTTATTTGCATTTTTAAAGCGCTCACACAGCCCGGGGACATTGAGGCGCTGTTGCAGGAACATGTCTCTTAGTTGCGTATTTATAACGCACTTATATATAAGAGGCTTCTAAGTGCGGCCCTGGGGATCGAACCTGTGTTGCTTTGTGTCGTCTTGTTTCCATGGGGAGTACATTGCCGCTGAGCTATCCTCCCGGGCATGTTCAACACATGTTAATGGAAAGGCACACTGAATACATAGACCTCCATGGACGCGCACGGAAGTTGAAAATGCTGGTCTGATGTACACATCACCCAGAAACATGCTGTTTAACATGTCTTGCTCACGCGGGTAAGCGACAGCCCGCAGCAACATAAGGCTCCCTCCCAGCGGCAAGCGTGTCCGAGACTGGAACCTTTGCAATGTCTGCATAAGTATACGATTTTCCAAGTTGAGTGATGGGTACGACGTCAACAACATTAACATCTGTGGTGCTTGCAATATAGAGAGTGGGGATACCTGGCACGTCAAGTCAACCCAAATACACCAGTGAGTGTGTGTGTGTGCGTGTGGGGGTGAGGATGGAAAAACCTAGTTAATTACTGTGCCTTAAGCAACACAAACTGCGAGGAAATGTTAAGTCTGCAAGTTTGCTCAGAGTCCGGTTGCACCTCCTTTGGCTTCCTCCTGGTCTGTACCATTCGCTCTTATCAATGCTGAGCAGCTTTTTATATCTTGGTAGCATTGACACAGAAATTGGAAATTCACATAGATATTATTTTAATTGTTTATCAATAACGCGCTTAATACCAACAAGTGGTTTCTACGTGCAGGATTGGGATTCAAACCTGAATTGCGCTGCGTTGTCTTGCTTCCAAGACAAATGCGTTGCCACCAGTGGGCTCAAGGGTCACTTGTGCAACTGCGACACTCCCATGGCTCTCACTCCAAAATTTGCTGAATTTGCATAGCCCCACCCACCCCACTTACATGACAAAATGCTCTGTGTACTCACAACACTGAGGACACTTGAATTAGAAAGAAGTACAGTTTGGTTTTACTTAAATGTTTGTAATAGTGTTTAATAGTGTAGCTAAGGGGGTTTGTCCCAGTATAGGTGACGGTTGATTAGTTGGCTATGATTTGTGATTAATTTGACAGACAGGTACTTCGTCTTTTTTACATCACTCAACTGTTACCCTTCATCAGGCGTTGAGCAGAAAATGCGTTCACAATCAATGGCTTTCTTGACAAATTGAAACATCAGTAATTAATTTATGGTGCCAAGCAAAAACAATTATCTGGACTTACCATTAACCCAATTTTGTAAACACTTATATAGCTGTCTCCTCCATGCATGATTTATTTTCAGAAATGACCATTATGTTAAACCCAGCTTCTCCAATAACATTTGTGCCTCAAAACGCTTTTTTTTAGATGAGGCAGCAAGATTATACACTCAAGGGCTGAGAGTTCTGCAGACTTTAGGAGGTCACAGGAAGGTCAATGCTCTGTGGCTGTTAGGCAGAAGCTGACCTCTGTACAACCACTGCTTGGCAGATGAGGCTTGCGATACATCTAAAAGGATCATCATAGCTACATCAGAAACTGGTATGCGATGGAAGAAAACTTTCCCGATGGAAATACTTTCCATGTACCTTTAGTCAGTTAAGAACAGCTCATGTGCTAGTTTCGCTGATGGGTGCATTCCTCCCAGATCTAATATCTGCGTATTCAAAGCCAGCGTCTTCATCACTTCAATAATGTGATGGCATTGTTTCATTGGCTAGTTCCCTGGTGCTGCATTCCTGTCGCTGAGAGCAAGGCAAGAACATTCATTGTAAAACAAGTGATTCTGTTCCCCTGGCTCCACCAGATTGAGAAATGTATGTCACCCCTCCACCTTCGCTCTTACTGTCTCGAGCATTGCCGAATTATGTCTGCGGTTATCATCCCAGGTGGTACCTGTGGTAGGTCTCATTACATCTAGTAAGTTTACAATTCATATAAACCACTCCTTATTCATTCTGTTATAATCTGCTGTGAGGATAACTTTACACTTAACTGCGGTTCTGGGTGGAGCCTTCAATGATTCCTTATGGGAATTCAGGACAAGCATCCATGCCCTTAGCACTTAAGGGGCTAGCAGCTATGCCGCGTGCAATCATGGCAGGATGGACCTCTTACTAGGTTTCCTTAATGCCAGGCTTTGAGGATTCTCAGTAGAGTCTGTGGCAAAGTAGAACTCCCCTTCAGATTTGGTCCCTAGCATTGTTTGCCTTGTGTAAGGGATTGATTTGATTGATTTTGGCATTTCTAACGTGCATACCCCAAGGGGTCCGGGCAGCATCTGCATCTGTGCACACAAGACTGGTAATAGGCTGCCATAAAAGTGGGCTAGTAGTTGCATAATAGATAATGATTACTAGAAAATGTGGGTTTTCAGTTTTTTTCTGAACATTGACAAGGATTCTATCTGTCATAAATCTACTGGAAGGGAATTCCAGGAGTGGGGGCTCAAGAAGGAAACACGTCTGCCCCTCCTCCTCCTGTTGTAGTTTTAGAGAAAGGTACCACCAGGAGACCTTATGCCATGGATCGAGGAGGGAGATGGGGAGGGAGGGATTTAGCCTTTGGCGGTGAATCAGACTCCCAAATGCATTCCTTTAATGGTTGCATTTAGAGGTTATTCCTTAGTTTGACCTTCCATTCAGTCATTGCTATTGATGTTCCTGCATTTCAGTTACATACATAAAATGATTACAAATATCTCGCTGTTCTACAAGTATGTGTGAATAATGCAAGTGGCAAAGGCTGGGTAACTGACGTGAACTGCAAAACCTGTTTGTACATGTGATTCTCCAATGCCACTGTGACCCGGAAGGGCCTTATGAGACACAGGATCTGACCATTTCAATTAGAATGTATAATCCCTTAGACTTGAGTTGCTTTTTCATTTATTCTAATGGACTTCAAACAATACACCGAAGCAAAACCATGTAGTGGTTGAGGCCAGGGGTGTTGCTACGTCTGGAAAAGATCAGGGGCTAAGCTAATGTCGTGACTGTTGGGACTCGGGGCTAGCTAGAGCCTTTTGGTTGTAGCCCCTGAGCTTCTATCCTGGGCTACAACCAAAAGACCCAGGGCTATAGCCCGCTCAGCCCTCTTAGCAACGCCTCTGGTTGAGGCCGTAACCCCTGACTACGGCCCATTATTCCGCACATAGCTTAGTTCCTAATAAAACAATGACTGGGAAATGACAGGAGACCCGTGTGGGGCTGTTTTGAGGAACTGAGGATGGTTTCGTAGAAACTAAAATCATAGGAGCGCGCCCCTCGGTGTATTTCTTTTGCATGTTTGGCGCATTACAAATTGGGCATAAAATAACAAACATTGAGTTGAACAGCATGACTTCTAGGCTAATTTATTTTCCGACCTTGACACATATATCCTAAAACGTCTTTGCATTCTTCCTTGCTTACTTGCTACCATATTTTGCTGTTTCCATCCAACAGATGATGCATAAAATCCAAACAACTATCGGGGAATTTAAGTGTGCCGCTGAGTCCATGCCTTTTAAAGATCTTAAGTTGCTGGCTTGTGATTCATTGCACCCTTTGCAATAGTTCATCAGTTTGACTTGCAGTGCACATCTCTTGCTTTTCTTATAATCTCCACTGAATAATTAAGTGAAACATGTATATCCATAGGTATGTATGTATGTCTGTAACGTGTCGTTACGTTTTTTTTAACAAGCTTCATTTTGAAGTGCAAATTAAATGCATGGGGTATCCCATGTGCCTTGACAATATGCGTCTTGTAAACCGCAGGGCGCAAGAGTAAAGTTTCATTAAGACATGTTGTACACTAGTCTTCTCTATAACTGCTACCTGGTATTGCATAGGAAACGAGTGAAAGTTTCATCTTATCTGTGATCATTGTAGCTTCTAGCTTTTTATGATTTCTTTTTTTTATTACACCTGGCTTATAATGAAGCATTTATGTTTGCATTTCTTCCTTGACAAACAATGTTTTTTATGTCCATAATACTGAGCACTTTATTTCCTAATAAAGATTTCATATCCAATTTTTTGTTTAAATGAGCCCTTATTTTTAGAGTTTGCATGAATTACTATTTTTTGTATTTCATCGATTTGTATCGCGCTTTCATCAAAGTGCTGCGCATAACAAACAGTGCAAAGTCTATGATAAAATAATGTTTTAGATTAAAATTAAATTATGCATCGGTAGAGGAGGATATCATTTTAGGGGGTAAAGAGCGCCAATGTTTGGGTGCCAGAAGAGCAAAAGGCCTGAACCGAGATGGGGCACACAGGGGTTTGGGCACTACAAATAAGTATTGACTGTGTGAACAAAGAGAGGGAGAAGGAACATAGTGTGAGCAATGAAGAGATATATGGGGGCAGTGCATGTATGCATTTAAAAACAATTCAAAGAAAATGGAAAAGTAGGCGACAGCCAAGAAAGGGGCAGAAGGAATGAGGAAACTGAGGTAATGGCAAAAAGACAGCAGAAATTTGGTGTCACTATGAGAGAAATAAACTGTTTGGGGTTGAAAGACCGAGGTAGGAATGTTCGAGGGAGAAAAGACTGAAGATTATGTTTTCGAAATATCCTTCAGTCTTTTCTCCCCTGAACATTTCTGTCTTGGCCCACACCCCTAGCCACACCCCTACCCACACCCCGACTGACACCCCCAACCCACACACCCTCACCCCCCTACTTACCTTTCTTCTAAATCACTGGGCAGTGCAACGCCTGTTCCCTTTCACTTCTGCCACAGGGTGCTTTCCTTGACTTTTTTTTTTTTTGGGACAGCTACCTGGGTGATCCCCGCAACCCTCGCTCATAATATAGTGAGCAAGGGTGCGGGGGACACCCCCCATAACCCCTGGTACCGGATGCGTTATCTGGTCGAACTTTTCTGCCGTTTGGATTTTTCGAACGGCTGAAATTCATCCAAATCACGTATTCAGTGATTTAAAAAAAAAAAAAAACTCCAGCAATATCAGTTCTTGGCCTTAGCATCGCTGTGCTGACTGCAGATTAAACATTGGTGTAATAGTAAGCATCATCATTGACAAATGCAGATGGAGTATGCCACATTATGCAGGCCAGGCAATTTGGGTGTGGGGGGATACCTTGCACACATTTGAAGACAACAGTGGCAGCCCTACATTTAATTCTAGCTGGTAGTGGGGGGCAAGTTGGCACAAGATTTGGGTGGCATGGGTCCTGTAAACGGCATTGGTTATTATTATTGTATTTATTGAGTGCGGATCTAGCTTCGAGAAGCATCGGAGCACTTTACAGAGGTGTACAACAATACAGATACATAATGGAGCGCTTTACAGAGGTATACAACAGTACAGATGCATAACGGAGCGCTTTACAGAGGTATACAACAGTACAGATGCATAACGGAGCGCTTGGCAACAATCTTAGCAATGTTGTTCTGAAGGACCTGGAGTTGAGCCTCTGTATTAGATTTTTCGTGGCACCCTTTCAGATGGAGTACAAGTACAACCACAGCTTAACTATTTTGGCGCAAGACACACTATAATATAATTTCATTTGAGGTCAATAAGAAAATATAAAATGACTAATTCTAAGTTATTGGTCACATTCTAAATGTGGGCCAGTAACAGGAAAATGGGTCAATTAAAACAGTGATGGGCTACAGAACCAGTTAGTAAAGCTATTAGGACACAGTGGCCCTGATTCACAAAGCGTTTTTCAATGGCATGCACCCAGTGAAACAAGCTTTGTGAATCGGGCCCATTGTGCGTATTTATGTAGACAAAACTGTGACCATTGAACTATCAAGAATACAATTATTTCATATGTCAACACCATTACGGACACTGTGACTAAAACAAGTATCTTAATGTATTTTGCTTTAATTTCCGTATCATTAAAGTTGCTGGCATTTACAGTCTTTGCACTCATTTCTATGGTAATGTAGAAAGTATATTTAACACTTTATCAACGCCATTAATCACGCTTTGTGAAACAAGAAGCAAAGCCGTTTTATGCTCTTCCTTCACAGTATCAGTAAAGCAACTGGCACGTACAGTGCCGGTTTCATTTTGACGGATCAAAGAAGAAAGTGTTTTTTCAATTTCGATGGAATCTGAGCAGTAGATGGGGGCGTTTGTGGACTGTGCATCTCGAACCGGAAATTCATTTAATAAGAAACGTCACCAATGAAGATAGGGAAGCAGATTCTGTCGCCGAAAGCCAAGGCAGGTTAGCCAATTATAAAAGTGAGAATAGCTGGTTGGAAAACCTTTTGAAGGAGCTGAGGACATGAACGCAAACCAAGTACCTTGGAGGCTTAGGGCTTCATTCACAGAGCATTTTCCAATGGGCTTCTGTGAACTACGCCCTAAAACACTGAATAAAATGTAAACAGTTCTGCGAGACAAGTCACCATTTTGTTTCAATTCTGTGCAGCTCAGAGGAAAGGAATTGAAATGCCATGTAGCTCTGGACCACCTTTCTTGAAAGCTAGTTTGCTTGGGTCATTACACTGCCCCTCACTATTGATTGTGCCCCATTTTAAAATGTCCGAAGGAATAATAGGATTTCTTTTTCTTATTGGAAGCATGTAGGAGGTATACCACTGTGGTAGTTTAGACACATTTTGTTACCAAGGGTTAGCAGTGAATTAGGAACTACTGAACAGCAGCTGGATCGCCTCCAAGCCTGGCCTTGAAGTCATCATGTTTTGGAATACCCTTTGTCTGGGCCCTGTGGGTCTGATTCACAAAGAAGTCACCAGTACTAACTTTGCCCTATTATTGACTTACTCCTGGAGAGACTATTGACTTCCCAATCAGTTTCAAGGAGTAGCTAAGACTTACATCTGGCTTACTTCTGGTAACAGAAGACGAAGTCAGGAGTAAGTCAAAGTTTCTACTGGGAACTCTTTTGTGAAGGGACCAGCCCTCTGTCCACGTGTTACCTGTGCCTCACTTGTCTGTGCTAAAACATCAACACTATTTTAATGTCTGTTTTCCCAGCACATCCTGCTTTTAACCCCTTCGACTGTCCTCCGGGTAGAGGAATACTTAATTTTCTCCTGGAGTTTTATTTCTTTTGTCCGCTGCCAGTGTAACTGGTGCATGTTATAATTTTTACAAGTAGAATGAAACTCGTGTTTTATCCACATGGCATTTCATCATGCAGGTTTATTGGGAAATTCAGATTTTTACTCACTAAAGATCTTTCTCCTTTTTTCTTCCATTGCCTGTCCATGTTAAATGATTTACTGCACAGAATTTCTTTTTTTCCTGCTCATCTTTCTCACCACCTCATTACAAGAATGCATTTTTTGGTAATTTGTTATTGCCTCTTCCTTTGTCCTTTCAGCTAATTATTTGTCCTACTTTTTATTTTGTCGCTTTTTGGTAAGTTATCCTGCTATCCATGTCCTAACTATACTTCATTGTTTTATCATGCCAGTTTTATATTGGCCAAGGGTTGGGGTAGCAAGGGAGACAGCAGGGGTCGGAGTTGCAACCCCTAGCAACTCCTAAATGATGTCCCTGCCATTAATGTGGCTTGCGTTAGTTAAAAATTAAACAATGTTCCCATTTCTGCAGTGATTCCAATGCATTGGAGCCTTGTAAGTATAACACTTTCCAATTAAAGCTGTTGTCACCATGGCCCTTGGACACAAAATGTTCCACCAGAGGAGCTTTTAAGTTCTTGGTTCTGATAAAACATCTGTGTTCTATGATCCTAGTGCGGATCTTATGCAAAGTCATGCCAATACATTTTTTTTGGCAAGGGCATGTGATAATGTCTGTCACCATTGTGTTGCAGTTTGTGAAGTTTCTTTGTTACTACAGTTTATCTAAAACAATTTCGTCCTGGGTAGATGTTGTGGTAAGATGACATTCACTAAAATTACCACATTATTATTTTAGGAACCCACAAATCTTTGATTGTGGGTTGTGTGAAACCTGGTTAGGTCTTGAATCTGTTCTGACTATGAAAGCCCTGATACTTAACCTTTTTTGTTTGTTTTTAAAGCAAATAAAGGTTGCTGCGTTTAGTTGGGGCATTTTTGTAAAAGGTGTCAATGTGTGTTTATTATCTCTTTAATTGTAAAATATAAATGTTAAAGAGGTGTCTTCTTAATCATTATTCAATGAAAGCCCTTTCAAAGATGGAATTATGCAGACAGCAAAGGTTTTATTTTTCTTCTGCCGGCTGGGAGCAGTTAGCATGACAAGGACTCGGAGCTTGTCCCCGTCGAACACACTTTTATAGAAAATAAAGTATTGTACAATAATTCAATGACTTCATATTATGCTAATTAGCATGACTAGGTGTTTTCCACATTTTCTAAATCACAAGATATGTTTTCGCAACTTTTCGCAACTTTAAAACTAGAAAATAGCAGTTCTGAGAATGACACATTTACTTCCGATTTCTTGGCCCAATGTGTCAAGGGTCATCTTGCCTAGCTTTTCTGCTTCAGCATTTTGCCAAATTTCATTTATAAAAAAACCTTTGAACACTACTGTTAAAATCTGTATATTCCTACCATTTAAACTGCTGAATGAGTGCACATTGGCTTCTGCCCAAGCACTCCCTTTCTGAGATACACACAGCCCTATATTATTTGATTTATTCAACACTTTAAATCTTCATTAAGGCCTGTAGCCATCTACATTCATTTTGAAAGGAATGGATTATTTTACTAATATTATGGGCCTTATTCGAATGTTTTTCTAATTTCTTTTGCGTATGGGTATTATTTCTTATGTCAGAGGGAACTGTGTTCTATATTTTGTATGTTGTTTACAATATAAGCATCGCTTTGTTTTTATGTTGTCCTAATAAATCTGTGTAGTGCCACCTATTTTCTAATTTACCTGCCTGCAATAAGGGCAGCCTGGCTACCTCAATGCACAATGCTTCTGACTTTTATAATGTTAAGACAGGAGGGTGGGGCACGTGCCCTAGATGACATTTTCACCTGTTGTATCACCAAAGAGGGGGAGGATCTACTCCTATTCATACATGTGTGTATTTAGAAATGCACACTAAATGGTCACTTTTAGGTTTCTTCTGAGTTTATTCCAATAGAGCTTTTGTAGAATTGTTTACTTCTTTTTTGTGTGCATGGCATATCGTTTTTTGGGGATTATTTTCAGCATTCCATTAAATCCTATGCGTTCTGTTCGTAACCTATTTAGTATTGCTTCCTGCATCGCTTTCCATTCTGCACTGGTTTTCCTGAAACCACTGGTTGAATACCGTACATGTTCCTTTCCTTGGTCCACTTTTCCCACTGTTCCTGCAGTACCTTGAGTATGCCCTACCATATTATTGGCCTTATCTCGCTTTCACTAATTGCTAGGCTTATATCTATATTTTCCCTTTCCATAGTCATCTTTGCTGCTCGAGCTACATTTTCATTAACTTAATTCCTGATTGGCTCTACATCCTAGCCATTTTGACCAACCACTATTTCTTCTTTTCTGTCCTTGACGTTCCATGGCATTTTAGCCAAAATGATAACTTGATTATTTATTGTATTTATGTAATGCCCAAAGACAAGGGTATCATGGCATTTGAGTATCCTCTCTACCACTTTGTATTGACTATAATGCACTCGTTGAATCAGAGTACATCAGCAGATCAAGTTCATTCCATTCGGCTGTTTGCCACATCCCATGGCAATATCATTGACCACATTCTCACTGTTCATATTTGATTGACATGCTGTCCCTCATGATGCTGATTTGCCCCTCCACTTGAGTTGCCCTTTAGCAAACAACACCCTCTAGTTCAGCGGTATTCAAACTGTGGGGTGAGCCCCTCTGGTGCACATCCACAGCACAAAATCTACCAGACAACAGATTAAGCAGCCTGCTGTGCCGGTGAGAGCTGCTCTGCAATGTGCGGTTGCCTGCGATGCGTTCGGATTGTGCAAACAAAGGCATGCATATTCTGAACGCAGCATGTGAGATGTTCTGGAATCACACAAACTGCACCCTTCATTCTTTGCGTTGACAGCCTTTCAAGTGGGACAATTTATAAGTGATGGCTCATTTAACAAGCCATTGTTTTTATACAGTATTTGCTTAGTATTTCAGTGTTAAGAACTAAACATGGGTCATTTGTATTCACCGGGCCAGCACAAGTATCAGTTAGCAGACCAGACCTTAACGTGCCACACAGAAAAGTTTTAAACTATTTTCTGTAGTTTCGTGTCTCTTTATTTGACACACCAACACTTTTTTAAAAATATTACTATTTAGTTACATATGGCGCATCCCTGGAAAGGTTAACTGTAATTTTCTTGCTTAAGTGTTCTAGTGGCTGCTTTGGGACATGGACTAAATGCATCCTCTCAGCATCAAAGGTCTTTTAATTGTCTAAACAAGCCAGCCACTGCCTAGTGATCACACCCAATGGCAACTCAATGTCACTTGGCACCTTGATTAGGAAAGTGGAGTTCATTGTGTGTCACCATGCAGACAGTAATCCATTGCAAATCAATGCAGTGATGTGTGCAGCAAGGATTTGTGCACTGCACAAGTCACCACCCTGTTGGTTAATGGTGTCTATGTGGTGCTCCCTCATGTAACAGCACATATACCTGTTTTTCTCTGATGTGCCCAATATTCATACAAGAGCACACTGGACAGTTTTGTGTATGTGACTCTGACGAGCATGTCATGCTGTGCCCACACTTAAACACACAAAGCAATCAAAGAAGTTGCCTCAAATTGTAAATCCACGAGGCCAAATGCCCTTTCTACACTGCCACACCATGATTTTCACTAGCTGCAGGTCAGCACTAATAAGAGATGACAATGCCATCTCGGTTAGATAATGCATGGGCCTTCTCTTTTTTACTGAAATAACCCCTGAGGCCTGCGCAATGGTGAGGAGGTAGTGGCTGAGGAACTGTGGGCCCTTTACCACGCATCAGAAACTGGTTTTGTTTGAAACGCTTCATCAGCTTATTACTCATCAGGCCAAAGTTTGAAAGAGGTACAATCCTTTCTGTGTAGCCTTTCTGTGCATTGTTTATTGAGTCTCTCTAGTGCGGTGTCCTGCCCCGTCTGTAGATATACTTCCTTAAAGATGTTTCTGTATTGGGGTCGGGCATGCCCACACCGAGACATAGACCTTCCTCCTCTAAAATTCTTCAGAAACAAGAAGCAAAAGAGCCCTTGTACCCAATTTTAGTGGCTGATGTTGCATTGCAGCCATTTTATACTCTCATCCAAAAAGGTAAGCTGTCCAAATTAGCATGTATGGTTGATGGTTACAAACATTTTAATGTTAGGGTGAGTGTTGTGAACCGTGATGTGAGCACCAAGCCATGCATCAGTTATGCACTTAGAGATTCACACATACAATCCTTTTATCACAAACTTATCAAATGTAGAGATCTCTGATCACTGTTATAGTCCCGAAATGCTCTGTGATTTAATGCAAAGTATACAGGAATCCTCATTGGTGCTATTTGTCCCCTTTTTCACTCTGAGAGGTATTTTGAAAGAGTACAATAAGAGTGTACCAGACTGTCCATCTTGGAATGATAACCTTCTATCAGAAAATAATTCATATGGTTAGTCTAGTATTGCCCCTTGTGAAATACAATTGAGGTGGTATGAACAGAACACCTGCAACACAGGGCCAGGTCAGAGGGCCCTCAGACCCTGGCAGGCTGTTCAGACCGCAGTGTGCCAGTACGGACAGTTTGGAACTGCATTCAGGCAAGGCCTTCACTAATAGCAGGTGACAGAAAAACCATTTAATTGGGCAGCAACAGCTGTGTTTTCACATTACAATTCTTCTGTAAAGTACTTGAATTACAATGTAATAAACCATCTTCATTTATATAGCAATTATTTATTCATATTGAGGAAGGGTTTTGTCACACGACAGAGGTGTAGTCTGGGAGTGACGTGTGCCAGTCAGTGGGGGTGGGAGGGTGCATTCTGATGTTTCGCCCAGGGCACCAAGTTAGCTAGAAGCTGCCCTGATTACAGCACACACCATCTTTTGCGGGGATGAACAGCCCCTCCCATCTGAATGCAGAGCAGGAAACACTAATGATGGCTCATTAGTGACATACTGCGCTACTTTCAGATGGCAAGGGGTGGTGGGGGGAGCAACTGCCCCCATGTTGCCAGTCAGAATTCATTTAGCTCAGCAATGTATTCAGTTCTCTGTTTTTTGTCCTGGTGCTTAAAATGAGCGCTTTGCATTACAAGCTGTATGAAGTAGACTGGTTCCACTCTAAGTTGGGGAGAAATGAGGACTGTGGGGACTCTGTACAAGTGAATAGAACAAACACCCCATGGTCCTCATTTCTCCTGCAGCAACAGTGGCCAGGGCATTTCATCCTTTTCAAATTAGAGGCGCTAGGGCATTTCAACTTTTTCATATGAGGAGCCTTCACTGTGCCTGATAATCCCAGAATTCTCTTTAATTTTATGCAAAGCTGCATTTTATTTTTACAAGGTTATTTTACTCACTGAATGCTGATCAAGTCACTTAACAACATGAAGGTCCAGCTTTGATTAATACTTCCCTGAAGAAAATGATGACATTAATGACGGGTGATGCAGACTTTTCTGGCAGAGGAGGTGGTGCATCTTCCATTTGAAACCCAGGAGGAGCTGATTGAGGTACAGTCAGACACTACTCTGCAATCTGAATTTAGGAACATTGCAGTGGGTGACTTTTGGCTGAAGGTAATCCTGGAGTATCCTCTGGGATACAGTCTCTCTTACCCTGTGGCTCTTCCTACTTGCGCGAATTAGGCTTTTGAGCATTGGCTGTACTGAAAATGCAATACTGCATAAGGCTGGAAGTGGAGGACAATCTCTGAGTGGCGGTCTCAAAAATAAAGCCACACATTGACTTACTTTCTGCAGAGAGACAGGCCCTCCCTTCCCATTAGTACTTGCTCTGTAAAACCAAATGGCCTTCTGCTGAATATACTAATAGGAATGTATTTTGAGAAAATAAAAGCCCTACTGAAGAATTTTGTTTACTTGCACAGTTTATATGTTTGGATTGGAATTGATTGTCCTACTGTCTTGGAATGTCTCCCCAAAAACATAACCCCTCAAAATTATGGCACCACCTATTCTGCAGCCATCTCAATAAAAAAAAAAAAATAACACCAACATAGAGGGGCGCGCAGGAGGTGTCCCGAAAAATTATTTTTTGCTCAGGGGGCTTTGGAATAAAAGGTTTGAAGACCAGTGCTCTAGTTATTCCTAATGCAACACACACATTTCATACCTTACAGATAGAGGAAATGCCATGGTACCCCTCGGTATGCCCATTCACAGCAGCCTTCATTGAATTGGAGGTTCTTAAGATAGACCAAAGCTAACTTGTTATTGCCATTGTCTTGGCTCCTACTTCTGCGATATTAAAGTGTAATGGGAAGGATTGTTTCCTTTGTAACCTGGCCGACACTTTGTGTGCAACTTTTTGGCAATAGGGCTGAGTGTACCCTTTGACTCCAGGAACATTGTTATATTGTCGAGACGTGATTATTTGCCAGAGGCAAACTATGTTCTACCAGAAATTCAGGGTTCTTTGCTTCTGCTCCTGTTTATAAGAATCATAACATTGTGAGTCTTGGGCTCCATTAAAGCCTCATACCATTGCCATTGTATTTTAAAATTGTCTGTGATGCTTTATAGAAAGAGGCATTCTTGCATTCACATCCATCCCTCCAAAACAGGCAGCTCTATTCAGAAAATGCTTAATTCATAACACTACACATTACCACACACTAGCATAGAACAAACGCAGTTAGTTGTAAAAGTTGTTCTGTTCCGTGTGCAACTCTCTTGTACCTTTTTAAAATACTAAACAGCTCGCTGAATTACTAGAAAGTGTCCTGTCGTATTAGAAAATTAGACCTCTACTCGGAAGTTAGGAGAAAAGTATATAGAACTTTTCTTTTGGCAATCCCTTTCTTGGCAGTGCTTTCCAGGATAGGGGATGGGGCATTCACACTGAGGAAGACACAAGAAGAAAGGCGGCGCGCACAGGTCAGGAGACCTGTGGTGAATCACATAATGGTCAGGGTTGAGTAGGTGGCACAAGAAAGATTACTGGATGAAAGTACATGCTTTTTAACAGCCACTCATTGGTTGAAATGGCCCGAACGAACAACACAATAACACTTTGAGATACCACAAATTCATGCCTGAGGATTGCCAGTTACCATGCAACCTGATATCCTGCTTATCAACCCCACTGCTTCTCTTTTTTGTTAACAATGCTTTGGCACCCAGGTGTTGCTAGTGTTCACAATTGCTTTCAAAGCAAAAATTTCTACTCCAATGTGTGTACTCAACAAAGATAAATAGATGTGGACGTTCATATATCTGATAACACCAGAAAAAATGCTTCCGAAGTCAATTTACTTTACAAAACAACATCGTTAGCATTATAAAGAAATACCATTGCAAAGTCAAAGGTTAACAGTGACAAAATGTTCAGTTTAAGTTTCTGTATCATTCCAGAAAGTAAGCTACACTTCTCAGTGGCAATGTCAAACTAACACGTTTCATAAATGTATAAGGCCATCAAACATTAAACATGTTTTTTTTTTATCTCCACTCTAATCTTCACTCATGAATTCCACTGACCCAGAGAAGCTCTTTGCACACAGCACATGGCTTCATTTTGGTCTCTATGTAACCAAAATACAAAGATGATTGACTGAAGAATAAGCGCACACCAACAAAATAATATGCCAAAATATGCACGTAATTACAATAGTGTAACTATGAGTACATATTTGCTTTTGGTACTCTTGTTCAGCGAGGAATTGCCATAGCATTTCAGTGCTTGACTGCCCATGTGGGCGGGACAAAGACTGATATGCAAATGGATATTTCCCATCTGTGAAAGGTACAGTGAGCAAAAAGCGTGTGCTGCAAACTCTCATCTCAGAACAGGTTATCATGCCATGTTCTTTCTGGAGAGGAGCGCCTGCTACCTTTTTTGAGACATTTTGCAATATAATTCATATTCAAATTAGTTAATCAGTCCTTAAAAAACGTTAAGGTAATCTATAAAACGTTGCAGTCTATAAATGTTGCAAATGAAAATGTTGGCACTAAAAATGTAAAATAAAAACAAAACTAACACTAAATATAACTTGACATAAACCAACCCTAAAATCACTGCTGTTGGACCCTTAGGTCACCCTGACAACTGATGCATATACAAGTGACATCAACATATATATATATATTTACAACTCACACCAGCAACATCCATAACATACAATGCATCGAAAAAAATCCATGACCATGTAACTAATTATAGATAGTATACATGTTACTATTATTAACTTCAAAACATATCCGACCAAAATCAGACCTTATACTAAGCCATCTCAAAACATACACCCACAATCACACTCACCCGTAACCATACATCTATGCAGCACAGGTACACAATCTCCATGCAAGGTCCACGTTTTCCCTCACCACTCACTCCTTGCCTCCTCCCCCTTTGGTTCACTTCTCACCAACCCTTTTCCTTCAGTGTCAACGTTTCCCTCACACCTTCCAGGCTCTATTTCCAATGTGTATTAACAAAGCAAAAACGATTGGCTTGGAAACACTTGGATGTGAGGTAATTTAAAAGGAAAGAAGTTGATCATCTGCATTAAATGAGAAACGTCCAGGGGCAGAAATGATGGCAATGTTAGTCTCTCTGGGTACGTTCTTCCAATAAACCAAAGGAGACAGACACAACAAGCAACTGTGAACAGATATTTAATATAGGGCCACTTTGGCACATGGAAACATTTTAAATAAACGTTTTACAAGAAATATCAAATCACAAATCAACTAATGTTTTCTTTAATTTACGCAGCCATGTGAACTTTACTTTGAAGTTGAGTCTTAACCTAGAGCTACGAAAAATGAAATTAATCCGTTCTAGAATGGGGACAGTGGTGAGAGTTTTTGGGCAACTTTGTCACCTAGGGGCAAAGAAATAAAATATATAAACTACTGCAGTTAGATACTAATAATCAAAAGAGAAATATACTTACAAGCTTTTAAGGCATGTTTCAAACATAAGGTTGCATATTTATCAGATGAAGACCAACTAGATCATACAACTCATTGCCCTCATTATGAGTTCTGATTTACAGGAACATAATGGGCCTCATCACGAGTTGTGCAGTATCCCGGCAGAAATACTGCTGTGATACCACCGAGGCTATTAGCGTTACCACCAATCCCCCCGGGGCTATAAGCGCCAGGTCATGGGTTTGGCGGAATGGTAATTCCCCATTGGACCCATTCGAGAATTCCCTAATTTTTGGTGCTACTACCGCCGGTGGTATTAGGGTGCTGTAATAGTGCTGAAAATCGCCAAATTCTGGGTGGATTTACCCTCAACTCAGAGCTGGGGGTAAATCCTGCCAAACCCATGATTTGGCGGACCGTTAAAAGTGGCGGTAATAGCGTTACTGCCGTATTTAAGTGTTACTGCTGAACTCGTGATGAGGCAGAATGTGGGTAAAACCGTGAATCACAACTACTTTACTGTCATTTTCCTGCTCCACCAAATTATGAAAAGACGTGGAGGATTTATGTAACTCAAAGTAAAACCTCCGCTTTGCCTCTAAAAATCGCTTGATTTCTCACAGCGGTATTACTGCTCACAGTAAATCTGGCAAAATACCTATAGAGTCCTACGGACTGAAAAAACGGGAACTAAAACCGCTGTTACCCACTCATAATCCCACAGTAAATTTGCGGGACCAAGTGGCAGTATCCGTAAATTATTTTTCTGCTCGTTCGGGACCAGTGTCTTTTGGGCTGAAGGAAACCTCTAAACCTCTATCATACTTTCCATATATACTACACTATATTGAACATAAAGTCTTAAGTAGAACCAAATTAGGCCCGTCCATGTCCTTAGGTAAACTTCTTCATCAGGAGCAACTTTATGTAGGAAATTGTAAGAAATATCGCCATCATGCACGCCAGGGCCACATGGTTTTGCCACAGGGCCCATTCAGTAACTTCAATGCCCTGTTCGGTTAAGTGTTCCTCTCCAGTTTTGCACCTAGAAAGCAACAGAGAAACGACGGGTTAAAATATGATTGGCAGTATGGTCCACTTATCTAATGCGGGAAAAAACGTGCATCTCTACCAAGCTGATCCCGGTCAGGCTTGACACTTGATCCAATTGTGGCTTTTTACAGAACAGCACTTTGGAATCAGGGACTGGTAGTTTAGCTTTTCCATGTACAAATATGTATATGAAGGTCGTACCTTGCAAAGTGAAGTTTGGTTTCACAAGCAACACAAGGCCACTAAGAAGCCTTGGACGCCTTGACCTAAAGTGGTTTGTACTTCTGCTTTCAATTGAAGAAAGCAGATAGTTTAGACAAGATATGGTGTCCTTTCACCTATTCTTTCTGGTCTTTGATTTTAACAAATGCACATGCAAGAAATACGCCTCGTATTAGGGCAAAAGCAGAACACCGCCCCCTTTAACTCCAAGCAAAACATTACCAGGTGGCTAGCTCACAGTTTAAGCACTGTCCTTGGACATTAGGGCACGCCTGCACTTTACATGTGGGAATCTTGACAAGGCAGACTCATTCGTCCACGTTTGATCAATTGAGTGCCATTAAATTGGGTAGTAAACACAGCTACTGGTGATAAATCCAGTATGAAGTGTTAGCTTTGTATATAATTCACTTAGGATGTCTATGCATTGGGAACTAAGAGAGTGCACAGCCATCCTCACCCCAAGACCAAAATACAGGGAGTGCTTCAGGAGGGAAGGGAAGACTCAGGTGGCGAAGGAGTGGTTGCAGAAGTAATCCAGAGCAGGAGAATGTGGTCCTTGATGGTTTTGGAGGAACCTGTTTTGACAAGACTTTCATAGATCGGACTTGTCTAGTAACCTTGTCTGGGGAGAAAAGGTGAAAGGCAGAGGAGGAGGGAGAAGAGGTGGCCGAAGAAGGGGCAGAGGAACAGCAGGGGGTTGAGGGAGACAAAAGGAGAGAGGACAGGATGGCCTGAGTTTTAGAGATGAAATGAGAAGCCAGGAACCGTGAAGCGGGCCTGGGAGGGGACAGGAGAGGTACATACTGCAGCAGCATTGGCCAGCTCATTGCAGATTTTAAAGAGTTTGACCGAGTTGGTAGATGCTGCAGAGATGCAAGCTTGGATGTGAGCTCTCTTCTTGGTGCGGACAGAGAGCCGGTATTGTCTTTGGAACAGGTGGCAGGACAGTTTGTCAGAGGGTGTACCGGAAGCATGCCATTTCCTCTCAGCTACCCTGCACTTGCGTTTTAGGGTGACGCGGAGCGAGTCGTATCAAGAGTTGCACTTGGGTTTGGGCTTCAAACGGATCCTCATGAAACGGGCAAGAACATTGGGAGTATAAGATATAGCAGAGTGGAGCATGGAAAGGGCTGTGTCAGGGTGTGAGTCAGCCGAAGGAGGAGGGGGGAAGAAAGTGGTGGTGAAAGCATCAACTGATACACGCTTCAGGGGTCAGATAACCGATAAGGTAGTTGTCAGTGCTGGAGTTGGCTTGGCCTGAGGGGTAGAGAGGGTGAGCTGGGCGGAAAGAAGAAAGTGATCACTCAAGGGAGAGGAGTGGTGAGAGTGATCGAAAGGGGATGGTCTGAAGAGATCAGAACATACAGAGTGTGCCCTGCAGAGTGTGTCGGGCCAGAATGGAGAATAGAGAGTGAGAGAGGGTCACAGAGATCGGGAAAGATTTCAGAGGAAGGACAGGAAGCATTAAGGTGGATTATAAAGTCTCCAAGAAAGAGGAGTTGAGTGGTCAAGACAAGGAGGGAAGAGGAGAGGTCCTCCCACTCAGAGAGGAAGGAGGAGACTGACCAGGGGGCCGATAGATGGTAGCCACAGTAAGGGAATGGGCAGGAGAGAGAGAGAGAGCCTGCAGACGAGGTATTCAAAAGATGAGTAGGCCTGAGTAGGAAGGACAGAGGCAGGAATCTACTCGGGGAAGATCAGGGCTACACCCCCTCTGGAACGGTTGGATATGGGCGCGGAGAGGATCTTGTAGCCATCAGGGAGGAGAGTGTCAAAGCTTGTGACAGAGCTGGCTGTGAATCATGTCTAGGTGAGACCGAGTTTTAACAAGGGGGGTCCTGGGAGTCCCTCTGCCAGACATTAGTCCTGTTTACGAGAGACTTACCCAGAGTCTTTAGCTCACTATCTTTCACAGAGAAGAATATCCCAAACATATCAGTCTTTGTCCTGCCCGGGGGCAGTCCAGCACCGAAATGCTAGGCAATTCTCCTCTGAACAAGAGTACCAACAGCATCCCCAGACACGTGTTTCAGTCTGGTTGGACCTCATCAGTAGGGAGGAGCTGTGCCTCTCTAAGAATAGGGACCAAGGGGTCCACGTCTGGTGCCCCCCTAGTAGATCGAGGTCAAGTTCCTCCAGGAGGTGGCAGATGTCAGAGGAGTATTTGACAGCTGAGGGAGAGTTTAGAGTGGCAATATGGAGAAGGTTGCTGTCCTTGAAAGACTACCATGGAGGGGTGCAAATCAGAGGTATGCCCTGCAGAGGTGTAGAAGAAACCCAAGGGGGGGGCAGAAGAGGAAGGAGGAGAGGGCAAGGTAGCCAAGGAGGAGACAGCAGAGGAAGGTGAGGGAGCCATGGAGGTGAGAGCGGGGACAGCAGGAGAAGAAAGGAAATTGATGAGGCGCAGGAAGCGTCTATCAAAGAGGAGAAGTTTGGCTTGAGAGCTTTGGATCAAGACAGTACCATTTAAGTAAACATTACTGATGACCTTAGAGGAGTGGAAGAAGGCCAGGAGGAACTCCCACTGGGTGCCTCCATTAATGGAAGAAGAAGAGAGCACAGAGACCATATGTAGAGTCCATAGGTCTGGCGAGGGAACGAAAAAGAGGATGTCTCTGAGGGTTTGCCAGGAGGAAGCACTGGTATAGATATCACCATGCAGCTCCAGGCACACGTAGAGGAATCTAATTCCCTCCACCCACAGCAGTTTGGTTTCCGCCCCGCACACAGTACCAAGACGGCCATGTTAGATCTGCAGACCAAAATGCTCGGTATTATTGACAAGGGTAAGACAGGCCTCCTCGTTCTAGCCGACCTCAGCGCCGCATTTGATCTCCTCGACCATAACCTACTCCAGAATGCGCTAAAAAAGACCACCAACTGCTCTGATGAAGCCATCAGCTGGATAATGTCCTTTCTAAAAAACAGAATATCCAGAGTGAACTGGGGGGGACAAGTTCTCCCTCGAAAAAGAAATCCTCTGTAGAGTTCCCCAAGGGGCCAGTATGTCACCCCTACTGTTTAATCTTTACTTAAAGTACCTATGCCTTGTTCTCGACCACATGAACACCTATTTCACTAACTATGCTGACGACACGCAGCTTGTATTCGAACTAAGTGGCAATTATCAGAAAGATAGCGAGCAACTTACCACGATATACAACCACGTGGAGCAATGGATGGACTCCAATTGCATGTGCCTAAATGGAAAAAAAACGGAACTCATGATTTTCGGCTCATCCTCTGCTCGTGCTAAGCTACCCTCATCCTACACATCCTTCCACATTAAAGATACCCCCATTCCGGTCCTAAGCAAGGTTAAAACCCTAGGTATCCTGCTAGAAGCATCGTTGGGTGCGGACGCCCAAGTACAGTTCATCAAAAAAAACTGTGCTTACCACTTCCGTCTAATAAAAGCCATCAGACCATTCATATCTGAGGAAAATTGTGCGACCATAGCAAGAGCCACCATCTTGTCGCGCCTTGACTATGGCAACGCTTTAGTCCTGGATGCCTCCAAGCAATGCCTACAAAGCTACCAAATTGTACAGAACAACGCGGTAAGAATTGTCAAGCTCAAAACTTAAACAGAGCATATCAGCAACTCCAGAAGGGAGCTTCATTGGCTGAAAATCGAAGATAGGGTGCATTTCAAAACCTTAACCATCGTTCAAAGATGCATCTACGGAAAGGCACCAACCTACTTAAAAACTAGGATCAAACCATACGTTCCTAATAGAACACTGAGATCATCCCAACTTGGTAAAATTGCCACAGCACCACACAAACTCAAAAGTGGCTTAGGTAGAGCCTTTCCAACCCTTGCAGCCAACCTTTGGAACAACCTACCAGACCACCTTAGACTGGAAACCAACTACTCGCATTTTCGCAAACAGGTAAAAACCCACATCTTCAAATAAACGGCCATCACTGCCTATACCTCAGTTAGCTTAATTCTATGTGACTGTCCCGTCCGCCCTGTCTAATCACTATCTGTCCGTCCGTTCTCGTGTCCTTGTTTCTGCGCCCGAGGCTCGCAAGCTACTGGCACAATATAAATATTAAAATAAATAAATAAATAAATAAATATCAGCAATAGGGAGGCCTGGGTTGGAGACCAGGATGCCCTTTTTAAAGTTCTTCCTACCAGATTTGGAGAGGAGAGCAGGATAGCCGATAGAGAAGCAGTTAGAAAAGATAGGAGAGACAGAGAGCACAATAGGGTAGGAAGGAAGAAGAGAGAAGAGGAAGGTTGTGGGAGTGGTTCGGGAGAACACTAGGGAAGGACACAGGGAGGGGTGCATCAGATGAGAACAGAGAGAAACGAGACAATAGTAGAAGTTGGGCAAGATCACAGTAGCTTAGATAATGGTAGATAAGAGTGTTAGGTGAAAGCTTTGCTAGGTGGCAAAACCACAGAACGGCACTACTTCACAATGCAGTTGCAATACAGGTGAGAAAAAACACACCCAAGTCTGAGAGTCCTGTATAGTCGGGCAAAGGCCTAGGTTTCCCAATGTAATTTTAAATACTTTCACAATGAAATTTAAATAACGGAGAAAAAAACGCACCTAAATCTGGGAGTCTGCTATGTGGCTGGGTTTTCAGGGTAGAGTGAAGGCTCTATTACTAACTCCTAGCCCACTCCTAGCTTATATAGTCGCTGCTGGTATAACCTGGGGGGGGGCAGGATGACCCTGCCAGGAACGGCTCGCCACATATGTCAAGGGCCCAAGAGAAGTGAGGGTACCTTAATGAGGGTTCTTAGCCATTACCAGCTGTGGTCGGCACACACACCAGGGTTATAATGCCATTAGCACCGGTGTACTTTATATGGTTTAAAAAAAGGAATTCTTACTTTGTGGTGTGGCACCGTGCTGTACTTCTGAAGTCCCTTTTCTACGTTGATGACCACAACATCATCAACAAGTAATAGACTTGAGAAACTACTGCGCTGCAAGTTAAGTTTCCTTGTTTTAAGGTAAACGCATCCTTAGCACTCACATATGAACTACACGGGTGCTAAGAGATGAGAGAGTAGCAGGGAAGGGTGCGCAGGCCAGCAGCACTCAGGCCTCTTGAAACACAGGCATAGACCAGAGAATACAGCCCACATTTCGTGCCTCCTGATTGGCCAGTGCCCCCTTCCAGGATGTGTCATGTCCTGCGGATGACAGTTTACCCAAGAAGAGCCTGTATCACAGAGCTACGTCAGGGATGTGGCATCCAATGACCAGGGGACTGCAAGAGATTCCATGTCATGCACAGATCAGTTCTTGCTGCAGCTGAATAAAGAAAGTTCTCAATACAGCAGTCTCTGTGTGCGTCTTTCTGCAGCTCAGACCCAATACTTGATAGGGTGCTAATGAGTATCATTAATATGCTGGGTAGTTGTGAAGCATCTCTAAAACCAAGTCTGTGATTATGCCTTACAATCCCTGTGGCAACCTGTGCAATCATCCAAGAAGTGTGCTCGTAAGGTCTTTTGGAGGACAAATAAACCATATAAATTGCCTGGATGTAAACATGATTTCAGTGCCATGGCACTAATCTATTCTGTAGAAGATATAAATGGAAATGGCCCCTATAGGAGGTACAAACAGGATTTTCCTCTGTGTACCTCGACAAGCTATTGTTCTCAAACCCACAAATAATAATTGCCTGCTGGTTCTCGAATCTTGTGCAGAGCTCTTTTTTGGGGCTCTTTCAGGCTCCTCATCTGACTGGTTGCCCATCCTACTGCACCTCTGGGGTAAAATGAGAAATGACGTAACATTGCCCCATAACTACAACAGGTGTATTGCCCTTGTCCTGTTGATTCCTGTGGCCAGATACCTTTGGAAACTTTGTAAAGTCCTGTAAAATGAACTAACAGAATCTACCTCAACATTTCTCCTTGCTCGTCCTTGTGACACTGCAGCTTCCAGAACATATAGCTGATTTTTTTTATATAGTACCAGTGATTTGCTTTAACACATTTTAGTATAATAAAACACTGCAGTTGACTTTTTCACATTACAAATATGGGTGTTACTGTATCAAATTGGACTTACTTGTTTCTTACTGGGTTTGTTATGTGAACTGGGGCCTCAATAGAGCCAGTACTGCACCTTTTTTAAATAAATTGTATTGCTGATTGTTAGACCATTTTGTCCAGTTTGTCTATTTGGTTGCCTACTTTTACTTGATCCTTTCTACACCATTTATGTTAGTACCTCCCCATCAGGGTTTGTCTGCTATATTGGGTTTTGGTGTAAGTGGGAATCAATGTTAACCATTTCTGTGTTTTTTGCATACGTCCATGCCATTGTTGGTATATTTGTCTAAAGTACTTTTTTAATGCAATTTTATATATATATATATATATATATATATATATATATATATATATATATATACACACAACGCTTCGGTATTGTTCTCAGCTGATGTCATTTACCACTGTTAGGTTGCCATCTGCTGTCCAAATGACAAAGTGCACCTCTGTATGCCCTTCTTCAACAACAGCTATCATTTTAACCAACAGAATGAGCACGGTTCTACGTAGTCACCCTCACTTTCCACTATCGCAAACATTCAGAATAATTTCACGTTGCTTATTTACACCCCCACTTCTCTTCACGCAGGGCACGGCAGTTCCTGTGTCAATTAACAGTTAATTACCGGCTCAACATTTCAGGCTCTAAATGGTGAAATGCTGTAGAATGAATGAATTCTCACGAGCTACAACTGAAAGTAGGTGCTGTAATTATGCTACTACTCAATCGTATGCCATCACGGGGACTCTGCAATGTAACAGGGTTAACAATTGCGCATCTACAACGACACATCATAAAGGCCTGTGTAATCAATGGAATTTAGATATTGCTCTTATATCGCACAATCCTCTCATTCCATATGATACGAATATGCCGTTCAAATTCAAAAGAAGACAGTTACCTATAAGTGTAGCCTTTTCAATCACCATTAACAAGTTACAGGGACCTACGCCTCCTTCCTGGAAGCGATCGTGGTAATCCGATATTTAAGAATGGGGACAGAAGTGACCCTCTGAATTACCTACTGATATTGACCTTTAAGATATGCCAGAATGGCGTATGTCACACCTGGAACGGCTAGAATTTAATAAATGATGTACATATAAAACAATTTATAGAAAGAATTAAAAATAAAACCGCTAGTAACCTCACTCAACAAAACTAAACCAGCCACCACTAAAAAAAAGTAAGCCCCCCTTGCGAAAAATAGAAGTAAAAACGAAAATCTACTAATGAACCTAACACTATATTTACCAATGTTAAAGTAGCCACAGTAAAGCATTCCAAATACAAATTTTAAAAAATGTCCACCGTAGAGTTATTCACAATCTTGTAGAGACAGCTAAAAGTCACGATCTAACCTTAAAAACTACTGCAGAAGACTAATCCTCGAAGCTCTGACAGTGCATTTCTACTAAAGGAAAAGTTGTTTATATTGATTTTAAACAGAAAGAAAACAACTAACTGAATTAATCAATACATTACAAAAAGTACTTCTAAACATGCACAATGTCAATATAGATACCTTTTCAAACTTCTGTGAAGGTGGATGGATTCACACAAGCAGCACAGAAACATATTTCAATGAAGAGGCTTACAAACAACAACATATAAAAAACAATTGCCATAGACAGTAATGGCTGAGGGTGTGAAATGGTAGGAGACACCATCACAGCAATAAACCCTTATAGAAAAAACTTCCCTAACAAACTTTCAACCAAATGTTCTTTTTGCCGCCAAACAAACCGTCCAGCGTACAAATGGACATGCAGGTCAATATGTTACGTATGTCAATAATGCTTCAAATCTTACGACAATTCCTCAACCACCATGTGAAACTAAAAGACAAAAGTAGAATGAACTTTACAAACCATACACTCCTGCCCAGTGCGCAGCCACACACTGGACTGTGAGGACATTCATTTGCCTGCATTTCAGGAAATGCTTCCAAAAGCACATTCGAGCACATTAAAATGTTAGCAATACACCATTCTGCTATACAAAATCTTGTGCATGGACTGTACTATGCAAAAAGTCTTGCTCTAGAACTCCAAACTTTAAATAACATTCTCCTACATGGAACAGCCAAAGAACTCCTTTGAGAAATAGAGCACATCGAAAGTAAATATTTTGGAACTGAAGTGGACTTAGAAAATTCAGTAACTTCAGACAACATTAGCGAAAGCCTCACAAACTCCAACCTCGTAAAAAACACATACAAAAAAGAAATCACTAAGTTTCAGAACACATCTGCTGAAATACCAGACCAATTATGTGCTTGTTGTTGCACAAAAATAGTAGTTATGGCCTACAAAATAGAGCACAATGAGAAATCCCAATGGGTCCAATTAGCTTTATATCTAACAACAGAAAATAAATACAAAATAACTGACCCCTCATTAGTTTGCACGCGCTGAAATACAAAGCTTGATAATAACCAAATGCCATCTCATGCTATTACTAACAACTTAGAAATCTTCCCACTTCCAAAGGCTTGCCAACAACTTAACTTGTTTGAGAGCATTAAAATACAAACAGTACACTCATTTCAAGCTATAATACACCGTCAACCGAAAACAGCCAAATTGCCTCCATCTGAGTTACTAAAAGGCATTTGTGGCAAAGTAGTATATTTGCCATTAGATCTTAAAGAAAACATAGAATCTGTAGGTGTACAACGGCCAATAGTTCAATCATTGATTGTACTAGTTTGTATTTTATTAATTCTTGTAAAGTGCTTTTATCCAAAGCTCTGTACATAGTATAAAAACAACGGTACAAAATCAGTGAAATAGGAAAATTCAAATATCAAGTCAGAAAACAAACAATCATGGGCAGTGAAGTAGGTGATTTTTCAACAAAGCACGAAAAGAAGAATAAACAGTGATAGATCGAAGAGATAGCGGAAGAAGATTCCTATGAAGAGAGTTCAAAAGAGAGAAAACGAGATTGGGCACAGGGTGGGTGGGGAACAGTCAACTTAAAAAGACAAGAAGAACGAAGAGAGCGAGAAGGAATATAAAAAGAAAGCAGAACAGCAAAATAGTCTGGAGCAAGCCCATAGAGAGATTTAAAAATCAAACAGAGAAAATGAAGTTTAAGTTTGGACTGAAAAGGCAGCCATCCAAGGGATAGAAGTGAGTCTGAAATAGAATCACGATAAGAGAGAAGGCAAAGTACGCAAATAGAAGAATGATAAATAGATTTCAAAGGAGCAAGACGAGAGGAAGGAAGACCAAAGAGCATAACAGAACAGTAGAAAAGTCGAGAAAAAATAAGGGAAGAGATAAGCAATTTGGTTGCATGAAAAGTGAGAGAAGAACAAACTTTGCGAATGTTGTGCAAGTGAAAACGACAGGAACGGGAAGTTAAGGAAATGTGATGGGTGAAGGAAAGATTAGAGTTGAGGTAGAGACCAAGGTTACGAGCAGTGGGGGGAATAGAAAGAGTTGATGGTGAAATAGAAGATTCTGAAGAAAATGTATTGGCAGGGACAAATAAGACCTCAGTAGCGAAGCCATCCAAGATTTAATGGCTGACAGACAGGAAGTAAGAGTGGAGTGGATTTCAGGTGTGAAAGAAGAGGAGGATAGAACAAGTTGTGCATCGTCAGCGTAAAAGTGATGAGAGATTCCAAAGGAGGAAATCACAGGAGCAAGAACAGAAGTGTAGAGTGACAAAAGAAACTGACCTAAAACTGAACCTTGGGAAACGCCGTGCTCAAGAGGAAACGGTGAGGAGATCTTTCTGCCCCATGAAACTGAAAAGGTTTTATTAGATAGATAAGAGGAAAATCATGAAAGAACAGAACCCCTCAAACCAAAAGAGGAAAGAGTCCAAGAGCAAAGCGTGATCAACTGTGTCAAAAGTGGCAGATAACTCAAGAAGAATAAGAAAGGAAGAGTGTTTAGATTGACAAGCTGACAGAAGAGAATTGAGTAAACACATTAAAGCGGTCTCAATAGAGTGGCGAGGGCGAAACCCAGATTGGAAGCGTGCAAGGAGAGAAAGATCATTGACAAAAGAAGAAATCTGTGAATAAACGAGACGCTGCAGAAGCTTAGATAAGTAGGGTAGAAGAGAAATAGGGTGGAAAAGAGTTATGAGGTAAAATCCATGTTTCAGTGATACAAAGCAAATGAAAACATAATCGTAAGAAAATGTCCAAAACTGCAGATGACTTGTTACGTAAGGATTTAGCATTCCACAGGCCCAGATGTGCAGCAGATGTGTCAGTAATGGGTGGATAAATAAGGTTAGGATTCACACATGTGTTTGTGAATTGCTTATTCAATTGTAAGCTATCGGACGATAAATGTTTGGGTATTGAAATGGTCATGTAGATAAAAACCATTACATTGATGTTAAGCCTGGAACCGGGCAATGGTTTGTCCGGCAATACTGGGGAGGGCAGGAAGCAGGCAAACAGCATGGCTACAGGGCCATGGGCTGCGGACACGCCATGGACAGCTGCAGAAAGCTCCCTTCACTTGGCCCCCACTTTGCCCGCGGCTTTGCCTGAGGTGGATCTACGAAACCGCGGTGAGTGGGATGGAAGCGAGGCAGGTGGGCGTGGCCTCCTTCATGTAGCTAGTTGCCTGGCACAGCAACACCGGACAATATTGTGAGCAGGCGGGCACACAGGTGATAATAGCTGTGCTCCTGCACAAGCGAAGTGGCCAGGCCCTTGCACGTCGGTGCATAGTTGAAAAATGTGCTGATGATAATGGAGGAACAGTTAATGGTGTAGCAACAAAAGACAAAAAAATGTACAACAACCAGTTGACTTCAACAAAGTTAGACAAGCCCAACAATATCTCAAAGAAAACAATGAATACTATAAAGATATAAACATAGAGGAAAACAGGGGGGGCATGGCTACGAGGGCCATGTAGGAGGACGCGATCTGGAGGAGCTCCCGAGATCCTGAAATGATCCTGGCGAAATAGTGCATAACAACATGCCTATGACTGCTGAAAACACAAATGCCGATGTGTGAACGGTCTGACTGCGCTTGGTGAACTTTTGGAAGGCGTGGGAGGAAAGGTGGTGGAGTTTTGTGTGAAAAAGATAAGGAGCTCCGGAGACGAAAGACGAAACAAAATGGCCGATCAACGACCGGAACAAAGGAAGGAGCAGGCCGCACGGTGGTCGGGTGATAGGAGCGAACTGTGTGCGCATTTGTAACTTGTGCAGAACGCAGGTCCTCTGGGTCATGTCTAATAGAACAGTGAGACTGAAGGCGAAGCAGCCCATGTTGGACGACTTTGCCAAGACGTCCCCTGGTCCGGAAAGTTCCAAGAGTAAGGATAAGTCGCCTACAGGCGGCATGCCTGCGACGGGTACTAACCAAGAGGTCCTGGCTGCGATTGCAGACTGGAAGGCGACCTGGGAAGCTAAGCTTGAACTGGCCGTAACTGAGCTGAAAACGGCATTGGACCTTAAGGTCGGTGAGGTGCAGGAGGAGGTGAATTTACTCCGGCAGGACGTCAGGTCCTTGGCGGAGCGCACTAAGACCCTCGAGAAAGAGGTGAGCCCGAACACTGCGGATTGTGCCTCCCATAAGGCCGAATTGCATGCCCTGGTGCAGAGAGTGGGCAACTTGGAGAGCAGGGCGGAGGAGGCAGAAGGACGCGCCCGACGGAACAACATTCGCATCGTGGGCCTACCAGAAGGATCGGAGGGCCACGATCCCACAGAGTTCATCGAATCTATGCTGTTGCAGGAGATACCCGGAGGAGCCTTATCCCAAGGATTCGCGGTGGAACGTGCGCATAGAGCTCTAACAAGGAGGCCGCCGTCGGGAAACCCGCCTAGGCCAGTAATTGCCAAAATCCTTGATTACCGGGACCGGGAGAGGATACTAGAACACTTCCGCAAGGGAGGAACGATTACTTGAGGAGCGGCAAACATAACGGCCTACCCAGACTATACCCTGACTGTGCAGCGTAGCTGCATGAACTTTGGAACGGTAAAGCAGAGATTGAGAGAGGCGGGCCATAAATACATGTTGCTGTATCCGGCGAAATTGAACGTTTTTCATAAACACAAAACTTGGTTTTTTGAGACTCCGGAGGACGCCATGGGATGGCTCAACGTGCAGGGATGTCCCCAGGAGCCTGACGTTCGGACGGGAAGAGGAGATGGAGGAGATAAGTAGTGCACGAGGAGGGTGCCACAAGATGTGGCGGTACAGATCTCTGGGATTTGATTATAGTAATTTGCGCGGCCTTAAGCAGAGAAGGTCAGACTGTTGCACAATATATTATGAGCACTGTGACTATTGCTGTATTTAAGGGAGCCTTGCAGAGCGGATCTCTTTACCCCACTTAGTAACTTTAGTTAAGTGGCCATTAGGGCAGCTTCACCCTACTGGGCTCTGGGCATTGATTGGTGCTTGCAGGGCTAGATGTGGGGGTGCCCGAGTTCCGTGGATGGAGCTGGGCAGCAGTTGGGGAGTGTGGTGTTGGGGAAGGGATGGGTAGAGGGTGGGGAGGGAAGTGGGCAGTTTGGGGTGTGTATAGTTATGGGGAGTTCGAGTTTGTACAAGAGGCTACAAGAAAAAGCCAGAGGGCTGTATCTGTATCGCGTGGGCAGGTGGGATTTGCTGCCCGGAAGGGGGGAGGATACTTATGAACTATGGGGGATCTTAAGATCGTAACGTGGAATGTCAGGGGACTCAATAGTTACTTAAAGAGGAACAAGGTCATGATGTATTTGAAAAGCAGAAGATTGATATTGCACTGTTGCAAGAGACGCATCTGACTCGGCAAAAGTTGGAACTGGTGGGGAAGAAGTGGAGAGGTACTGTAGTGGGCTCTCCGTATTCTGCCTACGCTAGGGGAGTGTTGGTCTGGGTGGCACTGCACGTTCCGCTCCAACTTACACAAGAGGTGGTGGATACGGAGGGGAGGATGGTCATATTGAAGGCACTGGTGGAGAATAGGGAGGTGTGCATTGTAAATATGTATGCCCCCAATCAAAATACGGCGGCATATTTTAGGACTCTGTGTACCAACCTGGGTGCGTGTGTGGGTGGGGCGGTTATTTGGGGAGGGGATTTTAATTGCGTGCTGAACCCCAGGGTAGACAGATCTGATGATAAGATTGATAGGCCCACCCCAGCGGCCAGGGCATTGCAGACACTGCTCAACGACTTTGGGCTGGCAGATGTTTGGAGGCTGAAACATCCTAATGAGGAACAGTACTCACATTACTCTGCCCCGCAACAACTGCATACAAGACTTGATTATTTTTTTGCCACCCCAGATGTGGTGATAGAGACCACCCAAATAGACTACAAAGCGAGGGTCCTGTCGGACCACTCGCCTCTGGTCCTGGGTTGGCAGTACTGCCGCCCCAGAGCGCGGATACCGACGTGGTGCCTCCGGGCTGAGGCGCTCAAGGATCCGGTCTTTAGAGAGGATATCAGGGATGAGATCACACATTATTTCGAGGAGAACGCTGGCAGTGTGGATTCGGCGGGCATGCTCTGGGAAGCCTTAAAGGTGGTATTGCGGGGTGCTGCCATTGCTAAATCAAAGGGCCTGCAGGGTGGGGTCCTAATGGAGTTAGGGGAAGCTGAGGATGAACTGGAACGGGAACTCAATAGGGGAGGGGGGATGCAGATCTAGTACTTAAACTACAGCAGCAGAGTGCAGAACTTTGGGAAAGGCTCTGCAACCTCAACTATAAGAAGTATGTTGTGAGACAGCATGCAGGTGGGGATAAAACGGGCCGTCTCTTGGCGTGGTTATACAAGAGCGAAACCCCTAGGCCCCCGATTAGGACGATAACCAGAGAGGATGGAGAGGTAGCGAACACCCAAGAAGGAGTCAATGAGGCATTCTTAGATTATTACAGGGCACTATATGAGGACAAAGGGGGGGGGCAACCGAGAGGAGATAAGAGAAACTTTAAGAGATATGGGATTACCTAAGATTAGTGCTGAAGAAAGAGAGGAGCTGGATGCACAGATTACTTTGGAGGAATTGGAAGAGGTGGTGAGGCAGCTGCCCACCAGTAAGACTCCGGGTGCGGACAGACTCCCTAGCGAATTTTATAAAGCATATAGAGAGCAGGTACTCCCCTCACCCCCATGCTAGAAATGCTTAATGAATCGTTTGAGGTGGACCGGCTGCCGGAATCGCTTAGAGAAGCGATAATAATACCGCTCCCTAAGCCCAACAAACCAGGGCATAGCTGCGGCTCCTATAGGCCCTTGTCAATGCTGAACCAGGACGGCAAGATATTGACGGCGGTCCTGGCCAATAGGTTGCGGAGAGTTATTAGTAAATTGATACATCCGGCCAGACAGGTTATGTCCCCAACAGAAATATAACCCACAACCATAGGCGACTCCACCGGGTGATTGAATGGGGGAGCAAGAGCGAGGGTGAAATGGCGGTTGTGTGCCTAGATGCAGTCAAAGCTTTCGACTCAGTCAGGTGGTCGTGGTTGCTGGAGGCCCTGAAGGAATACGGGATGGGGCCGGGCTATGTTAGGTGGGCGAAGTTGCTGTACAGTGAGCCGCTGGCTAGGGTACGTACAGGAGCGGTGATATCCGAGAGGTGGCAGCTTAGCAGAGGCACCAGACAAGGGTGCCCCTGGTCCCCGATGTTATATATTCTGGCCCTGGAGCCCCTGGAAGTGTACCTTCGACAACAATATGACATGATAGGCATTGAGGTAGGGGGAGAGAAACACCTAATATCCCAGTATGCTGACGATTTGCTATTATATCTGAAATATCCGGAGGAAAATCTTCAATATATTCTGGAGGTAATGGAAAGGTATGCAGAACTGTCTGGCATAGCGTTGAACCCCCAAAAATCGAGCATGTTCCCATTGGGTAGCTACAGAGGGACCCCTCCGGAGCGGTTGCCAGTGTTGTCGATACCATGGGCGGTTGGCTCCTTCCGCTACCTCGGAATAGATGTGTATCACACGGTAGAGGAGGAACATTTGCATAACACTGAGGTGGCTGTGGGAAGAATCCGTATAAGTATGAAGTTTTGGGAGAAGTTGCTGTTGGCGATGATGGGACGGGGGGCGATGCTCAAAATGGTGTTCCTACCTAGGCTCTTACATTTTTTCAGCAATATTCCGTACACGATACCTAAGAAGTTTTTTGCCAAGCTGAATAGTATGTTGTGCAGAGACTTCCTATGGCATGGCACTCGGAATAGAGTGGCGCTATGGAAGTTGCAGAATTTCTATGAAAAAGGGGGTATTAAGCTGCCTATTTTTGAGGCCTATTATGTAGCTGGCCAGTTGCAATATTTGGTCAAATGGCTCTCTGATGAGGTAACTCCCGAATTTAGGCTGTTTGGACAGGACTGCACTCCGTTTCACCTGAAGGAAATTATTTGGTTGCCTAGGTCAGAAATGAAGGAGCGCCCGGGTATGATGTTACTTGGGTGGAAGATGTGGCGTAGAGTATGTCGCATGATGGAGGACCCGTACCCGTGTTCCCTGCAAGTGCTGTTGGTTGCCTTGGCAGGGGAAGACAAACAATTAAGGATGATAATCAGGACCTACTGGGAGTCGGTCGGGCTGGTTACATTGGGGGATGTCTGGCAAAAGGGGGCCATCAAGGATTTTGAAGGACTAGGGGAAGAGGCGGGCTTGCATAGGGGCCAGTATGTCACGTATCTAAGGCTGGTGCAGAATATTCGTAAAATCTGGCCTGAGACTGTATTGGCGGAGGAACCAGACGCCACTATGGGGACGATATATGACATATCAGAAGGAGGGCATGGGATCTCTAGATTGTATGAGATAATGATGACCCGGGTTGGGAAGGAATTGACGCATTTGAGGTTGGATTGGGAAACAGAGGTGGGAGCACAGATGGAAGATGGGATGTGGGAGCGTGCTATGGGATACCACAAGAAGGTGTCAAGAAATGCCAGATGACAACAAATACAGTTGTACATAACGCACAGATCTTACATGACCCCGATGAGAACATCGAAGTTTGTAAATGCGGGACGACAAGCGTGCCCAAAATGCGATAAGGAAGATGCTGATATGACACACATGTTTTGGTCTTGCCCAGTGATTGAGAGTTTCTGGGGAGAAGTGGCGCAAAAACTAGCGGACAAAGGGGTCACGCTCACTATAGATACGGCGTGGGCCTGCCTGTTTGGAGGGTTTCCCAGACCACGGAAACTTAAACATGTTGGGAAATTGAAGGACTTGGCATATGTGCTCGCAAAATGAAGGATTGCCATGGGATGGAAGCAGTGCCATAAGCCACGGGTGGAGGTATGGTGGCGGGATTTGCAAAAAATGGGCGGAGGCTGAAACGGTGGTATGGCAGGAAGCATGTCGCAAGTGTGGGGAAGAAGAAGTGAGTACCCTGCTAGCATGGAGAGTATTAATAGCAGGACTGTTTGGAACAATAACGGATTCTTCAGTCTCAGAAGAAGGTGATACCCTGCCACACACAGCAGATACGGAATGAGAAGGACAAACACATGTTAGTGTGGTTGAACGTGTATTTGATTGTATTTGTTGTAATGTTAATGCAGTTTCAGCTATGCAGTACTCTAAGTTGTTTTGACTTTTCTGTGAGGCAGTAACATTGATGGCTTTATTTTTATATTTACAGTCATAAAGAACCTGGGAATTATATTATTTGTGCAAACTCCTATCATGTAAAAAAGAAAAAGAATGTTTTCTTTCAGTGCAAATTTCCCCAATAAATGCAGGTGCTGGGTTCAGCAATGCAATTGCAGTTCACAAATAAGTAAAATACAAATAAAAAAACAAAACAGAGGAAAACATAAGAGAAACCACCCAAATAATTCAGAATTCACCACCAACTGGCCAATTTGAACGTCTAGATCCTGTTACTTCAGCCAACGTTTTAGACCAGTACAAAATTCACCCACTACACTCCAAAGACACCATAGAAGATGCATTGGAAACATATCAAATGCGTCAAAGCCAAAGGATCCCCAATGAGTATATGGGAGAAAAGTGTAGAAGCACGTTCTTTTCCTCTACTCTTTCCTACAGGAAAGGAGGAGGATATGATGAAAGATCCATACAAATTGTTGCTGCATCAGACTATCACTCTTTACGATTGTTTTCTGAAAACCCCAGATTAAGACAAAATGTAGAATACATTTTCCACCTCCCATTCAAAAGTGAGCAAACAACTCTATGTTATGGAGTTACATGCACATTGAAAACAGGCTTTAATTTTTTAAACATGTTGGCTACACAAATGCTTCAAAAGATAAAAGGCAAAGATAGTTTTGCAGTCAAGTATCACACATCTCTTGGCAAAATGTGTGGTACAAAAGAATATTGGTTCTGATGTCACACTGATGTACGTTGTATGCTAAGGACCTTAAGCCCACTGCATGTTTTTTTACAGAATATGCATGGGATGACTTGCACAACTTCTTATGCATTTCAAACCAAAATAAAGATGGAATAGATATAAAAATAACAGGAGAACTCTGTTCTCTTGACCTTGTCAATGTATCAAGGTACTTTCACCATCGCTTCATTGCCATGCTGCACTTCATCTGCAATAAAACTACCCAATTCGGAGAAGTGGAACACTTCTTATGGAGAAAAGAATATCAATCCAGAGGAGCACCACACATCCACATGCTTTTGTAGATAAAAGATGCTCCCAAATTTGGCCATGACAGTGATGCCACTGTTTTACAGTTTATTGAAAAATACATATCCTGCAACATCCCTTCAGAAACCACACATAGTGACCTACGAACACAAATCATATGCTCCTAAAAACATAAGTGTGGCAAATACTGATGACGTAGATATATTTTAAAAAAAAAGGTAAATACTATACCAAATGTCGCTTTGGCTTCCCTAGACCAGTTTGCACAAAAGGACAAATAAATAAATAGCTTGATGTTTTCTGTTAGACACTGTGTAAAAGGCATATCCCCTAAAAACACATATAACATTAAAAGAAATGAACCATCCAAGTGCATCAGTGATTACAATGCAATCATTGCCCTCTTATGGAATGCAAATATAGACATACAATACATTCCAGACAATTCTACTGCAGTTGCAATATATGCCTCGCCAAAGCTGAGAAGACAGAGCTACAAGACCTGTAGGATGACATATCATCTTACAAAACACTGTCACCAAAATTGCAGACCATTTAACACGTACAGCCTTATATGGCAAATCTGGACACATTGTCTGACTAAACATTTGTCCAGCTTCCTCCTGAAAAAAGAGTACTAAACTTCTACCAAGAGAAAGAAACAATAGCCACAAATGATCCCAACAGCCAGGACATTTTAAAAAACAATTTAATTGACACGTACTACCCAAACAGAAGTACTGCTTTGGAAAACATGTGCCTGTATGACAGACCAACGCTACTCTTACAAAAACTCCTACATGGCCATATAGCAACTTTTTGAACCTTGGAGAAAAGAAGAAGAATTATTAGGTGCCTTGACTCATTTGAAGCTTCATTTAAAGCAAATTAAATCAGTATAACAAATGTCAATTTCAAACGATACAAAGAAATGTTGGACAATGAATGCCAACAAGAGGAAGAAATTGAAGCTCAACTAGATGAAGACACTCCTCAGGGCAGTCAACCTTCCCTTACAGGAAGCCAAGAACCACTTGGAGAACCTCTTATTCTAAATGAAGCAGAAATAGCCATGACTGAGGTAGAAAATACCATGTATCAATCTAAACAATCTGAAGAAGACTTGCCAGAGCTCAAATCACAGATAAATGATTAACAACTCTCCATCTATCTAGAAGTCACCGAGGAAATTCAACATGGTTTTAAACATGAAACTAAAACTTGTAGCTGTAAACATTATAAACCTCTGCTTATGTATGTAAGTGGTGAAGCTGGTTCTGGTAAAACTTTCTTAATTCAAATAATCAGCAAATGTCTACATGACTTAACAAACAATAACCTTTCATCTGTTGTAACAACCCCCACAGGTTTAGCTGTCTACAACATAGGATGTGCAACTTTACACTACTGTTCATACCAGTAGAACACCAAAACAAATTAGAATACTACAAATTATCAGTAGAAGCTGCTTCTGAAGTATGCAGGATTCTGAAACTAATGAAAGTGCTCCTGATAGATGAAGTAAGCATGGTTTCCAAATTAATGTTGGCTTTAATTCATCTCAGAATGCAAGAAGTCCTCAAAATTGACTATGAAGAACTGTTTAGAGGAAAACACGTTAATGTTTTTCAAAGACCGCCTACAGTTAACACCAGTAAAAGGTCAACCTATTTTCAACACATTAGGACACATACAATGCCGTAACACACTCAGCAGCATCGGAAATGAAAATCAATGACAACATTTTCGCTAGAGAGAACTAACTAAAAACATGCATCAGTCTGCAGATCTCACCTATGCCAACTATTTAAAAAGCATTCAAACTGATCTGCTTACTAAAGATACACAAACCATCTTGAATACTAGACTAATCTAGGAATTATATTGGCAAAACACATTCTCCTGATGTCATGGAACAATTACCTCAACAAAATATAAAATGCATGTACTTAATGCCAACCCTTGCAAGCTATAGTCAATTCAATAATACAATGATGAAAAAAGAAATGCAACTAATACTGCATATCAGCTCCACAGACATACTAGACGTGCACAGCATGACACTCCCTATGTGTCAACAAGCAAAACCATGACTAAATAGCTTGGAAAAATGTATCTCCAACACATCTGGATTAGAAAAAGTATTAACTGAGTGTATAAACTGCAGAGTAATTCTAAAACGCAACCTTGACATAGAACAAGGTTTAGGCAATGGAGCAATTGATTCAGTTGTTGGCTTCCAAACATATCTACATGACAACAACATTCAGTTTGTGAACATCCACTTTGACAAACTTGCAGAAGTTTAAAAAATACGCTGAACCGAGGGGCGCTGTGGTGCGCCAGCCAAGATGGCCAGTTAGGAGCTGAGCTCCGCTAGAAATAAATCCTGGTAATTACATCCTGCGGATTACCTGAACCTTTGGTGATCAGAAGCACACACTATGAATAATGAAGATCTTCAGCAGCAGCTGAGCAAGTTTAAGATAAAACCACACTGCGGATCACCCGAAATGACAGCTGGTTAGTTTGAACGGCCCTGGAAATGCTGCACAGACCGCAAGCCAAAACAAAACTGAAGTACTTTGGAGGGGGACGGTCCCCACAACAGCAAGGCCCCTAACATGAGAGCAGTGTGAGAACAGCATAGTGCTTCCGCTCAGTGCACACTGGTGACGTGCAGCGTGGACAGTGTCAGACAGGCTCACATAATAAACAGCCATAAAGATAGCTGGCCTGCCGGGGTTGGAAATGACACGAGGTGCAAAAAGTAACAAGAAGGGCCCCATGGATGCCTACAAAAACATGAACACCACGGAGGAAACTGAAGGGACCCCTCAGAACTCCACAGTGGCGAGTCAGGCTCATACAGAAATGAACCTGACTCATATATGGCAGCCCTGCAAGCTGGCTTTTCTGCAGTAAACAACAAACTCAACGATATAGGCAGCAATATTGTCTCAATAAGAGCGGATCTGCAGAAGGGAAACACAAGAGTCACCGAGGTGGAAACCAGGGTGAGTGCGCTGGAAGACACAGCTGCCACACATGGTAAAGACATTGAGAACATTAAAAAAAAGTCTAAAAGTGTTGTGGGTCAAATGCGAGGACCTAGAGTCCACGTCACACCGTAACAACATTCGGGTGGTGGGCATGGCCGTGAGGTCTATAAACGTGTCAATAGAAGTGTTCCTGGAGGAGGCACTCTGCACAATGTTCCCGGAGGTGCAAGTCTCGCCACAATTCCTTGTCGAGGTGGCCCATAGATCACTAGCCCCACCGCCCAAACCAGGAGCCCCGCCACGCACTATCATCGCTCGCCTACTGAACTACCGCAACCAGGATTTGATACTCTGTTTATTACGAGAAAAGGGCACCTTGTCGTATGATTCAGCCAGAATCCTTATCTACCCTCACTTCTCAAATGGGGTCCAGGCTGCCTGACGCACATATGACCAAATTAAGAAGGCGCTCAGAGATAGGAAGATCCCCTACACCATGATGTTTCCAGATAGGGTCCGAGTACAGCATGCGGGCAGAGCCCATTTCTTTGAATCCCCATAGAAGGCCATGACATACATTGAGCAGAACATTCCGGCTCTACTTAATAATGGCTAACATTTGCTTCTATTCACCACAAGATGTGCATAGTCCATATTTACTTGGCCCACGAGGGCATCACACCAAGTGGTTCACCTAATCCGCTAGAGTCACATGATGCGGCTCATGCTGGATGAATGTCCCGGGAGGATAGCTCAGTGGCAACGTGCGTGCCTTGGAAGCAAGACGACACGAAGCAACACAGGTTCGATCCCCGGGTCCGCGTTTAGAAACCGCTGGGTATTTAAGCATGTTATAAATATGCAACTAAGACAACAAAAAAAAGAAATTTTGTAACAGCGCCTCGATGCCCGAGGGCTGTGTGAGCGCTTTAAAAATGCAAATAAATAAAATTTAAAAAAGCATTGATGCTACCTGTTGTGGCCACAGGATGCCACCCATTGTTACAGACAAGGAAGTTGCAGTTTGGGTATCCACAGTCCAGTTGGGGGGATGGTGATGGAGGGAAGGGAAGGCTTTATTGGGGTTTGGTTACACAGAAAAACTGATGGTTGTGAAGGATATAAAACGTGCACAGTGTATTCTGTGGTTATATAATATGCATATAGAGAGGTTATATGGCGCTGGTGGGGTTGAACCATACGATTAGGCTCCTTACTTGGAACATCAGAGGGTTGGCCAAACCTATAAAGGCACAGAAAATCCTGGCATACGCCAAGAGGCTTAAGATTAATATCCCGATGCTGCAAGAAACACATGCCACACAAAGGGTGCTGGAGGCGTTTGCTCGTGACTGGGGCCCGCTGCGAGCGAGTACTGATTACTCCACGCAGTCCAGGGGTGTTTTTGACCCTTATACACCAACGCACAGGGTTTCAATTTACCAAATCTATGGTGGACTCAGGGGGGCATTATGTGACCATATGGGGCTCGTTAGGTAACCACGATGTTATACTGATCAATACATATGGCCCAAATGCAGACAAGCCTGACTTTTACCTGCACATCATCGACCAGTTATCGCCATAGGGCGACTCCAAAGTCATCTGGGGGGAGACGCCAACACAATCTTTAACCCGCAAAAAGACAGAACAGCTAGGAACCCCAGGGCACACACCAAAGCGGTGCAGGCAATACTTCACGGTATGTCCTATCTCTCTCTGACGGATGTGTGGAGAGAGCTGCACCCCAACCTAGAGGAGTATCTCTTCCATTCCCCGGTGCATAATTCAAGCTCACGCATAGACTACTGGCTGTGTTCCTCTGCATATATTCCCCATGTGAAAGAGTGCACCATCCTCCCACGGACGCTGTCGGACCACTCACCTGTACTGTTGGAACTGGGCTTGGCTGGTCTGGAATAGGGCCCACAGGTTTGGCGAATACCACCGGCATTGCTGAAAGATGGTGCTATCACCGAACCCCTGAGGTTGATATCACAGATTACTTTGACTGCAACATGGTATCAGTAGGGGTCCGTGGCCATTGTATGGGAATCATTTAAGGTCCTGCTAAGGGGTCATTTATTGTCACAGGCACATGGTACATTACGGGCGATCAGAAGGAAACTGCAACACACTAAAACTTCTCTATGCACCCTTGAAAATGCACGTTCACCGACAGTGGGAGATGAGACTCTCGCGCCTTTACATGACCAGTTAGAGAAATATAGGAGTCTTGCAGAGCGGGAAATACTATATTACCTGCCCGATGAGGGCCAGGAGATATAGGGAGGGGAATAAGGCAAGCAGGACCCTGGCCAATCTAATTAAAGCAGAACATAACATGTCCCCCTGACCCGACGGTCTCCTGGGAGATTTATATAAATGCTACATGGCCGAACTGGCCCCTAAATTACTGGAGGTGTGGGAGGAGGCCCTAGCAACAGGTAAACTACCCCTGTCCATGAGGGAAGAAGTTACAACTGTCCTGCTCAAGCCGAAACAAACCACCGCATTAGCCCACATCCTACCGCCCCCTATATCTGATAAACACGGACACCAAAGTATTTGCTAAAGCTATTGCAAACAGACTATTACCCTATATGAATAAACTGGTACACCCCGACCAGTCCGGATTCATCAACACAAGATACACCTCCCTGAACCTACGGAGGTTATTTGCCATAATAACCCAGCTAGACCCTAAAGCAAAGGTGATAGCGATCTCAATAGACACTGAAAAAGCGTTTGATTAGGTATGCTGGAAGTATATGTATGCAATGCTGGGGCGACCAGGGTTTGCTTCACGGTTTCTGGGTTTTATACGACTACTATACAAGGACACCTTCTCACCCAGATTCTCACTAGATAGGGGAACACGCCAGGGTTGCCCATTATCCCCCCTCATTTTTGCCCTCCCTATAGAAGGAATGGCAACATTCATACAACATAGACACATATGCCGAGGTGTCCGGATTTGTGGCTCCCCCAATTGATCTCACTTTATGCAGACAGCACCCTACTGTACATTAGAGACCCTGAAATTAATTTGGACCCGGTAATGCTAGACTTAAAAGAATTCTCTAAATACTCCGGGTAAAAAATGAACCCGGCCAAGTCAGAAATGATCCCACTAACCAGGGACTGTACGGTCGGATGCCATGGCAGACTTTTGTTGGTCCCCATGCTTTGCTCGCTACCTGGGTGTTAGTGGCCACCGGCAGACATACCCTATATAATGCCAACTATGAACCATACATAATGCAACTAGAAACCTAGTTAAAACTATGGAAAAAACTCCTGATTTCAATGTATGGCCGCTTTGCCCTACTGAAGATGGTAGTGGTACCAAAACTCCCATATCTATTCATTAACATCCCGATGTGGCCCGGTAAAGCACTCTTTGTTACAGAAAATTGCATCCAATTTTGTATGGGGGGGGGCGGTGAGAATGGGCTGGGCTAAACTATGTGAACAATATGATGATGGCGGCTTAGCAGCCCCAGATTTTGAACTTTTTTATTATGCTGCACAAGCGCAGTTCTCAAGGTACTGGTTCCAGAACACAGAAATGTATGCCCACATACATGTGGAGAAGTATGCAGCTGCTCCCGTGGATATACGCTGCATGATATATACTAAGTCGTGTGGTAACACTGGGGAGGTGGATCCAGTGGCCTGCATGTTATGGGCGTGGGACGGGTAGTTACGTAGGGTAGGGTGCACAGAACCATATATCGCCTTCTCTCCCCTCTGGCATAACCCCGATATTAGCCCCACACGTGACACAATGCTACAAAGAGTATGGGACCCAGCGAAGGAACTGACTGTGGGTGATATGTTCCCGGGTGGTTAGTTCGTAGCACTGGATGAGGTACAAAAAAAAAATAGTCGCAGACTCACCATAACACTGCAATACCATCTACTAAAAGCAGCATGCAGGCACAAATGGCCCTCATTCTCGGCCGAACTGGCCCCCCACTCATTTACACAAAACTTCAAAACTCAGGAAGTGTTCAAGGGTGGCATATCCACGTTATATAGTATGCCACAATCCCACTCCCCATCCAAGAACACAATGAAAAGAAAATGGGAAAGAGATCTACATATAACAATAGATGACACGCAATGGGCGAGATATTGTCAACTCACAAAATTGATTTCCCTCAACGCAAATCTCTGATTAGTCCAGTTCAAAATTCTTAAAAATCTAGACTTCACACTCAAGAAAATTGTGAAATTCGATCAGAATAAACCTGCACTCTGCCCCAAGTGCAACACCCCGGATGCCAACTCCATTCACATGTACTGGGACTACCCAGCCATCCATCAATTCTGGGAGGAGGTGGTCACCACTCTGAGCAATATGATCAATACACACATTCCTGCCACCCCGCAGAAATACCCACTAGGGGATATAGGGAAAGTATCCATCAAGATATGCCAG